>NC_135895.1:89875198-91075198 GCF_964194155.1 Cetorhinus maximus | reverse complement strand
ATTGGATAGACTGGGGTTATTTTCCCTGGAGCAGAGGAGATTGAGGGGGGACATGATTGAGGTGTATAAAATTATGAGGGGCATAGATAGGGTAGACAGGAAGGAACTATTCCCCTTGGTGGAGGGATCAATAACCAGGGAGCATAGATTTAAGGTAAGGGGCAGGAGGTTTAGAGGAGATGTGAGGAAGAATTTTTTTAACCAGAGGGTAGTGGGAATCTGGAACTCTCTGCCTGAAAGGATGGTAGAGGCAGAAACCCTCATAACATTTAAGAAGTATTTTGATGTGCACTTGTGATGCCATGGCATACAAGGCTATGGGCCTAGTGCTGGACAATGGGATTAGAATAGTTAGGTACTTGTTTGACCAGCTCAGACTTGATGGGCCGAAGGGCCTTTTTCTGTGCTGTAGACCTCTATGACTCGAAGTAAAGTACTTACTCACCCCATCCCCATGTAACCATGCCAACTTGCACTGCCTGCCTCACTGTATGGGGTTATGGGAGCACATAAAACCCTCCCGCCATACAGGACTAACTATAAGAGACAGTTAAGAGACTCCTTATGAAAGGAGTGTTCACAGCTCAGCCTTTCAGACTGTAAATCAACCTGAACATCCTTCCCCTACTCCCTTCCAAGGCAAGAGTGTGAAGATAGAGAACGATGATTATGGAATTGTTGAAAAAGATTTGAAGATCTGAGGTTGGGAATGAGGAATAGAGAGCTGGGAGAGTCAAGATCCAACTAAGAAAGCAGAGCAGAGCAGGGGATTACAGGAATCATTGAGGATAATGGGCAGAGCAGCTATGTGTGGCAAGTAAAAACTGCATTGGAAGTGAGCCACTAACAGGTCACAAAGAAACAGTGAAAGAAAGGCAGAAATAAACTCCAAAAACTAAATAATAAAAAAATATTAAGCATCAGATTTTGTGTTTGTAAAACTGAGGGCAAGTAACATAAAGGAATAAAGAAATTAAATTGGAAATCCCCAAAATTAGTAAATACCAACGAAAATCAAAATTAAGGCAAGTGACAGGCAAATGTCGGAAGGAGAAAATTATTTTTTTGTGTTATGGGATAGTAATCTTTTTGGGAAATGTTTGAAAGTCTGTTCGAAAACAATTTTACAATGACTGAGCCAATTTCAGATTTTTACAAAGCCATTTCCTCTCCCACTCATTCTTTGATTGTTTTTTAACAGTTCTTGTAAATGAACCATGTTTTCTATGTCTAGAAGCTGTATTTCTTCAGCCGCCTTCCTACGTACCATTGCACTACCTAAAGATTAATCATTAACCTAATTGCAATATCTCGCAAATAACATAGTTTCCCACTATATGTTAAAACTGACTTTAAATGTCAGATGTTATACGCAGATCAGATATTACAAATTGAAAAATTACAATAAATCGCAGATATAGCGCCTAAGTTTCACCCGATTCACAAATTTCCAGACAAATGTGTGTTATCTGTGGAGTAATTAGATATCCAGAGACAAACAATGCATAGAATCCTTACTATTAAGAAAATTAAACTGCAGACCAATCTGACAAAACAGTTCCTTTCAATAAAAACAAAGCCCCAGCTTCAATATGGATCAACATTAGTCTAACTTGTTTAATTAGTGGTTAGCGCATGTATCATATTGTGATAGAGTTAATATAATGAATATAACTGCCACAAATAGTTTACTTGGTTGAGTCTAACACAATGTCATCATACTGTATGGTTTTCCCTTCCAGTATTGTCACTAGGTATAGTCACTATATTTGTATCAATAAGCTTTTGGGAATATTACACTTAAGGAGGAAGAAAAATCTGGAACAAATACCTTATTTGTTAAAATGCTATCACCAGGAGCAACCTAGATGGGTGGGAGACTGTTTAAGGATTTTGATCCCAACAACAACACTGCCACTATTTTTTAAAACAGTAAAGATATTTGAGGAGAAATTATTTCCTTTGATGAGAATTTTTGAGCACAAATAATTTCCGTGGACCAAGAGTATCACAGCTTTCTGTCTTGTCATAGAGTTTAGGCACACACCATAGAGCCTCATGAGCTACAAATGATGCTTAAATCAATGTTCCTATTAATTGGTATATCCCTCAAACTGCAGCTATATAACAGATTTTGATGATCAGATTTAGGCATTATCCAACAGTAAGCATGTTCCGAACTTCCAGACCCACAGAGCTTTAAGAGGGAAAAACAATGAGTAAGAAATATAAGCGCAAAGTAGAACTGAATTGCCTAAACTTTGTCAGCCAAATTGTTAAGGGCCAGAAAACATCATTTGAAAGCTCCACCCTGCATTTTTTTAAAATTCATTTACGGGATGTGGGCTTCGCTGGCTGGGTCAGCATTTATTGCCCATTCCTAGTTGCACTTGAGAAGGGAGTAGTGAGCTGTCTTTTTGAACTGCTGTTCAAAACCACAAGGTAAATAATGACAAAGAGAAATGATCTTGACTATCCATCAAGCAAAACAAATCTCACCACTCCTTCTCCATCAAGTCTGTTTATCTGGGTCAGAATGTATTTTAACTACCAACTTACCATTTAACCACATTTTATCTCATTTATTTTAATTTTTCCACATGACAGATACGATAGATTTACTTGAAGTGCGCCACTAGTTAACTTAAACAATTTTAACAAGCTTGGTTAATTTATTGAACCGATTGTTGCTAGCGTCAGTGAATGTTGAAATTAATGAACCCATCAGAAACTGAAAGGCCAAAGTATGTTATTCATTATCTTTGGGGTCTCTCTGCCCATGCAATTAGTGAAGATACTGACAAAAGGGCCGATTGTCAGGACTCTCAAGTGGCCTCCTCTTAGACCTATGTTTTCCTACATTACAACAGCGACTACACTTCAAAAGTACTTCATTGGTTGTAAAGCGTTTTAGACATCCTGAGACCATGCAAGTTCTTTCTTTTTTTAAATTTTGCCTGCTCATCTCAATCCTTGCTGACCTACATGGCTCCTTTACCAACTATATTAAATTTATACTCCTTGCCTGCTTTTCAAATCCCTCTATAGTGTCACCCCACCCTACCTCTGCACATTTCTTTCAGGCTTATATATATCTCTACCTCACTGTTCAGTCTTTGACTCTGGAACTCCAGCCTAAATGTTTCCCCTCTACACCTCCTTTAGAAACCTTCACAGAGACTACATTTTTAACCTAGTTTGTTATCACCAGTGCCAATCCTCTTGACTCACAGAATCACAGAAGCACACAGTGCAGAAGAGGCTCTTCGGCCCATTGAGTCTGCACCGACACATGAGAAACATCTGACCTACCAACCTACCTAATCCTATTTACCAGCACTTGGCCCATAGCCTTGAATGTTATGATGTGCCAAGTGCTCATCCAGGTACTTTTTAAAGGATGTGAGGCAACCCACCTCCACCACCCTCTCAGGCAGCGCATTCCAGACTGTCACCACCCTCTGGGTGAAAAAGCGTTTCCTCACATCCCCCCACCTAAACGTCCTGCCCCTCACCTTGACCTTGTGTCCCCTTGTGACTGACCCTTCAACTAAGGGGAACAGCTGCTCCCTATCCACCCTGTCCATGCCCCTCATAATCTTGTGCACCTCGATCAGGTCGCCCCTCAGTCTTCTCTGCTCCAACGAAAACAACCTAAGTCTATCCAACCTCTCTTCATAACTTAAATGTTTCATCCCATGCAACATCCTGGTGAATCTCCTCTGCACCCCCTCTAGTGCAATCGCATCCTTCCTATAATGTGGCGACCAGAACTGCACACAGTACTCCAGCTGTGGCCTCACCAAGGTTCTATACAACTCGAACATGACCTCCCTACTTTTGTAATCTATGCCTTGATTGATAAAGGTAAGTGTCCCATATACCTTTTTCACCACCCCACAGACATGCCCCTCCGCCTTCAGAGATCTATGGACACACATGCCAAGGTCCCTTTGTTCCTCAGAACTTCGTAGTGTCATGCCGTTCGTTGAATACTTCCTTGTCAAATTACTCCTTCCAAAGTGCATCACCTCACACTTTTCAGGGTTAAATTCTATTTGCCATTTATCTGCCCATTTGACCATCCTGTCTATATCTTCCTGTAGCCCAAGAACTCAACTTCACTGTTAACTACCCGCCAATCTTTGTGTCATTTGCAAACTTACTAATCCTACACCTCACATAGTCATTTATGTCATTTATATAAATAATGAATAATATGAGACCCAGCACAGATCCCTGTGGTACACCACTGGACACTGGCTTCCTGTCACTAAAGCAGCCTTCTGTCATCACCCTCCATCTCCTATAACTAAGCCAATTTTGAATCCACCTTATCAAAATTACCCTGTATCCCATGTGTATTTGCCTTCTTTATAAGTCTCCCATGTGGGACCTTGTCAAAGGCTTTGCTGAAATCCAAATAACTACATCAACTGCACTACTCTCATCTACACACCTGGTCACCTCCTCAAAAAATTCAATCAAATTTGTTAGGCATGACCTCCCTCTGACAAAGCCATGCCGACTATTCCTGATCAAACCTTGCCTCTCCAAGTGGAGATAGATTCTTTCCTTCAGAAATTTCTCCAATAGTTTCCCTACCACTGATGTGAGACTCACTGGTCTGTAGTTCCCTGGCTTATCTCTACAACCCTTCTTAAATAGCGGAACCACATTAGCTGTTCTCCAGTCCCCTGGCACCTCCCCTGCGGCCAGAGAGGAATTAAAAATTTGGGTCAGAGCCCCTGCGATCTCCTCCCTTGCCTCCCTCAGCAGTCTGGAACACAAATCATCCGGACCTGAAGATTTGTCCACTTTTAAGCCTGCCAACTCCTCCAATACCTTGTCACTCCCAAATCAATTTGCTCAAGAGCCTGTCAGTCTCTCTCCCTGAGTTCCATACCTTCATCCTCATTCTCTTGGGCGAAGACAGATGTGAAGTATTCATTCAACACTCTACCAATGTCCTCTGGCTCCACCCATAGATTGCCCCATTGGTCCCTAATGGGCCCTACTCTTTCCCTGGTTATCCTCTTCCCATTGATATACTTATAGAATATCTTCCCTACTTTTACCAGCCAGAGCTTTCTCATATCCCCTCTTTGCTCTCTGAATTGCTTTCTTAAGCTTCACCCTGCACTTTCTGTACTCCACTAATGCCTCTGCTGATTTGCTCCCCTTGTACCTGCTAAAAGTCTCTCTTTTCCTTCTCATTGTATCCTGAATATCTCTGGTCATCCATGGTTCTCTGGGCTTGTTACTCCTTCCTATCACCCTAGAGGGAACATGTTGAGCCTGTACCCTCCCCATTTCCTTTTTGAATGACCTCCATTGCTCTTCTGTAGATTTCCCCACAAGTAGCTACCTTGGCCAGATCCTGCCTTATTTTACTAAAATCCGCTCTCCCCCAATCCAAAACATTTTTTTTGCAACTTGTCTATTTCTTTGTCCATAACAAGCTTAAATTGTACCATGTTGTGTTCACGATCATTAAAATGCTCCCCCACCACCACCTCAGACACCTGTCCGGCTTCATTCTCCAGAATTAGGTCCAGCAATGCACCGTCCCTTGTTGGACCCTCTACATATTTACCTCAAAAGTTCTCCTGTACACATTTCAAGAAATCCACTCCATCCAAGCCCTTAACATTATGTCTATCCCAATTAATGTTGGGACTCAATTTCTACTTTCCTGTTTACTTCATTTGTTAACTCCAGAGGTGAGGTGAGAGTGACTGCCCTTGACCTCAAGGCAGCATTTGATCAACTGGAGTCGATGGGAATCAGGGGAAAGAACTCTGCTGGTTGGAGTCATACCTAGCACAAAGGAAGACGATTGTGGTTGTTGGAGATCAATCATCTGAGTTCCAGGACATCACTGCAGGAGTTCCTCAGGGTAGTGTCCTAAACTCAACCATCTTCAGCTGCTTCATCAATGACCTTCCTTCCATAATAAGGTCAGAAGTGAAAATGTTCGCTGAAGATTCCACAATGTTCAGCACCATTTGTGGCTCCTCAGATACTGAAGTAGTCCATGTCCAAATGCAGCAAGATCTAGACAAGGCTTGGGCTAACAAGTAGCAAGTAATGTTCGCACTGCACAAGTGCCAGGCAATGACCATCTCCAACAAGAGAGAATCTAACCATCGCCCCTTGACATTCAATGAAATTACCATCACTGAATCCCCCACTTTCAACATCCTGGTGGTTATCATTGACCAGAAACTGACTGGACTAGCCATAACAAGAAGCTTGGCACCGTCCAGGACAAAGCAGCCTACTTGATTCGCACCCCATCCACAAACATTCTGTTAGGGGAAAATTAAAATTGCTAAATAAGAACACTGTAAGAATTTACTGAACAGCACTTAAAATCTCCAAGCAGCCATGGGTGTTAGACCTAGTGACAGCTGATGGTGAGCAGATGGACATTGCACACAAAGGGGCTTTGAGTTTGTGTGATTTACACAGTTTCAAGAGATGAGCTAATGTCCAGCCACAGGCAGAACCATTCAAATGGTGCAACGATGCAGTGAAGCCTTGAGAGCTGGACTGGAGATAAAATATAACATAAAGTGAGTTTAGGTAAACTCCTCTCAGATCGGGACAGGGCAGATGGTTTTAGCTTAGATATGGGAGGACATACAATGGACAGAGGGGTCTTTGATGAAACAACAGCAGTCTTGAGTTGTGAGAACCAAGGTCTCGTGTACATGTTTTAATTCTGATTGGATAATATAATTATGTATACACCCTTTAGAATAATTGGTTAGCAAAATCACATGTTTATGTACTCAATAGGATAGTTTTAAAATGGTACCTATGTGTAGGTTACCGATTGGATATATTCAAATGTACTCAAATGTATTGTGATAAGAAAAAGTACAAAAGTAGTGAAATGTAATCAGTCTGGGAGCTGGGTCTACATTCTTAGGAATGATTGCGGCTCCCTTGCATATGCTTGAATAAAACCGGTAAAGGATGCCTGAGTCTCTCTGGTCGCTATGTGGTCGGGGATTGTAGTTTCTCCTCTTCAACTGGCCTATGTGGTAGTTGCAGGATTGGAGGGAATGCCCTCCTCAATTCACTCCCTCTACCACCGACACACAGTGGCAGCACTCACAGTGGCAGCAGTGTGTACCATCTACAAGACAAACTGCAGGAATTCACTAAGGCTCCTTAGACAGCACCTTCCAACTCACAACCATTACCATCTAGAAGGAGAAGAGCAGCAGACACATAGGTACACCACCACATGAAAGTGCCTCTCCAAGCCACTCACTATCCTAGCCAGCGATGCCCACATCTTATGAATACATTTTTTAAAACCTTGAGAAGATTTATTACATTAAAGGTGCTATATATTATTACTGTATGAATACAGAAGGCCTCCATAAAAATAATGAAGTGAATGTATTAAGTATTCAGACACTGTTGGCACTTCCAGTAATTTCTAAGTTGCAGGGTTTTTATTAATAAGTTGTTAACTCAACTTAATTTTGATATAAGTGCATGGAGGATCCTAGATAGCACAGAATAGTTTATTGTTAAGGGGAGTTGTGCTCAGCATTTCAAATGATACAAGTGCTTGTGCTCAGTATTGCAAACCTAATCCAGCCAGGCACATTACATCGAGCAATGATTGTGCTCTTCATGAGGCACAGAGTGGCACAGACACAAATGTAGGTCAAAACTGGGAAAATAACTCACAAAAAGCTGTTCACTTTCAAAGTGGGAGAGGAACTGTTTAAATTGTTTTTGTCTCAGTCGCAACTAAACCTCAGTCATAGGAAACTGTTTGATCATGTTCCAATTGCCTTATTTGATTTGCATAATGTCGTTTTTGAAATCAGATTGTAGGTGTTTTATTTTGATGTTAATTTTAGGAGGGTGCTTTCCATTCTCAGCAAAGTCACACACTTCAAAATGCCGCTGAAGCCAATAGGATCCTCTTAAGAAATATGAAAGCACTAAGGTAATGACACCTTTGTACGTGACTACTTTCATACCGCAGTTGTACCACAACCGATCATCAGTTGGTCCTCAGGCTATATAACTCTTCAAATGAATATGTAACCCACACTGAGTGTAAGATAGAAAATAAAGCAGAAGGTCATAGAAACGCATTTGAATCTTTTCTCTCAACTTCACTGATCCATTTGTCTTCCTTCTACACTTCTTTCTCTTCGCTTCACCCCGTCTTTTCCTTTGATTTACTCTTCTCTTCCTATAAACTGGTAGCTCACTCGTGCCAGTCTACAACCCTGCCCCCTTATGAATTGCATCTTTTGACCACTGTGCTCTGTTCATCCACCACTGCAGGACTACAGGAGCTCCCCAAATATTTCATAAAATAAGATTTTTTTTTTCCTGAAACCTGTATTATCGCAGATACATGACTTCAAAAATGCTGGTGTGTGAGATTTTTATCATTGACTTGAACATATATCATCATTCCTTTATTGCCATTGGGTCAGTCCTGCAGTTCCCTGCCTAGCACCATTTGGGAGTACCATTAGAACAAAGACTGCAGCGTTATACAGCCAAAAAGAAAGATTTGCATTTATATGGTACTTCTCATGATGACACAATGTCCCAAAGTGCTTTACAACCAATGAAATACTTTTGAAGTGTTGCCAC
The DNA here is from genome assembly GCF_964194155.1 of Cetorhinus maximus. Lineage (NCBI taxonomy): Eukaryota > Metazoa > Chordata > Chondrichthyes > Lamniformes > Cetorhinidae > Cetorhinus > Cetorhinus maximus. The sequence goes on along the minus strand of NC_135895.1, from coordinate 91,066,555 downwards.
TGTTGTTGTGCAGGAAATGCAGCAGCCAATTTGCACCCAGCAAGCTCCAACAAACAGCCTGTGACACCCATATTTAGTGATGTTAATTAATGGATAAATATTGGCCAGGACACTGGGAGAACTCTCCCGCTCTGCTTCAAAATTGTGCCATGGGCCCTTTTGCATCCATCTAAGGGGCCTTGGTTTAATGACTCACCTGAAGGACAGCATCTCTAAAAGTGCAGTGCTACCTCAGTGCTGCATTCGAGTGTCAGTTTAGATTATGTACTCTCTCTGGTGTGGATTTGACCGCATAACCTTCTGACTCAGAGGAATGAGTGCTACCGTTAATGCACAACTAACACCTTATCACTAACATCTAGGGATGGACACAAAATGCAACCTTGCTGATATTGACCAAATCCTAAGAACAACTTAAAAACAAAATAAACTGCTTTGTGTCTGGAGAGAGCATTTTGAGTTGTGTAGCCATAGAGTGAGTTTCAGGTGGTCATAGCTCTTTCACTAATGCTCATAGTGGCGGGAGCAATTTGAAGTGATGAACTGAAGATCATCACACAACAGAAACAAAGAGTACAAGAGCAAGAAGGTTATGTTGAACTTGTATAAGGCACTAGTTCGGCCTCAGCTGGAGTATTGCGACCAGATCTGGGCACCGCACTTTAGGAAGAACGTGAAGGAATTGGAGAGAGTGCAGAAAAGGTTCACGAGAATGGTTCCAGGGATGAGGAACTTCAGTTATGAAGATAGATTGGAGAAGTTGGAACAGTTTTCTTTGAAGAAAAGAAGGCTGAGAAGAGATTTGATAGAGGTACTCAAAATCATGAGGGGTCTAGACAGAATAGATAGGGAGAAACTGTTCCTACTCATGAAAGGATGGAGAATGAGAGGGCACAGACTTAAAATAATTGGTAAAAGAAGCAAAAGCAGTCAGAGAAAAAAGCAGCGAGTGATTAAAATCTGGAATGCACTGCCTGAGGGTGTGATGGAGGCAGGTTCAATCAACGCATTCACTAGTATCTTATCTACCAAGAAGGCATGTGCGGGGTTACAGGAAGAAGGATGTAGAATGGCACTAAGAGATTTGATCATCCTAAAAGCCTGTGCTTAGCCTTAGCACAACGAGCTAAATCTCTTCCTACTGCACTGTAACAATTCTGTGAACTGTGCAGAAGTGCACCATATAATATTGCAACATATTAACTTAAAGGGGAAGGAAGTTTACAAAGAACAGGAGTTCGGCACTCTTAGGATAAAAACAAACAAAACCTTAAGGCCAAATTATATCTATGCCACAGTAGTAAGAAAAACCAGGAATGAGATTTATGAATTGAGCAGACAAAATTCAAAATCTTGATTATTTACTAAGAGAATGAAGCAACACTATCCCACTGTTTAAAACGCAAAACCTTTAGTTACAAGAGTCAACAAATCAAACACTATATATTATCTATCTCATACACTAATATCCAGAATTAACATGAGTTAAACATGAATTAAAAGGTAAATTGTGGTTGAATATAAACTATAAATTACCGCTTAAATGGCAGATACAACTAAGGCAAATCTAATAAATGGGTTCAGCAGTCCACTCAGATTTGAGTGATCGCAGTGAGCTACAAAGTCCTTCAAACCCTGCTTTCATCAGGAGGAATTTCAGCTCTGATCCTTCTAGGAGCTAGTCCGATCCCCAGCAGCACACAATCAATCCAAGTTCCACAGGCATGGCCTTTACCATGGCACGGCGTGTCTGCTGTACCTCCCCAACTCAGTCTGGATGGTGTAGATCCACCAATGTTATCTTCAAGTAACAGAGGCTGCTGCAAGAACTTACTCTCATTGCTTACCCTCAGCTTCCAGATCTAGCCTCTCCCTTTTAAGTCTTTCTTCAGCTTGTCTGTTCTGCTTCAGTGGATTCAACAATTGCTACTGCTCAGATCTTGATCTGATCTGTGTCCTTTTATAACTTTCACCAAGGTTTCATTTCAATTTCCCAACCTTAGCTTGCTCCTGATTTCTTTAGAGACAAGGAAGTTCAGTTTGATTTCTGTGTGACCTTTTCTGCTTCCCTTTCATTTTCTTTTTCAGCTCAGCTTCTGTTTTGAGGTAGGGCCTGCATCTAATTAATATTTCTCAATAGCTGACACCTCTGGCCAGGGAAGATGTGGCCACTTGCTCCATAAGTGAAACATGAGGAACAGCACAAACTGTGACTGTGGACATCCGAGTGAGACCTTCACCCACATACTGAACTCCTACCTTGAGAGATCCATTCCTGGTGGCATCACAACCATTCACACTGCGTTAGCTGAAGCAATTGAATGGATTGTTAACCTCAACATTGGAATATAACTGCTTCCCCACATTGACTCAAAGGGCAATGTCATGTAGAAGAAGATCGAATGCTTTAAGATCAAACTGGCAATGGATGAAGAAAATAAGATCTTACTCTGAATCAATGGACCTCCCGCATAATACACTGTGGTACATTAAAAATGAACAAACATTGTGTTACATTGAACTAAACCTGTAGTATACTAAGGTAATCCTAGAACTAAACTACTGAGCTATAACAATTATGCTAACAATGAGATTCTCTTCTTTGTAGGAGGCAAATGAAAGAAGATTGTTCTTAAGGCATCATCATTGTACCTGCGCAGTCAATAATTTGGAAGCAGGCAATTGTTAAATGACACCTCATGCAAGGGTGTACCGTGTTCCTGAAGAAGTTGAATGTGGTTTGACCTCTTAATGATAATCTCAGTTGGGTTTATGCAGGACCATTCAGGTTGAGTTCAATCCGGTTTCCCACATAACATCCTAGAAAAATGTATTCTGCCAGTAGGTAAACCGGAACTCTATTCGCCAATGTGGATTTAAACATTCCCACACCTGAGTCAAGAGTAATCCAATAAAAAAGGATCAATTTGTTGCATCTTTAAAAATGTTGCCAGTTAAAACATATATGGCCTAAGTGGCTGCACTACTGGCTGTTCATATTTTATAATAAAAACAGGGTTATAAATCCTTATAAATGCACTTGCAAATTTCCAAAGAATTCACACCATCAAGTTTATCATATTTCTCCTGTCTGGTTGCAATTTTACAGAGTACTGGTTAACTGAGTTAAAACCCTGTAGAGCAGTTCAAGGAAGTATGATAACTTGTCAGGCATAGTGGCAATATGCCAGTATATGCAATATGCCTAGCATAGTAGTAATATCAGTTCTGATGAAGAGTCACACGGACTCGAAACGTTAACTGTATTGGTCTCCGCAGATGCAGTTTGCTTCTTCACAGTGCTAGATACACCAGGTACAATTAGCACTGAAATAATACAAGTCACTACAGCTCATAGTCTGCGGGTGCTGTTAGAGCAAATGTCGTCATGACAAAAACCAGCCTAACTGTATATGTGGTACTGTATCTTCTAGTAGTTGCATCTGGAGAGCATCCACCTTGGCTCTAAATGATAAAGTCCAGAATAATTAACCATTAGTACTTAAAACTTGGTGTGTTGCGCAACATTTCTAACTCTGAATTCAAAGGTTGCCCATGACATTTTTACAGTGCAGAACTTTATCATTCAGTGGTCCTGCCTGAAGGATTCAGCAGCAACAATGAAAGGCAACTGCACGTGGTTGGTGTAAGTGCATACAGGGAATAAAGCAATAGGCAGGTCTTTAGATATGAGTTGAGTCTTTTAGAGGTTGGGAAGGAAAGCTCCTTTGCTTCCATTAGTGCTGCTTTTGAGAAATCTGCCTCTTTAGCTGGCATGACCAGCATTTATTGCACACCCCTAAGATGTAGTAGTGAGCTACCTCCTTGAATACAACTGACTATTTTGCTAGGCCATTTCAGAGACAAGCATATTCCTGTGGATCTGGGGTCACATTTCAGCCAGACTGGGTAGGATCAGCAGCTTTTCTTCCCTAAAGGACATGAGTAAACCAGCTGGGTTTTTTTGACAATCCAGTAGTGCCATGGTCATCATGGTCAGATATTTGCTACTTATTCCATAAATTAAACTTAAACTCCTAAACTTCCATGGTGGGGTTTGAACTCATGTCCCTGGCTCATTAATTCAAGTCTCTGGAAAACTACTCCAATAACTTAGCCACTATGCTACCATCCCCTTCAAGTGAAGGCTAAACTCCAAAATGAAACAGGTTAAAAGAATCCCTCCTCCAAGGAGTCCCACACCATGTGTGTGATGTCAGCCTTGACACTGACTGCAGGCTGTATTTACACTATCTATAGCATTAACAACTTCATATTGACACTACAAGTTGTTAGGTGGATGTAACCAAACTACAAGACCTTTCACTAAATACTAGAGTCTAATGTCATGGAGACATCTAGTGGATTAAAAGAGAATCAGAAGGGACAAATAAGAGGCTAGTATTGATGCTATTTCATTATAAGATATATGATTAAGAAATTGTACTGAGAATAAGCTAATTGTGCATTTTTTATTCCTTACAATCCTTGGGTCACGCCATTTACTCCTTCACTTCTGTCAGCCTCATTCATCTCCGCTTCTATTTGTCTCCTTCGTTTCTGTCCCTCTTCTTTTCCACTTCTCTTTCCATTCTCCATTTCTATCTCGTGCTTTTTGATTTCTTCCTCTTCTATTTTTTTCCCCTTTCCATCTCTTCTGTGGGCAGGGAGAGACAGCAGCCTCAGCATTCAAGTAGAAATTCTGGCAGAAGCAATATTGAGACTCAGGCAGGGCATCTAGCAGATGCTGCTCCTGCCCCTAGCCAGCTCCTGCGGTACAATGGGTTCATGAGGCAGGACCTGAACGGAGGACAGCAATGCTTCTGGGAGTGGGAGCAATGTGTCCCCTTGCTGTGTTCCTGCTAGGAAATCTGACGGTGCTAATCTAATTTTTAACTTCCACTTCCTCAGAGGCAAGTCAACTGCTTCTGCAGGTAGGTTTTCCAAAATATTAATACTTTTTTCGGTAAATAGCTCTTAGCACACCTCTTTTTTATTTGTTCATACGATGTGAGCATCGCTAGCAGGGCCAGCATTTATTACTCATTCCTAATTGTCTCTGTGTAGGTGGTGGTGAGCTGCCTTCTTGAACCGCTGCAGTTCATGTGGTGTAGGTACACCCATAGTGCTGTTAGGAAGGGAATTCCAGCATTTTGACCCAGCGACAGTGAAGGAACGGCGATATTAGTTTCAAGTCAGGATAGTGAATGGCTTGGATGGGAACCTGTAGGTGGTGATTTTCCCATCTATCTGCTGCCCTTGTCCTTGTAGGTGGTAGAGGTTGTGGGTTTGGAAGGTGCTGTCGAAGGAGCCTTGGTAAGTTGCTGCAGTGCATCTTGCAGATGGTACACACTGCTGCTACTATGCGTCAGTGGTGGAGGGAGTGAATATTTAAGGTGGTGGATGGAGTGTCGATCAAGCGGTCTGCTTTGCCCTGGATGTTGTTGAGCTTCTTGGGTGTTGTTGGAGCTGCACTCATCCAGGCAAGTAGAGAGTATTCTATCACACTCCTGGTTTTTGCCTTGTAGATGCCTTGTATTTATCTATGGTACCATACAGGAGGGATAAGTTTATGGGGCTTTCATGGGCCAGAAAAAATTGGGAAGTGATTCAGGTTCAGTCTACAGGTCATGGATTGTATACTTCCATGAAAGGCTCATTCATGAAGAATGGTGAGATACCAGAGCAGGTGTCTCAGTAAACATCAGTGCATTTGAGGAGAGACATTTGGGAATTGGAGGAGCTACACTAGTTCATTCAGAAGAGGGGAGGGGAAGGTACCAAAAAAACAAAGTAACACTCTCACAATGCTCCTGCTGAACATGAGTATGTGAGAATATTTTATTATAAACTTTCTGCTGGTATACTAAAAATATTTTCATTTAACTCCTGTTATGTATAAACGTTGGCATTGACCTGTTGAGCTGAATAGGTGTTTCTGTGCAGCAAATACTATTTAAAATACTATGTAAAAATAAAAATAACACCAACAGTAAGTATTTATATAACACCTGTAATGTAGTAAAACATCCCAGGTGCTTCACAGGAGCATTATTCAATGCTTAGTCACACAAGGACATATTAGGGCAAATGACCAAAACCTTGGTCAAAGAGATAGTTTTGAAGGACCTGGAGGAGGACAGAGAGGTGGAGATGTTTTGAAAAGGAATTCAAGGGGTTCGAGCCCTGGCAGCTGAAGAACGGCCACTAATGGTGGAGTGATTAAATTGGAAGAGTGCAGATACCTTGGAGGATTGAAGGGCTGCAGGAGATTAGAGATAGGGAGGGCGAGGCCCCGGAGAGACTTGAAAACAAGGATGAGAATATGAAAATTGAGGTGTTGTTTATCTAGGAGCTAATGTAGGTCAGCGAGCTCACGGTGATGGCTGCTTAGGTCTTGGTGCAATTAAAGATCTGGACACCAGAGTTTTGAATGACCTCAATTTTACGGAGGGTAACATATGGGAGGCCGGTAAGAAGTACATTAGGATAGTCAAGTCAAGATGTAACAAATGAGTGTCTCAGTAGCAAATGAGTTGTGGCAGGGTCAGAATTGGAGTATAAGCTGGGCATCTCTAGGATGGCAAAATGACTCAGCCTGGTAATGGAAGAACCAACCTTTATAATCTGACACCTGAGCCATGCAGTTCTGTGATACTTTAGGGATTGAATGACTGTCCAGCTAGCCTGACTCAGTAATAGGACTCTAAAGGTTAAATCTGTCATTGATAACTGCAATTTTTCCTTCTCAGCTCCAGATAACCCTGCAAGCCAATTAATTTATGAATCGGGTAGTTCTAGCAGAGTAAAGCCTATTCGATTTTTGTGCTGTCAAGCTACATGGTTTGAACCAGTCAACTAGACCTTGCTTCCAACTTGTTCTTGAATTTTCTGACCATTTCCTCGAGATTTCTTACTAGCTTAAGTTGGAGACTCTTGAGCATTGGTCATGTGTTTCAATATGCATCAAATACGTGGCTAACTAAAATGATTGCTAAACCCTGTATCTAGTTTGATCCAAGGCCTTTAATGCATGGCTTAATTCCCGTTAAATCAAGTTTCATTCAATGGATGTGCTTAATCCTGCATTTAATCCTTTATCAAAACTATGTTCCAGGCAGTAATATCTAGCCTAGCACCTTGAGATCATCAAATTCTGATGGGTGGGAAAGAATGTATAAAGAAAGCTGAGTACTGAAAGACATTTGGATGAAGGCCTTCACTCTGTGAAGTAAAAGTTTGTTAATTAAGTGAAATGATTTTAGGCAGCCTTAGAACAGTTCCTAATGAATGGAGATCCAGAAAACAACACTACCCATAGACTGGCCATCTTACTACAAAGGTCATGAAAATGGCTCAGGTGGGAAGTGGAAGTGTCATACCAGAGCACTCAAAGCTGCTCTTAATGGTTGGAGCTATAGCACATGTAACCAAGTAAAGTAGGACCTTCATTCTGTACGCCCTAGCAATGTGACACAGAAGTACCCAATACTGAATCAACCATCCCAAAGTGCAGAACAATAGCAGTGTGTACCTACATAAAGAAAGTTTTGTATTTATATAGCATCGCTTGTGATCACTGAACATTCCAAAGTGCTTTACAACCAATGAAGCGCTTTTGAAGTGTAGTCACTGTTGCATGTAGGAAATGCAGCAACCAATTTGCACACAGCAAGCTCCCACAAACAGCATCGTGATAATGGCCTGATAATGTTTTTGTGATGTTGATTGAGGGATAAAAATTGGTCAGGACACCAGGGAGAACCCTGCTACCCTCCTTCAAAATAACATCATGGGACCTTAAAGGGCAGACGGGACCTCAGATTAACATTTCATCCGACAGTCTCTCCTTACTGCAAGCATGAGCCCTGAGTTTTATGCTCAGAACCTGCAGTGGAACCTGAATCTACAACCTTCTGGCTCAGAGGCAAGAGTGCTATTAATTGAGCAATAACTTGCACATAATATTTAATGCAATAAAATGTCCCAAGAAGTTTCAGAAGATCACTATAATGCAAAATTTGATATTAAGCCAAATAAGGTATTACAAGGGCAGATTGCCAAAAGCTTAGTCAAAAAGGTAGGGTTTAATGGAGCATCTTAAAGGGAGAACAAGGTAGAGAAGCTGATGCATTTAGGGAGGGAGTTTCAGAGCTTAGGGCCTTGACAGCTGAAGGCACCACCACAACTGGTGGAATGATTCAAATTAGGGTAGCTCAAGAGGCCAGAATTGTAGGAGCACAGTTATCTCAGAGGGGTGTGAGGTTGGAGGGGATTACATTGATAGTGAGCTGCAAGGCCATGGAAGAATTTGAAAACAAGACAAGAATTTTAAGATTGTGGTGTTGCTTAACCAAAAGCCTATTGTAGGTCAGTGCACATTATGAGACTTGTGAGGTTTAGGACATGGGCAGCAGAATTTTGAATGACCTCAACATTACATGAAGATGGGAGGCCAGCCAGGAATGTATGTCTGGAGGTAACAAAGGTTGAGGGATTCAGTAGCTAATGAACTGAACATGGCCAGAATCAGGCAATGTTACACACAGGGAAATAGGTGGTCTCAGTGATGGTGCAGATATGTGGTCGGAAGCTCGGATTGGGGTCAAATAAGATAGCAAGGCTACAGCCAGCCTGGTTCAGTCTCAGCCAGTTGCTAGATAGAGGACTGGAGTCGCTGGATAGAGAATGGAGTTTGTATACAGTAAACAATGGAGGTGGTGGGGAGGCTTTGGAGGGGGTGGTGTGGTTGACCTTGTCACAGGCTGCAGGCAGGTCGAAAAGGACAAGGAGAGGAGAATTTCCCATTCATCACAGTTGCGCAGGATGTCTTTTGTGACTTCGTAAGGAGCTGTTTCAGTACCATGGGAGGGATGGCAACCTGATTGGAGGAATTCAAACAAGGAGTTCCAGGAAAAATAGGCCTGGATTTCAAAGGCAACAACAGTCAAGAATTTTGGAGCAGAAAGGAAGGTTGGAAATGAGACAAGAGTTTACAGAGGTGATGGGGGAGGGGGGGGGGTGGTGTCAATTGTTTTTTTTAGTGGTGATGATAGATTTGAGCAACGGAGGAAACAGTGGTGTAGCGGTAATCGCACTGGACTATAAATCCATAGGTCCAGACTAATGCTCTAGGAACATGGGTTCCAATGGCAGCTGGTGGAATTTAAATTGAATCAATAAATCTGGAATTAAAAGCTAGTGTCAGTAATAGTAACCAAGACAACTATCATTGATTGTTGTAAAAACCCATCTTGTTCCCTAATCCCCATGAGGGAAGGAAATCTGCATTCCTCACCCAGTCTGGTTTATTTGTGACTCCAGACACACAGCAATCTGGTTGTCTCTTAACTGTCCCCTAAAATGCCTGAAGAAGCCATTCAATTCAAGGGCAAATAGGGATAGGCAACAAATGCTTGCTTTACCTGTGATGCCCACATCCTGTGAAAATTTTTTTAAAAGAACTTGAAGAGGGTGAGAAGAGAGAGAGAGAGAGATTACATACAAATTAAGAAATTCGATTACCATTTCTTTGCTTGTCTTCACACTTTCCTGTTCCCAGTGGGATTGGGAGTTAACTAGGAGAATAGAATTCTTGCAGGAAGGAAGTGAAAGCGAGAGTCATGTTCTTTGTTTATATTTCTTTTTGCCTATAATTGCCTTTATTGTTTGGTTTAAATTGAAATATTACTCACTTCCTTTATGGTACCCACAGAAATGCATCTGCTGCTTGTGGTGGATAAAGGATCTGACTCACTCAAAGAATAGATTTCATCAGCCACAAACAGCTGTGATGTATTTATTTAGATACTGTACTTAATATACTTATTTGTTGAAGATTCAGTGACAACGTCGCTGAATGCCACTTGCACCATTTTACCTCAGGTGGCCCATCAGGAAGGCGGGTAGGTAATCAGGGAGATTAAACCAGACACTTGAGAGGTCATTTTATACAATACTGCAGTTTTGTCAGAGGCACAAGAGTTTTGTCACAGCACTCGTCCAATCAAACGAGGGTGCTGAATGGGATGGAACACACAGTATGGGGAGGTGCTGGCACAGGGTATTGTCACTGGACTAGAAATCTAAAAACCCAGGTTAATGCTCTGGGTACCCAGGTTCAAATCCCACCACAGCAGATGGTGGAATTTGAATTCAATCAATTTTTAAACATATGCAATTAAAAGTCTAATGATGGCCAAGGAGCCAGTGACGATTGTTGTAGTTGTTGTAAAAGCCCATCTGGTTCACTAATGCCCTTCAGGGAAGGAAATCTACAGTCCTTACCTGGTGTGGCCTACATGTGACTCCAGACCCACAGCAATGTGGTTGACTCTGAAATGGCCTAGCAAGCCACTCAGCTGTATCAAATCACTAAAACGTTAATTAGAATTAAATTGGATGAACCACCCGGCATCAACCTAGGCACCAGAAACGACAACGGCAAACTCAGCACTGTCGACCCTGAAAAGTCCTCTTTACTAACATCTGGGGGCTTGTGCCAAAATTGGGAGAGCTGTCCCACAACAGCCTGACCTAGTCATCCTCATGGAATCCTATCTTACAGATAATGTCCCAGACACCACCATCACCATCCCTGGGTATGCCTTGTCCCACCGGCAGGACAGGCTCAGCAGAGGTGGCTGCACAGTGGTATATAGTCAGGAGTGAGTTGCTCTGGGAATCCTCAACATCGACTCTGGACCCCAAGAAGTCTCAGGGAATAAGGTCAAACATGGACAAGTGAGCCTCCTGCTGATTAGCATGTACCACCCTCCACTCAGCTGATGAATCAGTGCTCCTCCATGTTGAACACCACTTGGAGGAAGCACTGAGGGTGGCAAGGGTACAGAATTAGCTCTGGGTGGGGGACTTCAATGTCCATCACCAGGAGTGGCTCGAAAGCGCCACTACAAATCGAGCTGGCCGAGTCCTAAAGAACATAGCTGCTAAACTGGGTCTGCAGCGGTGGTGAGGGAACCAACAAGAGGGAAAAACATACTTCACCTCACCCTCACCAACCTGCTTGCCGCAGATGCATTTGCCTATGACAGTATTGGTAGGAGTGACCGCTGTACAGTCTTTGTGGAGATGAAGTTCCGTCTTCAAATTGAGGATAACCTCCACCGTGCTAAACTGGATTGATTTTGAACACATCTAGCAATTCAAGACTGGGCACCCATGTGGACCATCAGCAGCAGCAGAATTGTATTCAACCACAATCTGTAACCTCATGGCCCAGCATATCCCCTACTCTACCATCTCCACCAAACCAGGGGATCAACTCTGAATGTTCAATGAAGAGTGCAGGAGGACATGCCAGGAGCAGCACCAGGCATATCTAAAAATGAGGTGTCAACCTGGTGAAGCTACAACTCAGGACTACTTACGTACCAAACAGCATTAGCAGCAAGTGATAGACAGAGCTGAGTGATCCCACAACCAACAGAACAGATCTAAGCTCTGCAGTCCTGCCACATCCAGTTGTGAACGGTGATGGGCAATTGAACCACTCACTGGAGGAGGAGGCTCCACAAATATCCCCATCCTCAATGTTGGGGGAGCCAAGCACATCAGTGCAAAAGGTAAGGTATTTGCTACAATCTTCAGCCAGAAGTGACGAGTGGATGATCCATCTCGACCTGCTCCACAGGTCCCCAGCATCACAGATTCAGCCAATTCGATTCACCCAACATCGTATCAAAAAAAGGCTGAAGGCACTGGATACTGCAAAGGCTATGGGCCCTAACAATATCACGGTAATAGTACTGAAGACCTGTGCTCCAGAACTTGCTGCATCCCTAGCCAAGCTGTTCCAGTAGAGCTACAACACTGGCAACTAGCCGGCAATGTGGAAAATAGCCCAGGTACACAAAAAGCAGGACAAATCCAACCTGGCCAATTACCACCCCAACAGTCTACTCTCAATCATCAGTAAAGTGATGTAAGGTCATCAACAGTGCTATCAAGCAGCACTTGCTTAGCAATAACCTGCTCACTGATGCCCAGTTTGCATTCCGCCAGGGCCACTCAGCTCCTGACCTCATTATAGCCTTGGTTCAAACATGGACAAAAGAGCTGAACTCCAGAAGTGAGGTAAGAGTGACTGCCCTTGACATCAAGGCAGCATTAGACCAAGTGTGACATCAAGGAGCCCTAGCAAAACTGGAATCAATAGGAATCAGGGGAAATCTCTCCACTGGCTGGAGTCATACCTAGCACAAAGAAAGATGGTTGTGGTTGTTGGAGGTCAATCATCTCAGTTCCAGGACATCACTGCAGGAGTTCCTCACGGTGGTGTCTTCGGCCCAACCATCTTCAGCTGCTTCATCAATGACCTTCCTTCCATCATAAGGTCAGAAGTGGGGATGTTCGCTGATGATTGCACAATGTTCAGCACCATTCGCAACTCCTCAGATACTGAAGCAGCCCATGTCCAAATGCAGCAAGACCTGGACAATATCCAGGCTTGGGCTGACAAGTGGCAAATAACATTCGCACCACACAAGTGTCAGGCAATGACCATCTCCAACAAGAGAGAATCCAACCATCGCCCCTTGACATTCAATAGCATTACCATCACTGAATCCCCCACTATCAACATCCTGGGGGTTATCATTGACCAGAAACTGAACTGGACTTACCATATAAATACTATGGCTACAGGAGCAGGTCAGAGGCTAGGAATCCTGTGGCAAGTAACTCACGTCCTGACTCCCCAAAGCCTGTCCACCATCTACAAGGCACGAGTCAGGAGTGTGATGGAATACTCCCCACTTGCCTGGATGAGCGCAACTCCCACACTCAAAAAGCTTGACACTATCCAGGACAAAACAGCCTGCTTGATTGGCACCCCATTCACAAACATTCTCTCGCTCCACCACTGATGCACAATAGTAGCAGTGTGTACCACCTACAAGATGTACTGCAGGAATTCACCAAGGCTCCTTCGACAGCACATTCCAAACCCACAACCGCTACAATCTAGAGGACAAGTGCAGCAGATAGATGGGAACACCACCACCTGGAGGTTCCGCTCCAAGTCACTCACCATTCTGACTTTGAAATATATCGCCGTTCCTTCACTGTCACTGGGTCAAAATTCTGAAGCTCCCTCCCTAACAGTACTGTGTGTGTACCTACACCACAGGGACTGCAGCAGTTCAAGAAGGCAGCTCACCACCACCTTCTCAAGGGCAATTAGTGATGGGTAATAAATGCTGGCCTAGCCAGCGATACCATCATCCATGAACCAATTCAAAAACATTAAAATCTCTGTATGGAAAAGGCAATGAGCAGGCAGGATGCAAAGTCCTGAGTTGTCATGCTTTAAGCAGGTCTCTGGTATTGGGGATGCTGACTGAGAAGGTGGGTCATGGAGAACAGCTCATTCATCAAGGTACAAGGGAAGTTTGGCTGCTCAGGTCCTAATGCCTGACACTGTCTCTGATAATGGGGACCACCTAATCAGATGTGGATGGAGCAATGGGGAGGAGCAGCAGCCCCAACAACTGAGGCAGTCACATGGTGCCCATGGATGCAGAGGTTCTGCTTGAAGAGCTAGAAAGCAATCCCCGCGGAACTGAGTGTACCACTAGGGGATTAGCTTCCTGAGTATATTGGAGGTTGACAACTTTGCCTATCGAGGCTGTAGGGGGTGGTGGTGTGTGTGTCAGCTCCACCTCTGACTTCTGAGCGGTTCGAATCGCTCCCACTCCCTGGGTTCTAGACCTTGGACTTATTTGGGGGTTGTGACAAAGTGCAGCAGACAACTGGTTTTGGTGCAAGAAAAAAACTGGTTTTATTAAAGTCACAAATGAACTTATAACATTAGGATTACAGTGAGATTATACAGACTTACAAAGTACACTTAGTTAAGAATGGGGAACACACGGTATAACGAGGGAAAATCACGCTACTAATCCCCTTACCCTTGTCCCACCCCCAAAACCTAACTAAGTTGAACTAGGAGAGGTCAGGGATCATGCTCACCAACCCAGGGTTCCTTTACAGTTCGAAATCCAGCCAGGTAAACCGGTTGCAGTTTTGGGGTATGCTCTTTGTGTCCTCTGGGGCCTGCCGTCCCCACATGGTCCTGGTCTTTGGAATTTGCGAAGGTTCTTCAGTTGGGTGGAGGACGCAGTTGTGGGTGGTCAATCTTCGTCGAGGGCTGCGGTTCCGGCCTTGTCGTCTTCGGTTGAGCCTGCCACCCCGTGCCCCTCGCCGTGATGTTGCCTGCGGGCCTGCAAACCTCCAGATCTACTTGCTTAAACTCTGTTTCAACCGTTTCAAAACTGGCCACCCTCCTGCTAGCTGGCTTCTCTCTCTCTCCTTCATAACTGTCTGGGCCAGTTATACTGTCTTTCGAATTTCTTATCGGAATCCAAATCAAGGTTAGTTCTTTGTTAGATTTTGGTGGGCTTCCCCAGTGATTGTTGCCTCGTTGTTTTTAATGGGCTCGCATGATGTTTATCATTGTCTTCCTGCCCCCGTAACTTGTTTTGAACTGAAAGCCATTGTATGTGTGGAGTATTGATGGGTTCGTATAATTGCATTAATTGTGCCTTCCTGCTTTACTAGTTAGTAGCGATTATTTATGCAAGATTTTGATGGGCTTTAGTTTCGTGTAACATGATGTCTTTCTCTGGTTTGATTATTTCAAAGGGAAGAATGTGTATTCTGTCTCCTCTTGTTGTCTGGTTTCAGGCAAAAAGAACCACACTGCACTCAACAAGCTCGGGCATGTCCAGCCCCAGGCCTTCATGGGCCTAGTCTCCTGTCTGCAGGGTTTTACACTTAACTCAGCAGTTTAAAAGTCCAAAACATATCCTTGTTGATGACATGAAAAATGTGGGAATTTTGAGAACCCTTCAGACAGATAATGGATGACTTGCATGCACTCCTGGAGAAAGACCTTATGCCACAAGACACAGGGGCATCCTTTGCCAGTAGATGTCAAGCTGACACTGACCTGGAACTTTCTAGAATATAGTTCGTTTCAGGGGTCGGCAGCTGACCTATGCGGGATCACACAGTCAGCAGTCCAAAGCTGCACGTCTCAGGTGATGGATCCATTTGTTTTTAGGGCATCTAACTTTCTCGCCTTTAGCACAGATGCGGCCAGTCAGGCACAGAGGGCCGTGGGATTTACCCCGATGGTAGGATTCCCTCAGGTGCAGGGCATGATCAGCTGCAGAAACATAGCCATTAAAATCCCATCATCTCATGCTGGAGCATTCATCAACCAGAATGGCTAGCCACTCAATAAATGTTCAGTTGGTATGTGACCATCAGAAGTGCTTCATAAGGTTTGCACTAGGTTTCCTGGCAGCTGTCAGGATTCATTTATTCTGAGGGAGTCATGGCTGCTGCAGCTGGTCATTCCTCCACACAGCCTCCATGGATGGCTCTGGTGGACAGCAGGTGTGTGGTAAAGAGAAGAGATGCCTCCTGACTCTCAGTGATAAACCCCACAGCTGAGATACAGGAGAGACATAATCATTACCATCTCATGGGCCACCATTGATCAGGCCATTTGCTCCTGAATGTGCAGTTCTGGTGCTTTGACCCATCAGTGGGCACCCTTCAGTCGGCCCTTCAATGGTTTCCTGTATTATTGTGGTCTGCTGTGCTCTGCATAACATGGCCATCCAGGGAGGAACTGGAGGAGGTCTGCTTGAGGATCTCAAGCAATATCGACTGGGGTCGAGTCAAGACAACCCAGAGATTGGACACATGCAGAGACACACTAACCTGGATAGCAGTGAAGACCGGGATACCCTGATCGAGAAATGCTTCTCCTCAGTACAGCAGATCCTCCAGTGGAAGGCTCTAAATCAAACTGCAGTTTATACATAGCAGCCCCTCTCCAGAAACAACTACAAATCCACTTCTCATGGGGCTTAACACTCATCATGCAGCAAGTCTTCAGTGAGCACACATGGCCACATGACACTCTCAGACCTCATACACAGGTGGGGCCCAATGAAAATGTCGCTGTCTCCCACAACAAACAACATGGTAAATGTCACTTTTTGAACACAGCTTTTTTGCTCACGTTGAAATGCAAGGATTTAACAACAGCTTTATACTCTGCCACCAGGTGAAACCCAGTGTGATGTTAGCACCACATCTCTGCCCTCCGATGAGAACTCCTACACAGTGCTCCCCCTATGGTCAGTGCTGGTTTGGAAACAGGGTGCTCAAGAGGGTGGCCTGGTGGCTGAGATGCCTGTGGTGCCCTTCCTCATGGTCGCAGTGTATGTGATAGCACCATGACAGGCTGCACGAGCTACATTATGCAGGGTCAACCTTGGTCATGGGGGAGTGATGCTTATTGCGTGTCTCAGTCAGGGGAGTAGAGTGAGTTGCTTTAGAAGATGGGATTCCTTGAGTAGTGGCAATCCCTTCCTGCCTCAGCCAATCCCTTCATGGCCCAGCTACACATCCATGCTTACCTGGCGCAGGAGAGCACCTGACCAGGTGTGCATGCACCCACACACCATCATTGCAACAGGCTGGTCAAATGCTACAGAATGCATCATACATTCTGTTCATGTGAGTTTGGTGCTCCTACATTCATCCAGTGGATGCCACATGTGACCCTCCATGAGGGTGGCCAATCTTTCAATGGAGGAGCACGTGCACTCAGATACCTGAGACATTGTGGAATGGTCTCCTCCATTTTCATCGTAAGGGACTACATTCCCTCATGAAACTTTGACAGATATCTATGAATCTGCTCCACTGACACACACTTTGTATATGACCCCACCGAGGCTCAGCAGCTCCAGCTGGATAAGTATGTCTGGAGCTGTCCTCCATCCTCCAGTGGGGACTGCCCACAAGTGCCTCTGAATCCACCTCCTGTTCACATGTGCTGTGATGCTCACCTTGTGCCACCTATTCGAAAGCCACCTGAGGCACCACCAAGGTGTGTGTATTTGCGTTGGTGGATGGTGCAATTGACTCTTGCGCTGGTGGCTCCTCATGGAGCAGATTGCCCTTTGAGGTAACCGCGGCCGCCATACTTGGCTGTTGCTGGTCCTTCAGTATTAGCCCTAGGTAAGAGAGAAAACATCAGCTGCTTGACCTCCTTCGATTCAGCAGAAGCTTCAGCAGATAGCTTTCAGCACACCAAGTGGCATCTACTGGAAACGACTTCAAAAAGTTGGAAACTGCTCCTAGGTGCATTCAATAAACTTTCACCTTCTCTCCACCACACAACAATTTCACTGTTGCCGACTGCCTGCACTGCAGCCACACTTCCCATGTCGAGGACCTCCTTCTCCGTGAGCATTAATATTGCCAGGTTGGCCACTCCACCCTGAATCACTCCTACAATGGGCATTGTGTAATCTCTTCTCTTGCAATATAAGATTGGAGAGGTCAGCCAAAGTTAACCTTCCCATTTGCACATCATGATCCACCATCCGATATGATCCCTGGGCTTACATGACCACCTTCCCAACCCTACATACACTGGGCGCACAGCTCCTGGGTGTAACCGTTAGGGGGAAGAAAGTAAGTAAGAATTTATGGTAAGGGAGAATTTATTGAAAGGGAATGAATTACATAAAATCTCCAATTGCACCATCCTCCATTGTTAGCCAGTGCTACCAAGCACACTAACAGTTAAAGGTTATCAGATGAAACTTGCACAGCCTTAGGGCCTGTAAGCAACAGAAGGGCTTTGGGAACTGGACTGGAGTCAGAGGATGGCAATAACATGGATTAAGTGTGCTCTTCGACAGATAGGGGAAGGACAGATGGTCCCAGCTTAGATAAGAGGGAAGGTCTCTGCCTGGGTGAAAATAGGGGCATACGATGCATGCACCAGAGATGTCTGCTTAATATATTGATGAGAACGGAATCTGGAAACTGTTCCTGTACGTGACCAATAATGTATAAATATGCTGAACACATGTAAGTTAACAGAGTGCTATCTCAAGCTGCATTGAGATGGTTCTCTCCTTGCAATTGCTCGAATAAACAATCGTGACCTGTACCTGAGCCTCCTGGAGTTCGTTTGTCAAAGTGACCACAACAGTTTGGCGTAGTCGGCAGGAGACTCAGATTGGACCCTTGGGATGGCGCTGCAAAGTGGGTGAGTATATTTTATTTACCACCCGTAGTTAGTGCAATAAGCCTACCCTCGAACGATCCGGTCAAGTATCAAAAGAATCGGGAGGAGGATTCAGGACAGGAGATAGGAGGCTCCAGGGTCGGAGGCGAAGCCGCGTAGGCGGGCTAGCGGCGCCTAAGCCACCCAGGAAGGCCAGACCACTACCGAAAGTAGGAGGCAGAGCCGTGCTGGCGGGTTACGGTTTGAAACATAACCTTAGCGGAAGCCGCGCAGGAAGGTCAGACCCCAGAGAAACGAGTAGAACGCACACACTGCAAATAACTAAGTTGTTAGGGCCGCGCGAACCTACTACGCAGAGACAGACAAGGATATAAGACCTTGTATAATTGATCTGAGTTACAAGAGCTGCTTGTGCTGAAGAGAGAGAGAGAGAAAGTGAGAAAAAGGGGGTACCCCTAGGGAGTTAAAAAGCAGTGACAGGCAGGAGCAGGGGAAATGTGAGCTCTCGTCAGTGTGATGGTCCCGATAGGTGGAGCCTTCAAGATCCCTTTATTTCCCCCACTGCTATTTGAAGTTTTGTTTAGAATATGAGAGTTTAAAGTTGTTAAGTTAAGGATACAGGAATATAAATACATACCTCGAAATATGTGTTTGTTTGTGTGCAAGGATGCATTTGTATGTAAGCTTTAATGTGTTTCCTTCCTTAAATTGTCATTTGTGTGTGTAGTTCAGCATTTTAGGGTTCAATGTCCCATGTTAGATTAAATGAAAAGTACACTAAAACATTCCAAAGTTTTGAGTATAAAGTTTGAGTTGCGGTTTCTCGCAAAAAATCGCAATTTGAAGGTATCATAAAGCTAAACAGGGTTAGATGAACCCCCTGGCAGACTAGAATCACCAGCTTCCAAGCTGATTGGGATTGATACATACGAAACAAAAACAAAAATACTGGAAAAACTCAGCAGGTCTGGCAGCATTTGCGGAGAGGAGCACAGTTAATGTTTCGAGTCCGAATGACCCTTTAACAGAACTAAGGAAAAATAGAAGAGAGGTGAAATATAAGCTGGTTTAAGGGGGGGTGGGACAAGTAGAGCTGGATAGAGGGCCAGTGATAGGTGGAGATAACCAAAAGATGTCACAGACAAAAGGCCAAAGAGGTGTTGAAGGTGGTAATATTATCTAAGGAATGTGCTAATTAAGGGTAGAAAGCAGGACTAGCAAGGTACAGATAGCCCTAGTGGGGGTGGGGTAGGGTGAA
The DNA here is from genome assembly GCF_964194155.1 of Cetorhinus maximus. Taxonomy (NCBI): domain Eukaryota; kingdom Metazoa; phylum Chordata; class Chondrichthyes; order Lamniformes; family Cetorhinidae; genus Cetorhinus; species Cetorhinus maximus. The sequence continues at coordinate 91,047,212 of NC_135895.1, read as the reverse complement.
GGAATCAAAAAAGGCTAAAAGGTAGAGATAAAACAAAGGATGGAAATACATTTAAAAATAATGTAAATAGGTGGGAAAATAAAAATCTATATAAATTATTGGAAAAAAAGTCGTGGGGATCGGAAAGGGGGTGGGGATGGAGGAGAGAGTTCATGATCTAAAATTGTTGAACTCAATATTCAGTCCGGAAGGCTGTAAAGTGCCTAGTCGGAAGATGAGGTACTGTTCCTCCAGTTTGTGTTGAGCTTCACTGGAACAATGCAGCGGGCCAAGGACGGACATGTGGGCATGAGAGCAGGGTGGAGTGTGGAAATGGCAAGCGACAGAGAGGTCTGGGTAATGCTTGCGGACAGACTGAAGGTGTTCCGCAAAGGAGTCACCCAGTCTGCGTTTTGTCTCTCCAATGTAGAGGAAACCGCATTGGGAGCAAGGAATGCAGTAGACTAAATTGAGGGAAGTGCAAGTGAAATGCTGCTTCACTTGAAAGGAGTGTTTGGGCCCTTGGACGGTGAGGAGAGGGGAAGTAATGGGGCAGGTGTTGCACCTTCTGCGGTTGCATGGGAAGGTGCCGTGGGAGGGGGCTGAGGTGTAGAGGGTGATGGAGGAGTGGACCAGGGTGTCCTGGAGGGAATGATCCCTGCGGAATGCTGCCGGGGGGGGTGAAGGGAAGATGTGTTTGGTGGTGGCATCATGCTGGAGTTGGCGGAAATGGTGGAGGATGATCCTTTGAATGTGGAGGATGGTGGGGTGATAAGTGAGAACAAGGGGGACCCTATCATGTTTCTGAGAGGGAGAGGAAGGTGTGAGGGCGGATGCACGGGAGATGGGCTGGACAGGGTTGAGGGCCCTGTCAACCACCATGGGTGGAAAACCTCGGTTAAGGAAGAAGGGAGACATGTCAGAGGAACTGTTTTTGAAAGTGGCATCATCAGAACAGATGCAGTGGAGGCGAAGGAACTGAGAGAATGGGATGGAGTCCTTACAGGAAGCGGGGTGTGAGGAGCTGTAGTCGAGGTAGCTGTGGGAGTCGGTAGGCTTGTAATGGATATTGGTGGACAGTCTATCACCAGAAATTGAGACAGAGAGGTCAAGGAAAGGAAGGGAAGTGTCAGAGATGGACCATGTGAAAATGATGGAGGGGTGGAAATTGGAAGCAAAATTAATAATTTTTCCAGGTCCAGACGAGAGCATGAAGCAGCACCGATGTAATCATCGATGTACCGGAGAAAGAGTTGTGGGAGGGGGCCGGAGTAGGACTGGAACAAGGAATGTTCCACATACCCCATAAAGAGACAGGAATAACTGGGATCCATGCGGGTACCCATAGCCACACCTTTTATTTGGAGGAAGTGAGAGGAGTTTAAGGAGAAATTGTTCAGTGTGAGAACAAGTTCAGCCAGACGGAGGAGAGTAGTGGTGGATGGGGATTGTTCGGGCCTCTGTTCGAGGAAGAAGCAGAGAGCCATCAGACCATCCTGGTGGGGGATGGAGGTGTAGAGGGATTGGACGTCCATGGTGAAGAGGAGGCGGTTGGGGCCAGGGAACTGGAAATTGTTGATCTGATGTAGGGTGTCAGAGGAATCACGATGGAGGTGGGAAGGGACTGGACAAGGGGAGAGAGAATGGAGTCAAGATAGCGAGAAATGAGTTCCGTGGGGCAGGAACAGGCTGACACGATCGGTCTGCCGGGACAGTCCTGCTTGTGGATTTTGGGTAGGAGGTAGAAGCGGGCCGTCCGAGGTTGGGGGACTATCAGGTTGGAAGCTGTGGAAGGAAGATCTCCAGAGGAGATGAGGTCAGTAACAGTCCTGGAAACAATGGCTTGATGTTCAGTGGTGGGGTCATGGTCCAGGGGGAGGTAGGAGGAAGTGTCTGCGAGTTGACGCTCAGCCTCTGCGAGGTGATACATATGAGTTGCATTAACTTATATGAGTTAGTATTCTAAAATTCTGAGGGAAAAAAAATTACCTGAAGTTCAAAGGTTTCTAGGAAAACCAAAAGGCATAAACGCACAGTCTAGGTGGTTCCAATGGATAAAAAGGGGCTTCTTTTGAAGAGATGAATTAAATATGAAAGGAAATCTACGTCCCAACAGCACTGTTATTTGAATTTGGGACAAGGCTTGAGGTGTAAAGTGCAGTGTAGTTTAGAAGATTACTTTTGAATCACTAAGATGCTATCTAAGATAAAGAATGTGTCGATAAACATATGGGACTTTTAACTTGGATACAAATCAGTACACATAAGAAAGAGGCATTTTAATTTTGATAGCGTAAATTACATTTCTTACAAAGTTTACAATCCCCATCCACCACTACTCTCCTCCGTCTGGCTGAACTTGTTCTCTCATTGAACAATTTCTCTTTAAACTCATCTCACTTCCTCCAAATAAAAGGTGTGGCTATGGGTACCCACATGGGCCCCAGCTATGCCTGCCTCTTTATGGCCCTACATTGGAGAGACCAAACACAGACTGGGTGACCACTTTGCAGAACACCTTCAGTCTGTCCGCAAACATGACCCAGACCTCCCTGTCACTTGCCATTTCAACATACCACCCTGCTCATACCACACGTCCATCCTTGGCCTGCTGCAATGTTCCAGTGAAGCTCAACGCAAACTGGAGGAACAGCACCTCATCTTCCAACTAGGCACTTTACAGCCTTCTGGACTTAACATTGAGTTCAACAGCTTCAGATCATGAACTCTCTCCTCCATCCCCACCCCCTTTCCGATCCCCCCTTTTCCAATAATTTATATTTTTAAAATATATTTTTCTGTTCCCACCTATTTTTAAATCTATCGTTTTATCTCCACTTTTTAGCCCATTTCGATCCCTCCCCACCCCCATCCCCACTAGGGCCATCTGCCTCTTGTTTGTCCTGCTTTCTACCCTTAATGTTACCATTAGCACATTCCTTAGATAATATTACCACCATTAACACCCCTTTGTCCTTTTGTCTATGACATCTTTGGCAATCTCTTCTTTGCCTCCACCTATCACTGGCCCTCTATCCAGCTCTACCTGTCCCACCCCCCTCAACCAGCTTATATTTCACCTCATTTCTATATGTCTTTAGTTCTGATGAAGAGTCATACGGACTCGAAACGTTAACTGTATTCCTCTCCGCAGATGCTGTCAGACCTGCTAAGTTTGTCCAGCTATTTTTGTTTTGTTTAAAATTTTGAGGATTGGTTCGTGATAAAGTTCTCAAAAGGGAATTTTCATTTTAAAAGGTTTGACAACAATTGGCACTAATTCAAATGCTGCAAGCTTTTGTATTTGTAAGTCTGTTCCCAAAATAAGAAGCTAAGCTCAAGGCCTTGACAAAATTTAGCAGAAATCCAATTTTTGGCCGCGTTAATGAATCTGGGATAATTCTAAAAGAAACGGGTCAGACACAATTTAGTGGGTTACATTTGAGACAATAAAATGTTGTTTGAGGAGAAGATAAGGAACATGTCAATGCCTGATTTCTGTTTTTAAAACTGTTATAAGAATACTTTATTGGATTTTAAATTCTTTCCAGAGGCCTGAACAAGATAAGATGGTAGCTGTTGTATGTGTAAAATGGTATGAAGCAAATAGGAGAAAGAGCTAGGGAAAGAGGACACAATATACAAACTGTTTTAAGGGAAGTGAATTTGATAATCTGGCCATCAACTGAGGCATTGGAACCGCACAGGGGGAGATAAGCAAGGATCTAGAGACAGAGATCCCCGTTGACACGGAATAGTTAATATGGCCTGAAGAGTAAGGAAACATTTTAAACAATCAAGACAATAGAGAAACTGGCCTCAAGAGAATCTTAGGATGATCGTGGTCAGGGAAAAAAAAACTTAGAGGTGATACTATGTGGAATCTATAGTTCAGGCAATTGAAAGGTAAGGAGAAATAATACTTAACGACAATTTACCACAAGATTGTTACAGGTAAAGGTAAAGCTGGAAAAAGGCTAAATAGATGTATTACTGACTGCATTAATGTGCCTGCGAGCTACAAAAGTAAGACCACAGGATTAACACTATGATGACAGACAGAGTTAAGCGGCTCCCAGAGAGAACCGTCACTGGGAGTGAAGATACTGAGCCATTGAAAGATAGGATAAGAAGGTGCATTGTAGACTTGTGTTGGTAGTTTAAGGAATTGAGGTCCGACGTGGGACAGCAGCAGGAGACAGTAGACTGGAAGGAGTGGAAGGTGCCTATCCAGATGGATTCAGATCAGGGGACTCATTTCACAGGAAGAATCATTAAAGAAATGTATAAATTTAAATTTAAACAGAAATTCCACATTGCCTACCAGCCACAGAGCTCGGGGATGGTGGAAAGGATGAACTGAACTTTAAAAAAAACATCAATCGCAAAAGCAATTCAAGAGGCAGGGAACAGCCCAATATTCTAAGGCGCCTTAGGGCTACCCCAAGCAGAACCACCAGGCTCACCCCATTTGAAATAATGACAAGGAGAGCAATGCAGCTACCCAAGGAGGGGGAGATGTAGGACCACTAAAAGGAAGGGTGCGAGACTATGTGAGGGAAATGAGTAAGCAATTGCATGAGTTAAGGAAGGAAGTCAGAGACCAACAGGTGATTAGGGATACGGAAACAGGCAAATCCAAAGAGCAACAATGGACCCCCCCTCCAAGTGGGGAATAAGGTGATGGTCAAGATGAGCCTGGAGCAAACAGGGTTTGCCCCCAGGTGGCATGAACCATACGAGGTAATTATTACAGGTGATACATGCGCACTTGTAGATATGAAAATGGGAAGTATATGGAGGCATTACACACAGTCAAAGATACATGACAATTGACCAAGCGGTAGCCCGGAGAACAGGAGTCGATGTTAATGTCTCCACAGATCTACGATCCTGGTTGTCGGCGTATCAGTACTGGCAACAAGGTCGGGGATCATCACTGTTCGTCCCGCACCGCAGGAGGAACTTTGGTACAGCACGGACAGTGCCGAATGCGACACGCAACGGGGAATGATAAATGTAACAGTAGGAAAACAAGTGCTTTTGAATTGTAGTAAGGGTTTGCTTCAGTTCGGGCATGGGAGGTCCGCCCAAAAGAGCCACTATCCAGCCACCTCCCACGTCTACTTCCACAGTCCGAGTAGAGATAATTGAAGCCCCTCAAACTACACCAACTGACCCACCTTGTCCAACTATGCATCCAGGACCGACGAATGGTTTGGTACTGGTTAATCAGAAGTTTTGTATGATAATGTACTCCACGAGCTGGTACCCGTAGTCTTGAATGTATCCGGAATTGCCCCGCCCCCAGTGGTGTTCACCCCATATTCGAGCACTCTATACGGCTCTATTGGGCCAGCTGATGACTGAAGCATCTCAGTTCAACGGTTGGGATGTGACCAGGCTTGGGAGGGAACCGCGTTAAGCGCAGCCTGATAAATGATACCGCTACGATACTCAATATAGGGACATCATTGGTTAATCCAGAACCTGGCAACTGTTGACCAAAAGGTCCAGACCCTGAGCTTAAGGGTAAGGAGATTTTAGAGCAGGGACAGAGAATTCATAACCCAATTAAATACCGACCAGGACATGACACAGTTAATTCAAAACCTGACTACCATGCCTGAAAGTCATGCGGGGACTATCAATAAACTGATTGGGATAGGGAAAAATATTTCAGATGAAGCATGCAGAAATTATGTTTGCAGCACCTATGGATCTTGGGCACTGGAACAAGCCCGAGTGAATTTAAGACAGGTTAATGAAGGGGTAATTCCTTTATGGGTAACTAATGAACATTTATTTACTCTTTCATGACATAAGGATCATGACTTGACTGGTTGCCAGCTCAGAGGTTTAACACGTGTATATAGAATGAATGTTGAATGTATAGTGAATAATATGCTAATTGTCTTAGTGATACCTGTTATACCTATGTCAACACCCAGCAGAACATCGCAGGGAGTAGAAAATATTGTGATAAAGTGATACGGGAGGATTATTATATTAGGTACCATGACATTCCACCATATGCAGTAGAGATAGGAGGGAATATAGTTAGCGCCACATTAGAAGGGTGTAGGATAGAGGCCACTGCAGTAGTATGCACACCCAATATATGGGACAGATAAAGCTAAGTGCCGATTTAAAGCAGCAACAAATTGTACAATGGAAACTATATGGGCTGCAAAAGAACTGACCCATCTTGCATACACGGGGAATGGGAGATATTGTATCACCACATGGCAACAAAAGATCCAGTATGGGAGCAACCGGATATGCTCCATCCAAAATCATTCAGTGTGCCTACACCCACAGGCGCCAGCAAGGGTAGGGAAAGTGGAACTGACCGAAATATACAAGAGAGGAACGACTACTATCCAGGTCATGGAAAACCTTAGGGATAACCTGACGCAGTATTTGACCCTTACTACCAGAGCACTTAACCGCGATTCGGAGATGGGCTCAGCAGATATTTGGAACTTACTATACACTGCAGCAATTGGTTAGAGCCTTAAAAGAGGATATCGGCAAATAGGTTCCTCCACATGGCAGTGGCGGAATTGGGGCTCAAATGTACAAATACACCCGTGGATTCGGTTCATCTCCCATGCTCTGGTTGTGATTCAGCTGATACTAGTTATATATTTAACATACTTGATTCATTGTAGCCTCCTGTAGTCCCTTTGTCAAAGTGACCACAACATAACTATATACCACCTGCCTTCCCTTCTGCTCAGAGCTGTGCCAGCCCTATAAAACACTCATGGCCGACAGCTTGGCTTTGCTTCATACCCGCCTCGCCAGACCTCAGAAGGTCATTGAAGACTTTCTGCACTGGACAAACATCCTGCTAATCATACTGCAGCTGCTGACCTGTCTGGCAATCTCCAGTCATACCTACTTAGTTTGCCTAGCAGGCCTGCTCCTGCTGCTCTCCAGAAACAAAATGCTCCTTCTGGCTAGGACCGCCTCTATCATGACCTCCAGGAAGGCATTAGTGAACTTTGGAGCTGGGCTACCACCGTAGTCTGCCATGTTACTCCTCTGATAGACTGTTCCCTTAGGCTGATTCTGTCTGGCTGCTTACACTTTGAATCCAGCTGGGCATCCTTTAAATGGGGACTGTTATTTCTATCTCCTGCCTCTGGCTCCTGCAATTAGCTAGATATCACAGGAGCCACCCACTAATTGTTGGCCTCCTGCAAAATGCTGATGCGCATCCCACTCCGAAATACAGTGGGGTCGGGACCCGGAAATGGTCCTGATGTTGGAGTGCCGACAAGATCAAGAAAATCCAGCGCACTGTTTCCACTTGTGGGAGAGACCAGAACTAGGAGGTATAAGTGTAAGGGAGTCACCAATAAATCTAACAGGGAATTCAGGAGAAACATCTTCATCGAAAGAAGGGGAAACCTGATCTATTCTGTTGCTGGAATTCATACACCACATGAGACTCTTCCCATTCCATCTACCTCATCTCAGCCATCCACTATACCTTTCTAATTTATTTTCTCTCATTCCCTCATCTAGTTTCCTTTTGAAAGCAGCCAGGCCATTTGCCTAAATCACTTCTCATCACACCCAATTCCACATCATAACCACTCTTTGAGTAAAGAAATTTCTCATTATTTGTGGCTCTGGCCTCAATCTTTCAATCTGTTCTAGAAATAATTTAGGTGTTAGAGGACTGGAGGATTGCAATAGTTACACCACTGTTCAAAAAGGGGAGACAGATAAACCCAGTGAATGCAGATCAGACAGACCAACATCAGTGGTGGTGAAACTTTCAGAGGCAATAATAATATGGGACAAATGAATTGGGATTTGCGCTACTAAATGAAAATCAGCCCAGATTTGTTAAAGGCTGATCCTGTTTGACTAATATGATTGAGTTCTTGAGTGAAGTAACGGATAGGGTTGATGATGGTGATGCAGTTGATGGTGTATATATGGATTTTCAAAAGGCATTTGACAAAGACTTGTTAGCAAAATTAAAGGGACAATGGAACCATGGATACAAAATTGGCTAAAGGACAAAAAAGCTGAGAATACAGGTGGACAGTTGTATTTCAGACTGGAGTGAAGTAGACAGTGGTTTTCCTCGTGATATTAAGACCACTGCTCGATATATAGGGCATAATTGCAAAATTTTCAGATGACACAAAGTTCAGAAATGTAGTGAACAATGAAGAGGATAGTAAGAAAATTCAGGAGGACAATGACAGGCTGGTAATTTGGGTAGACACATGGCAGAGGAAATTTAATTCAGGAAAGCGTGAAGTGGTACATTTTGGTAGGAAGAATGAGGACAGACAGTATAAACTAAATAGCACAATTTTAAAGAGGGAAGGAACAGGGAGATGTTGGGGTGTATGTGTGCAGATCTTTGAAGATGGCTGGAAAAGGTAAGAAGGCTTTTAAGAAGTATATGGAATCCTTGGCTTTATTAATAAAGACAGAGATTATAAAGGAAGGAAGTTATTCTGAACCTTTATTAGCAGTGGCTGGGTCTTAGCTGGAGTATTGTGTTCAATACTGGGCACCATACTTGAGGAAGGATGTCAATGGTGCAGAGGAGATTTACTAGAATGGTACCAGGGATGAGTGAATTCAGTTACTTGGAGAGTCTAGAGAAGCTGAGGTTGTTCTCCTTGGAGCAGAAGAAACTAGGAGAATATTTGTTTGAGGTATCCAAAACCATGAATGATTTTGATAGAGTAAATAAGGAGAAGCTGTTTCCAGTGACAAAAAAATTGGTCATCAGACAACAGAGGTTTCATGTGACTGATTGCCAAAAGATCCAAAGGAACTATTTTTTACACAGCTCGGTTGTTGTGATCTGGAACACACTGCCTGAAAGGTGGTGGAAGCAGATTCAATAGTAGGTTTCAAAAGGGAATTGGATAAAAACCTGAAGAGGAAACATAGACAGAGCTATGGAGAAAGAGCATGAGAGTGTGATTAATTGCATCAACAGCCAGCACATGAATGATGGACTGTGCTGTGCTTCTGTGCTGTATCATTCTATGATTATGTGATTATTTCCCTATTGAATTTATTAGTTACTATTATGATCCTCATAGAGACCAATAACTTTTTTTTTAAAAATGAATTTCTGAGCAACCGATGGAAGTTAACCAAAGGGCAAGATTTCACATTTTAATATTTTTAATGTAACAAGCAAACTGAAATCAACATAGATCAAACAAGACTTAACAAACAACTAATACACAAAACTAAAGAAAAGGTACTTTTGCATTAACTAACAGTCAAGATACACCTTTCAACCCCTTTTGCTGTGCACTATACAGATACATAGCATTATAGGAACAGTTCCAAAGTATCATCCAGCTCTCCTTCAGCCTAGCTTCTCTCCACCATGCTAGGTTGAAATTTGCAGCATCCTTCAAAAATTGCTCCACTCAGCCCGAGTTTTCTGGATCTAATTTTCACCAGCAAGGCCCACCTCCCTGTTCCTTAGTTCACCAAGAGCCTATCTGTTCTGTTCCCTTCCTTTTGAACAGAAAACAATCTCTGACCAGCATCCTGCTTGGTTGTTAACATAAAAACAGCCCTTCTCCGCTTCTCCACAGCAGCATCTTCTTTGTCTCTCTGCTTCTCAAAAAGCACCTGTCTGTGTCTGTGTAACACAGTGTAAAGGTGTTTAGACTTCATTTGGCATTTCAATAGGTTTCTGTTTAAGTTTATCTCCCCATGGCAACCAGATCACATGGACATGTCTCCTCGTATTGTTTATCCAGAATTCATCAACCTCTTTTTAGAATGTTCTGTTGCATCTTAAGTAAAAGGGGGAATTTTAAAATGTAACTATCTTATAAAGCCCAGCGTTCATGCTATTATATTTTATATATGGTCCCGAGTTATTGTATTTACCTATATGCTCTCCACATTTACTTTGTGCAATCTATTTATAATTTTAAAAATACTTGTTAGGTTACCTCTAATGAAGAAGTCTCAGCCTGTTCAATATTTCCCAATTGTTGTAATCTCTCATTTTTGGTAACATCTTGTGCATCTTTTTTTCATTTTCTCCAATGTTTCTATATCCTTTTATAATATGGAGACCTGAACTGTGCTCAGTACTCTAAGCACAACTTGACCAGGACCCTATACAGGCTTAAAATAACCTCATTACTTTTGAATTCTATATCCCTAGAAATAAATCCCAATGCCTTGTTAGCATTTTTAATTGTTTTATTGACCTGTAAGAATGATTTGTTCACCGGTATCACCACATCATAATGCCCTCAACCCTCACCTTCCAATTTTATGCTTTCAGATATCCAAGAACTGCCACCTGACCAACCACAATGTTTCAACACTGCAGTAGAAATTCATACAGAGGGAGATGAGATCTCTATTTGCTGCCTTGTAGACTCAGACTGCTGCCACCCTAGCTGTGGACCTCCGATCTCAAAGAGGATTGTAGGCACTGGCAGCAAGCAAGGCAACAATCTATTCTCCAACAGAACAGTTGGAGTGTCCTATGGGAACTGGCATCTGAGCAGCCACTCTCAGATGGGCCATCTGGATTGTAAGTGTCCAGGTTTCTCCTCTTTCCAAGCTGGCCTCTGGATTCCCAGTTGCAATGGCTGTATCGTTATGATGACTATCTTAGGAGGATGCTGCAGACCACCACAAACTTGGGCACCAGTTCTGGTTTGTACTGGACAGCTCCTCCCAAGCTGTCCAGGCATCGGAAGCATTGCTTCTTCACACCAATGGTCTTCTCCACCATGTTCCTGGTGGTTGTATGGTTCTAGGACACAATAATGCAGCCCCTTGAGCCTGCTCCGCCATTCGATGAGATCATAGCTGATCTGATTGTGGTTTCAGATCCACTTTCCTGTCTTCCCCTCATAACCCTGGACTCCCTTGTCTATCAAAAACCTGTCTAACTCTGCCTTGAATATATTCAATGACCCAGCCTCCATTGCTCTCTGAGGAAGAGAATTCCACAGACTAACAACCCTCTGAAAGAAATAATTCTCCTTATCTCAGTCTTAAATGGGAGAGCACTAATTTTTAATCTGCATCCCCTAGTTAAAGATTCCCTCACACGTGGAAACATCCTCTCAGCATCCACTCTGTCAAGCCTCCTCAGGATCTTATCTGTTTCAATAAGATCACCTTGCATTCTTCTAAACTCTAATGAGTATAAGAACAACCTGTTCAACCTTTCCTCATCAGACAACCTCTTCATCCCAGGGATCAGTCTAGTGAACCTTCTCTGAAATGTTTCTAATGCAAATATATCCTTTCTTAAGTAAGGAGACCAAAACTGTACACAATACTCCAAATGTGGTCTAAGGCCTTGTACAGCTGCAGCAACACTTCCTTACTTTTATTCTCGATTCGCCTGGTAATAAACAATAATCTAGTTATACATGTTGCCTTTGCTTAGTAAGGTGGCTGGGGGAGGAGGGGTGGTGGCATCAGATGCTTGTACAAGGCATAACCTTTATCCTTGACGCAAACACCCTCTGGCTGTCCATGGTGTAAGGCATTATGATATTTTGTGTATTTCTGTCATGGTGTAAGGCCTTCCTTTGTTTCTTTTTTAATATGTATTATCTTTATACCTGTGTAAAAATGTAACCAGTTGTGAGGTGAACCGGTGTCCTGAGCTCAAACCTGGATGGTAGGAACATGGAGTGCAGAAGACATTGGCTCGAAGGGAGAAGAATTCTGACCAAAGACATCAAAGGCTCAGGCCTTTTATGGAAACTTTTAAAAATAAAGACAGAACAAGGGTAAACACATACACGATTACAGAAACTGACCTAGACAACGGTCTCTCGGGGTGTGTGAAAGGCTTTCTTTTCTGACTTACCAAGATACAGAAATCACACCCATCGCTGGCAGGTAACTGGAGACACCCCCATGCTGAGAGCAGGAAATGACCATGTGCGGGTGGTCTTTGCATGGCCAGGGTGGAATCGGATGGCTCGATTTAAGACATTGCCTTACATGCTGAGAGTCCAGGCTCAGAAAGGGGTATAAAGCCACAAGGGCATTGTTGTAGGAGCCAGGAAATGTGACTTGGTCAGTCACAGGGAGTCGTGTTCAGTGGCCGACCACCCAGGATCGAGCTCCTGCATTCGGGTCTTACTAAGCAGCTGGTGTTTTAAGTATACACTGTTGCCTAGTGGGTTAATAAAGGTTCTCCACATAAAATGGAAATTGCATCCATAGTTTGTTTTGTGTCATTGATACCAAAGTGCAGGGTGAGGACCTTAGAGGGTAGTGAGACCCTCTGGTTAAGAGTCTTGCAACAGAGCTGTGAAGAAAGCAGAGACAGCTGACTGACTCAGAATGTGTACAGGAGAGCTCGACTCTCATAGAAACCTTAACATTCGGCACAATCATCACAACCAAAAACGCTGAAACTAAACAGTAAAGTGATTAGGCAAACCTGATGTTCCAGGTGCAAGACCCTCCCTCACAAACCAAATAATTGATGGCGTCCAAACTATCTGAAAAGCATTGGACTTGGAAATCATTCTAATGTTAGGTGCCCAAAATGCAACTAACAATTCTCAAGGTTACCAGCTGCATCCAGCAAGAGCTGAGATGATGAGAAACTCATGGAGCTGTTTGAGTCTCTCCAGAGCAGCCATCCTCAAGGTTCTTTCCTGCTGATTGCAGCTGTTTACTGGATGGCATCTCCTTTATGCGGTTCTGTACACCCACTTCCATTGACCCAGCAGCTCCTTAATGGACAATGGACCCAGGGGAGTATTCCATCACATTCCTGACTTGTGCCTTGTAGATGGTGAACATGCTTTGGGGAGTCAGGTGGTGAGTTACTTGTCACACGATTCCTAGCCTCTGACCTGCGTGACCTCTGTGATAGATAAGAGCTAAGTGATCCCACAACCAACAAATCAGAGCTAAGCTCTGCAGTCCTGCCACATCCAGTCGTGAATGGTGGTGGACAATTAAACAACTCATTGGAGGAGGAGGCTCCACAAATATCCCCATCCTCAATGATGGAGGAGCTCAGCACAGCAGTGCAAAACATAAGGCTGAAGCATTCGCAACAATCTTCAGCTAGAAATGCCAAGTTGATGATTCATCTCGGCCTCTTCTGGAGGTTCCCAGCATCACAGATGCCAGTCTTCAGCCAACTTGATTCACTCCACAAGATATCAAGAAATGGCTGAAAGCACTGGATACTGCAAATGCTAAGGGCCCTGACAATACTCCAGCAATAGTACCGAAGCCTTGTGCTCCAGAACTTGCCATGCCCCTAGCCAAGCTGTTTCAGTACAGCTACAACACTGGCATCTACCCAGCTATGTAGCAAATTGCCCAGGTATGTCCTGTACATAAAAAGCAGGACAAATCCAACCCGGCCAATTACCGTCCCATCAGTCTACTCTCAATCATCAGTAAAGCAATGGAAGGGGTCATCAACAGTGCTATCAAGTGGCACTTGCTTAGCAATAATGTGCTCACTGAAGCCCAATTTGGGTTCCGCCAGGGCCACTCAGCTCCTGACCTCATTACAGCCTTGGTTCAAACATGGACAAAACAGCTGAACTCCCAAGGTGAGGTGAGAGTGACTGCCTTTGACATCGAGGCAGCATTTGACCGTGTGTGGCATCAAGGAGCCCTAGCAAAACTGGAGTCAATGGGAATCAGGGGGAAAACTCTCCGATGGTTGGAGTCATAACTAGCACAAAGGAAGATGGTTGTGGCTGTTGGAGGTCAGTCATCTCAGCTCCAGGACATCACTGCAGGAGTTCCTCAGGGTAGTGTCCTCAGCCCAACCATCTTCAGCTGGTTCATTAACGGCCTTCCTTCCAACATAAGGTCAGAAGTGGGGATGTTCGCTGATGATTGCACAATGTTCAGCACCATTTGCGACTCCTCAGATATTGAAGCAGTCCATGTCCAAATGCAGCAAGACCTGGACAATATCCAGGCTTGGGCTGACAAGTGGCATTTGCACCACACAAGTATCAGGCAGTGACCATCTCCAACAAGAGAGAATCCAACCATCGCCCCTTGACATTCAATGGCATTACCATCACTGAATCCCCCACTAACAACATCCTGGGGTTACTATTGACCAGAAACTAAACTGGACTAGCCATATAAATACTGTGGCTACAAGAGCAGGTCAGAGGCTAGGAATCGTGCCACGAGTAACTCACTTCTTGCGTCCTTGAAGCCTGTCCACCATCTACAAGGCACAAGTCAGGAATGTGATGGAATACTCCCCACTTGCCTGGATGAGTGCAGCTCCTACAACACTGAAGAAGCTGGACACCGTCCATGACAAAGCAGCCTGCTTGATTGGCACCACATCCACATTCACTTCCTCCACCACAGACGCACAGTAGCAGCAGTGTGTACCATCTACAAAATACACTACAGGAATTCACCAAGGTTCCTTAGACAGCACTTTCCAAACCCACGAACACTACCATCTAGAAGGACAAGGGCAGCAGATAAATGGGAACACCACCAGCTGGAAGTTCCCCTCCAAGTCACTCACCATCCTGACTTGAAAATATATCGCCGTTCCTTCACTGTCGCTGGGTCAAAATCCTGGAACTCCCTTCCTAACAGCACTGTGGGTGTGCCTACACTACATGGAGTGCAGCGGTTCAAGAAGGCAGCTCACCACCACCTGCTCAAGGTCAATTAGGGATGGGCAATAAATGCTGGCCCAGCCAGTGACGCCCACATCCCGTGAATGGATAAAAAAAAAATTACCATAGCAGAAGTCAAAAGCACCTCAGCTCCCTGGCCCTTTAAATAACACAAGTACTGGGTACCCCACGCTGCTTAACACACATCGAGCTAAGAATGCTTAGCACAGGCTTGCTTAGCACAGGCTTTCAGTGCAGAGGGACAGACCAAGTTAGTGAAATGTGTTTCAAATTATCAGTCAGAATGGCTGATTAATGTCACTATCAGGCCTCTTCTCACATTGGCAGCATTAGCGCCTTGCATTAGCCCAGTATGGTTCCCGTGATGCTATGTAGCCCAAAACTGCAGCCACTAACTGTTGCTGGGCCAATCTTTAACTCTCCCCCTCTCTCTCACTCCTGTGTATCAACACCTTGCTACAAACTCCATCCCTCTCCCTGGCAACCAATGCAGGCAGAACCAAACTGTTCATAACCTTGGTGATGAATCTGACCTGTGATAGCTTCCGACCACATATCTGTACCATCACTAAGGTCGCCTGCTTCCACCTCTGCAACATTGTCCAACTCTGCCCTTGCCTTAGCTCATGGGCTGCTGAAATTGTCATCCATGCCATTTTTTACTTCTAGACTTGACTATTCCAAAGCTCTCCTGGCTTAGCCACCCATCTTCAACCTTCCATAAACTTCAGCTCACACAAAACTCTTCTATCTATTTCCTAACTCGCACCAATCCCATTCACCTGTCATCCCTGTGCTCACTGACCTAAATTAACTTATGGTCCAGAATGCCTCAATTTTAAAAATCTCATGCATGTTTTCAAATCCTTTCATGGCCACGTCTCTCTCTCTCTCTCTCCATAACCTACTCCGGCCCTACAATCATTCAAGATCTCTTCAACCCTTGTGCATCCCTGATTTTAATCAGTCCATCACTGATGGGCATGCCATCAGCTACCGACGCCCTGAGCGCTGGAATTCTTTCCCTAACTCTCTCCGATTCACTTTCCTCCTTTTGAGATACTCCTTAAAACCTCTCTCTTTGAGCAAGCTTTTGGTCATCTGACCTAATATTTCCTATGTGGCTCAATATCAACTTTTATTTGAAAATGCTCCTGCAAAGCACCTGGGATGTTTTATTATGTTAAAGGCGCTAAATAAATACAAGTTGCTTTTCATACAGCATGTTTTTCACAACACGATAAGGCATGTACAGGCTTAAAGAATAGTGATTTTTTGTCTGTGTGCTTTTCTCCTGTGAATACAAGGCCAGAAAAGTTAATTTACTTTTTCTTCATAAATCTTCCTTTCAAACATGTATACAAGGAAATTAAGGAGTTTCCCTTTTAAACAGCTAACCACAGAGGACTCAGCCCATCCTTTCATCATTCATCCGCGTGATAACTGCATTATAACTCATTCAAAATAGTATTCTCTATATTTAATCATTAGGTTTCTCAAAATAATTTACAAAGCTGTGCAAAGCATTCAATTACCCTACTGTGGAAAAATGTGAACATTCTTTTTGTGAGCCATTCTCCCACTTAAGTGGGCAAGACTTTGAAGAACGCTTGACAGAAAATTGGATCAATAGCTTGGGGGAAAAAATAAATCAGAATCATTTTGAACATTCATGCATTTCCCAGCTCCCCTCTCAACTTGCTTCTAAAACAGTTTTTTCAATGTAAAGAAGGCAACATTGCTGCATGTGCAAAATTGTCAGAATAGGTTTTTGTCCGTCACTGAAACAATGTCATATTCATGGCATTTCTTTTGTTCAAAACTTTCAATATTAATAACTCTATGATTGCCTTGGGACCAAGGAAAAAGCATTATACAATTTTTTTTAAATGGGCAAGTCTTCCTGGTCTTCTATGGTTTCCTCTAATAGTCATACATTTACTTTCACTAATCCCTTATCTATATACCAATAAAACAAGTCTACTTTCATATTTTCTTTCCTCATCAATTTTCTTGCTCTTCCTTAGCTGAATTCTAAAGTGTTCCCAATCCCCAGGGGTTTCTACCCCTTTTCACAACATCTTCCTTTGCTCTAATACAATCTTTAACTGCTCATGTGAGCCATGGTTGAAACACTTTTTCTGTGGGGTTTTGGCACCATAAAGGAATGTATATTTGTTGTAACTTATGTATTAATTCTTCAAACGCTAGCCATTGTTTACTGTCTTATCTTTTAATGTAGCTTCCCAACCTACTTAACCAACTTGTCCCTCATACCTACGTAGTTTGCTTTGTTTAGATTGAAGACCCTACTTAACTAAATCATCTTCAAACTCAATGAGCTAAATCTGTGTTGCAGGGTGGGAAACGGAAGTCCGGACCATTTCTGGGTCCTGAGCCTTCCCCCGGGGGAAACAGAAATGCGCCCAGAATTTCACGGGGGTGACCACTTAATTTCTATGGATACAGCTTTGGTGGCCAATTAATGGCTGTGGGGGGTGGGAAGAAAGGTGGGCCAACTCAAGTGCAGGCCTGACTTCAACACGAAGGCAGCCATTACTGTGGCAGCAATTTCACTGCTGTGACGGTACAGTGAAGAATCAGAGAAAACCTCATGTTCACATCTCAGGAGAGGCAGAGGCCTGAAACTCTAGATGGGGCAGCTCTTAGATTTTCAGACACAAACCCAGAGGTGATGCTAGAGGCCACGAGGAAGACAAGGGAGATCCTCTTCCGAAGGTTGGCATGAAGAGACCCACCGAGGCCAACCAGGCCTGAACACTCATTGCTGCCATGGTCTGCAGCAAAAGCGTGGTGAGAATTACCTGGATTCAGGGCAGGAAAAAGTTCAATGGCCTGATATACTCTGGAAAGGTGAGTGCAACCCCAATCGTCAGGATTAGCCTCTGGATGTTCACCCTCCAATAAACATAACAGCTGTGGAACACTGAACACTCAGTGGGTCATTGGGGGTGTCTTTTTACTGTAACCTTTACTGTTTTTCTTTCTCAGCACAATATACATAATAATACTTGAAGCAACACATGTGAAACTTCTTTTATTGATGGAAGGACAATAGGTGAAGATGATCAAGGGATCCTCAACGGTAACGGCAAAACCTCCGGGCAGATGTGCTTCCTTTATTGGCAGTAAGAGTTCACATGTTTCAGGTTGCTTCTTCAATGGAAGTGTTAGCACAGGTACTTTAGAATGCATCCTGGCCCCCTACCTGAAAAATCTGACATCAATTCATTATTTATAAAAGTTCGTAAGCAATCACTGCTGATCTGAATTCAAATGGTGTAATTTGGAATGAGTATTGAAGTGCTCAAAAACGTGATCCTGCCCTACAGGATTCATTAAAAACACTCAAAAGCCATCACGGCATGTCAAGGTTGTGGAAGCGATTTGCGTTCAGAGACGATCATTAGCAATTGGAAGCACTTGGCAATTCAATGGAATAATGCCTTCACCAACTCTGGGGAAAAAACAAGGGATGCTTCGCCATGGGTGGGGGAGGTAAAGAAATAGTCAACAACGTAAGTAACAAAGTAAATGTAGCACAGTTGAGAAGTAACAGTGCAATGGAATTAAATTTAAAAGTATACAACAAAATAAAAAAGCTAGCAACTCACCAAGGCTCCATGACAACATCTTCCAAACCCGGTACCTGTACCACCTAGAAGGACAACGGCAGCAGTTGCATGGAAACACCACCACTTGCAAGTTTCTCTCCAAGACAGACACTATCCTAACACACCATTCCTTCACTGTCACGGAGTAAAAATCCTGGAACTCCTTTCCTACAGCTCCTGTCTACTTGGCTGCTAATTCCTGAGTCCCTGATTGCCAAGATCCAGTAGCTGGCGGGCAATGTGGCCTGGGACAAGAAGACAACCCACACCAGCCTCCACCACCTGCAACTTGCCATCAGTGATGACGAGGAGCTCAACAAGCTGCCAGGAGGAGTCACCAAGCCCAGAACGGGGTCCTCCCCAACATTCAGGCTGTGCCTGCCCAGGAAACCTGCATGCCCTAGCAAGGTTTATATCTGAAGGTGAAAGATCAGAAAAAGGTAAAAAATTAATGTGAATAAAAAAACTTTAAAGAAAACAATATACCAGCAATGCATGGCTAAACCAAGCCTGACCAACTCCCTATTCAGCTGAAGCACCGTGATGTTCCTGTGTAAAATTTTGATAATACTACTAATTTTCAGACTTCTATGTTGGTCTGAAGTAACATCTATGGATTTTACTTTAACCACTTTTTAAACAGTTGTTTCAATTTCTGCTCTTGAGGCACTTTACAGTTAAGGCTGGGAACAGGATGGCAGCTGTTTGCAAGGAACTGGTATTAATGGATCTTATGACTTTAAAAATACTAAAGTCTGGGTTCAAGCAGTTGTACATTGTCTTAATTGTAGCATGGGCAATTAGGAGTCTTATCAGCTTTGAAGAAATTACTTCAAAGGTAGCTTGAACTTAGGATGATACCCTATCTTTGAACAAAAGCATGTATTGGTTTAATTAATTAACCATATCTGTAGGGCAGAACATCTGTATTAGAGGAAAATCTTTCTTTCTTGACAATAAGGTAGGAAGTGTTCTTAACATTTGATTTTAATGGTTTTAATATCCCATGGGACTTGGGTTAAAATATGTTGATGTGAATGTTTAAGATTGATAAGAGGATGTAACTTTGTTTGTAACTTCTCTGTACAAGAATGTGTCATTTGTTCACAATGGAAATTTGTCTTCAGACTACATGACTCTATTACAGAGGATGAAACAGATGACCCACATCCTAAGCCAATGGAAGAGGTGAACTTGGCCTATTTCCAAATAGGGGATTCCGGAATAATGAGAAGGATAAAAGTTGAAAAATCAAGTTCTCCGTTGGTACATTTTTACCATGGCTACTGTGATATGATTCTTCTTAGATACAGTAACCACACATCAGAGACAGAAGGCATTGCCTGTGCTGACAGCATTTGAGGAATCCTAGGACCTTAAATGATAAGAAACTTCCACGTTGTCTTCACTGTATTTTTAAGTACATGTAAAATATTTCTTAATAAATTCTACTTGATTCATAAATACTAGTTATTCATACCTTGTTAGGTTAGGCATGACTGAGGACTCCTTTGTTAGAAATTAAGAATTCAGAATTACAGATTTTAATTAAGGTTTTATAACTCAAAACCATGAAACCTTACACCTGCCACTCCTTTTCCACGTCCTACTCCTCCTATGCATTATCACCTTCCAGGGCCTCAACTCTCTGAAAGGCAATGTTACGGAGAATGCAGCAGACCACCACAATGTGCGAGACCCATACAAAAGTGTATTTCAGGCTCCACCTGACCTGACTGATACAGCTACAGGAACTGCATCTTCAGAAGTCCAATGGCCTGCTTGGTGACAGTCCTGGTAACATGGCTTTGGTTCTATGATCTCTGTGCCTAAGTCAGGGACTCTCGTAAAGAGGTGAATAGCTATCTCTTCAAGGAATATCCCTGGTCTCCTAGAATCCATTAATGGAGTGAGGAACTGAGGCAGTCTGGACTGGCGGAGGATGAAGAAGTCATCGTAGTGCCAGTAAAGAGAGTATACACAAGGAGAAAGCAGACCAGCTGAACATTGAGGGAGTTCAAGCCCTTCCTGTTGATGAATAAGTGGATGGTCACTGGGTACTTTGATGGCCACATGGGTACAATCAATGTGCCCTGCACCTGGGAAAACCCAGCAAAGGCAGTGAAACTCACTGTCATAAACTAAATGCACTGCCCAGCATGAAGAAAATAGACCATTAGTAACCTGTAAGATGCAATGGTGTGCAGCCATTTGCGAGATGCCACCAAAATTCACAGCTGATTCTTGGAAGGACCCAGAAACGAAGAGCTTCAAGGCCACAGTGGTTGACAGCTATTAATGGGGAATGGGGACCAGTGCTGCAAGGTGTGAGGTGTTCAGTGATGAGGGCAAAGACCTCTGCAATCAGCTGCGTGGAGTGCCACAGTGTCCTGAAGGACTGGGTCTCTGTCATCTCCCCCTTTGGCAATAGATCCTGTGCTATGGGTACAGCCCCTATATCCTTTCTGCTCCTTGTCCCTTAATGCTGGCCTCCTGCTGCCTGAGGCTCCACCATTCCTGCAGAGGGCAATGCCCCTCATTGTAAATGGGCAGAAAATCTGAGAGCTGTGTCCCCATTGTCAGCTGCTGCCTTTCTTCTACTCGGAGGGTGGGGGGGGCACCCAATTGTCCTTGGTAGCCTTACCTCTTGCTCTTATGCCCTCGCACTGCCCGAGTGCTTACTGACCACTCTTCCCACCTTCTGTGCTTGGTCAATGGCACCTGTCTACCAATTTTCATGTGACCTTTCATAGGGCCCAGTTAATTCCCAGGGGCAGCCTTGACTGGCTCCTGCCTGTGTATCCACCTTCCTTCACCTGGCCTGCCCCAGACAACAAGTCCATGTCCTTCATAAAATTCACAACATCCTCTTACTGAGCTTAACTAGCTTAACTGGCCTTTATCAGGGATCAGACAGGGTCAATAGGCCACCTTTTCCCCACTCTGGTGAACATGGCCATGCCAGGAACTATGTCGAGAAACCTGGACCTCTGGCTTCCTCTGTTCCTGCCTCAGCAGAACCTGAAAATCCTGTGCAATAAAAAGTTCTAGTATATTATGGTCACGCTTC
This sequence comes from Cetorhinus maximus, assembly GCF_964194155.1. Lineage (NCBI taxonomy): Eukaryota > Metazoa > Chordata > Chondrichthyes > Lamniformes > Cetorhinidae > Cetorhinus > Cetorhinus maximus. The sequence goes on along the minus strand of NC_135895.1, from coordinate 91,025,877 downwards.
CCTAGAAGCCCCTTTACTACAAGGTTAATTAACCCTCTTTTATTGTACAAAAGCTGATCTAAATAACCTGTCCGCCTAGGTAATTCCTCAACATACCAATCTAGGAAACTATCTTGTATACATTCCAGGAATAACTCCAAACTACTGCTGCAAATTTGATTTGCCCAGTCTATATGAAAATTAAAGTCACCCATGGTTACTCCCTTATTACGCAGGCCTCTAATTCATTGATTTATACCCTGCTCTTACCCCACAACTTGCGTCAGGGAGGCCTATGAACAACCTCCCGCCAATTCTTTTCTGCCTTTTGCTGTTTCTTAGCTCCAACTAATCTGATTCTACTTGATTTTCTGGGCTAATATCCTTTCTCTCTACCGTTTTTATCCCATCCTTTATTATCAGGGCTACCCATCCTCTAAAAGAGAAGTCTCCGTAATGGCCATTAAGTCAAACCTATTAATTTCTATCTGTGCTATTCATTCATTCAAGTTCTTGCGAATGCTTCGCGCAGATTTAGTGCCTTTAGCCCTGACTTATTTTCTATTTTTTCCTGATGTCCCCTTAGTCGTTAATGTCCTATTACGTTTGTTACTCATTGTCCAATTTGCTTATTTTTTTATCCAAAACGTTGCTCTATTCCAAAGCCCATTTCCCTTGGTGCTTTTGAATTTAACCTATCCTGAATCCTCCCCACTTCACCTTTCTTAAAGCCCTGTCAACTGCCCTGGTTTAAGTGGAGCTGTCCCACTGCAACTGTTCACTCTTTACCCAGCACTGGTATCAGTAAACTATTAAGCAAAATTCCACTATAAGGACATGGATAGCAAAGGCCTTGCTTGTGAGTGAAAGAGCATTCCAGAGGAAAATGTGTGAGGACCATGGCTGTTGGTCCACTGGAAGAATCCAAGGTAATAGTGGGGGGGGGGGGGGGGGGGGGGGGGGTAAAAGGTGAAGGGGTCAGGAATGGCGTTAGCCTGGAGTAGGTACTGGACAAGGATCTGTTAGAGGATGGGGAATTTGGCATCGCTCTGCATGAGGCAGCATCAGTACCTCGATAGGCCCTTTGGAGAAGGCAAAGAGGGTAACTGAAGGATCCAAGAAGGGGGAAAAGAAAAGGAATAGAAGCAATGAGCTTGTGAAAGATCAAAAATTGTCTTCTCAGTACCTTGACATGACAATAAAATATTAGACATGATAATAAAATATTACAATAACTAATTAACCAACTGTCAGCCCACAAGTTAATGCCATTCACTAAAGCACTTCCCAAATCATAGCCAACAATCCCAATATTTGTGCATCACCAAGATATACAGAACTCTAAAGGAGAAAGTTTAAGAAGGGCAAGCATATTATTAAGGGACCATTAATGCTGTTGACCAATGATTCAAAAGAATAAGCCAACTTGAAGTTCTTACATCAGGTAGTGAATCAGCAGAGTGGAAAGGGGTACATTTTGAGAGGGGGTCTGGAAACAATTATAAACCACAAGCTAATTTAAGGACCAACATCTTCATACTTAGGAGATTGCATTCAAAAACAAAATACAGTGGAAGGATACAGACTTTGAATACTATGTATCTTGGATTAGATTGTTAGGCAAACCAGTAAGGAATCACATGTTATGGCTGTGCATTCCAGATTCTGAGATTAACCTTTGGAAGCTTTTCACCACCACCTAAATTTGTTTGTTTTTTGTACATTTACATTTTAATAAATCAATACTGCTGTTTTGCATGTAAACTACAAAATAAAATAAATACACAAAAAATGAAAAAAAGTACTTGTGTATACAAAAAAGACACCTACATTCTACTTGATCAATTGTTACAATTTCTTATTGTACAAAAATAAAATTATTTCATGGTGCTATTACATTGCATTGTTAATCTTGAACCTTTAACCATTTTGCACATTGATAAAGATATCTATATTCAGTTAAAATGTTTATTAAGCAAAGAGGGATCTGAAATGAACCAGCAAAGTTTATCATTTGCCTCATCATTAGATATGTATTAAACAAAATAGACACACCATTAGGCCTTTAAGTTATGCTGTGGGATACTCAGTGCAAACCCTTGCTCAACCTGTTTTCTCTGAAATTCAGAGGAATTAACCAGTTTATTTTAGATATGTTGCAATAGTAGAACTTCAGGATGTTTGTACATGAATATCACACTAGGTAACTTCAATCTTAGAAATGGGTTTGTATCTTGCTCATTAAGAGATTCATGAGGAATATTTTATCCAAATTGTCAGGCTGAAGTTAAATTCTAATTTCCATTGTTTCAATTTACACCTGTCATGACATACTGCCAATGATGCTCATCACTATAACAGACTCTACCCAGTGATGACAGACTGAGAATGAGGTTGAGATGGTGTCTGGTTTAATGCAGTGATTATTGAATTCACACGGAGTGGAGCCAAAGCATGCTCTGAACTCTAGCAATTGGTCTAAAGTCAGTCAACAAACAAGTCCCTCCTTGACTGCCAGCCTCTGACGGTGGATCTTATCCTGCTCCAACTCCTCATGGCTAGGATGCCAGAGTCTAGCCAATATCCTTTCTATATTCAAGGCGTAGACTGTGTGGGCTGGTATCACTTCCCTGTGTACCTACAAAGGGAAACAAACAGTAAGTGCAAAAGGAAGTAGGGAAGATAAATTAGAATACTTCAAACTTAGAACAAATTTCAGATAACTTGGAAATAAGCAGAGGTTGAATGTGTGCTCAAGGGTGGACTTCAAAAATCTTTAAAATTTACACTGTTAAAAGCTGAAAAACCAAGATGCAACAATATGTTCTACTGTTAAGGAACCAGTAGTCACAGCACTTGTTTGCAATTATCTAGACCCACTCAATGTCATCTCCAAATTAGTTAAATTTACACATACATCTGTCCGTCAACACAACACCGCTCTCAAGAGTTAAAGAAAGGGATACCCACCTGCCCCATTTAGGATTTGGAAGAGTCTCCCATCACTGAGCTAGCTTTGTCCCCTGCTAGGTACATATATCCAAATGCTTAAGTCAATTATTTTAAGCAATTATTATGCTAAAAGTGGCAAATAACAGATCACAGTGATGGGAACAGGAGTAGGCATTCAGTCCTTGGGCCTGTTTTGCCATTTAGTTAGATGATGGTTGATCTGTACCTCAATTCTATTTACCTGCCTTTGAACCACATCCCTCAATGCCCTTACCTAACAAAAATACATTCATTGAAGCTTTCAAGACTGAGATTGATGACCTCAGAGTAAATGCACCACTAGTTAGCAGCAACCACAACATGACTGAATTTTACATCCAGTTTGAAAGGGAGAAGAGTGGGTCTAAGACTAGTATTTTAAACTTAAAAAGGGCAACTATGTGGGCATGAAAGCTGAGCTAGCTAATGTTAACTGGGATACTAGGCTAGGGGATAGGTCAATAGAGAAACAGTGGCAGACGTTTAAGGGGATATTTCAGAATACTCAGAATAAGAATATTCCTACTATGAAGAAAAATTCTAAAGAGAGGACCCACCATCCGTGGTTACCTAAGGAAGTTAGGGAAAGCATCAAACTTAAAGAAAAAGCATTTAAGTGCACAAAGGTGAGTGGTAGGTCAGATGATTGGTCAGAGTATAAAGAACAGCAGAGAATAACTAAAAAGGTTAATCAGGAGAAAGAAGTTAGAGTATGAGAGGAAGTTAGCAAAATAGGTAAAAGCGGTAGCAAGAGTTTCTACAACTATTTAAAAAGGAAAATTGTATGTAAAGTGAGTGTTGGTCCTCTAGAGAGTGACAATGGGGAGTTAATAGCAGATAATAAGGAAATGGCCAATGAAATGAACAAATATTTTGCTTCTGTCTTCACTATAGAGGATACAAAAACCTTTTCAGTATTGGCTGTAAATCGGGAAGTGGAGGGGAGAGAGAAACTTGGTGAAATTACAATGACTAGGGAAGCAGTACTGAGCAAACTGATGGAGTTGCAGGCTGACAAGTCTACGAGTCCAGATGGGCTTCATCCTAGAGTCTTGAAAGAGGTGGCTAATGAGGTAATAGATGGGTTGATTTTCCAAAAGTCCCTAGATTCTGGAAAGTTTTCATCAGACTGGAAAGTAGCAAAAATAGCCCCTCTATTCAAGAAGGGAGGCAGAAAAGAGGAAACTATAGGCCAGTTAGCTTGGTGTCTGTTGTGGAGAAGGTTTTAGAGTTGATCCTCAAAGAGGTTATAGCTGGGCACTTAGAAAAGGTAATAGGGAAGAGAGTCAGCATGGTTTTATGAAAGGGAAATCATGTTTAATCAATTTATTAGAATTCTTTGAAGGAGTAACATGTCCGGTGGATAGAAGGGAGCCTGTAGACGTACTGTACTCGGATTTCCAGAAAGCTTTTGATAAGGTGCCACCTCAAAGATTATTGCAGAAAATAAGAACTCGGTGTAGGGATAACATATTAGCCTGGATGAAAGATTGCCTGGCTGGCAGAAAACAGAGAGTATGCATAAATGGGTCTTTGTCTGATTGGCAGGATGTGACAAGTGAAGTCCCACTGGGGCCTCAAGCTTTTTACAATTTACATCATTGACTTAGATGAGGGGAGCGAAGGCATGGTCGCTGAACTTGCAGACGACACAAAGGTATGTAGGAAAGTATTTTGTGAAGAAGACATAAGGAGTTTGCAGACCGATATAAATAAATTGAGTGACTGGGCAAAAATCTGGTAGATAGAGTATAATGTAGGGAAATGTGAAGTTATTCACTGTGGCAGGAACAATAAAAAAGCAGAATATTACTTAAACGGAAAGCAGCTGCATAATCCTGAGGTGCAGAGGGATCTAGGTATTCTTGTGCATGAGTCACAAAAAGTTAGTATGCAGGTACAGCGTATAATCAAGAAGGCGAATGGAATGCTATCCTTTACTATGGGAGGAATTGAACATAAAAGTAAGGATGTTATGCTTCAGTTATACAGGGCATTGGTGAGACTGCATGTCAAATACTGTGTGCAGTTTTGGTCTCCTTAATTAAGGAAGCATGTAAATGCATTGGAGGCAGTTCAGAGGAGGTTTACTAGATTGATACCTGGAATGAATGGGTTGCCTTACAAGAATAGGTTGGATAGGCTGGGCTTGTTTCCAATGGAGTTTAGAAGAATGAGGGGTGACTTGACTGAAATATATATATATATATATATATATATAAGATCCTGAATGGTCTTGACAAGGTGGATGTGGAAAGGATGTTTCCTCTTGTGGGTGAGTCCAGAACTAGGGGGCACTGTTTTAAAATTAGGGGTTGCACTTATAGGTCTGAGATAGGGAGAATTTTTTTTCTTTCAGATGTGCGACTTTGGAATTCTCCGCCTCAGAAGGCAGTGGAGGCAGGGTCACTGAATATTTTTAAGGCAGAGGTAGGTAGATTCCTGTTGGGGAAGGGAATCAAAGGCTATTTGGAGTAGATAGGAATGTGGAACTCAAAACACAAACAGATCAGCCATGATCTTATTGAATGGCCGAGTAGGGTTGAGGGGCTGTATGGCCTACTTCTGCTGTTATTTTGTATGTCCGTAATTGTTTCAGATGCACAGCCCTTTGGACAGAGTTCCACCCTTTTTCTGAAAAGATGCTTCTTGATTTTGCTCATGTATGGCCTAACTCTAATTTTAAGATCATCTCCTCTTGCTCTTAATTCCTTACAGTTTCTCCATATCTGCCCTATCAAATACTTTTGACATCTTTATGACCTCGATTAGATCTCTCTATTCTACTCAATGGAATACAAACTAAATTTGTGCAACTTCTCTTCATAAGTTAACCCTCTAAGTTCCAGTATCATTCTGGTAAATGTTCACCACACCTCCTTCAAGACCAATATAATAATTTCCTAGTATTCCCATCGAGGAGGCCTTGCCTCCCCACTGACCCCGCCATTGGATTCCCCATACCTTCACAGGACTCCTCACTCCCCCCCACTGCGGGCCCGAATCACACCCCATGACCCGACTGGACCCCACTGACCCCCTCCCACCCAACAGGCCCAACTTTCCCCCTGACATGACCTGAAGCCTCACCCCACACTTGACCCGACCAACCCCCAACCAGAGGTTTGACCTCTTGCCCGACATCCCCTCGCCTCCCCGAATGTCCGAAATCCCTCCCTCCCACCCCCCGCCGAATGTCTGCCCCTCCACTCTCCTGACGTCTGGCCCCACCCCCCCAAATGTCCGACACCTCCAGCCCCCCCGAAGTCTAACCTCCAGACCCCCGAAGTCCAACTCCTTCCCCCGATGGCCAGCCTTCAGCCACCTCTCTCCCCGCCCCGCAACACCCGATGTCAGACCTTCACCCACCTTCCCACCCTGCCCCTCTCCCTCTCCTCACCCCTGCCACCGATGTCTGACCAGAAAGCGTGTGTATGATTGAGGGGGCAGCGCTGAGGCACTGATGATACAACTCTATGGAACCACTTTTTGGCACTTGTGAAATCTGGCTTGCTATTTAGCCAGACAAACAATTCCTGCGAATGATGCAAATTGTTTCTCCCTCCACCCAAATACATGGGGAAGCGACTCTTCCTTTCCTATGCTTTGGGAAACAGTTCATTGCACTGCGTTTCAGCTCTGTTTAATGTACTGCCTTCAAATTATTTTGTTCTGTTTATGTGTACTCAGACTTGAATAAACCAGCGCTTTGTTATTTCAGATTTCTAAACTTGTCACCACAAAACATCTAACTGAATTTATGTTTACTGTTGCACACGATTAGCAAAATTCTATGATTTCCAGCAATTTGCCATTTCAGGAAGCATCCAGCATAACAGTATCAGATCATGTATATAGCTCTCACAGTAACACAAACATTACTAGCCTATACTGAACAAAGAATATGGGCCCAATTAAAGAGTTTTGGGAGTTGATGTAATTGCATGACATGCCTGAGCAGGAGGAAGACTGACTCCCCCAGTAATAGTTGCAATTCTTACAGAAAGTGTGTGGTCGAGGGGGCAGTGTTGGAGCACTGATGATGCAACTCTATGGAACCACTTTTTGGGTTAGAATCTATTTGGATAGAGCTAAGGGACAAAAATAGTGCAATTACATTGCTCGGTGTAGTCTACAGGCCACCAACTAGTGGAAAGGATGCAAAGCGACAAATTTGCAAAGAAATTCCAGAAGTGCAAAAGTTATAGAGTATTTATAATGGAAGACTTTAATTATCCAAATATAGACTGGGATAGTAGTGTAATGGGCAGAGGGGGGCAAGAGGTCCTAGAGTGTTTCTTCAGCAGTATGTTCCAGTCCAACAAGGATGGAGGCACTGTTAGGCCTGGCTCTTGGAAATGAGGTGGGACAAGTACATCAAGTGTCAGTAGGAGAACATTTAGGGGACAGCGATCAGTGTGTCAAATGTTTTAGGCTGACTATGAAAAAGGACAAAGAACAGTGCAGAGCAGAAAAAGTTAACTGGGGGAAAGCCAACTTCAATGGGGTAAGAATGGATCTGGGCTGAATAGATTGGAGTCAAAGGTTGGCAGGGGAAACAGTAACTGAACAATGGGCTATCTTCAAAGAGATGATTATTTTAGGCACAGTCAAGGTATATTCCCTTGAAAGAGAAAAGTGGGACAAACAGATCCACAGCTCCCTGGATGACAAAGGAGGTAGAAATTAAGATAAAGAAGAAAAGGTGTGCTTATGACCTGTGTCAGGTAGAAACCAAGCTGAATATAGAAGGTTCAGAGGAGAGGTGAAGAAACAAATAAGAAAAGCAAAGAGGGAGTATGAAAAGAGACTGGCAGCTAACATAAAAGGGAATCCCAAAGTCTTTTTATAGGCATACAAATAGTAAGATGGCGGTAAAAGGAGGAGTAGGGCCTATTAGGGACCAAAAAGGGGATTACACATCGAAGCAGAGGGCATAGTTGAGGTACTAAATGAATACTTTGCACCTGTCTTTACCAGCTAAGAAGGTGCTACCCAGCCCGTGGTCAAAGATAAGGCAATTCTGAAAGTAGATCGTTCTGCACTGGAGTGCTGCTTTAGATACACAGAGTACCGAGTGGGAGTTTGGTGAGTGAGGGAGTTTTAAGGGCTAATTCCTATTTAAAGTCTATTTTTTATTTAATTTAGCAATTAACTAAAAATTACTTAACTTAAGAGAAGTTGAGTTTTATTCCAGCCTTAGAATAGGGGTATAGAAGCTCTCTGAGATCAGCCGCACCTAGTTAATTAGGTAGCCAGCTTAAACTGGTTTTCAGAAGCTTGAATCAGTTGTTTTTTCAGGGAGCATTAAAAGAGGCCTTCCCTCAGTGCTGCTTTGTCAGCATTGGAGTGCCGAGTGGGAGTTTGGCAAGTGGAGGAGTTATTAGGGGAAGGAGGTGCCCCTTTCTTTTTCTACCTTTTTTCAGTCTCCAGTAGCTCTTACTTCGGTATAGGGGAAGAAGCTGACTGATGAGTAACTAGTAACTTATTTCAATTGTAATAGTTTTTAAAGTTACAGTATGGCAAGGCAGCTCAGCCCAGTAGAAGTGACATCCTGTGGAATGTGGGAAGTCATGGATGTACAATGTGTTCTGGACAAACACATCTGTAGGAAGTTTCACCGGCTACAGAAGCTTGAGATCTGGGTTTCGGAACTCAAGCAGTGGCTGGAGTCACTGTGGTGCATCCGCAAGGCTGAGAGCTACGTGGATAGCACATTTAGGGAGGTGGTCACACCACAGGTTAGAAGTGTACAGGCAGCGAGGGAATGGGTGACTGCCAGGAAGTATAAGAGAACCAGGCAGGTCGTGCAGTAGTCCCTGAGTCCATCTTGCTTGTTACTTGGTTTTCCATTTTGTATACTGGTGGCGAGCAGCCAGAGCCAAGTCCATGGCACCATGGGTGGCTCAGATGCACAGGAGGGGAGGAAGAAGAGTGGAAGAGCACCAGTGACAGAGGATTTGATAGTTAAGGGATCAGACAGGTATTTCTGTGACGGCAATTGTGATTATAGGATGGTGTGTGGCCTCCTTGGTGCCAGGGTCAAGGATGTCACAGAGTGGCTGCATGACACCCAGGGGTGAACAGCCAGAGGTGTGGTCCATATTGGTACCAGCGATATCGGTAGAAAAGGGATGAGGTCCTGCAGGCTGAGTTTAGGGAGCTAGGAAAGAGATTAGCGAGCAGGACCTCAAAGGTAGCTATCTCTGGATTACTCCCAAGGCCACATGCTAATGAGTACAGAAATGAGAATACACCAGATGACTGCATGGGTGGAGAGATGGTGCAGGACAGTGGGCTTCAGATCTCTGGGGCATTGGGACCAGTTCTGGGGAAGGTGTGATCTGTACAAAGCGGACGGTGTACACCTGAACAGAACCGGAAAAAATGTCCTTGCAGGGAGATTTGCTAGTGTTGTTGAGGAGGGTTTAAACTAGATTGGCAGAGGGGTTGGGAACCTGAGGGCAGGTTCAGATAGGATAAATACAGAACAGGGAGCGGGAGACAGAAAATTAGCAAGTGATTCTGAAAGGCAGAAGAAGCAAAGGTTAAAAAGTGTGCAGCACAGAAATTTGGCAGTGTTAAAAGGTATATATTTAAATGCAAGGAGTACAGCAAACAAAGCTAATGAGTTGACGGCACAGATAGGCACAAGGCAGCATGATATCATTGATATAGCGGACACCTGGCTTAAAGAGGGGCAAAAATGGCAACTCAACATCCCTGGATATAGGTTTTCAGGATAGAACAGGGGCTAAGAAAGGTAGGGTGTAGCATTATTGGTTAAGAATCAATTGCAGCTATGAGGAGGGATGATATACTGAATGAACCATCAAATAAAGCCATATGGGTTTGTGCTCAAATTAAAAAGAGGCAGCCACGCTACTAGTAGTGTATTATATACCACCAAATAGTGAGAGGGAGATAGAAGAGCAAATATGTAGGCAAATTTCTGAGTGCAAAAACAATAGGGCAACAATAAATGGGGGCTTTAACTACCCTAAAATATCAACTGGAATACGAACAATGTGAGGGGCATAGAAGGCACAAAAAGTTTGAACTACATTCATGAGAATTTCTTTAGCCAGGACGTAACAAGTGCAATGAGAGAGTGCACAATCCTAGATAAGTCTTAGGAAATGAAGCTGGGCTTCATTTTGAAAATAGTGACCATAATACCGTTAAGATTTAGCATAATTATGGAAAAGGGTAAAGATAGAACAGGAATAAGAGTTTTAAATTGGGGAAAGACATATTTTACGAAACTGAGCAATGCACTGGCGAAAGTGGATTAGTTACAACTACTTAAAGGGAAATCAGTGACAGACCAGTGTGAGACATTCAAAAGCGAGATTCTACGGGCATGGTGTAGACGTGTCCCCACAAAGAAAAAGGGTGGTCCTGCCAAATCTAGGGTCCCCTGGTTATCTAGAAACATTCACAGTAAGATAAAGCAGAAAAAGAATGCTTATGACAGTCACAAAAAAATTAACACGTTAGAAAGCCTAGGGGAGTATAGAAAATACACGGGTGAAGTTAACAAAAAATCAGGAAAGCAGCAAGGATATGAAAAAAATATTTGCAGGTAAAATCAAGGAAAACCCAAAGATATTTTATTAGTACATTAAGAGCAAGAGGATAATTAAGGGTATGGTTTATCAGGGATGTACAAGGCAACATGTATGTTGACGCAGAAGGCTTAGGCAGGTTCTTAATGAGTACTTCATCGCTATCTTCACAAAGATGGATGATGCAGACTTTCTAGTTAATGAGGAGGAGTGTGAAATATTAGATACAACAAGCATAATGAGAGAGAAAGTACTTGAGGGACTGACATCCTTGAAGGTGGATAAATCAACAGGGCCTAATGGACTGAATCCCAGGCTGTTAAAGGAAGCCAGGAAGGAAATAGCAGATGCCCTGAGGATCATTTAGCAATCCTCACTAGATACAAGCAAGGTACCAGAGGATTGTACGTCTGCAAATGTTGTGCCATTGTTTAAAAAGGGAGTGAGGGATAGGCCAAATTATTATAGACCGGTCAGTCTGACTTCTGTGGTGGGCAAATTATTAGAATCAATTCCAAGAGCCAGGATAGACTGCACTTAAAAAGGCATAGATTAATCAGAGATAGTCAGCATGGTTTTGTTAAGGGAAAGTCCTATCTTACTAGCTTATTTGAATTTTTTGAGGAAGTAACAAGGAGGACTGAGGGTAGTGAATTGGATGTGGTCTACATGGATTTCAGTAAGGCATTTGACAAGGTCCCACATGGCAGACTGGTCTGAAAAGTAAAAGCCCGTAGGATATAGGAGCATTTGGCGAATTGGCTTAGTGACAGGAAACAAAGAGTAATGATCAACAGATGTTTTTGCAAATGGAAAATGGTTTCCAGTGGCATTCCACAAGGCTCAGTGTTTGGTCCCTTGCTGTTTGTGGTATATATTAATGATTTGCATTTAAATGTGGGAGGCATCATTTGGGAAATTTGCAGATGACACAAATATCCCCCGTGTGGTTGACAATGAAGAGGTTTAGCTGTGAACTCCAGAATGATATCAATGGTTTGGTTGAGTGGACGGAAAACTGGCAAATGGAATTCAAGCTGGAGAAGTGTGAGGTAATGCATTTTGGGAGGACAAACAAAGCAAGGGAATACAAAACAAATTGGAAGATATTGAGGGGTAGAGAAAGTGAGAGGCCTTGGAGTGCATGTCCACAGGTCTCTGAAGGTGGCAGGACAGGTAGATAAGGTGATAAAGAAGATATATGGAATGCTTTCCTTTATTGGATGAGATATAGAATATGAAAACAGGGATGCAATGCTGGAGCTGTATAAAACACTGGTTAAGCCACAGGTGGAGTTTTGCGTACAATTCTGGTCACTACACTACAGGAAGGATGTAATTGCCCTGGAGAGAGTACAGAGAGGATTTACAAGAATGCTGCCTGGGCTTGAAAATTGCAGCTATGAGGAAAGATTGGGTAGGCTGCGGTTGTGCATTAGAACAAAGGAGGCTGAGGAGTGACTTGATTGAGATATAAAATTGAGGGACCTAGATAGAATAGACAGGAAAGACTTCTTTCTCCTAGCGGAGAGGTCAATTACCAGGTGCCACAGACTTAAGGTGATTGGTAGAAGGATTAGAGGAGTTATTAAGAAAATCTTTCTCACTGAGTGTGTGGGGGTTTGGAATTCCCTGCCCGGATTGGTGGATGAGGCAGAAACCCTCAACTTACTTAAAAGGTACTTGGATCAGCAACTGAAGTGCTGTAATCTGCAAGGCTACGGACTGGGTGCTTGAAGGTGGAATCAGAATGTGCGGCTAGTTTTTTCAACTGACGGAGGCACGATGGGCTGACTGGTCTCTTTCTGCCCCATAACCTTTCTATGGTTATAAATTTGAAAAGGAGGTAGTATTGGAGAGGTTATCTATCTTAAAGTTGATAAGGCATCGGGACAGGATGGGATGCATCCAAGGATACTGAGGGAAGTGAGAGTGGAAATTGCAGAGGCACTGCCCATAATTTTTCAGTCTTCCTTAGACTCGGGTGATCCCGGAGGACTAGAGATCTTCAAACATTACAACCATGTTCAAAAAAGGGTGTGAAGAGAAGCCCAGCAACTGCAGTCCAGTCAGTTTAACTTTGGTGGTGGAAATAATAATTCAGGACAAAATTAATAGCCACACAGACAAATGCGGATTAATTAAGCATGGGTTTCAGTGTTGGGACCCTTGCTTTTCTTGATATATATTAATGACCTAGGCCTTGATGTACATGGCACAATTTCAAAGTTTGCAGATGATACAAAACTTGGAAGGATTGTGAACAGTGAGGAGGTCAGTGTAGAACTTCAAAAGGACAGAGGCAAGTTGATGGAATGGATGGGCAGGTGGCAGATGAAATTCGATGTGAAGTGATTTATTTTGGTTGGAAAAACATGGAGAGACAATATAAAATAAAGGATACAACTCTAAAGGGGTGCAGAAGCAGAGGGACCTGGGTGTATATGTGCATAAATCGTTGAGAGCAGTTAATAAAACATACAGTATCCTAGGCTTTGTTATAGGGGCATAGAGTTCAAGAGCAAAGAGGTTATATTGAATTTGTATAAGTCACTAGGTCGGCCTCAGCTAGAGTATTACACCTAATTCTGAGCACCACACTTTAGGAAGAAAGTGAAGGCATTACAGAGGGTGCAGAAAGTATTCATGAAAATGGTTCCAGGGAGAGGAACTTCAGTTATGAAGATAGATTGAAGATGTTAGGACTGTGTTCCTTAGAGAAAAGAAGGTTGATTGCTGATTTGATCGAGGTATTCAAAATCATGAGGGGTCTCGACAGATGGGGATAAACTGTTCCCACTCATGAAAGGATCAGAGGCGACATAAAATAAGGGATACAATTATTAAGGGGGTGCAGGAGCAGAGGGACTTTGGTGTATATGTGCATAGATCACTGAAGATGGCAGGACAAGTGGAGAGAAGTTAATAAAGCATACAGTATCCTGGGCTTTATTAATAGGGGCATAGAGTACAAGAACAAGGAGGTTACGCTGAGCTTATATAAGATACCAGTTAGACCTAGCTGGAGTACAGTGTACAGTTCTGGGCGCCAAACAATAGGAAGGATGCGGATGCATTGGAGAGAGTGCAGAAGAGGTTTACAAGAATGGCTCCAAGGATGAGAAACTTCAGTTATGAAGATAGATTGGAGAGGTTGGGACTGTTCTCCTTGGAGAGGAGAAGGCCAAGATGAGATTTGATAGGTGCTCAAGATCATGAGGGGGCTGGATAGAGTAGATAGGGAGAAACTGTTCCTGCTCGTAAAACGATCAAGAACAAGAGGGCAAAGAATTAAGGTGATTTGCAAAAGAAGCAAATGCAATGTGAGAAAAATATTTTTCACATAACGGGTGGTTTGGGTCTAGAATGCACTGCCAGGAAGTGTGGTGGAGGCAGGTTCAATCGAGGCATTCAAGAGGGCTTTAGATGATTATTTGAATAGAAACAATGTGCAAGGGTGCAAGGAAAACGCAGGAGAATGGCACTAAGTCATAATGCTCATTTGGAGAGCCGGTGCAGACGTGATGGGCCAAAGGGCCTCCTTCTGTGCCGTAGCAATTCTGTGGATCGAGAGCAAGAGGACACAGATTTAAAGTAATTAATAAAAGAAGCAAAAGTGATATGAGGACAGATTTCTCCACGCAATCAGTGGTTAAAGTTTGGAATGCACTGCTGGAGAGGCAGGTTGAATTGAAGCATTCAAAAGGGAATTAGATGAATTTCTGAAAAGGAAGAATGCACAGGGTTACAGAAGGCAGGAGAATGGAATTAGGCGAGTTGCTCATTCGGAGAGTCAGTGCAAACACGATGGATCAAATGGCCTCCTTCTGCGCCATAACAATTCTGTGAATCTGTGATTTGAAAAAAAATTAGTTCATGGGATAATGGCAGCATTTATTGCCCACTCCTAATTGCCCTTGAAGGTGATGGTGAACTACTGCAACCTGAACGGTGTAGCTACATCCACAGGTAAGGGGTTCCAGGATTTTGGCCCAGCAGAAAAAAGTGGTATATTTCCAAATCAGGATGGTATGCGATTTGGCATAACTTGAAGGTGGAGGTGTTCCCTTGTGCCTTGCTGCTGTTGTCCTTCTTGGATGTAGTTCCCTGGATTGGAAGGTGCTATTAAAGGTGGCTTGGTGAGTTGCTGCAGAACATCTTATAAATGGCACACACTGCAGCCATGGTGCAACAGTGGTGGAGATAGTGAATGTTTAAGGCTGGATGTGCCTATCATGTGGGCACCTTTGTACTGAATGATGTTGAGCTTCTTGAGTGTTGTTGGAACTGCAATCATCTGGGCAAGAGGGGTGTACTCCATTACACTCCTGATTTGCAGATGGTGAACAGGTGTTGGCGAGTCAGGCAGCAGTGCCACACAACACAATGGAAGATGTTCTCGGTGAGAAGAACTGGGCTGTCCACTCCTACCAATCCTGTCATGGATAGATACATCTGCGACAGATTGACGAGGACAAGAATTTTACCTCGTGTTAGTTTTCTCATCACCTGCCGTAAGCCCAGTCTGCAGCTATGTCCTTTGGAAATTGGCCAGCTCGGTTAATACTACCGAGACACTCTTGGTGATGGACATCAAAATCCCCTACCGAGATTAAATTCTGTGCCCTTGCTACCATCAGTGCTTCTTCCAAGTGGTATTCAACATGAAGTACTGATTCATCAGCTGAGGGAGGATGTTGAATGGTAATCAGCAGAAGGTTTTGTTGCCCATGTATAACCTGATGCCATGAAACTTCATAGGGCTCAGGGTCAATGCTAAAGATTCCCAGGGCCACTCTCTCCCACTTGTATATATCACCGTACCATCTGTTGTAGGTCTGTCCTGCCAGTGGGGCAGAACATAGCCAGAGATGATGCTAATGGAAGTACTTGCGATGTTGGTTAAAAAGGTATGATTCTGAGAGTATGATTGTGAGGCTGCTACTTGACTCATCTGTGACAGGTCTCCCAACTTTGGCTCAAGTCCCCAATGTTATTTTGTCATGTCCAGTACATAGGTCAATGCCAGGTGATCGGAAGGTTTTATTCTTATCAATTCAGTTTCATAGTTTAATTCAACTGCATGTCTTACTAGGCTACTACAGAGGGCAGTTAAGAGTCAACCACTGCTGTGGATCTGAAGTCACAAAGGCCACAATGGCAGAAGTCCTTCCCTGAAGGACATCAGCAAACCAGACGGGATTTTATAACAATCTGGTAGTTTCATGGACATCATTGCTGATTAGTTAATTAAATAAATCTGGAATATAAAACTAAATTTAAATTCTCCAGCTTTCTCCTGAACTCACGGCTCCTGATCATTAACCTAGGCCTCTGGATTAATAGTCCAGTAACATAATTAATATGCTACCATATCCCTTGACTTAAACAAAAAATGCTGGAAAAACTCAGCAGGTCTGACAGCATCTGTGGAGAGAAAGACAGTTAATGTTCCGAGTCTGTACGACTCTTCAGAGCACTGAAGAAGAGTCATACGGACTCAAAACGTTAACTCTGTCTTTCTCTCCACAGATGTTGTCAGGCCTGCTGAGTTTTTCCAGCACTTTTTGTTTTTGTTTCAGATTTCCAGCATCTGCAGTATTTTGCCTTTCCCTTGACTTAAAGTTCATTTCAATCCCTCTAGCATGCTCCAAAGTTCTTCATTTCACTCCTTTATCCTTCAGCTGTCATCATCTTGTCTTTCAGATTTCAGGCTGAAGCCACAATCTCTTCAGCTGCCGTTCCAAAACTCTTTACAGCCAATAAAGTGCTTTTTAAGTATAACCAATGTTGTAATGTAGTAATGAACTTCAAACGGTTTACGTCTACCTCTGTACTGTCAATTTCCAAGACCAAATCCGCCCAAAGATGAGCCATAATTATCTCTTGGGACAATGAAGACATTTTTTTTGGCTGAGAGGCTTCCTGTCTGAAGAAATGGAGACACAATGGAATTATCACACAAACAAAGATCTAATCTAAACCACACATTTAACAGACAAGCTGCAAAGGAGAAACCTTTCACACACATCTATTCTTTCAGGGGACGTCTGCTACTCCCAGTGCTTTTCATTGTGTCTTAGCATCATTCCAGCCTCTGGTTTGCAAGGTCTGATGAAAATGGTAGATAAAGGTTTTCTAGACTGATTCCAAAAGAACATCAGTCTAGATTCTCTGCCAAGGCAAAGTCTTGAAGAGAAAACTCTGCCCCTTGGCAATAGCTGCCAGGGTATCTTTTAATGTCTTGAATTCCCCGATAAGAATTTGTTTCTTTTTTGCTGCTGGTCTATTAAGCGTGGTTTGGATCAGGTTTTCCTTGTCTGTGTCATAACTCCACTGTCTCTCCATTTCTTCATACAGAAAGCCTCTCAGCCAAGAAATGTCTTTATTCTTCAAATCATTAATGCTAAGTCTCTTGTCCAGGAGTTTCAGCTATTGAGAAATATTAACTAGTTGCAGTGAACAACTGACATTTTGTGAACCACCCACTCCGTAACACAATAACAACGCTGTGCTAAATTAAAGCAACTGCTATGATGTGGAGAAGCACAGCAGCCAGCGTGTGCACAGAAAAATCTCAAACATAGAGTCATAGAGATGTACAGCACAGAAAAAGGTCCTTCGGCCCATCGAGTCTGCGCTGGTCAAACAAGTAGCTAACTATTCTAATCCCATTTTCCAGCATAGGCCCATATCCTTGTATGCCATGGCATTGCAAGTGCACATTCAAATACTCCTTAAATGTTATGAGGGTTTCTGCCTCTACCACCCTTTCAGGCAGTGAGTTCCAGATTCCCACCACCCTCTGGGTGAAAAAATTCTTCCTCACATCTCCTCTAAACCTCCTGCCCCTTACCTTAAATCTATGGCCCCTGGTTATTGATCCCTCCACCAAGGGGAAAAGTTTACAACAACATTAAGAAAACTCAGCTATCTATTCTAAGGATGTTGATTGAGGCCATAAGTATGCCATGACAATGAGGGAATTTCCTTTCTCCTCTTTGAAAATCTTAGCTCAATGGTAGCACTCTTGCCCCAAGTCAAGAGATCACTGTTTCAAGCCCTGTTCTGGATATGTGAGTGCATAATTTAGGTCAATGCAACACCTGGGGTTGAAGAAATGAGGGTGACAGAAAGCAGGAAACTACAGGCCATCTGTCATTGGGAAAATACTGAAATCCATTAAGGAAGTAGTAGCAAGACATTTAGAAAATAATGCCAAAACCATGTTGGCTGCTAGATTGTATGAAAGGGGAGTCATATTTCAGAGTTAGAGCCCTTGAGGACCTAACAAGCAGGGTGAATAAAGGGGAACCAATAGATATTTGGATTTTCAAAAGGTATTCGATAAGGTGCTACATCAAAGGTTAGTGCACTAGGCAAGAGCTCGTGTTGTTGTGGTTAATATATTAGCATGGATAGAGGATTGGCTAACTAACAGGAAAGTCAGGATAAATGGATCATTTTCAAGTTGGCAAACTGATACAGGTGGACTGCCACAGGGATCAGTGCTAGGGCCTTAACTATTCACAATCATGACTTGGTTGAAGGGACTGAAAATAAATGTTGTCACATTTGATGATACAAAGATAGGTAGGGAAGCAAACCGTGAGTCCACAAAGGGATACAGAAAGGTTAAGTGAGTGGGCAAAAATTTGGCAGTGTGAAAATGAGGTTGTCCACTTTGGCAGTAAGTAGAGAAAAGCTGAATATTATTTAAATGGAGAGACACTGCAGAATGCTGTGGTACAGAGGGAGGAAAGGAGAGCAGTAAACCCAGAAGAGAGAGAGAGAGCAAGAAGAGTACCGCTGGAAAAAGAGACATGTTGAAACTTTTCATCTTGCACACATCAGGACACTACACAAGAATACCAATATAAAAGGAAAACAACAATTTATACCATATGAGATGAGAGTGCTGATTGGTTGGCATATGGTGTCTGATTGATAGAAGCGTTACCATGGAGAATGCATTAGTGATCATGACTGACAGTTTGAGCAATAGGTGAAGCTAGCTGTTTCACGCTGCTACTATGTTGTCGATTGGACAACATTTGCTAGATAATCCTCAGTGTGCTAAGAATTACGGTGACAACCAATTTAAGATTACCAGTCGAGCTTGCAGTGTGGCAAGTTTGCATGTACTGGAAGCTGCATATATTAACACACAGAGTCCTGTTATTTGCAGATAGACAAAACATGTACACACGTTGCACCTGTTTCAGCTAAACAAAATAAAAGTGACAGTCATTTGCTGGTTCATTCCTTAAGGCACTGCCTTGACCAATCAGGGTCAAGCTGCCTGGTTTAAATTTTAAACAATGCTCGACAGTTAACTGTTAGTGCTGGGATTGAAGAGAGGGTCAGGAAAGAGGCTGGGAAGTTTAGCTGCTGGCAAGTATGCAAGGTGGGAGGACTGGGAGAGAATAGAATGGGGAAACTGAGGTTGCTGCTTTGGAAGCAGCAATGAGTACCTCAATGAGGTACTCAGAGGATGTCAAGAAAGGCACAGAGGGAAGTTGTAGGATAATTTGAGAGCACAACCCTGGGAGGATGACAGTAGAGTAAGAATGATGATGACTACTGAAGAATAAGGGGGTTGTGAAGGTAGAGAGCCTGAAGTTAAAGAAAATAAATGATGTCCGATGTCAGGAAGAAAAAGAGAAAGGAGGAAGAAGGGAGAGAAAAGGTGAAATACAAGTGATAGACTCAGGTCCAATGCAGCAACCAAAACGTACAACTGAATGGACACTTGGTAACTAACCTACATAAATACTGTTACAGTCAGTGAACAAGTTGATGTGTAGGTGCCTAGAGAGATGTTTGGAGAGATATATGGTGGCAGGTCATTGAGGTGTGAATTCCAATATATATTTCCTGAGACAATTTGAAAAAGCTGTTGCTGGTGACTAT
This sequence comes from Cetorhinus maximus, assembly GCF_964194155.1. Classification (NCBI taxonomy): domain Eukaryota; kingdom Metazoa; phylum Chordata; class Chondrichthyes; order Lamniformes; family Cetorhinidae; genus Cetorhinus; species Cetorhinus maximus. Next base: position 91,006,426 of record NC_135895.1, on the reverse strand, counting down.
ATGGACCTAAGTCAATCACTGGTGCCTGTGGATCCTTTCGCCAGGAATCCCAGCTGGGAAATATCAAAGTTGCAGAAGCAGAACTCCATTGTTTGCTCGGTCAAAGCAGCACTGGGAAGTTGCCATTGGAAATACCAGCTGTTGCTTCAACTGCTGGTAAAAAAGACTGCTGAAGTGGTTAGAGAAAAAACAGAACATAGTGTCCCTGACCAGTTTTAAATTGATTGGGATGCTGAAGCTGACCCTATGAGCACAAATTGATATTTTTTCTTTTACTGAAATCCATGAAAGAAAGAATCAGGTCTTCTCCATTAACACAGTCAAATTCTGCTGCTGAAAATTATTTCTCCACACAAACAACTTTAAATAAGATATATATTATTCAATAGTCCTCTCTTTGAGCTGGGATTAATAATTAGTTAATTTCCTCAGACCAGTGCCACACCAAAACCAGGCATTTAGAGATACTGAGGGAGTGCTACACTATCAGAGGTTCGTCTTATCAGCTGAGGTGTTAAACAGAGACTGCATGAACTCAAATGATAAAAACAAGCAATGTGTTAGCCTCTCAAGGCAATCAGTAAATATCTTACACACATTAAGTTAGAATGCCTCTGGTCCCAATTGGCAGGCCTTTCCCTGTGGTTGTGAAGACAGGAAGTTAAAAACAGTGATTGGATGGTGTAATCAAAAATATCCTCAACGTAGTACTCTGGACATCTGAGAGAGAGGAAGAAAGTCAGACAAAAGAATCGTGCCAAAAGAATTATTATTAATCAGAAGATATTTAGTTAACCATTAGACTGCAAAGCTTCAAAAGGGAACAGGAACAGCTCCAAAGCTGGCCTGGCCAGTCAGTCTGTTTTTTGCCCCACAAAAACAAATAAGAGGAGGATCAGGCCATTGAGCCTACACCAAGATCGTGACTGAACCGCGATCTCATCTCCACTTTCCGAGAACTAGGGGTCACTATTTAAAAATAAGGGGTCACCCATTTAAGACAGATGAGAAGAATTTTCTCTCAAGAGGCAATGGAAGTAAAGTCTTTGAATGTTTTCAAGGCAGAGATAGATAGATTACTGATAAAACAAGGGGGTGAAAGATTGTCGGGAATAGGCAGGAGGTTACAGTCAGGTCAGCCATAATTTTATTGTATGGTGGAGCAGACTCGAAGGGCCAAATGGCTTACTCCTACTCCTAATTCGTATGTGCATATGTATATTCCTGACTAATTCCCAAACCCCTCAATTTCTTTAGAGTCAAAATAAGCTATCAATCTCAGCCTTGTATATACTCAATAACTGAACGTCCACAGTCCTCTGGGTGAAGAAATTTCTCATCATCTTAGTCTGTAATGGTTAACTTATCTTGAGAACACTCTCCCCCCTTGTTCTAGACTCCCCAGCCAGGGGGTATACCTATTCTGTCAAGACCTCTCAGGATCTTGTTCTGTTTCATCGAGATTACCTCAAGAGTATAGGACCATATCGAGAGTATAGGACCATTCTACAAACATTCAAAACAGAGTAGGACATTCAGCCCCTCAAGCCAGCTCTGCCATTCAATAAGATCATGGCTGATCTGTTTGTGTTTCGAATTCCACATTCCCATCTACCCCCGATAACCTTTGATTCCCTTGCCTAACAAGAATCTATCTACCTCCGCCTTAAAAATATTCAATGAACCCACCTCCACTGCCTTCTGAGGCAGAATCCAAAGTCGCACAACCCTCAGAAAAAATTTCTTCTGTCTCTGTCCTAAAAGGGCGACCCCTAATCTTAAACAGTGTCCCCTAGTTCTGGACTCACCCACAAGAGGAAACATTCTTTCCAAGTCCATCTTGTCGAGACCGTTCAGGACTTTATACATTTCAATCAAGTCATCCCTAACTCTTCTAAACTCCAGTGGAAACAAGCCCAGTCTGTCCAACCTTTCCTCATAAGCTCATTCCAGGTATCAATCTAGTAAACCTGCTTTGAACTGTCTCCAATGTATTTACACCCTTCCTTAAAATACTTTTCTCCTATCTGTCCTCATAGGACAACCCTCTCCTCCCAGGAATCAATCTAATGCACATTCGTTGCACCCCAAGACAAGTATATAGCTACTTATTTGTTAAATACTGTATAGTATTCCAGATGTGGTCTAATTAAAGTGCTGTACAGTTGCAGCAAGACTGCCTTACTTTTGTACTCCAAACTCATTGCAATTAAGGCCAACATACCATTTGCTTTCCTAACTTCTTGCTGTACCTGCATGTTAACTCTGTGATTTGTGTACAAGGACATCCAAATTCCTCTGAACTCCAGCATTTAATGGTTTTTCACCCTTCAGCTTTCTTCTTCTTCCTACCAAAGTGAATAACCTCACATTTCCCCACATTATACTCCATCTTCTGTCTTCTTGCCTACTCATTTAACCCATTTATATCCCTTTGTGGATTCACAGCTTACTTTCCCACTTAGCTTTGTATCAACAAACTGGAGTACAATACACTTGGGGCCCCCCCATCTAAGTCATCAACATAAATTGTAAATAGCTCAGGCCTCAGCAATGATCCTTGTAGAACCTCACCACTAACAGCCCAACCACAAGAAATTGACTAGCTCATTCCTACCATTTTCAGTCCCTTGACTAATCCTCTATTCATGTTAATATATTACACCCAACTCCATGAACCCTCACCTTGTGCAACAACCTATTTCATGGCACCTTAGAGTCATAGAGATCTACAGCACAGAAAAAGGTCCTTCGGCCCATTGAGTCTGCGCCGGTCAAACAAGTAGCTAACTATTCTAATCCCACTTTCCAGCACTAGGCCCATATCCTTGTATGCCATGGCATCGCAAGTGCACATTCAAATACTCCTTAAATGTTATGAGGGTTTCTGCCTCTACCACCCTTTCAGGCAGTGAGTTCCAGATTCCCACCACCCTCTGGGTGAAAAAATTCTTCCTCACATCTCCTCTAAACCTCCTGCCCCTTACCTTAAATCTATGGCCCCTGGTTATTGATCCCTCCACCAAGGGGAAAAGTTTACAACAACATTAAGAAAACTCAGCTATCTATTTTAAGGATGTTGATTGAGGCCATAAGTATGCCGTGACAATGAGGGAATTTCCTTTCTCTTCTTTGAAAATCTTAGCTCGATGGTAGCACTCTAGCCCCAAGTCAAGAGGTCACTCTTATCAAATGCCTTTTGAAAATCCAAACACTACGTCCTCTGGTTTCTGCGAACTACACTTTTGAAAAATAAACTAAGATTCCTAAAACACAATTTCACTTCCATAAAACCACTAGTGACTCTGCCTAATTTTTTTTTAAAAATGTCCTCTTACCACTACCATAATAATGGATTCTAGTATTTTCCCTGCAATTGATGTCAGGCTAACTGGCCTATAGTTCCCTGTTTTCTCACTCTCTTGCTCATTTCTTGAATAGCAATGTTACATTTATTCCCTTCCAATCTACTGAGAACATTGAAATACATGGAACTTTGGAAGATCACAACCAGAGGATGCAGACCCTCTAGCCAAAGGGATCCTTTTGGCTTTCAGCCTCATTAATTTCTCTGGTACTTTCTACTAAAATTCACTCTCACTACACTGTAGGTTTCCCACTATTTCTGATATGCTGTTTATGTTTTCTACTGCAAAATGGGCACAAAATATTCATTTAATGTCTCTGCCATTTCTTTATTCCCCATTCTAACTTATCCTGTTTCATCACTAGGGGACCAATGTTTACTTTTGCTACTGTTCCTTTTCACCTACTTACAACTGATTTTTATATTACTCTCATTCTGTTTTCTCCCTCTATCAATATTTTGTTCATCTTTTGCAGCTATCTGAAGCTCTTCCAATCCTTTTTTCTTTATTCTTTCACAAGGTGTAGGTGTCACTCGCTAGGCCAGTATTTACCGCCCATCATTATTTGCCCTCAGTAGCGGTGAGCCACCGCAGGCCATGTGGAATAGTTACACCCACAGTGCTGTTAGGGAGTACCAGGATTTTGATTCGGTGTTAGTGAAGGAACTGCGATGTAGTTGCAATCAGGATGGTATGTAGCTTGGAGGGGAACTTGCAGATGTGTTCCCGTGCATCTGGTATCCTTGTTCTTCAAGGTTTCATGTTTGAAAGGTGCAGTTGAAAAAGCCTTGGCATCTTGTAGATAGTATACACTGTTGTCACTGTGTTGGTGGAGGGAGTAAGGTGGATGGGGTGCCCATCAAGCAGACTGCTTTGTGCTGGATGGTGTCAAGCTTCTCAAGTGTTGTTGGAGCTGCACTCATCCAGGCAAGTGGATAGTATTCCAGAAATGAAACTGGACCAGCCATATAAATACTGTGGCTACAGAAGCAGATCATAGGCTGGGAATTCTGCAATGAGTAACTCACCTTCTGACTCAAAACCTGTCCACCACCTTCCTTTGTGCTAGGTATGACTCCATTCCTCCGAAAGTGTTTACTCATGCCAAGGGACATCTCCATGCATGTATGTTGCTCTTCAGGTGGCAATACTCCATCAATGAGCCCAACAAGCGAGTGTCAACGAGCTGCCTTGACAATGCAGGATATCTCAGCTAACCCTGAGCTGATCTGATACCCATGTACCAATGCTTTCCACAAGATTCTGAACAGGAGTGGAAAAACCAGCTAGTTTATTCCTATCCCATGTTCAGAGACATCAACATCAAGTGCAATATCACTACACACACCCTAGCTGAGGGGAGTTAACATAGAACAGACTAGGAATTAAACTTTAGACCTTCCAGACCTACAGGAATTAATTCCATACTAAATCATGTACATACTAACTGAACCACTAGAGAAGTTATGGGAACTGAATATTATGAGAATAACTACAGTAATTAAAGCTGTTCCTATACAATCTCATATATGGTCCAGCACATTCAGCAGGGAATGGGCCAGAGGAAGAGATTGAGAAGAGAAGGACAGGAGGAAGAGACGCAAGTGGGGCCGGGGAGGTGGTAGGCAGGAAAAAAACCCCTGGCAAAGGAAGGGGTCGAGTCCACTCTCTAAATGGGATGTTTTGTGCAGTGTAGAAAATAGGGGGAGCTCCCATTTATTTCTCCAGGCTCTAAGTGGGATAATGTGCCTGTTTACATTCACTGCTCAGTTGGGAGATGTAAAAGTAGTACAATGTTGCTCGGCCTCCATGGCAGGCCCTGCTATTGTGTCAGGGGATGGGAAGGAAGGAGCTTGAGCCAATTGTCAATGCTGCATGGCAGAATGCAGTGTACTAATGTGTCCAGATCAGTCTGCCTTCCCTAATTTTGAGGAAGCGTCTGGTGTAGATTCTTAACTGCTCTGTATGGGGTCAGCATGTGCGTGTTTAGTATGTTTTAGTGTTCAGCGCAGAGTCACAAACAGGATAGCTCTTGTGGGAATTCAAGGTCTGATCAACAGGAGTGGAGTTCGCATATGGAGTGGATTAGAAGCAGAACTGTTGGTAAGGCATAGCAAAAGGATCTTCTTTTTTCTAAATGAGAACCTAAGGATTAAACCACTAATTATGAGAAATCACTGGCAGTAGAGAAAGGAGGACAGGGATTTCACTGATAGCTGCAGATCAGAAGTCCTCATTAGCAACAAAACAACAATGGAGGCACTGATCATGATCGGACCCGACATTTTGTTCAATGTAGATGAGACACACTAAAGCAAATATTTATCAAAAGCAGGCACAAAGATTGCAATAGTGCAAAGGGAAAGGAGACTGACAGTGAGTTATGGCGGGTGCTTAATTCAGTGTGCGAAGCAGCCAAGTGGCACTTCAAACACTGTTGCGAGTATCTAGTTCAGGGATTATGCGTTTTAGTATTTTTTTTGTTTTAGGAATCAAAGTTTATCTGTAGAAAATGGGATAAATGCAATTAAAGCAAGGTTGTAGTCTATTACACTTAAAAGCTTGGAACCATGCCTTAAGAAGTTAACAGCCAGAAAGGTAAGATAAATAAAAAGCTGGGCTTTTGAGATTGCCAGAAAACCTAACGAATTGGCGGCTCAAAAGGTGACCCATGTTTGTTTAATTAAGTCAGAAGCTATAAAACAGCAGGTGAGATTGCTTAGCTAAAGAGCTGAAGACGTGATGTCTGCAAAACTTGCAGGAATGACAGACTAGAGGGATCCTTTTGTTTTGGGAGTTAGATCTATATTAGCATAAAAGTATTTAGTAAACTCTGAAAGATTGTAAACCCATTTACTTCAACAGATCAAAAAAGAAATTGTAAATGAGGGATAATTAATCCAAAGGTCAGTTTGAGGACAACCTAGAGCTGGCTACATCATCCAGACATTGTAAACCTCTATCATAGAATGACCTAGAGAAATAACTGGTGCTATAGGCAGAACAATGTACTTGCTCATAAGGGCACAATAACCATGAAGCTTTAAATAAAACGTTTACCCCACATAACAATTTGATGTACAATAGACAAGGCTGTAAAGAGATCCCTCTATTTCACAAAAATGACTTTAAAATGTTGTAGTTCCTAAATTTTAGCAACACAGGCAGATGGATAAAAGCCAAAATACTACAAATGCTGGAAATTTGAAATAAAAACACAAACTGCTGCAAATAAGTCTGGCAGCATCTCTGGAGAGAGAAACGGAATTAATGTTGAGTTAAATATGACTCTTCTTCAGAACTGGGTGATGGATGGCTAGCTACCAGATTGTCTGCTTGATTGTAGACTGGAAAAGCGGTTCTTTCTTTGCCATTGAACATTTCCTCATATACTTAAATGCTAATGCTTACTGTGCTATCATCCACTATTCCCAATTTATGAACCGTGACCCAATATGTGCCTGCAATATCAAGAAAATGAAACGTTGCATTGGCACCCTCAAGTTGTTCATGGAATAAACATTTTGTGGAAAACTATGAAACATAGATTATGGGCAAGTCCTTTTGGAAATGGCAAAATTTTTAAACAGTGGCCGAATATCCAAAGGATATTGGAGGATGGATGGGTTTAGATTCAATTGTACGAGTGTAAGAGCTCAGGTAACAGACAGATGTAGCCCAAATACAAGGCAACAGAAAACAATGTACGCACTTGTGCACTCCATATAGTTTCTCATGGCTAGCTATTTATCTTTTTATGGGAGGAAAAAAACCACATACATAAGACTAGAGGGAGGATTATTAAGTATAATTTACCTGGAGGGCTCCAAGAAGATCATACATGTTGACAGGTGGTAAGGAAGCTAACATATCTTCACCAGAACAGGCTAGAAGAAGAGCTGCCTGTTGCTCAACATCATCTGGTGAGAGGTGGGAACCTGGATTCGGTCCAACATTTAATGGCATCCCAGTAGGAGGACTATGTCAGAGGAGACAAAAAATTAAAACCATATTCCTTGGCACAAAAATATTTCCATTACTAAGAGGATACAAGACGAGTTGTTAAAATATTACACATTAAGAACTGAAATAATGATACTTGACATTGAACTTAAAACATGCACTGTGCCATACAAAAGAATGTTTCTTTGAGTTTCCTTTTTTTTTGGCAGAATGCTCAAGTGCAAATTATTCCAAATTAGTTTGCATCGTGTAAAGTTAGAGCACAGGAGGCCCAGCCCCAGTATTTCAGACAAAAAGGTTCATAGGGAAAAATCACACAGCAAAACATCCGATTACTAGGAACATGGCACAGGATAAATCAAATAACTGAATTAATTTTCCATCAGAGATTAGCTGACAATGGTTCAACGGCTGAAATTGCATCTTAATAATTAAATACAATCATAAACCTGGAAGTCACTTAGCAACTTGATCATTTGAGCTGTCACTTCAGCTCCCTCATATGGTCAAACTCAATAATGCTCTAGGTCATTTGAAGCAGCCAGCAATCAATAGTAACAAAATGCATAACTTGCATTTACATAGAACTTGAATGTAGAAACATGCCCCATAAGGCATAAAGAAAAGAAATGGACATCAAACCAAAGAGGAGGCATGACCAAAAGCTTGGTCAAAGAGGTGAATTTACAGTAGGGTCCTAAAGGACCAGGAGAGGAGGAAGCAAAGAAGTATTCCAGAACATACAGCCTAGGGGGCTGAAAATACAACCACCAATATAGAGCAAAGGGAAGGAGAGGAATGCATGAGACTGGTGAGAGAGGAATACAGAGTTGGGTGTTGTAGTGCTGCAGGAGGTTATGTTCAAATCCTTCCGCAGCTAAAGAGGGGAAATATAAATTTGAGACATTGGGAGACTGGGAGCCAATGCAGCTCTGAAGAGAGTCATACAGACTTGAAATGTTAACTCTGTTTCTCACTCCACAGATGCTGCTAGACCTGCTGAGTTTTCCAGTATTTTCTGTTTTTGCTTCAGCTCAGCAACTCAATGGATGAGTAGGATCTGATGAGGGGTAGAATGGAGATAGCAGAGTTTAGGATGAACTGAATTTTATGGCAAGTGGAGGATGGTAGGTAGGCAAGGAGAGCAGTGAAGTAATTGAGTCAGTCAAAAATAAATTGCAAAAGAGCGAAATAAACTGACAAATGAGAACGCAACTGTTATTTTTCTACCTTTGTATTTGTTGAGCAGCTAAATGAGTCAACAAGGGGTAAATCCAGCTGTCGAAATGGAAAACTGATTGTAAGCAGCTTTGCAGAGAACCATCAAAAGACAAAGCCTGAGCACTTCTGCAAGACCTGACCTAGCTCACTTCCCATTACTGACCTACTTTGGCTCTCAGGCCAGACTGCCACTGCTGAAGAAGTGTATCAAGTACGGTGGAATGTATAATGATTACAGAATCTAAATGTGCACTGCAGCCTCTAATTCTCTAAGTGCTGCATATTGAATCAATTCTGTGCAGAAACAGCTGAGGTACACCCCATTGTAGCCATCAGCCCTGCTTCAGAAAGCATTCTGGCATGATATGACAATAATACCAGGGGGTGGTAGCAAGAGTGGTAATGTTACCAGACTAGTAATCCTTAGGATGCTCATGAATTTGATCTTGCAAGCTTACTCCTGTAGAATTAATATGCTATTTTCCACTGTGATAACAGAATTTCTTCTTGCAAACAATTTGGATCTTACAGAAGGGAGAATTAGCCTCCTCAATTAGTTTTTTTGGTAATTTTCAAATACAGTTGATTTCTACTGTTTAATTCTATACTTTGACCAGATTTACAAAGTTATTCAGGAAAATAAAATGAAACTGAAGCACTGCGAAAAACATGCCATAAAACCCAGGAGAACTGTCTTCACTGTGAAACGGTACTGGAAAAACGTGAAGCTTTGGCTCAAGCAAAAGATGAGTTTGCTCTGGAAGCAAGGGGACTGAATTCTAGCTGGCTTCTAGCTTGCTTGTAAGACATGCTAATATAAACTAACAAGTTCCAGTCCTACAGCCTAAATAGGATTTTGTGGGATAAATATTCAACTTGCCGCCCAATTATAAACCTGGTGCTGCAGATCGGCATGTCCAACTTTCATTTCCACAACATCAGTTTTACATTCAGGTAGCAACTTGCAAATCTACCTCTATGCTCTATACGCTGGTATAGGTGTTCTTCACACAAAACTGTTTTAAGAAAAAGTCACTGTTGATTTGAGTGCGAGGAGAGGCCTCTCCCTGCTCTGCCTCCAAAATGGCACTGCCTGGGTCGCACAACTCCACGTAGGCCCCAGCGCAAAACAATGCTAAAGCACATGTCCTGATGCAAAGTGCTCCTGTATCTGCATTAAAACTGGTTGAGGTGACTTAAAACAGGGACTTTACTGTACCCTGTCCAGGAGTTATCATTTAATTTTAACAAACTCTATTTCCACTTTTTGACTTTAAAATAAGGTATATAATTCAGCCTGATTCTGATCATTTTTTTTCTCTTTCGGATGAGATGCTAACCAAGTCTCCATCTGCCCTCTCAGAAAAGATCCGATGCACTTTTCAAAGAAGAGCAGCGGAAACCCCCTGGGATTCTGGCCAATAATTATCCCTCAACGTCACTAAAATAGTGAATTTAGTAGTTTATCTCAGTGCTATTTGTGGGACCTTGCTGTGCACAAGTTAGCTGCAGCATTTCTTAAAAGACAATAGTGACTACCTTTCAAAGTACTTCATTGGATGTAAAGCCAAAGCATCAGCTTTGGAACATCCCAAGGTTATGAAAAAAGGTGTATAAATGCAGATCCTTCTGTATAACCCAGCAGAATGAAACTTTGATTCTGGAGGATCAGCAGTAGTTTACTGCAATACTACTATGCTGCTGAGCTGAGGAACGAATTATGCTCACATTTTTAAGAAACACATGGGGCAGAATTTTTAGTTCAGTGTGCGGGTGCGTGCCCGACCCGCACAAGCATAAAATAGTGCATGATGACGTTGGGCACGGTCTTGTCATCCCATATGATATTTCGGTTGGCGGGCGCATACGAAAGTCGGAAGCATGCCTGCCAACAATTAAGAGGGCAATTAAACCCGTTAAAGTTCCAATTGTCCCTGATTTTTTGTGGGTCTGTCCAACAGGGTTGGCGGATGGGCGAATCTACCAGGTGGACTTTGCATTTTTGATGAAATCTCAACCAAGGGCGGAATGAGGTTTCCATTATTAAATTAAAAAAATTGTATGGACAGAATTTGCATCATGTATATGTTCAGGTGACTGATTCTGATGTGTGGACATTTTTTTCCTGATTTTAAAATCTTTATTTATTGCTTTTAAATTCTTCAGCTCCAAGGGAGCTCCCTGCCTTCAGGGAGCTTTCATTCTCCGCTCCTCCGTGCTTACGTCAGCACTTGCCCTCCTCCCGCCCCCACCCCGGCAGCGTTGAGCATTTCAGTGCGCGTTTCGCACTGGCTGGTTGTTAATTTGCCAGCCAGTGTGAAATTGCAGTCAGGGGCCAATTGCAGGCGGTGTTCCATTCCCCGGCCACTCCCGGGCCCGCCGATCATCCCCGCGTGCTGACCTAAAAATTTTGCCCATGAAAAGATCAAATAATTGCAGAGATTAACGGAAATTATAAAGTCTTCCTATTTGTTATACTTCATGTCACTTTCGGGTTTTCTGGATTCCCCTTTTAACTTTATGCTCAAGCCCCCTTGCTCTTCCTTATTTATCCTATTTTCTTAAAAGAATGAAAGACTACAAACATTGTCTGAGATTGCACTTACCAGTCAATAATGTTGTTGTAGGCAATAATGCTGTTTTTTAAATATGGCTGGGGGTTAATGCTACTTCCAAAAGCATACTTAAAATGGCTATCACGTAAACGGTATGATCTCCTCCTGGATATCACAGCTGTCAGAATGTCCTTCAGATGATTCTATTGAAGAAGCACATGGTCATAATGTGAGAATTACTTTAAGGTGGAGCTGTGTTTAACCTATGGTTTTGGGGTTCTTTCGCCTCTTTTCTTCAAATTATTTTCGGCTTCTGTTTTAGTCTACTCCCAGATTTAAGTCCTACAATGTTCCTGAGTGTGTTTCTCACTTGCCTATGTAAAATTCGTAGTATGCTTAGAGAATGGATAATCCTTTAGAAATTCAGCTATGGATTCTACTCTTCATCTACATTGGATTATTCTTGTGTTCACAAAGATTTTGGTTTAGGTTTTATCTACCAAACAAACAGATTTTTTTTGTTAACAAATATTAGCTTTTTACAGTATCAAACTTAGCTAGCTCCTTGTAGAGTGCAAAGTAACAAATAGTTTGCATCTGCTGTGCTATGCTATGATGCCAGTAATTTCTTTACAAAACCGTTCTTTTTATCTTCTCGGTTCAAGGAAGCTTTCTGACCTAACTCTCCAACAATTCCATACACTCACTGATCTGAAAAAAATCAGGTAATAAAATACACCTTCAAAACAGCGAATTGAATTACTACATTTAAAAGCAGCTATCAATTAATTATGTATTTGAACAAATCACACAAGATACTTGTCTTTGATCATTTGTGTTTAGCTCCTCTTGTTGGGCATGCCTTGTCTTGTTACACTAAGAAATCATGCAAAATCAGCACGAAACTCTGCCATCAATAAAGTTGGTTTATTGGAGCATGAGCAACTAACAACACATTATTTGATTCATTGGTGAATGTACAAATGATGTACTGTCAGTTGCTCACTGGCACTTGCATTTTAACGACACAGTGTAATACACTTTATTGAACCCTAAGCTAGTATTGCATGTGGCTCAATGGCTAGCGTAAGTGCCTGAGTCACAAGATCGTGGATTCAAACCCCAGAGCCTTGATTTTGAAATCCAGACTAACACCTCAGTGCAGTACTGAGGGCATGCTGCTCTATCTGAAGCACTACTTTTCAGATGAGACATTAAACTAAGACCCTGCCTGTCTTCTCAAGTGGACGCAAGAGCAAGGTAGTTCTCCCCAGCATGTTGGTCAACGTTTATCACTCAAAGAACATCACAAAAGAACAGATGACAGGTCATGATTCACCTTCTCATTCTTTACACAAATTGGCTGCCGGGTTTACTGCATTACAACAGTGGATAAATTACAAATAAACTTCATTGCCTGAAAATTGTTTTGGAATGTCTCGAGATCATGAAAGACATTACATAAATCAGTCTTTTTTTTAAAAAAGTGTATTTAAAATGAAAATGTTAATGAGCAACTGATGCAACTAATGGACATCTAAGATGCATTATTTAAATACCAGCATTAACCCCAGTAAAGTCAAACAAATCCACAATTCTAAGTCACAGTCTTCACACTCCTTCAAACAACAGAGCAAGAGGAAAAACAACAGTGACTAGAGTAAACTAATCGAAGATAAACAGACCAGATTATAACAAAATCTACGTATTAGAAATATTACTAATGGTGCAATAGCATATTGGGGGTGTAATTTACCCCTCCACACAACGGACAATATAGGATCACCCATAACCTCCCCACAGGTCGGTTCCCATTCTCACCTGGGTTGTCCCAGATGGACAACAACTCGCATTCAATAGCACCTTTAACATAGCAAAGCATCACAACCACTTCACAGGAGCATTATCAAACAAAATTTAACACTGACCACATAAGGAGATATTTGGCCTGATGACCAGAAGCTCGGTCAAAGACACAGGTCTGAGGAATGTCTTAAAAGAAGGAAAGAAGGGTAGGGAGGCGGAGAGGTTGAAAAATAGAATTCCAGAGGTTAGTGCCTTGGGAGCTGAAGACAAAACCTCTAATGGTGCACCAATTAAAATCATGTTGTGCAGAGGCTAGAATTGGAAGAATGCAGATATTGCAGAGGGTTATAGGGCTGAAGGTAGTTACAGAGATGGAGGAGTGAAGCCACACAGGATTTGAAAACTAAAGGGTGAAAATTTTAAAATCAAGGCTCAACCAGGAGCCAATATAGGTCAGATGTCTTGGCTGAAGGGACTTGGTGCAAGTTAACACATAGACAGCAGAGGTTAAGTTTATGGAAGGTAGAAAATGGAAGGCCAGGAACGTGTTGCAATAGTCAAGTCTAAAGGTAACATGGATGAGCATTTCACCAGCAGATGAGCTGAGACAGGGGCATAGCCGGGCGAAATTACGGAGTAGAAGTAGGCGGTTTTTTGATTGTGCGGATCTGTGGTCGGGAAATTCATTTTGAAGTCAAATACCTCAGCATCATAGAGGATGATGTGGGTGCAGCGAGACCCACACCAGAGGGATATTAAAGTTTGGGGTAGAAGAGAAAAAAATATATATATAAATATTTGAATTAATCATTATTATAAACCATTGTAATGATATTATCAACAAATGATGTAAACCTAATTTTATTTGTAACCAAACAAAAAGCCAATTTCATTACAGTACCTCCACTGCATGCACCACTGCTGTCACTGCATCTTCAGATACATTGTCCAGTCCACATTCATAAGCCGTTACTATCATCCGACCTTCTAGCTGGCCTCTTGTGGGAAGCACCATTGTATGAGTGCAAAATTTCATATCATCCTCTTCTTGGGGATCCTTTGCCACGAAGTGTTGTGCTCCCGATAAAGGATTCTGTGCTTGAAATCGATGCTGGGAGAAAATACATAACTTATTAATCTGAAATGCACAACGCCATTTAGAATTTAGAAAACATACAAATATGCCAATTAAAGATAATTTTTGTACATACACACGCAAAAGGTGAAAGGTTGATTCTTTTGACTACGGCAGTTGCAAAGGTCATTTTAAGATCATTTTATTCATGGCCTTATTCTCGAAAAATGTCAATAACATTTTGAAAGTCTTTGTTACCCCTGCTCAGACAGAACCACTGACAAGAAATGGAGTCTGGATCTTCTACTGTTACATTAATAATGGAGGGTATTTTAAAGAACGTATCTTCAAACAGTGCATGATCAAGTTCAATACAATTTTAAAACAGCTTTGCTTCTGAACTTTCAAAATCCATTATAAAATTACCTCAATCTAAGAAGGAAAAATGCAATTCAGTATAATAGATTTGTTAAAAGCTTGTGGTTTTAGGCCAGAGAGTTTTTTTTAATAATTGTTTTATAAAGCTATCAGGTGTTTTAAAAAACATATTACATCAAAGATATTCCCAAAAGTAGCAAAATTGTGCCTTTGCTAAATCACGGTTCATACAAACAAACCTGACACAATAAAAGTAGAGTTAACGTTTCGAGTCTATGTGACCCTTCTTCAGAGCTAAAGAGAAGTAAAAATGTGATGAAATGTATACTGTAGACAAAGGGAGTGGCAATGGTTAAAGGAAGTGCTGAAAGTAGCATAAAGGTAAGTAGAATGATGTGTTAATAGCAGAACAAGGGACAGCACTCTGTGACAGAACATGGAACAAGTAATAGATGGCCCTTTTGGGCGGGGGGGAGGGGACAGTGGTTGGGGAAAAGGGATGGAAAAAGGGATAAAAGGTGGGTTAAAAAGGAGATAAAACAATGAATAAATGAATAAAAATGAAAATAAGTAGATAAAACATAAAAATAAAAATAAAGTGCCCATTCAGAAGATGAGGTGCTGTTCCTCCAGTTTGCGTTGGGCTTCATTGGAACATTGCAGCAGACCAAGGACGGACATGTGGGCATGAGAGCAGGGTGGTGTGTTGAAATGGCAAGCGACAGGAAGGTCTGGGTCATGCTTGCGGACAGACCGAAGGTGTTCAGCAAAGCGGTCGCCCAGTCTGCATTTGGTCTCCCCAATGTAGAGGGACCACATTGGGAGCAGCGAATTCAGTAGACCAAATTGAAGCAAGTGAAGTGCTGCTTCACCTGAAAGGAGTGTTTGGGCTCTTGGACGGTGAGGAAGGAGAAGGTAAAGGGGCAGGTGCTGCACCTTCTGCGATTGCATGGAAAGGTGCCTTGGGAAGGGGATGAGGTGTTGGGAGTAATGGAGGAGTGGACCAGGTGTCCCGGAGGGAATGGTCCCTACAGAATGCTGACGGGGGCAGAGGGGGTAAGGGGAAGATGTGTTTAGTGGCAGCATCATGTTAGAGTTGGCGGAAATGGCGGAGGGTGCTCCTTTGAATGCGGAGGCTGGTAGGGTGAAAAGTGGGACAAGGGGGACCCTATCTTGGTTCTGGGAGGGAGAGGAAGGTGTGGGGGCAGAGGCACGGGAGATTGGTTGGACACGGTTGAGGGCCCTGTCAACCACCGTGGGTGGAAAACATCTGTCAAGGGAGAAGGAAGAGATGTCAGAAGCACTGTTTTGGAAAGTGGCATCATTGGAACAGATGCAGCGGAGGCAAAGGAACTGAGAGAATGGAACGGAGTCCTTACAGGAAGCAGAGTGTGAGGAGCTGTAGCCGAGGTAGCTGTGGGAGTCCGTGGGTTTGTAATGAATATTGGTGGACAGTATACCACCAGAAATGGAGACAGAGAGGTCAAGGAGGGGAAGGGAAGTGTTGGAGATGGACCATGTGAAGGTGATAGAGAGATTGAAAGGAAAATTGATCAATTTTTTCCAGGTCCAGGTGAGAGCATGAAGCGGCACTGAAACAGTTGTCGATGTACCGAAGAAAGAATTGTGGGAGGGGGCCTGAGTAAGACTGGAACAAGGAATGTTCCACATACCCCATAAAGAGACAGGCATAACTGGGACCCATTCGGTTATCCATAGCCACACTTTTTATTTGGAGGAAGTGAGACAAGTGAGTGGTAGTGGATGGGGATTGTTCAGGCCTCTGTTCAAGGAAGAAGCGGCGAGCCCTCAGACATCCTGGTGGGGGATGGAGGTGTAGTGGGATTGGACGTCTATGGTGAAGAGGAGGTGGTTAGGGCCAGGAAAATGGAAATTGTTGATATGGCATAAGGCATCAGAGGAATCGCGGGTGTAGGTGGGAAGAGACTGGACAAAGGGAGAGAGAATAGAGTCAAGATAGGGAGAAATGAGTCCTGTGGGACAGGATGAGATGAAGAATAAAATGAAACTGGGTACAAGGACAGCTTTGAGATAGGATGAGTCGGTGCTGCTGGAGGAAGAGTTCAAGTGTTCCTGAGATCCACGCTCAGTGCCATCCAATGCCTAAACAAGAAACTTTTTCTCTTCCTTTCAGGTGTTAAGGGACGCAAGCTCCAACAACTTATTAATACCAACGCCCATCCAGGGCCCTCCACCCCTTCCTGTCCCTCTGACCCCATCCCTTCGGTCTGTCCTCAAGCATGACCCTGACCTTCCTGTCGTTTGCCATTTCAACACACCGCCCTGCTCTCATGCCCACATGTCCATCCTTGGCTTGCTGCAATGTTCTAGTGAAGCAAAATGCAAATTGGAGGGACAGCACCTCATCTTCCGATTATAGCCTTTCGGACTTAACATTGAGTTTAACAACTTCAGACCATGAACTCTCTTCTCTATCTCCACCACTTTTTAAATCCACTTTTTAAAAAATTTATTTTTTATCCACTTATTTTCATTTTTATTCATTGTTTTATCCCCTTTTTATCCCTTTTTCCCCAACCACCACCCCCTCCCCACCCCCGAAAGGGCCATCTGTTACTTGTTCCATGTTGTTCTTTCACAGAGTGCTTACCCTTGTTCTGCTATTAACACATTCTGCTTTCTTACCTTTATGCCACTACCCAGCACCTCCTTTAGCCCCTAACACTACCATTAACACTACCTTTGTGTTTTCGTCCATGGCATCTTTGTCAATCTCTCCATAGCCCCCATCTATCGCTGGCCTTCTTTTCAGCTTCACATGCTCCACCCCCTTAAACAATATACATTTAATCACATTTCTACTTCTCTTTAGCTCTGAAGAAGGGTCACACGGACTCAAAATGTTAACTGTTTCTCTCTCCACAGATGCTGTCAGGCCTGCTGAAATTTTCCAGCATTTTCTGTTTTTATTTCAGATTTCCAGCATCCGCAGTGTTTTGCTTTTATGACACAATGAAATACTGCAGCCAAGGCTTTATGTCCGCCCATATCTTGTTGCTGTTTTCTTAGGCCCACCCTGTTGCATTCCACCCTGAATAAGCCATTGAATCGCCCACTCTAGCTCTTCTTCCAACAGATGAAGGAATAAGTAAATAAGATAAACTACGCAAAATTAAAGTGTCTTCTACGAGGAACTATTCACCACAAGGTTTATGTCAAACGCCCAGCAGGCCAAAAGGAGGTTGAGGGATGGGAATTAAGGTTGAAAATAACTCACTTCAAATTTTGCTCGTAGAGATGGAAACTTTTTTTTGCTTTTAGGTTTACCAGATTTAGCAGCGGATGGACTGGTCCAAAGTAGCGAAGTACCACTTTCTGTAACAGGAACAGTACAAAAAAACTATAAATACATTTGCTTTTCAAGAAAGATAGCTGACAACGTTGAATGTAAATGACTCAACTTGTCTTGCCAGTCTCCCTGGAAGTTTAATACGAGTTACTGTCAATCAGATCAAGGCAATTTAAAGAGGAAGAGTGTATGAAACGTGCACTTTCGCAACGTGACTTAATACATTGCAAGGAAACTTCTGCTGCACCTTTTTTCCTTCTTTAGAAAAACTTCTTGGGAAGGCAGATAAAGTTGTCCCAGTTGGGGACTTGTTTTGTGTTGCTAAGCATGCTTCCTAGTGGTGCAACAATGAGCGACTTCAAAAAGATTGAAAATTCTACCCTGTAAATCATAACCCCATGAGCACAAGGACTGATCATGAATCAGAGCCGAAAAGATTGGGAACAAATTTAGTCTCAGTTGCATAGCTAAAAGGAGAAAGTTTCCAGAGATCAGGGTTTCTTAGCGAAGTCCTGCACCTCTCCGGTTCAATGGTCCTTATGCCTCAAACAGTCTTCAAGCGTGATAGGCATTCAGCACAGTCTGCAAGGAATTCTATTTGGAAACGGAAAGGGGAGCAGAAGCAGAGACTTAAAATAAAACCATTGGCCATAAAGTTTACTTACAACATTCAATACTTTCAACAGCTTTGATTACCAGATTTATTTCTGACTCCACTGTTGTATCTTCAATTACCTTCCTCCTAAACTTGGGGCCAAACTCTCGAGTGGCAATCAAAGCAAAAGGGTACATCCTGATGCAAAGACTCCTTTTCAGGATTAATCTGGAATTAAAACTGTATTTATCTACAGGCACGTTTTTTCAGTGGTATATGCAACTTTCAGTTTCACCTCGATAACACACAGTCCCCTATCTAAACCCAGATATTTCTGACATCCCACAGATGAGTAATTTCATTTCTCTTTAATCTGAAAATATAGTTTGGATTGAGCATCAACTTTGATTTTTCTGTTTCGAAGCCAGATAAAACATTCAAAGACAGTGACTGTAGATTCCAGCTTTCATAAGATCAAAGATGGAATTTTTATCGTATTAATCTGCTATTCATCATCTACACTTCTTTGGTTTACACAAATACTAGAATAAACAATGTGCAGGCAGTATTTTTACTCATCTCAAGTAATTAAGCTAGTTTGGTAAAAAGGCCAATTTGAACAGAAATTCTTCCCAAGCTCAAAACTGTGAGCTATTGCAACTAGCTTCATGAAATTTTTGAAATACCCATACTTATGCAACATACATAGTATAATTTACAAATCCACCTATAAAGTTTCTAAGCAACCTTGAAATCATCCATGGTTTGCCATGAAAATCTTAACTGTGCCTTTTCCATTACTAAACACTTTTTTTTTAAAGAAACAAAACTAAGGGTCAGTCTGCGGAAATACTCAGCAGGTCAGGTAGAATCTGTGGAGAGAGAGAGTGAGTTAATATTTCAGCTTGGTAACCTTTTATTAATACTGCATCCAGGGTATTTTGCTTTTGTTTCTATGAATCAATCTATTTGGCTGGAGTTTAATGTTGAAACTATAGAATTTATGAGGTCCAGAATAATTCAACTTGGCAAGGACACTCGAAATTCAAAGATGAAATGGAAAAGCGGAAATTAGCAACACTTCAAATATAATGGAACATAATCCAGCTGTACACAAAATGAGGAAAAATCTTCAACAATGTACAAAGAAAACAGAAAACAGAAATTAGGTCTCTTTAAATTCTTATATCGCTCAAACCTGTCCATTCCCACGTACCTGGAGCAGTAACCATGATCTGACATCTGGTGAGGATGGCGAGCAAGAAGTCATTATGGGAATGCACTGGAAAACAAAACCATTTTTTCCTGTTGTATTACCAAATTAAATTGGCCAAGGCTAAATGCTAGGTTACCGAATATAACTAAGTGGTTACAGGAGATTCATTATTTTCTAAATTCTATGCCATTGAGCATGGGCTAGTCCAAGAGCTTGGAAGCAGTTTTTGATTTCTATTGTAGTTCCACCTCAGCTTAATAGCAACAGCAGTTTATCTATTAAATGTGAAAGTTTACTGAAACACTGCATCACATGACTGCCTTGAAAAAAAGTATTCATTCATGTCCCACAGGTCTAATATATGTAAAACTATTTGCTTACCCTTTAACAAAACTATCTTTTATCCTCAAAACCTCAGTTCTTTACATTATATTGTACTTCTCACAGCAGTTTTTGATAATTTCTCTATAAATCCTTCCTCCGCCTTCTCAGTTACTTCAATGATTCTGATCAATAATTTTTACCTCTTGTTAAGTTCCCACATTGGATATTCCTGAAGCTGCCATGGCACAGTGCCTGGGAAGTTATTATTTAATGTTGAGTCTCTAATAAATGGCATCTGGTCATGAACCAAGGTCCTGGCCCAACTGTATACTGATTCAAGCCAAAGTCAGCCTCAAAATGCCTCAAATATTCAGCCCTTACCCTCTCATGTGCCAAATGCCACTCAGTCAAACAAACTATGGTTTGTTCAGAATTTGACGTTGACTAGAAAATGCTGAAAAAATTGAAATCACGAGTCAAATCCTGCTGGAAAAATAATGACATATCAGTGACGCATGCGCAAAATAAATGCACAAATCAGCAAGTTCTGGGAATTTAGAGGTACACCTTGAGCTGCAAATCCTCAAAATTTGATGATTTTTCACAAATGGCAAATCACCTACAGCCTCCCCGCTATTTTTAAGAACTTGTTCACCTGCACATTAATTGCTCATTAAATTCGCTGCAAATTCTTACAGCTTGTATAAAAGAGCCCTTTTAACAACACGATCATGGTTAGTTCAATACCAATTAATCTCTCTGGCCCAGAAAGAGAACAATTTAAACTGTTCAGTTTCGTTCCTGGAGGTAGTAAATTCTCAGATTTTGAAATTTAAAATCTTCAAACTTTTTTCCTGCTTTTCCCTCGTTTTTTTCTCTCTCCTGCTTAATCTAATCTTGCTTTCCCTATCGATTTCTTTTTCGGCAACTGGTTTGACCCTAATTCACCCTCCTATTCTGCTATCCCTCTTTCTTTCTCAATCCTTAAATCTCATAGGTTAAAGAGATAAACTGTCAGTTCCACCATTCACTGAGGCCCCAGATGTTCAGTTGCCCTCACCGTGCCATTATCAGCTCACACTCCCAGCAAGTTACAGCACAATTTTTTCAAGCTGAAAGGTGTGGGGGAAAAGTCTAGCCAATGCGGGACAACAATAAGATGCCCTATCCCAGCAAGGTTTGCCCCCTAATTTTTGAATGCATTTGTACCAATCAGAACTCTCAACTGTAGTATGTATACTCTTTGTCTGGCTGCTACAATACACTATCGAGTAATTGAGTTCCACAGCAGCAGGATGAAAATTTAATTCTCTTCCCCTCTCAGCTTTTACCACCAGGACTTATAATTCTTCACTGCTTTTCCTACCTGGTTGACATGTTATGTGCGTTGCTGTTGTGTATCAAGGATTGAACATCCAAAGAGCAGGATTTTTAAAAAAAATTAAATTTCATTGATGCATCTCTTACACGCACACAATTTGTTCACAGCAGCAGGGGGGGGGTGGGAGAACGCGAATCTTTTTTGCAGCATTTTGAAAATTAAAAGACTAATTTTCTGGTCAAGTTTATCTTTTGTCAGATTTGTGTAATTTACCTATCAGTTCTAGATGTATCAGCTCTACAAACTAACCTGAATATAAGAAAAAAACAGCATTCCAAAACAATGTGAAGAACATATTTGGCCACTGTATGAGCTTGCTGATAGGTTGGGGTTAATTCCTTTATTGATGCTTATGGACTTCTCTCGATGCTTATGCACTTCTCCAAAGCATTCAATTACATCGATCATAGGATCCCTATCTCAAACTCCTACAAACAGGAGTCGATTCACTTTGTTCCTTGGATAAATTACAATTTCAAATCGCAAACAGAGCATCACGTTCGGCAATGAAGTATCCAGGTGGACGCGCGTACAAGCTGGAGTATCCAGGGAAATAAGATGGGGTCTGCTAGTTCCTTGCCATGATCAACGCGACCAGCTGCAGAGGTGTTGACACTGGCATTCACCGCTTTAAATATGTCAACGACCAAACAGTTATCGGAAAGTATAGCATTCACACTGAATCTCACATGCCAGCAGTCCTTGAGCAAGTTTACAATTGATCTATAGAGAACGGAATGCTCCCTTTGACATCTGCTTCGCCTAAAACAAACCAGCCCCTCCCAATCTGTCACTGAATGACATCACAATACGACATCATAACACTGTCAAACTGCATATTTATCCAGGCAGATCTGTACATGCTTCAGAAGCTGAAATGTCATTGTCTCTCAAGAGATGGCCTTGTAACCATTTTCACATCTTTTTGTTTACCCCATTTTGGAAAATGAGGCAGCTGTGTGGTTGGATGGAATAACAAAACAGCAATGCAAATTCATTGAAAATGTTCAGAAAAGGGTTTGCAGAGTCTTTCTTAGCCCTGATTATCATAGTTACTCAGATGCCTTACAAGATTGTGGTCTGGAGTCACTCAAGAATAGATCCGATCAACTCTGCCATTCTTTCATGAGATTACTGCCGAACTGCAAACCAATTTCACATCAGCTACCAGCTATAGAACACAGAACAACTAACTGAATTAAGATGTAAAACAGCAAGATTTAAGAATAGTCCAAAGCCATATCTCAACCGCAGAATTAATAAATTCTAACACTGGTAAAATTTGAACCCTGATAATATAAATACCCTAATCTAATGATCAGTAATAATCTGTTCTTTCTATCTGTTACGGACAGGAGGGGAATTAATTTAAAACAACCCTGATTTCTCTGCCTTACTATGCGTCCATAAACAGAAAGGTGTTTTTGATTTCTGATTTCCCCTTTTGTAAGTGATGGTGTATTTTCCCCAACCCTTCAGTTTTGGAGTGATCCAATCCTCTATTAATAGCCCCAACAGCAAACTCAAGATAGGGTAAAATCAGTGGGTTATTTTATTTTACACACAGTAAAAAAGCAGGGATTGGTGTGTCGCTACATATCCCCTTCAGGGTAGTGTCCTAGGCCCAATCATCTTCAACTGCTTCATCAATGACCTTCTGTCCATCATAAGGTCAGAAGTGAGGTTGTTCGCTAATGGTTGCACAATGTTCAGCACCATTCACGACTCCTCAAATACTGAGGCAGTCCATGTCCAAACACAGCAAGACCTATACAATATCCGAGCTTGGACTGACAAGTGACAAGTAACATTTGCACCACACAAGTGTCAGGCAATGACCATCTCCAATAAGAGAGAATCTAACCATCACTCCATGACATTCAATTGCTGAATCCCCCACTATCAACATCCCAGGGGTTATCATTGGCCAGAAACTGAACTGGGCTAGCCATATAAATGCTGTGGCTACAAGAACAGGTCAGAGGCTAGGAATCCTGCGGCAAATAACTCACC
The DNA here is from genome assembly GCF_964194155.1 of Cetorhinus maximus. Lineage (NCBI taxonomy): Eukaryota > Metazoa > Chordata > Chondrichthyes > Lamniformes > Cetorhinidae > Cetorhinus > Cetorhinus maximus. The sequence goes on along the minus strand of NC_135895.1, from coordinate 90,983,200 downwards.
TCCTGAATCCCCAAGGTCTGTCCACCATCTACATGGCACAAGTAAGGAGTGTGATGGAATACTCTCCACTTGCCTGGATGAGTGCAACCCCAAGGAGCTTGGCACCATCCAGGATAAAGCAGCCCACTTGATTGGCATCCCATCCACAAACATTCACTCCCTTCACCACTGACGCATGATGGCAGCAGTGTATACCATCTACAAGATGCACTGCAGAGACTCAACAAACCTCCTTAGACAGCACCTTCCAAACCCACGACCACTATCATCTAGAAGGACAAGGGCAGCAGACACATGGGAACACCACCACTTGCAAGTTCCCTTCCAAGCCACTCACCATCCTGACTTGGAACTGCATTGCCATTCCTTCACTGTTACTGGGTCAAAATCCTGGAACACCTTCCCAAACAGCATTGCGATGTACCTACACCACATGAACTGCACTGGCTCAAGGCGGCAGCTCGCCACCACCTTCTCAAGAGCAATTAGGGATGGGCAATAAATGCTTGCCTAGCCAGTGACGCCCATGTCCCATGAATGAATGAAAAAAAACATTCACTCAGTAAAAGAGGGATAAGGGAATGAAAGAAGTACAGGGCAACGATCATAATTTCACATGAGCCTAGAGTCAAAAGTCCAATGTTGTATTCCTTCAGCCAGACAGGTTAGCGGGCTGAAGCTGAAACTGGATGATCCACTTTTCCAGCAGTGATGATTTCCACAATGGGAGAAGCATGTACAGATGAAGTAGTCTCGTAGTAGGCACTGGTACAGAAGTTCAGATGCTCTCGTAGAAATAGTGTAAATGAGGGCCAGGCAAGTTAAACCTAGACAGAGCTCTGGTTCTGCTGCTGCTTTGTCGATGGAAGATGGCAAACTGCATCTTTTAGCATCACAAGGCAATATTACAGGTTCTAGCAGCTTTGGGTGGGGGTAGGGTGGTCATGTGACAAACTCCTACTTCTTCCCCTTGGTCTGGACAAAGGATGTATGTTTCTGGTCTGGATTCTCGAGATGGTTAATGTTTCATTCATTCATAAGTTTACCAGAGGTTTCAGGGTCTTTTGTCCTCGCAGATGGGCTGTCTCCATTGGCCAAAGCCTGCCTCAGAAATGTAAAGTGCCATTGTACAATTGTCACAAAAGTATAATAATTCTCATAATATTGTGATTTATTGTAAGAGTAGGTTAATAGTGCGGTTTGGATAGTTTCTGTGTCTGTGTGTGGGATTTAATTGAATTGGAGACAACTGGTCTGGAGGCTTTGGCTCATCAAAAGAAGCTAGGTTTGAAATGCTAAATATGTAACCATGGCTGAAGTTTTAGAATGTGAGGAGAGGAGAATTTGCATTCGATAAATCAGGGTAGTTTGAATTTCAAAGATATGGGAAGATGTTACATCTAACCAGAGAAGCTAGGGCAAGCAGTGTGTTTATTTTTCCCAAAGGTTACTGATAATATTAGCACCACGCAAAGATTTATATTATGAGTAAGCTCCAAAGACATATGGGAACAATGGAATTTACATTAAAAAGGGAGAAACATGTATAAAACAGAATAAGGCTGTGTGTCAGGAAGGCATTGTAAGATCTAACACAAGTGTGAAAAGTCTCCAGTATTTGTGCATTAAGCTGCTGTTTATAGAAACCAAAGTTGGGAAAAGCCACTTTGAATTCTACTATCCAGGGTGTTGTGTTGAGTTGCCTAGATCTGTTTAAATCTATTTGTTTTTTACCATTGCCTTAACAGGAGTGTAACTGGAAGCCAGATTAATTAGGGGTTTTAGGAGTTATTACAGTAGAAATGGGAACACCACCACCTTCACTGTGTCAACAACTTTCCTCTTGCTTTCCTATGCATGTGCTTGAAATCTTTTCTTTTGTTAATAAACATTTAATTAATTTAGTTTTCTAAAAATAATCCCTGAAGTCTGGGTGGACTTATTACTACTGATTTCAAGGCACACACCTCGAAATAAATACAAATTGCAAAACCGTTGTGACCATGTGATCAAGTTTCCCTTGTGGATTTGATCCACCTGGCACACATCATCTGCCACATCATAACAGCAATCCCTTTGGAATTTGGCTTCTGCAAGCCCAAGTTTGTTAACACCTCTTCAGGGATAACGAGATTGTAACTGTTCTGATATAGCTCCGGACACTATCATTTTTTTATGTTTATATTTTATTTGGAATGATCGATTGTAAAACTTACCTCAATTCAGCCTCTGGCCACGGCAGAAGTTGATTTTTAAACATAAACCTTTGATGAAATGAAATGTAACTTTTACCCCTAGGTTTTGCACTGGATGGATCTGATGTTCTTTTTTGTGTGAATTGTTTAAAAATCCTTCATGTATTTATGGGGAAAACAAGCTTACACTGAGCAACAGAGGATTCTCAACATCGCCATTATAGTAATCTGCATGCTTTGATTATAAAGTGAAAGGGATTGGGATGGAGGCAAATCCTGAATGAGTTCACCACACTTCACTGTGTCAACAAATTTCCTCTTCCTTTCCATAATTGGGGAGTTTAGAACAACCCCATTTAAGTCACAATTCCTCACAGCATGGTAGATGCAGAGTAGAGCTTCTTCAACTGTTCTACCAATGTCCCAAAGACTAAGAACAGTAGCCCCTTTTAGGACACATTTCTATTTTGTACATTAATCATAGAATCTTACAGCACAAAAATAAGCCATTTGGCCCACTGTGCTTTTACCACCCTTTCTGAAAGCGCGACCTAATTAGTTCCACTATCCTGCTCCTTCCCCATGGCCCTGCAGGTCTTTCCTTTTTAAATACGCATCCAATTCCCTTTTAAATGTTATTTTTGAATCTGCTTCTGCCACATGATAAAGCATCGGAACTCAATGAGATTGCCAATTCTGTGCCACGATGGGGATAGTTTTGTGCTGTGACAATAAGTAACTGGACGTAGGCTGTCGAAATGCATCTCACGAGGGTCACTGCAGCCAGCAGGCAGAGGAATCTTTCATCAACTTTGAAAATGAGTGTGCTGAGTCACCCAATAGTGAACTTCATGTAGGAGTTTTCATTCGTAAAGTCTATCTGTTAGAGGTAAGGGAAATAAACAATCATAGATCTTACCATTATCATGAGTAAGGAGCCTCCTCGCTTCCACATCAAACTCCTCTTTGCTTATCTTTTGCTTGAACCAAAGCTTCAAGTTTGCCCAATATCTGAGGAAAAGAAAAGACAAGGATTTTTTTTTTTCTCTCTCAACAAGTGATTAGGATCTGGAGTGCACTGCCTGAAACCGTGGTGGAGGCAGATTCAGCTGTAGCTTTCAAAAGGGAACTAGATAAGCACCTGAAAAGAAAAAATTAGAGACAGGGAACTTACAATGAAAACAGCAACTTTATACAGAGAAGGAAAGCAGCATTGATTAGGAAGAATATTATAATGCTACAGGGAGGATGTTCTGGAGAACAGAATCTATTTGGTTAGAGTTAAGAAACAACAGAGGTGCAATTACACTACTGGGTGAACCATATATGCCATTTACAAATGGGAAAGATGTAGAGGAGCAAATTTGCAAAGAAATTACAGAGATGTGCAAGAACTGTATGTGTGGGATTTCAATTATTCTACTATAAGACTGGGATAGTAAGCACTGTAAATTGAAATGGGCAGAAGGAGTTCAGGAGAATTTTCTTGATCAATATGTTTGCAGTTCAATGGGAAATGGGTTATTGCTGGTTCTGAGAACAAGATGGGACAAATGTCCCTAGGGGAAGATTTAGGGAATGATGATAATTGTATCAGTAGTTTTAGGTTAGCTATGGAAAAGGAGCAATCCAGAGTAAAAATATTTAATTGGAGGAGGTCCAATTTCAGTGGGGGTGAGAACAGATCTGTCCTGGGTAAACTGGAATCAAAGTTTGACCAGTGAAACTGTAATGGAACAATGAGCTGCCTTTAAAGAGGAGATGATTCGGGCATAGTCAAGGTACATTTCCACGAGGGGGAAAGGTAGGACAAAGCCACAACTCCCTGGATGAGAAAAGAGATGGAGAAAAAGGTGAAGCAGAAAAAGGGATATATGCCAGATTTAGGTCAGGTTGGTAATACAGGTGGGAACCAGACTGAATACAAAAAGTTACAGGAGGTAAGGGAAGATAACAGAAATTAGAGAGGCAAAGACAGGATATGAAAACAGACCAGCAGCTAACATAAGGGGGAATCCAGAATGTGTTTATAGGCATATTAGTAGTAAAAGGGTAGTAAGATGAGGGGGTGAGGCTGAGTGGTGGCCAAAAAAACCTACACATGGCAGTAGAGGACATGACTGAGGTACTAAATGAGTACTTGCATCTGTCCTTACCAAGGAAGATGATGTTGCCAATGTCATAGCGAAAAAAAGGATGTGGCTGAGAGACTGAATGGGCTAGAAATGGATAAAGCGGAGGTATTAGAAAGGCTGGCCATACTTAAGGTTGAGACACCAGGGCTGGATAGGATGCATCCAAGGATGCTGAGGGAACTAAGGGTGGAAATTTATTTTTACGCAGCAGTGGATTGTAGGTTGTAAGCACCGACTGAAAGGATGGCAGAGGTAGATTCAATTGTGGCTTTCAAATGAGAATTGGATAAGCACCTGAAGGGAAAAAAACCATAGGACTACAGGGAGTGGAACGAGCCAAGTTAATCTTGCAGGCAGCCAGGATGGACTTGAGGGCCAAATGGCACTAGTCTGTGCTGCAGCCATTCTAGAATTCTAATGCAGAAAAATGTTGCGAGGTGCTTCTCAGAGGCATAATCAAAAACAATGGATGCCAAACCAAACAAGAATACACTGGGAAGGATGACTAAAAGTTTCAAGACAGAGGTGGATTTTAAGGAGGGTCTTAAAGGAGACCAAGAACAAAGTAAGGCAGAGGAATTTAGGAAGGGAATTACAGCTTCCAGGGCATACCTGTCAATAGCAAAGTGAAGGGGGTGAGGGTGCAAAGGTAGCCAGAGTTAGAGAAACAGAAATTTAAGTGGAGCTTGTAAGGCTAAAGGATGTTACAGTGATAGGGAGTGGTGAGGCCATGAAGGGATTCAAATACAAGAATTAGAAGCGCACATTCAACAGATCAGGAACCGACGTAAGTCAGCAAGGAGAGCGGTAGAGACAAAGTAAAGCTTTGTGCGAGATAGAAACTGGTCAGCAAACTTTGGATGAGCTGACGTTTATGGAGAATATCGGTTGGGACGGCATTGGAGTAGTGGAGCACAGAGGTGACAAAGGCATGGATGAAGGTTTCAATGGTGGATGGGATGAGGTGGGGTGGTGGCAGTTGATTTTTGCACTGGAGATATCAGAAGCTCAGTTTGGGATCAGGTAGAAGGTTGAAGTTACAAAGTCTGATACAGGCTGCAACTGGGACCAGGAAGGAAGATGGAGTCATTGACAACGGTACAAAGTTTGCAGCGAGGCTAGCAGATAGTGGATTCAGCCTTCACAAATTTTAGCTGGAGGAAATTGCAGTCCATCCAAGATCAGATATCAGACAACCAGTGTGACAACATAATGGCAGTGAAGGGAGTGAGAGAGGTGATGGGAGAGTTGGAGCTGGGTATCATCAGCATAGATGTGGAAGGTAACCCTTACGCCTGCAGATTATGTCACTGAGCAACAGCACATTGAGGAGGAAAGGGAGGCGGGGAAGGATAAATCCTTGAGGGTTTGGAGGTAATGGGCAGGAAGAGAAGCCATTGTTGGAACCACTCCAGCTATGGTCAGAAGAGTAAGCAAGGAGATATTCTCCATAAACATCAGCTCATCCAAGCTTTGCTGACCAGTTTCTATTTCGCTTCACTTGTCTCTGCCCCTCTCCTTGCTGACTTACATCGGTTCCTGATCTGTTGAATTTACACTTTTAATTCTTGTATTTGAATCCCTTCATGGCCTCACCACTCCCTACAAACCATGGCTGTGCCACCAAGCTAGACAATAAAGCAAAAGAGGAGGATGGTGTGGTCAGTTATGCCAAAGGCTTCAGAGGAATTGAGGAGGATGTGGAAGGATAGTGCACCACCATCAAAGAGAATGTCCTGTGACTTTGGTCAAATCATAAGCACTTATGGCAGACAATCATATTTTGACAATATCTTGGAAGTCAAACAATTTTATCTCTCTCTCTATCTAAAGGTAAGATTATACCTTTGACTACAGTCAACTTTTCTTAATTTAAAGTTGCTTTATTTAGCACAAAATTTCCACAGCTCAATTCAAATTATTGGATAACTCACATTTGTTAGTGCAAAAAAAACTTTCAAAACAATCAGGAGTAGACTATTACAATAAAAAAGGGACATGATTTGGAACTTAATACAAAACGGGCTGGAATGTGTGCTCTCATCTTTGGGACCTTGGTCTGAAATCAGCATAGAAATTTGATAAAGGTTCTCCTACTGGAAGCTCCATGATCACTATTGAAGTGAAATCTACCTATATGTTGTTCTATAAGGACAGGGTATTTTTCCTTAGATTTTTTTATATATTCTGAATGACTATGTTCCTGTATAATTTTTTATGAAGCGTTAAACAGAAATTAGTAATGAACACTAGAATGGTGACAAGTAAGAAAGAGAAATGCAACAGGAAACCACTGAATTTAAGTTTCTGCCTTTGACTCCACAGTCTCAAAGTGGAGCTGATCAATAAACCACAAGCAACATATGTACATCAGGAGCAGGGGTTTGGATTTCCTTTGACAGTGCACTGGTTAACACACCCAGATTAAATTCCTGTATAACACAGACACAGCTTTGCTTATATTTGAGCAGTTTAACAACAGCATTAAACACAAAGTTTACGCAGTAACATTAACATAACACAAAGATTCAAAGTGCCTTATGGGGTTGAGGGGAAATTGGACCTTGAATCAGAATGGGGAGAAGACTTGACAAGGTAAAAAAAGTGATAGATGAGTAATGTTTACTATACAATATGGGGGTGGTGGGGGAGAACAGTTTGAATGAGTTGGAGTTTGTAAAGGTAGAAACAGAGGTCCATGAAAAGGGCATTACGTACATTGGGCTGAGAGATGACAGCGATGTGAGAGGGTGAGCCAGGAACAAAAATAGGAGGTAAAATAATTTGCAGAACAATTTTACAAAAACATGTGATTACAAAAGTTAAATTCCAACTTGTGAACCTTACTCCAGGCAGGGATTTGAATTTTTACAGTCGGACATCACATTGTAAATTAATGTATAGGGTCTGTAAAAAAAAAAATGCTTCTTTAAACTAACTTCTCCCATTATATGTGCGATAATTTCAGTGGTGAATCAGTGAATATCAATTTCTTCCTGAATATGATTTAAGAAAACACATTTCCTGTTTTTCTTTTACTGAAAATCAGGTGTCAAGGTGCAAAGGAATTTCATCCAAGATGTTAGCACGCATGTTGAATATTCTAACATCTATATTCTAACATGTCAGGCTAACATCACAGACATGACACACACACATCTTGAGCCCAATGTTCAGAAGCAAACAAAACAATAGCCATATCATCTTTTAGGGAGGGATACAGGTAGGGATGGTGTATTTTATTTTACGGCACAGTTTATTTTCATTCCTAGTTGGGAGTGGAATAAGGATAGTAAAGCAGAGCAGACTGCAAGATGTATATTTTAACTCAACTCTTGCAGGTAATCAGAGGCAAGATCAACCAAGCTAACAGCTAGCCATCAAAGACTGACTCAGGTCACACACCAAGGCATTTTGTTAAAAAGACAACTGTTCCCCATAATACTCTCCAATGGTTTTTAATATCTCACCATCGTAGTGGCAGGAGACCCAATACTAACACCATCGAGCCTGCTTCACTATTCAATACGATCAAGTCCGATCTCCACTTTTCCACCCACTCCGCATAATCCCTCAATTCCCTGAGATACCAAAAATCTGTCTATGTATTCAACGATGGAGCATCCACAACCCTCTGGGGTTGAGAATTCCAAAAATTCACAAGCCTTTGAGTGAAGTAATTTTTCCTCACATCTGTACTAAACGATCGGCCCCTTATCCTGAGCTTGTGTTTTAGATTCCCTGACCAGCGAAACAATCTCTGTGTCTACCCTATCAAGCCCCTTCAGAATTTTGTATGTTTTGATTAGATCACCTCGCATTCTTCTAAACTTCAGAGAATATAAGGCCAATTTACTCAGCCTCTTATTATAGGACAACCCTCTCATCCCAGGGATTAATTTAGTGAACTTTTGTTGTAATGCCTCCAATGCAAGTATATCCTTCCCTTAATATGGAGACTAAAACTGTACACATTACTCCAGATGTGGTCACAGGGTCACAGTTATACAGCCTTCAGCCCATCGTGTCTTTGCCGGCCATCAAGCACCTATCGATTCTAATCCTATTTTCCAGCACTTGGCCCGTATCCCTATATGCTGTGGTGTTTCAAGAGCTTGTTTAAATACTTCTTAAAGGTTGTAAGGGGGGTGGTCTCACCAAAGCCCCCATATAATTGTAGCAGGACTTCTTTATTCCTGTACTCCAATTTTTATAAAGGCCAATATGCCATTTCCCTTCAGAATCATTTGCTGTACCTGCATGCTAGCTTTCTGTACCTGCATGCTAACTTTGTGTTCCTTGTACAAGCACACCTAACTCTCTTTGAACATCAACACTTACAAGTTTCACAACTTTTAAAAAATATTCTGCTTTTCTATTCTTACAAACAAAGTGAATAAATTCACACTTCCCCACATTATACTCTATCTGCCATCTGGTTGCCCATTCACTTAACCTGAATATATCTCTTTGCAGCCTCTGTGTCCTCCCCACAGCTTACCTTTCCACCTAGCTTTGTGCCATCAACAAATATAGATAAATTACTCTGTCTCTTCAACTAAGTCATGAATATAGATTGTAAATAGCTGAGGTCCCAGCACTGCTCCTTGCGGCACTCCATGAGTCACTGCCTGCCAGCTTGAAAAAGTGGTTTATGGCCACTCTCTACTTTCTATCTGTTAACCAATCCTCTATCTGCTAATATATTACCCCGAATTCCATGAGCAATACCTTGCCTAGCAACCTTTTTTGTGGCACCTTATCGAATGCCATTGGGATATATTACATCTGCTGGTTCCCTTTTTTCTACCCTCCTAGTTACATCCTCAAAAAAAACTAATAAATCTGTCAAACGGGGTGCCCTTTCGTTAACTAGCTCTCATATTTAGAACATTCTATTCTAGTAAACAGGTTCTTCAGTGTTCTTTCAATTTAAAGATAATTGAAAGGGCTACAGAGCTAAGTGAGAGCTTAATGGCAAACCCTCTGAGAGAGGTGTCAGTAAACTGTCATTTAGTTTGATGGTAACATTTTTTTGGGGGGGGAAGAAGTCCCTTCGAGTTTTAAGTGATGTTGAAAAGATGTTTCTCAGTTGATATTCACCAAATTTACTCAAGATTTGTTTAATAAGGTCTAATGTTTCCTAATCATTTCAGAACTAAAAATATGCTTTTTTTGGAAGAAAAATGGGAAATAATAACTGCCCTCACTGGGTGCACATTCGACCCATTCCTGCCATTCACTGTCCACACAAAACTCTGGTCTCTTTCTGCCAAACCTTCAAATCAAAACATCAATCAGCATGGAAGCAAAAATAAACCTATTGTGGGTGGTGGAAGGGTCAAATTTTTATCTTTTGAACTCCAGACAGAGAGAACAACAACTACAGGCAGAGATATCAAATGGACACAACTTTCAGACCTGGGCTCTCACTGCCACTGGATTTAAATGTTAATTAAAGGGTTTTTTTTTCCCCCCTGAGTGGATGGCCCGCAGGGCCAGGCAGTGTCACTGAACCCAGCAGGAGATATCCAGAGAAGGGTTCATGTTAATGGCGGCGCTGAGCGGCCCCCGGCCCCAGGCCTCGGCTCCAGCAGCAACAATACCCGCACCCCCAGGCCGCACTCACTGCTTCACATTCTCCCCCAACGCCTCCGTCAAGGTCTTTTTGGCGACCTCCAGCTCGCTGACATGAGTCGCCATGTCCGAGAAGGACTTTCACTGAACAGGGGTGGATTCTCCTCACCGCTTGAACGGGTTTTTGCAAAACCGCTCAACCGACCGGCCTGGAGCACGGGCTCCCCCTAGCGCCCTGGAGGACCGGCTCCCCACCACCCCCCCCCCTCCCTTGCCGGCCTAGAGGACCAGCTCCCCCTGCCGGCCTGGAGGACCGGCACGCCCGGGAGGACCCGTTCCCCTACCGGCCTGGAGGACTCGCTCCCCCTGCCGGCCTGGAGGGCCCGCTCCGCCTGTCGGCCTGGAGGACCCGCTCAGCCCCGCCCCCTGCCCGGCCTGGAGGACCCGCTCAGTCCCACCCCCTGCCCGCCCTGGAGGACCCGCTCTGGGGGGACTTCGTGGAGCCAGGCACCAACAACTGGAGCAGCGTCCGATATTGGAACACTGTCACCAACCTCCCCACAAAGTCAGAATGGGACTTAGATCCGTTCAGCCACGCCCCCTGCCGGCCTGGAGGACCCGCTCAGCCCGTCCCACCTCCGGCCTGGATGTCTCGCTCAGCCCCGCCCCCTGCCGGCCTGGAGGATCCGCCTTGCCACGCCCACTGCCGGCCTGGAGGACCCACTCAGCCCCGCCCCCTGCCCGGCCTGGAGGACCCGCTCAGCCCCGCCCCTGCCGGCCTGGAGGACCCGCTCTGCCCCGCCCCCTGCCCGGAGGACCCGCTCTGCCCCGCCCCCTGCCCGGAGGACCCGCTCAGCCCCGCCCCCTGCCGGCCTGGAGGACCTGCTCAGCCCCGCCCCATGCCGGCCTGGAGGACCCGCTCTGCCCCGCCCCCTCCCCGGCCTGGAGGACCCGCTCTGCCCCGCCCCCTACCGGCCTGGAGGACCCGCGCAGCCCCGCCCCCTGCCCGGCCTGGAGGACCCGCTCATCCCTGCCGCTTACCGGCCTGGAGGACCCGCTCGGGGGGGACTTCGTGGAGCCAGGTACCAACAACTGGAGCAGCGTCCGATATTGGAACACTGTCACCAACCTCCCCACAAAGGCAGAATGGGACTTAGATCCGTTCAGCCACGCCCCCTGCCGGCCTGGAGGACCCGCTCAGCCCGTCCCACCTCCGGCCTGGATGTCTCGCTCAGCCCCGCCCCCTGCCAGCCTGGAGGATCCGCCTTGCCACGCCCACTGCCGGCCTGGAAGACCCGCTCAGCCCCGCCCCCTGCCCAGCCTGGAGGATCCGCCTTGCCACGCCCACTGCCGGCCTGGAGGACCCGCTCAGCCCCGCCCCCTGCCCGGCCTGGAGGACCCGCTCTGCCCCGCCCCCTACCGGCCTGGAGGACCCTCTCAGCCCCGCCCCCTGCCCGGCCTGGAGGACCCTCTCAGCCCCGCCCCCTGCCCGGCCTGGAGGACCCGCTCTGCCCCGCCCCCTACCGGCTTGGAGGACCCACTCAGGGGGGGCTTCGTGGAGCCAGGCACCAAAACTGGAGCAGAGTCTGGTATTGGAACACTGCCACCAACCTCCCCACAAAGGCAGAATGGGACTTCGATGGGATTGTTGACTATTCTAAAACTACCCAGCCAGTGTGAAGCACTTAGATAGAAAAACTTGCGCCTTTTATGTCTTTAAGACGCTCCCAACATCATTTCCAACCAAAAATAGTACTTTTTGAAGTGACTCATTGCTCTAACTTTAAGCAAATGCAGCAGCAATTTGTACACAACAAGCTCCCTCAAAGAGCAATGGGATAGGAGACCAGATAATCCCTTTCAGTAAGGTTGCTCTGCGAAGCTAACACTTACACTACAAAATCTATTAAATATTAGAGTGTACAGATTTTTTTTGTTATTCGTATGGAATGTGGGCTTCGCTGGCTGGACCAGCATTTATTGCCCATCCCTAGCTGCCCTCAAGAAGGTGGTGCTGAGCTGCCTTCTTGAACCACTGCAGTTCATGTAGTGTAGGTACACCCACAGTGCTGTTAGGGAGGGAGCTCCAGGATTTTGACCCAGCGACAGTGAAGGAACAGTGATACATTTCCAAGTCAGGATGGTGAGTGGCTTGGAGGGGAACTGGGAACTTCTAGGTGGCGGTGTTCCCATCTATCTGCTGCCCTTGTCCTTCTAGATAATAGTGGTCGTGGGTTTGGAAGGTGCTGTTGAGGGAGGCTTGGTTAATTCCTGCATCTTGTAGATGGTACACACTGCTCTACTATGCGTCAGTGGTGGAGGGAGTGAATGTTTGTGGATGGGGTGCCAATCAAGTAGGATGCTTTGTCCTGTTCTTGAGCTTCTTGAGTGTTGTGGGAGCTGCACTCATTGAGGAAAGTGGAGCGTATCCCAACACACTCCTGACTTGTGCCTTGCAGGTGGTGGACAGGCTTTGGGGAGACAGGAGGTGAGTTATTCTCTGCAAAATTCCCAACCTCTGACCTGCTCTTGTAACCACAGAATTTATATGGCTGCTCCAGTTCAGTTTCTGGTCAATGGTAACTCCCAGAATGTTGACAGTGGAGGATTCAGGAATGGTAATGCCATTGAATGTCATGGGGAGATGGTTAGATTCACTCTCATTGGAGGTGGTCTTTGCTTGGCACTCGTGTGGCGAGAATGTTACTTGCCACTTATCAGCCCAAGCCTGAATATTCTCCAGGTCTTGCTGCATATGTACATGGACTGCTTCAGTATCTGAGGAGTCACGAATGGTGCTGAAGATTGCGCAATGATCAGCAAACATTCCCAGTTCTGATCTTATAATGGAGGGAAGGTCATTGATGAAGCAGCTGAAAATGGTTGGACCTGGGACATACCCTGAAGAACTCCTGCAGCGACAGGACTGAGATGATTGACCTCCAACAACTACAACCATCTTCCTTGTGCTATATACGACTCCAACCATTGGAGAGTTTTCCCCCTGATTCCTATTAACCAGTGTTGCTCAGGCCCTCTGATGCCACACTCGGTCAAATGCTACCTTGATGTCAAGAGTAGTCACTTTCACCTCACCTCGCGAGTTCAGCTCTTTTGACTATGTTTCAATGAAGTCTGTAATGAGGTCATGAGCTGCGTGACCTTGGTGTAACCCAAACTGAGTGTCAGTGAGCAGGTTCACAGAATCACAGTGTTATGATGTGGCAGTTGATGTGTGCCAGGCAGACCAAATCCACCTGACCACGCTATCACAACAGTTTTGCAATTTGCATTTATTACAAGAAGATTTGGGCACTGAATTCAGAAGTAATGAGTCTGCTTAAAGATTTTAAAAAGTAAATTAAAACATTTATTAACAAAATAAACGATTTCAAGCACATACATAAGATAACAGTTACTTAATATTATAACAAGTCCCAAAATTCCTAATTAAACTGACTCCAAACTACACACCCCCTTTAAGGCAAGAGTCCAAAATAGATTTTTAATTTAAATAGCAAGTCATTTACCACAGCACCCATTTGACAGTGGAATTCTAAAGGCCTTTCTCCAACTTTAGTTATTGTATACAGCAGACATTTGCAAACATGACTGGCAGCTTCCCCAAGGCTGTTTTACATACTCCTTTTAATTCTTATATGGCCCCCCAACATAGCCTTTCATTCCTCTTTATAGGTGTTTCTCTCTCTTTAGAAACCTAGAAAATAGGAGCCGGAGTAGTTAATTTGGCCATTTGAGTCTTATTCTGCTATTCAGTATGATCATGGCTGATCCTCAGTCACATCGCAGTACTCCTGCACTCTCCCCATGCCTCTTGATATCTTTTGAATCCAGAAATCTATTTATTTCCTTCTTAAGTACATTCAGTGACTTGGCCTTCACAGCCTTCTGTGATAGAGAATTCCATAGGTTCGCCACCTTATGAGTGAAGGAGTTTCTCCTCATCTCAGTTCTAGATGGTCTACCTCATATCCTGAGACTGTGACCCCTTGTTCTAGACACCCCAGCCAGGGGAAATATCATCCCTGCATTGAGTCTGTCCATCCCTGTCAGAATTTTATATGTTTGAATGAGATCTCCTGTCATTCTTCTAAACTCCAGTGGATACAGGCCTAGTCGGCCCAATCTCTCCTCATACGACAATCCTGCCATCCCAGGAATCAGTCTGGTGAACCTTCGCTGCACTGCTTCTATGGCAAGTTTATTCTTTCTTAGGTAAGGAGACCAAAACTGCACACAATGCTCCGGGTGTGGTTTCACCAAGGCCCTGTACTGCTGTAGTAAGCCATCCTTGCTCCTGTCCTCTCACAATGAAGGCCAACATACCATTTGCCTGCTTTCAGTGATTGGTGTACAAGGTTCCTTTGTACATCAACATTTCCCAATCTATCACCATTTAAATAATACTCTGTGTTAGAGAAAAATGTAATCAATCCACAGCACAGCAGGTTACTAGAGGAAAAGGCCACACTTTAATTTAGCGCTTTATATATACAATGATCATTGGGAGCAGGTCCAGAAAGACCTGCTGGCCGATCTGCAGTTAGAATATTCCTTTATACAGTGAAGCAACCAAGTGTACGAGACGACGTCAGTGTGGCAACAATCATGTGACAATCGGTCAGTTACATATTGTTGAAGGGAATCAGATTTCACAATGGGTTAAGTACTTGACAAGTTTCAGCAGTTACATCAAGTACAAGACAGACAGTTTTCCAAAGACATGTTACTTCCAATTAGACCACAATCAACAGTCTGCAAGACATAGATTCGGGAAGTTACAAAAAACAGAACGGCAATTAAAAAAAACAAACTGGCCACCATACTTACACAACTAATCGTGCACAAAGTTCATTTGATTTTGGCTATAAACCAAGAATACTTTCTTGGTTTTCACACAAATCTTACAATTTATTACTTAGTGACAGAGAGAAATATTTCATTAGGATAAAAGCAAAAAATTGCGGATGCTGGAAATCCAAAACAAAAATAAAAATACCTGGAAAAACTCAGCAGGTCTGATAGCATCTGCGGAGAGGAACACAGTTAATGTTTCAAGTCCGTATGACTCTTCAACAGAACTGTTGAAGAGTCATATGGACTCAAAACGTTAACTGTGTTCCTCTCTGCAGATGCTGCCAGACCTGCTGAGAAACACTTCATTGTTCAATTCAACCTTTACCTGCTCATACATAAGGTACAAGTTAAACACCTTCAGGATGTTAATATTTATGACTTGCTTCTCTTTGTCTGCTGTTGGGTAGAGGCAGGCTATGAGACAATCTGGCTATTTTCTTAGCTTATTTCCTTATTTCTTACCCATCAATATTTTCTTTCTCATCTGCCATTTTGTTTTTCCTACCAAAGTGGATAATCTCACACTTATCCACATTATACTGCATCTGCCATGTAATTGCCCATTCACTCAACCTGTCTAAATCGCCTTGAAGCCTCTTAACACCTTCCTCATTGCTCACATTCCCACCAAGTTTTGTGTCGTCAGCAAACTTGGAAATATTACATTTGCTTCCTTCATCCAAATCATTGATAATTAATGTGAATAGCTGGGGTCCAAGCACTGATCTCTGCAGTACTCCACTAGTCACCACCTGCCATTCCAAAAATGACCCATTTATTCCTTCTCTCTGTTTCCTATCTGCTAACCAATTCTCAACCCATGCCAATATATTACCTCCCAGTCCCATGTGCTTTAATTTTACACACTAACCTCTTACATGGAACTTTATCAAAAGCACTCTGAAAATCCAAATACACCACATCCACTGTTTCTCCCTTATCTGTTCTGCTAGTTACGTCCTCAAAGAACTACAGTAAGTTTGTCAAATATGATTTCCCTTTCATAAATTCATGTTGACTTTGTCTAATCCAGTTGATTTTTTCTAAGTGTCCTGTTATCACATCCTTTATAATAGACTCTTAACATTTTACCATATTGAGGTTAGGCTAACCAGTCTGTAATTCGTTGTTTTCTCTCTCCCTCCTTTTTTTAAATAGTAGGGTTACATTTGCTATCCTGCAATCTGCCAGGATTGTTCCAGGGTCTACAGAAATTTGGAAGATGACAACCAATGCATCCACTATTTCCATGGTCACCTCCTTTAGTACCCTGGGATGTAGATTTCATTTTTCCATACGTCTTTGGAACTTTATTTTTCCCTTAATATAAAAATCTTTCATGTTCTCAATATGGTCAGTACGTTTTGGGAAATAACCTTGCCCCATTTATCTTGTTAGTTGTAAACATCTTACCATCCCTTTGAATCCCAAACAACTCTTTTGCTTATCACAAAATGCAAATTTCCTTCACACCCTACATGCTAAGACCTCATCCATGTTTACTCATTAGCGTTTCAAATGCCTTTTACCCCTAACTTCTTTTGATAATTGCAAGCTTGTAGCCTATCTGACTCTAATTTAATTAAATCACACAGACAGAACCATCTACACTCACACCCATAAACCTACTTTCCAATTAACCAGAATAACATTATGAAAAATATTATAGTTTGGTGACACCTCTATCCTTATGGAAAAATTAACTGTCATAATTTTAAAAGAAGGCTCCATTTTCTCAACCTATTTTTACATTGCTCACTACACTTATTACATTATCAGGTGCATGCATTAACATAGCAATATATACAAATCCTTTGTATCAACAGAGATAACTTCAGTCCAGTATCCCGGTTTTACATGTCCAGTTTCCCTTTGAGCTTTAAACTCTCGACAATGCATCTGCAATTAGATTTTCTTCCTTCAGCCACATGTATAATCTGTAAATTGAATGATTGCAGTAATAAACTCCATCTGAACAGTCTTTGCAGTTCAACCTTAAAATTTGTCCAGAAATTTTAAAGGATTGTGGTCTGTATAAACAATTGTTGCTAATAAATTGCTTGCAACATAAACCTCGAAATGCTGCAATGCTAATACCAGACCCAGAGTCTCTTTTTCAATGGTTGAATATCTTCTCTGATGTACATTCAGCTTTTGTGAAAAATATCCTATTGGTTTTTCAATTCCAGTTTCATCTTCCTGCAACAGTACAGCACCAATGCCTACATCACTTGCGTCAACTGCCAACTTAAATTGCTTGGCGTAATTAGGTACTGCCAAAACTGGTGTCATAGTCAATACAGTTTTTAATCTGTCAAATGCATTCTGACCTCCTGTGTCCATTGAAACGTCTTGTTCATTTTTAATAGTTCAGTCCAATGGAGCAACCATACTGCTAAAATTTGGTACAAATTTCCAGCAAAATCCACTGATGCCCAAAAATCTCAAAACTTCTCATTTTGTTGTAGGCACGGAGAAATTCATTGATGGTTTTTACTTTCACATCTCTCGGAGCCACCTCACTATATCCAATGGTATGGCCTAGATGTATAACTTGCGCATTTGCAAACTCACTCTTAGCCAAGTTCACCATCAAACTAGCTTCTTGTGGTCGATCAAACAGTTCTTTCAGATGTTGTAAGTGCTCCTCCCATGTTTGACTAAAAACTATCGAGCCGTCAATATAAACAGCACAATTGCTCAGCCCTTGAAATGTTGCTGGTGCATTTTTCATACCAATTGGCATAACTTTAAATTAATATAGTCCATCTGGCATCACAAAAGCTGATATCTCCTTTGCTCTCCCCGATAACGGTACTTGCCAATATCCTCTCAGCAAGTCAATCTTATTGATAAACTTTGATTGTCCCACTTTCTCAATGCAATCTTCCAACATTGGAATAGGATATGAATCCATTTTTGTCACTGTGTGTGGATTATCGGAAAGTAAACACAGTCTTTGTGTCCCATTCGGCTTTGGTACCATCACAATGGCAAACTCCAATTACTGCAACTAGACTCAATTATGTCATTTTGAATTCAATTTCCTTCTGTACTTGTGATAATTTTGCTGGATTTAATCTATAAGGATGATGCCTTATTGAAACTGAATCATTCACATTTACATCATGTGTAGCTAAATTTGTGCTCCCCAGCTTATTCCCACAAATAGCTTTGTGTGACTGCAATAGCTTCTCCAAATCACTTTGACACTTGCCTGGAAGGTAACCCAATATTACATTTAAATTTTTAAATCCGCTTTGATTAGAGGAAAATCAATTTCAGAGTCCTCCATTTCTACCTCTTTCTCCTTTTCTACCACCATTAATACCTCCTTTTGGTCATCTTCCCTGTCAAAGTACTTTTTAAGCATGTTCACATGACACACCCTCTGCTTCTTTCTTCTATCTAGAATATTTATTAAATAATTTACTTCACTCAATTTCTTTTCAATCCTGTAAGGCCCACTAAACCTTGTCTTTAATGATTCACCCAATACTGATCATAAAACTAACACCTTTCCCCCAGCAACAAAACTACAAGCTGTGGCTCTCTTATCTGCCTTCACTTTCATCACCTGCTGTGGTATCTTTAAATGTTCCCTAGCCAACTCACATGCTCTGTTCAATCTTTTTCTGAAGTTTGTCACATAAGCTAGGAGACTAGTTTCTGAATTTTTACCCACTAATTTCTCCTGAATCAACTTCAGTGGTCTCCTTACCTCATGACCATAGATTAATTCAAAAGGACTAAATCCTGTCAATTCATTAAGAGCATCCCTAATAGCAAATAACAAGAATGCAATCCTGCTATACAAATCCTGTGGATAGATTTGAGTGTAAGCCCTCATCATGACTTTTAAAGTTTGATGCCATCTTTCCAAAGCACCTTGCGATTCAGGGTGATAAGCTGTTGACTTAAACTGTGTTATCCCCAAACTGTCCATTACTTCCTTAAACAGCTGTGACATGAAATTTAACTTTGATCCAATTGTATTTCTTTTGGTAAACCATATCTGGTAAAGAATTTAGTCAACTCTTCAACAATTCTCTTTGCTGTAACAAAGGTTATCGCATCGGTAACCTCGTAGACACATCCATTATTGTCAGCAAGTACTAATTTCCACTTTTAGTCTTAGAGAGGAGCACTACACAATCATTCAGGACCCTAGTAAAAGGTTCCTCAAATGCTTGAATTGGAATTAAAGATGCCAGATTAATCACTGCTTGAGGTTTCCCTGTCACCTGGCATGTGTGACATGTCCTACAGAAATTGACTACATCTCTATGCAATCCAGACCAATAGATATGTTTTTGTGTTTTCGCCCAAGTCTTCCTAATTCCTAAATGCCCTCTACTGGAATTTCATGAGTTACTCTCAGTATCTAATTTCTGTATCTATAACTATCCGATGCACTACCATCCATTTTTCATCTGCTGAAACATGATATGGCCTCCACTTACTCATTAACACATTACCTTTAAGGTAATGACATTCTGCAATACATTCTGCCTCTGTTTCTGAGTAAGCTGTCTGATATAACTGCTTTATTCATGGATCCTTCCACTGTAACTCTGCCAATTTAACTGAACTAAATACTTCAGCTTCATTCTCCTCCATTCTCTCTCCCTAAACAATCTTATCAAAGATAGTATCAGCTAATTGAATATCAGCATCTTTTCCCTGTAACTGCCAACACATTGACTTTGAGTGACCAACCTTATTACAATGAAAACACCTCAGTTTTAGAGTGTCACTTCTACCCTCAGCACTTTCCTTTCTGGTCTGAGGAAAAAAAAACTTTCTGAGAATTTCCAACTATTCCTTCTCTTCCTTGAATAACCTTCCTTTCAGCCTCCCATTTTCTATCCTTCTTGGATCTAAAAGGATGACAAAAAAAAGGTTTAGATCTATGAACTAACTCATAATCATCAGCTATCTCTGCTGCTTGTTTTACCATTTTAACCCTCTGTTCCTCCACATGAGTTTTCACTACTGAAGGAATTGAATATTTAAATTCTTCCAAAGGAATTACTTCTCTAAGAGCTGCATATGTTGTCTTTACCTTTAATGCCTGTATCCACTGGTCAAAAGTATTTTGTTTTACTCTCTCAAACTCAATATAAGTTTGACCAGGCTGTTTCCTTATATTCCTAAATTTCTGCCTGTACGCTTCAGGAATCAACTCATATGCACCCAAAATAGCCTTTTTACTGCATCATAATCTGCCAATACTTCTTCTGACAGTGAAGCATAAACCTCATAAGCTTTACCTACCAAACTAGACTGTAAAAGCAATGTCCAGATTTCTCGTGGCCATTTCATCTGCTTAGCTATCTTCTCAAATGAAATAAAGAACACCTATACCTCCCTTTCCTCAAACGTCAGAAGATCTTGCACAAATTTAAACATCTCCCCACTGGGCTTTAGGCTCAAAGCGGTTGTTTCTACATCACAGCCCCACCCCCCCCACCCCCTCAGCATCTGAGATCTCTTTTTTAACTTCCAGCTTTTTAAACTGATATTCTCTCTCCCTCTCCTTCTCTCTTTCTTCCGTTGCTAGTTTCTCCAATTCCCTTTCCTGCTTCCTTTCTCTCTCCTGCCTTTTGTTTGCTCCCTTTGAAATGCCCTTTCTCTTTCATTTCCTCTGCCTCTAGCCTTTTCAGTTCCAATATTTTCATTTCCATTGCTGTTCATGTTCAAACTTCTTCACTTGTAACTGAAGTCGCACCACCTCCAGCCATGACTCACTAGTTTCATGTATCCCATCCAATTTCAAATGCTGCGCTATCACTTCAGTTATGTCTGCTTTCCTTGCCCCTACAGTTAATCTCAACTGCAACTTATCCGCCAATTCTGCTAACTTTACCCTTAGATACATTTTGTAAACCAATCAGAGTTATGTCTTCCACTCCCAGAAATGTCTTAGCCATGGATAAAGCCATTTTTGCAGTCTCACCACTTTAAAATCCCTCAACACCAACTCCTGAGTTTGTTCTTCTCATACTCGTAGCCTTAGGATTCACCAACTCCAAACCAATCAATGAATTTCAAAAGTCTCACAGACAGCCCCCAGTTTTTTTATGACATGGCAGGTGATGTGTGCCAGGTGAACCAAATCCACAAGGGAAACTTGGCCATGCTATCACAACGGTTTTGCAATTTGTATTTATTACGAGATGATTTAGGCACTGAATTCAGAAGTAATGAGTCCGTTAATACATTTAGAGATTTTAAAAACTAAATTAAAACATTTATTAACAAAAGAAAATACTTCAAGCACATAAATAAGGTTACAGTTACTTAATATTATAACAATTCCCAAAATTCCTAATTAAACTGACTCCCAACTACACACCCCGTTTAAGGCAACAGTCCAAAATAGATTTTTAATTTAAATAACAAGCCAGCATGTTTACCACTGCACCCACACGACAGTGGAATTCCAAAGGCTTTTCTCCAACTTTAGTTAATGGACACAGCGGACATTTGCACACATAGCTGGAGGCTTTCCCACGGCTGTTTTACACACTCCTTTTAGTTCTTATTTGACCCCCACAACATAGCCTTACATTCCACTTTATATATATTTCTCTCTTCAATCTATAAATTCCATTTTTCCATGCGTCTTTGAAACTTTACTTTTCCCATAATATAAAAATCTTTCATATTCTCAATATGATCTGTACCTTGTTGGAAAAATAAACATAAAAACCTTGCCCCATTTATCTTGTTAGTTGCAAACATCTTACCAAACATTACAAACATCCCTTTGAAACCCAAACAACTCCTTCACTTATCTAAATATGCAAATTACCTTGACACCCTACATGCTAAGACCTCATCCATGTTTACTATTAGCAATTCAAATGCCTTTCATACTTAACTTCTTTTGATAATTTTAAGCTTGCAGCCTATCTGACTCTTACAGACGGAACCATCTATACTCACACCCATAAACCTACTTTACAATAAAGCACAATAATATTTTGAAAGTTATTATAGTTTTGTGACAATAGGAGGAGGCCATTTGGCCCATCGTGTCAGCACCAGGTCTCTGAATGAGCACCTCACCTACTTCCATTCTCCTACCTCTTTTCCGTAGCCCTGCACATCCTCTCTTTTCAAATAAAAGTCTAATTTCCTTTTCAATGAACGTGCCCTCACCACATTCTCAGGCAGAGCATTCCAGGCCCTTAGCACTTGCTGCATGAAAAAGCTTTTCCTCATATCACTATTGCTTCTTGTACTAATTACTTTACATCTGTGCTCTCTCATTCTCGATCCTTTCATGAGAGGGAAGAGTTTCTCCCTATCTACTCTTTCCAGACTGCTCAGGAATTTGAACGCCTCCATTAACTCTCCTTCAAGCTGTCTTATCTCTCAGAAAAACAGTCCTAACCTCTCCAATCTATCTTCCTAACTGAAGTTCCTCATCTCAGGAACCATTTTCATGAATCTTTTCTGTATTGGTTATTGCTAGTGCTGCCTGATAGTCAGCGACACCTTCCATCACTTTGCTGCTAATTAAGCATAGACTGATGGGGAGGTAATTGGCCGGGTGGGATTTGTCCTGCTTTTTGTGTACAGGACATACTTGGGCAATTTTTCATATTGCCAGGTAAATGCCAGTGTTGTAGCTGTACTGGAACAGCTTGGCAAGGGCTATGGCAGCTTGTGGTGGAGCCCACGAGGGAACAGGCAATTCTAGATTTAGTGATGTGTAATGAGGCAGATTTGATAAGGGAGCTTAAGGTGAAGGAATCCTTAGGAGGAAGTGACCATAATATGATAGAATTTACCCTGCAATTTGAGAGGAAAAAGCTGGAATCCGATGTAACGGTATGACAGTTGAATAAAGGCAACTACAGAGGCATGAGGGAGGAGCTGGCCAGAATTGACTGGGAGATGAGCCTAGCAGGAAAGACAGTGGAACAGCAATGGCAGGAGTTTCTGGGAGTAATTTGGGAGACACAGCAAAAATTCATCCCTAGGAAGAAGAAGCATACTAAAGGGAGGAAGAGGCAACTATGGCTGACAAGGGAAGTCAGGGACAGCATAAAAGCTAAAGAGAAAGCATGCAATGCGGCGAAGAGCAGTGGGAAACCAGGGGATTGGGAAGCCTACAAAGACCAACAGAGGACAACTAAAAAAGAAATAAGGAGGGAGAAGATTAAATATGAGGGTAAACTAGCTAGTAATATAAAAGAAGATTGCAAGAGTTTTTTTTAGATATATAAAGGGTAAGAGAGAGGCAAAAGTGGACATTTGGCTGCTGGAAAATGATGCTGGAGAAGTAGTAGTGGGGAACAAAGAAATGGCGGAGGAACTGAATAGGTACTTTGTGTCAGTCTTCACGGTGGAAGACACGAGTAACATCCCCAAAGTTCAAGAGAGTCAGGGGGCAGAGGTGGGAATGGTGGCCATTACCAAGGAGAAGGTGCTAGGAAAACTAAAAGGTCTGAAGGTGGATAAATCACCTGGACCAGATGGATTACACCCCAGAGTTCTGAAGGAGATAGCTGAAGAGATAGTGGAGGCGTTAGTGGTGATCTTTCAGGAATCACTGGAGTCAGGGAGGGCCCCACAGGACTGGAAAATCGCTAATGTAACCCCCCTGTTTAAGAAGGGAGTGAGGCAAAAGACAGGAAATTACAGGCCGATTAGCCTGACCTTGGTCGTTGGTAAGATTTTAGAATCCATTATTAAGGATGAGATTTCAGAATACTTGGAAGTGCATGGTAAAATAGGGCAAAGTCAGCATGGTTTCATCAAGGGGAGGTCATGACTGACAAATCTGTTAGAATTCTTTGAGGAGGTAATGAGTAGGTTAGACAAAGGAGAGCCAATGGATGTTATCTACGGACTTCCAGAAGGTCTTTGACAAGGTGCTGCACAGGAGGCCGCTCAGTAAGATAAGAGCCCATGGTGTTAGAGGCAAGGTATTAGCATGGATAGAAGATTGGCTGTCTGGCAGGAGGCAGAGAATGGGGATAAGGGGGTCCTTCTCAGGATGGCGGCTGGTGACTAATGGAGTTCCGCAGGGGTCAGTGTTGGGACCACAACTATTCACTTTATACATTAATGATCTAGATGAAGGAACTGAGGGCATCCTGGCTAAGTTTGCAGATGATACAAAGATAGGTGGAGGGACAAGTAGTGTTGAGGAGGCCGGGAGGCTGCAGAAGGATTTGGACAGGTTAGGAGAATGGGCAAAGAGGTGGCAGATGGAATACAACGTGGGGAAGTGTGAGGTCATGCACTTTGGTAGGAAGATTAGAGGCATAGACTATTTTCTAAATGGGGAGAGAATTCAGAAATCTGGAGTGCAAAGGGACTTGGGAGTCCTAGTCCAGGATTCTCTTAAGGTTAACTTGCAGGTTGAGTCGGTAGTTAGGAAGGCAAATGCAATGTTGGCATTTATTTCGAGAGGACTAGAATATAAAAGCAGGGATGTGCTGCTGAGGCTTTATAAGGCTTTGGTTAGACCAGATTTAGAATATTGTGAGCAATTTTGGGCCCCGTATCTCAGGAAGGATGTTCTGGCCCTGGAAAGGGCCCAGAGGAGGTTCACGAGAATGATCCCAGGAATGAAAGGCTTAACATATGAGGAACGTTTAAGGACTCTGGGTCTATACTCGATGGAGTTTAGAAGAATGGGGGGGGATCTGATTGAAACCTACAGAATACTGAAAGGTCTAGATGGAGTGAACGTGGGGAAAATGTTTCCATTAGTAGGAAAGACTAGGACCCGAGGGCACAGCCTCAGAGTAAAGTGAAGACCTTTTAGAACAGAGATGAGGAAAAACTTCTTTAGCCAGAGAGTGGTGAATCTATGGAATTCATTGCCACAGAAGGCTGTGGAGGCCAGGTCATTGAGTGTATTTAAGACTGAGATAGATAGGTTCTTGATTGGTAAGGGGATCAAAGGTTACAGGGAGAAGGCAGGAGAATGGGGTTGAGAAACTTATCAGCCATGAATTAATGGCGGAGCAGACTCGATGGGCCGAATGGCCTAATTTCTGCTCCTATGTCTTATGGTCTGATGGTCTTATGGCAAGTGCTGGAGCACAGGTCTTCAGTACTATTGCCAGAATACGGCCAGGGCTCATCGCCTTTGCATTATCCAGTGCCTTCAGCCTTTTCTTGGTATCACGTGGAATGAATCAAATTGAATGAAGACTGGCATCTATGATGCTGTGGACCTCAGGAGCAGGTCAAAATGGTTCATCACTTGGCACTTCTGGCTGAAGATGGTTGCAAATGCTTCAGTACTGTCTTTTGCACTGATGTGCTGGGCTCTGCCATCATCGAGGATGGGGATATTTGTGAAACCTCCTCCTCCAGTGAGTCGTTTAATTGTTCACCGCCATTCACGACTGGATTGGGCAGGACTGCAGAGCTTATACCTGATCCTTTGGTTGTGGGATTGCTTAGCTCTGTCTATTGCATGCTGCTTCTGCTGTTTGGCACATAAGTAGTCCTGTGTTGTAGCTTCACCAGGTTGACACCTCATTTTTAGATACGCCTGGTGCTGCTCCTGGCATGCCCTCCTGCATTCTTCATTGAACCAGGGTTGATCCCCTGGCTTGATGGTAATGGTAGATTGGGCGATATGCCGGGCCATGAGGTTAGAGATTGTCATTGTATACAATTCTGCTGCTGCTGGTGGACCACAGCGCCTCATGGTTGCCCAGTTTTGAGTTGCTAGATCTGGTTGAAATCTATCCCACTGAGCATGGTGATAGTGCCACACAACACGATGGAGGTTATCCTCAATGTGAAGGTGGGACTTCGTCTCCACACGGACTGTGTGGTGATCACTCCTACCAATACTGTCATGAACAGATGCATCTGTGACAGGTAGATTGGTGAGGACCAGATCAAGTAGGTTTTGTCCTCTTGTTGGTTCCCTCATCACCTGCCGCAGACCCAGTCTAGCAGTTATGTCTTTCAGGACTTGGCCAGCTTGGTCAGTGGTGGTGCTACTGAGCCACTCTTGGTGATGGACATTGAAGTTCTCCAAAATCAGAGTACATTCTGTGCCCTTTCCACCCTCAGTGCTTCTTCCAAGTGGTGTTCAACATAGAGGAGCACTGATTCATCAGCTGAGGGGAGATGGTAGTTGGTAACCAGCAGAGGTTTCCTTGCCCATGTTTGACCTGATGTCATGAGACTTCATGGGGTCCAGAGTCAATGTTGAGGACTCCCAGGGTAACACTCTCCAGACTACATACCTCTGGGTGGAACAGAGCATACCCAGGGATGGTGATGGTGGTATCTGGGACACTGTCTGTAAGGTGTGAAATAAGCATGTAAAAAAACTTACAAACCATATTTGAGTATATTATTCTCTGCCCTTAGATTTTAAAAGGGTGGTGCCATCTTATCATCTTGGGGAGACGGTGGCATAGTGATAATGTCACTGGACAAGTAATCCAGAGCCCAGTCTCATGTTCTGGGGTCATAGGTTCCATTCCCACCACAGCAGCTGGTGTAATTCAAATGCAATTGATAAATCTGGAATTGAATGTTAGTCTCAGTAATGTTGAACATGACAACCATCATTGTTGTTAAAAATCCGTCTGGTTCACTAAGGGAAGGAAATCTGCCAGCCTTACCCAGTCTGGCCTACATGTGACCACAACAATGTGGTTAACTCTTAAATGCCATCTGAAATGTGCTAGTTCAAGGACAATTATGGATGGACAACAAATGCTGGCCTTGCCAGTGATGCCCACATCCATGGAAGAAAACAAGTAAAATCTCAACAACAACTTGCATTCGTACAGCACCTCTAACATTGTAAGAATTCCTAAGGCATGCCACAGAAATACAATTTGACAAAAATTGATACCAAGCAAGGCAACCTTGTAACAGTTGATTAAGAGTTTGGTCAAAGAGGTGGAAATTAAGGGGCATCTTAAAAGGAGAGATTAAGGCCTAGTCAGCTGAAGACTCCAATGTTGGGGCGCAGAATAAGAGGCTGTTATTGGAGGAATGCAGAATTATTTGAGGTTTGTAGAGCTGGAGAAGAATACAGAGATAGGGAGGACTGAGACCAAGGAGGAATTTAAATACAAGGATGATAATTTTTAAATCGAGGCATTTGTGACCTGGGAGCCAATGTAGGTCAGTGAGCACAAGGGTGATGGGGGAACAGGATGAAGTGCAGGTTCATATATGGATAGGGAGGCTTTGGATGAGTTGGAAGATGAGAGGTTAGCCAGGAGAACATTGGAACAATGGAGTCTGCAGCTGACAAAAGTATAGATGAGGGTTTCAGCAATGGTGGGGCTGAGGAAGAGATAGAGATGGATAACGTTACAGAGGCATAAGTAAATGGTCTCTGTGATCGGGGGGATTATGGATCCTTGCAAAATATGTTACCGAGAAGGTAACAGCTCTGAATCCAAATAAAATCCAATGGTAAAAAGTAATTTGCAATGTAGCTTGTAATTTATATAGTACAAGGATGCAGACATTTTTGTATAACTCAAAAAGAGGAACACAGTGCTAGGAAAGGGACAAAGTAAAGTCTACACATTGTGGTGCTGGGATTGGGCTTTTTGAGGTGACAATGTTAGCAATGGGAATTAGTGTAGGAATGCAGGAAAGGCAATGAGGCATCCAAAAAAAAAGGAAATAATACAAAATAATTTGTCCTTGGGATGTAAAGTAAAGCACCAAGTCCGCATGGATTCAAAGAAATAGTGATAGAAAAGGATGTGTTAGGGCTCAGGTTTTTTTAAATATTGTGCAAAAAAGGAAGCTGGCAGGAGTGTATCTCAAGCAATACAGCTGAGTTTTGTGAAATTTGACACGATTCCCTGATTGCATTAGATAAAATTAATTTTCCTAATGGCTTCAATTTCTTTTGCATTGAATACACAGAATCAAGACCTGTTATTTTTATATAATATACACTATAGAAACAGAAAGTGCTGGAAAAATGCAGCACATCTGGCAGCATCTGTGGAGAGAGAAACAAAGTTAACTCTTCAAGAGTCATATTGGACTCGGAATGTTAACTCTGCTTCTCTCTCCAGAGACGCTGCCAGACCTGCTGCATTTTTCTAGCACTTCCTGTTTTTAATTTTGGATTTCTAGCATCCGCAATATTTTGCTTTTATTTTACTGTTATTTTTATACTCTGTTTAACAGATTTTGTGTTTAATGAGTTCATATTGTCTTAGCTTTAGAATCACATTCTTTCATATGACATAGCACTGGTCACCAGCAATGGACAGGACAAATCTGTAAACAGCAGCATGACAATTGTATTAATTATAATTATTTTTCTGATTAGCAGCAATGGTCTGCTGTTAATCAATCATGTTATCTTTACCTACACTTGTTCCCTTCTTCTTACCTCTCCAGAGGTAAGGCTTCACATTTACTGGCATTTCACTTCCAATCACCGGCCAACAAGGGCAAGGCCACTGATTTGCAGTTTTAATGATGTTACCATCTTCATAATTTTTAAAAAGGGATATGACTTTCCCAGCAACTGACGGAAAATAAACAAGGACAAGATTTCACATTTTAAAACTTTTACTGTAACTAACTAAAATCAACATAGATGAAACATTACTTAATAGGCATCTAATATACCAAACTACAAAACAAGTACTTCCCCATTCGCTAATAACACAATCAAAAAGTTTACAACCCAGTTGTATGTTATGCCACACTCCCAACAGATATGTAGCCTTGAAGATTAAGTCCCTTACTCATGCCAGCTTTTCACCAGGCTCCCTTCTCCCTGCCACATGTGTCTTCCAAGGTCCCTTTCAAAGTCACTGCACGCAGTCTTCTGAGTATCTCCGAACTGACTTCCAGCAGCAAGGCCCACTCCAGTGACTCCTTAGTCCTTAGATCTCCACCAGTCTCATCTCTTAGACCAGAAAATTAGTCCTCCTTGGCATCCTGCTTGGTGACTATCACAAAACAGTCTTCTCCTCTGCTTCTCACACCAGCACTATTTATGTCTCCCTCTCCAGGTCTCTGAGTCTGAGTGTTTCTGTCCAGAAAGCCAGCAAGGCCACAGATTTGCATCTTCGTAGAGACCGATAACTTTCATAAAGAGATATGAATTTCCCACCTCTTTTGTGTCAAAGTGTGAAACCTGTCACTTGATTTGCAATAAGTTTTGACCTGGGCCTCTTTCCCCATGACAACTGGATCACATGGGCCTGTCTCCCAGCAGATTTTAGTATAATCACACTATCTTCCTATACAGGATATTCTATTGCATTCTATTTCTATTGAGTTAAACATTTTAAAATATTACCACTTTATAAAATCACGCATTCATAACAATGAACACAGTTGGACAGAATTGAGCAGTGACCCCTCCCCATGCTCACACAACCCAAATCCACTCTAGAAATACCAGAAAACCCAGTGTAACTAAAATTGTATTTAAATTAATCAGTCAGTGAAAAGGAGCGAACCTGCAAAAATAAATGAAGGCATAATAAAAACAGAACATGCTGGAAATACTCAGCAGATCAGGCAGCATCTGTGGAGGGAAAAAACAGGAGTTGTGACCTGTCATCAGGAAGGCAGATTGTTCCCACCTTAGACCAGAGAAGACGAAGGAGAGATTTAATAGAGGTGTTCAAAACATTTCAAAGATTTTGATTGAAAAGAGAAAATATTTCCTCTAGCAGGAGGTTCGGTAATCAGAGGACACTGATAATTGGCAAAATAACCTGAAGGGAGATTAGAAGAAATTTCCTTTAGATTGTGATCTGGATGCACTGCCTGAAAGACGGGTGGAAGCAGATTCAACAGTGACTTTCAACAGGAAACAGATAATTCCGGTTAAGGGTAAAGTTTGCACGGCTATTGGGAAAGAGCAGGGTCTGTGGGAGCGGACGGTCTTTTCCAGTCCGCTCTCTTCCCAGTCAACTTGACATTAATAATAGCACAAAGCTCTGGATAACTGTTATTCATGCTTTTCGTCCGCCTCGCTGCAAGTGAGCCTAGTGCCAGCTTTTACATAACCTCTTTACCATTTTGCCTGGATCAGTAATTGATAGGACTTTGCAGGCAAGGCAGCTGGCCAAGCTGCGATTGAGTAAAGGCTCGTGTTCTGACTTCTAGCCTATTGGTGCGCACACTTCCTCATTCCCGCCCCCCACCCCCCCAACCATTTTCCCTGTGCAGCCTCTGGTCTGTCGTGTTCAAAAAAAAAATCCAAATTAACAGCAATGGGAATCAATCTCGGCGACACCTTCCCAAATTTTGAAGCTGACACAACTGTGGGAAGGATAAAATTCCACGATTGGCTGGGAGACTCGTAAGTTTTATGAAATTAAACCCTTCAAACAGCTTGTAAGTTTCAGGCGTGTGGAACGTGACGACTTGCGGCGCCTGCGCAGAACTCGCCACTGTTGTAATGTATCAAAACTGATACATGTTCATGTTTTATTTTCACGTTTTAAACTGCGGGGTTTTTTTTTTTGGGTGCAAGAGCGGCTGGCTAATCTCCTTTCAAGAAGCTTAGAAATTTTGTTTAGGATCTTATAAGCAAACACAAAAAGACATTATGGACGATCATGCCAGTCTATGTGGGGTTTTTTTTTGTGACATTGTTTCATGGCACAGCTGAATAAACATGTAACGTCAAAAATGCACTGTCATGCTATTGGAACGGAAGCTGTGCTGCTGTGCGGGGACGGCGGACCAGAAAAATTGGCGAGGCATACATACTCCGGGCAGTGCGCAGTTGCAGTGAACTTTAACGTGAAATGCATGTGTGATTATGGAGAAATGTGGGTTGAAAAAAATAAACGGCGGGATTCAAGCTGTCCATCTGTTCCTGGAGACATAGAAATAACCCAGTACTCCCCCAGTGTTGCCCGTGGATCCCTTGCTGTCGAGATTCGGTGTGCAACCTAGTCCCAGAGATCTTTAAGCACCGTGTCAAAGTTTGATGGTACTCCGGGCAATCACACCACTCCACAAGAGAGCAAAGATCAAGGTGTTGGGAATCAATCTCGGCTACATCTTCCCAAATTTTGAAGCTGACTGCGGGAAGGATAAAATTCCACGATTGGCTGGGAGACTCGTACGTTTTATGAAATTAAACACTTCAAACAGCTTGTTTCTGATGAAAGGTCATCCACCTGAAATGTTAACTGTGTCTCTCCACAGAAGCTGCCACACCTGTTGACTATTTCAAGAACTTTATGTTTCTGTTTTTATCAGAGCTCCAACATCTGCAGCATTGTGCTTTTGTCCCTTCCTCTGTAAGCGACTGTACCCTGAATGAGTTGGTACATTTTAATAAAAGAAAAACAAGAGCATATGCCAGGTTGGCTGCAATTGCTTAGGTTGTTCATAACTTCAAACAACTTATTGAAGCAAACCAAATTCCCCGCTCCTCCTCTCCCTCAAACCCTCCCGGAAGCATGAATGTTTCATTCTGAAAATGCATGATGGACGTGCTAACTCATGCAATATTCTGCAACCATTAGCCTTATCCTATCTGACATTTCTGGGAGGAACCAGCTCCCAGTGTTCACTGCACCAAACCCAACTCTTGCTTTTATCCTAGGGACAGGGTAGATCCCTAAAAAAAAAAATGGGTCGGCTGCTGTAGATGTTGTATAAATGGGGAGAGTTGGCTCATGGCTGCTAGTCTCCCAAAACCCAAATGTATAACATGAATAAAATATAAAAGCAGCTTAAATAATTAAAATGATGCACCTTGCTCTTCCTTCTATCATCAGAAAGTGGTTTTTCAACATTCATTCTGATCATGGTATTTGGTTTGCAAATATTATATTGGGATACTTGAGATCTTTGCAAGTATTACCACTTTTAGTTTAATCTTTTGAGTTAGATATGCAAATAATGAGAGCTTGAATGAACAGTTGCAAAATGTGTTGCATATTGTACAACTAGATAATGTACACCATGAGAAGCTGTTTCACCTTGTCCAGAACACAGCCTGGGCTTTAACAGGAGGACATTCGAAATGAATCTACAGAAACAATGGGTGGGATCCTCTGGTCTCACCAGCAGCTTTAACCATGCGGGTGGGGTAATTTAATTTAGCACAAAGCCAAAAACCAGCTTCCCTGATGTTGAGATGAACTGTAGGAATTCTGGACTTGGGACTTGGGACTTTTAAAGCTGAGTTCAGCTTCCTGGCGAAGTTCTTTTGCATGCATTAGCACGGCAATAATGCTCAATAAAAGGCTACCACATTGGAATTAAGTTCTCCCGCTGAATTAAGATTCCCGCCAGCGGGAAATTAAAACGTTCACTTTTATGACTGTACATAAGTGGCATGCGCGTGGCGAGCTTGACCTCTTCCATGACTCTGAGGTCAGTAGATGCTGCTTTCACCTTCTTGGGGACTGCTCACAACTTTACTCATATCAGCCACCGCTAACACAAGCTGCTGGAAGGTGATGGCAGTGGTGGGAGGGTGAAGTGGAAGCTGGACCAGGGAGGAAGGCTAAGGAGAGGAGAGCGAGGCTATCCGGGTGTCCTTTAAATATGGCCCGAGCCCATGAGGGCAACTTCCTGCCCGCCCCGCCACGAGATTCGCCGTGCACCTCACGCACGCATGAACTGAACAGCGCAAGATCACGCGTGTTCAGCCTTCCCGCCCCACCCCCAGCAGGAATCACCCGTACTTCCGTGCCCACCACCAAGCTTAGACTTCAGAGCAGAAGATTCTGCCCAATATTCTAGTCATCAATCTATGGAACAGTGCTGATTTATTGAAATATGAATTAGATAGATTTCTTTCAGTTTGAAAAATAGCATTTTGGAATGCAGTGAATGAGTAATTTGAGATATGACATGTGGTAAGTGTATGAGGCTTAGGAGGAACAGATGACTTTGGACTTACAGCTCCCAAAGCTTTTACCTCTGGGGGTTTTCCTCGCCTCAGGCCTTGGCCTGTTGTAGAACAACTGATAGATAATGATTGCTGAGCCCCCCCACCCTCCCAAAGCCAATTTATGCTGGAAGTGGATGTACATGGATGTCAGATGGGACTTTGATGGCCGGTTGAATACCCTCTGAACACTCACTGTCAAATTTTGCCCCTGAATGACCATTTGAGTGAGATGCTAAATGTTGCCTAACACAACTGGGACCATAGCCCAGTAGGGAGTAAATGCCTTCAAAAGGGGGAAAGTAGAGCACAGATGAAGTACGGTGGTAGGAGGCTCATGTGGAATATAAACACCATACAGACCAGTTGAACTAAATGGTTCTGTGTTGTAAATTCTGTGCAAGATCTAAAAGGGAAAGCTGTGTGTTTTCGGACAGGTAACACAGCTCGGAAGTACCATAATTAAATATTCTTCTGCATGAATACTGATCAAAGTAGCTTTTCATCACTTACTTTTAGTTTTGGAAAAGCAACACCCTGACTAATGTTTAACAGTTGGAATGCCTAGGCAGTCACTATTGGTTAATCTTATTGTGGGTTAAATCAAGTTACAAACTAGATACAAGTTTGATCTTTCTTTCCATGGAGCCATTGGACATGAGCTTGTCTCTACACCTATGCTTAGCCTTTTTCTGACGGTTTCATGCTTTGTAAAAATGTGATGGTGTACTGACGGGTTTTGTTTGTTGTACAGATGGGGCCTCCTGTGCTCCCACCCAGCAGACTACACCCCTGTCTGCACCACAGAGCTAGGACGCATGGCAAAGATAGCTCCGGAATTTCAGAAACGCAACGTGAAAATTATAGCTCTCTCAATTGACAGTGTTCAGGATCACCATGGATGGACTAAGGTACAACTTACTGTTTTGAACTTAACAGCTGGGCACTTAATGCATTGAAATGGATACTAATTTCTTGGTAATAAAAACAGAAAATGCTGGAAAAACTCAGCAGGTCTGACAGCATCTGTGGAGAGAGAAACAGAGTTAACGTTTCGAGTCCAATATGACTCTTCTTCGGATCATTGGGATCATTTCATTGGGATCACTTTGACTTTTAAACAACAAAACAAAACAGAGGAGTGTCAGTGAAGTAGAAGATTCTCAATGTCCTTCGCTTAGAAGTACAGAGTTGTGAAATAGATTTATAAGGAAGTCACTTATGAGAGAGAATTTTGAAATGTTAAAGAAATAATTGCAGTGATGTGCATAATCTATTTATAATATGGGGCGTTCTTGAATGCTGTTATTGGCTTCTTACATGGGGCTAGTTATGTAAGCTGTAGATTATTAAAGGGAGGTAAATTTTGCCTCAAGTTTGTGTGTGTGTCCGTGTGTCTGCGCATGTGTCTGTGTGTCTGCGTGCATATGCGTATCTGTGTCTGTGTGTTAGCTTGTTCTTCTGCAACTGCTTAACAGTTGAAGTGCCATTCATAGGATGATTTCCTTCCCGAATGTCTGAAAGGAAATAAACATACTCTTGACAATGCAATTTGTCACAAGTAAGTCCACTGCAATTTATCTAAAAGGGTAAAGTGATGCCAACAAATTCAAGTACCAGTGCAGTGGCACAATCGCTTTTTTGGGAACAAGAGCAAGATGTGTCTTTCTTTTTCGTATTGACTTTTACTGACATCAGTGTTGGCCATAAGGGGCAACAAGGGGCTGGATTTTACAGCACCCATGCGTCCCCCCACAGGGCGTGTTTTCAGCAGTCAGGGGCGGGGGCATGTAAAATATGACGTGTGGCTAGACCACCCTCTTCCTGCTTTGCCCTGAGCTGGTCCCCGTGATACGGTAGGCAGGCTGGGGCTAAAATCGGTAGCTGGCCTGCCATTTAAAAAAAATAATGAATGGGCAATTGAGCCTGTTAACAAGCCGATTTGACCAAATTATATGCTGTCACACCATGGGGAGTCCACTTTTTCATCATCTGAGGTGAAAAAGTGGAAAGGAGGAGTTGTGCATCTTTTGGGGGGGGTGCCCTGTGCACCCCCATCAAGATGGTACCTCCCGCCCTCCCCTGCCCGAGATGCCTGATCATTTCCTGCCCTAAGAGCCCAGGAAAAAACATTAGTCTAGGATCCATTGCTCTTCATCCCGGGCAGCACCCGCTACAGTGTTAATGGGACTGCAAGGTCTGCCAGCCAGTCTGATTAGCCAGCAGCTCTCAAGAGTGGGACTTCCTCCCACTGAGGGGCACAAGTCCCACTCTCTGCTCATTATGGCCTCCGGCAGCGTGTTATTGCTGCCGGGTGACCTTTTCTTAAGTTCAGGGGAGGGTGGGTTCGAGCAGTGCGTACCCACAGGCCAATGTCGAAGAATAAATACAGCAAGTGCAGGTTACTTCAGGAAAGAGTACAATTTATTAAGCCCTGAACCGTACAATGGCCATTGGGAGCAGATCACAACGGATCTGCTTGTCGATACAGTGTTCAACATCAACAAGCAGTATTTATACAGTACAATTACGTGGCTCCAGCATATTCACACAGTGATCCTATTAACTTGAGTGATCTTATTAACTTGCCCTTCTTTATTCTTTTATAATTATATATGTTAGCTAATTGATTTTGCTTACCCATACAGTTTCTTGCTCATCCCTTATCTCTTCTAACAATGTACTATTCATTCCATGAGACAACATCTGTTTGTGTTTCACTGCTTGCTTATCTCCACAATCACCACACCCTCAACTTCTCTCTCCCCCCGTCCCCCCACCTTAGACCAGCTTATATTTCACTTTTCTCCTAACTATACTCAGTTCTGCCGAAGGGTCATGAAGACTCGAAACGTTAACTGATTTCTTCTCCACCGATGCTGCCAGACCTGCTGAGTTTTTCCAGGTAATTCTGTTTTTGTTCTGTTTGTGTTTATTGTGTCATGCATCCTTTTTATCTACCCTTTGCCTAACCTTCGATCTCAGGTCATTTCACGTATCCAGGCTGGTTCTTCTTATTTTTCTGTTCTTGCTTTCCTTTATAATTTAACCCTTTAGGTGATTTTTCTTTCTCACCAACACCCCCACCCAATTCAAATTCAGCCCCAAATCACAAGTGTGGCTTTTGAGCACTGGCAACTGCAGAATTCCTTCATGATGTAGCGCTTGGAATCTACCCACATATGAATGAAGGGATGGGGAAGGGCAGAAGGATTCCACATTGTGGAATCACTTGGAGAATAAAAACGTTGCCAGCAAGCAGCCCTTGTAGCATCGAGCCCTGTAAACTTAGCAACAGAAACAAAAATAGCTGGAAAAACTCAGCAGGTCTGACAGCATCTGTGGAGAGGAACACAGTTAACGTTTCAAGTCCGTATGACTCGTCATCAGAACTCAAACTTAGCATTGTGTTTTCTTTTTCCTCAGTCATTTTTCATTGGTACATGTCTTTGCCCCCCCTCCTTTTTCCATTTACACGCAGCACAGGCTCTCCATAGTGGAAGGAGGTTGTTAAAGAAGCTGCTGACCCTATGTCAGTGTACACAATCCAACGATGAGCTGTATATTTGACTGACGTGCTTGGGAGAAAGATTGTCATTTTAACTTGCCAGCAGCAGACATGTATTTGAAGATGAAAATCAGATAACTTTTAAAGCAACAGCTTGTCAACTTATAAAACTCAAACGACGTGATGTGATAGTGGCTAAGATGGAGTAATGTTTGAACTTTTGTTTCCCATGCCCTAACTCCTGTCAAGTTCCATTCACCCATCATCGCTCTCTGTGCTCGCTGACCTACATTGGCTCCCAGTTTGGCAACACCTGAATTTTAAAATGATCATCCTTGTTTTCAGATCCCTCCAGGGCCTCACCTTTCCCTACCTCTGTAATCTTAGACAATCTTGGACAGCCCGATAACCTTCCAAGAACTCTGCATTCCCCAGTTTTATTTTTTATTCATTCATGGGATGTGGGCTTCGCTGGCTGAGTCAGCATTTGTTCCCCATCCCTAGTTGCCCTTGAGAAGGTGGTGGTGAGCCACCTTCTTGAACTGCTGCAGTCCAAGTGGTGTAGGTACACCCACAGTGCTATTAGGGAGGGAGTTCCAGGGCTTTGACCCAGTGGCAATGAAGGAAGAGCGATATATTTGCAAGTCAGGATGGTGAGTGGCTTGGAGGAGAACTTGCAGGCGGTGATGTTCCCATGCGTCTGTTGTTCTTCCTTCTAGATGGTAGTGGTTGTGGGTTTGGATGGTTCTGTTGAAGGACCCTTGATGAATTCCTGAAGTGCACTTTGTAGATGGTACACACTGCTGCCACTGTGCGTTGGTGGTGGAGGGAGTGAATGTTTGTGGATGTGGAGCCTTGTTGAATTCCTGAAGTGCACTTTGTAGTTGGTACACACTGCTGCCACTGTGCGTTGGTGGTGGAGGGAGTGAATGTTTGTGTATGTGGAGCCAATCAGGTGGGCTGCTTTGTCCTGGACAGTGTCAAGCTTCTTGAATGTTGTTGGAGCTGCACTCATCCAGGCAAGTGGGGAGTATTGCAACACACTCTTGACTTGTGCCTTGTAGATGGTGGACAGGCTTTAGGGAGTCAGGAGGTGAGTTACTTGTGGCATGATTCCTAGCCTCTGACCTGTTCTTGTAGCCACAGTATTGATATGGCTAGTCTAGTTAAGTTTCTGGTCAATGGTAACCCCCAGGACTTTGATAGTGGGGGATTCAATGACAATAATACCATTGAACATCAAGGGGTGATGGTTGGATTCTCTCTTGTTTGAGATGGTCATTGCCTGACACTTTTGTGGCGCGAATGTTACTTGCCACTTGTCAACCCAAGCCTGGACATTGTCCAGGTCTTGCTGCATTTGGACACGGACTGCTTCAACATATAAGGAGTTGTGAATGGTGCTGAACATTGTGCAATCATCAGTGAACATCCCCACTTATGATGATCCACCTTATGATGGAAGGAAGGTCATTGATGAAGCAGCTGAAGATGGTTGGGGTGAGGACACTAACCTGGGGAACTCCTGCAGTGATGTCCTGGAGCTGAGATGATGACCTGTTGTACATTCCTGACTTCCTTTGCTCCATGCATTGGTGGCTGTGCCTTCAAACGCTGAGGCTCTAAACTCTAAAATTTCCTCCATAAACCTCTCTCTGCCTCCTTTAAAACCTGTCTCTTTCACCATGATTTTGCTCACCTGTCCTAATTTCCTAAAGATAATGTTCCTATGAAACACCTTAGAATGTTTTACTACATTAGAGGTGCTGTACAAATCCAAACTGTTGTTGTTGTCCAACTCTCCCAAGATTTGGCTTCAATGGACAGAGTAGAAAAGAGTCCAGAACAATAGAAAGTTATGTTTTAATTAACTTACTGCCTTAAAACATTCGTATACTAACTTTAACTTTGTTCTGTTTTACCATTTGCTGACATTTGGGAAAATATCAATTTAGGGTTTTAACAACAAGGATGTCCAGGAGTTTGTTTTTAAGCATAAAGGACAGTACATCTCCAGCCATCTTGTATCGCAGTTAAATTATGGTTGCTACAGTGCCTGTTGTGTAATTTAACACTGGATTATTGTAGTTCATATACGCACCTTTGAGCTCTACTAGTGTAATCCCTGCCCTTCTATTTCTGGTCTAAAGTTTCCAACATGGATAAAACTTGCTAAAGTAATAAATCAGCAGGAAAATTGTAAATAGTTTTCAACAACCTAGCAACTTAAACCTTCTTATTCTTGTGCTGACATTATAACCAGCTATTATACCCATTAATACTTCATTTACAATGGGGCAGTCTGTAAAGCTGCCAGCACAGTTGATGCTTTTGTTTGCTTCACTATCTTTTTAAAAGAAAAACCTTGCAGCAACATTCCCACACCCTGAACCGAAGAGGATGATCAGTAAGATCCTCCATAAAGCTGCATGCGGTGTAATTGAGCTGATGGGAATTGGCCTCTTTGAGTTTTAAAAACAAAGCAGTTACTGAATGTGTGTCTGTACTCTGCAAAATGCTGGTGTTCAGGCAATTGCAACTGGCCAGGTTCTGCTGAATTTCCGTACATAATGCTGGACTCATAATTTAACAGTTAAGTACCCAGGTACACTTGTCTGGCAGTGGTTTTGTAAAACTCCCAGTACCTTACCTTCCCTTATTGCAACTGTCCACAAAGCAATAATAAATTTATAGAACCCCCGAAAAAGGCACAAAAGGCACCCGGTTCTGCCATTGTTCCTGTGCTGGCACTCCAACTGGAGCTCATCACTTTTCCAGAACTGCTTCATCCATTTCAGGATCACAGGGAGTTGGACCCTATCCCAACAGGCAATGGACGCTAGGCGGGGTACACCCAGATGGGACGCCAGTCCATCCCAAGGCACACAGACACACTGACGCATACACTGGGGGACAATTTACCATAGCTAATCCATCCTGGACAAAGCAGCCCACTTGATTGGCACCACATCCACAAATATTCACTCCCTCAACCACCGACGCACAGTAGCAGCAGTGTGCACCACCTACAAGATGCACTGCAGGAATTCACCAAGGCTCCTTAGGCAGCACCCTCCAAACTCACGACCACTACCACCTAGAAGGACAAGGGCAGCAGATAGATAGGAACACCACCACCTGGAAATTCCCCTCCAAGTCACTCACCATCCTGGCTTTGAAATATATCGCCGTTCCTTCACTGTCGCTGGGTCAAAATCCTGGAACTCCCTCCCTAATAGCACTGTGGGTGTACCGACACCACGTAGACTGCAGCGGTTCAAGAAGACAGCTCACCACCACCTTCTCAAGGGCAATAAATGCTGACCCAGCCAGCAACACCCATCATGTGAATGAATAAAAAAAGGAGATTCCCACCGAACCAGCTCATCTTTGGACAGGGAGAACATGCAAACTCCACACAGACAGACACCCAAGGTCAGGATCGAACCCAGGTCCCTTAAGCTGTGAGGCAGCAGCGCTAACCACTGCACCACTATACTGTCCCAACAGGAGCTATCTAATCTAAACCCATTTCACTACCACCTTGCTGCATTATTTTTCAAGTACTTATCCAATTCATTTTTTAAGTTACGGTGTCTGCTATGATTATCATTTAAAGTAAGACATTGCTATAGCATTAGCGCACAATAGCAAACAGAAGACTTATTCCTCTCCTACTCCTTCCCTGGCCACTAGAATATCTATCGACCAATGATTTACAATTATTGAAGTTTCTATGCAAAGCTAAACCTTTTTTAATAAAACATTTCTTATCAGAATAATACTTGTTTTCTTTCAATGTCACAAATCCCCATATCTCAATCAATAGAATCCCTGTTTTGGATGTTGCTGGATCTTTTCTCTTATTGCAATATCTCGCTCACTCTTTCTCTTTGCCTTACTAATTATCTCTTATTTTAGAACTGGCCATTCAACCCTCCCTAGAAGCCACGGGGTTTAATTTCTGTGGGGATTCCAGTAAGAACAGTGAGATTAATTAGCTGACAAGAGAGCACAAAAGAAATCCTTAAGCCTGTTATCTTAATTTCAGGGACCCATCTGTGGTCCACTATCCTCTTTATGCCAAGAAGGTAATGATGCCTACATTTGACTGGCTG
Source organism: Cetorhinus maximus (assembly GCF_964194155.1). Classification (NCBI taxonomy): domain Eukaryota; kingdom Metazoa; phylum Chordata; class Chondrichthyes; order Lamniformes; family Cetorhinidae; genus Cetorhinus; species Cetorhinus maximus. Next base: position 90,942,926 of record NC_135895.1, on the reverse strand, counting down.
AACTGTCTTCCATCAATAATTTCAGAATATATTAGCGATTGCACTTACAACCTCTTCTCAGCTAGCTGGGCTTTTCCCATTTCTCCTTGCCTCTTCCAATTCCTCCCCACTCCTCCCCAGTGCTCAATGCATCATGCTGAATTATTATATGTAGTGACATGGAGTGGAAAGATTGTGATCCCTCTAACATGAATGAATGTAGGGAACTCGCTAGCTAAATTTCAAGACTGCCTTAGTTAATCGAGAATACCATGATCCAATTGAAAAAAACTAGGTCAGCTGTTCTCACTTAATCTTTGGGTTCCATTGGAATAGAGCAATAGCATTTTGGTTGATTATTCATCCACAGCAGAGAGAGGCTCGATGGGTCAAATGGCCTACTGCTCCTATCTCTTATGGTCTTAGGAGGGGGTAATTTGGTCGATCATGGTTGTGCTGGCTCTTTAGTCCCACACTCCAGCTCTTCACCGCAGCCCTGCACATTCCATGTTTTCCAGTATTTCTCCAATTCCCTTTTGCAAGTTACTGTTGAATCTGCTTCCGCCGCCCGTTCAGGTGGTGCATTTTAGATCATAATGATTTTTGTGAATAAAAACCCTTATTTCCTCAAGTTTTTTTGGGAATTATTAAATCCTCTGCTAACCAACCTCCTGTCAGTGGAAACAGTTTCTCCCGATCTATTCTATCAAAATCCATTTGAATTTTTGAATACCTCCATTAACCTTAACCTCCCTTAACCATCTCTGCTTTATGGAGAACAACTCCTGCTTCTCCAGTTTCTCCAGATAATTGATTTTCCTCATCCTGGGTATCATTCTGGTAAATCTCCTGTGTCCTTCTCTGAAGCCACGACATCCTTCCTAAAGTGTGATGCCCAGAATTAGATACACTACTCTATAAATCAGGGGCTTAGGCCTTAGCTGAAGGTTGAACATAACTTATTTGCTTTGCTACTCTATGTCTCTAATAATAAACCCAAGGATCCTGTATGCTTTATAAACAGCCTTATGAAGTTGGCCTGTTACCTTCAAAGATTTGAATTTGTGGACCCCAGGTTTCTCTGACCCTGCACCCCCTTTAAAATTGTATTGTTTAATTTACATTGCTGCTCCTCATTTTTCCTTCCAAAATGCATCACTTCACACTTGGCACTGTAAAACTTTATATATGCCATTCTCTTCCAGGTTCTAATTTAAGCATTAGGCATACAAGCCAAAGCGTAGAACATTAGTGATGGGAGTCCCCTGAAAACCCAAGGCAAATTGCAAGTCATGCTCTGACATGTCTTGTGTTAAAGAACAAAGCTCAGCATCTGAAGATTGCACCCGGCGACATCGCAATCCTGCCTCTGTTTTCCCATTTGCATTTCACCAGCCTTTTCCATGTATTAATGTTGTTCTAAGGGGATGTGAATTAAAAGTGAACATCTGGCTACTCAAAAGTTCCGGAAAACAACCTTTGCTGCATTACTGCTTCGTGGACCAGAGGTTGCATCAAATAACTAGTTCGGCTTGTTGCGAGAGTAAAACCATTTTTAAACCAAGAGCAGGAAAGATGTATTTTCTTCTGAGGATTGAAGAGTGTCTGTGTAATGACCCGAGGTCTTAAATCCTCGCTGAGATTTCTGTGCATAATCTAGCCTGACACCTCAAGCGCAGTATTGAAGGAGGACTGCACATTTCGAGCTATTCTCTGGATTGAATGTTACAACTGAGGCCTGTGTACCTTAAAGATCCCACAACAGGATTTCAAAAGAAGAGTGGTGAATTTTGCGTGCTAATATTCCTCCCTTTACCAAAAAGCCGCAGGTTAACACTTGCACTTTTTTTTGTAGATGTTTGAGGTGTCCTGCTGGGTGCTGCATATGGCCACATAGGCCTTCGCATTTCATAGTAACGAATGTAAAACACGTTCATTCTCACTAAAGGAAGGCTCTGAGAATGAGATGGATTAAATCACTGGTGAATCTCTTGTTGGGGTAAAAATAAGGCATGTGAGTGATTGTGTAATATGCGGACCTTAGCTGAGTCGGTGCGTTATGTGAGCCAGGAATAGATTGGTCACCCAACTCTCAGTCAATCTGTTGTGTGCAGTCGGTGGAGAAGAAAAGAGTTGACGTTTCGAGTCCAATGACCCTTCAACAGAAGGGTCATTGGACTCGAAACGTCAACTCTTTTCTTCTCCACCGACGCTGCCAGACCTGCTGAGTTTTTCCAGGTAATTCTGTTTTTGTTTTTGTTTTTGGATTTCCAGCATCCGCAGTAGTTTTTTGTTTTTATCTCTGTTGTGTGCAGTGCTAAGCTTGGTGGCAGATTTCCATGGAATTCAAGTAGGATCAGTTATTATGGGAAAGTACCTGTAGATGCACATGCTGACTTCTGTTTGCAACATGCAGGATATCAATGCATATATTGGAGAATCGACTGTTCAAAACCTGCCATTCCCCATCATTGCTGATGAAAAGAGAGAACTGGCCGTGCAACTGGGAATGCTCGATCCTGCAGAAAGGAACAAGGAGGGCCTACCACTGACGGCTCGTGCTGTAAGTTCACCTAGGCAAAGGCTAATGTGATGTTGCTCAACCCATTACTCGAGTGGCAAGCACCCCCTAAGGGCTCCAGTGCTTGCCAGTCAAGTTAGTTGCTTTGTGACCTATTTTTTTTTTGAATTGGCTGATTCCACAGGGGATTCCTGTTATTCTACTCTGGCTCTGGGAGAACAGAATTAAAGCAAACGCGCTCAATGTTTGAACACCCCTTTTTTAACTTGCCTCAGCGAGTTTTTGAGAGCTGTGCCAGGAAGCAAGGAAGGCTGGGAAGTTTGGTGCCTTGTCCTTCACCTTGTGACCTGGAAGAAATTAGGTCCAGGGTTCTGTTAGTGGTGCCTTCAGTGATGGTGTCCATTGTTGTTATATCACAGTGTGGGCTGGTCCTGTTGGTAGCTCATCAAATACTAGAAGTTAGCTCTTCCATCCCATCCATGAAGTTAAATTGTCTACTGCCACCTCTTGCTGTAATAACCATCAAGCTTGAGGGGATAGCTGGTCTCTTGTTAAAGTTACTAAGTCGGGCTCTCCTACAGCTGCTTGCTATATTCCATCTTTCCTTGATGAATCACACATTGCATTAGCTTCTCTCCAGTTGCTCACTACACGTTCATGGATGGATTTTAACTACTGGGGCCAGATCACTGACTAAGCCAAAGTTTGAAAAAAAAACAACTTTTTTTTTCATGGACTGAGCTAACTGCTCGACATCATTCCCCATCTTTTAAATGTGTTCTATCCTTTTTCTTCAGGTGTTTGTTGTTGGCCCTGACAAGACACTGAAGCTGTCCATCCTGTACCCAGCCACCACTGGGAGGAACTTTGATGAAATCCTAAGAGTTGTTGATTCCCTGCAGTTGACAGCTTGCAAGAAGTTGGCCACACCAGTGGACTGGAAGGTGAGGGCCTGCCCAGTGCAGCTATATCCACACACTACTGTAACCCCAGTTACTGGACTTTATGTAGCCAACAACTAGTAAGAGCACCAATTCATAGAGAAGGTGCTTAAGCGACTTGGTCAGGGGGAGGGGAGGGGGGCAGGTGTTTAACCTTTATTGGCAGGCAGAAAAACGGGTGATGGCGAATCAGTAACTTGTTGTATATCTTCCCCGACATTTCCTTTCCATTGATTCCATTGATAAAGAAATGGGAAGAGGTGCGAAAGTGGCTGCCACATCACTATTGCATGTGTTTTTACACCGATGATAAAAGGAGCAATTGGAATTACTTTCTCCCCAAAGTTAAATGGGAAATAACAACACTTGGGCACAAATTCGAAATATTCACTGAAACGGGTGAGACTTGGTCTAATATTAGCAGAGGTTATTGTGATATCTTTTAAACTGCATTGATAGCAAGTTTTACTTTTGTTAAAAAAAACTTCTCTTCTCCACAGGCTGGTGGGGATTGCATGGTCCTTCCCAATATTCCTGAAGAGGAGGCAAAGAAGCTCTTCCCAAAGGGAATTCGCACAGAGAAGCTCCCATCCTCCAGAAATTACCTCCGCTTCACCCCTCAACCCTGAAACATGTCAGCAGACTCTTCACGTCTACACGAGTTGCTACACTACTTCCACTTCACGCCTTTCCTTGATTCAAGGGTTACCAAGCAGGGACAAACAGGGGAACTGCATTCTAAAGCAATTGCCTTTCTTTACAATGAGTTTTCTCAATGTAACCTTTCTATAATAAAATAGTTTAATTTGATGGAATGTGACATTTGTGAAGTGTATTTGCAAATCTACTCTTGTTAGGCAAAGACTGTAGTGAACCTGATTATATATTGTAAACCACCTATAAGGAGGCAGTCTAATCAGGTTTATAATATGTTGAGCAGACCCGAGCGTTTTGACTCTCGACAGCTCACAACAGTCTGTTCACCTGCAGCAGTCTCTACTCACTCCAAAGCATCATTATTGGGAGAGCTTTGAGATATTTTGACAATTGTGATCTGCGTGCTGCTAGTGATCATTAGATACAACTGCACAAATCCCTTCACTAAGATGGCATCCCATGCAATTCCGCTGGAAGTGAGAATTCACATCTCACCCCATTTCCCATCATTAGGAGGCTGAGTTGCACCTAAAAAAAACAGGCCCTACGGAACCCAATTTCTCCCCTGACAGCTTTTATACCAGCTTAGCTGTTTTTTCCAAAAGTACAGGGGCAGTCACTGCCCCCCACCCCACCTCCCACAACAAAGGTCTTCTCCATTGTCCTTAAATGATGGAGATACAGAAAATGGCAGACAATGCAGAGAGCTTTACTAAGTAAAGGCAGCCCATGAAAATATAAACAAAATAGTTGCTCAATCACTGTCAGTGTTCAGTAACAGAAAAGCAAATCGAATGTTAAGGAGTGTATTTGCATTCATAGAATAGTTGTTCCAGCCCAGTGAAGTATTAATGAAATCACATATAGAAAACTGGGGGAAATTTATCTTGAATAGTGTTGTAAAGTGAGTGGTATCACTTCTGCAGCCCATTTTCACTCCGCCCAATTCTCATTTCCACTGATCTCAATCCACCACTTCCCGCAAAATGGCTAGCGTACTTATGACAATCTAAAGAGGCAGTGGAAAGGGTTGAAACTTGGCAACAATTGTCACTTCAAGTTTTGAACTTTGGGGCTTTGAGGAGGGATTAAGGAATTCATTTTCGTTAGGGAGAAAAAAATTTAAGGGGCATGTGACAAAGTTTGAATTATTTGTATCTCTGAATGTTGCGTTCAAATGTTGTTTGTGATCTAAATATTGATTTTAATCAGCAAGGCTTCTTGCAACATTACTAGCTCACAAAGTCAATGACACAGACGATGAACTGTGCACACAAACAGTTTGTCTCCCACAAAACAGGTTTCCATATTTCTGACAAGATGCAGTGAGATGTCCAATCTCTCCAATTGCATTTGTGCATGGAGTATTGTTTGCTTTATGAGGAAGTCCCATATTAAAAGTTATTTAATTTGATCTTGGAAGGGAAACAGTTGGAATTTCCGAAAGGTGTTGATTTTTGCACGTTCAGAGCTGAATGTAGGTCTTGTGGAAAAGTTGAGAAGATATTTCTAAAGCTGTCAATTTGAAGAGACATAATCTACAAGCAAGCAAAAATAAAATACTGTGGATGCTGGAAATCCTAAATCCAAACAGAAAATGCTGGAAAAGCAACTCAGACAGTATCTATGGACCCAGAAAACAGAGCTTTGGGTTAATGGCTTTTCATCAGAATTTATAAGGAACATTCTGCTTTGTTTGGAGTAGAGGCTCAATTTCTCGTAGTGCAACAGGAACTTGGCCCATCATTTGAGCTAAATCAGAAGCTGTGTTCATTTAGCATAATTAATCATCAGTACAAGGACAAATTTTTCTAATTCTCCCTGTGCTAGGGCTAAAGAGAAGCACCACACCAAAACTGCTGTTCCTATCCAGCGCTGGAATTGTTAAGACCTATCCTAAGCAATTTACACAAGTACAAGGCTTCCCTCTGGCAGGGCCTAGCAGCTGCAGGCCCCTCAGCCCCTCAACTGTGAGGTTAACCAGGATAATCAGCTTTCTGGATGGTAGGCAGAGAACCCTGATTGGATGCCAGGCTCAGGTAGAGGGGAGGGGAAGGGATGGGGATGGCTTGTGTAATCCTCCAGTTGGCTAGGATTTGGGGGGCAGCTTTCGTAAGTCTTCGGCACTCAGGCGCCCAACCATTGTGGGAGCTGCAAAATGAGGCATGTAACTGGGAACTTCCCATCCCACCCGATGTGATTAGTTGTTTGGACCTGCTTCCGTTACAGATGAAGGCCAAGCTCCAAATGACAGGAATTCTGGGCCTGTGTCTCTTTATCCAGCCCATTTTGTCTAGGAACTGTGCATTGCTCAGGGGCAAGGACTTAAGTTTTTAAAAATTCATTCATGGGACATGGGTGTTGCCAGCTAGGCCAGCATTTATTCCCCAATCTGAATCGCCCTTGAGAAGGTGGTGGTGAGCTGCCTTCTTGAACCGCTGCAGTCCATGTGGTGTAGATACACCCACAGTGCTGTTAGGAAGGGTGTTCCAGGATTTTGACCCAGCAACAGCGAAGAAACGGTGATATATTTCCAAGTCAGGATGATGAGTGACTTGGAGGCGAACTTCCAGGTAGTGGTGTTCCTATGTATCTGCTGCCCTTGTCCTTCTAAATGCTAGTTGTTGTGGATTTGGAAGGTGCTGTCCAAGGAGGCTTGGTGAATTCCTGCAGTGCACCTTGTAGATGGTATGCACTGCTGCTACTGTGTGTCGGTGATGGAGGGAGTGAACATTTGTGGATGGAGTGCCAATCAAGCGGACTGCATTGTCGAAGATGGTGTTGAGCTTCTTGAGTGTTGTTGAAACTGCATTTATCCAGGCGAATGGGGAGTATTCTATCACACTCTTGACTTGTGCCTTGTAGATGGTGGACAAGCTTTGGGGAGTCAGGAGGTGAGTTACTTGTCGCATGATTCCTGGCCGCTGACTTGCTCTTGTAGCCACAGTATTTATATGGCTTGTCCAGTTCAGCTTCTGGTCAATGGTGACCCCCAGGATGTTGATAGTGGGGGATTCAGCAATTGTATGCTACTGAGTGTTAAGAGGCGATGGTTAGATTCTTTCTTGTTGGAGGTGGTCATTGCCTGGCACTTATGTGACGCGAATGTTACTTGTCACTTGTCAGTCCAAAGCTGGATATGTTCCAGGTCTTGCTACATTTGGACATGGACTGCTTCAATATCTGAGCAATCGCGAATTGTGCTGAACATGGTACAATCATCAGCAAACATCCCCGCCTCTGATCATATGATGGAAGGAAGGCCATTGATGAGGCAGTGGAAGATGGTTGGGCCTAGGACACTACCTTGAGGAACTCCTGCAGTGATGTCCTGGAACTGAGATGATTGACCTCCAACAACCAGGTATGAGTCCAACAGTGGAGAGTTGTCCCCCTGATTCCCATTAACTCCAGTTTTGCTAGGGCTCCTAGATGCCACACTCGGTCAAATACTGCCTTGATGTCAAGGGCAGTCACTCTCACACACCTCTGGAGTTCATCTCTTTTGTCCATGTATGGACCAAGGCTGTAATGAGGTCAGGAGCTGAGTGACCCTGGTGGAACCCAAACTGAGCGTCAGTGAGCAGGTTATTGCTATGGAAGTGCTGCTTTGATAGCACTGTTGATGACCCCTTCCATCACTTTACTGATGATTGAGAGTAGACTGATGGGGCGGTAATTGCCCGAGTCAGATTTGCCCTTTTTATGTACAGGACCTACCTGGGCCATTTCCACATAGCCGGGTAGATGCCGGTGTTTTAGCTATAGCGGAACAGCTTGGCTAGGGGCCTAGCAAATTCTGGAGCAGTATTATTGCTGGAATATTATCAGGACCCATAGCCTTTGCAGTATCCAGTGCCTTCAGCCATTTCTTGATATCGCTTGGAGTGAATCGAATTGTCTGAAGACTGGCATCAGTGATGCTGGGGACCTCCGGTGGAGGAGGCTGAGATGCATCACCACTCGGTGCTTCTGGCTGAAGATTGTTACAGGTGCTTCAGCCTTATCTTTTGCACTGATGTGCTGGGCTCCCCCATCATTGAGAGTGGGGATATTTGTGGAGCCTCCAGCTCCAGTGAGTTGTTTAATTGTCCACCATCGTTCATGGCAGGACGTAGCAGAAATACAGAGCATAAATCTGATCTATTGTTTGCTGCTTATGCTGTTTGGCACACAAGTAGTTTAGTGTTGTACCTTCACTGGGTTGACACCTCATTTTTAGGTATGCCTGGTGCTGCTCCTGGCAAGTCCTCCTGCACTCTTCATTGAACCAGGGACAATCCCCTGGCTTGGTGGTCAGGCCATGAGGTTGAGTACAATTCTGCTGCTGATGGCCTGCAGCACCTCATGTTTGTCCAGTTTTGAATTGCCAGATCTGCTCGAAATCTATCCCACTTAGCACACTGGTAGTGCCACACAGCATGATGGAGGGTATCCTCAAAATGAAGATGGGCTTTCATCTCCACAAGGACCATGCAGTGGTCACTCCTACGAATACTGTTAGGGACAGATGCATCTGCAGCAGGCAGGTGAGTGAGTTTGAGGCCAAGTACGTTTTTCTCTCTTGCTGGCTCCCTCACCACCTGATACGGACTCAGTCTAGCAGTTATGTCCTTTAGGATTCGGCCAGTAATGGTGCTGAGCCACTCTTGGTGATCGACATTGAAGTCCCCCACCCAGAGTAAATTCTGCATCCTTGCCACCCTCCAAATTGTGTTCAAAATGGAGGAGCACTGATTCATCAGCTCAGAGGGTGGGGGAAGCAGTGTTAATCAGGAGGTTTGCTCACCCATGTTTGGCACAAGCCCCCAGATGTTAGTAAGGAGGACTTTGCAGGGTCGACAGGGCTGAGTTTGTTGTTGTTGTTTCCAGTCCCTAGGTCGATGCTGGATGGTCTGTCCAATTTTATTTTAGGCTTTTTAGCAGTTTGATGCAACTGAGTGGCTTGCTAAGCCATTTCAGAGAGCAGTTAAGAGTCAACCACATTGCTGTGGGTCTGGAGTCACATGTAGGCCAGACCAGGTAAGGACAGTAGATTTCCTTCCCTAAAGGGCATTACTGAACCAGGTAGGTTTTTGCAACAATTGTTTCATGGTCATAATTCCAGATTTTTATTGGATTCAAATTCCACAGCTTTACCATGGTGGGATTCAAACCCAGGTCCCCATAGTATTACCCTGGGTCTAGTCCAATGACAATACCACTATGCCACTGCCTCCTCTAAAGTTGCCCTTGTTCTCTCTGTCTTTATGTTATATTGTCCTTCTAGTATCTGCTCATTTTGCTGCTTCACCTAGCTATTTATTTGTAAAACAAGTCATCAGTTCCTTCTGGCTGTTGTCCTGTGGTATATAATTCCACCCTGCAGAGGGTGTGGTATTGTCATTAAAAACAAGCAAGTTATTGTTATTAGTCCATCAGATACACACCTCAGCGAGGCAGACTATAGTAAACAGGCAAGATAGGTCTGATTGTGGAAACAGCCGCCATTCTGTTGAATGAGAAAATAGGGCTAAATCTCAATCCGAGCACATGGATCATTTTAAAATTAAGATAACAAATGGGGTGAATGTAGAAATATTTTGCACCAAACTAGAACAAGGAGTAGGAGGAGGATTTGGCCATGAACTGAAGACGTGACAGACTAAGTGTAACACAAGGATTGAGAACCAGAGGACACCAATTTAAGGTGATTGGCAAAAGCCACAACAGCAACATGAGGCAAAACACCTTCACACAGTGAGTTAGGATGTGGAATGCATTGCCTGAGGGTGTGGTGGAGGCAGATTCAATCATGGCTTTCAAAAGAAAGTTGAATCGTCATCTGAAGTGGAGAAATTTGCAGGGCCACAGGGGGAGTGCCACTAGGTGCATGACTCCTGCAAAGAGCTGGCAAAGACATGCTGGCCTCCTCTGCGGTGACCATTCTATGATTCTATTCTATGACTGTAAGGCACACTCTCAGCTGTCATACTGTGGAATAGACTGCCACCTAGTGGATTTAATGACACTCCACTCAAACTTAAAAGGCCAAAATCAATTGGAGGTGTCAAAATAGGTCCTGGAACAGAAGGTAACTTAGAGAGTGAACATGATCTACTGAAGGGCATTTGCTCACTCTTATTTTTTTATTCATTTCAAAATATTAGGTATACAATGCATCTAAAACAAAATGTAATGACTTCATCTGAGGTGCAGAAAACTATTGGGGTCCATTCTTATCTTTAGTCTATACATTCATATACCTGGGCAATTTCCACATTGCCAGGTAGATGCCAGTGTTGTAGCTGTACTGGAACAGCTTGACTACAGGTACAGCAAGTTCTGGAGCACAAGTCTTCAGTACTATTGCTGGAATATTGTCAGGGCTCATAGCCTTTGCAATATTCAGTGTCTTCAGCCATTTCTTGAATATCACATGGAGAGAATCGAATTGACTGAAGACTGGCATCTGTGATGCTGGGTACCTCTGGAGGAGGCTGAGATGGATCATTCACTCGACACTTCTGGCTGAAGATTTTTGCCAATGCTTCAGCCTTATTTTTGCACTGATGTGCTGGGCTCCCCCTTCATTGAGGATGGGGATATTTGCGGAGCTCCAGTGAGCTGTTTAATTGCCCACCACCATTCATGACTGGACATTGCAGGACTGCAGAGCTTAAAACTGATCTATTGGTTGTGGAATTGCTTAGCTCTGTCTATTGTTTGCTGCTTATGCTGTTTAGCACACAAGTAGTTCTGTGTTGTACCTTCACTAGGTTGACACCTCATTTTTAGGTATTCCTGGAGCTGTTCCAGGCATGTCCTCCTGCACTCTTCATTGAACCAGGGTTAATCCCCTGGCTTGGTGGTCATGCCATGAGGTTGAGTACAATTCTGCTGCTGATGGCCTGCAGCACCTCATGTTTGTCCAGTTTTGAGTTGCTAGATCTGCTTGAAATCTATCCCACTTAGCACACTGGTAATGCCACACAGCATGATGGAGGGTATCCTCAAAGTGAAGATGGGCCTTCATCTCCACAAGGACCTCTTATGAATACTGTTAGGGACAGATGCATCTGCAGCAGGCAGGTTAGTGAGTTTGAGGCCACGTATGTTTTTCCCTCTTGCTGGCTCCCTCACCACCTGCCACAGACTCAGCCTAACAGTTATGTCCTTTAGGATTCGGCCAGTAATGGTGCTACTGAGCCACTCTTGGTGATTGACATTGAAGTCCCCCATCCAGAATAAATTCTGCACCCTTGCCACCCTCCAAATTGTGTTCAAAATGGAGGAGCACTGATTCATCAGCTCAGGGGGTGGGGGAAGCAGTGGTAATCAGGAGGTTTGCTCACCCATGTTTGGCACAAGCCCCACAGATGTTAGTAAGGAGGACTTTGCAGGGTCGACAGGGCTGAGTTTGCTGTTGTTGTTTCCAGTCCCTAGGTCGATGCTGGATGGTCTGTCCAATTTTATTCCTTTTATTAGTTTGATGCAACTGAGTGGCTTGCTAGGCCATTTCAGAGGGCAGTTAAGAGTCAACCACATTGCTGTGGGTCTGGAGTCACATGTAGGCCAGACCAGGTAAGGACAGGAGATTTCCTTCCCTAAAGGACATTACTGAACCAGGTAGGTTTTTGCAACAATTGTTTCATGGTCATAATTCCAGATTTTTTATTGGATTCAAATTCCACAGCTTTACCATGGTGGGATTCGAACCCAGGTCCCCATAGTATTACCCTGGGTCTAGTCCAATGACAATATCACTATGCCACCGCCTCCTCTAAAGCTGCCCTTGTTCTCTCTGTCTTTACGTTGTATTGTCCTTCTAGCATCTGCTCATTTTGCTGCTTCACCTAGCTATTTATTTGTAAAACAAGTCATCAGTTCCTTCTGGCTGTTGTCCTGTGGGATATAATTCCACCCTGCAGAGGGTGTGGTATTGTCAGTAAAAACAAGCAAGTTATTGTTATTAGTCCATCAGATACACACCTCAGCAAGGCAGACTATAGTAAACAGGCAAGATAGGTCTGATTGTGGAAACAGCCGCCATTCTGTTGAATGAGAAAATAGGGCTAAATCTCAATCCGAGCACATGGATCATTTTAAAATTAAGATAACAAATGGGGTGAATGTAGAAATATTTTGCACCAAACTAGAACAAGGAGTGGGAGGAGGATTTGGCCATGAACTGAAGACGTGACAGACTAAGTGTAACACAAGGATTGAGAACCAGAGGACACCAATTTAAGGTGATTGGCAAAGGCCACAACAGCAACATGAGGCAAAACACCTTCACACAGTGAGTTAGGATGTGGAATGCATTGCCTGAGGGTGTGGTGGAGGCAGATTCAATCATGGCTTTCAAAAGAAAGTTGAATCGTCATCTGAAGTGGAGAAATTTGCAGGGCCACAGGGGGAGTGCCACTAGGTGCATGACTCCTGCAAAGAGCTGGCAAAGACATGCTGGCCTCCTCTGCGGTGACCATTCTATGATTCTATTCTATGACCGTAAGGCACACTCTCAGCTGTCATACTGTGGAATAGACTGCCACCTAGTGGATTTAATGACACTCCACTCAAACTTTCAACACCAAAATCAATTGGAAGTGTCAAAATAGGTCCTGGAACAGAAGGTAACTTAGAGAGTGAACATGATCTACTGAAGGGCATTTGCTCACTCTTATTTTTTTATTCATTTCAAAATATTAGGCATACAATGCATCTAAAACAAAATGTAATGACTTCATCTGAGGTGCAGAAAACTATTGGGGTCCATTCTTATCTTTAGTCTATACATTCATATACCTGGGCAATTTCCACATTGCCAGGTAGATGCCAGTGTTGTAGCTGTACTGGAACAGCTTGACTACAGGTACAGCAAGTTCTGGAGCACAAGTCTTCAGTACTATTGCTGGAATATTGTCAGGGCTCATAGCCTTTGCAATATTCAGTGTCTTCAGCCATTTCTTGAATATCACATGGAGAGAATCGAATTGACTGAAGACTGGCATCTGTGATGCTGGGTACCTCTGGAGGAGGCTGAGATGGATCATTCACTCGACACTTCTGGCTGAAGATTTTTGCCAATGCTTCAGCCTTATTTTTGCACTGATGTGCTAGGCTCCCCCATCATTGAGAATGGGGATATTTGCGGAGCTCCAGTGAGTTGTTTAATTGCCCACCACCATTCATGACAGGACATAGCAGGACTGCAGAGCTTAAATCTGATCTATTGGTTGTGGAATTGCTTAGCTCTGTCTATTGCTTGCTGCTTATGCTGTTTGGCACACAAGTAGTTCTGTGTTGTACCTTCACTAGGTTGACACCTCATTTTTAGGTATTCCTGGAGCTGTTCCAGGCATGTCCTCCTGCACTCTTCATTGAACCAGGGTTAATCCCCTGGCTTGGTGGTCATGCCATGAGGTTGAGTACAATTCTGCTGCTGATGGCCTGCAGCACCTCATGTTTGTCCAGTTTTGAATTGCTAGATCTGCTTGAAATCTATCCCACTTAGCACACTGGTAGTGCCACACAGCATGATGGAGGGTATCCTCAAAGTGAAGATGGGCCTTCATCTCCACCAGGACCTCTTATGAATACTGTTAGGGACAGATGCATCTGCAGCAGGCAGGTTAGTGAGTTTAAGGCCACGTATGTTTTTCCCACTTGCTGGCTCCCTCACCACCTGCCGCAGACTCAGTCTTAGCAGTTATGTCCTTTAGGATTCGGCCAGTAATGGTGCTGAGCCACTCTTGGTGATTGACATTGAAGTCCCCCACCCAGAGTAAATTCTGCACCCTTGCCACCCTCCAAATTGTGTTCAACATGGAGGAGCACTGATTCATCAGCTCAGGGGGTGGGGGAAGCAGTGGTAATCAGGAGGTTTGCTCACCCATGTTTGGCACAAGACTCCAGATGTTAGTAAGGAGGACTTTGCAGGGTCGACAGGGCTGAGTTTGCTGTTGTTGTTTCCAGTCCCTAGCTCGATGCTGGATGGTCTGTCCAATTTTATTCCTTTTAGCAGTTTGATGCAACTGAGTGGCTTGCTAGGCCATTTCAGAGGGCAGTTAAGAGTCAACCACATTGCTGTGGGTCTGGAGTCACATGAAGGCCAGACCAGGTAAGGACAGCAGATTTCCTTCCCTGAAGGACATTACTGAACCAGGTAGGTTTTTGCAACAATTGATTCATGGTCATAATTCCAGATTTTTATTGGATTCAAATTCCACAGCTTTACCATGGTGGGATTCGAACCCAGGTCCCCATAGTATTACCCTGGGTCTAGTCCAATGACAGTACCACTATGCCACCGCCTCCTCTAAAGTTGCCCTTGTTCTCTCTGTCTTTATGTTATATTGTCCTTCTAGCATCTGCTCATTTTGCTGCTTCACCTAGCTATTTATTTGTAAAACAAGTCATCAGTTCCTTCTGGCTGTTGTCCTGTGGGATATAATTCCACCCTGCAGAGGGTGTGGTATTGTCATTAAAAACAAGCAAGTTATTGTTATTAGTCCATCAGATACACACCTCAGCAAGGCAGAGTATAGTAAACAGGCAAGATAGGTCTGATTGTGGAAACAGCCGCCATTCTGTTGAATGAGAAAATAGGGCTAAATCTCAATCCGAGCACATGGATCATTTTAAAATTAAGATAACAAATGGGGTGAATGTAGAAATATTTTGCACCAAACTAGAACAAGGAGTGGGAGGAGGATTTGGCCATGAACTGAAGACGTGACAGACTAAGTGTAACACAAGGATTGAGAACCAGAGGACACCAATTTAAGGTGATTGGCAAAGGCCACAACAGCAACATGAGGCAAAACACCTTCACACAGTGAGTTAGGATGTGGAATGCATTGCCTGAGGGTGTGGTGGAGGCAGATTCAACGATGGCTTTCAAAAGAAAGTTGAATCGTCATCTGAAGTGGAGAAATTTGCAGGGCCACAGGGGGAGTGCCACTAGGTGCATGACTCCTGCAAAGAGCTGGCAAAGACATGCTGGCCTCCTCTGCGGTGACCATTCTATGATTCTATTCTATGACTGTAAGGCACACTCTCAGCTGTCATACTGTGGAATAGACTGCCACCTAGTGGATTTAATGACACTCCACTCAAACTTTCAACGCCAAAATCAATTGGAAGTGTCAAAATAGGTCCTGGAACAGAAGTTAACTTAGAGAGTGAACCTGATCTACTGAAGGGCATTTGCTCACTCTTATTATTTTATTCATTTCAAAATATCAGGCAGACAATGCATCTAAAACAAAATGTAATGACTTCATCTGAGGTGCAGAAAACTATTGGGGTCCATTCTTATCTTTAGTCTATACATTCATATACCTGGGCAATTTTCCACATTGCCAGGTAGATGCCAGTGTTGTAGCTGTACTGGAACAGCTTGACTACGGGTACAGCAAGTTCTGGAGCACAAGTCTTCAGTACTATTGCTGGAATATTGTCAGGGCTCATAGCCTTTGCAATATCCAGTGTCTTCAGCCATTTCTTGAATATCACATGGAGAGAATTGAATTGACTGAAGACTGGCATCTGTGATTCTGGGGACCTCCGGAGGAGGCTGAGATGGATCATCCACTTGACACTTCTGGCTGAAGATTGTTGCAAATGCTTCAGCCTTATTTTTGCACTGATGTGCTGGGCTCCCCCATCATTGAGGATGGGGATATTTGCGGAGCTCCAGTGAGTTGTTTAATTGCCCACCACCATTCACGACTGGACATAGCAGGACTGCAGAGCTTAAAACTGATCTATTGGTTGTGGAATTGCTTAGCTCTGTCTATTGTTTGCTGCTTATGCTGTTTGGCACACAAGTAGTTCTGTGTTGTACCTTCACTAGGTTGACACCTCATTTTTAGGTATTCTTGGAGCTGTTCCAGGCATGTCCTCCTGCACTCTTCATTGAACCAGGGTTAATCCACTGGCTTGGTGGTCATGCCATGAGGTTGAGTACAATTCTGCTGCTGATGGCCTGCAGCACCTCATGTTTGTCCAGTTTTGAATTGCTAGATCTGCTTGAAATCTATCCCACTTAGCACACTGGTAGTGCCACACAACATGATGGAGGGTATCCTCAAAGTGAAGATGGGCTTTCATCTCCACCAGGACCTCTTATGAATACTGTTAGGGACAGATGCATCTGCAGCAGGCAGGTTAGTGAGTTTGAGGCCAAGTACGTTTTTCCCTCTTGCTGGCTCCCTCACCACCTACCACAGGCTCAGTCTTAGCAGTTATGTCCTTTAGGATTCGGCCAGTAATAGTGCTACTGAGCCACTCTTGGTGATTGACATTGAAGTCCCCCACCCAGAGTAAATTCTGCACCCTTGCCACCCTCAGTGCTTCCTCCAAATTGTGTTCAACATGGAGGAGCACTGATTCATCAGCTCAGGGGGTGGGAGAGCAGTAGTATGTGGTAATCAGGAGGTTTGCTCACCCATGTTTGATTTGATGCCATGAGACTTCATGGGGTTTGGAGTCGATGGTGAGAACTCCCTCCCGACTGAATACCATTGTCGGACAGGACATAGCCAGGGATAGTGATGGTGGTGTCTGGGACATTATGTGTAAGATATGATTCCGTGAGGATGACTATATCAGGCTGTTGCTTGACCAGTCTGTGAGACAGCTCTCCCAATTTTGGCACAAGCCCCCAGATGTTAGTAAGGAGGACTTTGCAGGGTCGACAGGGCTGAGTTTGGTGTTGTTGTTTCCGGTGCCTAGGTCGATGCCGGGTGGTCTGTCCAATTTTATTCCTTTTAGACTTTTTAGCAGTTTGATGCAACTGAGTGGCTTGCTAGGCCATTTCAGAGGGCAGTTAATAGTCAACCACATTGCTGCGGGTCTGGAATCACATGTAGGCCATGTGATGCTGGGTACCTCTGGAGGAGACTGAGATGGATCATCCACTCGACACTTCTGGCTGAAGATTTTTGCCAATGCTTCAGCCTTATCTTTGCACTGATATGCTGGGCTCCCCCATCATTGAGGATGGGGATATTTGTGGAGCCTCCAGCTTAATTGTCCAACACCATTCATGACTGGATGCGGCAGGACTGCAGAGCTTAGATCTGTACTGTTGGTTGTGGAATGGCTTAGCTCTGCCTATTGCCTGCTGCCTATGCTGTTTGGCATGATTCCTGCAAAGAGCTGGCAAAGACATGCTGGCCTCCTCTGCGGTGACCATTCTATGATTCTATTCTA
This sequence comes from Cetorhinus maximus, assembly GCF_964194155.1. NCBI lineage: Eukaryota > Metazoa > Chordata > Chondrichthyes > Lamniformes > Cetorhinidae > Cetorhinus > Cetorhinus maximus. The sequence continues at coordinate 90,925,628 of NC_135895.1, read as the reverse complement.
TGACTGTAAGGCACACTCTCAGCTGTCATACTGTGGAATAGACTGCCACCTAGTGGATTTAATGACACTGCACTCAAACTTTCAACACCAAAATCAGTTGGAAGTGTCAAAATAGGTCCTGGAACAGAAGTTAACTTAGAGAGTGAACATGATCTACTGAAGGGCATTTGCTCACTGTTATTTTTTTATTCATTTCAAAATATCAGGCAGACAATGCATCTAAAACAAAATGTAGTGACTTCATCTGAGGTGCAGAAAACTATTGGGGTCCATTCTTATCTTTATTTTATACATTCATATCTCATGGATCTCTGACAAATCGCCTCAAGGCCACTTCCTTGGTCATCTATTTATTTCCTTTAAAATAATTGAGAAATATACTTAACTGCATAAACATTAAGCAGTCATAGTTAGATAATTTATGTGTCTCAGTACCTATGGTCTACCCCTGTATGATAGGGTGTAACAACACTCAATATTCTTTTGTCCTTATAATAAAGTCTGCATATTTAGAAAGAGCTTTGTAATGCCTATTTTTCCAGTTTGGGGGAGGTGACGAAGCTTTTACGTTATATGTTATTTCCATATATTAATACATATCTCTAAAGTTGCAGTGAATTTAGATTCCAGGTACTTCATCATTGTGAAATAATTTAGCAGTGGATATTCTGAATAACGCAGGTCAGACATACTGGGAAATCTGACCACGATGAGAAGCAAGCAAAGAAAAACTGAGAACATCAGTATTTTTGCGGAAATAAAACATTGCAGGCCTGATTTCAACTCTGTGCAATGGGTGGAGTTAAAATCTCGCCCTTCGTATCAAGAACTGAACTTCTTCACTAACAGCAGCAATACTTGGCGTTGGTTTCAACCTGTGATTCAAGCTGCTAGAATAGCCCACCTAAAGAATTAAAACAATCATTGAGTCCACGGCTCAGAAGAAGGCCTTTGGGCCCAGCATATCTGTGCTGCTCTTTGCAACTGTCCACAACCAGCCTCGTGCTCTCTCCCCACAGCCTTCTGCACTTCAAATATCTATCCTATTTTAAAATTATATTTAATCCAGTTGACACTGACTTTGGGAAGCCTTGGTTCCAGGAACTGCAAATAACATTAAATGGTTGTGACGTCTATCACAATTTTAAATGTAAAAATAAATTTCAAATTAAGATTTTTTTTCTTATCTGGCAGACTTGCTAATTCTCCACAGGATCTATTAAACAAAAAGGCAGGTTTCAAACTTGCAAATATTAATTACAAGGCATTTGAATAAATGAGTAATCGTAAGCAAAATCGAGGGAATTTTCTTTCAGAAAGATGCTGCTAATATTTCCAGCACCATGCAGTGTTTTCCCCTGAGCCCAGCCCAAGATGAGCAGTAGTGTCGTTGAGTAAATGAGGCAGTACAGTTGTTCCCAGAGGTGCCAAGACCAACTGAAGGGAGGCAGTAACCTTACCAGCTGCAAAGATAGACAGCGCTAGAGGAGGGAAACAATACTGAGGATTTTTTTTTACTCTGGTCACCCACTGAGGGCAATGGTGATGTTTCCTAGCTCACATTGTCATTGAGGCACCAACAGATTAAAATTTTATCCAAACGCATTTTTGACTCACAATGGAATGATTGCTCAGATACAGTTGCAAAATATAAGGATTTTGTGTTCTGCTGGGGTCTGTCAGCAGGAAATAACGTTATGTCCGATTGTGGAATGGAATCACAAGTAAAACAAGGAATGCTGCACTCCAGTACTGTTAACACCTGAATTAACCATGGTATTGACTTAGAAACACATTCCACTGAACAGGATATCTGTGTAAACTGAAAACATGTACCTGGATCTTGGGATCAGTGTCAAATGAATGACACCAGCCATTCAAAATCCATCTCAGTGCAGTGCCCGAAACAGCGAATCTGTGACCTGTACCTCTTCAGCCAATCAGATCTTAGGATTCTTACTGAGATGTTCCGAGCTGAATTTTCCCATGGTGTATTACCTTCCCTTAATTCGAGGAGCATTCGCAATAAAGTGGATGAATTAACTGCGCAAATAGATGTAAACAGGTATGATATAGTCAGGATTACGGAGACATGGCTGCAGGGTGACCAGAGATGGGAACTGAGCATCCAGGGGTATTCAGTATTTAGGAAGGACAGACAAAAAGCAAAAGGTGGTGGAGTTTCGTTGCTGGTTAAAGAGGAAATTAACGCAATAGTGAGGAAAGATATTAGCTCCGACAATGTGTAATCTGTATGGGTAGAGCTGGAAAACGCCAAGGGGCAAAAAACGTTAGTGGGGGTTGTATATAGACCCCCAAACTGTAATGGTGATGTTGGGAATGGCATTAAACAGGAAATTAGAGACCCATGCAAAGAAAGGAACATTTGTAATTATGGGTGACTTTAATCTGCATATTGATTGGGCAAATCAAATTAGGAACAATACCGTAGAGGAGGAATTCCTGGAGTGTATACGGGATGGTTTTCTGGACCAATACGTTGAGAAACCAACTAGAGAACAGGTCATCCTAGACTGGGTATTGTGTAATGAGAAAGGAATAATTGGCAATCTAGTTGTGCGAGGCCCCTTGGGGATGAGCTACCATAATATGACAGAATTTTTCATCAAGATGGAGAGTGACATAGTTGATTCTGAGACTACGGTCCTGAATCTTAATAAAGGAAACTACGATAGTATGAGATGTGAGTTGGCTATGATGGATTGGGAAACGTTACTTAAAAGGATGATGGTGGATAGGCAATGACAAACATTCAAAGAGCACTTGGGTGAACTGCAACAATTGTTTATTCCTGTCTGACGCAAAAGTAAAATAGGAAAGGTGGCCAAACCATGGCTTACAAGGGAAATTAGAGATAGTATTAGATCCAAGGAAGAGGCATACAACTTGGCCAGAAAAAACAACACACCTGAGGATTGGGAGCACTTTAGAATTCAGCAAAGGAGGACCAAGGGATTGATTAAGAAGGGGAAAATAGAGTATGAGAGTAAGCCTGCGGGGAACATAAAAACTGACTGTAAAAGTTTCTATAGGTATGTGAAGAGAAAAAAAATTGGTGAAGACAAATGTAGGTCCCTTACAGGCAGAAACAGGGGAATTTATAATGGGGAACAAAGAAATGGCTGACCAACTAAGTACCTACTTTGGTTCTGTCTTCACAAAGGAGGACACAAATAACATACCAGAAATGTTGGGGAACACAGGGTTTAGTGAGAGGGAGGAACTGCAAGAAATCAGTATTAGTAAGGAAATGGTGTTGGCAAAATTGATGGGATTGAAGGCCGATAAATCCCCAGAGCCTGATAATCTACATCCCAGAGTACTTAAGGAAGTGGCCCTAGAAATAGTGGATGCATTGGTGGTCATCTTCTGAGATTCTATAGACTCTGGAACAGTTCCTACAGATTGGAGGGTAGCTAATGTAACCCCACTATTTAAAAAGGAAGGTAGAGAGAAAACAGGGAATTATAGACCAGTCAGCCTGACGTCGGTAGTGAGGAAAATTCTAGAGTCCATTTTAAAATATTTAACAGCTGAGCACTTGGAAAACAGTGGCAGAATCGGACAGAGTCAGCATGGATTCACGAAAGGGAAATTATGCTTGACAAATCTACTGGAATTTTTCGAGGATGTAACTAGTAGAGTTGATGAGGGGGAGCCAGTGGATGTGGTTTATTTGACTTTCAGAAGGCTTTCAACAAAGTCCCACATAAGAGATTGGTGTGTAAAATTAAAGCGCATGGGATTGGGGGTAGTGTATTGAGATGGATAGAAAACTGGTTGGCAGACAAGAAACAAAGAGTAGGAATAAACGGGTCTTTTTCCGAATGGCAGGCAGTGACTAGTGGGATTGGTGCTGGGACCCCAGCTATTCGCAAGATATATTAATGATTTAGATGAGAGAACTAAATGTAATATCTCCAAATTTGCAGATGACACAAAGCTGGGTGGGAGGGCGAGCTGTGAGGAGGATGCAGAGATGCTTCAGTGTGATTTGGACAAGCTGAGTGAATGGGTAAATGCATGGCAGATGCAGTATAATGTGGATAAATGTCAGGTTATCCACTTTGGTAGCAAAAACAGGAAGGCAGATTATTATCTGAATGGCTATAAATTGAGAGAGGGGAATGTGCAACGAGATCTGTGTGTTCTCGTACACCAGTCGCTGAAGGTAAGCATGCAGGTGCAGCAGCCGGTGAAGAAGGCAAATGGTACCTTGGCCTTCATAGCGAGAGGATTCGAATACAGGAGCAGGGATGTCTTGCTGCAATTATACAGGGCCTTGGTGAGACCACACTTGGAATATTGTGTGCAGTTTTGGTCTCCTTATCTGAAGAAGGATGTTCTTGCTATAGAGGGAGTGCAGCGAAGGTTTACCAGACTGATTCCTGGCGGGACTGACATATGAGGAGAGATTGAGTCGGTTAGGATTATATTCGCTGGAGTTCAGAAGAATGAGGGGGGATCTCATAGAAACCTATAAAATTCTAACAGGACTAGACAGGGTAGATGCAGGAAGGACGTTCCCAATGGTGGGGGAGTCCAGAACCAGAGGTCACAGTCTGAGGATATGGGGTAGACCATTTAGGACTGAGATGAGGAGGAATTTCTTCACCCAGAGAGTGGTGAGCCTGTGGAATTCGCTACCACAGAAAGTGGTTGAGGCCAAAACATTGTATGTTTTCAAGAAGGAGTTAGATATAGCTCTTGGGGCGAAGGGGATCAACGGATATGGGGAGAAAGCGGGAGCAGGCTATTGAGTTGGATGATCAGCCATGATCATAATAAATGGCGGAGCAGGCTCAAAGGGCCGAATGGCCTACTCCTGCTCCTAGTTTCTGTTTCCCCACTGCTGGCAGAATGGCAGCTAAATTTCTGGCTTTAGAATGTGAACCAGAAAATATGAGTTATAATATTTAATTCAATGCCAAATCATTTACAGAAAGCAAAATAAAAAACGTATATGAAAGATGGAATTATGAAAGAGAGAAACTGGGCAGAAAGAAAAAGTCAAAAAATGACATTGCTAAAAATGCCCAACAATAATTAAAACCTAAATGAATGAGACTCCACATTTATAAATCTTTCCTTGCCAGAGAGACTGTTTGCTAGCAATTAAGACTTATCATGCCGTTAAATATTACCTTATGCTTGAATAGACAAGCCTTACTTTTTCTGGTGTGTTTCGTGGGTATTGAGTGGATAAGTACTGCAAATTCCCACCCTTCATGTATAAGATTGCCAAGTCTCTCAAAAAGGTACTGTTAAAGCACAGCTTTAGGAGCAGCAAGGCAACTCAAACAGCAACTTCCAGATTTCCGTGATTATATTACCATTCCAGCCTACACCCCTGCCAGCTCCTCCCCCATTCCCCAAACAGGAATCCCAACCTTTGTAACACTGGATCAAATTGTTTCAAAGTATTGTACTGAGGTCAAAGAGAACAGTTAGCCCCAAGAATACAAAAACTTTTGTGAGTTGGTATAATTTTCTTTCCATTTGTCCAATCAACTCTTTTATAAGTGAGCTAATATCAGTAGGCGGTTGACATTGTGCTTAGTGGTTCAGGCAGGCCTGAGGCCTGGGCCTCTGGATGGACCTTACATATGTCTCTTAACGTGCCTTTATAAGACAGGTTCATCCTGACATCTAGGGCTGCTCAATGTTAGAGATTTAGGGCCCAATGAGATTCCAGACATTGGAATTCCCTCTCTCCCTCCCTCCCCCAACCCCCGGCCCACTTCGTGACATCAGAGGCCACATTTGGGGCACACAGAACTTCCACCAGGGCCCTTGGATGAATTGTTAGTCCAGGACGGGTCCTGACATATCTGGCTCCTGGCTAATTTCCCACCCCTTACACCAGGTGTGTACCACTGAATGTGTGATAATTCCAAGACATGGTTACTCATCCATTTATTATTACTGGATGGTTTCTGTACGAAGACTGACTGCTGCATTTGTGTTTGTAACAACAGCCACTCAAAATTTAAAATTTTACAGGAAGTGTTTTGGAATGTGATGAGGTGCTGCAGAAAGTATTTCTCCCTCCAGTGTCGGAGTTTATAACTGCAGCCAAAGGAGAGTCTTGACATGTCGCCAGATAGCAGTGCTACCCTCATTTGCTCAATAGCATTACTGCTGAGGTTAGGGATGATATAATCAATGATTTCAAAAGGAAATTGGATAGATCAACACTTGAAGGAACTAAACTTGCAGGGCTACAGGGATAAAGCGGGCATTAGGACTGACTGGATTGCTCTACAGAGAGCAATGGGCTTGATGGGCCAAAGAGCACCTCCTGTGCCATTACGAATCGGTGATGACCAAGCGGGTACACTGTAATATAAAAAAAGGTATTTGTAGAAACTTTGTCAGCAATCTGCCAAGAATGTCCTAGACTCGCCAGGATTTAAAGATTCATTTTCTGGACCTTGCTGCAACCAGTGAGACAAATCATAGGAATTTGAAAGAAAATGTGATTTAAAAAAAATTTACTGTGAACACTTTTGTTTATCAATTTTTAACAATATTGGAGAAAGGAAATAAGGCCGTTTGGCTGTCTGGGGCTGTTGGAGGTGGGAGGTCATGTGGTCAAAGCTCCAGAAATATGTTCAACCAGAGTTGGCAATGTTATCTGTCAGAGGTGAATCTCATCACTCCATTGTTACTTTTCAGTGCAATAAGACAATGACAAGAATTTAACCTCAGATGGTAATTTCCCTCAGAGATTTTGCCATAAAGTCACTTTAATGGCTCGTGTTCAGACAACGCATGGTAAACATTTAAGCTTACAGGGGCAAAGGAAATCAGTGGCGATGGGGAAAAAAGACCATGGTCTGGATTTTCACCGAGTCAGGTCGACTCGAGAGCCCTTTAAAAATGGCGGGCGGGTCCTGATTCCAGGATTCCCGACTCCATTCCCAGGCTGTCTAATTTTTGGGAGCACCGTTAAAGGATGCGAGTTGCTTCGTGTCAAAAGCCCACATCAGCGACCCCGACCTGGCCAGCTCCATTGCAAAGATCAGCATGTCCTACACCTCTGCAGTTTTCATGGAGCTGGGCCAGGGTTTAAAAGAGTTGTGGTTCATGGCCTCTTAGAGGAGTTGTGAACCCCAGTGTGCATGAGGGGACCTTTTAAACGCTAAGTTCAAAAGGTCCCCTCATGCCCCTTTGCAAGTATCGTCCCCCTACCCCTATGTCCCCTCATGCCCCCATGCCAAGCTCTGCCCTTCCACCCATCCCCCATGTCCCTCATGCCCCTTGTGCCAAGCTCTGCCCGTCCACCCACACCCCCAGGCTCCTTATGCCCCCATGTGCCTCTGCCCACCCCCTATGGCCCCTCATGACCCCTATGCCAAGCTATGGTACTTCCAGGCCCATTGACCCACTGTACATTTTCTTTTTGGTACTGCACCTGTGAAGCATCTTGGGATTCACTATGTTAAAGGCACTACATAAGTGCAAGCTGTTGCTGTTGTTGAATACCTCAGTAGGGGAGAATTTGATGAGGAAACTGCCTCTAAGAAATGAGAAGAAGAGTTGGAGAGGAGCGTTTCTGTGAATATGAGGTGATAAGGTGGTGCAGTAGAGGCTATTAGGTGGGGAGAAGGCCTCCATGAAGGGGAGAGTAACTATTGAGAGAGGTTTTAGGGAAGTTAGTTCAAATCCCACCTTGACACTGAATTCAGCGTATTAGATATAACTTGTGGGCTTGTGCCAGAATAAATCTGTGAACATTGATTGTAAAAACTCAACATGTTGCCAAATTGCCTTCAGGGAAGGGAGCTTTCACCCCTCACTAAGCTGGTCTATTTGGGACCTCTGTCCCACACGACATGTTTGATTCTCAATTACCTCTGATACATCCTGGCAAGTTATGCAACTATAAACGATTGCTCAAAAGTCCAAATGTAGGGAATATCCCTGATGGACCGTTCCGCCAGAATTCTGGCATTTTGTCAAGTCAGACCAAGTCACGCACCATCTTGGTTTGGACATACAGTGCTACTCCTTCATCATTGTTGAATCAATATTCTGAAATTCTAATCCTAAAATTAAATGAATTGACTCCTATTTTAGAGAATTATCCCTCCCAGTTAGTTTAAGGTTGTAGGTGCATTATGACAGTGCAGTTGCTTCAATGTGGCTTTCCTTCACGACAATGCTAAGGATTGTAAATGTAGAGTCAGTTGGATTCTGAAGTGAGACTTCTTTTTGTAGAGAGTTTCACTTTGCTTTTCTCTGGAGCCAGGCCAAATCCCGAGTGCAGCAGCCCTGCGGAAACTTAGCATTGCAGTGAAGTAAAACTATTTCACTGTAAAACTATAAGGAAGGAAAAGGAGGTGGTGTAGCTTTGTTAGTAAAGGAAGAGATCAGTGCTGTAGTGAGGAATGATATAGGCACTGGAGAGCAAGACGTAGAGTCAGTCTGGATAGAAATAAGAAATAGCAAGGGAAGGAAGTCCCTGGTGGGAGTAATCTATAGGTCCCCAGTAGTAGTTCAGCAGTAGGGCACAGTATAAGCTTCTACAAGTATATAAAAGGAGAGTAGCTAAGGTGAATGTTGGTCCCTTGGAGGATGAGACTGGGGAGTTGATAGTGGAGAATGCAGAAATGGCAGAGATGCTTAATCAATATTTTGCCTCAGTTTTGACGGTAGAGGACACTAGTACCAGCCCAATAGTAACAGGTAGTGCAGAGGGTATAGAGAAGGAGGAACTTAGAACAATCAACATCACGAGAGAAAAAGTACTGAGCAAACTATTGGGATTTAAGGGTGACAAGTCCCCAGGACCTGATGGCCTATATCCCAGGGACTTAAAGGAAGTGGCAGCGGAGATAGTGGATGCATCGGCTATAATATTCCAAAATTCCCTGGGTTCTTGAAAGGTTCCAGTGGATTGGAAAAATGCTAATATGAAGCCCTTATTCAAAAAATGGCAGGGGGGAGGCAGAAAGGAGGAAACTATGGACCAGTTAGTTTAATGTCTGTCATTGGGAAATTGTTGAAATCCATTATTAAGGAAGTAGTAATGGGGCATTTGGAAAGTCAAAATGCAATCCATCAGAATCAGCATGGTTTTATGAAGAGTAAATTGTGTTTGACTAATTTGCTAGAGATCTTTGAAGATGTGACAAGCAAAGTGGATAATGGGGATCCTGTAGATGTAGTATATCTGGACTTCCAGAAGGCCTTTGATAAGGTGCCGCACAAAAGATTAATACACAAGATAAGATCACACAGAGTTAGGGGTAATATATTAGCTTGGATAGAGGATTGGCTAACCAACAGAAAGCAGAGAGTCGGGATAAATAGGTCTTTGTCTGGATGGCAAGCTGTAACTAGTGGGGTGCCACAGGGTTTGGTGCTTGGGCCCCAACTATTTACAATCTATATTAATGACTTGGATTCAGGGATAGAAGGTACTTTGGCTAAATTTGCAGATGACACCAAAATAAGTGGGAAAGTAAGTTGCAATGAAGAAATAAGAAATTTACAAATGGATATGGACAGGTTAGGTGAATGGGCCAAAATTTTACAGATGGAGTTTAATGTGGATAAGTGTGAGGTTATCCATTTTGGTTGGAAGAATAAAAAGGCAACTTATTATTTAAATGGAGAGAAACTTCAGAATGCTTCAGTGCAGAGGGATCTGGGTATCCTCATGCATGAATCGCTGAAAGCTAGTATGCAGGTACAGCAGGTAATAAGGAAGGTAAATGGAATTTTGGCATTTATTGCTAAAGGAATAGAGTATAGAAATAGGGAAGTGTTGTTGCAACTGTACAAGGCATTGGTGAGACCGCACCTGGAGTACTGTGCACAGTTTTGGCCCACTTACTTGAGGAAGGATGTAGTTGCATTGGAGGCGGTTCAGAGGAGGTTCACTAGATTGATTCCAGAGATGCGGGGCTTGTCTTATGAGGAGAGATTGAGCAGTTTAGGCGTATACTCGCTAGAGTTTAGGAGGATGAGAGGAGATCTAATTGAGGTACATAAGATGCTAAAGGAGGTAGACAAAGTAGACGTGGAGCGGATGTTTCCCCTTGTGGGGCATTCTAGAATGAGAGGCCATAGTTTTAGGCTAAGGGGTGGTAGATTTAAATCAGAGATGAGGAGGAATTACTTTTCTCAAAGGGTCGTGAATCTGTGGAATTCACTATCTCAGAGTGCAGTGGATGCCGGGGTGCTGTATAAATTTAAGGAGGAGATAGACAGATTTTTAATTAGTAATGGGTTTAAAGGTTATGGGGACAGGGCAGGAAATTGGAGTTGAGGCCGAAATGAGATCAGCCATGATAGTAATGAATGGCGGGGCAGGCTCGAGGGACTGAATGGCCTACTCCTGCTCCTAGTTCTTAGGTTCTTATGTTCAAGCACTCCAGTTAGCATCAATACAGTCTTGAGTACCAAAGATAGCTGTTAACATGTGCATTTGACTGCTGCAACAAGAAAGGGTGGTGGCACATTAGGTATGCAAAGTGCATTTAAATAAAGAACTGCTCCCTGCAAGGAAATTACAAGGCTCTTAAATTATTCAAGGGTTTCAAGTAACGTCATAAATTAAGGGTTCCAAGACTTGTTTACAGACTTGAACCCAATTCCTTTTATCTCTATATAATTACACAATAAGAAATGTTGTGAAAAAGGTGTGAGAGGGGTGGAGGAAAGGTTTTTTGATTTAATCTTTAAATTTGCGGTTACACTGGCAGCTCCTGATACATTACACTTTCAAAGGAAAAGATCTATGGATTGTGTTTCAGGATCCCGGGACATCCAAAATGCTTTAGAACGAATTAGCTACAAGTTTTTGAAGTGACGTCTTTCCTTTAATGGAGGAAACATGGCAGCCAATTTGGGCACAGCAAGCTCCCAACAAACAGCAATGTGAGAATGATCAGATTACTCTGTTTCTTTTTAGCAATGTTGACTGAGGGATAAATATTGGCCAGGACTCCTGAGAGAATTCTCCTCCTCTTCTACAAATTAATACCACAAGATCTTTAACATCCATTCAAAAGTGCAGATGGGACATCAGTTTAAAGTCTCATCTGACAGATGGCACCCCCAACATTGAAGCACTCCCACAGGACTGCACTGGAATGTCAGTCTAACTAATGGGCTGGAGTTTACACATAATTCCTGCCCAGGTCCGCGTAATCTTGGTAGAAGTGAATGAAAGATCTCTCAGGATGTTTACTGTAAATGAATTGCACCCATAACTGCTTTACAGTGGAGTATTTGCAATCTCTTACACTGGTTCAAATGTCCATTCACCTGAAGCAGTCCCTATCCCTAAATCTGGCTATGCCCCTAGGCTGACATGGTGAGGGGGACTGTGCCCATTTGATGGTGTTCGTCACATTGTGTCCTGAGCCTCAGGTGCACAGGCACACAAGGGTCCAGCATTAATCACTCGTACTGCAAGAAGAGAGATCTCAGCTGCTTTTCTCCTTTTCTTTGGGCCTGCTATATTTTCCTTGGCTAGGACTCATGCCAATAAAATAGTTCACTGGAAATTGAATTCAGCAAGTTTCCAGTAAATCAGTGGGCTGAACATTAAAATGTTAGCCCATAATCCTCGACTTCTGAACTAGTAAGCCAGGGCTACAGCCAATAAATCTGCAGATTGCATCATTACCTCAACCGTCTCCTCAGCCCTACTTTGTATATTGTTATGCAGCATCTCTCAAACACATTGTGCCTGCAAGAGATTTGAATCTGGTATTTGACTGCCTCAGCTGCATTTATTCTGCACTTCTGGTGTCAAGATAATGTCTTCTTGGGCACGGAAAGTATCACCTAAATACTGGCAAAAGTTGGGCAAATGAACATTAGCTCACTGTTACTAAGGTCAGCTGGCAGACGTAACTTGGCATTGGGGTGACAGTCAATATCAGCTCGAGATAAAAAGCAGCTGGCGCGAAGCTCTGCCAAGAAAAGGCAAACTTTTCAACTTAAAGTCAAGTATCCTCTGAACACAATATACAAACAACTTTACTTAAGCATGCTAATTTACTTCAATTCAGTGTCCATCTCTTTCCGCTTGCAATTGCTCTGCAATGTTATTTTATAGGAGGATATTATAGTAATGTGAGTATAATTGTTTTGGCCATGCGGCGTGCAACCCTCACACAATAGGCCTATGCTTTGCTCTTGCCATGTTCTACAATTTCAACCTCTGAAGGAATAATTCCTTGCCATTTTATTGCACATTTTGATCAAGTGTACCAACATTAGTTTAAAACTTATTAGTAGATAAGTGTAAAGAAAATATAATTTTTCCAATATTACTGTGGTATACTGTGAAGCAGGCTTGTGGGGACTGTGTGTATGTTTGTGTGTGGGTGTCACTAATTTAATTAAACTGAAGACAGTCAGACTGCAAGGTTTAAATCATCAAAGGGTCAGGTGCAAAAGCAGGCATTTTGAAGTGGTGATGAACAAGCTAAGATGGGATACAAGTAAATACAGCATGAATAGGAATTTGCATTTGGAGATAAATGTGGAGTTGAATTTTTAGCTGTTGAATGTCAAAGAGAAATAACAGGGAGTTTTACAACTGGCAGAGATCATGAATGAAAAAAGCAAAGTTATTAAGTTTATTTTTCCCAAAAGTAGTGGCCATAAAGACAACATGAAAGATTTTTATATTCTGGGAAATGTAACTTCCAAAGAAAGTTAAGAATAATGGGTTTAAAGATGAAAGGGACAAAACATATTTAAGGAAAGATTGAAAGCTGTATGGGTGGTGTGGCCATGTGATATCTTGAAAAGTGTGCTGTGCAAGTACAGAGCTGGGAAGTTAGCAGCCTCTAGCCACCCCAGAGAAGAATTTGCTTGTTCCAGAAATCAAGGTTTTGTTACAAGCTTTGGATTTCCATTGTCAAGTGAGAGGGAAAGAGAAGCCCTGTGAAATACCTCCCCTATAGCAACTGTGGGTGCCTTGCGGTAATATTACTGGATTTTTTTATAGATTAAGAATCTATAGAGGCTGTTTCCTGGAAAAGGGTGCTTAGTTGTGAGTCTAGTTAAGAAGATATCTTTTGGGAAATGGTGTAAGACTAAATTTAACTGTGTATCTGTAATCTTGTGCGCTTAAGTTTCCTTTTCTTTTGTTAATAAATGTTTTAATTTAACATTTAAAATCTCTAAAAGTGGTAGTGCAATCTTTACTTCTGACTTCAGTACACTTACCTTCTCGTAATAAAAAAATAAAATGCAAATCGTTGTGATAGCTTGACCAAGTTTCCCTTTGGGATTTGGTCAGCCCCGCAATTACCACCTGCCATATCATAGCAAAAGGGAAGATTAAAAAAACATAATGGACTACTCCATTGATTGTCTGCAATTATAGGCCCCGATCTTATTCAAAAAGGTGGTCATGATATATTTTTTTTGGATCACTACCAATAACACTACCTCATCATTGCTGGTACTGACAGTCAGTTGATGGACAGTCAATGGTCATTTTATACCACCATCCTTTTGACTTGACAAAGGTAGAAGAAAATGACTGTAGTCCCATTTGTACACCCAAGGCTGTGGTAGGATTGTCAACCCCTCCAGAGTTGTTCTGAAGTCTCCAGGAATTAAGTAATAATATCCAGGACACTGCCGTGAACAACCCTGGAGATAAACCAAAGCGCAATAAAAATAATAGTGTTACCAAAAAAATGAGCAATTTTGTTTACAAGCGATTTTTTGAAATATTGGATGTTGGAATACATGCTCTTTAGCTCTTTTTAAAAAATATGTTCATGGGATGTGAGCATTGCTGACAAAGCCGGCATTTGTTACCGATCTCTAAGTGATCTTGAGAAGGTGGTGGTGAACCACCTTCTTGAACCGCTGCAGTTCATGTGGTGTAGGTACACCCACAGTGCTGTTAGGGAGGGAGTTCCAGGATTTTGACCCAGCAACAATGAAGGAACGGCGACATATTTCCAAGTCAGGATGGTGAGTGGCTTTGAGGGGGAACTTCCAGGTGGTGGCGTTCCCATCTGTCTGATGCCTTTGTCCTTCTAGATGGTAGTGGTCATGGGTTTGGGAGGTGCTGTCTAAGGAGCCTTGGTGAACTTCTGCAATGCATCTTGTGGATGGTACACACTGCTGCTACTGTGTGTCAGTGGTGGAGGGAGTGAATGTTTGTGGATGGGGTGTCACTGTCTACGCCAGAATTTTTTATTGCCCATCCCTAATTGCACTTGAGAAGGTGGTGGTGAGCCGTCTTCTTGAACCACTGCAGTCCATGTGGTATAAGTACACACAGTGCTGTCCAGGATTTGATCCAGCAACCGGGAAGGAACGGCAACATAGTTTCAAGTCAGGATGGTGTGTGACTTGGGTGGGAACTTGAAGGTGGTGGTGTTCCCATCTATCTGCTGCCCTTGTATTTCCCAGGGGTGGAGGTTGCAGGTTTGGAAGGTGCTGTCAAAGGAGCCTTGGCGAGTTGCCACAGTGCATCTTGTAGATGGTATTCACTGCTGCCACTGTACATCAGTGGTGGAGTGAATGTTGAATCTGGTGGATGTGGTGCCAATCAAGCGGGCTGCTTTGTCCTGAATGGTGTCGAACTTCCTGAGTGTTGTTGGAACTGCACTCATCCAGGCAAGTGGAGAGTATTCAGTCTCACTCCTGACTTGTGCCTTGTAAATGGTGGACAGACTTTGGGGAGTCAGGAGGTTAGTTAGTCGCCACAGGATTCCCATCCTCTGACCTGCTCTTGTAGCCACAATATTCACAAGTTCAGTCCAATTCAGGGAGAAAATGGTTGGAGTCATTCCCAGCACAAAGGAAGATGGTTGTGGTTATAGGAGACCAATCATCTTAGCCCCAGAGCATCGCTACAGGAGTTCCTCAGGGTAATGTAGAAATAATGGGGATCAATTTAACCCCCTTCTCCCTCCATTAAAACTGGAAGTGGGCAGGTTGAATTTTTATCATTTTAACTTCCTACCCGATTCAACCCCATTCGCTTTGAGGGTTAAAATGATCCCCATTATCTCCAAAAAAATTTCCCTGTCACTGATGTTAGGCTGACTTGCCTACAGTTGCTGGGTTTATCTCTCTCTCTCCTTTTATGAACAGGGATGTTTCATTTGCAATCCTCCAGTCCTCTGGTACCACTCCCATATTTAAGGGGAATTGGAAGATCATGGCCAGAGCCCCTGCAATTTCTGCCTTTACTGCTCTCATTTACCTAGGATGCATCCCATCTGGATAGGGTGACCTCTCTACTTTGAGACTTGCCAATTACCTTTTAAGTACAACTTTTGTATCTATTTTTATCCTATTCAGTATCGCTACAATCTCATCCTTTACTGTTACATTGACAACATCCTCTTGTCTGGTGAAAACAGATGCAAAATATTCATTTAACACCTACCTAAGCCAACCTAAGTCTGCGCCAACAAAACTATCTCCCCTTTGTTGCCCAATCCACCTTTCTTTTGATGACTCTTTGATGATTTATATGTTTACACAATAGATTTGTGTTTCCTTTTATGATGGCTGCTAATCTATTCTCATCATCTCTCTTTGCCCCGCTTCTTCAGTTTTTTGATTTCCTCCTCACTCTTTGCATTCAGCTTGGTAGCCTTGGTTGTGGCTCAATTAGTAGCACTCTCACCTTCTCTGTTATAGGGTTGCAGGTTTAAGCCCCAATCTTGGACTTAAGTGCCAAAATTAAGGCTGACACTCAGGTGCAGTGCTGAGGGAGCACTGCACTGTCGGAGATGCTGTCTTTTGGATGAAATGTTAAAACAAGGTCCTATCTGTCCTGTCAGGTGGATGTAAAAGGAAGCAATGGTATTATTCTGAGGAAGAGGAGGGAAATTACCCCCTCAACCAACGTAACAAAAACAGACTATCTGCTCATTATCACATTGCTGTTTGTGGGAGCTTGCTGTGCACAAATTAGCTGCTGTGTTTCTTACATCAGTGGCTACACTTTTAAAAAAAAGTACTTCATTGGCTATAAAGTGTTTTGGGATGTCCCGTGGTCATGAAAGGCAAATTACAAGTGCAAGTCTTTCCTTTTCTGTATTATGAACCTAACATTTGTCAAGCCTCCTTTTCCTGTCTCATTTTAATCTCAATCTCTTAAGACATCCAGGGAGTTCTTGTTAAGGATGCCCAACCTTTCCTGATCATGGTGTACCTATTTTGTTCCCAATCCATCTCCTCTTTAAAGACCTCTCATTGCTTAATTACCATTTTGGTGAGCAATTTTTGACTTCTTTTCAACTCACTGAAGTTAGCCCTTCTCCAGTTAAATGTTTTTACACTTGATTTTTCCTTATCCTTTTCCTTAACTTTTCCTAAAGCTGATGATATGATGAGCACAGTTCCCAAATGTTTCTCACTGAAACATGCTCCATTTCCCTCAATTCATTCCCCTGAACTCGATCCAGCACTGCTTCCTTCTCTGTTGGGCTGGAATAACATGAGTTCGAATTAAATTGGAATTTTATGGTCCCACGTCAGGGGGTTTCAAGGTGGGGGGGCTTGTAAAATACAGCACGGGGCCTGTCCACCACCTTCCCACCTGCCCCGACCTGTCTCCCATTTTATGGGGGCGTGTTCGAGGTGTTGAGTGGCCTGCTTGCCCTTGGGCCTATTGTGGCCCTTAAGTGATCAATTAATGACCACTTAAGTGCCTCATCTGTCCCAAGCCAGTAAGGTAGCCTGGCAGCTTTTACAGGGTGAGTTGGTGTCGGGTAAGAGGGCCAGATTTCCCTTGGGGGTACCTTGTGCCCATCGGAGGCACCCCCCCCACCCCCACCACCTCCCCCTCAACAAGGTCATACACCCCCTTTAACCATCCCGCCTGGCCTCTCAAACCCAGCCCTCCACCTCACAACACCTCACCCAGGTCGCTAGAGCCAGCCAGGCCCCCACCACTACCCTGGACTTACCTTCCGTTCAGCCTCCATTAGTTCCTCTTCTTCAGGGAATGGTTGCAATCAGCAGCGACCACCGCTAGAACCTGGCACTGCTGGGATTACAGAGCTGCCGGCCAATCAGATTAGCTGGCAGCTCTGTTTAAGGCAGGGCTTCTTCCCCAGATGGAGTGGAAGTCTTGCCTTTAGCCAATGAACGCCCAGCCGAGTGTTAAATGGCTGCGGGGAAGCCAGAATCAACTCTTCAGGTGGCAGGGGTGGAAAACCATGCCACTTGATAAATCCTGCTCTAAGAGAATGCCGTGTCATTCTGAATTCTCCCAACAAAGAAAATAGTTTTTCTGTATGCACCCAATCAAATTTTTAATTATCTTGTTAAGGTCACCCCTCAACCTGCTAAGGAAATACAAGCTAAGTCTGCGTAATTTAACTCTTTACTCCCTGTTAGCATTCTGGTAAATCTGTGCAGTATCCCTTCCAAAGCTAATATACCTTTCCTGAGTTTGAGTCCAAAGCTGAATGCACTATTCCAGATGGGGTCTGCACAAATTAAACATCGCTGCTACACCTTCATATTCCAGTTCCTTTGAGTTAAAGGCCAACATTCCCCAACACTTATTAATCTGTTTTGCATCTTTGTACCAGTTTTTAGTCATGAACATAAAAATTCCATTGCTCCTTCATTGCTCTCACCATTGAAAAATATCATTTTTTGCCTTTCTCAGATCCAAGATGGATGATTTCTTACTTCCTCGCATTGAACTCCATCTGCCACTGAATAGGTAGCACTGAATGGCCCTGTAAGCTACCAGTACCGGTAACCCCTAACTAAGCACAGGGAGTAAAGTCCAAAGCCTTACTTGCATAGTTTCCTAATGTCAGCATTTTGACTGTGTAGGGGGTTGTCAAACATGGCAGCATAACTTAATCATTACTGTAACTCATGATTAATCCATCAGTGTGTGTGTTGGAGTGGACCTGTATTAAGATAAAACATATGCAACAAACATTGTCCTGATAATTGCATGTCGTTTTATTGAGAGAGGGACAAATTCATAAGTCAATAATGTGGAAAACAGGGTCTCCTCTTCATAACAAGATTTGACTTGATGAATGACCTATTAACTATGAACCAGAACAAAGAGAAATCAAGGTCTGCTCCACTCCTGCAGAAACAGAAACATGTCTTAGGCGTCTCAGATGTAAAACATCCTTCCTGGAAATATTAATTCATAAGAAAGACTGGCAAGGCTTTCACACAGAAATCTGCTACACCATCAGTATAAACTTCACTCCGTAACTCAACTGACTGCAGCAGCATGCTTTAGTCTTTGACTTTCAAAGCAGTTGTGCTTTACTTGTTTTTATTCTGTCTGGGTGCTAAGGTATATTTTGAGTGCAGATGCAAAGATACAAACCAGCACCTCTCTTTAAAGTGTATATTTCACTAACAGGTCACGGTCCCTCTTTGCTTCCCCCTTTTTGATTTTTCACCCTTGACACCCTTTCTCCTTCTCCCGGGGTTTGATGTGCCTCCTATGGCCAAGACAAGGGATGGCCACACTGTTCACAGATTCCCACTAACAACCCCTTGTCTGTGCATAAATGGTTTCAGCCAAAGTTCAACTAAAGTTACCCCAGAAAGCATGGAAGAAATTCTCAGCATATCACTCTAAATTGGCTATTATAGTAAAACCTCCTAACAGCAAACTAAACTCAGGAAGCCCCTCCAATGTCACTATCTTTAACAATCATTGAAGGTATTTTTTACTAAGGCAGCAGGCATTTTCTTTCCTGGATTGATGTGCATATTGAGGATAATGGCAATGGGAAATGTTTATCCAATTCTGTTATCATTAGGCATGTCAGGTTAGCACAACAGGATGTAGAGTGAAGCTCCTTCTAAACTGAACCAATTTTGTGCATAAAACTGAATATCAAGAGCAGCCTCTCCATCCGCGCCCCACCCCCCAGTATCAGATCACCCTCTCTTCGCCCCCGCCAGTATCAGATCACCCCATTCCCCAACCCCCAGTATCAGATCACCCTCTCTCCCCCCCCCTAACCCCCAGTACCAGATCACCCTCTCCCCCCACCCCCCAGGACCAGATCACCCTCTTCCCCACCCCCCAGTATCAGATCACCCCCTTCCCCACCCCCCCAGTATCAGATCACCCTCTCCCCCCCCCCCCCCCCACAGTATCAAATCACCCTCTCCCCCCTCCCCCCCAGTATCAGATCACCCTCTCTCTCCCCACCAGTATCAAATCACCCTCTCCCCCCTCCCCCCCAGTATCAGATCACCCTCTCTCTCCCCACCAGTATCAAATCACCCTCTCCCCCCTCCCCCCCAGTATCAGATCACCCTCTCCACACCCCCTCCCCCCAGTATCAGGTCACCCTCTCTCCCCCCACCAGTATCAGATCATCCTATCCCCATCTCATTATCAGAGCACCCTCTCCTCCCCCTCCCCCCAGTATCAGATCGCCTTCTTCCCCACCACCCCTCGTATCAGATCACCCTCTCCTCCCCCTCCCCCACCCGTATCAGATCATCCTCTCCTCACCCGTATCAGATCACCCTCTCCTCCCCCTCCCCCACAGTTTCAGATCACCCTCTCCCCCCCAACAGTTTCAGCTCACCCTCTTCCCCCCCCCAGCAGTTTCAGATCACCCTCTCCCCCCGACAGTTTCAGCTCACCCTCTTCCCCCCCCGGCAGTTTCAGATCACCCTCTCCACCCCACAGTTTCAGATCACCCTCTCCCCCCACAGTTTCAAATCACCTTCTCCCCCCCACAGTTTCAAATCACCTTCTCCCCCCCACAGTTTCAAATCACCTTCTCCCCCCCACCACAGTTTCAGATCATTCCCTCCAATTTTCTTTTTGACCTTTCCTACACCAGCCAATCTCACAGCATTTCACCAACTTTGCTGTCAGACTCCATTGCTCCATTTGGATGTGTGTGTGCAGTTGTGTGCTTTTGATCCAGTTTTGGTAGGAACTGATCTGAGATTTCGCTGATTTCTTTCGCATCGGACCCTTATAAATCAGCAGTGAGGCAAGATATTTTCATTCTATTGTTTTGGCTGGTTAAAAACCTCAAGCCCCAGGGAGATAAAGGAACCATGTGCTGACCCACTGACAGAGGGTGCCATTGTTGACTGACATGTTGAATTAGCACAGAGATAAAAGCAAAGAACTGCGGATGCTGGAAATCCAAAAAAAGTTATTTTGTCATCTAACTTCTAGCACCTAACTTTGCTACAGTGCAAGAGAGTGACAGACATGTACCTATCCTTCCTTCCATCCCTATTATTATTTGAGTCTGACCATTATTTTTGCTGCATCAAGCACTTTTTATAATGGTATGATTTTCATTCATATTGAGAGCCAATTATAAAAAGTCAAAGCCCACTTCTTAATCACTTTCGTTTGTTTTTAAATATCAAACTTCTGTAAATAATTAGGTGCAACTAAAGCACTTATAAGTTCAATCTAATTTCACCAAATACAAATTGAAAACTATACAATGATATAGCACATTGAATCAAGTCTGTTGTGCATTGTAAACTATTGCCTTTACATTCAGTAAGACTGCCAATTTTATTTTGACTATGGTTTAAACTGTAATCAAACTGGTAAAAATTTGACCTAATTAGGCTCCAAATCCTAAAGTTTCTTAACCTCATTACCTACAATAATATAAAAATGTCACGGATGTTCAGTGAACTGTTGCCTCGTAACACAGAGTGTATTCACATCAAGCATTGTGGTGTGGCACTGCCAACTCCTGTTATTACAGATGGCCAGTAGGTGTAGGTGTTAGCTTCCTGTTGTGAATGAAATGGGCATTCGCGACCCTTGAACTCACTTAGACTGGGCACGTTGCCACACTCAGCGAGGTATATGTGGGAGACCCCACAATCGCCCCACAGTTTCTGCAATTGGATCCTAGATGATTAAGTCCCAGAAAAGTCAGAGGTTTTGAAAAAAATTTGAGAATATGCAGACTATTTGGCTGGTGCTCAGGTCTTTAAGTGGCAAGTGTTTTGATGTGGTTTCTTTAAACTTCGCTTTAGTTTTATTCTCCCTCAGTAGAGATTTGGGGCCGTGTTATTTTCTGCTGAAATTGTGCTTCTTCATGGTGCAATATTGTTTCATTTTAGTCATGCTCACCTCTTCCTCTTATAAGCTTCGCGGAGTTGCTTCTCCGGGGCCTTAGCTTATTTCTTTGGGGTGACTGAACAAATTCACATGCAGGAAATGTGAATTTGAAGTCCTCGAAATCTAGATTTTAGATTAAGGTCAGACTGCATGAACCCTTTCTCCTGTTCTCTATGGATTCAATATTTACCTCATACTCCATTACGATACTGAGAAGCCATGGGCCAGAATTTTACATCCCACAGGTGGGTGTGCACCCGTCCCAACTGGCTGCAAAATAGCGGGAGATGACGTGGGGTGAGCATCCCGACGTCATTGTCTACTCGCACGATATTTCGCTCGGCGGGTGCGCGCAGCAGTTGTAAGCGTGCGCCAACAATTAAGTGGGCAATTAAGCCGATTAAGGAGGCAATTGAAAGCGATTCTTCATGGCCTATCCACTTTTCTGGTTGGCGGATGGGCCAATCAGCTAGGCGGCCTTTACATTTTTGCTCGGCCTCGATCCAGGGTGGGATGAAATCTCTGTGCGGAAATAAAATAAGTGAGGTATCTGGGGACTGTCTTTTTATGATGTATAGCTTTCAGGTACTTGATTGTGCTGCGTGGACGTATTTTGCAGCATTTTTGTTGTTTCGTTTATTCTGTGGATGTCTGCAGCTCCCTGAGGCAGATGTCTACCTCCAGGCAGCTCTCTCGAAGCGTTCACCGGCGCCCGCCCTCTTACCGCCCCCCCACCGGCAGTGCTGAGCCTTTCTCAGCGTACGTTTCACGCTGGATGGCCGTTAATTGGCCAGCCAGCGTGAAATCGCGGTCGGGGGTCAGGGGCCCTTTTCCCTATTGCTCCCGGTCTGCCCAATCGCGCACACCTGATGAGCGAAAAGTTCAGGCCCATTTTTTTAATGATGTTCCTTATCTTACCCTTATCCCCACTGAGGTTGTCAAAGATCGTATGTTCCCTGTTAGGTTTCAGAAATCTTGGGCAACTTTTCCATTGGAAGGAACAATCTATTACATAGAAGTTGCAGCTCAAGAATAGGCCATTTGGCCTAACAGGTCTATGCCAGTACTTGGATTCAACATCAGCCTCCTCCCCCTCCTCCTTTACTTTATCTCACCCTTTCAGCATATCCTTCTATATATTTCTCTTATGTTTTATATTGATTCATTTGCAGGATGTGGGCATCGCTGGCCAGGCCAGCATTTATTGCCCATCGCTAATTGCTCTTGAGAAGGTGGTGGTGAGCTGCCTTCTTCAACCGCTGCAGCCCATGTGGTGTAGGTACACCCACAGTGCTGTTAGGAAGGGCTCTCCAAGATTTTGACCCAGCAACAGTGAAGGAACGGCGATATATTTCCAAGTCAGGATGGTGTGTGGCTTGAGGGGAACTTCCAGGCGGTGGTGTTCCCATCTATCTGCTGCCTTTGTCCTTCTAGATGGTAGTGGTCATGGGTTTGGAAGGTGCTATCAAAGGAGCCTTGGTGAGTTTCTGCAGTGCATCTTGTAGATGGTACACACTGCCACTGTGTGTCGGTGGTGGAGGGAGTGAATGTTTGTGGATGTGGTGCCATTCAAATGGGCTGCTTTGTCTTGGATGGTGTCAAGCTTCTTCAGCATTGTGCGAGCTGCACTCATGCAGGCAAGTGGGGAGTATTCCATCACACTCCTGACATGGGCCTTGCAGGTGGTGGACAGGCTTTGGGGAGTCAGGAGGTGAGTTACTCACCACAGGATTCTTTAGCCCTGACTTGCTCTTGTAACCAAAGTATTTATATGGTTAGTGCAGTTCAGTTTCTGGTCAATGGTAGCCGCCAAGATGTTGATCGTAGGGGATTCAGTGATGGTAATGCCATTGAACATCAAGGGGCGATGGTTAGAGTGTCTTTTGTTGGAGATGGTCATTGCCTGGCATTTGTGTGGTGCAAATGTTACTTGCCAGTGGCAAGTAATACTCGCGCCATACAAGTGCTAACTTCCCCTTAAATACTATTCAACAATTCCATGTGGCAACTGACTCCACATTCTCAACACAATGAAAAAGTTGCTCCTGAATTTATTATTGGACTTATTAGTGACCATGAAATTTTAAAAATGTGTTTTGAGTTAAGGCTTGCTTTAATGAGATTGAGTTTCTCAGGAAAAAACTTATTCTGTTGGGTGGGTTTTGATTTCTTCCTGGCTATTGCCAGTCGGAATAATATGGACGCCAAGGAAGCCTGTCTGAAATTTTACAAACAAGAGTGCACAATGGAAGGCTGTGGAGAGAGTGAAGCTGCTTACGGGTTGTAGGTCACAATACAGAGGAGTTAAGTAAGATGACCCATCAAGTCAGAGTGAGAAATTTCTTTGCATGTTCTTTACTTTGTATCATTATGAAAAATTATGTAAAAACAAATTGCATGGATTGAACTAATTGACTCTATCCATATCTGTTAGCCTATCCATGAAATAAAGCAATGTGTGAATCAAATCAAACTTCGCTTCATCGTATGTTAACTCACTCTGCTACCGGAAGGTATTCGTCTAAAAGACATATGGACACCTGCCCAGATCATAATGGACTTTTGATGTTACATTCACAGATAGAAAAAGGGCAGCAAAGGTAATCTCCCATAAAAGTAAGATACAGAGACGGTTAATGGAAACAAATGGCACCAGTGACCCAGAGAATGTAGATCTGAATTCATTTTTCAATTTGGACTCTATACTCAGGTTTTCATTGGGCAAGAGGAAAACACCTGATCCTTCAAAGTGTCCATGCTCACTAGCACTGCTGCACTAGAACTGGCAGGCAGACATTTTGGTTCTAATGAATAAGCCTTGTGATACTTTATAGGTGAGATTATTGGCTTCCCCATGGCTACTGTCTATGTTACACCATGAACAGCTAAGAAGAAACATTCTTTAGTAGAGAGACTGCTCCTTTCTTAGTTTTCCCTTTCAAACCCCTCCCTGAAAATTATGCTATTTAAAAGTTAAATAAAAGCCAGGGAAAACTGAACAACAATGCAATTTGGAACTTGAGACTCAGACCTCTGAATGGAAGTGGCCAGGTGTAAGGGATCAATGGTACTGTCGCAGTGTCACATAGCGCAACATCACTACCCAGTGGAAGAAACACAACATTACAGCATGTTTTTGAAATGGTAACATATAAAGGGCTATCCCTTGAAGGGAGAGAAAACATAACTTGAAATCAGTTTTTCTGTTACACACTGAAAGGTAATATTACTTACGCTAGTGGCTCCCATAGTTCCAATAACAAACACTTGAAAAAATTTTCATAATCATTTGTTATATTCCCTGTCCCTACCACAAAGTGGCACTGTCTTATAGAGACTGATAGAAAGCACATATTTGCAAGTGAGAACTTGTCACATGACCACAACAATATGCCTTATATAATGCCTTTAACATTGTAAAATATCCCAAGGTGCTTTACAGAAGCGTTACCAAACAAAGTTTGACACCAAACCAAAGGCGGCGATATTGGGACAGATGCCTAAAAGCTTGATCAAAGAGGCTGGCTTTAAGGAGCATCTTAAAGGATGGGAGAGAGATGGAGAGCTGGAGAGATGTGAGAGAGAATTCTAAAGATTAGGGTCTAGACACCTGAAGGCACAGGTGTCATTGAACAGCCGAAGGAAATTGGGGATGCATAAGAGGACAGAACTGGAGGAACACAACTCTCAGAACAAAAACAGAAATACCTGGAAAAACTCAGCAGGTCCGACAGCATCTGCGGAGAGGGATACAGTTGACGTTTCGAGTCCATATGACCCTTCATCAGAACTAAAAAAATATAGAAATGAGATGAAATATAAGCTGGTAGAGGGGGGTGGGACAGAAGGAGCTCGATAAGGGGCTAGTGATAGGTGGAGGCCAAGAAGAGACTGTCAAAGATGTCATAGACAAAAGGACAAAGGGGTGTTGACGGTGGTGATATTATCTAAAGGATGTGCTAATGGGGACATTAAGGGTAGCAAGCAGGACAAGCTAGTGGCAGATGGCCCTAGTGGGTGTGGGGTGGGGTGAAGGGATCGAAATGGGCTAAAAGGTGGAGATGAAACAATAGACCGAAATAAATTTTAAAATAGGTAAGAAAAGAAAAATATATTTGTAAAAAAATTATAAATTATTGGAAAAAGGGGGGGGGGGGATTGGAAAGGGGGTGAGGATGGAGGAGAGAGTTCATAATAGGGTCCCCCTTGTTCTCACTTATCACCCCGACAGCCTCCGCGTTCAAAGGATCATCCTCCGCCATTTCCGCCAACTCCAGCATGATGCCACCACCAAGCACATCTTCCCTTCACCCCCTCTGGTGGTTTTCCGCAGGGATCGTTCCCTCCGGGACACCCTGGTCTACTTCTCCATCACCCCCTACACCTCAACCCCATCCCACGGCACCTTCCCATTGCAACCGCAGAAGGTGCAACACCTGCCCCTTTACTTCCCCCCTCCTCACTATCTAAGGGCCCAAACACTCCTTTCAAGTGAAGCAGTGCCTCACTTGCACTTCCCTCAATTTAGTCTACTGCATTCGTTGCTCCCAATGCGGTCTCCTCTACATTGGAGAGACCAAACGCAGACTGGGTGACCGTTTTGCGGAACACCTTCGGTCTGTCCGCAAGCATGACCCAGACCTCCTTGTCGCTTACCATTTCAACACACCACCCTGCTCTCATGCCCACATGTCCGTCCTTGGCCTGCTGCAATGTTCCAGTGAAGCTCAATGCAAACTGGAGGAAAAGCACCTCATCTTCTGACTAGGCACTTTACAGCCTTCTGGACTTAATATTGAGTTCAACAATTTCAGATCATGAACTCTCTCCTCCATCCCCACCCTCTTTCCGAACCCCCTTTTTCCAATAATTTATAATTTTTTTACAAATATATATTTTTTTCTCACCTATTTTTAAATTTATTTCAGACTATTGTTTCATCTCCACCTTTTAGCCCATTTCGATCCCTTCCCCCCACCCCACCCCACCAGGGCCATCTGCCACTAGCTTGTCCTGCTTGCTACCCTTAATGTCCCCATTAGCACATCCTTTAGATAATATCACCACTGTCAACACCCCTTTGTCCTTTTGTCTATGACATCTTTGACAGTCTCTTCTTGGCCTCCACCTATCACTGGCCCCCTATCGAGCTCCTTCTGTCCCACCCCCCTCTACCAGCTTATATTTCATCTCATTTCTATATATTTTAGTTCTGATGAAGGGTCATACGGACTCAAAATGTCAACTGTATCCCTCTACGCAAATGCTGTCAGACCTGCTGAGTTTTTCCAGGTGTTTTTGTTTTTGTTCTAGATTTCCAGCATCCGCAGTATTTTGCTTTTATCACAGAATCCTCAGAATTGTGGGGCTTGAGGAGATTACAGAGTTAGCATTAGAAAAAAATGCCAACTGAAGTGCTGAATCATGTTAATAAGAGTGTGTGCCCCAGTAACATTTCAGTTTAATGATATGCACAACACATTAATACAACTGTAGTAATTATGGTTTTGTTAAATATTGGACTTACCTTTAAGAATAGTCCTGTGATGTAAGATCACATGATTTGTGTAAACCAATGTGTTAGCAGCGCGGGCTACCTCCTCAGTCAGTGTAGAGATAGTGATGGAGTTGAAAGCACATGTGTAGTTGCTGGTGGCTGTATTGTAAATAAACCTAATGTTTCCATTTAGAAAGTTGCCTGCAGATCAACTCTATTACAAATAGGCAGCAAGGCCAAATTACAACAAACTAGCGATGAGGATAAATCAAGGTAAATCGGAATCGGTAATCGCCCAACGATTGAGAGTATCAACGTCCGTTTAAAATAACAGAAGATATACTCACCCAAAATACCACAATTTGGTAGAATCGATCCCTTTGAGTCAGCCACAGATGATTGGTCTCAGTATATAGAACGCCTTGCATTCTTCTTTCAAGCAAGTGAAATCACCAGGGGTGGGAGAAAAGAGGCGAGCGATCCTCTTGAGTGCTTACGGGAACAAAACCTACAGTTTGATTCGAAGTTTGATGGCATCCAGTGCCCCAGGTTCGAAGAATTCCGGAGAATTGGTGGACCTCGTGAAGAGACATTTTCAACCCAAGCCCTCAGTCACGATGCAGAGGATCCAGTTCAATTCACAAAATAGACCCCCGGGTGAGACAATTACTAGCTATGAAGCGAATTTGAAGCAACTAACAGAACATTGCGAGTTCGGTGAGACTCTGAATGACATGCTCAGAGATCATATAGTGTGTGGTGTGAAAATAGACACTATTCAGACAAGATTGTTGGCTGAAGTGAGTCTAGATTTTAAGAAGGCGTTAGAAATAGTACTGGCCATGGAAAGCACTGTAAGAGATTCACAAGCAATACAAGGGGTGCAAAACGTCACTGTACTCCAAATCAGGCAGGAATAGACAACAAGAAAGTGACGCGAAAAAGCAAGACTCCGCCACAAAGCTAACCAGAAAATAAGAAGAAATAATTTAGCAGCTAAATCGAAGAAC
Source organism: Cetorhinus maximus (assembly GCF_964194155.1). Lineage (NCBI taxonomy): Eukaryota > Metazoa > Chordata > Chondrichthyes > Lamniformes > Cetorhinidae > Cetorhinus > Cetorhinus maximus. The sequence goes on along the minus strand of NC_135895.1, from coordinate 90,898,027 downwards.
AGCTGTAATTGATGTGGAAACAATCAGTCTTTTAAAGTAGAATGTTACTTTTGTCACAGCAGTGGACATATGATGAGACAGTGCAAAGTGAGATTTAAACAGGCTTGCAAACCACAGAAGAAGTCCAATGAAATCTACAGTGTAGAAGAGCCTGAAACAACAAATTCTGACATTTATTCATTGTTTACCATGAAAGTTGGGAAGACAGAGCCAATATTTGTTACAGTACAAGTGAATGGTAAACCAGTAAAAATGGACATGGGAACTTCCACTACTGTAATTGGACAATACACTTTCAGATATTTTAATAACCGTGAACAGCAATTAAATTTGGAACAAACATCTGCCAAGTTGAAAACGTACGTAGGTGAAGATATCTAATTAAAAGGTATCAGCAGAGTAACTGTCCATTATAGAAACCAATCGGCACAGCTACCAGTGATGGTATTGAGAGGCAGTGGACCAAGCCTTCAAGGGCGAAACTGGTTAAGGGAAATTAACCTTGACTGGCCAGTGAGATTTCAAAATAAAAGCTGTAAGAGTTCCTGTCTTAAAAAAGGAACAAGGCAAAGTATGGCAGAAAGAGCCTGGAAAGTTCAAGGACTACTACAGGATGAAAAAGGAATGTGTAAGGACTCAACAACCTGACGAAATGCAGTCTAACTCGAACAAAAACATGGAAGAACAGCAGAAGACACTCAAGGAGACCCTGCTGAATGACAGAGTTCAAGACGAAGTGAGTAACCTTCGCAAGGTAAAGGGAAACCTTTTGAAAAACCTTCACACACGACAAAATTCCCTCAGGTCAGAGTTTGTGCCTCTAGAAGAGTACGAAGAGAAACAGAAAGAAGTCAGCGCCTCTGAACAAGCTGAAGAACCAACTGACAGAGAAAACACAACAATGTTTAAGTTTCTAGGAGGCAGCCAACAAACACAAAAAAGAGACAGAAGAGCTGAAGAATCAGCTAAATTAAGCCAAAGAGGCTTTGAAAACAAAAAATTGGAGAGCTTTCCAAGAGGTGAGCAGATAATGAAGTCTTGGGATACTCAGCCACTGAACTAAGACAAGTTGAGATTTCACTTGAGATAAGTCTTGGCCGACAGTGAAGTCAAAATGAAGGATGAGACTAAACTCTGTAGTAGAAAGACGATGACAAAAAGGAAGAAGTTTCCAAAAAGCCAATAAAATGATGGCTGGTAGCACCTATAAACACTCGAAGGGGGCAATAAACAAATTACAGAACTGTGTCTACTTTGATATTATTTCAGTCCCTCACAATGATTTGCTGGATGATGATGCTGAAGATAAAATCAAAGAGGTACAAGTTACTTCCAAGGCATTCTCTGGAAAGAATTCTAGATACTGTCGACAAATATGAATAAGTTCACAGGTGATTCGTTGGAGACCAAGCTTGCACGCTTTCTTTTTCACTACAGAACGATCTCCCACATGACGACAGGAGCAACACCTACAGAATTGTTGATGAGACGCCATCTTAGGACAAGACTGAGCCTAATATTTCCAAATTTGGATGGGAAGGTGACGAAGAGTCAAGGAAACCAAAAAGCTACACATGACTTGCATAGTCATGAGAGACAATTTACTGTTGGAGAAGCAGTATACGTGAAAAATTTCGGTGGAGGACCAAAGTGGTTACCAGGTAAAGTAAGTTCAGTGACCGGACCATTATCATACCATGTGGAAGTGGAATCCTGGATCACCTGTAAGCATGTGGACCATTTAAGAAAAAGAGAGATACCACAACAAGGTATGGTCCCACTGTAACCATTACTGAACCAGTGTTTCCTGTTGAAGATGCTTAACCAAGGACTGACATGTCTGACGTCTCTATCAGAGTGGAAGACACTGAACTGCAAGTGCCCACTGAGGTACCTGATGTTCATGCAGTTCCAGAGAATGTGGTTCCTGAAAAAGAATCTGAGGTCGTGGAGCTACGACGTTCCACATGAATCAGGAAACCACCTGAAAGACTAGACTTGTAAATTTCATGACCTGTGTAAATGTTATAACGTCATGAGATAAATTTACTTATAAATACAATATGTACAAAGTTAAAGGGGGAGGAATGCAGTAATTATGGATTTGTTAAATGTTGGCCTTTAAGAATAGTCCTGTGATGTAAGATCACGTGATCTGTGTGAGCCAATGTGTTTATAGTGCAGGCTACCTCCTCAGTCAGTGTAGAGATAGAGATAGAGTTGAAAGCACACGTGTAGTTGCTGCCGGCTGTATTATAAATAAACCTTATGTTTCCACTTAGAAAGTTGTCTTCAGATCAACTCTATTACAAAAAGGCAACAAGGCCACACTGCAACAACAACATACAGGTGTGTCCTGACATTTCCAGTGGTAATCTCCAGAGGATATGCGGAAACTCTGGACATGAATCGAAAATGTGCTTTAAGTTACAATATGTTAAGTAATACCTGAACTGTGCTGGGCTGTAGCTTTGGAGCTCTGAGGACGGCACATAAATCACTCCCATGGTTTACAAAATGTCAGTGGAGCTTCTTAACGTTTTACAACTTTGTCAGACTGTCCAAACTTAACCTTTGTTTCACAGATAAATCCTGCTATTCAGAGAGCACAAACCCTTCCCTCTTAGCAAGATGTGGAGAATTACTCCAGCTTCCGTTTCATGTTTGTGTTGATTCTAGGCCACCTCACTGTTACCTAGTTTAGCATCATTGACTAAGCAGCTTGGAGGGAGGAGGAAATGCTTTCTTACTGCGTGCAGGGCTGTTGGACAGGTGTAATAATTTTCAACAGTTGTTAGTAGTAGGCAGTTTATATTATAAAGTTGTCTGTCTATTACACTGGAAAGAGCACTTAAAACTATGCAAAGCATCTCTCAATTGTCTCCTTTCATACTATGTGTATAAGATAATTCGCAGTTAAGTGAACCTTTCAATAATTGGGTGGTCATAGGGATCATTTTGATTTAGTGCTTTAGTGTAAAACTGGCTGCAGTGAGGACCAGCCTGTTTAACATCTCTGCCAAAATGTTAATTCCATTGAGTGAATGGGTGGTGAGGAGCCTTGTTCTGGAGTTGGGCAGAGTTTGGAATCCGTTTGGTCCATCTAAACACATGATACCTGTTCATGTAGTCAGCAGGATTCAATCAGAAATCCAGGAGAAAAGCTTCCTCCATTCATAAAAAAACTTTTATTAGTATAATGAAGAGGGCAAATCACCCCTATCCTGAATGGGTGAATAGTAAATTGCATTCAGTGTGGACAAAGACAGGTTAATGAGACAAGAGAAGGGAAATACAGTGGGCAAAAATCAAATGGCTCTAGGCTACAAAATGTAACAAAGTAAGGGATTGTGGTTCATTGGTGGACATAACAGCGGTTAGGAATTCTAACCAGATCATTGGATGTATAACCAAAGTGTAACACAAATCCCAGGAGGTGCTAGTTAGTCTGTTCAAGGCACTAGGGCTTGAAAACCTGGAGAACAGAGTACAGTTCTGGATACTGTACTGTGGCAAGGATATTGACCCTGGGAGCAGTGTGGAAAAGGACAACCAAACTGATACCTGATATCTTAGAGTGTCAGAGTTGTGACAAGAGATTGAAAGGCCAGAGAATGTTTTCTCTGGCAAAGAGAAAGCTCAAGGGAGACATTCATTCATGGGATGTGGGCATTGCTGACGAGGCCAGCATTTATTTCCCATCCTTAACTGCCCTTGAGAAGGTGATGATGAGTTGCCTTCTTACACCCGCAGTGCTACTAGGGAGGGAGTTCCAGATTTTGACCCAACGACTGTGAAGGAATGACGATATATTTCCAAGTCAGGATGCTGAGTGGCTGGGAGGGGAACTTCCAGGCGATGGTGTTCCCATGTGTCTGCTGCCTTTGTCCTTCTAGATGGTAGCAGTCGTGGGTTTGGAATGTGCTGCCTAAGGAGCCTTGGTGAGTTTCTGCAGTGCATCTTGTAGATGGTACACACTGTGCATCAGTGGTGGAGGGAGTGAATGTTTGTGGAAGGGGTGCCAATCAATTGGGCTGCTTTGTCCTGGATGGTGTCAAGCTTGTGAATGTTGTCAGAACTGCACTCATCCAGGCAAGTGGGGAGTATTCCATCACACTCCTGACTTGTGCCTTGTAGATTGTGGACAGGCTTTGGGGAGTCAGGAGGTGAGTTACTCGCCGCAGGATTCCCAACTTCTGACTTGCTCTTGTAGTCACAGTATTTATATGGCTAGCCCAGTTCAGTTTCTGGTCAATGGTAACCCTCAGAATTTTGATAGTGGGCGGGGGGGTGGGAGGGGATTCAGCAATGGTAATGCCATTGAATGTGAAGAGGTGATGGTTGGATTCTCTAATTTCAGATGGACATTGCCTGACACTTGTGTGGCATGAATGTTACTTGCCACTTGTCAGCCCAAGTCTGGACATTGTCCAGGTCTTGCTGCATTTGGACATGGTCTGCTTCAGCATCTGAGGAGTTGTGAATGGTGCTGAATACTGTGCAATCACCAGCGAACATCCCCACTTCTGACCTTATGATGGAAGGAAGGTCACTGATGAAGCAGCTGAAGATGGTTAGGCCGAGGACACTACTCTGAGGGACTGATCTCATCCTGTTTACACAACAGAAGCTTTGACAGAAACGTATAATGGAACTTATGATTTCAAAACTGGGATAGATTTCCAAGACTTGACATCAATAGATTTTTGGTAGGTGAGGGATATAGATCAAAGCTTGGTAAAGGCAGTTGCGTTATAGTTCAATAACTGAATGGCACAACAGGCTCGAGGGACCAAGGTTAGCTGCTGTTCCTATATTCGACATTCTTAAGGCAAAAGATAAATTGGATCCCACTAGCATGTTTGGGATTGTTACAAACTCTAGAAGCAAAGGCATGCACTAATAAAACAAAGTGTGCAAAGGGTTCAGGGTTAACTACTTGACATGAATGAATATGTGGAATGGGAGCAACTGGAGAGAAATAGTATGACAAGAATTAAGGGCTGATTGGAGGTAGAGTGAAAATTTTAAGGGAAAATTGGATAAATATTTGAGGGAATGGATGATTGAAAAGTTTATAGACCAGTCAATTGGACAGCAGAGCCTTTCCCTGCAATATTCTGTTCAGCAATTCCAAAATACAACAGGATATGAGTAGAAAAAGAGCTGAAGATCTAAACAATTACTTTTGAAGCCTGATTACTGTTATGATGTAGATATATGCTGCAGTCAATTTACCCACAGCACGGCCCCAAAAAACAGCAACTTGGATGAGTGAACAATTAATCTCCTTTTGGTAGTGCTGATTGTGGAGGAATATTACTCATAGTGTCTGAAAACTCCTTGCTCCTCTTCTTATAGTGCCATGGGAACTTTTATATCTACGTCAATACGGTCCTGGTTTCATCTCATCTGAAAAATCCATATCACCAGCAATGTAGCTTTTACTCAGTGTCGATCTAAATTATGTGCTCAAACTAGAGCTTTAAGTCCACCACCTTCTGACTCAGATGAGCACCACCAACTGAACCAACATGATAGTGTAAGACCATAGGCCATAAAATGTAGGAGCAGAAGGAGGCCATTCGGCCCAATCGAGTTTGCTCCACCATTCAATGAGATCATGGCTGAACAACTCCACTTTCCTTCCTTGTACCCATAACCCTTGATTCTCTTATTGATTAAAAATGTCTATCTCAGCCTGGAATATACTAAATGACCCAACTTCTACAGCCCTCTGTGGCAAAGAATTCCACAGATTGACTACCCTCTGAAAGAAGAAATTCCTCCTCATCTTTGTTTTAAATGGGTGCCTCCTTACTCTGAGATTATGCCCTCTGGTCCTACACACTCCCACAAAGGGAAACCGCCTCTCAGCATCTACCCTGTAAAGCCCCCTAAGAATCTTACATATTTCAATAAGGTCCAATGAGTACAGGCCCAACCTACTCATCCTCTCCTCATAAGAAAATCCCTCCATCCCCGGGATCAACCTAGTGAACCTTCTCTGGACTGCCTCCAATGCCAGTATATCTTTCCTTAGATAAGAGGACCAAAATTGTTCACAGTATTCTAGGTGTGGTCTAACTGGTGCCTTGGAAAGTTTTAGCAAGACTTCCCCATTTTTATACTTCATTCCCTTTGAAATAAAGGCCAACATTCCATTTGCCTTCCCTATTACCTGTTGAATTTATATGTTAGCTTTTTGGGATTCATGCATGAGGACTCCCAAATCCTTCTCTGCTGCAGCCTTTCTCCATTTAAATGATACTCAGCTCCTCTATTCTTCCTCCCAAAGTGCATAACTTCACATTTTCCCACATTACATTCCATCTGCCAAGTTTCTGCCCATTCACTTAACCTGTCTATATCCCTCTGTAGACTCCTTGTGTCATCCTCACCACTTGCCTTCCCACTATTTTTATTATATTGCACTCCACTAGTTACAGGTGGCCATCCAACTCTGTTTTCTGTCAGTTAGCCAATCCTCTATCCATACTAATATACTACCCCCAACACAATGGGCTATCTTATTAAGGAGCCTTATTTGCGGTTCCTTATCGAACACCTTTCTACTGGTTCCCTTTTATCTATCCTGCTTGTTACCTCCTAAAAGAATTCTAATAAATTTGTTAGGCATGATTTCCCCTTCATGAAGCCTTGCTGACTCTGCTTGGTTAGATTATGTATTTCTAAATGCTCTGCTATTACATCCTTTATAATAGACTCCAACATTTTCCCAATGGCAGATGTTAAGCTAACTGGCCTATAGTTACCCGTTTTATTTGTCTCCCTCCCTTTTTGAATAAGGGTGTTACATTGGCCATTCTCCAATCCTCTGGGACTTTTCCAGAATCTAAGGATTCTTGGAAGATTACTACCAGTGCATCCACTATTTGTGTGGCTACTTCCTTTAATATTCTAGGATGCAACCCGTCAGGTCCAGGGGACTTATTGGCCTTTAACCCCATTAGTTTCCCTAGTACTTTTTCTCTAGTGATAGTGATTATATTTATTTCCTGCCTCTTGCCCCTTGATTATTTAGTATTTTTGGAATGCTATTAGTATCTTCTACCATGAAGACTGAAGCAAAGTATTTATTCAACTTCTCTGCCATTTCCTGGTTTCCCATTATTATTTCCCCAGCCTCATTCTCTAAGGGGAGCGAGTCTCCTTCAAAATATCGAAAATCACATTCGTTTTTTGGAAACTACGCACAAAAATATATAGGAATTTCATGCTTATCTGTTGACAATAAGAAAGTACAGAACAAAGAGAAGGCAACTTGGGATATGAAGTTTGATTCTTCGAGCACAGTTTGCACTACTTGTAAAACAAAGGGCTTACACCCAATGAATGAATCTCCTCAGGGAGGCAAGAAACCACAAACATTTCCAAGGAATGAAATAAAACTGTAGCAGGACAAACTAGTGCTCTCCCTACTTTACATATTGCTAATATTGCGACCAGGCTTGACTTGAACAGTAATGCTAAAGGTCCTACCAATCTCGGAGGTGTCAAGATTCTCCATTTAATGTGATTGGGTCAGCACCTCAAGAGACAGCATCAAGCAATGTAATGCTGTTGGTAGGGAGACAACAAGGTCTTTTCTGACTGCTGGCACTTCAGTTCACTCAAGGGCAAAAATGCATTTTATTCAGCTCACTGGCATTTACCGTCCTTATCAATCATTGGCAGAACACAGATTTTTTTTTCAAACATGCAATATTCATGCAGGAAGGAGGTCTTGTGATGCAGTGGGTGTGATGTAGTAGCTCTGAGCTAGAAGTTCCAGGTTTGAATTCCCACTCCAGGACTTGATGGCCATGGAACATAACGTTCATAACATGGCCAAACAGGTTGAGGATCAGCCTGTAAATCTTTCCAATACATTTATAGCAGGTGGTAAGAGTGGGAGAGACTCCTGGTCAGCTATGCTTGATGTGGAGTGGGGTCCCTCAAGCTACAGCCTCTGGGGACATGCGGGTGACTTATTCCAGGAAGCATGCGCATCGAAACAGACATAAGCACATGCATTGTCTGCCTCATGTGTCATTCTAAGTCTGAGTCCAGTATTCATGCTGTAGTACCTAACCTGCAATATAAATGAATTCTACACTACTGGAAACTTAGGCCCAATGGCTTTAAGGAGTCCTGCAATATAAGTAGGCCATAACATCAACCTCAAACGCTTTCAGGGGAGTATTTCTGTGGCCAGCACAGACCATAATGTTTCATATGTATTCTGCACAAATGTCCATATTAGGGTTGCCAACTCCGATTGGCTATATTCCTGGAGGTTTCAGCACTTGACCTTACATCTCCAACTACCCTGCCCCAGTCAAACAGCCTATTTTGCCCCACCTCCAATAATTTTTATAACTAAACAATGAAAGTATTTAGAGAAAGTGTCAAAAACGCTGTAGTAACTGAGGGTATAGCCTCTCCTGCAGTCTGCCGGGGTCACATGATGTTTTCGGAAGCTCCAACCAATGACCCCTAAGTGCGGGCAATTCGGAGGGTGGGGCTTCCTGACAAGAGTCCTGGTTGAGCATGTAGCACCTGAAATACTCTCCGTAATAAAGTTTCTGTTTCTTCTTGAAACCTGTCCACTCCATTGAGTCATTACAAGCACATTTTTTTTTAATGCTCCTCTGATTTTTCTCCCAGGATTGCTCACAGCAGCATCCAGGAGATGAATCTATAATCCTTGGAGACTCCAGGGTCATCTGGAAGGGTTGGCAACTCTAGTCTATATCTCTCCCATGGATTCCAGTCCCTTTCATGACTAAATCCTTGTCCAATTTGGTTCCAAATGGAGTTAATTAAGGATCATATACTTCTCACTCTCCATGTCTATAAGATCCTGAATAGTCTTGACAAGGTGGACGCAGAAAGGATGTTTCCTCTTATGGGTGAGTCCAGAACTAGGGGGCACTATTTTAAACTTAGAGGTTACCCTTTTAAGACAGAGGTGAGAGGAACTTTTTTCTCTCAAAGGGTTGTGTGACTTTGGAACACTGCCTCAGAAGGCAGGGCCATTGAATGTCTTTAAGGCGGAGGCAGATAGATTCTCGTTAGGCAAGGGAGTCAAAGATTATCAGGGGTAGATGGGAATGTGGAATTAGTAATACAAACAGATCAGCCAGGATCTTTTTGAATGGTGGAGCAGGCTCGATGGGCCGAAAGGCCTACTTCTGCTCCTATTTCGTACGTTGGTAATATGAAAGAGCATTCTGCATTCTTCACACATTAGGAGCACGAATCATTCAGCTTTGTTCCATGAGGCCTCAAATCACTTTTTCTCATTAACATTCAGCCACTAAGTACCACATTTGAACCTTGGTAACGTATGAATATTTAGATTCAGCAATTTAGTGATACACAGCCACAAGAGAGTTTCTTCTTTTATTTTGTTCCACCAACTTCTCCTCCTGTCCCAAAGGTGCCAGCTCATGCAAGGACAAATTTCTTCCCAATATTATAGCAAGTTTATCTTCCAGCTTTGAGCAACTGTGGTTAATTTGAGCATCTGTAACGCTGCCTCAGCTATTCAGCAAAGAACAGCGATTGCGGTTCAAGCCTGGCTTGTTTTACTTAGTACCGTGTTGTAGGTCACCCATCCTGATATATCAGCTTGCATTTATACACCATTAACGTAGGATAACATCCCAAGGTGCTTCACAGAGGTGTAATGAAACAAAACTTGTCCGAGCCAAAAGGAGATACCAGGAGGCTGACTAAAAGCCTAGAGAAAAAGGAAGTGGGTAGGCAGAGGAGCTGAGAGACATCCATTCATGTGAGCCAACTGATTCAGAAAGCAAAGTAACTTCAATACATGTCCATAGAATTTAAATCCCATCAGCTGCCACAGAGGGATTTGAACATATATCCTCTGGATCACTAATCCAGTAACATTACCATTACACCACCATCACCCCCAAGGCCAAGAACCAAATTTCATTCATATCGCCACCTGTCTTAAAGGTTCAAGATCCCAGGTTAATTCCATTGGCTCGATGTGAGGATAGCATGGTGGTGCAGGAGGGGGGTGCCTGCATCCCCAGATTCAGGAATTGGAATAGGCTTCCTGCTCCTGTTGGAACTGCAAATAGGATAGGATCAGTTACTACTGATAAAGCTCCAATAGTTGTTTCAAAATGAAGACTGAAACCAAGGCAGAGTTTTATTGCTTGTCATAAAACTCTCCACAGACTGAAATAGTCTCAGCTGTTATCACTTTTATACAACCAAATGGGTAATTGATTAAACAACCTAATAATTAGCAATTGAACTTCTTGAACTGTTTCATTCCCTAACAGATTCTGCTCTTCTTAAAAACAAAGTAACCCTGAGTTTATATAATCACACAAAAAAAATGGTAATAACAAACTTCAATAAATTGATCGTATTCCCCTCCTTAAAAATAAAAAAAAACACACAAAAGTAGTATTTTTTCTTAAAGAAAACGGTGTCCCTCTTTGAGGATCTCTAGTAACTTCTTGGAAACTCTTTCGAGTTACCAACAGTCACAGATTGCAACTCTTTTCAAGTACAATCACAGTTCTTGGTTTCCGGGAGTGGGACATGAACCCACAACCCTCTGATTCAAAGGCGAGGGTGCTATGAACCGAGCCACAGCTGACACCTTGGAACTCGCTCCCCTTTTGGTGAAGCTGTCGGATAACTTGTAGCTGTTATCAATCCATTTGATCTCGACAACCTCCTTATTCTCGAGCATCTGTTCTAAACTTGCAATGTCAATTCGCAATCTCTTCTTGTTAATGCACTTTGTAGAGTGAACATTTTCCCAAAGTGACTTATTATCCATAAGACATTCGATAGGTACCGGTCTTGAATACTCTTTTCCATTTAAAACTTCAGTCAGTATCTTTGATATAAAGAACACCATATCTACCGCCTCAACAAGGGCGAGAGACTCCGCTGCTAACATACTTTTTACAACTCTTCGTATCTTTTTAGATTCTCATGCCAAAGGGCAACATTTGCCCTTTCCCCCCCCATGAGAAATATTATAAATCCTCCCGCACTTGAAAATCCATCACATAGATTTGCATAAGATGCATCACTGAACACAGTTTCATTTTTCTAACATCATCCAAAGATGGAAATTCAAAATTCACTGCTCCATTTTTAATATTGTCAATGTTTGGTTTGCCCGAATGATTTCTTCAACCTTGAGATCGTCCATTTTAGTGCTCAATTCCAAAACATCAAAACTGACGTCTGGCCTCGTTTGATTGCCGAGCCAAAAAAAGATATGAAGAGTTGTAAAAAGTATGTTAGCAGCGGAGTCTCTCGCCCTTGTTGAGGCGGTAGATATGGTGTTCTTTATATCAAAGATACTGACTGAAGTTTTAAATGGAAAAGAGTATTCAGGACCGGTACCTATCGAATGTCTTATGGATAATAAGTCACTTTGGGAAAATGTTCACTCTACAAAGTGCATTAACAAGAAGAGATTTCTATAAATGACAAATCATTCACTCATTATGTAGTTCAAGTTAATCCTGTTTTCTTCCTCTTTGGAAGCAATATTTCTGTCAGCAAACTCGACCTTCACATCATCCTTGCTTGCATTCTTGATCATTATTGTGACGATAACGTGAGAATCTGTCTGATACCATTCATGTTTTATTTTTGGTGCTGCCTTCTGTTGTTTGTGTGTCTCTTCATCATTTCCATCTTGCTGGCCTGTTGAATCCAGGTTTTCTTTGCGATTAGACTTCTGAGTTCCTCTTTCTGTTTCAGAAGCCACTATCGTGGGATGCCCTACCACGACTAATTGCAATGAGATTGATATTCTTTAAATAGGATTGCTGATGTAAACGGACGTGTGATCTGCTCTGCCTGATTTCCAATCCAATGTACTTAAACACACCAGAAGCCTGACTTCCAACTTTAAAATCCTTTCTGAGCCCATTAACGACAACTGTTTCAAATTTGCTACTATCACCCACAAAAAAATCATCTACATGCATCACAAAGATGCCTGCAAGTTTCCCTCCATGGTGCCAATAAAACATTGCCAGGTTTGCTTCCAACCGAAGACAGTCCAACTTTAACAAAACTGACCTCACTGAGAAATACCAAACTCTGGAGAAATCATTTAAACCATAAACACATTTATTTAGCTTCCAGAGAGTCCCTTCTGCGTTTGGTGCCTCTTTTGGTGGACAGAAAAAAACTTCCCTTTGAAGTTGATGTCCCTGCAAAAAGCAGCTTTACTATCAATGGACTTACATTTCCAAGCATTTGTAGCTAATAGAGCTAAAAAGATCTTCAGCATAACTTTCCCTGCCATAGATGAATCTACTCTTATATTCTGGTCACCCAATTTTTCTTCAAACCCTTGTGCCACTAGCCTGGCTTTAGCTTTATAAGTCCCATCAGGAAGCACCTTTTCTGTGCATATCCATGTATGAGACAGAGCTGGTTGCCCCCTATCTGGCACCTCAGTGTATACCCCAAATTCTTTCCAACTATGTAGTTCTTGCTGTTTGGCATCTTTTATTAATTTATCCTCCAATTTGTTTGAAGCTATTAAGACTTCTTGATCACATGGGCTTCTGCTCCTTGTAGCATTACCAGTCTGTGCCATATTCCTTGACCTTGTTAAGCTACACCCTCTATCCTGCCTTCCATCACGCTCCAGATTGTTACTGTTTGATCTCCCTCTCCCATTTATAGATGTTCTTTCAACAGTTCACAATCTCTTCCTAGAGGCATGTTCCAGATCCTTCCAGACCCACTGTCTGAACTGATACGTTTTTGTGCCTTCTATTTTTGTACTTCATGTTCCCAATCCATAGGCCTAACCTCCTGTCCTTTATCTCATACATTTATCCAGTTTTTGTATTTTCCAGTGACCTTCCTGCTCTACCTACAATTGCCACATCCCGCCATTGACTGGCCCTTTCTGGCAAGTATGTAACCTTAGTGCCAGCTTTCAGCAGTTGTCCACTGGGACAAATCATCTCATCTTCTTTGTCCAAGTTACTATCTCCATCTTCAGATACCCTGTCAACTTCAGCTACCTGGTCCTCACAATCATGCAACATATGGGTATGAGAAGTACATGGTTCCTCATCCCTTCCTACACTTTCCAAACCCGAAGTCAGGCTTCTGGTGTGTTTAAGTACATTGGATTGGAAATCAGGCAGAGCAGATCACATGTCCGTTTACATCAGCAATCCCATTTAGAGAACATCAATCTTATTGCAATTAGTCGTGGTAGGGCAACCCAGAATGATAGTGGCTTCTGAAACCGAAAGAGGAACTCAGAAGTCTAATTGGGCAACTCAATTGGCTCGGCAATCAAACAAAGCCAGACGTCAGTTTTGATGTTTTGGAATTGAGCACTAAAATGGACGATCCCAAGGTTGAAGAAATCATTCGGGCAAACCAAACATTGACAATTTGTAGTCTGTGCCAACTAACCTTGATGAGTGTACCTGAATAGCCTGGTTTCCATGTTGTAAAATGACTGTTTTACAATTTTTACCTAAAATCTTTCCCGGGCCTTTCCACTCATTAAGCCCTTCTCTCCTATAGTATGCCATGTCTCCCTGATTAAAAATAGCTTCTGATGGTCATACATTGTGTCTTAGAGCTCTCCAAATTTTTTCTGAAACTTCGGCTTTAAGGAACGCTCTTCTACTCACGTAGTGCGTTTAAATGCTCAGAAAAGGTGGAACTAATCGTAGTTCCTTCCCAAGCTAGGGGATGATCATTCAGGACTGAAGGAATTTTTGGGATCCTACCAAAAACAAAATGATATGGACTATTGCCCCAACCAACTACAGTGAATTCTTGGCATGGACAGTATCAAGAAGACATAATTCCCGTAATGTTATAGGGATTTATTGTAAAGTAGAGTAATAGTGGGATGTGTCTATGGTGTGTGGGTGATTGTGATTTAGTTGAATTAGAGGCAGCTAGTCTGGGTGCTTTGATCTAAGAAGAGAGGTTAAGTTTGAAATGTTAATTAGATAAACATGGGGAAGTTTAGAAACATGGGTGTGAAGGGAACATTTGTATTTAGAAATAAACCAGACTAGATGTTTTCAAAGGAGGGGTGAAATGTGTCACCTAGCCAGGTGAAATTTAGAAACAGTGTGTTTATTTTTTCCAAATATTACTAGTAAAATAGCGCTATGAGAGGGGTTTATTATCAGGGAGATAAAGTCCAAAGACATAGTGAAACAATGGGTATTTACATTCAAAGGGGAAGATATGTATAAAGAAGGGGCAAGGGCTGTGTGTAAGGGAAGGCATTTTTAAGATCTTACAAGTGTGTGAAAAAGCCTTTAGCATCTATGCCTCAAGCTGCTGTCTTCAAAGGACTGAAGTTAAGAAAACTCACTTGGAAAGCCACTTGTTCAGGGCATCATGTCTCTTTGCCTGGGTCTTTCAAAACCTGTGTGTCTTACTGTTGCCTTAATGAAAGTGTAACTGGGAGTTAGATTGATTAGGGGATTTAGAAGTTATCATAGTAGTAATGTGTAGATCTATGTATATATTTAAAATCATTTCTCTTGTTAATAAATGTTTAATCTAGTTTTATAAAAACCTATAAAACTTGATGGTCTTATTACTACTGAATTCAAGGCATGCATCTTGAAATTTATACAAATTGAAAATGAGTTGTGACAGTTGTTTCAAGTTTCCCTCTGGGATTTGTGCAGCTTGGCATTTACCATCTGCTGTGTCATAACAACAGCTTATGCTAGAGCTGATGTTAACTTATAGCTTGGTCTATCCGCCAATATTTTACGTAGCATCTCATCTATAACCGCGTGGTTCCTTTCACACACTCCATTACTAAAAGGAGTTTCAGCTGCAGTATTTGTAACTATTATATTCATGTGTTTGCACATATCCCAGAACTCAACTCAAATTTTAAGTTAGGAATTTTGTTGGTGGTCCTAATTCGGTCCCTATATATATATATATATATATATATATATATATTATATATGTATATGTGTCGACTGGCTAAACCTTGCTGCCAAATCTACAAAATGTAAAATAAAAATGTCCTTTTCTTTATCCCAAACCTTCTAAATTCATCGCCACAACTTCATTGAAATCCCTTGCTAAAGGTAGACTCACTATCAGCCGTGACAGTGTCCTTCTGTATTTCTTACATACATCACATCTGTTGTTTAGTGTCCTCTCCATCCCTTATTCCCGCATCCCTTATCAAAAATTTTAATCTTTGCAAAGAAGGGTGGGCAAACTGCCGATGCAATTTTAACACAATTTGCTTTTGTTTTCCAAATTCCTACCCCCTGACGCTGATAACACTTCTTTAATCTCCTGAGTAGAAAAGTTATGTTTCATTAAAGGAATACAGGAGTGTCCAGATTGCATAAATTGTAAATCCACAGGTTTTCCAAATACAATGGCCTTGTCATTTTCCATGTCCAGCTTCATTTGCGCTTTCTTCATCGATGGTCTGCTCAACAGTCATGGTATTTCACTAGACACTACATCTGTGCTGATGAAATGATTGACCCCAGTCATCTTACAGGAAATCACTACTCTTAAAAAGATTTTAGGGTATTATCATCTCCAAATCTAAAACTAGTGGAACTCTCAAATTCTTTAACCTTATTCCGGTCCATGACATTTAAGGATCCGGGTCACATTTTAACCAGTCTATTCCACAGACTAGACGTGCATCCACTATCTAGCGTCGCACAGTTGAAGGATTCTACCACCAAGGCATTCATCACTGGGCTGAAACTTCCTGTAACTAATATCTCCATCTTCTTGTTCTGAATCTTCTGTCTCATGTTTAATTGCAAACACCTTATTATATTGTTTAGGACAGTTCATTGAATAATGGTATTTTGAATTGCATCTAAAATAGCAATTGACCACACCCTGGGCATTTATGGGGTTCATTCTTTCATTGTTTATCTCCAATTCTTTTATCCTGCAATAATTGTTCAAGGTATTTCTGGACCCATTGTTTCTAGTTACAAATCTCCTTTTGTACTGACGCCTGTGTCCTGTTTCTAAACTATCCTCCATTTTCTGTCTTACTGCCAAATGGCTCATTTGCGCCATGTACGCTGCCAGAAAGGAATGTTTTCCAAGGTTTTTTTTTAAAAAAAGAGCTTCTGATATCTGTTCTAGTAGCGTGTATCTTTCTGCAAACTTAACTCCTATTAAAACTAGAAACCTGTCCATATTCAATACTTTGGCACAGTCTAGTAACTTCAGCTATAGAGGAAAGATTGGAGAGATTGGGGTTGTTTTCCTTGGAGCAACAAAGGTTGAGAGGGGGCTTGATAGAGGTGTATAAGATATTGAAGGGCATAGGGTGGACAGGAAGGCACTTTTTCCATTAGTAGAGGGGTCAAAAACCAGGGGGAATAGATTTAAGGTAAGAGGTAGAAAGCTAAGAGGGTAGTTGAGGAGAACCTTTTTCACCCAGAGGGTGGTGGGAGACTGGAACTCACTGCCTGAAAGGATGGTTGAGTCAGAAACTCTCGTAACATTTAAGAAGTATTTAGGTATTCACTTGCATTGCCATGGCCTCCAGGGCTATGGGCCAAGTGCTGGAAAATGGGATGAGTGTAATCAGATCTTTGTTGACCGGCACGGACATGATGGGTTGAATGGCCTCCTTCTGTGATGTAGACATCTATGAGTCCATGAGTCTACTGAACTCCAGCACCGATTGGGGAATTTCTAGGCAAAACTTTTGCAATCTTGCATATAGCCTACTGAAATCCATTATGTAATCTTCTATGGAATTTTCTTCCAACTTTCTAAATTTGTCAAAATCAGATCATGCTTCATAAGCACTTAAATCATCTTTTTGATAGACCTAATCCATAAAAAGTAATAAAGTTTCCAAACTTTCATCTGTATTCAAATGCTCTGGCTCCAACTCCGAAAATACTTTGCATCTTATTTTGCTTTCATTTGGTAGCGAAAAGTGCCAAAGCCATCCCTGTTTTTTTTCTTTGGCAAGGACTTGGCCCATGTCCACATGGTTACTTCATTTTTCCATTGGTCATGTGGCTAATGCTCAGGAAACATCAGTGGGTAATCACACTCCGACACTCTACATTTTGATACAGCCATTTTTTTTCTGGTTTTTTTTTTTGAGTGACTCAAAACCACTCTGCTCATAAAGTTAACTCCAAATACAATCTTTTGTCCAAAGAAAGCTTAATTTCCAATCTTCTTACTTACAAGCAGCAACCATCCTCTGCAACCACTGTTAAGTTCCAAAAGTTGTTTAGAAATGAAGACCGAAACCAAGACAGACTCCTTCAGACAAGAGTTTTATTGCTTGTTATAAAACCCTCCACAGACAAAACTAGTCTCAGCTGTTATCCCTTTTATACAACCAAACGGGTATTTAGTTAAACAACCTAATAATTTGCAATTGAACTTCTTTAACTGTTTCCTTCCCTAACAACTGCAACTGATATTGACTGAATAAAACTTCAATGAGATTATTATCAAAGTAGCATCAGAAAAGTTTCTGAATTTAAGCCAGACCTACAATGTTTATGTAAGTTGCTCCAGGGCTGGTAGAGTGGAACCTCAAATTTCTGTATCAATTTAACCATAAACTTCACTGAATAAGCCATGTAAATACTAGAACTGCAAGAGCAGGTCAGATGGGAATTCTACAGTGAGTAACTCATGTTCTCACTCTCCAAAGCCTGTCTACCAACTATAATGCACAAGTCAGGAGTTTGATGGAACAGTCTCCATTTGCCTGGAAGAGTGCAGCTCCCACAAAACTCAAGAAGCTTGACACCGTCCAGGACAAGCAGCCCACTTGATCAACACCATCACCTTAAACATTCACTCCTTCCACCACTGGTGCATGGGGTTGTAGTGTGTGCCACCTGCAAGATGCAATGCAGCATCTCACCAAGGCTTCTTCAACAGCAACTGCCAAACCCACAACCTCTACCACCTGAAGGACAAGGGAAGCAGGTGCAGGGGAACATCCCAAACACCACGCTCCTCTCCAAGTCACACAATATCCTGACTTGGAAGTAAGTCACCATTCCCAGGAGTGTCGTGCTGCCAGAGTGCCTCAGAGCACCGCTCCGGCACCTCCTATTTAATGGCTTTAATATTCACCGCTACAGGCTAAACTCTCCTTTGCTGATTGGCCATCCAGTATATGCCCCAATTGATTTTTCTTTCCACTGATCACAGTGGAATCCCTCCATTAATTGTCTGACTGGATTTTCAATCTGTAAGACTGGTATTGATTTTAACCCTCACTCCCTCCAATATTGAAGCTGCTTGTTTCCAGGAGTAACACTTGCAGGGGGATTTGGCTCATTGATGCAACAATCAGAACTGGAGGGAAATCCTCGTGCAACCATGTGGGTCTGCGTGACGTGTGAACGCGGAGGAGGCTGGCGCAGAGACCATGTTGACTGAATTCTACCTGTGTTATTATGTGGGGCACAAGGGCAAGTTTGGCCAAGAGTTCCTGGAGTTTGAGTTCAGGCCGGACGGCAAGAGTTCACCAGGATGTCCAGAGCTCGAGGTGTGGCTGTGAATGCGGAGCCTGAGGAGATCAAGAGAGAAGGCCGGGCCCAGGGTCCCGAGCCTCACGCTGCTGTTGAATGTCTCTGAATCAATGTGCAGCACCAGCAACAACAGTAACCCTCCTGTACAGATCCCTGACTGTAAAAGAAAATACAGACCTTAGAACTCCCTGCACACAGCTTTCTCATAAACAGGCATTTCAGGGTCTTTGAAACTTAAGGTTCCTAAAATCTAAAGCAGCGTCAATATCCCCAAACACCCTGCTGCGTTTGCCTACTGAACATTAATTCCTTAGTTGTGGCAGCCCGAGGATGTGAAACGCGGTAATGTGCTTGTATTCCCTTGCTGGCAGCTTTACATGAATTTACAGCACAGGAACAGGCCATTTGGCCCACCTTATCTATGTTGGTGTTTATGTTCCACACAAGCCTCCTCCCACCCTTCTTGACCACACTATCAGGGTAACCTTCAGCTTCTTTCTTCCTCATGTGTTTATAGGTTCCTTGAATGTGTCGAGACTAGAATCAGAGAGTGATTACAGCACAGAAGGAGGCCATTCAGGACATTGCCTTTATGTTGGCTCTCTGCAACAGCAACTCAGCAAGTCTCACTGCTCCACCTTCTCCCTGTAGCTCTGTAAAATCTTTTCTCTGCAGATAATTATCCAGTTCCCTTTTGAAAACTGCAATTGAATCTGTCTCACCACACGCTGAGGCAGTGCATTCCAGATCCAATCCACTTGTTGCATAAAAATGTTTTTCCTCTTCTCGTCTCTGGTTCTTTTTTTAATCACCTTAGGGAACTCGACCTTCTGCCAATGGGGATAGTTTGTCCCCATTTACTCTAACCAGACCCTTCGTGATTTTGAACATATCTAACAAATCTCCCCTCAACCTTCTTTTCTCCAAAGAGAACAGCCCCAGCTTCGTCGATCTATCCACATAACTGAAGTCTCTCATCCTCAGAACCATTCTCATAAATCTTTTCTGCAACCTTTCTAAAACCTTCACATCCTTCCCATTGAGGCTGAACCAATGTTTTTGAAGGTTCACAGTTTATTTGCTTTTGTACTCTGTGCCCCTTTTTATAAAACCCAGGATTCAGTATAATTTATTTACTGCTTTCTCAACCTGCCCTGCCACCCTCAATGGTTTATGCACATATAAACTGAGGTCCCTCTGCTCCTGAATTTCCTTTAGAATTGTACCCTTTATTTTATGTCACCTCTCCTCGTTCTTCTGACCAAAATATATCACTTCACACTTCTCTAAATTAAACTTCATCTGCCACGTGCTTGCCCATTTCACCAGCCTGTCTACATCCTCTTGAAGCCTATCACTATCCTCCTCACAGTTCACAATACTTCCAAGTCTTGCATCATCTTCAGATTTTGAAATTATGCCCTGTACGCCCAAGTCTAGGTTATAAATCTAAATCAAGAAAAGCAGTGTTCCCTCTATATACCATCCCCCAATCAGAAGTAAGTAAAGCTTTCTGTAATTCATGTTTTTAATCGGCTTGAATTAAATAATTAACTGTTGCATAACGAAATTCTAGCTATGCTAAAGACTAATGATTCAAAATACCACATTGTTCAAAATAAAATGCCTACCGGCACTAATATTTTTCTCTCAAAAAGCATAGTTTACTGATGTTTCGGGACTCAAATGATTAATACTTAGGAAAACAACATAATAGTAGATTTAGAAATTATATTGCCAACATATTTTCTTAGAGTTCCAGCACCTCAAAATTTGGCACCACACTGCTGACATTCGCTGGGTCAAAATTCGGAAACATGTTACCTAGCAGCACTGTGAGTGTTCCTACACCACATGGACTGCAGTGGTACGGGAAGGCGGCTCACCACCAGCTTCCCAGTTAGGCATGGGTAATAAACACTGATCTTGTCAGTGATGTACACATACCGTGAATGAATAAATAAAATTTCCCAATGTCTTCCCTGACCACCAGCGGTAAAGCTTCACACAGGTCTTCTTCCGATTGGTGAACTCTCTCCCAGACAGTACCATTTCACCATTTGTATATGCAGCTAAGAAAGAAAATATGTGCATTTATATAGCGTCTTTCCATTCTTCGGCATGTCCAAAAGTGCTTCACAGCCAATGAAATACTTTGTGATGTGTAGTCACTGTTCTGGAGCCATGCAGAAGGCAAAGTTAAGCATGGCTTGCTCACCCAGGTACAGTGTTCAACAAAGGGATATAAATGATTTGTCCATTGTTATCCTTGTGTAATTTCTCAATTTTTTTGTGTTTCTAGCAAAGGTTGTGGGCATAAAACTCCATTTGCTAAATAACTGAACAAATTTACTGCCGCACCACTCCACAATGATACGGATACACATTGTTTTGCTTCTCCAGTGAAGTGGAGCAAAGAAACAAATAAATTCCCACAGCTGAATAAATAAATGACACTGTCACTGATAAGCAACAGAAGCTGTACAAGCTGCAGCACTGCTGTGAACAGCCAAGGGTGTATATGTAACAGGTTTAAGCTCAGCTTTAGTTCCACTTATAATTTTGTGCAGACTGCACCAGCATTGCCAACATTCAGCAAAAGATCTGTCGAAAAGGCTTAAAACTCAGAATAGAATGAAGCCCAGCTCCATTTATGATGTTTACGTGGGCATTTGAAGCGAATTGCCTCTGCCCATCAGATGCCATTGCACGATGCCCTCCCACGCTTTGGAACTTCAAGGTGGTGATCAAGCAGTTCTTCTGCAGTTGAGACTCCTCGGCTAAGGCGGTCTCCAAGCAACACAATCAAAGTTCCAAACAACGAAATGGCACGATATTGAATCACAATCTGGTTCAGGCCACTTTCACTAGCACTTTGACTCTCCTTTCTGCTCAGTGAGATACTTGTGACTGTGATCTTGACTGGTCAAGAAAAATCATAGCAACTTGGAGAAAATGCAGTGCAAGCCATGGCTCAGTGGGTAGTAGTCTCACCTCTGAGTCAGAAAGTTGTGAGTTCAAATCTGTACCCTGAGATCTAAGCATAAAATCCAGGCTGGCACTCCAGTACTGTACTGAGAGGATGCTGCACTGTCAGAGGTGCTATCTTCCAGCTCAGACATTAATCTAAGGTCCTGGCTTCCTTCAGGTGGATCCCATGGTACTATTTGGGAGCAGAGGAGTTCTGCCCAGTGCCCTAGTCCACATTTATCCTTTAACCAACACCTAAAATAAAGGATCTGGTCATTTATTTCATTGCTACTCGTGGGAGTTTGCTGTGTGAAAATTGGCTGCATACATTTCCCACATTACAATGGTGACTACACTTTAGAAGCATTTAATTGGCTGTAAACACTTTGGGACATCCTGAAGTGCACTATTTAAGTGCAAGTTCTTTTTCTTTTAAAAGAAATGATCTGGTAATAATATTAACCTTTCCTAATAGAATGGCCTGTCAATGGTGAACTAGCTAATAACATGAAATAAGGAGCTGGTATCCCTTACTGAGATACTCAGGGAATCAAGGTAATGAGAAACCAGAGTCTTGGTCAGTGAACTTTGTTCACTGTTTTTTTTAATTCATTCATGGGATGTTGCTGGCTGGGTCAGCATTTATTGCCCATCCCTAGTTGCCCTTGAGAAGGTGGTGGTGAGCTGCCTTCTTGAACCGCTGCAGTCCATGTGGTGTAGGTACACCCACAGTGCTGTTGGGATTTTGACCCAGCAACAGTGAAGGAACGACGATATATTTCCAAGTCAGGATGGTGAGTGGCTTGATGGGGAACCTCCAGGTGGTGGTGTTCTCATGTGTCTGCTGCCCTTGTCCTTCTAGATGGTAGTGGTCATGGATTTGGAAGGTACAGTCTAAGGCGCCTTGGTGAGTTCCTGCAGTGTACCTTGTAGATGATACACACTGCTGCCACTGTGTGTCAATGGCAGGGAGAACGAATGTTTGTCGATGAGGTGCCAATCATTTGGGCTGCTTTGTTCTAGATAGTGTCAAGCTTTTTGAGTGTTGTTGGAGCTGCACTCATCCAGGCAAGTGGAGGGTTTTCCATCACACTCCTGACTTGTGCCTTGTAGATGGTGGACAGGCTTTGGGGAGTCAGGAGGTGAGTTATTTGCCGCGGTGCGAGAAGTGTGTTTCTATGTGAGAAGAAATGCAGAAAGTGGAGTCCCTCTGTTCAGTATAACAGCTATTGCTGGCTGACTATCTGCATTATTTGTAATGTTAAATATGAACCCCCTAAAACACAAACACAAATCTTTGATTCTTGTGTTAACAAGATTCTTGGTTTCTCTCTCCACAGATGCTGCCTGACCTGCTGAGTGTTTCCAACATTCTCTGTTTTTATTTAAGGTCCCTATTGAAAGCTCGGCTATCGTCAGCAACTCCAGATGCATTAGCCCTAGCTATTATTTTTTTTATTCATTCATGGGATGTGGGCGTCACTGGCTAGGCCAGCATTTATTGCCCATCCCTAACTGTCCTTGAGAACAAGGCATTTAAGAGTCAACCACATTGCTGTGGATCTGGAGTCACATGTAGGCCAGGCCAGGTAAGGCGGGACATTAGTGAGCCAGATGATTTTTAAAAACAATCGACAATGGTTTCATAATCCCAGATTTTTATTGGATTCAAATTTCACCATCTGCCATGGTGGGATTCGAACCCGAGTTCCCAGAAAATTAGCCTGGGTACCTGGAGTACTATAATAAAAGCAAAATACTGCGGATGCTAGAAATCCGAAATAAGAATAGTAAATGCTGGAAAAACTCAGGAGACCTGACAGCATCTGTGGAGAGAGAAACCGAGTTAATGTTTCGAGTCCATATGACCCTTCTCCAGAGCTAAAGAGAAGTAGAAATGTGATGGAATTTATACTAGTTAAGGGGGTGGAGCAGGTGAAGCTGGAGAGAAGGCCAGCGATAGGTGGGGGCTAAGGAGAGATTGACAAAGATGGACAAAAAGACAAAGGGAATGTTAATAGTAGTAGTAAGGGCTAAAGGAAGTGCTGATAGTGACATAAAGGTAAGAAAGCAGAATGTGTTAATAGCAGAATGTCATGGAACAAGTAACAGGTGGCCCTTTTGGGGGCGGGGTGGCGCGAGGAGGTGGTGGTGGAGAAAAAGGATGGAAAAAGGGATAAAAAGGGGACAAAACAATGAATAAATAAAAAAGAAAATGAGGGGATAAAAAATTAAAATAAATGTAAAAAAAATTAAAGAGGATTAAAAAAGGGGTGAGGATGGAGGAGAGAGTTCATGGCCTGAAGCTGTTGAACTCAATATTCAGTCCGGAAGGCTGTAAAGTGCCTAGTCACAAGATGAGGTGCTGTTCCTCCAGTTTGCATTGAGCTTCACTGGAACACTGCAGCAGGCCAAGGACGGACATGTGGGCATGAGAGCAGGGTGGAGTGCTGAAATGGCAAGTGACAGGAAGATCTGGGTCATGCTTGCGGACAGACCGAAGGTGTTCCACAAAGCGGTCACCCAGTCTGCGTTTGGTCTTCCTAGTGTAGAGGAAACCGCACTGGGAGCAGTGAATGCAGTAGACCAAATTGAAGGAGGTGCAAGTGAAGTGTTGCTTCACCTGAAAGGAGTGTTTGGGGCCTTGGACAGTGAGGAGGGAGCAGGTAAAGGGGCAGGGGTTGCACCTTCTGCGATTGCATGAGAAGGTGCCGTGGGAAGGGGATGAGGTGTTGGGGGTAATGGAGGGGTGGACCAGGGTGTCCCAGAGGGAACGGTCCCTACAGAATGCTGACTGGAGGAGGGGGGTGGAGGGAAGATGTGTTTGATAGTCGCATCATGCTGGAGTTGGCGAGAATGGCGGAAGATGATCCTGGATTACTATTCCATTGACAATAGCATTACGCCATCTGCCTCCCCTATTTGACCATGCAGTTGCTCGCCTGCTATAAATCAACACTGAATGGTATGCTGAAAGTATGGGATCATCCTGTGTAAGTTAACAATTCAAATGAAAAAAATGACTGGCTCTGCCATTACAGTTGTATTCAAATGTATCATTTCTGAATTGGTTCCACTTGTTTTCATTACGTTTGCTAGAATAGAACTCGCACAGTCAACAGAGCCATCAGATCACAGGGATATTTTCTAAAAACATTGTTTAGACAAGCAAAAAAAGATTGAACAAATTAACTTGTGCAGAATTTGTGTATGAATATAAACATGTTTTCACATTATTTTAATACAGAACAAAAGCTGGACAATAATCTGGACTGTATTGGTTTAAATCCCATTTGTGCAAAACCTGTCTCTTCCACTAAAACACTGGAGAAGGATGAATTTTAGGGTTGAAGACAGGCGTACTGTAAGATTAGGCACATGCAGATTATTAAATAAATAAGTAGGTGGATAATATGGAGCTAGTAGGGTTGTCAGGATTAAACCAATTAAATGTGGGTTTTTAAAAAAAATTCATTCACGGGATGTGGGCTTCGCTGGCTGGGCCAGCATTTATTGCCCATCCCTAGTTGCTCTTGAGAAGGTGGTGGTGAGCTGCCTTCTTGAACTGCTGCTTTCCATGTGGTGTAGGTACACCCACAGTGCTGTTAGGAAGGAAGTTCCAGGATTCTGACCCAGTGACAGTGAAGGAACAGCGATATATTTCAAAGTCAAGATGATAAGCGACTTGGAGGGGAACTTCTAGGTGGTGGTGTTCCCATTTATCTACTGCCCTTGTCCTTCTAGTTGGTAGTGGTCGTGAGTTTGGAAGGTGCTGTCTAAGGAGCCTTGGTGAATTCCTGCAGTGCATCTTGTAGATGGTATACACTGCGGCTACTGTGCCTCTGTGGTGGAGGGAGTGAATGTTTGTGGATGTGGTGCCAATCGAGCGGGCTGCTTTGTCCTGGATGGTGTCCAGCTTCTTCAGTGTTGTAGGAGCTGCACTCATCCAGGCAAGTGGGGAGTATTCCATCACACTCCTGACTTGTGCTTTGTAGATGGTGGACAGGCTTTGAGGAGTCAGGAGGTGAGTTACTCGTTGCACGATTCCTAGCCTCTGACCTGCTCTTGTAGCCACAGTATTTATATGGTTAGTCCAGTTCAGTTTTTGGTCAATGGTAACCCCCAGGATGTTGATAGTGGGGGATTCAGTGATGGCAATTCCATTGAACATCAAGGGGCGATGGTTGGATTCTCTCTTGTTGGAGATGGTCATTGCCTGACACTTGTGTGGCACGAATGTTACTTGCCACTTGTCAGCCCAAGCCTGGATATTGTCCAGGTCTTGCTGTATTTGAACATGGACTGTTTCAGTATCTGAGGAGTCGCAAATGGTGCTGAACATTGTGCAATCATCAGCGAACATCCACACTTCTGATCATATGATGGAAGGAAGAACATTGATGAAGCAGCTGAAGATGGTTGGGCCTTGGACACAACCTTAAGGAACTCCTGCAGTGATGTCCTGGAGCTGAGATGACTGACCTCCAACAACCACAACCATCTTCCTTTGTGCTAGGTTTTCATCAAAGCGTGGGTAAGAGAGGAGATAACTGCAATATAAAAAGATAACATTGCTATAGAACATACATCAAAATAAACCTATGGTTCGGGGAATAGAATGATAGGAAGTAACAGTCTTGTATGAAAAGATATTAGATCCCTTTATCACTATCTGACATTTTTCTTTTGTTCAAAGAACTGTTGCGGGGTGGGAGTGTGGTGGAGGTCATAAACACAGCAGGAACTTTGCCAACTTCACTTGACTACAGGCTTGGGTAAGCTTTCTTGCAATCTCTTTCTAGAAGTTCCCTGCATGTATCATTTTAGTTGTGGTGCTACGTGTGTATAGTTTTGTATGAAATGTTAAATGATAAATGTTTTGTCGCCAGAATAAATGAAGTCAATTCTCAGATATTTACGGCCTTTAGCTTTCTAAATCTGTTGAAAGGATAAGGAAGAAATTATCCCGACAAATTTTACCTGATGGAAGTGAACCATTAAATAGAACCAAAAATCAACTATTCTGCAGTTACCCTAAGAACCACAATGTAAGTAATCACCACATATACTGTGTTTGCCCTTTACTGATTATATGTAAAAGGTGCAGTGCATGTTGGAAGACATTACACTCTGAACTGACTGGGAGCTCATGTGCTGTGCAAATATTATTGTGGTCCCACGCTTGGTCCAAGGCCCAGAACTACACAGCAGACTGAAACAGAACACTGGCACATTGTGCTATCTTTTAACTCAGCAACAGGTCAACAGAGAGAAGTATAACAACATTGAAACTTTTAGTGCAAAAAATGGCAATCATTAAAAGAAA
Source organism: Cetorhinus maximus (assembly GCF_964194155.1). Classification (NCBI taxonomy): domain Eukaryota; kingdom Metazoa; phylum Chordata; class Chondrichthyes; order Lamniformes; family Cetorhinidae; genus Cetorhinus; species Cetorhinus maximus. The sequence continues at coordinate 90,871,186 of NC_135895.1, read as the reverse complement.
TGAGGAAATGTTCAACAATCAGTTTTCCACAGGGGGGAGTCTTCATCACTTCACCTCAATTCCAAAAGCAATTTGGTGTTTTCTCTCATGCCATACAGATGTTGTGCCAAAAGTGGAAGTAAAACTGCTAATATTGTGCATGGAAGCCTTTTATATTCTGTGGTCATAGGAATAAAATGTCAGCTTTTCATTATAGGAACAAAGACTTAGGGGAACTTCTACCACCCAAAATTGAGGGGGGAAGAGTGTGGAGGGTATAACATGACTCCAACTTGCCACATAATAGTTTGCGGCCATTTTTACAGCAGTGGGGTGCATAGTGTGTCTGTGCCTCTCAAGAGAGAGCTGGGACACTTCATATTATTTAAATCCAGGCTCCTAAAGTGCAATTGGGAGCTGTATTAAAATGTAAAGCTGGCTGACTAGAGAAAACCCAGCAGCTAAACAGAGACATGAGCAGCACTTAAGCGCTTTTCATCACCCTGCTTGTGGGCCAAGAGGAACAGGAGTGCCCCCTGCAGCCCCTTCGAGCAAACTTTCTAGCACGATTGGCTGCCCACCTCACCTCCAAACCCGTTGATCTCGAACATTGTGGCCCAGGTCTTTCCCGATCGCTGGGAACTGTCACTGGCTGTGGCCTCCGACTGTAGGCTTGAGTGCCCGGCCATCCGTCAGTCTGGCTGGCTGCCAGGCGGGAAATGGAATAAAAAGGTGAGAATGTGGACCTGCCATTAAACTCAGCGACAGCTCCGTGTTCTCCCTCCTCACCTCCCCATAAATATAGGATCCTTAAAGTAATGGCAGTGGGAGGGTTTGGGGGACATAAAAAACACTTGGCTCAAAGTGTTCGTCTCGCTCAAAGCCTTTACTCATTGCTCAGTCCAAAGGCAGGTCCATGGCTCATTGTCTGATCCATTTTCTTGGCAGTTTTTGGTCAGTGGTGACTTGGCATTGCCTTTACTCTCAGGGGGCAGGATGGAGAGGCTGGTCCCAGGTCTATCCCAGCTGAAATGTGAATCGAACCTGCGCAGTTGGTATTATTCTGAACCACATGCTATCCAACTGAGCTAACAGGCCCTATCAAAGATTAACAACCTTTAACCAAGGGGCTTGATTTTGAATTTTGGCTGGCCAGTCGGCAGCCTGTTGTGGCACCCATGATTTTGAGGCCTTAGGATCATTTACATCAGTCTGATGAGTTGCAGGCTGTCAAATGGGCAGTTTACTGGATTAAGGCCTGTTTGTCTCCCAGACATTTGACGCACAGAGCTCTCTGGCTAACTTGTGACTCCTTTCCCTTAATTCCCCACTTGCATTAAAAAATTGACAAAATTGACAAAAGGGACCCTTGGAGGGTAGACTGTGTGTGTTGTTTCAATTTTCTAAACTTTCCTAATGTGTGACACCTGCTGAAATATTTTACTGTCAACTGCAGCTAACGTTAGAATTATAGGGCGGAATTCCATGCCGCATTTTATGGCCCCGTCCCCACCGCGACAGGTCTGTAAGATTCCGCCCGTAGAAACTGGGGAAAGCAGAGCAATTCTGATGACGTAACATGCCATAGATCATTAAAATCCATTCAGTTCAGTCATGGCTACGCGAGAGAACTTTAAAAATCCTGGTGCTTGGAATGCTTCTGTGGATTTTAGTAGGTTAATTGGAGACTTACTACATGGACAAGTCCCTCCGAAAATGAAAAAAAAATCACCACAGGTAAAACTCTTGCGTTAAAAATATTGTGGGGTTTTCATTTGGAACTAAAAACAGCACCAGCTCCTTTCATTGCTCAATCTGGAGGACATATTTCATTCAGCCAGAAAGCCTGATGTTATTTTGCATTTAAATTGCAGTTGCACAATAAACTTGCATGTCATTATATTTCACTCAATGCCCCTCACAATGCCCCCCCTTCCCCCCCTCTGTTCCCAGTTATTGAATCAATACAACAGAATGTAGAGGGTACTGGAGGTCACCACAGTGAGGGTTTCTATGGTTCAACAAGTGACCTCAGTGAATTACACTGATCTGCAGATTTGAAGAAAAGTGCTTGATTAGCATTGGCACAAAACGAGCAGTACTTTGTCCCCACTATGTTAAAATAAATTAACTTTAATTACCGTGTTTACTTGCCAGTGAGCTCGTCCCAGAGAGACACTCAGCAGCAACAATGTTCATCAAATATATTCAGAAATATTATAAGCCACTACTATCATTCAAGGCTTTATTTTACCCATTTTCTGGGCAGTAACCCTGCTAACTCCCTTAAACTACTGTCATGACAAACATGTTAAATAAGAAAAAAGGATTATGTATCCTTTCTATTCCTCTTATTTTCACAGTGAGTGAATCGTGCTTCAAGTGCAGTTGGCAAAGCTGCCAGGCAATTTGCCCACAGCAATGAGATAAATGGACAGCTAGTTACTTTGTTCTGGCGATGCTGATTGGGGGTTAAATATTTCCTCATGTTTTATTTAAACTGCACCAACACCAAGGACCTGATACACACTCAACCACACCCAGGGCCCAATACAGAGTCCACAACACCAGGGACCCAATACAGAGCCTACAATACCAGGGACCCAATACAGAGCCTACAATACCAGGGGCCCAATACAGAGTCCCCGACACCCAAGGACCTAATACACAGTGCACAACACCAGGGACCCAATACACAGCGCACAACACCAGGGACCCAATACACAGCGCACAACACCAGGGACCCAATACAGAGCCCACAACACCAGGGACTCAATACAGAGCCCACAACACCAGAGACCTAATACACAGCGCACAACACCAGGGACTCAATACACAGCGCACAACACCAGGGACTCAATACAGAGCCCACAGCAGCAGGAACCCAACACAGAGCCCACAACACCAGGAAACCAATACAGAGTCCCCAACACCCAGGGACTCAATACACAGCGCCCAACACCAGGGACCCAATACAGAGTCCCTGACACCCAGGGACCCAATACACAGCGCCCAACACCAGGGACCCAATACACAATGCACAGCACCAGGAACCCAATGCAGAGCCCACAACACCAGGGGCCCATTACAAAGTGCAGAACTCCAGGGACCTAATACAGAGCACACAACACCAGGGGCCCAATACACAGCGTACAACACCAGGGACCCAATACAGAGCGCACAACACCAGGGACCCAATACAGAGCCCACAACACCAGGGACTCAGTACACAGCGCACAACACCAGGGGCCTAATACAAAGTACACAACACCAGGGACCCAATACAGAGCGCACAGCACCAGGGACCCAATACACAGTGCACAACACCAGGTACCCAATACAGAGCGTGCAACACCAGGGACCCAATACAGAGCGCACAGCACCAGGGACCCAATACACAGCGCACAACACCAGGGACCCAATACAGAGCGCACAGCACCAGGGACCCAATACACAGTGCACAACACCAGGTACCCAATACAGAGCGTGCAACACCAGGGACCCAATACAGAGCACACAACACCAGGGACCCAATACAGAGCGCACAACACCAGTAACTCAGCCCAAAACATCAGGGTTCTAATATACAGCATCCAACACCAGGGTCCAGACAAGCACCTCAGAACACTAGGGACCCAGTACATACGCTTTACCATGAGCGAACATATCCTGATGTGATCCTTGGGAAGAAATATTCCTTGCCCTTTAGTACATTAAGTATCCAACTCCCAATTCTCCCTCCCCTATCCACTGCCCAGGTAGATTATACAAGACCAAATACTCACGCCCACATCCATAATTTCCTTGCTAGGGGTACTGACCCTATTCATTACCCCATTGTACAAATTCAGACACAGCCTAGCACACCCCCCACCCCCGACACATGACCGAATCTACCTTCTTCTTCAAGAACCTCAAACCACTGGTGCCCCAAAAAGGTGACTTGATAATGAACGTGAAACATTGAAAAGCAAAATCTCACCCACTCCTGCATTTGTTGCTTTGACATTCACCTTTTGCAGCAACCAGTACCTTAGAGACATGCATAATGGAAGCACCCTTACACAGGTGCTCATTTTACACTTGACGCTCTTATCTTAGTTGGTGGCAATTTACAATCAAGTGCACAAGAAAGGTCAAGGACGAGAAATGGCCATTCAGCCCATCGAAGCTCATCCCTATGCTGCCTCAAGTCCCCCATTCCAGCACCAGCTCTATTTGGAAAGACCCTAATGCTTTTTTTAAAAATCAGTTCCACCCCTGACTGGCTACTTATTCTAAGCGTTTATCACTCTTTTACAGAGTTATGCATTTTTACAGCAGTCTAACCAAATTATTCCCATTAATAAGCAATATCATCTTGTTTGTTGCTGCTTTCAAATGCTTTCTTTTCACTGCAGCCAAAAAAAAATCAAACACATGTTTACCAAAACACTGAGGCATAATTACAGCATTATATCACAATACATGTCCATGAGACAATATCAAAACACCCCCTGTTGCAAAGTTCCACATCCTCAGACATAGCTGTTTAATTAGGCATGGTACATTGGTTATGAGTCTAAAATCTATAATGTTAAACATCCGTTCAAATGTTTGTGTAGTGCACCAGTTACATAATCCTCTATACTGATCAGTTAGAGAATGCAGTATTGTCTAATAACTGAGATTCTAGTTATATTTCTTTATCTTTCTACATCGTCCTGCATGACAGAATGTTACATGTACCATATATCTTAATAATGCCTTTCCCTGATGCCCCAGCACAATCTATCGGAGAATGAGCATTTTTCATTTTAAAGAATGACTTAAGACTGCCTGACTTTCCAAATCGAATCCATCTTCAATAGAATTGCGCAACTGTGCAAATCCCACGCAAATCTAAATGAAGTCTTCTTGTAATTTCAAGATGCCTGTTCGAGAAATAATTTGCTCATCCTGCTGCCCTCACAGAGCAGAGTAATTGTGGCATGACTCACATATAATGCACACAAATGATGGAAGAGAATTTACTTAAATCTAAAGTGAGCACTTTGTCTCAAATTCTTTTGAGTGTAAATGTTTCTCAAAGGTATTGAATCCATGCCTGTTCCTTTTATCCAGAGAGCTTGGTTTATAATAAATATCACTGATTATTTATTATACATTTGAGAATATCTGTTCACTTTATCCCAGCTGACCACATTTAATCTTAGGTCATTATTATCTAGGCTATAAATGCAAAAATGGAGTTGATATAACACTCATTTTGGTGGCTGTGGTTTTGAAAAGTTACTTTTAAATCTTTAATCAGTTTTAAATGTAGTTATTATCGATTCAAATACTATTTTTGCTTTATGTGCAATGGCATGTTGCTCCACAGCTGTTAATAAGGTTCACAGTGGGGAACTACTCATGACGGATAAATTGGATGGTGTGCTCAAAGGTTAAAAAAATACCCTGGGTCCCAAAAAAAGTGGAAAGATTATTTGACTAAAATAGCCGCTGAGGGACTGAAGAAACCAATCATAATCAAATATACTTTGTGAATTGTTTTTGTTTTCTGCTAACACATACCTGGTATAACTGAGCGGGTCAAAGGTTTATTGTTCTGTTGAAGTTTCCCTTTTCATCTGATTTGCTGCATTCAATCTCGCCAATTTGGGCTTCATAACATTGTCAGAAGAATTCAGCCGACCTTGCATAAATGAGCATTGTGATGTTGTAAAGCTTGGTCCAAACATTACTACTACAGGGGAAGTCACACAGTTCACCAAGTAAAGGTCGTGGCAGCCACAATGTAAAGATGGCTATTGAAGCACAACTCTCTCCCTCTTCAGGTACCATGCCCTCAGGGGCCATTGGAGACCATGGACTTCCATGTGATGGTCCATGCTTATGCTCGGTACTGAGGTGGTTTGCCGTTGCCTTCTGCAGGTTCTGGCTGACCAGGAAACTCACCCACTCTTACCACTTGCCATAGGCGTCTCAGAAGGATTGACAGGTTGACAATCAATCTGCTTGGCCATGTCATGAATGCACATTTCTGGCCATCAAGTCCTGAGGCTGGACTCAAACCCAGAGCTCCTGGTTCAGAGGTAGGGACGCTACCCATTGCATCACAAGATCTCCAAAGCATAACTACCAATGGATGATTTCCCTTGGGAGCTAGTCAGCCCATCTGCTCATTTAGTTTTAATAGCCTTCAGAATTTCTAGTTGTTATGGACATCTAATGGTTGATTTTCTCCTTGAAATGTTGCAGTTCTTGAGGTGTGGGTACTCTGACAGTGATGTTAGGTAGGGAGCTTCAGGATTTTAGAGAAGGGGGGCACCTCATTTGGAGGGTACCTTCTGTGCATCAGGGGCACACTGTCAAGATGGCATCCACCCTTCCTCCTGTAGCAGCTGTCCTTCAAAACTTGGCCCCACAACCCCCTTGCCCCCTGCAACCCCACCCTCCCTGGGCTTCAGGATCCCTCCCTGCCCTAAAACCCCAGGAGTTAACTTTCTAGGACAGCCATCCATCTTCCACATGCTCCACCTGCAGTCCCGGCAGTGCCCATTACTGAGCTCTGGCACTGCTTGCACTGCTGGAACTACTGGCCAATCAGGTTGCCTGGCAGCTCCCATGGGCGAGAGTTCCTCCCGATGAGGGGCAGAAGCCAGCATGTTGTGGCCGCGGGCAGGTTTTTCCAGGTGTGCCGGTTTCCAGCCAACTTTCGTTCCAGGGACGGCAAGCAGTCTGCACCCCATCCCTCCCCACCAAACCGCCCCCTCCCTCAACCCCACCCCAGTCCTGTAAAATACAGTCGACAGAGTGGACTTTGATGTGTACTTGGCTGTTGGAATTAATCATGGTTGTAGATGTTGCAGGTTTCAGAGGTGCTGCTGAAAAAGCCTTGACGAGTTGCTGCAGTGCATCCCGTGGATTACAGCTGCAGCGGTGGAGAGAGTGAATGCTCAATGTGGCAGATGGGCTGCCATTTAAACAGACTGCTTTGTCCTGAATGTGCTAAGCTCCTTGAGTAATGTTCCATTTGCAGCCACCTGGGGGAGTGGAGAGCATTCTGTAACGCTCCTGGCTTGTGTCTTGTTCATGGTGAAGAGGTTTAAAAATAGTTGGTGTTGTGATAGAGCTAACCACTTGAAACATGTCATCTGGCAGCTTGGCTCTGATTGTATGCATTTTGCCTGTATGCATCAGTTGTGAATCAAAGTCATCAACCCTTGTTACCCAGTTTCCATCCTTTGGTTTGCCATGGTGGTTCACATACAGCTAGCACCATGAACTGCAACAGAACAAAAGCATCATAACTGCTGCTAGGATATTGGACATTGACTTGTGTCACATGCTGCACTCCAACTGGACATTGAGGGGGTGGAATCCCTTTCAGTTCAGTACATGGCAGAGTTGACATGTGGTGCCCCTGAAATTGATGTACGTTCAGCAAGTGCACATGGGAAAGCCTCCAATCCTAGTGAAGCTGTATGCTGACTCTGCATGTTTGTCTCTGGCGAGAGAGGACAAAATGAATAAAGAGCATCAATGATCTCTGTTATACACTATTGGACTGCAACCTGTGAGATGTTACAAACACCTCAAGCTCTAGCCTGGAAGGAGCCAGACACAAAAAGGTTCATCACCACAGTCATCTTCACAGCCACTGGCAATGCTGTCCTTGCCCTGCTCTATGGTTGCAGGTGTGCCTAGAGCAGGTGGCAGATTTCCGTGTGGATATTGTTACTGAAGCACAGACATCTCCCACATTGTTTCTCGCTGAAGTTCAGGTAGGACAATTGCTCCCCGCACACTCTGGGATGTGGCCTCCTGCTGAGAATCCTTAACCCCTTCTCTTCCCTCTTTAGCAGCACTGCGTGTTCTACACCATGCGTCCTCTCCATCTCACGCTTTATTCTAAGGGGAATGTCCTAAAGTGCACCCGTGTCTGGGAGCAATTGGTTTATGCAGAAGGCTGAAATCAGCAAATGGTCCATCAGTACCTGACTTCAGTGACTTGAATCAACAAAGATAGGAAGAACCAACACTTGTAGGATTGTAGCAACAAACAGGAGAAATAAATCAGCAGCTAGCCTGTAAGTTGTTTTGCTGGCTCCTTTAAATAACACTGGTGCGGGATCCTTCTTGCTGCTGAGTGCATATTCAGCTGTGCGAGGTTAAGAGAGGACATTAGCTGGAGCACTGAGCTCCAACACACACTGATTAGCATTATGATCTGCCTGCTCTACATACTTCCTGCAGCCACTCACTGCACGTGTACTAATGTCGATATGAAGTCCAACATGATTAATCCCAGTGGAAGTGATTACAGGGCTCATGGAGCATTTGGAGCACCCAAAAAGTGGGTGTGATCAAGTCCAATTTCTCTTCTTTAAACAGAGTTGGACCGGCTGTGGGCTTCTAGCATTTTCTGTTTTTCCCTTTCGCTTGTCTGCGTTGATCCAATACAACTGCCGGATGAATAAACTTCAGAGAAATCATTGCACTCCTACTTCTTTTCTACCTTTAACTAAAATATGAATGAGGCCATCCTCTCTTTGTCACTTTCCATTACTTGCATTCAACAACTCATTAATTCCATTGCCTCCAGCAGCATCAGGTAGGCATTCAAAACTGCAGACAAGAAGACTCGTGTTCAGAGCACACGGAAACTTTATAATTTTTCTGACATATGCCGGAGGCATGTTTTGTATGGCAGTGAACAACAACTCAACAGTGCAGAGGTGTACGCCAGAGCCAGTGTTAGGACCACTGCTCTATTTGATATATATTAATGACCTAGCTGGGCTTGGGTATACAGGGTATAATTTAAAAGTTTGCAGATGAGGCAATTGTCCCAGGTTTGCACTAAGTGCCGTAGTGAGCATGAAAAAAGACGTTTTACCCGCCAGCTGCAATGATGGATTTTCATGCCGTTTCTCCCCATTCCCAGTGCGTCATTAATAACACATTCACAGGAAACACTCCTGAGCGCTGCTGGGCAAGCTCAGATTTGCTCTCCTCGCCAAGACCTCAGCGCTTCCTCGCTCCACGCCCCATATTTAAAGTGCACCAGAGCACATGCCTACTTCACGCCAGAGGGCGGCTCCAGGCAACAGATGGCCATGAAAGCAAAGGTGACGGCAGCACCCAAATTTAGTGACGCCTCCCTGGGGCACCTGCTGGACGTAGTGGAATTCCACTGTGATGACCTCTACCCCCGTTCTGGCTGCAGGAGATGCACCAATCCAGCCTGGGAGGTGTTGGCAGCAGTGGTCAGCGCCAACAGAGCACAGAGGAGGTCAGCCATCCAGTGCAGGAAGAGGATGAATGATCTCATCTGTTCTGCCAGGGTAAGTCACTCTTCTCATCACTCTCAACTCACACACTCACAAACCCATCACATATCCACGGGGATCTCACACCTCAAGGGACAACACCACTAACTCTCACACACACCCTCACATCTCCATCAGGCTCATATCCGCTGGAGCTCGTGTCCTCATCCTGTCCATGGCTCCGCTCACCACACAAACATTCCACACAGTGCCATGTGTCCTGCTCACACTCTCTCCATCTGTTTTTGTACAGGAGAAGCTGGCTCACAGCAGCAGGGAGAGGTCCCAAACTCAGGGTGGAGTGGCCACATTCAGCCCCTCACTCGCTTTGAGAGATGTGCCGGCTGGTGAGGATGTGAACATGCGGTGACAGTGAGCTTGGTGGCGAGCACCCATGTGAGGATCCTGCACCACATCATCCATCTCTCAACATAACTGCGAGCGCTCTCTTTCCTGTTTTGACTCTGCTGCCATGCACTGCTGATCTCTGGTTTGGTTCTTTGGTTCACAGGGACCTCTGCCAAGTGACTGACACCCTCAGTCCCGGTCTCTCAGCTCCATTCACATCCTCACCTCCAGCCAGGAGGACACGTCCTCCACTGAAGAGCTGGAAATAAGCAGCCTGGGAGACCTGTCACAGCGCTTACCCACACCCTCCACCAGTGCAGAGACACACACCTCGGTAGGACCTAGAGGCTTGGGTTCACAATCTGGTGATCACCGCACAGACACGTGTCCGCAGCAGGAGGACGCAGGTTCAGCCGAGTTCCCCGGCACTCTGAGGACTGCTGGGGAACAGGCACCATGTCAGATGATGAGCCTCTGGATTCGGCCTTCCAACTCATCCTGGAGAGTCAGCAGAAGGCAGGGGAACATCACACAGAGCTGTTGGAGGTCCTCAGTGGCACGTGAGTCGGAGAAGTGTGTCCACATGCTCTCTGATGAAGTGGTGCCCACATGTGCAAGTATGGAGGTCTCCATTTGAAGGATGGCGGATACCATGGAGACCCAGGTCCAGCAGAACACGGAGAGATGCGCACAGACCTGCACTCTATCGAGGTAGCCATGGGTGACATCCTGCAGTGGCAATGTGAGAGGGGAACAGGGCACCTCGACGTCCCTCCAGGTGTTCCTTACCCTCAAGGAGTCAGGCCAGGGCCCTCAGGCACCCAAGGGAGCAGGGGGCGCAGCTGGACACCCCTGGGTCATCCACTCAGGAATCTCAGGGGCTGTCTGCTCCATCCGAGTCCCCTTTGCCTGTGACCCCCTCAACATCATCCTCTGTAACCGCTGAGGGAGCAGCTGGCCCTCAGGAGGACAGCTAAAGCAAGCTGGGGCCCTCAAGGCCTCGGCTCTCCAGAGGATGCACGCTGAAGTCATCGGAGGCAACAGGGCCGACCATTACACAGGGTGACTCCACCCCTGCTGCGGATGTCAGGGCAGCACCTAAACGTGTTAGGCCTAGAAAAGTTAAGAATTTCTGATCACAGTTGGTTGCATGGGTGAGCACATTTTGCCACTTTATAATCTGAAAATATATTCACTCTCACTGAATAATGTGTAACGGTGTCTTTCAGCTTCATTTACAGGCTTCACGAGTCCTCCTCCTGCATCCTCCCTAAACTGGCAGTTCAGCTGCACGCAGCCGGATCACAGGTGATCCTTGAAGGGGAACTGTGTGTGTGGCAGGGCCTTTCGGAGCCTCATGCAAACGCTCTCTCACACACGGAGCCTTCATCCATCACACTCATCTCAAGGTCCTGAGTGTTTTCACTGCTCCCTGCTGGGGTTCACTTTCAGGTGTCCATCTGAGCTGACCTGCATCTCCACCCACCCACTGATCACACTCCCATACAGCACCTGTGCCCGTCCAATACAAGGCTCCGCTCACCTTCGGTTTCGACAGCCATGGTCGTGGTGAAGTTTTGGATCAGCTCCCCCTTCCTCTCCCCTCCCCCACTCACCTATGTCCTTTCTCCCATCGCCTTCGACCTCCCGACTGTTACCCTACGGCCCAAACCCTTGTCACTCCAGAATGTCCAGGTGAACGTGCACATTCCCTATCTTCCTGAACATCCCACCCTTAACCACATTGACCTCCCTGACCTCCTCCTTCCCACCCCATGGGCCATGTTTGCCTCCGAATCCCCACCAATCACCCTTGCTGCTGCTTCTACCGCTATTGATGCACCATCACCCTCCCACCCTACCGGCTCCCTCTGCCCTCTCTCACACTCGCTATTCCATCCTACCACACCCGCCCTCAGTTCACTCCCCAGGAGGCTCACATTGACTCCACAGACCCCTCCCTTGCATGTTCACCTGGACATTTCACCCCCACCCCCCACAACCCACTAACCCATTCCTCCACCCTTAATCCTTCCTCCACATTTACTCCGCCAGACACCTGCCCCCCTCCAAACTCCTTCCCTTACGCCTTCCTCTCCCCTTATAACTACCTCCCCACATTCAGCTAACTCCCCTGTTACACCCTCCCCACCCCCGTACTTCCTTCTCCCCCTTTACCCCCTCCTCCCCCCTCCCAAACGCACCACCACCCCACCCCCCCGATACCTTCATCCCCCCATCCTTCCAACCTCACCACGCACCCCCCCGCCCACCCCGGTACACCTTTCTCCCCAACTTACACCTAGACCTTCCTCTCCAACTCCCCCCTGCTCTTTGCTGATTATCTGTACCAGCCCAGGGCGAGGTCCATGAAGTTCCAAAGCATGAACGGAGACTTTGGAAGATTGTGCGAGCCCATGGCGAGGTCTGTGAAGGTCTGAAGACTCAGTAAAGTCAACAATGCTGCCTGGAGATCTCCCCACTTCCGAGAGCTGTTTCACAGCGGGGCCATGTGCACGAGGATCCACCCAGCCTGCGAGGCATGTGTTCCTCCAGGGTCCGATAGCTGTAGGGCTCCAGCATCTCCTTCTCCTCAGATGTCCGCGACGTGAGCGAGGCCCTAACAGTAAGTCCCAACTTCTGCATGTCACACTCGTCCAGACGTGTTCTGGGCCGACGTGTTTTCCCACCAGTGTAACAGTAAAGCGGGATGCAAATCGGATTCACGCCAGTGTGCATCAGGGTTTGCGATCCGCCAAGGCAGACACCATCCGATGATCCCGCTGTAATTTCATGCCGGCGTGAAATCGATTTCTGCCCCTCCCGCCGAATTCTGCCCCCCCCCCCAACCCCACCTAGCATGACACCAGCTGCCAACAGGATCCGACAATTCCGGCCAAAAGTCTTTGAAGCAGCAGGACGAGTTGAGATGACTGTTAAATAGTAATACTTTGGCTTTATAGATAGAGGCACAGAGTACAAGAAACTTTCTCTCCCCACAGATACCGCCAGACCTATTGAGCAGTTCTACCATTTTCTGTTATTAGTTCCGATGTCCAGCATCCTTTTGCTAAAGGAAGGAAGGGATGCTAAACCTTTATAAATCACTGATTAGGCCACATCTGGATAATTGTGGAAAATTCCAGCTTGCATTTTATGAAAGATGTCAAAAGGTTATAGAGAATGCCATGGAGATTTAAGAACATAAGAGATAGGGGCAAGGATAGGCCATATCACCATGCAAGCCTACTCTGCCATTCAATACAATCACAGCCAATCTTCTGACGCAATTCCATTTACTTGCACGCTACGCCCTATATGCCTTGATTCCCCAAGAGCTCAAAAGTCCATCTCAGCCTTGAACATATTCAATGATGGAGAGTCCACAACCCTCTGGGGTAGGCAGTTCCACAATTTCTCCTCATCTTAGTCCTAAATCATCTCCCCCTTATCCTGAGACTGTGCCCCTATGTTCTAGATTCCACAGCCAGGTTAACAACCTCTAGGCATCCATCCTGTCAAGTTCCTTCTGAATCTTGTATGTTTCACTTCTCATTCGTCTGAACTCTAGAGTATAGGCCCAATTTACTCAGCCTCCCATCATTGAGTAACCCTCTCATTCCAGTGAATATGCCCAAGTGTCTCCCAACATCAACATTTAATAGTTTCACATTTTGTCACAAATATTTCGCTTTTCTATTCTTGTCACCAAAGTGAATAACCTCAAACTTCCCCACACTATGCCTCATCTGCCACCTTGTTGCCCACTCACTTAACCCGCCCATATCGCTTTGCAGCCTCATTGTGTCCTCCTCACAGCTTACATTCCCACCTAGCTTTATACTGTCAGCAAATCCAGATCCATTACTCACAGCCTCTTCATCTAAGTCACTAATACAGATACTAAATAGTTGAAGCCCCAGCACTGATCCTTGTGGTTCTCCATCAGCTACAGCCGTCCAAATTTAAAATGCCCCATTTATCCATACTCTATGCTTCCTGACTATTCACTAATCCTCCATCCATGCTAATATATTACCCAAAACTCCATGGGCCGTTATCTCACGTATTAACCTTCCATGTGGCACCTTATTGAATCCCATCTGGAAATCCAAGTAAAATACCAGTTCCCCTTTATCTATTCTACTCATTACATCCTCAAAGAGCTCTAATATATTTGTCCAACATCATTTCCCTTTCATAAAATCATGTTGACTCTGTCTGATCCGACTATGACTTTCTAAGTGCATTGTTTAGACTTCCTTAATAATAGATTCCAGCATTTTCCGGATGACTGATGTCAGGCTAACTGATCTGTAGTTCCCTGTTTTCTCTCTCTCCCTTTCTTGAATAGCCGTGTTACATTTACTAGAATGGTGTGATGGATGAAAGACTACAGTTACTTGGAGAGACAAGAGAAACTGGGGTTTTTCTCCTTCGAGCAGGAAGGTTAAAGGGAGATTTGATAGAGATTTTCAAATTCATAAAGGTGTTTGATAGAGTAAATAAGGGTTGGGGGGTGGGGGTGGGGGTTGGGCGGGTGGGTTGAGGAGTGGTGGTGTTTCCATTGGTAATCACAGGACACAGATTTAAGATAATTGACAAAAGAAACAGAGGCAACGCAAGGAAAAAGAGATTTATGCAGCGAGTTATTATGATCTGGAATATATGACCTGAAAGGAAGCAGATTCGCTATTAACTTCCAAAAGGAAATTGAATAAATGCTTGAAGAGAAGAATTTACAGGGAACATAGGGACATTAAGACCATCAGACTGAGGAGCAGTAGGTCATTCAACCCTTCAAACCTGCTCCACCATTCGATAAGATCATGGCTGATCCGGTAGCTGTCTCAACTCCATTTTGCCGTCTGCCCTCCATAACCCTTCACTTCCTTGTCTATCAAAAATCTGCCTAACTTTACCTTGAATAAATTCAATGACCCAGCCTCCACTGCTTTCTGGGGAACAGAATTCCACAGGCTAACGAAGGGAAACAATTATCCTTATCTCTGTCTTAAAAAGGAAATCCCTAATTTTTAAACAGTGTCCCCTAGTTCTAGTCCCCACAAGAGGAAACATCCTGCCTGTACCCACCCTATCAAGTCCCCTCACCTTTCATTCTTCTAAACTCCAATGAGTATAGGATTATAGGGAAAGAACATGAAAGTGGCATTAATTGGACAGCTCATTTAAGAAGGCCATGACACAATGGTCTAAATGGCCTCCCTTTGTGCTTTATCGTTCTATAATTCTATGAACAGGGCTGAAAATGATCCCATTACCCTGGCTTTTCTTTTTAAAGATCACATGGTTGTTCTACCTTGCCCTCTTGCCCAGTATAAAAAGGAGGAGGAGAGAAGGAATTATGCTACCAGGCTATATCATTCAGGCTTAAACACATAAGTATATATAAAATGATTTATTTAGAAGTGATTTAATGATACAGAAGTAAGAAAAAACTGCAGACAAGCAATAAAGTCATGGTTGACTTTTTAAAAAGCTCCAAAAATTATAGCGTGCATAACTAACTGTCTTTGGTGATATATGACATGTCAAAGACTTTTTAGTAGGGCATGCTTTGGCAGTCTAAACCAGAAAGTGCAGGAGAGCCCATGACTATCATAGTATTCTGCAAAGTCTCCATAGCCAGATTGGAACATACATGATTACAAATGTTCTTTCCTGTTAAGTACACAATTGTGTTATTAACCCTGCAGTCCTACCATTCAAGTAGGTAAACAGCAGTCTTCCATCCATCCATTCATATCAGATAGTTTGCCTCTTTTTATGATTCCTGCAAGTTCACATACATTAACATCTCACACATGAGAATTTCTGGTGCCACTAAGCTTTAAATGCAAGCAGTTACTTCCTGATTTGGGGTGTATGGGCTGCATGTCAGAGGTAGTTCCTTCGGCAGGAGTTAGCCGCATCTTACCTCATAACTGGATGGATAACTGCACCTGGTCCTCGCCAGTCACTCAGCTCTCACTTGTGGCTCCACGTAGCTGCTTGTACATGGCAGCAGCCACGATGGGGTAACTGCATCGGTTCACAGGCCAGACGAGGTGAGGGTAGTATGCGGGCTTGTCTCCACATGTGAGGGAGAATGTCTCTCTCCAACCACCATTTTTCAATGCGATAAAGGCTGTCTTGACAGATGTAGCAGAGGAAATGGTTCTCCCTCACTGGTACTGAAAGTGCCCCTGTGTGGACAGCTATAAAGTTCTTCAGCACGGGGGCAGAAGGTGCTGCAGATCATCCACTGCAGTCGACAACATCTCCAGTCACCTTGACCTGTCAAGCCGTTGGGAACAGGAGTGCAAGACCAAGAGAGTCAGGCTGGCCAAGCGCAGTCTATCTCCACTGTAACTAACTCATGTGCAGGTGTTTCCTGTGTGCATACCTTATCGACTCCCTCTGTATACACATGCCGCTGTATCCTGACATGCACTCCTTTAATATTCACCCACACACTACAAAATAATGCGGGCAAGACAAAAAGAAGACATTATCTTCACCCTTCAGCAAATACAAGAGGAATGTCGTGAACAATGGATGAGACTCTACTGTGCCTTTATTAGCCTGATGAATGCCTTTAACACAGAAAACAGTGGGGCCTTGTGAAAAGTTTTAGCCAAACTTGGATGTCCCAATAGAGCTGTAAAAATCTGATCCAAGAATACATGTAGCTAAGGACAAAAGGCAAGCTAGAAAGACAGGGAAGGCCCAACAAAATCGAATAACTCATCTTTACCTGCACTGTGGAAAGCTGTGCAGGTCTACAATCAGGCTCCGTGGCCATGTAAGAACATACAATAGATGACACCAGGCAAGCAAGAGTCTCCATCTTTGATAATGAAGGGAAATTGATGACAACAACAAACTCCCCGCTTAGGCAACACCACAAGAGCGGAACAGGGCGAAAAATAGGTTCAGTTCCCCTCACACTACCCAAAATTATTTTTAGCTTGAGCTACATCCCCCTCTCCTCATACCCCAAGTACCAAGGTTGCCCTGATATTCTCCCTCCCTACTCTTTACTTGAGGCTCCACCTTTGCCATCAAGGATAAAAAGAGCAAAAGGTAAGACTAGGTAAATCAGTGATGCTGAGGTTACATTTCAAAAACAATTTGAGATTGTAGGAGGAACAAGTGAGCGAGAGATGGAAGGGAAATGTGAACCAAAGTCGAAGACTTTGGGATGAATAGTGATTTCAGGGTGTGAACTGGCCAGGGGTTTAATTTGCTATTCGTCCTCATTACCTCCAAACATAAAAGAGAAAACCAAAAGATCCAGAACTCCAGATTCCTCACCTCAAAGATAATGGCCCAGACTTTCTGTTAGCTTGCACTGGCTTTAGCAGTGTAAACTGGCTGAAATACATTAAAATTGGGCCAAAAAAAAATCACAGAATTTTAAATGCAATTAGATCGAGTGTAAATCAAGTTTCTGCGAATTTTAGCGCTGTTTTTAGAAACTATGTTAGAAGCTAGCATTGCCCCACAAACCTGGCCACTCACCCAGACTGAAATAGTGAGGATAGTGAGTTTCTGGCGATTGCTCTTACTTTGGGGGAAGCTCTTCAAATTGAACTTGTTATAGTTGCATAGATTCTAGTAGGCATGCTTTAGAAGTTTATATTAAAAATATTCATTTTATGCTGAAGCAGACTAGTGTATACAATATAAATAGTAAATAATTCTGTATAGCTTTTTCAAGTCATTTTTCAGTTACTTAGAATCAGGTTCCTCACTGGGCTGGGCTTATTTAATAGTGTGTACGTTGAGTGAAGAAACTATTTTCATTATTAATTCAGTATTAATAACATTTTACCGTGTTAACACTCTTAAATAATCAAAGAATACTTTTTAAATGCCTGATTCTATTCTAATACCACGTCCGATTGCACTGACTGCCAGAAGATTTTATGTCTGCAATTAAACAAATGTGTCTGATCAGAAATTTGAACTTCACTTCAGAAAATCAGCGGAACTTCAAGAACAATTTGCATCCAGTTTTTGAATTGTGTACAAAATGGGACTTTTTAAAAATTCATTCATGTGACGTGGGCTTCACTGGCTAGGCCAGCATTTATTGCCCATCCCTAATTGCCCTTGAGAAGGTGGTGGTGAGCTGCCTCCTTGAACGGCTGCAGTCCATGAGGTGTAGGTACACCCACAGTGCTGTTAGGGAGGAAGTTCCAGGATTTTGACCCAGCGACAGTGAAGGAACGACGATATGTTTCCAAGTCAGGATGGTGAGTGACTTGGAGGAGAACTTCCAGGTGGTGATGTTCCCATGTTTCTGCTGCCCTTGTCCTTCTAGATGGTAGTGGTCATGGGTTTGGAATGTGCTGTCTAAGGAGCCTTGGTGAATTCCTGCAGTGCATCTTGTAAATGGTACACACTGCTATACTGTGGTAGAGGGAGTGAATGTTTGTGGATGTGGTGCCAATCAAGCGGGCTGTTTTATCTTGGACAGTGTCAAGTTTCTTGTGTGTTGTGGGTGCTTAACTCATCCAGGCAAGTGGGGAGTATTCCATCACAGTCCTGACTTGTGCCTTGTAGACAGGTGGACAGGCTTTGGGAAGTCAAGGAATGAGTTTCTCATCACATGATTCCTAGCCTCTGGCCTGCTCTTGTAGCCACTGTATTTATATGGCTAATCCAGTTCAGTTTCTGGTCAACGGTAACCCCCAGGATGTTGATAGTGAGGGATTCAGTGATGGCAATGCCATTGAATATCAAGTGGCAATGATTGGATTCTCTCTTGTTGGAGATGGTCATTGCCTGACACTTGTGTGCTGCGAATGTTACTTGCCACTTGACAGCCCAAGCCTGGATATGGCCCAGGTCTTGCTGCATTTGGACATGGGTTGCGTCAGTATCTGAGGAGTGGCGAATGGTGCTGAACATTGTGCAATCATCAGCGAACATCCCCACTTCTGACCATATGATAGAAGGAAGGTCACTGATGAAGCAGCTGAAGATAGTTGGGCCGAGGACATTACCCTGAGGAACTTCTGCAGTGATGTCCTGGAGCTGAATTGGCTGACCTTCAACAACCACAACCATCTTTGTTTACACTAGGTATGACTCCAACCAGCAGAGAGTTTTCCCCCGATTCTCATTGACTCAATTTTGCTAGGGCTCCTTGATGCCACACTTGGTCAAATGCTGCCTTGATGTTAAGGGCAGTCACTCTCACCTCACCTCGGGAGTTCTGCTCTTTTGTCCATGTTTGAACCAGGGCTGTAATGAGGTCAGGAGCTGAGTGGCCCTGGCGGAACCCAAACTGGGCGACAATCAGCAGGTTATTGCTAAGCAAGGGCCACTTGATAGCACTGTCGATGACCCCTGTCATTACTTTACCGATGATCAAGAGTGGATTTATGGGTTATTGGCCGGGTTGGATATGTCCTGCTTTTTGTTTACAGGACATACCTGGGCAATTTTCCACATAGCCAGGTAGATGCCAGTGTTGTAGTTGTACTGGAACAGCTTGGCTAGGGGCACGGCAAGTTCTGGAGCATAAGTCTTCAGTACTATTGCTGAAATATTGTCAGGGCCCATAGCCTTTGCAGTATCCAGAGACTTCAGCCTTTTCTTGATATCACATGGAGTGAATCAAATTGACTGAAGACTGGGATCTGTGATGCTGGAGCCCTCTGGAGGAGGTACCCAACATTTGTTTCTGTGAAGTAGCACTGACATTGGGCAGAATTTCCCGCTCCGGAGACTAAGTGTGGTGGCGGGCTGAATTAGCGGTGAGTTTCCTGCTGATCGATGGGTTGGGAAATCGGGTTCAATCTTATGCTTGGAAGCTCATTGATTATGCATCAGCGGGTAGCTCGAAATCACATGGTGGGGGAGCCAATGATTCGTCCAACCCGCTGTAACCCAATGGGGTCAAAGATCCTGGCGCCATTTATAAATGCCAGCTGAACACACACATTATTCTCTGCAGCCCAGCTGTGTGGATAACCAGGTCTGAGAGCAAAAATAAGACAGCGCCAAGGCTCTGCAATGACTCCCTTGAGGCTCTTATTCATGGTGTACGCCAGCACCAGTTTGTCCTCTCCCTGAGGGATTGGTCTAGGAGGTCCAACAACATCACCTCGCCGGCCTGGGAGGCGGTTGCGAGGGAAGTGAGCTCCGCGGGCACCCACCTGAGAAATGCCATCCAGCGCAGGAAGAGGATGAATGATCTCATCCGCTCCGCCAGGGTAAGTCAACCTTCAGCTCAGTCCAATCTCACACTCTCATGATGGCATCATGCACTCAGAGTGTCACACAGCTCAGGGATCTCACAAGATATTAGTGGGGGAGCTATCAACGTTGAAAGCCTATTCACCAGCATCTCTATCATCTTGCGCAAACACCATCCTCAGCCCTTATTGGGGGCGGCTCAGTACACACAGTAGGCAAGCACGCTTCCCAACCTCTCCTCCATTTCTTCTCATCACATTCCATCCATTTGTCTTCATGCAGGCCAAGCTCGCCCACAACAGACTGGAGGAGGGAGAGCAGTCATTCAGGATCTCTCCAAGTTTGAGGAGGATGCTGCCAAGCTGGTGGGCGAGGACAGAGATTGTTCCTGTGGGGAAGGTGAGATTGGCTTCTCCCAGCAAGCCAGTATGGATGAGCCCTCCATGTGTTGATCACATCCTGACATTGACAGTGAATGACATGCAATGCTGTATTCTGCCTGCTTATGAACTAAATCTATCTTCTCTCTCTGTTACAGGCAGCAGTAGGTTCAGACAGACCAGCACAGTCAACACAAGCCCCAGCCCCGAGGTCACCTCAGAGCAGGATGCTGAGGATCCATTTGAAGAAGACCTGTCACAGCATTCACCTGCACCCTCCACCAGTGCAGAAGCACACACCCTTTGTCTAATATCAGGGAGGTGTGTCAACCTCTTCATTGAAAGTGATGGCAAATTGCATTAAGAAATGATATTCATTAAAAGGCACTGTGGAGTTATGCATGCTCAATTACATTGCAGGGTTATCACTCATGTTGCCTCATCATCAAATAGCTGTCTTCATTGTTTGTGCTAAAGCATAAGACCTGCAGCCATGATGGTCTCTCCAATGGGCAATTATAGTAGAGCCCCCAAATGCTACCAGAAAGCCACTTTCATGTCCTAAAGCTGCATCTGAGCTACTCGCCTTTCCCTGATCCAGTGTTCTAGCTGAGACACGACCTCACAGGTCTAGGTAACCAAGATGCCGTGCAGCTACTTGACATCTTGATTGCAGAGAGGCTGGAAGGAGCTTGAGCACACACAGGATATGTTCAGCCTTACCTAGTGCACTCCGACCTAGTATAATGATTATAGTGCCTAACCTACACTTTTGGAATGACTGGATGCCCTTTGTCCTGTTAGTCATGCCAATTACAGAAAACACTTCAGAGGCTTTTATTGATCATCTTGCAGATACCCAGCAGCTGTGCTCATTCACGGTTGGCTGCATCTTCCATTCTCACATTCCTCTCTGTTAATGCTCAGACTGATCAACTTCATTGTGAACCCAATGACTCCTGCAGTCTCATGTTAAAGAGCTCCACGCATCAGTGGCTCCAATTGCATCTTCTCAATAAACTCTTCCTGAGTTCTACCAGCTCAGACTCCATTTCCATGTTGTTATCCTAAGCAGTGTGAGGGTGCCCCCTGTTAGGGCCCCTGAGTCCAGCCGTGGGCTCCTCCCACACTGCCTCAGCCCCCTCCTGTGCAGACTCTTTTCCAGTTTCGATTTTAAACTGCATCATAACTTCAGGGGCTCAAGATGGTGGTGTTGCATTTGACCCTCCGTCTGTCAGAGTTTGGGACCCCCTGATCTTCCTGAAGCCTCACAATGTGCACGTAGACCTCCCTCTGATTATTCTCCAGCCTCCCCCAGTAACACTGGATCCCATTGTCAGTGTGGTGGACATTCCAGCCCTCCCCACTGAACCCATCACTGTTGATGCACCCATGCCCCATGTGGGTCTCACCCTCCCCATCCTGAGGCTGTGTGCATGGTGACATAAAGAGGCAACCCCCTTTATTATGTTTCCCCCATTTATAGGCAGCAGATGCCTCCCCAGACCATGACCATCCCATCTGCAGCCCAGTACCAAACCAGATAGCCCCATCACCATGGAGTGTGAGACAATGACCACTCCCTGCACACCAAGCTGCACCTGATCCCCATTGAACACACAGTCCTTGCCCCTCCCTGGAGTGGGAACACGACATGCGGGTCGTGCATGGCCCTGTAGCATGGTCCACAGAGCCCCAGGACTGTCTTTAATGTCTCACCCTGACTTCCTGGCCGCAGTCCAGGGATTGTGACTGATTTTTCACTCAGCTCTCTGG
Source organism: Cetorhinus maximus (assembly GCF_964194155.1). Classification (NCBI taxonomy): domain Eukaryota; kingdom Metazoa; phylum Chordata; class Chondrichthyes; order Lamniformes; family Cetorhinidae; genus Cetorhinus; species Cetorhinus maximus. The sequence goes on along the minus strand of NC_135895.1, from coordinate 90,849,174 downwards.
CTCCTTAATGCATGACCACAAGACTGTTTCCCTCCCCACCCCCGTGAATCTCTGTGCAACCCTTCCCTCTTGTGCCACACTAACCCCTCTCCCCTCTCCGTACTCTGGAGTCTGTTTGCATCCCCTCCCGTTCACGCAAATCGAATCCCCTCCACCCCCTTCTGTGTCTGTGTTCTACTGTTCCCTGTCAGGCTCCAGCTTCCCCACCCCCAATCTTCCCATTGTATCCCCTCCCCCCACCCCCCCACCCACCTCGAACCCTACCAAACTCCCTTCACCCTCATGTCTCTGCCATCTCCGCCTCCACTACCCCCCGCCTCCCCCCCACACCGGTCATCATGCAGGTCTCTGATTTGGAGTGCAGCCCTGCCTGAGACTCACAGCGCACAATGCCATCCTGGAGTAGTGCAGCAGCCTCAACACCTGAGGCAGCCACCATGAACAGCCCCGCCATACACCCCCAGCCGTGTGGGCTAACACTGGCATCGCTGAGGAACCGGAGCAGCGCTGTTGCAGGTAGGCGTTGAATGTTGCGCTCGCCTTGAACTCACAAGTGCAGTGAGGGTGGACAGCTGCACACCACTTCTATCTGCTCGTGGTTTAGACCAGTCTAATTTCCCGCTGGCGTGGCAGGTAATCGGGAGGAGGAACGTGATCTCGGTGAGGTGCGTTTTTAATGAGCATTGATGACATGCTGGTAATACACGCAAATAGCATTCCCGACACGGATCAGCAGGAAGGTCGACCAGCCATCCCCCCACCATGTGGGGAAAATTCCGACTTGTTTCTTCGCCAGCAGGTATCTGACTTTTGGCCTCCATGAATTTTCCGTTCCCGCCAGCATGAAACCTGCCACTGGCGGGACCGGAAAATTCCACCCATTGTACGTGATACACTGTTGGTCAAATCACTCAAATATTCACCTTTTAGCCAGGCCAGATCCCCATTACACAAGATCATATGGTGCTGGTTAGATATACAGACAAAGTGGAACTAAGTTGTTAGATGAGGGCACAGATGCTTAGTTGTACAGTGCCACATATTTCATATCAAAACAGTGTTGAGGTACTTGTGATGCCACAAGAGTGGGAAAGCTGCAAAATCTGTCTTTACACAGTAAATTTTGCGAGTTACTCAATGGAAGTCAAGTATTTTCTTTGAGCATAATATCTGATTGTTTAGAGAAAGAAAAATAGCTGTAGTAAAGGAATCAAGTGCTTCTTCTCTGAGGTTTGACTTATAAATCGGGGTTTCTTCTTCTTTGGAAGATTATATAGCACAGGCCAGTGAACACAGTTAGGCACTGGGATCGTACCAAGAGCGTTCTACGGAAACCTGTAACATGGGTGGCGACATTTTCCCTGCTTTCAGTCGGCTGACTTTGTAATGAAGAAGTTTCTCAGTCAAATCAAACCCAGATGGTCCCAGTATTCAAAATATGTGGCTGCAAAAACACTCTGTATACCTGGGGTGCTGGGTGCAATTTAAAGAGGAAAACCTGTTCATAATGGACGTTGCAGGGACACAGAGAGAGAGAGAGAGAAGGCAATATATCAGCACCCATGAAGTGAGACAGTGTTACCAGCTGTTTTCTCACAACCAGAGCTGAGCTGACTGTCAGAAAACATAGACCAGAGTGTCATCTTTATGTAAAAATATAGCTTTATGGAGCACTTGAAATGGACTTTTTACTGAAATAATAGAGGAAATATTTACTAAAAGGTAACACAGTTGAGTACCATACCACCATGAGCATATTTGGGGAACAGGAATAGCCCATTTAGCCCTGAAGCCTATTTCCCTATTCACTGAGATCATGGCTGACCTGTGGCCTACTACCTGCCTTTGTCCCACATCCTTAATATCCTTGGTTAACAAAAATTTAGCAAATTCAGATTTAAATTTAACAATTGATCCAGCATCGATTCCAAACTTATACTAACATTTCTGTGGCGGTGTTTCTTAATTTCGCTGCTGAAAAATCTGCTCCAATGTTTAGACTATGTCCCCTTGTCCTAGACCCCTCAAACAGCTTCTCTCTATCTACCCCATCTGCTCGTTTTAATATCTTGAAAACTTTGATCAAATTGCCCCTTAAATTCCAGACAATGCCACCCTGGATTGTGTAAACTATCCTTGTGACGAGTACAGGGGTCATTCTGGTACATCTCTGCTGTACTTAAGACATCTTTCCTAAGGTGTTGTGCCCAGAACTGTCCCCAGTACTCAAAGTGTGGTCTAACCCGCACTTTGAATAGCTGCAGCATGACTCCTACCCCCTTGTATTCCAGTCCTCTCAATATAAAGGCCAGCATTCCATTAGCCTTTTTGGATTATTTATTGTACCTGTCCATGACAATTTAATGAACTATGTACATGGGTCCTTAAGTATTTTTGGACCTTCACTGTTTCTAGCTTTGCACCATTTAGAAAATATCCTGTTCTTGTTTTTAGGTCCAAAATGGATGACCTCATGTTTGCCTATATTGAAACCCTTTTGCCCATTCGCTTAATTTATCTGTTTGCAATGTTGCACTTTCACCTATGCTGCAATGATGACTGGTAATATGTTTTTCTTTTTTGGCCAGCTGACATCCATGGAAATCAAGTCCCAATTAGAAACTGAAGAGTATCTGTCTCTGGTACAGATGAATTTATACTTACGCTGTTTCTGTTTGCCTGCCTTCACTTATGGGCACACCCCGCTTACTTAAATCAGGAGCTTAAGTTTGGCAGGGCCAAGGTTCATCCAAGACCGCCTCCCGCTTCTCCCCACCCCAGACAGTGCAAGAGCACTGTTGACATTTAACCAGACAAAACAACACTTTTTTGTACAGAACACTGATACTCGCTCAGTTAGGATCATCAGACACAGGGCACTGGTTTGCAGGGATGTCTCAATCTAACCATCTTCCCTTGACATTCAACAGCATTACCAAGCTGAATCCCCTGCTATTAACATCTTGGGGGTTACCATTGACCAGGAACTGATCTGGACTAGCCATATACATACTGTGACTACAACAGCAGGTCAGAGGCTGGGAATCGTGCAGTGAGTAATTTACCTCCTGACTCCCCAAAGCCTGTCTACCACCTAAAAGGCACAAGTCAGGAGTGTGATGGAATACTCTCAACTTGCCTGGATGAGTGCAGCTCTAACAACACTCAAGAAGCTCAACACCATCCAGGACAGTGCAGCTTGCTTAATTAGCACCCCGTTCACCACCCTAAACCTTCACTCCCTCCACCACTGACACACAGTGGCAGCAGTGTGTGCTATATACAAGTTGCACTGCTGCAACTCGCCAAGCCTCCTTCGACAGCACCGTCCAAACCCATGACTTCTATCAACCAAAAAAGACAAGAGCAGCAGACACATGGAAACACCACCACCAGCGAGTTCCCTTCCAAGTCACACACCATCCTGATTTGGAACTATATTGCTGTTCCTTCACTGTCTCTGAATCAAAATCCTGGAATTCCCTTCCTAACAGCACTGTGGGTGTAGCCGTGGATCAAGAAGGCCATCACCTTCCTTAAAGGGCATCTAGGGTTGGGCAACAACTGTTGGCCTTATCGGTGATACCCACCAAAGAATAAACTAAATCCCATTTACCCCCATGAAGGAATATACTAAAAAAAAGTCCCAATCACCAGTGACTAGGCGTCCAGCTTCAATAGTTGAGATAGACTAACCTGTCAAACATTAAACTGCTCTGGCGTACTGAGGACTATCCGGGCTCAGGTACGAGATTAGCAAGTGTAGCCTGTAGCCATGAAGTCCCAATAGCTACTTCTGCTTTTTTTGGCTCAAACCCATCTCACAGCTTGATCACTGGGCTCGCATGTGGCCTGAAGAAAGTCTTGCCACCCCATGCCCAGGTTTTCTAAACTATGAAGTTTACCTGCTTAGAAAGGTGCCTCATCCATCGCAAGCTTAACCTCTGCTGGAATTTTGCTGTCACGGAACAAAGACAAAAAAAACCCAAAGTGTCCCTCAAGGTTTGTGTTCACTCTGATCCACACCAGTATGGTTGAGTCTTCACTGCCCTCCAAAGTGGCCTAGCAAGTCACCCGGTTCCATCAAAACATCACAGACTTCAGCCGCTCAAGAAGAGGGCTCACCACCATCGTCTTAGGGCAACAAGGGATAGGCAATAAACATTGGCCTTGCCACATCCCAAAAATGAATTAAAATAAATACAGTCATTTGGTAGTACAGAACTTAAGTATTGTTCAAGAAAGATATTTTGTCAAAGCTTTTTGTCTTGCACTCATCAGGACAATCTCACGAATACCAATGTCAAGGGAAGCAACAACTTTATACTGTATGAGAAGAGAGTGCTGATTGGTTGCCAAATGGACTCTGTTTGGTAGAGGCATTGCCATGGAGAATTCACAAATTAATAGTGACTGACAGTTAACTGCCAAGCATTGTTTGAAATTTAAACCAGGCAGCTTGACTCTGATTGGTCAAAGTATTGCCCTGGGGAATGAACCAGTGAATGGCTGTCACTTATCTTGTTTAGCTGAAACAGGTGCAATGTGTGTACGTGTTCTTTCTGTCTTCAGAGAACAGGGCCCTGTGTATTAATATATGTAGCTACCAAAACACGCAAATGTGCCACATTGTGAGCTCGATTGGCAATCTTAAATTGGGTGTCAGTGTAATTCTTAGCACACTGAGGATTATTTAGCAAATGTTGTCCAATCGCGGAATCACATCTAATGTTGGACACTGTGTTTTGAGTTTTGCAAGCACAGGCTGGTTGAATACGGTCTGTAACTTGTTCATTGTGAATAGCGGAAGTGACATGCTACACCTTTGAAATGGAGCTGTCAAATGAACTACCCTTCCTTGACATACTAGTTGAGAAACCTGCCAGGGGGTTTTCTACCACGGTCTACCCCAAGCCTACCTTCACTGATCAATACGCACACTGGGATTCTTACAGTTCCAAGTGCTATAAGATCGGCCTCATCAGCAACCTCGTAAATATGCCCCAAGCCATTTGCTCATAATGCAAGCTTGATGCTGAAATAAGGCACATCAAAGACATCCTGCAGGATAATGGCTACCCCAATCCGATCATCTCACACTGTGTATCACGCAAACCCATGAACGGGCCTAAGGCTGTAACTTTCGGCCCTGAAAAGTGTCCAGTCTACCTCAGATTACCCTGGAAGGGCAAGGTATCTCAAAAGTTTGAGCAGCAGGTGAAGATACCTGGTCCACACTGCTACTAAGCAGTTTTAACACGAGTGGTATTCACCACTAACAGGATGCTGCTGTCAAGCCAAAAAGACATTCTGCCTATCACACAAATGAGTAATGTGGTATATGAATTTCAACACCAGTGTGATGCTAGGTATATAGGCTGTACATCTCAAAGATTGGCAAATGGTATCAAACAGCATGTCCCTTCCACTGTTCACAACGGGCAAGGTATAGACTGTACCCAGTCAGCCTGTGCTTGCAAAACTCAAAACACAGTATCCAACATTAAATGTGATTCCACAACATTTGCTAAATAATCCTCAGTGTGCTAAGAATTACGCTGACAACCAATCTAAGATTGTCAATCATGCTCTTAGTGTGGCACATTTGCGTGCACTGGAAGCTTCATATATTAATACACAGGGCTCTGTTCTTTGCAGACAGAAAGAACATGTACACACTTTGCCTGCTTCAGCTAAACAAAACAAGTAACAACCATTCACTGACTCATTCCTCAGGGCAATGCCTTAAACAATCAGAGTCAAGCTGCCTGGTTTAAATTTCAAACAATGCTTGTCAGTTATCTGTCAGTCACCATTAATTGGTGCATTCTCCATGGCAATGCTTCTACCAATCAAAGTCCACTTGCCAACCAATCAGCACTCACTTCTCATACAGTATAAAGTTGTTGCTTCCCCTGACATTGGTATTCTTGTGATTGTCCTGATGAGTGCAAGGTGAAAAGCTTCAACAAAATGTCTTTTTACAGCAATACTAAAATAAAAACCTCGATCTGTGGAACATATTGTACATTACAAGTATTGTAATGATTTGTCACAAGGTGCATTTTACAGTCTTTACCCACTTAGTGCTAAGAACCTGGGGATTTTTTCTTCCACACAAAATTTAAAGTCAAGAGGATGTTTTTAAACTGTGCCATTCAGGAGCCAAAAAAAAAGTCATTAGGAAGTAATTTTCTTGGCTGCAGAAGGGGATAAAGTAGCTAACATACAGGAAATGCAGCTGCTCCAAGTTCCACTTTTTCAGCAATATTTAATATTAAAGCCCTCTAAATTTGGTGTTAGAGGCCATTCCAAATTGCTGATTCCAGCTGTTAGCAGAATCCAACACGGCATTTGAATAAAGTGCATCAGATGTTTTTATCCAAGAACATTACTCATTGTCATTTATATTGTTAATAGGTGGATGGTTTTTTGTGATAAGTGACACAGATGGAGGGTTTTGTAGAAACAGTGATTGCAGATTTTTACAGCGTGTGCTAGATTTCAACACAAAGACTTCAGGGGTTAATGCAGGGATCCAATGATTGTTGAGCGTAAAAGAAATGTAAATCACCTTTCTTTTCACTAATGTCATCAAGGAATTGTTTGAGCATCTCCTGTTGTCTTGGAAGATTAGCTGATCAAGTTCACCACTCTGCCCTTCCCTTGGTATTTTATTCCTAAATTTCAACGCCATTGTCCAAAGGCCTCCATGATTATGTCTCTTTGTAAGTCAAAGACTTGCATCACAACAGCATGATCTTCAAGACTTCTTCAGTCCTGTTCTTCAGTCCCAAAGGTGCCACCATTTTCTGGGGTACAGGTTCCATGGATAACAGTAGCTGCCACCTTCAATCTCTACTGCCCCCGACATTCCTCTTCCCTGGGTCTTCCAGCGTGTGCTTATTCAGTAAGCGTTGCTGGGTAATTTGACCATGAAGAATATCACAGCTGAGCCCGATCCTGTTCTCACACACACATACTTCCCATTAGCAATCCATGTTTAGCCAAGCACCTCAAATGATTTTTTTTACCCCTCTTTAGCTCAGGATCAGTGAAACCAAATGTATTCACCAACAGAAGAGATTAAACATGGGTTGACATGTCTCAGTCCCACATAGCATATAATCATAGTGTACAGAATCTTACTGCACGGATGTGGCCTTGTGGCCGATTGTAGCTCCACCACTTTGTACCACTGTCCTGCTCTTTCCCCATAGCCCTTCAATGATGAACCTTCTCTCCATCATAAGGTCAGAAATGGGGATGTTCGCTGATGATTGCACAATGTTCAGCACCATCCACAACTCCTCAGATACTGAAGCAGTCCATGTCCAAATGCAGCAAGACCTGAACAATATCCAGGCTTGGGCTGACAAGTGGCAAGTATCATTCACGCCACACAAGTGCCAGGTAATGACCATCTCCAACAAGGGAGAATCTAACCATTGCCCCTTGACATTCAATGGCATTACCATTGCTGAATCCCCTACTATCAACATCCTGGGGGTTACCGTTGACCAGAAACTGAACTGGACTAGCCATATAAATACTGTGGCAGCAAGGGCAGTTCAGAGGCAAGGAATCATGTGGCAGGTAATTCACCTCCTGCCTCCCCAAAGCCTATCTACCATCTACAAGGAACAAGTCAGGAATGTGATGGAATATACTCCACTTGCCTGGATGAGTGCAGCTCCAACAACACTCAAGAAGTTTGACAACATCCAGGACAAAGCAGCCCACTTAATTTGCACCATATCCACAAACATTCACTCCCTCCACCATCGATGCACAGTAGCAGCAGTGTGTACCATCTACAAGATGCACTACAGGAACTCAACAAGGCTCCTTAGACAGCACCTTTCAAACCCACAACCACTACCATCTAGAAGGATAAGGGCAGCAGACACATAGGAACGCCACCGCCTGGAACTTCCCAACAAGTCACTTACCATCCCGACCTGGAAATATATCGCCGTTCCTTCACTGTGGCTGGGTCAAAACCCTGGAACTCCCTCCCTAACAGCACTGTGGGTGTACCTACACCACAGGGACTGCAGCGGTTCAAGAAGGCAGCTCACCACCACCTTCTCAAGGGCAGTCAGGAATGAACAATAAACGCTGGCCTAACCAGTGATAGCCACATGAATGAATTAAAAAAACAGGTCCTCTCTTCAAACCTTTATCTAATTCCCTTTTGAAGGTTATTGTCTGCTCCCATCACCCTTTCAGACAGTGTCTTCCAGATTAGAACAACTCAATGTGCCAATTTTGTTTCTCCATCTCGCCTCTGGTTCTTTTGCAAATTACCTTAACTGTTACTTTCTGAACTAACAAGGTGATTCATTCTGTATTCTGATGGCAAGTTTCCTTACTAAACAGCGGCCAAGATCATCCAGTTGCTTCGAAAGTAAATGGACTTTTGGCTGGGCCACCGAATCTCCCACAGCAGATCCAGTCACGATGTGGGCCAGAAAATCCCGGGCCTGTGACTACATTTCAGAAGTAATTAATTGACTGTAAAGTACTTTGCGATGTTTTGAGGGTGTTGAAGGTGCTGTTGAAAAGCAAGTTCTTTCTCTTCTTCCTTTAAGTTATTTCTTTACAATGACCTTTCCCCCTCCACAGCTCCTGAGGCCCGGGTAATTCTACACTGGCAGTAGAGGCAGAGCCTCAAACACATAAAAGGAATTCAGCAAATCATTTGACGCAAGTAATTACAACCAGAACTTCGGAACTTTAACTCCGGATAAGATTATTATTTTTGAACTCATGTCCTGTCTGTTCAATATAGGTGCAACAGCCAAAGAAAATGTCAGGAGGGAGTGCCCATCACATAAGAAAGGCCTTTTGCTAAGAAACTAAAGGACTGCAGCTTGTCCAGTTTCTTTTATATTTAACTGAGTCTGCATATCTTTGTGGTGCAACTTGTTCCAACCCAGAAGGAAAAAACAGTAAAAACTGGGAAATAAGAATACTGGTCTCGTATACCTTAAAATGGAGCATCAATAAAATTGACCCAGAGCCTCCAATCAAGCCCCGAAGGAACCTCTGAAGTCAAATCTGAAGGCACCCTCCTTGAAGTCCTGTCACAGCGCTCACCCACACCCTCCACCAGCACAGAGACACACACTTCAGTGGGACCTAGCTTTAGAATAACCTCGGGATCACAATCTGATGAGCACATCGCATTGTCTGATCGACAGCAGGTGGCGGCAGGGTCCTTGAGGACATAAAGTTGTTAAGCCCGAGTCAGATGACGAGCCTCTGGACTTGGTCATGTCACAGTTGCTGGAGCGGCAAAGGCAAACTCGGGGACATAAGGAAGGGATGTCCTCAGATTGCAAGGCATGATGAAGGAGTCCATCTGCCTTCACTCTGAGGTGATAGCGCCGGCATTGCAATGCACCGAGGTCAACACTGGTAGGATGACGGCCGCCATGGAGACCTTGATCCAGACATTGGTCCTGCATTGCTGCATGGGCTGAACTCCATCGCTGATGCCATAGTTGGCCTCCAACAGTGTGTACACGAAAGGGGTGTGGGGCAGCTCAATCTCCCTCCAGCTACCCCTTCTCCTCAATGAGTCAGCCTGTGGCGCTCAGTCACCCATAGGGAGGAGGAACAGCAGGTGTCGTTCCCCCCGCCCCCCGGGGCCACCATCTAGGTGACTCAGGGAGTGTCCTGCCCATCTAAATTCCTGTGACCTGAGCAGCTCCAGCCCCACATGTCGAGGAGGGTGCCACTGCCACACCGCAGCACCCCAAAAGCAGGCCAGGGACCTCCAAGTCTCGGCCCTCCAGAGGACGCTCACCAAAGTCATCACAGGCAGGGCATTGCAGTCAGCAGGCTGCTTGTGTGCTATATTCAATGGCAGGGCTGCCCTTGTGTCCCACACCCCCACAGGTCGCCTCAACCGCAAGTCAGCTCTTGGCCCCCACCCCAACCACAAGTCACCTCAACACCCGTCAATCTTGAAGTCCAACAGATGACCCTGGTGAGCGCTGTACACCGTTGCTGTGTACTCTCCCCTTAGTTCCCCTTAAAGTGCAGCCCGCCAAGTGCATGCCTTTTATGTGCTGTTGTGAAACACGTTGGCGTGCTTTCCCGCCGATATGGACAGATGTTCCAGCGGGGGAGGGGGGGATGATTCCAGCAGGCTGGCCTAATAATGATCTGCAGATGTATTACAATGAGGTTCCCGACTTCCAATGGCGGGCTGAGCGGACGATCGCGAACTGGTTTCATGGCGTCGTGAAACCGATCGTGCCATAGCATCCGCTCACACTAGCAAACATGCCCGACACCAGCAGGCACGGAAAACCCCAGCCAATGTTTTTCACAGTGACTGTGGATGGGAAATCACCTTATGGCAGGGCGTTTCCTTTTCTTTGACAGGAGGAGGAAATTGATAAAGGCAAACACCAGCTATAACTCAGTGATAACATTCTTACCTCTGAGCCGAGGGTGCCGGATTCAAGGCCTACTCCAGTTCTACAGCATGTAATCTAGACTGACACTTCAGTGCACTACTTGAGGGAGTGCAATGTTGTTTGTGTCATCTTTTGGATAAGATATCAAACTGAAGCTTCACCTAACTGTTTGCATGTGGACACGAAAGATCTCATGGGATTTGTTTGAAAAACGTACAGGGAATTCTCCCAATGCCCTGGTTAACATTCATGTCTTAATCAAAACCATTATCTGGCCATTCATCTTATTGCTGTTTTTGGCAACTTTTTTGTTTGTAATCTGACTGCTGCATTTTCTTCCTTAACAACAGTGACTACGCTTCAACAGTAATTTATTGGTGTACCCTGAGAAATTCAAAATCTTTATAAGAATGAAAGTTCTTTCTTTATTTAACCCTATTCAACCCTGAGCTGAGGTTCTGATCCCATTTTCCCTCTGTCACCAAGACCAACTTCTTCTGACTCCATAACATCATCCATCTTCAACCCTCAGCTTATCTATTGCTGAAACCCTCATCTATGTCTATGTTACCTCTAGGCTGGACTATTTCAAAGCCCTCGTGGCTGCTTTCCCACCTTCCCCTCTCAATAAGCTCGAGCTCTGCTGCCCGAATCCTAACTTGCACCATGTCCCATTAATCCTTCACCTCTGTGCTTTCTGATCTACATTTTCACGTCAAATGGCAATGCCTCCAGTTTAAAATTTTTGTCTGTGTTTTCAGGTCCCTCCATGCTTTGACTTTCCCTTAATCTGTAACCTCTTTCAGCCCCACAACCTTCCAAGATAGCTATGCTCCTCTGATTCTGGCCTCTTGTACATCCTCGATTTTAATCACTTCACCATTGGGGGCCATTCCTTCAGCTGCCTGGTCCCTAGACTCTGGAGTCCCCTCCATAAATCTGTCCATCTCGCTACCTCTCTCTCCTCCTTTAAAATTCTCCTGAAAACCTACATCTTCGCCCCTGATTTTAACCACTTGTTCCAATATCTCGTGGTTCGGTATTGAATATTGATTATGTTCATGTGAATCACCTTGGGACATTTTACCACTTCAGGAGTGTTCTACAAATTCAATTTGTTATTTATTGGGCTCCTATGTAGACTTTTTGCTTTGCTGAGGAATTGGTGGCTGTTCACAAGCAGTAGTTTATAGAGCTTTCAAGAAAAAGAAACTGATGGGCAAAATTCAGCAAATCCTGTTTCAGCTGATCAGCAGAAGTGTCATGAAAGAGTGACTCACCCCAACCAAAGCGATAATTTCTATTTTCTGATCTCCACGCGGTGTTCAAATTTAGCTGAGTAAAATAAATGTTAAACAAATCTCTGTTCTTGGTTAGTGTTGCCATTTGATGTCATGGTAACAAATTAATACAGTATTCATTCATGGCAAACATTTTACATCTATTTTGGACAATTATCAAAAGCCAAATTATGAAATGTAACACTTTTTTCCTTTGCATTTCTTCCTCCAATATCTCCCTGAAGCAATTGACATGGTCGATCATGACCATTTTCTCCAATGAAACTGCTCTTGCCTGATTTCACTCCAGCTCAGCTCCAAGTGACAATGTTTCCTCTTGTGTCTCCACATGCTCCTTCAGAGTCATCTTCCATGTGTGTGTTGACAACACCCAGCTGACACTTCCCATCCCTTCCTTCGACCCCGCAACTATCTCTGTTACTGTCAGATTGTCTGTCTGGCATCAAGTTTTGTGTGAGCCAGAATTTCCTACAACAGCAGGGCTAAAATCATTGCTTTCAGACTGACCACAAAACACCTTAAGTTTGCCATCGACTGCAAAGCCCTCCTTGGCTGCCCGCTCACATTGGGCAACACATTTTAGTCTCCTGCATGATACAGAGTTGAACTTCAAACCTCACATTTAAAGCAATCCCAACAAAGCACCTTTCTACCAAATGAGATGTTAAATCAAGATACTGTCAATCCATTTTAGGCTCTTCTATGAAAATGCCCCTTTATTTTCAAAAAATTATTTTTAAACATCTTTCAACTGACTGGAAATGCAGTATTTTAAAAGGATGAGACAGCAAATTAAATGTGGGGCCACCTTCCAAGGTGAAGGTTTGAAAAGCAAACAAGAACCTCTTCCAAAAGGAACTGTGATGAGAGAGATATTTCAAAGGAAACCCACAGGCATCAAAACCCGATATTCTAACTAAGGAAGAGATTAAAAATGAAAAGTGAGGAATTTTAATCAACAATAAGGACAATGGGAACAGCTCACCAGCCAGAAACACCCAACAGATACTCAAACCCCACTGTGGAGAATAAATTACTCCATCCCCTGTTGGTTTCTACTCTCTTGAAATGTATCAAAACATTCTGAGATGAAAGGTCAAAATGTGATTACTTGTTCGACAACAATGACTGCAAGACATGTTAATCGAATTCCTTTTTGGGAATATACAGACAGGAAGTTTTTAAGAAATAGTTTTACTAAGCCAGATGTAGAGAAAAGTCATAAAATTCATCTGGAAAAACTGCTGAAGGGAGCAATAAGGAATCTTTCTCTCTCTCAAGTTAAGAAAAGCCCTATCTCTACAGAGATAGTGAATGTCTATCGGAAAGAATGTTGGGAGAAACCCATCAATTTCTGGGAGACAGATCATGGAATTAAAAGGAAGGAAATTGTCTCCAGCAAAATGCAGTACTTGAGAGAGTGCAATGTTGGTTGTGTCATCTTTTGGATAAGATATCAAACTGAAGCTTCACCTAGCTATTTGCATGTGGACGCGAAAGTTCTCATGGGATTTGTTTGAAAAATGTACAGGGAATTCTCCCAATTTCCTGGTTAACATTCATGTCTTAATCAAAACCATTATCTGGCCATTCATCTTATTGCTGTTTTTGGCAACTTTTTTGTTTGTAATCTGACTGCTGCATTTTCTTCCTTAACAACAGTGACTACGCTTCAACAGTAATTTATTGGTGTACCCTGAGAAATTCAAAATCTTTATAAGAATGAAAGTTCTTTCTTTATTTAACCCTATTCAACCCTGAGCTGAGGTTCTGATCCCATTTTCCCTCTGTCACCAAGACCAACTTCTTCTGACTCCATAACATCATCCATCTTCAACCCTCAGCTTATCTATTGCTGAAACCCTCATCTATGTCTTTGTTAACTCTAGGCTGGACTATTTCAAAGCCCTCGTGGCTGCTTTCCCACCTTCCCCTCTCAATAAGCTCGAGCTCTGCTGCCCGAATCCTAACTTGCACCATGTCCCATTAATCCGTCACGTCTGTGCTTTCTGATCTACATTTTCACGTCAACAAGCAATGCCTCCAGTTTAAAATTCTTGTCCGTGTTTTCAGGTCGCTCCATGCTTTGACTTTCCCTTAACCTGTAACCTCTTTCAGCCCCACAACCTTCCAAGATAGCTATGCTCCTCTGATTCTGGCCTCTTGTACATCCTCGATTTTAATCGCTTCACCATTGGGGGCCATTCCTTCAGCTGCCTGGTCCCTAGACTCTGGAGTCCCCTCCAAAAATCTGTCCATCTCGCTACCTCTCTCTCCTCCTTTAAGATGCTCCTGAAAACCTACATCTTCGCCCCTGATTTTAACCACTTGTTCCAATATCTCGTGGTTCGGTATTGAATATTGATTATGTTCATGTGAATCACCTTGGGACATTTTACCACTTCAGGAGTGTTCTACAAATTCAATTTGTTATTTATTGGGCTCTTATGTAGACTTTTTGCTTTGCTGAGGAATTGGTGGCTGTTCACAAGCAGTAGTTTATAGAGCTTTCAAGAAAAAGAAACTGATGGGCAAAATTCAGCAAATCCTGTTTCAGCTGATCAGCAGAAGTGTCATGAAAGAGTGACTCACCCCAACCAAAGCGATAATTTCTATTTTCTGATCTCCACGCGGTGTTCAAATTTAGCTGAGTAAAATAAATGCTAAACAAATTTCTGTTGTTGGTTAGTGTTGCCATTTGATTTCATGGTAACAAATTAATACAGTATTCATTCATGGCAAACATTTTACATCTATTTTGGACAATTATCAAAAGCCAAATTATGAAATGTAACACTTTTTTCCTTTGCATTTCTTCCTCCAATATCTCCCTGAAGCAATTGACATGGTCGATCATGACCATTTTCTCCAGTGAAACTACTCTTGCCTGATTTCACTCCAGCTCAGCTCCAAGTGACAATGTTTCCTCTTGTGTCTCCACATGCTCCTTCAGAGTCATCTTCCATGTGTGTGTTGACAACACCCAGCTGACACTTCCCCTCCCTTCCTTCGACCCCGCAACTATCTCCGTTACTGTCAGACTGTCTGTCTGGCATCAAGTTTTGTGTGAGCCAGAATTTCCTACAACAGCAGGGCTAAAATCATTGCTTTCAGACTGACCACAAAACACCTTAAGTTTGCCATCGACTGCAAAGCCCTCCTTGGCTGCCCGCTCACATTGGGCAACACATTTTAGTCTCCTGCATGATACAGAGTTGAACTTCAAACCTCACATCTAAAGCACTCCCAACAAAGCACCTTTCTACCCAATGAGATGTTAAATCAAGACACTGTCAATCCATTTTAGGCTCTTTCATGAAAATGCCCCTTTATTTTCAAAAAATTATTTTTAAACATCTTTCAACTGACTGGAAATGCAGTATTTTAAAAGGATGAGACAGCAAATTAAATGTGGGGCCACCTTCCAAGGTGAAGGTGTGAAAAGCAAACAAGAACCTCTTCCAAAAGGAACTGTGATGAGAGAGATATTTCAAAGGAAACCTACAGGCATCAAAACCCGATATTCTAACTAAGGAAGAGATTAAAAATGAAAAGTGAGGAATTTTAATCAACAATAAGGAAAATGGGAACAGCTCACCAGCCAGAAACACCCAACAGACACTCAAACCCCACTGTGGAGAATAAATTACTCCATCCCCTGTTGGTTTCTACTCTCTTGAAATGTATCAAAACATTCTGAGATGAAAGGTCAAAATGTGATTACTTGTTCTACAACAATGACTACAAGACATGTTAATCGAATTCCTTTTTTGGAATATACAGACAGGAGGTTTTTAGGAAATGGTTTTACTAAGCCAGACGTAGAGAAAAGTCATAAAATTCATCTGGAAAAACTGCTGAAGGGAGCAATAAGGAATCTCTCCCAATCTCTCTCTCTCTCTTAAGTTAAGAAAAGCCCTATCTCTACAGAGATAGTGAATGTCTATCAGAAAGAATGTTGGGAGAAACCCATCAATTTCTGGGAGACAGATCATGGAATTAAAAGGAAGGAATTTGTCTCCAGCAAAGTGCAATTATCCGGACTTCAATTCAACTCCAGGATTTTAAAGGGAACCAGCTAACTTCAAACGGCCACAAGATTCAATAATCTACACCTCAAGGACAAGCAAAGGACTTAATTGTATATTCTTTTAACTTTTATTTGGACTCTAATTTTTCTTCCTTCTTATATCTGTGTGTGTGTGTGTGTCATTGTGTTTTTACTTATTTTTCCTCGTGTTTAGTAACTAATAAACCTACTCTTTCTTTGACTCAAGGAAACCTGGTTTGATTGGCTCCTTATTAAAAAGTAAATACATTTGGAATGGAAAAGGCATCTATTGGGAAAATAAATTGAAAAAATTTGTTGCGACCAACTGAGGAAGCTGAACAAAGGGGAGATAGTTCATCCTTCCTCACCCAGTCGTTTCAAAGATCCCATGGTGTCATTTTGAAGAAGAGCAATGGAGCTCTCCCTGGTGTACTGGTCAATATTTATCTCTCAAGCAAGACCCCACAAAAGATTTCTGGTTGTTATCACTTTGCCGTTTGTTGGAGTTTGCTGTGTGCAAATTGGCTGCTGCATTTCCTACATTATAACAGTGACAACACTTCAAAATGTATCCACTGGCTGTGAAGCAACTTGGAACATTTTGAGGTCATGAGAGGCAGTATATAAATGCAAGTCTGTCTTTCTTTTCACATTATTGTCATTCTGATAAATGCAAGTTGCTATTGTTAAGATGATTGAGTTGTTGCAGATGATTTGAGTTGTTGCAGATAATTGTTAACTTCACAGCCTAGGCAGCAAAGTACCAGAGTGGATTGCTTGCCTGTAACAGAACCCATCTGATTTTTATCCTATTGAAGTTGGTGGGATGAACATAGGATGTGTTCCATAATGAACCGGTATCCACCATGTCACATCACCTCCCCCCAGCTACCACCCACTCCAACTGGTGACATAAGATATATGATAGGTCAATCCGTAGGTAGGTAGATAATTGGCCTGTTGAAAAATCATCATGGCGGCAGGTGCTGAATTATGACAATACAAATAAAATAAGTAATCATAATTCATTACATAGTTGTAGACAATCATTAAAATAAAGTACAAAATAATGAAAGAATTGCATAATCATGAACATTTAAATACACAAATAATTGCAATACATTGCAAAAAACAGGTCTCCTTAATTTACAGAATATAAATGAAAGGTCCTCTGTACTCAGCATTTTGTATTAAATTCCATGGATCAAATGTTGTCAGGTTGAGTTCATTAAATTCTCAATCATTTGCATTCTATTTATGAGGTTTCTAAAAAAGGCGATTGGGGTGTCTCATAGTCTTTTCATTCTATACCTTATTTGTATAATGGTGTCTTTTTCGCCTTAATTCCATCGCACATTCACTTCCGTGTGGTGTGGCAAGTGATGGGGACAGGGGTAGGTGGGATTCAAGAGTTTTCTAGCGGAGTCCAGACAGAGCTTTTTCCGCCTTTCGGTTGTTTGATTGTATCAGAGTAGCTTTGGGTCAATTTCAATGCTCCTTTATTAGGTAGACAAGGTGACACACAAGCAGAGAGAAAACCCCTTTAAATCAAGGAAAACTTAACATGAAGTTGCAAAATAACCGATCCTCACGTTTGTCTCTACTTACGGTCATTGACCTTTGAGGATTTACCATTGGACATGTTCCGAAATGATACCAGATGGTTTAATTTCCTTCACTGCAATGAAAAAGTGCTAAGCAGCTCAAATTTCACCCGAACTTCTGCATTTTCTGTCGTAATGATTCCAAAGAGGAGCACGTAGACGGACCGCAACTGGCTGAATGAAACCATATGCTCTGCAAAATTACATTTCAAAACGAGACTCACATAGTTTGCGGACAACCAGATGTGGGTATTCCCGTATGAATCTCAAAACAACAGCAATATCTTCCTGGTTCCTGTACTTGGCCTTGCACAAAGCCACGCTACGACTTTTGATTTATCTGCCAGTTCCTTTTAATAGATTTGCTTCAGAAATGGAAACTATTATTCCATAATGAGAAATTTGAATAAAAGCCAAAATTTCAGAAAATTGGGTTATTTTTGTTGTTTGAAGGTTCTTTAGCTCCTCAGCAAGGCTTTTCATGGCAAAACAAAATCTGATCCTCATTCAAAAACAAATTGTAGTGAAGGGCCAAAACCCACAGGGCATTAAAACAAAGAGTAAAACAAACACATTTCAGCTTGAAAAGCCATGGGATTGTTATAGGAAGGACAGACTGATGGAGATGAGGAGTTGTAAAGCTTTAAAGCTCTTGGGTAATGAGAATGAATAAGAGAAAAGAAGAAAAATAAAGTCACGCATTTATATAGTGCCCTCCACAGTCTCAGGATCTCATGAGGCGCTTTTAAACCAACTAAGTACTTTTAAAGTGTAGTCACTGTTGTAATGTAGGAAACACAGCAGTCAAATTGTGCACAGCAAGACCCCACAAGCAAACAAATCATCAGATCATTAATTTCGGTGTTGCTTGAAGCACAAATTCTGGCCAGGACGCTGGGAAAATCTCCAATGCTCTTCTTCAAAATAGCACTTTTATCTCCACCGGAGATTGCTGTTGGGGCCTTGGTTTAACATCTCTGAAAAATGCAGGCTCTGACAATTCAGCACTACACTGAAGTGCCAGCTTGGACGAGATTATGTACTCAAATTTCTGCAGTGGCGCTTTTTAAAAAAATGTATTCTTTCATGGAATGTGGGCATTGCTGGTAAGGCCAGAATTTCTTACCCATCCCTAATTGCCCTTGAACTGAGTGGCTTGCTTTGCCATTTCAGAGGGCATTAAGAATCAACCGCATTGCTGTGGGGTTTGAGTCACATGTAGGCCAGACCAGGTAAGGACGGCAGATTTCCTTCCCTAAAGGACATTAGTGAACCAGATGGATTTTCACAACAAAAAATTATACTTTCATGGTCACCATTACTGAGACTAGCTTTTTTTTACGAGTTGAATTTAAATTCTGCCAGCTGCAACTTGAACCAGTGTCCCTAGAGGATTAGTCTGGGCCTTTGGGTTGCTAGTCTAGTGATATTACCTTTACGCCACCATCTCCCCCTGAAGCTTGAGCCCACAATTTTCTGACTCAGAGGTGAGTGTGCTACCACCGAGTTGTAGACAATCATTAAAATAAAGTACAAAATAATGAAAGAATTGCATAATCATGAACATTTAAATACTCAAATAATTGCAATACATTGCAAAAAACAAGTCTCCTTAATTTACAGAATATAAATGAAAGGTCCTCTGTACTCAGCATTTTGTATTAAATTCCATGGATCAAATGTTGTCAGGTCGAGTTCATTAGATTTTCAATCATTTGCATTCTATTTATGAGGTTTCTAAAAAAGGCGATTGGGGTGTCTCATAGTCTTTTCATTCTATACCTTATTTGTATAATGGTGTCTTTTCGCCTTAATTCCATTGCACATTCACTTCCGTGCCAAGGAGAATCTGTGTGATGAGTCTTAATTTGAACAATATGCGGGTACAGAGTGAAGGAGAGCTGAAGGATGTCACATTTGCAGCTTAGGAAGAACAAGCGGTGGGAAGTTTAGAGCAGCAGTGACCACTGATTTTAAGAAAAAGTTGAAAAGTTGCAATGTGAGCAAGGAGGCAGAGGTTAACGGTGAGAAGGCATCACCTACCAGACAGCAAAGCTGTATCCTCTCCAGGAGTCCATGAGAGATGTTTACAAGACCCTCCCTATGGGATCAGTACTCCTCCTGGATGGAGTCAAGGTTTCACAGAGTGAGGTTAAAGATATTCAGGTAAAAACTATTTAGTGTAAAGTGGAACCAAGCTTCTTCAAAACAGTTTTAGCGAATGAGGAGAGAACTCCATTTTAGTGTCTGAGTTGACAGTGAGGTTAAAATCACCAAATGGGTAAATAAGACTTAATAGCGGAGGCATCGTGGACTCAAGATTTACATACAGGGTGTATCGCTGAAGAAAGAAAGCAACAAAATGTTCATTCCTCCATTGACTGCATGAAGAAACTTTGAGGATTTAGCCATTATTGTGAGAGTTAAAGGTGTATATTCTGAAGGTAGACAATTTGAACTTGTTGTTGAATCCTGAATGAAATCATCAGTGGAAGATGGATGAGGATAGGAGAGGGGGAACAGATCATGGATAGGAAGGGCAAATGGAAGAGAAGAGGAGACAGATACCCAGGGAACCCATAAGCTAATGGGGAAAGAGTCAATGATGGTACATAGGCAATGGGCAGCCTTTAAAGAATTATTACATAGTCTACAGTGACTGTACATTCCTTCAAGGCACAAAAACCCAAAAAGAAAAGTCAGTCAACCATGGCTGACAAAGCAAGTTAAGGATTGTATAAGATTAAAAGAATAGGCCTATAAAGTTGCCAGAAATGGTAGTAAACTTGAGGATTGGGAGGATTTTAGAACACAGCAAAGGAGGACAAAAAACTGATAAAGGGAGAATAAAGAATATGAATGTAAACTAGCAAAAAACATAAAGGGTGGACTATGGAAGCTTCAATAGGTACATAAAAAGGAAACATTTCGCTAAGGCAAATGTGGGTCCGTTACAGGCAGAGTCAGAGGAATTAATAATGGGGAATAGAGAAATGGCAGAGAAGCTAAATGATTACTTTGTGTCTGCCTTCACCGAGGAAGATACAAGAAATCTCCCAGAATGAGAGATCCAAGGGGCTAGGGACCATGAGGAATTGAAGGAAATTAGTAATAGTAAGAAGGTTGTATTAGAAAAATTAATGGGACTGAAGGTTGATAAGTGTAGGCTATTCCTACCACCTGGGTTCAGAGATTTACTCTGGATAGCAATGACCCAAAACTCGAGACTTCGCCCCAAGCAACTGCACTTCATTATTTGATTTCTGTTACAGATAGTTCAATAATACTTACATCAGTGACTACTCACCTCGTGCTTTAGTTGCTTGGTTTCCCCGAGAAACAGACAGGATCAGGTGGTCGATTCGTCCTTGTCCATTCTCTGTTCAGATAGCCAGCCAGGCTATCCCCCGTCCTTGTCCAGCTGCAGCCATGGCCTCGAGCTTAACGAACACCGTGTTTAAATAGGCCTCTGCTTCCTGCCCTGCCATGTACATACTTTCTGATTGGCTCCTTTCTCTGACAGCGACTGTTCATGATTTGCTCCTTTCCTTAATAGTGATGGTCCATGATTGGCTTTTCTCTGACAGCGAAGGTCTATAATTGGCTCACTTTCACCCCCGGCAACCTTCCCTAGAGCAGGAAGGTCCCGACAGCAAGTTTGACCAATGTTCTCCTAGATCTCCTTGCTTCAGCACCTCCCCTATCTGTCCCCATTTCCACCAAGCAACCATTGCATAAGGGTGATTACAAACTGCCGAATTTCTACTTATTCAATGATGCTCTAAATAAACAGCAATCATCAGTTGCATTACGTTAAGACATTACCTTTTGACTTTAATTTGAGTTTTAAGCAAACAACTTTACATGATATTTGTAATCAAAAATGTCACAAACTGGAAACAAAAACAATTGTTGCATGGCTTTTAACCATTTGTTGCCTGGCCTTTCACCAGTCACCTTCCTAGTTTTAGCACAAAACCATGAACACAGCATAAAGATTCTCTGTTAATTCATTTGGGGACATTAGCCTATGTTAGCCTTATAAATAAAGTTAAATCGTAATTGTAAGCTTAGCTTTTCCCTCTATCCATAAAAAGCTTCTGCAATGTAGTGGCCCTTTTATAATATTTGAAAAGCAGCAGCTGCCCACAGAACTCCCTGAGACCTGATATTCTATATACCAGAGTGTTGAAAGAGGTAGCTATGGAGAGTGGATGCATTGGTGATCATCTTCCAAAATTCTATAGATTCTGGAATGGTTCCTGCAGATTGGAAGGTAGCAAATGTCACCCCACTATTTAAGAAGGGATAAAGAGAAAAGCAGGGAACTATAGACCTGTTAGTCTTACGTCAGTAGAAAATGGAAAATGCTAGAATCAATTATAAAGGATGTGATAAATGGACACTTGGATAATAATGATCTGATTGGGCATAGTCAGCATGGATTTACAAATGGGAAATCATGTTTGACGAACCTGTTGAAGTTTTTCATTTTCCCTCCCACATTATACTGATAGCAACACTGAGGTCTACTCACTTCTACATTAAACGGGTTAGCAATAGACACCTAGCCAGTAACTTGATTGAATGGGTTGGTCCCCCAATGTAGAAACAGCCTGGCTTTCATTATGTTGAAAGCAAGGAGATTAAAATCAGGCGGGTTTACAATGAGTTGGCATCCAGTTTCTCCTCTCCCCCACCCCCTTCAAGTTTGTGCAAGGAATGGCATCTAGGATCCTGCATGAGTCAGCTGACCCCCATTAGAGGCACTGACTAGAGACGTAGACTGACGACTGGAGTAGAAACTGAATTTTCATCTTCATCCCTCCAAAGTAAAAACAAAACTGATTGACCAAGACTTTGTCTCTTCCTATAACTTCTAATTTAGTAATAACCTGTCTGTGCCTCCAGCTGCAGATGATGTCTGCTGGAGGGCATGAATCTGCAAGGGAATCTGTGCAAATGAAAATAGACAGGCAGCTGGAGTGATGGGGCAAACAGCAGCCAGGCTAAATGAGATTTAAGGCACCAATCAATGCTTTGATACACTTGGGATGGATATTTTCAAACGTATGTCTGAGATTTATACATGCGGCTAAACATCACTTTTGCGAAAATGCATTGCTCAGAATATTTAATGCAAGGCAGTTCTTGTTGAAGTGCAGGTTCTCTGTTACTGGCAGTGATTGTATCTGGGTTGCCAATAGCAAAAGGAACTGCCCACAGAGAGCACCCTGGTTCCAATTTAGACAGGGTGATATAACTGTGGTCAGGCACTTCCAGTCTGGAGTGCAGTCAAAACTGACAAGAAGCTCCCCAGAACAAGCCAGTCCCAATTGCTATTTTCAACGATAAATTCCTGTAATCAGTCTGATCACAAGAATCCTCTATGGTTGAGTGTAATTTCCTGGTTTCAGCAACAGTGCTGAAACCAAGATATATTAAATCAGGAGACAAGTCACCCTTTCCTTCAGCCTTCATTAAGCATGTTTGCAACGTATGCATTGTCATAAGTTTAACCGGGCAAAAAATCTTGCAAAATCTTTTACATGGGGTGAAAAGAGGGGTGTACGCTGGCAGTGTGATTATAACACTGCATTGCTAATCACGATTGCTGCTATTGCCCCAGATTTTGCCATCAGCAGGAAAGGAACAGCGATCACTATTCTTCTGTCTGACAGCTGCCCAGAGAGCTTTTGCAGGCTTTGGGGGGTGAAATTGGTCCACACCGATTGGAGGGCGAAGCAGGCGCTGAGCAAATCAGCAGCTGATTTTTCACTGCGCCAGTATTTATTTTCCATTGGCTTGGAAATTATTGCCAAGATTTACAATTTCAAGCCAAGTAAAAGCAACAGTGAGAGTGAGAAGCGGGTTTCCGAAGAAGAGTCTGAACTATTCTCCTGTGAACGTCATTGGAATGGAGAATAGGCAGTGAATGTTGGGCTGCTGATTCACTACAAACTTGTTTCACGCTGCTGGCGAATTCCATTTCTAGTCTCTTACTGTCACCAGGTGTCTTTTCCAGCACAGTGCAAGGAGGAAAATGGCAAATTGCTTATTGGGTTTAAGCTGTCGGACAAAAGAAAGTTGTCAATCTAACATTCATCAGTCCTGACAGGCTGCAGACAGCAGTCATGGTCATATAAAGCTTTAATATTTCTATTTTCATTGTCCTTTCTGATAGATACTGTTCTTTGGTAATGCCATCGGGCCTCTTTAGCCTGACATAGCTTAGAGCCTCAGCCTGTCAAAATCCAGCCCTGGTCACAGGGTCCTGGCAAAGTTATTCCATAGACACTTGCTTCCTGTAACAATGCACATTAGTGTCCCACAGTGGTAACGTAGTGCTAACAATCAAAAGGTCCAGACTAATATTCCGCATGAGTTCAAATCCCACCTTTCGGGAATGAAACTTGTTGTCCTTACCCAATCTGGCCTCTATGTAACTCCAGTCCCATGCCAAAGTAGTTGACTCTAAACTGCCCTCTGAAATGACTGAGCAAACCCTTCAGTTGTGTCAAATTCAGAGCAACCAGTGATGGGTAATAAATGCCAGCCTTGCCAATGATGTCACATCCCAAGAACAAATATTTTTAAAAAGGTCCACATCAAGATCTGTTTGCCAATTTTTTAGCCTTGTCCCTCACTTTGCCCAGATTGCTTAGAATATTAGATATGTTTGACTCCTATAGCTTAGGCTTGTGGCCAGATATCTAAAACAAGCATTCACAGCGATAATCTGAGACTCCTACTGTTTACACAATTCCTAAGTAACATTTAGGAGGGTGATGGTGGCACTATAAAATGTTAATGACCATTCTCTATAACATCAGAAATAAAAGCTAACTGTGTTGTCTCTCTATCCCTCTCTAGGTTTACAGGATGTTTAGCCAATTAGCCTCAAGCAATTCCACCAAAAACATAGTATTCCAGTCTTCCACCTCATTGGGAGCTTGCGAAACATCATTGGATGTTTGTGGGGCCTTGCTGCAAAATGCCCGTAGCACCTGTCACATGACAGCCATGATTATTGCACTTCAGAAGCAACTAATTGGCTGTAAAATTCTTTGGGATGTCCCAAGGATGTGAAAGGTTCTATGTAAATGCATTTCTTTATGTTGCTTTCAATCAACTAATCTCAACTTTTATGATATAACTGCACTCCCTCCTGCCAGTAACTCACTGTTTGTGTGCGTGTGTGTGTGTGTGTTGTAATGCATTACATCCACCTGCGAAATTCATCAGCCTGGCCCGACAGACTATAAAGTAATCCTTGAGGCTTTACTGACTAGACTTCTCTGTCAGTTCAAACAATGGGTATATTTGTCAGTGAAAATAATAAGTCACACCAGCCAGAAAACCAGGGCACACATCCCATAGTTGTTACGGTATTTGTAGAAAATAAGTCTCAACTTCTGGATTGAGAGCTTTGATACAAATTGACTCCCGAGGTTTATTAACCACAGCACTTTTAGATAAACTTGTCTTCACTTGCTGTGCAATGTTTAAAAGCTACTGTGTACCTTTCTAATTGAATCATAGAATGAGGCAGCACAGATGTGGCCCATTCAACTTATTGTGCCTGTCCGGGCCCCATGAAAGCGCTATCCAATTTATCCCGTTCCATTACTCTTTCCCGTAGCCCTGCAATTTTATCCCCTCCAATTATCTTTGAAAGTTAGTATTGAATCTGGTTCCACCAGCTTTCCAGGCAGCGAATTCCAGAGTAAAGCAAATGTGCAAAGATGTTTCTCCTCATCTCGCCTCTCCTGCCAATTCACCTTACACCTGGGTCCTCTCGTTCCTGGCCTCCTGCCAGTGGAAGCCGTTTTTCCTTATGTACTCTAATCGTGGTCTAACAAATCGTAGGCCAGCTAATAAAATTCAGAATACAGCCAGTGATCCCTGGGTTAGGGTTAGGTATAGATTAGATATACTTACTTTTCGGTGCAGTGTTAATTTGAATCAAATCCACGTGAAACATGGCTTAACATTTTCTAATTTCTATGTTCTTCCTGGCTGCTCGAGTTGAAGTGAAGATCCTTTACATAATGGTGAAGCACATTCAGATATTTTTCTGTGATCATGTGCTCTAAGAGTGAAAGTATGCTGTTTTTGGCAGTATTCCAAGAAGAGAAAGAGATCTCCTGTGTTCCGGCCAACATTATGTCCTCAACTAACAACACTTAAAAAGATATTTAGTGACCTTGGAAATAATCATTTTTACAATTTCAGAATTTAGGGCATCAGCAGGTTATTTGGGGGATGAGCTTCAATGAGCTGAATGGCTTCTTTCATCTCTGACGTTCAAGTTCTCATGCACATAGATCAGATGTTTGAGATATATCACCAGGCTCAAGTCATCAACTTGAGTAAGACTAACTTTCAAAACTTTAGCCAATCCATGTGTTGCTAGGACTTGTTTAAGTAAAATGGGAAAGGTGTAAGAACTGACATGTGCCACTTTAGCAATCAACAGTTAAAATATTCAAGCGATGAATCAAAAATGATTCCCAGCTCTCCCCTTTGCTCAGTTGGTTAGTGTGGAAGGGAAATCAGGGCAATCTCAGCTTATTCTCTGCCTTTACCAAGTTAGCTTACATGATCAGAATTCAACAACCAGCTTCAGTCCAGCTGGATGATGGGTTGTTGTTATATCTTCACGCTTTTCCCTTTCGGAATAGTGGAAGGATGTGCCAGTTGATTAAAAATCTGATAGATCGCGATGTGAACATCACTTCTACAGCCATAACCATCTATGTTCCAATTTATGCACTGTCACAATCCATCCTATAAACCATATCGAATACATATACAGCACAGACACCGGCCATTCAGCCCAACGTTTCTGTGCTGGCCTTTATACTCCACACAAGTCTCCTCCTATTCCTTCTCAGCCTTTCAGTATATCTTTCTATTCCCTTTTCTTTCGTGTACTTGTCTAGTTTCCTTTTGAAAGTATCTAAGCTATTTGCTTCAACAACTTCTTATGCAGTAGTAGCAAGATCCACATTCTCACCACTCCGTGTTAAGAAATTCCTCATTTTCCTTTTGCATTTATTAATAAATATCTTGTACTTATTGCCTCTGGTTTTGGATTCACTTACAAATGGAAACTTTCTCTCTGCATCTATCCAGTTAAATCCATTTGTAAATTTCAAGACCTCAACCAGCACCAACTTTAAGTCTTCTCTTTTCTGAAGAAAAAGGCCCCAATCTCTTCAATCTTTTCCAATAGCAGTAATCTCTCAGTTCTGGTGTAGAATTGAGAGGTGGAGCTTGTTTCTTCTAGCCTCTCACCATTTAAGAAATACCCTGCCTTTCTGTTTTTTTTTACCAAATTTCACATTTATTCATATTATATTCCATCTGCCATGTTCTTGCCCACTCACTTAGCTTGTCTGAGTACACTTGAAGCCTCCTTGCATCCTCCTTTCAACTTGCATTCCCACCTAGTTTTGTGTCATCAGCAAATTTGGAAATATTACATTTGGTCTCCACATCCAAATCATTTACATAGATTGTGAATAACTGGGGCCCCAGCGCTGATCCTTGTAGTACCCCACTAGTAACAGCCTGCCATCCTGAGAATGACCCGTTTATTCCTACTTTCTGTCTGGTAACCAATTCTCAACCCATACCAGTATATTACCCCCAATCCCATGCACTCTAATTTTGTTTACTAAATTCCTGTGTGGGGCCTTATCAAAAGCCTTCTGAAAATCCAAACACACCACATCCACTGGCTCTCCTTTATCTAAGCTAAAAGTAACTTCCTCAAAAAAACTCCAAAGTATCTGACAAACATGGGGCTGACTTTTCCGTTCGTCGGGCAGGCAGAGCTGACCCAATTGCGGGCGGGCGCGGAGACAATCGCCGCCGGCAATTGGGGCCGCACCGCCATTTTGTGCGGGCAGGCCAATTAAGGCCCACCCAGCGTGATGACCGCCGGGAAGCGCTATGTGCGGGCGGGGGGGAAGCCCTAAAATCGAGAGTGCGCTCTTTTGCGCATGTGCACAAAAGAGCGCACTCATCTCCCTGAGGCTAAGGGCTGCCTCAGGGAGATCGCCTCTACTTTCAAAAATATTAAAAATAGAAAAAAAAAATCCCTTACAATGTCACATGAGTTGGGGCATGTTCATAATTTCCATAACCACTTTATTAAAATTTTAAAACCCTACATGAAACCTCATCCCGCCGCTGGATGAGGTTTCATGTTTTTTCTATTTGCCGCCGGGGCTCCTGGCCTGCCTGCCAACCTTAAGGTTGGACGGGCAGGCCCTTTAATTGGTTAAATGATCCTGTCAATGGCCTCAAGTGGCCATTGACAGGTCGGCGGGTGTGCAGCTGATTTTGCTGCGCCCCCGCCTTCCTGAAAATTTAAATGGGGTGGGGTGACATCGGGACTTCAGCCTGATGTCATCCCGCATCATTTTACGCGTCGGCGAGTGGGCCCCGCCCCTGTTCGCCGACGGTAAAATCCTGCTGATGATTTCCTTTTCATAAGTCCATGTTGGCTCTGCCAAATTTTACTGATATTTTCTAAGTGTCCAGTTATCACATCCTTTACAATAGATTCCAACATTTTCCCTACTACTGACTTCAAACTAACAGGTCTGTAGTTCTCAGTTTTCTCCCTCCCTTCTTAAAAAGCAGGATTACATTTGCTACTTTCCAGTCTGCAGGAACTGCTCCAGAATCTATAGAACGCTGAAAGATAGCCACCAATGCATCCACTATCTCTGTAGTTACTTCCTTCAACATTCTGGGATGTAGCTCATCTGGTCCAGGGGATTCGTCAACCTTCAATCCACGACTTTTCAAGTACTAGCTCTTTACTAATATTAATTTCTTTCAGTGCCCCAGTTTCACAAACCCCTTGGCTGTCTAGTACTTCTGGGAGGTTTTCTGTATCTTTTTCCGTGAAGACAGACACAAAGTAATTGTTTAGTTCCTCCACCATTTTCCTGTTCTCCGCTATAAATTTTCCTGTCTCCACTTGTAATGGGCCCACATATGTCCTAGATAATCTTTTCCCTTTCAGATACCTGAAGAAGCTTTTACATTTCTCACTAGCTTGCATTCATATTTCCTTTATCAGTGTCCAAGGGACTGTAGTGCAGAGTTAGCACATGATCCTTATATGTGTGGTGTTTGTGTTTGCAAGGTTCCTATGTGAGGTAACTCCGATTCCTTTGAAACAAAGTGATTATTCCTGATGAGGCAAGTTCAGTCCGAGGCCTTGTCGCATGGCTGCTGTGGGAAGTTGAAAGGTCACATGAACCAATTTGGGTGCGGAGATTAGGATTAAGGCATATTACTGAGACGGTGTGGAGTAAACTTCACTTTCAATTCATACGATACCCATTTATTAGTCACAGTTGCACTTCCTGAAATGGAAAATATTTCATTGATCACCACAGGCATTCCTCATGAGGATGAACGCAAGGGATAGATTGCAACATTCAACTCCGAGAATTAGACTAAAGCCTAAAGCCTAAAATTCTGGTTTATTTTTCAATTTCATTTTGCAATCTTCAGATAACACAGAAATTCACATCAAAGACATACGGCTGATCTATTAGGCAATGCAACCGTCACCGATTTAATTTTGATCTGCAGTGATCTTCTAGCACATGATTAATCTGCAGCAGAGAACTGCTGATCACTCAAAGCACTTCTGAACTCCAGTTAGAGGCTGCAAGGATGGATCTTCCGGTTCACATGCTTGCTGTCGGTACAGCAATGCTCAAATGACCAGTTTGGAAATCCCAAGCAGGTGAAAACTTCAGGAGGCCATCCAGTATATGAAAAATATCAGAACACACTGCTGAGTATAAGCAGTGAGTCTTTGCCATGAAGTATATTTCTTGATAAGCAACTGTGGATAGGACAGATGCAAACTACGTGGAACCTGCCATAGGTGCAGCGAGACTAATTTACATTCCAACACTTCAAAAAGTATTTGTTGTTCACTGCTCCAGCTGTTTTAGCTGTCATTCTATAAATGAACAATCTACAATGCTGCATTTCTGTCCTCTTCCAGGCTATTTTTGGTTTTTAATTCTTCATTTCTTCACTACATCTATTTTTTATTCATTCATAAGTTGTGGATGTCACTGGCTAGGCCAGCATTTATTGCTCATCCCTAATTGCCCTTGAGAAGGTGGTGGTGAGCTGCCTTCTTGAACTGCTGCAGTCCATGTGGTATAGGTACACCCACAGTGCTGTTAGGGAGGGTTCCAGGATTTTGACCCAGCGACAGTGAAGGAACGGCGGTTTATTTCCAGGTCAGGATGGTGAGTGGCTTGGAGGGGAATTTCCAGGTGGTGGTGTTCCCATGTGTCTGCTGCCCTCGTTCTTCTAGATGGTAGCAGTCGTGGGTTTGGAAGGTGCTGTCTAAGGAACCTGGGCGAGTTTCTGCAGTATATCCTGTAGGTGGTACACACTGCTGCCACTGCATTGTTGGTGGTGGAAGGAGTGAATGTTTGTGGATGTGGTGCCAATAAAGCGGGCTGCTTTGTCCTGGATGGTGTCCAGCTTCTTGAGTGTTGTTGGATCTGCACTCATCCAGGCAAGTGGAGAGCATTCCATCACACTCCTGACTTGTGCCTTGTGTCAAGAAAACAAAATTGTAATATTTTTCTTCTGTTAATAATCCTGTAATACTTCTTATGTACTGGAAGACAGGCTGTTGGGGTTTGTAAATATGATAATTGGAGTAAGAGCCAGAGTGACTGCAAGAGTCTAAAACCAACAGTAAGAAGTGGTTTTGATATGTTAATGAACCAAGAGGAACTTCAATCAGAGTTTTACATAAAACAACAACAGGAGTAGTTTTGAATTATTGTTTTAGTTCAAAGGGGGATAGATGCAGGTTGTAAAAAGACTTAAGTAAATAAGGTAAAGATAGGGTAAGTTTACTTTCTTTTAAAGCCTAAGAGCTAAAGTAAAGAAGAGTCTAATCAAGTCTGGGAAGAAAGCATTTGTGAAGAGACTGGTTGAGACAATAGAGAGATCAAAGGGAAGGAACATATTTAAGGAAATACTGAAGCCTATGTGAGGGGGTAGCTGTTTAGATCACCCAGAAAACAGCAGGATATCTGCTCAGAACTCCCTGAAGACAGTGTGGACAAGGCCAGACCAGGAGAACCACTTACTGTCAGCTTCAGAGGACACCCCAAGGACAAAAGGCACTGTGTGGTAAAAAAAATGACTGGAATTCTATAGATTTTGAAAATCTATAAGGATAGTTGCTGAACAGAAAAGGGGACAGTTAGCTCCGAGGGTAGTTAAGTTAAGACCTTGTGGAACTGTTTTAAAGTAATGTGTACTGTGTGAAGCCAATCTTGTGTTTAAGAGTAATTGTATTTTTTTCTTTATTTTCTTTCAATAAACATCTACTCTACTATAAGATCATCACACATAGTCGGGGAGACTATTTCCTGATTTCAGAACCTCTCCTCATACTATACAAATTGCAAAAATGATTTTGGCAGCTATTTGGAGTTTCCCTCTGGGATTTGGGCAGCTTGGTATTTACCATTAGCCATGCCATTAAACTTGTAGATGGTGGACAGGATTTAGGGTATTAGGAGGTGAGATACCTGCTGCAGGATCCCTAGCCTCTGACCTGCTTTTGTAGCCACAGTATTTACGTGGCTAGTCCAGTTCAGTTTCTGGTCAATGGTTAACCCCCCCCAGGATGTTGATAGTGGCGGATTCAGCAATGTAATGCCATTGAGTGTCAAAGGTCGATGGTTAGACTATGTCTTGTTGGAGATGGTCATTGCCTGGCACTTGTGTGGTGCTAATGTTACGTGCCACTTGTCAGCCCAAGCCTGAACGTTGTCCAGGTCTTCCTGCATATAGACACTGACTGCTTCAGTATCTGAGGAATCGCGAATGGTGCTGAACATTGTGCAATCATCAGCAAACATCCCCACTTCTGACCATATGATGGAAGGTAGGTCATTAATGAAGCAACTGAAGATGGTTGGGCCTAGGACACTAAGGGTAGTGTTCCTCAGGGAACTCTTGCAGTGATATCTTGGAACTGAGATGATTGACCTGCAACAACCACAACCAACTTCCTTTGTGTTCCATCCAGTGGAGAGCTTTCCCCGATTCCCATTGACTCCAGTTTTAACCTGGCTCCTTGATGTCATACTTGGTCAAATACTGCCTTGAAGTCACTCACCTCACCTCTGGAGTTCAGCTCTTTTGTCCATGTTTGAACCAAGGCTGTAATGAGGTCAGGAGCTGAGTGGCCCTGGCGGAACTCAAACTGAGTGTCAGTGAGCAGGTTATTGCTAAGCAAGTGCCACTTGATAGCACTGTTGATGACCCCTTCCATCACATTGCTGATGATCAAGGGTAGACTATGGGGTGATAATTGGCTGGGTTGGATTTGTCTTGCTTTTTGTGTACAGGACACACCCAGGCAATTTTCCACATTACTGGGTAGCTGCCAGTGCGGTAGCTGTAAAGGAACAGCTTGGCTATGGGCGTCGGAAGTTCTGGAGCACAAGTCATCAATACTATTGCCGAAATATTATCAGGGCCCATAGCATTTGCAGTATCCAATGCCTTCAGCCATTTCTTGATATCACGTGGAGTGAATTGAATTGGCTGAAGACTGGCATCTGTGATGCTGGGGACATCCGGAGGGGGCCGAGATGGATCAACCACTCAGCACTACTGGCTGAAGATTGTTGCAAATGCTTCGGCTTTATCTTTTGCACTGATGTACTGGGGCCCCCTACATACCTAACAACTAAAAAGTCCAAACCAATTGACTACTTCATAAATGGATTGCAGGCATTTTACACAAAAAAAGGGAGGGGGGTGACATTCTGGAGAATGGCTGTTTCAATAATTAACGGCCTGCCTGTGAAAGTCTGATGTTTTCCAAGCCATTTGATCCCGTAATTTCATTAACAGGAGAGACTATTTCCCATTTTGCTGAAAAGAATTGTGCCTCATATCTTTCCAAGCATAACACACCCTAATTATGATAAAAGAAAATACTGCAGCTGCTTGAAATCTGAGCTAAAAACAAAAGTGTTGGAAATACTCAGGTCTGGCAGCATCTGTGGAGAGAGAAACAGGGTATGTTCTGTGTCAAATATGATTCTGAATTCCTAAGAACAACTTTGCTTTTCTTTCAACATAATTGTTTCAATATTTAATTCTATTTATGAAATTCTTCCACTAATCAAATGTTTAAAATAATTTCTAGAAGACCAATATCCAAAACAACCTGTATTTTAATTTGTAATTGTCACTTTTGGCAAGCCCCTCTGCAGAACATAAGATGTTGAGTATATTGTTTATCACTTAAATATTCGAATGCAGCAATAAAAACCTTACCCAAAAACAAAATACTGCAGATACTACAGTAGCAGCAGTGTGTATCACCTGCAAGATGCACTGCAGGAACTCACTAAGCCTCCTTAGACAGCACCTTCCAATCCCACCGCCACTGATCTAGAAGGACAAGGTCAGCAGACACATGGGAACACCACCACCTGGAAGTTCCCCTCCAAGTCACGCACCATCCTGACTTGGAAATATATCGCCGTTCCTTCACTGTCGCTGGGTCAAAATCCTGGAACTCCCTTCCTAACAGCACTGTAGGTGTATCTACACCACCTGGACTGCAGCGGTTCAAGAAGGCAGCTCACCACCACCTGCTCTAGGACAACTAGGGATCGGCCAGCGATGCTCACATCCCATGAATGAATAAAAAAAACGATACTGAAAGTCTGAAATAAAAATAGAAAATGTTGGAAATACTCAGCAGGTCAGGCAACATCTATGGAGAGAGAAACAGAGGTAACACCTTGCCTTGGCCTAGATATGTTCCCAATAAAATGATGTAACCACCTCAGAGTTCTCAGTCATTTCTGAATATGAATAGGCTGGCCAGTTTTTTTAAGAAAAGAGAGTAAGATTTAATCTATAGGTATGAAACATCATTTTAGTTTCTTTGATAAAGATCACTCAGATCAAAACATCAACACCAAGGGTTTAGCTGATGCTATAGCAAAGTTCAAGTGATATGTTAAAGTTATGTTAAGCCAAATTGCACTGCTAACCTCAAAGAACACTTTCTACTTTGTACAAAATATTGTTTAAGGCTGCATTGATAGGGAGTCTTGCTGATACATTCAATGATGGAGGACGACCTGGTTAGAAACCACAAAAGATAACGTTGAACATCAAAATACTGTGATAAACTCACTTGATGAATGTCCCAGTTCATCTTAAGGTACCTGCCACTTGTGTTCTGAAACTCAATACTGATGGCTGCTGTATATATTTCAGAGCATCATGCTGGCATAAGTTATATGAATACACATGTTGGAAATGTTTAGAACGCACCTACATCTGTCATGGATCACTTTCACAACTGAAATTAATTGCCCCATTTCCCTATAGAACAGGATGGGTCGTGTGAATTGCCACTAACTAACTTAAATCTGAAGATGCACGAGCTCAGATTTATGCAAATATCCATATTATGCTGTGGCAAACCTATGTCACTAAAAACAAGTTTGCTTTAGGGTTGTTAGGTTATCTGCTAGTTCTAAAACTGAAGGATAGTAATCTAAAGAATCTACTTTTAGTATTTATGGTGCTGAAGATTTTAAATTCTACAATAGTCAGTCAGGGCAATGCATTTACTAGTGTTAACTTAATTGAGATAATAGAGGAGGTTGCTTTACTGTCCGTTTGCCACTGATGGTAGCATTTTTGCCCGAGTTGTAATGTTGTGGGCTGAGTTCGCAGCATATAATCCAAGTCAATACTCCAGGCAACTCTGAGGGAGTGCTCCATTGTTGGAGGTGCTGTATTTTGATTGAGACAGGTGGACACAAGAAATCTCATGGTACTAGCTGGAGAAGAGCAGAGAATTCTCAAGATCTTGGCTAATATTTCTCCATCAACCAACGCCATGAAAAATAACTTTGCTGTGTTTGGGAGCCTGGTGTGCGCAAATTGGTTGCCGTGTTTGCCTACAGCTCTGAAAGCAATCCATTAGTTATAAAGTGCTCATGGGGACATAATGAAGCAATAAAAGCAACCAATAATGCAATTTCGTTTCTTAATACCACAGAAAACATCAAATCAATTAATTGACCTGTTGGGTACTCCTCCTCCACAGCAGGAACACCAACACAGAAATTCATTATAGCAGCTGTAAAAGGTTTCCATTTGTTTTGATGCCCGTGGGGATCCATAAAGCAAAGAAATCAAATTTACCAAATGACCCCAAATGAAGAAACTGACCGAGCAAGACTTCACTTCTTGTAATACAAATCAGAATCAATGCAAATTAAACAAATTAACAGGCAAAGCACAGTTGATACAAACTACATAGGAATAGGAGATTTCAGAGTCAGTTTTTTGGCAGTCCATTCCTCCTGTATGGTCAGGATTTTAAGCCAAAGTTCTTCCTCTGTCTAGCTCTTCCCTTTCCCCTGTTTTTGTGTCTGCTACACAACCTCCATGTTTTAACTTCCTTCCTGTTGGTACTACTTCCAGGTCAAGGGTCACCAGGTCACATGGACCAACATTATTTCTTACCCAAAAATTATAATTGATCCCTGCACAATTGATACAAATGCTTCAAAGTCCTTTTCAAACATTTAAACAATTACAAATTCCCCAATCATTTTTAAAGTAATTACAAATTTTCCTTAGTGTTACAGTTTCCAAGTCAAAGGCCGTCACACATTGTGTTA
The DNA here is from genome assembly GCF_964194155.1 of Cetorhinus maximus. Taxonomy (NCBI): domain Eukaryota; kingdom Metazoa; phylum Chordata; class Chondrichthyes; order Lamniformes; family Cetorhinidae; genus Cetorhinus; species Cetorhinus maximus. The sequence continues at coordinate 90,814,035 of NC_135895.1, read as the reverse complement.
CCCAAACATGAAATTTCCTAATATGTAAAATTTTGTTAATGGTTGAAAACTAAAGGTGGAGAACACAAGAGAGCATGGGAGAAAGGAGAATACAATGTTACATCGCTGTCAGCATCCTTCCATCTGCATAAAATGATGGGCATGCAGCAAATCAAACTCCTTGGGAATGGGGTAGCTTCACAGTGCACTTTTGATGACTGAGGACACCAATCCTTGACAGGCAGGTTCTGTCACAAAAATGTCACATATAAAGCAATTATCAGATGTCATTGTGGGTTGTTTTCGGTATTGGCATCAGTTGCCAAGCCATTGATCATCGTGGTGCTGTATGCTGACCCACAGATGTTGCTATTTTCCTCCATGTGTGTAAAAAAAAAATCAATGTTTAGGGCCTAATCATCATGCTTGGAAGCATCCTTGAAGCAGAGATTTGGGTGTTCTACAGGTTTTCTGGCTCTGAATGCCTCACCATACAGAACGCATGTGGCTATCTTCCATTCTTTGAACTTGCCCAAGCCAGCAAAGTTACCTCTGCTTGATGAGTGCCAACGTACTTGGGAGATTTGCCTTCAAGCGGACTGACACATTTGTGATTTTGTCTTTACACGAGATGGCCAGAATGTACCACAAACAGCAAAGATGGAAGTTTCTTGATAGCTGCAAGTTGTCCATGTTTCACTGCCATATGGTGGTGCTGAGAACACACATCTCATAAATCAGCATCTGGGTCATAAGAGTTAGGTTGATGCTACTTCATGCACGTTTCCCAAGTCAGCCAAAGGTGGTAACTGCTTTTCCAATGCATGTTAAGTTCTGCACTTAGAGACAGATTGCCTATCACCGTGGATTCAAGGTAGAAGAATTTGCTTACAACTTCCAGCAATGTGCTAATTAGTGTGATCAAGGGCAGAGATGTGACACCCTGTCCTGTAACCATGGTTTTCTTGACACTTACAGTAAGGGAGAACAAGTTACAGGTCTGGGAGAGAGAATCCATGAACCTTTGCACCCGAGTTTCTCTGAGTGACTAGTGCAGCATGATCAGCGTAGAGGAGTTTCCCAATCAAGGCATGCTGTAGTATTGCCTTCACTCTGTCTGGATAGATTGTAGAGCGTGCCATCTGATCTAGTATGTAGGTAAGCTCCTTCCATATCTGCAGGAATATTACAAATACTCAGCATGATCAACTTATTCACTTACTATTTATGCAAGCTTCTAGATACTTTCTTTCCAATCTTATTTGGAAAAAATGTAACATTTAGATTTCTTAGAGTGGAAAGGTTGCTTCAATCTTAAAATAAACTATCAAGTTTAGTTAGATCTTAAAGATTCAAATCATAGCAATCAACTTTGAATCTGATCTAGCTAGTGGCATCAAGAGATGGACAACCAGAAATTGGGAAGGAAAGAAGATTGCGATACAAGGAAGATTGAGGAGACACCAAAGGTAACAGCAAAACAGCCAGAGATTTCAGAATGGGATGGGGAAAAGATGTTATAAAATGGGGAATGCGGAAGCTGGCCATTCAGAAAGTTGTAAATCAAATTATTCACACCAAAGCTTTGGTGAACACCTGTTGGACTCCAACAGTGAAATGGGCAGGGCAGGGAAAGCATACTGACCACACCTATAGATATGTCCAGTGTTATTTTCTAGCTAATGATCAATACATTAAAAAAAACGCTTACTGGGGAAAACTGGTACAAATCAGGAGGGGGAAAAAGAAGACTGGTATGTGAAGAATGCAAATAGTTCACTATTTTGTTTTTCAACCAGCCCTTGTGGCTTTATTATACTATTTGATCAGCTGATGTAAAAAACATGGCAATGCTGCAGTTACTCAATCAGTAGCCTTGGTTTCTAGGAAATTACTATCCATAATGCCAGATGGCCTGGTAAACAATCAGGTAGGCTCTCAACACATGAAAATTGCACACAGGAGTGGTTATGGGTAATGGAATAACACTATTTACATAATGGAAGTGCACACATCGTAACATACATGATCATACCAAGTCTTGCCTTCTGTTTCAAAATAATAAAATCCAAAAACTTTGATGCATGGAAATTTTAGTAACTTTTTTATTTAAAACAAATATACAAGGAATATGGAAAATATTTACAAAAGTGTACACTTAGAAAACAAAATTATACAAGTAACTCATGATTTCCTCTAACAACCTGCGCCGAGTGTTGTTGGCATAGCTCAGATGTTGAACCTTTTCAGTAGTGAGTGGTCTGGTGTAATTGTGTCTGATTAGTGAATCCTATACAGGGCACCAAGTGATTGACAGGAGGAGACAAGAAAATACATGGACCTCCCAAAACCAGGTGGTGAGCTCCCTAAAGCCCCTCCTAACCACAGCTCATAGGCACATAGATTCATATTGGGAAAGGACACTGGAACAGTGTGTGTGTGGAAGACACTAAAAACGTTAAAGTGCTTCAGCACTTGCTGTTTCTGGTGATTAGTTTATACATAGTGCAAACCTGAATTTGATAGAGACCCAAATACTGTTAAGACATTCTTGGCAATTCTGCTACTTAGAAGGGATTTTTTTTTTTGGATACATCTAATGAGTGAACATACATAATTAATGCTGTCCAACACCTGAGAAGTGATTGCATTAAAACGAAGAGGTCAATGAATTAGCGTCTGAAAGGGTATTGCTTATTCTTTTAGTACTGTAGACTAGTCCACACGAGATAATGGCAGTTCTAAGTAATTGAACACAAATAAAGATAAATGAGGGACAAAAAAATGTATTAAAGTATTCATATCTCAGGTGATCTGGTCCCCTCTGCATCTTTTAACGATTTTTTTCCAAAAAGGCTTACATTTACAAATATATATACAAAATAATTCAATATAAATTCAATATAAAGCTGAACATCAATTCAAAACAAGTGCAACATCATTGGCAATAATAAACTATTTCATAATTTCTTGCAGTTGTCCTTCGTTGAAGGCAAGTCAATGCTGTATATCCAGAAGAGGTTAAACCGCTGGAAAAATAAGAGAAGGCAGGAAAGGTGTGCTGAAGAGTTCAAGGGCCAATCCAAATACTTTTGTTGAAGTATTCATCATCTGGCCAATGACTAGATGGTGGCTGGCTCACTTGTTACAAAGCGACCACGGAAGAACCCAGGCCAGCTCATTTTCAAATAGTCAACGCAGTTCATATTTAACAAAAACTTTTTTTTCCCTCTTCTAACTGATTCCGACAAGTAAGTGATCATCTTCACGTCTGTGGCTAGCCAGCAGATTCTGGTGACCGGGTCCAATCCTCCAGCCTGCTTTCAAAAGGGCTGATGTGCAAAATGTTTCAACAGCAGACAAGCATTGTGCTCAAAAGTTTAGAGTTCAGTCAATGCTATCCATGGTGTCCAATAATTTAAGTAGAATACTGTCAAGGTGATTTATTCACATATATTGCAGGGCTTTTCAATACTGAGTGGTGTTTTTAGCTCCGACAGGTACAGCTGCATGAAAAACGACACTCCTTACAGCGTAACCTTGCTTAGTCTGTGCGCTGATGTTCCTTTTTTGGCTGCTCTGGGTAATGTCAAGCATGACCGACTTCGCAGCTTAACCTGTTTGTTCGAGTTCCGCTTTCGCAGAATAAAGTCAAAATTCACAGAAGTGTTCATAGCGTAAAACACGTTGGCATTGTCTGGAATCACGAACTCTGAAAAGCAAAGGAAATGTACACTTATTTACAAATTCATTTTGATAGCATTGGTTGCATTAAGCATAGGATCCAACTGCAATTTCGATGTAGAAATATGAATGGCTGGGAGCAATAGGACTGTAATTTGTTGCAAAGGTTCAGAAGATATTACATACCACGAGAAAAGCTTGAAAGTTTACACCATTCTTGGATAGGCTCAATAAATGTAAACAATTGTTTTTTTTAACCCATTCTCAGGATATGGCTACAATTTATTACTCATTCCTAGTTGCCTAAATTGGTTGTGCCTGCTGCCTGCCTTCTTTGTCACAGTTTGGTAAAACTGAGGGGCTTGCTAGGCCACTTCAAAGGGCAGATGAGTGAACAATGCATAGGCCAGACCAGGTAAGGATGTCAGATTTCCTTTCCTAAAGGACATTGATGATGTAGCTATTGGAGCATTAATGAACCAATTGGGTTTTTAAATTTTTGCTGATACCAGTATCAAAGACTAAAAAGATGTCATTATCACTGCAAATCATTGCCAAATGCAACCGTTCCTCTATCGTTGGATCAGGATCCTGTACCTAACACCATTGGGGGCACCACTGTCAAAAGAACAAGGATCGAGCTTACTGCCCTATTTTCTCAAGGTAATGAGGGATTTTTTTTTTATATATATATTCATTCACGGGATGTGGGTGTCGCTGGCTGTGCCAGCATTTATTGCCCATCCCTAGTTGCCCTTGAGAAGGTGGTGGTGAGCTGCCTTCTTGAACCGCTGCAGCCATGTGGTGTAGGTACACCCACAGTGCTGTTAGAAAGGGAGTTCCAGGATTTTGACCCAGCGACAGTGAAGGTACGCCGATATATTTCCAAGTCAGGACGGTGAGTGACTTGTGGGGGAACTTCCAGGTATCTGCTGCCTTTGTCCTTCTAGATGGTAGTGGTTGTGGGTTTGGAAGGTGGATGCACAATAAGTGCTAGCTTTGCCAGTAATGCTTGCATCCGGAGAATTTTTTTTTTTCTTCAAAACTCTGACCAGAATAGCATGCCAAAGACATTGGAAAACCTCATCAAATGAGGCATTCTGCTTAGAGAAGTCTGGACAGTGATAGTTGGTAGGATTTTTAACCATGGCAGAATCAAAGCCATAAAGTCTGTCCCCAACTTCAATTTGGTCCTGGTATCCACTTTTCTCTAGGAAAGGTGTTGGGGGGAGGGGGTCACTGATTAGCAAACTAGCAGCAGGGACCCCATCCAATTTTCCTGCTTCGTAGCCAAGTTGCCATAGGGCTAACAAAGGGGAGGGCGGGGGGGAAGAAAAATAGCCATTGATTTCAAAATATAATGGTTAATGCATTTTTTTTTTTTACACAATAACCAGCTTGAATTACAATGAAGAAACCAGAATAATGTTTATAACTATTTGAATAATTTGCAATTTAACTCCACAACCAACTGCAGATGTGCACCTTCAATGCAGTATAGCTTTCAGGGCGATTAGCTAAAATTAGTTGCTTCATTAGGTGCAGATAATAGCTGCTTATTGAGGAATGTAAAGTCAAATTCCTCCAAGCTGCATCCTGCTGAGTGCAATTAGATAAGTTTAATAATAGGAGTTTGGATTTCACAGCTTTTTTGTGAAATCAGAAAATATAAATCTTCTGCCAAATGATTTATCATAAATTGAGATACAAATTCCACCTCTCACCTCTATCTTCTGAGATGACCTGTACTAGCTGATAATCCTCTGCATGGTCTGTTTCAAGGTTGTGCTTGGACATGGCTCTCTGGATAACCACAGGTGCCTTATCTTGGTTAGTCAGCTAAAGAAATAGAAAAATATTTACTTTTCATTAATATATTTGAGGGAAAGTGAAATAATGAAAAAGTGTAAGGCCTTTCTAAAGAGCTTAAAGGTGGTTTTCACCCAGAAGATAACTGTGACATTGCACTGAATTCTGCATAAGTTACATTAGAGAAATAATATCCATTTACATAACTGGTCTAACTAGCCTTCTCCATCCCCCATCTTCCCAGGACTGGTATCCATCGCATCTGTTCTGATGACGCTACCTTCAAAAACAGCTCCTCTGACATGTCCTCCTCCTTCCTTAACCGAGGTTTTCCATCCACGGTCGTTGACAGGGCCCTCAACCGTGTCCGGCCCATATCCCGCACATCCTCCCTCACGCCTTCTCCTCCTTCCCAGAAACATGATAGGGTCCCCCTTGTCCTCACTTATCACCCCACCAGCCTCCGCATTCAAAGGATCATCCTCCGCCATTTCCGCCAACTCCAGCATGATGCCACCACCAAACACATCTTCCCTTCACCCCCCCTGATGGCATTCCGTAGGGATCGTTCCCTCCGGGACACCCTGGTCCACTCCTCCATCACCCCCTACTCCTCAACCCCCACCTATGGCACCTCCCCATGCCCACGCAGAAGATGCAACACCTGCCCCTTCACTTCCTCTCTCCTCACCGTCCAAGGGCCCAAACACTCCTTTCAAGTGAAGAAGCATTTCACTTGCATTTCTCCTAACTTAGTCTACTGCATTCGTTGCTCCCAATGCGGTCTCCTCTACATTGGAGAGACCAAACGCAAACTGGGCGACCGTTTTGTGGAACACCTGCGGTCTGTCCGCAAGAAAGACCCAAACCTCCCTGTCGCTTGCCATTTTAACACTCCACCCTGCTCTCTTGCCCACATGTCTGTCCTTGGCTTGCTGCATTGTTCCAGTGAAGCCCAACGCAAATTGGAGGAACAGCACCTCATCTTCCGACTAGGCACTTTACAGCCTTCTGGGCTGAATATTGAATTCAACAACTTTAGATCTTAAACTCCCCCTCCCCCCATCCCCACCCCGTTTCTTCCTGCCCCCCCCCCCACCCCGTTTCTTCCCCCCACCACCCCCACCCCCCCGCTTTTTTTTTCAATAATTTATATAGATTCTTCTTTCCCCACCTATTTCCATTATTTTTAAATCTAAAACTAAAACCTTGTTAGCCTTTCCACCCCACCCACACTAGAGCTGTACTTTGAATATCCTGTCTTCCATTCTTAATTAGCACTTTTCTCAGACAAAACACCTCTTTGACATCTTTTGATTATCTGCTCATCTCCACAATCACCACACCCTCAATGTCTCTCTCCTCCCCACACCCCCCCCACCCCCCCCCACCCACCCACCTTAAACCAATTTATATTTCTCCCTTCTTCTAACTATGCTTCAGTTCTGCCGAAGGGCCATGAAGGCTCGAAACGTTAACTGATTTCTTCTCCGCCGATGCTGCCAGACCTGCTGAGTTTTTCCAGGTAATTCTGGTTTTGTTCTGGTATTGCAAAACCTGCCTTAGATACTCTGAAACCCATTCAGTTTGAGCAGTGATAGCACATACCTGAATGTGCAATGGAAACAGAGCCCAGTGTTTTGCCACTAGGATTCCTGAGCAATTTTATCAACATTTGCAGTTTAAAGCAAATAAATTTGTACAAAAGATTCAATTTAAACACTCCACTTTTTCTCCCCTCTCTTTGCCTACTTTTGACATTATCCATACAACAAAAGGCTCAATACTGTTTACTCAGTCTAACATTGCTTAATATTAGTGCATGTTTATATAAAATTGATTCATAAAACTGATTAAACAGAAACAAAAATGTTTGAGGCATTTAGCAACTTTTAGTTCCTGAGTGGAGTTCAAAAATTTAACATTCACCTCAATTGTGAAACACTGGAATCGTTGGGCAAACAAGGTATTGAAATAACCAAATGCACTAAAAACTCCTTTTGGTTTTTGTTAAATCCCATGTTACATCTGGAGGTAATTTCTCCCAGCTCAAGAGTTTGAACAATCCAGCAAATGAGAGATGAAATACACTGGCAGAGCTGGTGTTTCTTTTGGAGATGTGTAGAGTTTCCCAGTTGAGAGACTGCGCATGCTTAATTCCCCTTTTAAGCTGTAGCCCATGGTTAAAAATTAATTCTTTTCAGCCACTCAGAAGCAAACGTCATAATGAATCTATTAAAGAGCAACAGGATAGGAAAAGACAAAAGAAGTGGTGCAGCCAAATGTTATAGTTTGTTAATTATCAATTATCAACACCCAGGTTGATTTTTTTGGACCTTTTGCACCTTGTATGGCCCTATTCAGTACAGTCCTATTTTGGGCATATTAATATGTCCTACCATTCTTCTGTTCCAGGGTGAATTGCAAGACATTAAAGATACTGAAAATTAACAAATGCGTGTGCCTGATTAATGATGTTATCCTCCAGCAGAAGGAAGGCATGGTGTATTGTTCATAAGAATAAGACTCCTGCTCATTTGGTAGCAGAACTCTGTTTTGGGGGGAACCAAGAGCTCTGTATGTCTGGGTCAGTCGCCCAAGGACAGTTAAGTCCAGTTACTGGTGCAGACTTTAATGTTTGCAGTGATCTCACACACCACCCAGGTGAACCTGTCACAAAGCATGTCACCAGTGAAGATGTAGTTTGCCTCCTGAGATGGCTTCACATTATGTAGAAGTCAGCATAACTCCAACCCCATGACAGGCTACATATCTGAGCAGTCTGAATGAAAATAGTTCACATGTGCCAATTTCAAACATGGAGATGTTATGCTATGAATTCACAAGCTGGATCTTTGCCATTTGGCATCACGTTCATAGCATAACCACCAGAGTCCAATCTGGTAAAGACAGACAGGACAGAGAAACATACATTTCAAGTTTCCTGTTTTTATTGGTGAGATTGGTTCCTTATGTTACAAAATTTTCTGCAATATCTTTGACATTAGAAAAGCTTTCCCTGTTATGAAAGACCATCTTAATATATTCCAAAGCCAAAACTTTTGCAAAGTTAAATTACAAAAATTCACTAGTTGATTTTTTTTGGCCACATTAGGTAGACAAATCGATCTCCCTGTGCAAGATGTACAACAAACGTTTCACTGAGATGCAGCTGTGATGAATTTTCCCCTCTCCTTCTCTGATATAGGAGGACCAACTTACTATTTGCTAACTTGTATGAGAAAAAGTATTAAATCATATAAATTATGCTTCAATGCTAGCATAGAAAATGGCTAATACTAGAAGAACTTTTGCATGCATCTTTCTTAAAGTAAGCTCATCATAAACTGAACTGACCCAGTTTGTGCACATTGGTAGCAATACTAATTACTTTAGAAGTGTAAACTCCAAATCTACAAAATCTTAAGACACAATAGAACATTTAAAAACGCTGTATTGAATTAAAGAAACAGACTATATATATTTTTTTAACTCTGAAAATGTGCTGTGCAAGATGCAATCCCTGTGAAGTGATAAATAATTTTGATGATATTCTAACTGGGTCAGGAAGATGGTCATAAATAACAGCAGAATTGGCTTATTTTAAACTTTTGATGTTTCACTATCACCACAGGTGCAAAATCAGACCCAAGGTATATTTGCAACCAATACGCAAAATTGATTGGTTGTATACAGTGACATGTCCCAATCTAAAAGGAGACGATAGGATAACTCCACCTATCAGGGCTGGAGAGTGCATTTCCATATCATATAATTAATTACTTTCTACTTTGCATTATTCTGGAAAAATAATCAATTTAGTTGCTGAGGGAAGTGAGGATGAAAATAGCAGAGGCTCCAGCCACAATCATCCTGTCCTCCTTAGATATAGCAGTGCTTGGGCTGCAGGGTTGCAAATTTTATACCTGTTGAAAAGAGAAGGGGATAAACCCAGCAGCCACAGCCAGTCAGCCTAACCACTGCAGTGGGGAAACTTTGAAAGATAATAATCCAAGACAAAATTAATTGCCACTTTTTAAAAAGTGAATAAATGGCAACCAGCACAGATTTGTTTGACCAAATTTATTGAATTATTTGGTTTAGCAACGGAGAAGATTAATAGTGAGGCTGGTCGTACAGATGTGGATTTTCAAAAGGGTGTTTGATATAAGCCTAATTGGAGTCTGTGGGCTGAAAGGAACAGTGGCAGCATGGATACAAACTTGGTTAAGAGACAGAAAGCAGAGTTTGTGAATAATTGTTTGTTCAGACTGGAGAGAAGTATATAGTGGTGCTGCCCATGAGTCATGCTAAGACAACTACTCTGATATCTGTAAATGACCTGAACTTGAGCATGCAGGGCAGAATTTCAAAAGGTTTGCAGATGAAACAAACTTTAAAAAGTCAATAGCAAGGAAGACAGTGGTAAGGAAGATAGTAGTAGAGTTCAGAAAGACATAGAAAGACTGATGAAATAGACATGTGGCAGATGTAACTTAGCACAGAAGTGTGAACTGACGCATTGTGGAAGATGAGGAGGGTAGGTAATAAAAACCAAATAGAACAATTTCAAGGGGGCTGCATGGAACAGAGGCCTGGAGGTGTACATGGCAGGACAAGCTGAGCAGGCTGTTAAAAAAAGTATTAGGTTTCTTGGTGTTAATAATAGAGGCATATACTGTAGCATGAAAAGCAAGGAAGTTATGCTAAACCTTTACAAAAATAGCTAACTAGTCCATAGCTTGAGTTTTGGCCATCACACTTCAGGAACGATGTTAAGGTCTTAGAGAGTGTAGAGGTTCACAAACATTGTACCAGGGATGCAGGACTTCTGTTATGTGGAGATACTGGAGAAGCTGTGCTTGTTCTCCACAAGGTTAAGTGAAGATTTGAGAGATTGTAAAAGTTGATTAGATCAGCAATGGGATGACAATTCGGACTGGTTGCATATAGGGAACGAACACTGTTGGGTTACAAACTTCCATTTCACATTTTGCAATGAATTGATTCATTTGTTCAAATAGACACAAGTCAGGTCGGTGATTAACAAAGGAGGTCTTCAGAAAGTTATGAGAGCTTGGGTGCATATGGCAGAAGATAAAGGTGTAATAAATTACATGCACAATATATTTGCGTTACCTTAAACAATGTCTTTATGTGTTATGCCACTAGATTTACTAAAATGGCCCAAGGATGAGCGACATAAGAATGTGGTGTGATTGGAAAAACTGGAAGTGTTCTCCTTGAAGCAGATAAGGTTAAGGGGAGGGTTTTGAGTACTTAAGGAGAAACTGTTTCCAGTGGCAGAAAAGGACAAAACTTATGGTAATCGACAAAAAAAGTCAAAGGAAGGAGAATGATTCTGTAGCTATCCTCCACTCACTGCAATTTGTTGGGAATAAAAATGTCCTACATTTAATCGGGAGACTTTGCTGTAATTTTGGCCATGAGTTTAGTTTGTTGTAGCTCATAGATGTCCCATTTAAACAGGCTGTTTGCAATATGCTTGCTCCAAGTCCTGCCTTAAGTTGTGCCCAGCTCCACCTCACCTCCAACTCACTGACATCATTGGCTGACATAATCTTCACTTTGTAATTATTAAATGCTGGCTGGTTGCTAAACTTTTAGGTTTACTAGAACAAGCTAACAAATATTTTTTTCTTCACCAGCACTCATCCAGAGATTGTGTTCAGTTATCATATTTAAATTCCAGAGGCAGGTTTCCACACGTCACACTGAGCTACTGGGAAGCCACAATCAAAGGAGATTTGAAATAATTTTTCCAAACATGAAATACATGAGGATCATTAAGTTATAGGGATAACATACTACCCAATAATTTTTAGGTTTTTCTGAACCAATCACAGGGTGGTGGTTTTATTTTGGACTGTAATCTTCTCCAACCCATTTTTGGTTTGCTCTCTGCCCTTCATCTCCTGAAACTCAATGTGAGCCAAAGGCAAGGAATGTCTTTGCTAAAATTACTCAATTAGCTAACAGGAGGATCAGAGCTGCCTGTGGTTAGCCATGTGCTAATTGAAGGACCCCAGACTCCAATTTGTACCTCCTTGCTGCATTGTTGTGCAAGGGATGGGGGCTAATGGAGGGGAAATTAACGACCATTATACAACACGAACATGACGAAAGGAAACAGCCCATGTACTTACCAAAATGCTTTTGTATAAATTTCCATTGTCATCCTCTAGGCTGACCCGGATGATACAGCTATCTTCATTCTGGTGGTTGTACACAGGAAGTGCCGATGTTGCATTGCAGGAGGTGGCTGAGGCAGAACGCTTGTGAACCTTGGTATGGTGGGGCAATAATGGTGACGATGACACAGTGCTGAACAAGGATGAAACTCCCGAGGAGGTGGTGTCCACAGAGTGCATGGAGGAAGATGACGACAAGGATTCGGATGACTGCAGAATAATTATTTTAGAAAAAAAATTGTTAATTATTCTCTCTGAGATAGGTCCATCTTCCCAGTTACATCCATTATGCCATGAACTCTCTGCCATTCCCTCAAAAACAGAGGCACTGTGGACACAACAGTTTGGTCGAGGACAGCAAGGGATGCACAATTTCCTGGTCGTTGTACTGTGAAATCTTTTCCTTGGGATTCCTCCCTGATCTAGTCAAAATCAGTTCTGATGAACGATACCATCTAACGTCTATTAGTTGGCAAGCCAACATTGATGGTTCATCATTTAGCACATTTGTAAATTATCCAGTTAGATTGTTAGCACATAGTATACACAAGTGCACTGTGGGCCATTATACTCGAACATTTAAGCTAGTGTTTTAACTCTTAAAATTGTCAAATTCTCTCTTTGGAATTTCAGTTTACATGCAATATTTGAATACTCCTATACTTATGCAAATGTTTACCTGCCTGCCTCACCTGGCTACTCGCTTGTAGCACCCACCTACTTAAAACACGCCCAGTGGTGATGGTATGCACTTGTGAGAGTGAGCCAGCCTGTGCATGTGTGGGCCCGACGTGCAGTATTGGTAATGAATAGGCAGTAAAGTTATTAAAGAGGAATACAAGGACTGAAAGAGGAGAATCCATAAATAGGGGAGATTCTTAAACAGAAATATCACTCCAAAACACAAAGCAATAGAATAAGAAACTGAATCGTTGAAATTTCCAGGGAACAGGTCATAAACATGTTCTACTAAAACCAATGAGGTCATTGATAATCTCCCAAGAAACAACACCCTCCTGTAGAGAACATGCTGAACAATAACTAAAGGTCAATTATAGACAAAACAAAGTACACAGTCTCCAGTGCAGCGAGGTGCATTGCTTTGTTGCAATTTGTGGAACAGTTTGCTAGATTTTGATCCAAAGTGCTGTTTTTGTGGACTGTGCTTTAAGCTGCTACAGTCACATCCCACATGCTAAATTTACCAACCATAAACCTAACATTAAAGTCAGCCTGCACTTTAGTCAAAGATCTTTTTATAAAATTTAAACTTAGATTAAAGATTTTGGCTATTATTGTGATAACCATTTAAAAAAAAAATCACACAAAGCTTCCTTTGTACACATTTAAATGACAAACTTTCTATACAAAATAAGCCAAGCTTGTTCATATGAAATACAAACTTGGCTAATACAAGATCAGTTTTCATTCCATGGAGTTATCATTTTTCTGGCATCCAATGCCTTTGTAAACAACATGGGTTGAATTTTGCCATCTCACCTTCAGTTCTGAAAACGAATTGCTGGCAGTGGCCAATTACAAGGCTGTCACTGAAGCTGGGTCCAAATTGAGGATGGTGGCTTGCCTCCAAGAGGCGTCAGCCCAATTAGATAGTCAGGTGCCCGCAAAGGCAAGTTGGGTTTGACTGGTGATCGGGACAGGTGCCACTGAGCACCCTTGTATCCCATTGACTACCAAATTACAAATCGGGGAGGGGGGTGGGAAGAGACATTATCTGGATAGAATCAGATGATCCCAAACCTCCCAGGTGAATGTGTTTTGAGCCTCCCATGACAACATCTTTAACGTGGTGAATGCCTCTTTGCTTCACCTTTTTCTGTGGTCCTTCTCGAGCGTCAGTCTGCGAAGTGCAGGGCTCTTCAATTTCCGAGCTGCTGGAATCCGACGATGAAACGCTGACCGAGTCGATGCTCTCTGCTGAACTTCCGCTCTCAGGGGATTTAGGCTGCTCGGAGCTCTTAGTTGGAGTGCTGTTTGCGTTAACATCTGCCCCTAGAAATAGGCTGCAAGAGGGAAAGGGATTAGTCAGCAAAAACATTGAAAAGTCATTACATTCCACAGAAAGAGTTTATTGTCGATTCGGGGTGGTACTTGGCTACCCAACAGTGGCCCTACACATGAACATTTTTTGAAATACATTCAAAGTACATGCTCTATGCCACCTGGAGTTAGTTATGCAATTTATTTAAATAAGAACAGAAAATGCTAGAAAGACTCGAGCAGGTCTGGCAGCAGCTGAGGAGAGAGAGAAAGAGCTAAAGTTTCAGGTTGATTACTTTTCATCAGAACGCATTAACCTATTTACATTTTTGTCTCAAAGAATTATGTTCGAAAAAGGTTCTTTTTTCAGAGATACTAACAGTAACAATAAACAACTTGTATTTATATAGCTTTTATTAACTTCTGAAAATCTCCCAACTTGCATCACAGGAGCGTTATACAATAAGATGCATCACTGAGCCACAGGGGATATTGGTGCATCTTTTTATTTAATAGCATTGTTGACTATGGTAATGCTCTTGTGTAGAACTGTCTACATTGAGAGAGTACAGTGTCAATGTATAGAGTTTGAAACCCAATGGAATTGTTTATTTGAATCTGACTGGCTTGATAACATGGGAAACGTCTCTGCACTGCTCCATCATCGCTGGATTAAAGCACAAATCCACCAATGAGAAGGCAGCACTGAAGATTTCCCCTATCCCATTGGGCCTGTCCAAAACAGACAGACAGGAGCCCAGCACAAACCCAGCAGCGCCGGATTTGATTGTAGGATTGTACACGCAAGGCAGAGGCTTTGGCTATACAATAAATGAGAACCTGGGAGTGCAACATTAGCAGTCTAGGAAGCTACTGCATGTTTGACGTTGTGCTTCATTCACAGATTCAGGTACTGTATATGCAGCAAATTCATGTCATCTGTAAGGGTAGGAAACTGGTGCTGACTCTGTCCAGTTGTTGTCGGCTGCCCCTCGATTAGAGGATGATGTGCACTCAGGGTCCAGAGTGCCACAGGTCTTCTGTCATAGGTCTTCATGGTGATGGAGAAGGCCAATTCTAGACCCACAGATCTTTGGACACATGGGGCGAGATGTCCCATGAGACAGTGGAACTGGAGTGCAGGGTTTCCTCCTTTTCTTTCCTTCTCTGCCACCACTCTGCTTCATCATTAAGATGTTTGGACTCAAAGCATGACACAGCCTGATGGACAAGTTGTTGCCATTTTGAGTAATTAGTAGCAAGTTCCTCCCAGTCATTAATGTCAATGTTGCTGTGCTTCAAGGAGAATTTCAGAGTGCCTTTGTAGCGTTTTCTTTGTCCTGCCCTGGAACATGCTGGCCATTTGAGTTGAGAAAACAGGACCTGGTGGGGAGAAGATGCTTTTCACCATCCAGACAGTGTCCAGTCCATTGTAATTGGTTTTGCAGGAGTTTTGCCTGAATGCTTGTGGCGCTCGCTTCAAGGGGGACACTAGCATTTGTTTGACAGTCCTCTCATTGACTTTGGAGAATTCAGCAGAGGCACTGCGGATGAAATTTCTTGTGCTCTTATGTGTCACTGGTGCACACAGAGCCTAGGTCGCACTGCAGTACAGGAATGTGGTGACAACAAATGCTCTGTACACTAGAACGCATAAGGCTCTAAACTGACATTGCCAGCCTGAGGCCTGCCTTCCTGGGGAGGGGCAGCTACGTCCAGTACAGAACTGGGCCAAAGATACTGAAGTCAGCGGATAAGTTGCCCTTTGAAACCTAGAAAAATCCTTCCAAAAACAGGGGCCAACTTGTATGTTAAGTGTAAAAAGGTAACCCGCTAGCTTGGGTGGTTGCCTTCTTTTGTAGTTAGCCTCACACGGTCTGCTGTGTGGGTGCGTTTTAAACTCCCACACATCCTCACAACACAAGTGCTGCCTGCTTGATCGCTTATGCCCAATTATAAAAGTACCAGTAAGTAAAAAATACATTCGCCGGGTGAAAAATTGAGGCTGATTATGAATGCGAGTATAGCATGTTGTGGCTGAAAGGCAGTTGTTTCTTTGTTTTTCTGGGGAGGGGGGGCGTTGTGTAGCGTATATGTACAATCATTTTTGTGGCCAAAAAAAATGGTGATCTACAGTAAATCAACAGCTTGTGACACAAGGAAAACACAAAAATCCCAAATTTTGCGGCTGTACTTACAGCAAAACAGCAGAGTCCACAAACTCTCAGCAATCTGCATGTGCAGAATAAGGTGGAAATCCCCAGGAATTACTCTGTCAAATCTATGTTCAACCAGAAGTTCCTTATACCAATGAGTGAACTTCTGAAAACTTCCACTTTTAAGCTATTGGAATCTCTGCAAAAAACCCTTGAAAAACTTGCACCGTCAGATGAGGTTTTTAAAATGGCACATCGACCTCAATTACTGCTAAATATCTTCACTGGCCCAAAAAAGCTAATTTTATATTTGCAGAATGTCAGGTTTCTCCATCATTTAACGGAGCAAATTTTTAAATCATGATTGCTTATAATATTCTAGCTATTACTTTAACCCAAATAATTTGCTTTGCTATCTGAAAATTTAAAGTGAAGGTATTCAGTGTTTTAAACTTCCTGTTTTGCTGTCAGAGAATACCGACATGCGACTGGTTGCCTACCCAGCTTGCTGACATAATTGCTGTTGGATATCACAAGATTCACGCGACTTGGCACCAGGTTTAAATTTATCACGAAAGGGGGATTCCGTGCTGGGGTCGGAATAGGTGGCATATTTCAATGAGGCCCTCCTTAGTGAAGGCTGGGGGTGGCAGGTGGATCTGATGCACAATTCCTCACTGATGTCGAGGGAGGAGAATTGTTTCCTGAAGAACCTGGGCAGAAATGGCCTCCTGCCAAGAGATCTTCCCCATTCTGCTGGGGAGAAAAATTCCACCAGGCCTTTTGTTTTGCGTGCTCAGATGACATCCGAGCCCAGGTTTTGGTGTGTTATTCCAACCCTGCCATTAACCTATTTCTTATAAATGGAAAAATCTGGTATTAAATGTTCAGCACAGAAAATTTCTCCAACATTGCCATACCTTAATGTGTACATAATAAAATTCATCTTTCAGAAAAATTAAGAGCAACAAAGCGAAAAAAGTAACATCACTGCTATTTGATAGGAAGCTGCACACAAAGCTTTTATAAGGATAGCGAACTCTGAATTTGGTCTTCTAGTGCAGCTAAAGATAGGAGTTGTGCTGAGGAACTCGCATTTATATTCCACCTTTAACATAGTCAAATGCTCCAAAACACTTGATTGAAGTAGAGCAGATGGCATGGTAATTTTTCTAAAGGCTCATGGTGGGCATACATGAAACAATTGAGGACGAAGGCTCCAAACAGCTGAGGACTCTTGCCAATCATAATGTGGAGAGAAGGACAGAATTCAATGAAGATCGGAATCACATCAGAAAGTCTTAACTGGACCCCTGGGGCTAGAGGAAATTGCAGAGGTAGGTATGGACAAGCTCATGGAAGGATTCTGTATGTTGTGGATATGGAATCAATGGAGGCTGGTGAGGGAATGAGTCAAAGGGAATCAGAAGAGATTGCCAGATAGAAGATGAGCAGATGGTAAAAGTTTGGAACACTCTTCTTCAAAATGACAATCAGTTGTCAATTCTAAATCTGAGAATGATAGCTTTCTGGTTAAGGTTTATGACCAAAGCTGGGGGTAGAGAGTTCAGTCACAAAACAGCCATGGCCTCACTGAAACGCAGAACAGGCTCAAGTGGTTAATTGCTTGTTCTTATGATCCTATGGAGTTTAATGCCCAGATCAGGGTCAAACTGGGGACTGTGGGGTTGTGCACTATTGAGTTCAACCCAAAATAGCAGTGGGTGAACATGATGGAGTCACGGTTAAAGCGCAGGAGTTATACAGTAGGATGCAACCAAGCTTTAGGGAGCTCTGCCTCATCTGTGACTGAATGTCAAATAAGCAGTCAGACTGCAGTGTTGCACTGCAGGAAACATGGCAGTCAGTTTATACTCAGCAGGATCCCAAAACAGGAATTAAATAAATGAAATCATCACCTGTTATGCTATGTTGGAGGAGGGATATATATTGGCTAGAATACTGGTGAGAAGTCCTCAGCTCCTCTTTGATTAGTGCCACGAGGTCTTTTACATTCGAGACAGCAAATGGCGGTCTCATTTTTACAAGTCTCATCTGAAACTGCACTTCTGTCAGAGCAGCACCTTCTCAAGTACTGCACTGGAGAGTCAGTCTAGATTATATGCTCAAGTCTTTGCGTGGAACTTGAATTCATAACTTTCTGACTAGGGGTGAAAGTGCTACCACTGAGTTAAGGCTAAGTGCCCATGTAATTAACCATTTCAACAGGAATCAATGTCACCCATGATTATACAATCAAAAAAATTGCCGCTATAAATACCATGTTCTATTTGGAACCAGATGAAGCAGAACAAAAATGAGAAAGACAAAAAGATACCATCTGTAATGAAAACACTAGTGTTGTGGAAAGCACAGCCCTGAACAATATAACCTTGTAGGCAACTTTGTGGTAATCTTCTCCTGATACAAGTCCAAGTAGGCAAAACCCAAAACCTCCAATTGGCTATTTTAAATGTGCTAGATGCGGCAAGTGGTAGTTAATGCTGTTGCACAAAACCACTGACAAATGTTACATACAGCATAGTCATTAGTCACAGAACAGCAACAACCAAAAATAGTTCAGAACTTCTCAATAGTCACTCAAAATAAAGTAGAGCATCAGTCAATGATTTACTTTAAGGATCTACAGCACAGGGGGAATAATTGATTATGCCCACTGGCTGCTCCAACTTTCCATTCCCTGCAGCTTGACCCATGGAAATAAGCATAAATAGCAAAGCAGTTGTTTGGCACATATGGCTGGATGCAAACAAAATGGCAATTTAGCACTACAAACCCCTGGTGTTGACTTATTAGGCATTAAATGATGCAGGGGGAGCAAGAGCAGATTAGCTTTGTGGCATCAAATACAGACGAGTGCTCATTGTACTTCTTGGAGTGCGGCAGCAATTAAGCTAAAGTAACCTACATAATATGCATATAAAATCCACAGTCACATGAAGAGAAGATGTACCAGGCAATGCATAAGTGTTTCTCTTCCCTTTCTTCATTTCTATATCATATGACCAAAACAACCATAAGCTGCAATGCAGACTACTGAAAGGTACAACACAGCAACAAGGCGTGATTCTCCCTCTGAACCTCTACAGGGGCAAATCACTTGGCTGATATCTGCTTTATTTATGTCCAATGGACAACAGCTAAAGATGGTTATCTCTGCTTCAGAAGTAATTCTGAAAACAATGACTGTAGTCTACGCCAGCACGCACGTTAACTTGTAGGTGGAAGCATATCCGAATACTGCAGTGGAGCTTCAAACAAGAATCACTGAAGATAAAGTTGCAGATAGAGGATTTTTTCACTGCTTGCTGACCCACATGAAAACAGAACAAATTTCAGACAGAGTGATTTAGATGTGATTTGCATTCATAGTCAAATCCATCCAGTTTTCATAACATAGGCTCACAACTATGTGCAGGCCCTTGCATCTTAATCCAATTTTTAAAAAAATTCCTCCCCTTGTAAATACGAATTTGCAAAGGTGGAATCTAGCCGGGGTACAAACTTCTATCAGTGGATACATGGGAACTGCTAGACATGAAAAGACCAAAGTTTATCTGGTTTAACTTCTGCCATCCTGGTAGTCACATGATACAACGATAATGGCATTATTGACTGGTCATTGCAATCAAACTCTATCAATTAAGTCTACAACAGCTACAGGCATGAGGTAAGGAAAACTTCAATGCTTATCACATTGTCTCAAACTACTCAACTTTATCAACCACCAAAACTTCACACTTCAGTAAAACAATAAACAAACACACATCAAAAGACTCCATTCATGGTTTATTGATTCCTATAACAAAGGAAGTAATCAGATGAGACATTTCCTGTGCTCATCATGTGATACTTACAGGCTGAGGCGCTTCACCACACTCTTTCTGGGCTTTGGTGATGTGGGACTAGTATCGGGAGCTGCCTCTAGATCACAGGATACATGATAGCTGCAGGATGGCAGATAAACACATTTCAAACAAGGTCCAATTAAAAATAAACAGATGCTCTTGATTAATATTCCCAGCATTTTGAAAAACTCATTTGTACAAACAATTTGCATGAATTAACTTACTTCCAAAAGTCACTTATTTTCAGGCAGGAGAACACTGCACATTACTTTGATTAATGTTTAACTGCTACAACGAGAACTGTTCTCAATACTGGAACTGCAATCTTTTTTTTAAACTACGAAAAGCAGATCGAGAAGAATTTAACTTCATGTGTCAGACGTTCTCAGAAGACAGCCACCATTATACATCGCAGCCATTGTGCAGGGCACACTGAAGGGGAAAAAAATGGCCCAACTTGTACATCAGGTATAGGAAAATGAATAAAGAACTGGACTTGTAGAAAGTGAACTGATTAGCAATGGAAATCGAATTTCCAGTGCTTAGTGATAGAATAGGTTGCAAATTTACACCCACAACAAACTCCTGGCCTCCATCTGCACGGTTACGCAAGTGCACACAGCTGACAATGGACATCATCTTGCAAGGAGTCAAAGAGGGAGGTGGATCAGTCATTTTGGAGTGGTAGTCACTATGTGCTAGGTCTACTGATACTAAAATGATGGAGCAGTTCCTGTTGACTAGCAATAAAAGCAGACAAAACAGTGCCCCCTGAGTTTCTGCTGCCAATATTTTCAGTGCAATCTGCCCAAAATCAGCCAAACCAGTCCAAAAGATCAAAGAAATTAAGTATGACTTATGTTCAGTGGAAACAGTCTCTACAATATTTTTCACTAGTTTAAATTGTACTAGAAGCTGCCCCCCACCCATAAAATTGGCCATACTCCCAGGTCAAATGAATCATCATTCCAGGTATCTGCTCCACATGTCCACTTGCAGCCTGAGGCATTTAAAATAAAACTTTTTAAAATAAAAAAGAACGAACACTTAACAGGCGCACTTTAAATTTTTTTTTTCATTTAATAAGAAGCCAACTGCTGCAAATCAATTGTAAATATTTTTTAAAAATACAAGTTTTAAAAAAGTAATTTTCAGTAATTTCAAATCTAGTTACTCACAAGTGGTGGACTAGACACAGATTACCACCTTCTTTGAGATACACCATTTTTGGCTGCATTAATAAAACTGCAGTAGATCAAGGAATATGTTTTTTTTGAAACAAGCTCAAAAAAAATCACAATCTAAAATGCTGACCAATTAAGTTGGTTTATTGTACATATCACTGACATAAAATGTGCAGAAGCGTCTGAGGAGAAACTGGAGGGGAAAAGAAACACTTCAAAACGAGCATAATTTACCAGATGTGCCCAAATGGAAACTCTTGCCAAGTTGTCACAATGGGGGTCTCTGGATCAGGGTCTCATTAAGTTTTTGCATTTTCCTGTAACTGCTGGCTTATTACTATGGTTTGTCTCACTATTCAGTAATAAAACACATTTTGATATGATGATGGCACAGTTTCATTGTGTAGCGAGCAAAACCCTGCTAAGTCAGACTCCATCCCAAAAAAACCAGGGAAGGCGAAGACAACCGGCAGGCTCACTAGAATTGAAGAGTTATTAAAATGGTGGAAGGATATACACACACACACACAGCCCTTAATGGTTTGATCAGCACATTCTTGCAATACCTCTTACCTTTCTTCATCAGTCAAGTATTGTTGACCGTGGAACCATTTTAGAAACTTCTGGACTGGACTGATGCTATAACTGTTGCAAGCAGACTGCAGCAATTTAATCTGTGCTATTACCTCAAATTCCTGAAAGAACACAAAGAAAAATTGAAAGGTTTAAAAAAAAATACACAAAACTGCTATAATTACTACTGCTACATCCTAAATCAGTGGTATTTTGAGGAGCGTACTTTAAAAACTTTGTTTGCTAAATACTTGATGCACAGTGAATCATGTCTTAAAATCTCTTGCATTGGGAGGACTCTCATGTGGCCTCTCAGCAATGAATTTCTATATAGATTATTCAAGGATGGTTTCAGGACGTCATTCTACCGAAGCAGTGCCTCAAAGATTGGTCTTTTAAAAATATCGATCAAGCATTCATTTTAGAACCATATAAACTAATAAAAGGCTTGAGAGAGAAGTTATTAAAGAGTTAGTCCATAATAGCATAATAGTAGTGTTAGATCTATTGTTATTGATACCAAGGCAGGTGGTGAAAAAGTTAATGGATTTTTCCAAGGTCTGCAGCATGACTTAACTTTGTGGACATTGAATTGGCTGGAATATTCTGGAATATTGAGGAATTATCCAATCTCATGATTAATGTAATATTTTCAGTCATGCCTAGACATAATTAAATCATGATTTCATCCATGTATCAACACCAGGTATAGGCTGTACCTGGCAGTGACTGCTGGAAGGTAAATTGCATCAAATTAACAGCACAGAAACAGGCCATCTGGCCTGTTCTGGTGTTTATACTTCTCCAGTCCTGCTTCAGAAGACTCCGAATATTCTCCCATTCCTTTCTCCTGCATCTACCTTTCCTTGAAAGGCATCTATGCTATTCATCTCAACTGCTCCCTGTGGCAGCATGTTCTGCACGCTAACCACACTGTGTAACGAAGTTTCTCCTTTTTAGTGACTACCTTACATTTAAGACCCTTAGTTTTGGACCCCTCCTTCCCCCCACCCAAGTGAAAAAAAATCTATAAGATTTAGAGGCAAGCTCCCCACACCCCAATACAGTTTTGAAAGTTTAGCAAAGCGTAATAAATTATACTAACCCTTCGTCTCTTCTCAAAGTTGATCAAGCCACTCTATAGGAGACAAACAAGGACAAAACACATTAATTCAACTTGTAAAAAGGTCAGATTGTACTACAAGATTATGGACTTGAAAGGTCATGAGCAAAATACAACCCTGTAAACTTGGCTCCAAATTAGTATGTAGCCAAAACTCAATCATGTGTACAACACAAATAACGTATTGCACTGTCAAGTCATGATTTTGCACAGTACACCAAGTCCTTTGCCGCAGTCAAATATAATCAACTTGGTGATGACAAATAAGTGAGCAGCGATTTGAGAGAATGTAATTGAGAGAGATGTCCAATTAACAGAAATTACCTGCACAAAATAAAAGTGCACAATTTATACAACATTATCAGGATACAGAAAAAAATAGGGCTATATTCATAACCAGCTGCATTGTGAATAAAGGTGCATGCAAATTACTAAGTGTTTGATCCATAGTACAAAACATCAAATTAACAAAGCTATGCATGTACTTTCTCTAATATATTTCATTGATTAATCTCATTAGTAGTTTTACTCTAACTGATTCCCATCTCCAAGCAACTTACACTGAAACTGTAATGATAGCAATTATCAGCAAAGGAGGAGTCCAACATGTCATAAACAGACTTACGTCAACATAATCTGGAAGAGCCGTGTCCAACATAGTTAAATCAGTTAAGAAAGTTCCCAAGTAGGGCACAGTTCCCTGCATCACACCCTATAAAGTAGAGGCAAATTTGTTTAACCCATTTTGAATGAGTTGCCACATTTCCTAAACATACTATCCATACTTAACCCGTTCCCTTTTGTATGCAACTAAATCAATTTGCAACCAGAACATGGAGTCCATTTAAATACAGACTTATGCTGTGGGATACAAAGCTATACCCATTTGGACAAGAAAATTCAGAGTTTGATCTCTGGTCTGTGTTGAGCTAACCAACCTCACTCTTTGGGTAACTATCATTTGAAGGTTGGGAGTTCTTCCACACATTAGGGGTTATAACTGGGATTACCTTTTCTTGCTTATGGTGAATACTTAATTACTTACCACTTATGTACATAAGATAATGCACATAAACAGCATTGGTCAAATAAAGTATTGTTTCACTCAACCCAAACTACTGGCAGTTCATTTATTTGTAAATACAAGTAAAACATTATATATTGTCTTCTATCGCCTTTCCTTTTTCTCCTTTATTACCAGAAAGAACTGACTGAATTCATGGCTGGAGCTGAAACCAAACAGAGGTTGTCCTTCATTTGGTGACCTAGATGGTTGTTTGTAGCCTATTCCATCAGAGGACATTACAGCTGAGCTCATTTGGGTCCTCAGTGATCAGATATGTAACTTTCCAGCAGGAGCTATTGGTAGGATCAACAGCTCAGTCTACTTTGTATAATTTTATAGCACAGAAGGGGATTCATAAGAACATAGAGAAGCCCCAGGAGACTGTTCCAGCGTTCAATAAGTTAACGACTGATCTCTGACCTCAACTCCACATTTCAGCCTGATCCTCCCGTCACTCGATTCCCTCAGGAGTCCAAAATCTATTGATCTCAGCCTTGACTATACTCAGCAACTGAGCACCCACAATTCTCTGGGGGTAGAGATTTCCAGCAAAACCCCCTCAGAAGAGTGAGTTTCAATGAGATTACCTCTCATTCTAGTGTACAGGTCTACTCAATCTCTTCATAGGACAACCCTCATCCCTGGAAACATCTATTCAGCCTGCCGCAATGGCTCTTTATGTAGAATTCCACCCCCCCCACAACCCCTGTTTGGGGGGCGGGGGGCAGGCATGGACCCGATCGGCGCCGCCATTTTATGCGTGCTGGCCAATTAAGGCCTGCCCAGCGTGACTTGCGCCCGGAAGCGCTGTGCACTCCCTGTGCGGGTGGGGGTTTTCGAGTCAGGGCCTGCGCTCTTTCGCACACGCGGGCAAAAAGAGCACAGAAATCTCAGAGGCACGGAGCTGCCTCAGGAAGCTTAATTACATTTTCAAAAATTTAAATAATGAGAAAAAAAATTAAGACATGTCCCCTCGTGTGACAGTGTCACATGAGCTGGGACATGTCAATGAAGTTTTATAAAAATTTTTAATCTATTTATAAACGCTTCATGAAGCCTCATCCCGCCCGTGGGCAGCTCAGTTTAATTAGTTTTTAAAATGGCCTTAATAGGCCTTTGACAGTTTGGCAGGCGTGCAACCGACTTGGCTGCGTGCCCGCCGAACTGAAAGTATAAATGATGCGCATGGAAGTCAGGATGCACGCCCAATGTCACCCCGTGTCATTTTACGCCTCGATGAGAGGGCCCTGACCCCGCTCGACAAGCCCAAAATTCTGGCATCTGAATTATCTGTTCAGTATGGTTTTGGTTCTTCCTTCCCTACCCTAAAATAGGTGACCAAGTAGGAGCCCCAATTTCTGTCCTTGTGAACATTAGTATATTCAGCAGTGATTGAACAGGAAGCTGTCTTTACCCATGAGACCATGGGGAATATTCTGCGCATACTAGCTTAGAATTATCTTAAATGTAGAAAATTTCACATCTAAACGATGCAGAACTATATAAATCAGAACATGTTTACATCCATAATCATTAGTACAACGCAAATATATTATCTTTTAAATTGTAACCAATGTTAAGAGTTTTAACAGTGGCAACACTGGTGCCTTCATTGCAAATCGCAAGGAGAACTGGTTAATGGTTAATTTAGTACAAAGCTTCAGCATTGTGTAAAAGGTGAATCACAGGCTTCAGTCGGAAGTCAGAATTTTGAGTTTTAATTTTGAGAACAGTTAATTCCTGGTACTGAATGGACAACTCACCATGTCCTTCTGCAGTTGTAGTCGTTTCTGAGCCCGTTTTTGGTTTTCCTTCACACAGCTGTCAAGGCTTGCAAACTTCGAAGTTCCTTCCTGAAGATTTAGGAAGAAATTAACAATTAACAATTCGTGGCCAACTAGATCTCCCATAACACCAAATGAGATATCAGATTTCAGCCCAAAAGCCTTGCTTTTTTTTTTAACTATTAATATTACTTTGCAAATCGGAGCCTTATGTCAACATGTTGGGAAAATCCTAACTTGTCGTAAGTAACCAGGTAGCAATGTTTTGAAGTGAAACTACAATTTATGCCATACTGAGGATTATTTGCCAGAAAACTGATATTAATGCTGGACCCATGGAGAGAGATTATAACACTCAAATAAGGAGGATATTCATTCCTGGGTGATACTCCTGAGTGTATGAAACTGGATTGTCTGTTGGCAGAATTAACTGTTCTGTAGTTCCAAGGGTGATTTGATTGAGGGAACTTCCATCTCAAATTCTTTTCCATTTGTGGTATGTGGACATTGCCAGGAAGATCAGCATTTGTTGTCCATTCTTAATTGCCCTCGAGGTGGTGGTGAGCCATCATTTTGACAACTACTAGGCCATTTCAGAGGACAGTTAAGAGTCAACTACATTGTTGTGGATCTGGAGTCACATGTAGTCCAGGACATAAGAGAGCAAATTTCTTTCCCTCAAGAACACTAGGGAACCATATGGATTTTTATGACAATCTGGTAGTTTCATGGTTGGCATTGCTGATGCCAGCTTTTATTCCAGATTTATTTAATCAAACTTAAATTCCCCAGTTGCTGTGGTTGGATTTGAACTCATTGAGGTGGGATCATTAATCACATCTACTGGATTACTAGTCCAGTAACACCGTCATCATTATGCCACCATACCCCACATTTTAAACAAAGTTGGGCACTTCAGTGATGTACATCACCTCTCCCATTAATAACCCAATTTGCTGGGAGGTTGGAGGGGAATTTTGTAAAATGTTCATTTCGGGACTACTTCGGATTTCCTGAAAGTTTTCAGATCAAGTTGCAGGATACTGGTCAATGAAGTTGATGCCTCAAAGTGTATAAAAATAATGTGATATAAAACATCATTTTTGAACATTTCAACAAATAACAGCAAAAGTTAGGATTGCCAGATCAAAATCCTAGAATTTACTTCCTAACCATATTGAGCAATTACCTTCACTACATGCACTGGAGCATGTCAAGGCAGCATCCTACCCCCACCTTCAGGGACAAGAAAGGATGGGCAGTAAATAATGACCTTCTATGGTGACCTTGTTAATGACATCCATATCCCAAGAAAGCTTAGAAAATCACACTGACAAAGTACGTATCCATGTAATACATATGTTGAAAGATCGGTGAAGCATGCTTCAATATTCATTCCACTTATTAAGAAAGAAACCATTACAGGACAGTTTCATAACTGTCCAATTTTTAACTCACATTTTTCCATATATATTCTCTATAGAAAGTTCCAAACCCTTCATGCTGCACATGTGCAACCATAAATACAAACTACTTTTAGATTCACTCCAGATTGCAAATTGGTTCAATACCATGCACTGATAACAGAATACAATAAATAAAAGGCTGCTATTAAATACCCAATTTATTCCATCATCTGAATATGCCCAGGGATAACAAAAGGTGGCCAGGGAGCAACAGGCCAATGTGATCATACAAGACAGGGGAAATTCTGAGGCAAGCACATGGAGAGCAATTGAAAAGATAGTTTCTGTACTCTACTCAGGTCTCTGGTCCCAACTGACGAAATTGAGGCCCATAACTTCTGTGGAGCGGCAATGGGAGTCGCACTGCAATTCCGCTCCCACTTTTTCACCTTGACATTGAGCCACTCTTTTGACCTTCTGACTCGGGTCGGCCGAGAACAGTGTAATGCAGTGGGTTCCCAAGGCCTTGTGTCGAGGGCAGGAAAGTCAGAGGGAAGGAAGCCAGACCTCTTCTTAAAAAAAAACGACTAGCTGCTGTAAAGCAGGTAGCTTTAAAGGACCAGCGACTTTGAGAAGCCAAGGAGAAGGTAAGTTTGTAAGCTAAGTGGGTAGGACTGTGGCTGGGGAGAGGAAAGAGGAAGATGGTCAGATGGTCAGTGGGTGGGGTGCGATGGTCAGTACCATAGCTATCAAGAAGTTAGAAGTGGTTTTGATTCTAACATTTTCTGAATAGCTTATTGCTGCAACACAGTCAGAACCATCCGAAGTTTGCGATTTATATTGTACTTTTGGTTGAT
This sequence comes from Cetorhinus maximus, assembly GCF_964194155.1. Classification (NCBI taxonomy): domain Eukaryota; kingdom Metazoa; phylum Chordata; class Chondrichthyes; order Lamniformes; family Cetorhinidae; genus Cetorhinus; species Cetorhinus maximus. The sequence continues at coordinate 90,786,332 of NC_135895.1, read as the reverse complement.
TCCCATTGCAGGACAATTGCCCAACAGAAGTTTGAACTTCCCAGGCAATTGCCATGCGATCCTAACCTGGGGTCTACTGTCTGGGGGTTTGGGAGGGGGGGTGGAATTTGCACCAGCATATCTTTGGGGTACCCCTGAGTTACGACACCCTGAGCTCAGAGGTTACAGACCAGAGTGCCTGACAGACTAATTTTAGAACTCAGATTCATGGTCTAACAAAAATACTGCATTTATTCTTAAAATAAAAGTAAAATACTGCAGATACTGGAAATCTGAAATAAAAACAGAAAATGCTGCAAAAACCCAGGTCTGACAGCATCAGGTCTGGCAGAAGGAAAAAACAAGAGGAGGAGGAGGAGAAGAATGTAGATGTTGCAATTCCTAGAAGTCTAATAAACATGTGCTGGGAGCAAATAATTTTTTTTTTAATACAATTCAGATGAACTGAACTGTTGTCGTACTGTCAAATCGAGCAAGTCAAAAAATAGTTACATTGACTTTTTGTTTTGTATAACCACAGCAGGGCATTGCAAAAATCATATCAAACACACGCACTCTTGAAACCAGGCAAGCCTTTCAACCCCTCAAGTTAATTGAATGCAGTTTGGTCCTTTTCAGACACCAAGGTTTGGGGGTTGAGATCCCAATCCAAAAATGTGGTGAACGTGTCTTTCCAGTCAGGCTTGCTTTTTTTGTGTGAAACTCATAACTTTGGTATACTTGGCTGCCTTCCAGAGCTTTCAAAATATTCTGGCAAAACCAACAATCAAAATTTTTGCTAAGCACATCAGAGAAAAGGAGCGGTTATTAAACTGGTTTTAGTCCTTAGTAGGAGGCATGCAAGGAAGAGATAGAGGTTTCAGAACAAGTATGTTCCCTTGAAGTAAAAAAAAAGGTGGGACTAAAAGTCAAGGGGCTTAAAGGAAAGGATAAAAAAAGGCCAAATACCAAAGGATCAGTGCTGCAGAAAACCTAGGAGTATAAAAAGTGTAGGGGTGAAATATTTTTAAAATTGGGAACGCAAAGAGAGGGTGTTAAAAAATATTGGCAAGTAAAATCAAAGAAACGCAAAGATTTTTTTTCTAAACAAAGAGCTAGAGCACAACTAAAGAAAGAGTAGGGCCTATTAGGAACCATAATGGTAACCAGTGTGCGGAGAGGTGGGGGACATTGGCATGGTCCTTAAGGAGCATGTTAGGGATTTGGAACTCACTCATTGTGACAGAAACACTTATATCATTTAAAAAGTACTTGGATGTAAACTTGAAGAGATGATCTACAAGGCTACAGACCAAGAGCTGGAAAGTGGGATTATGCTGATGGCTACTAATACGAAACGTATGAACAAGGAGCAGGAGGCGGCCATTAGGTCCCTTGATCCTGTTCCACCATTCAATGAGATCTTGGCTGATCTGATAGTAACCTCAATCTTTGGCAGCATACCCATGTTAGAAGTATGTTTATTAAAAAGTTAGTAATATCCACCTCCATTATATCTATCTGATAGTAACCTCAAATCTGCACTCACCTAGCCCCAATAACCTATCACTCTCTCGCTTACCAAGAATCAATCCACCTTTGCAGGAAGAGAGAGAGTTCCAAAGACTCACGACCCTCAGAAAAGATCCTCATCTTACTTTTAAATGTATGACCCTTTATTTTTAAGCAGTGACCCCTATTTCTAGATTCTCCCACAAGAGGAAACATCCTCTCCACACGCACCCTGTTGAGATCCCTCAGGATCTTAAAAGGTTTCAATTAATTTGCCTCTTACTCTTCTAAACTCCAGCGGATGCAAGTGTAGCCTGTACAACCTTTCCTCATAAGACAACCCGCTCATTCCAGGTATTAGTCTGGTAAACCTTCTCTGACCTGCTTCCAATGCATTTACAGCCTTCCTTAAATAAGGTGACCAATACTGTACACAGTACTCCAGATGCAGTCTCACTAGTGCTCCGTATAAGTGAAGCATAGCCTCCCTACATTTGTATTCGATTCCCTTCGCAATAAATGATAACATTCTATTAGCTTTCCTAATTACTTGCTGTACCTGCAGACTAGCCTTTTCATGCACTAAGACACTCAGATCCCTCTGCATTTCAGAGCTCTGCACTTTCACCATTTGGATAATATGCTTCGCTTTTATTCTTCCTGCCAAAATGGATAATTCCACATTTTCCCACATAATACTCCCATTTGCCAGGTCTTTTGCTCACTCACTTAACCTATCTATATCTTTTTGTAGCCTCCTTATCAGCCAGTGTGGATATGGGCTCCTTCACCACTAAATTTCTCTGATAAACCAATCAGTATTCCTGCAGCATACAGCTCTCCGAAAAGGTACAGCACTTGAAGATTCCAGGTGCTGTAATGTGTGTCTGTTTTGGTATCAACTACATGAAATTAGATAGTAACGTCTGAAATATTCAACAAACAAAGCAATTATATTATAAATATGCTCCAGTTCCCATGCAGCAACTAATCCTTATTATAGAGAACAAACAAGAAAAGGAAGAAAAACAGGTGATCATTTATCAAATAAATACTTATGGGAACCAATTAAATCTGTAAGTGTTCTACCTTAGGTTTTAATTACTTGGCCCTCCCAGTGCACAAAGCAAATAGGAAAAATCATTGGCACATGTCCCACTTTACACTTTGTTAAAAGAGTTCAAATTTCCAAGATAGTTGGCAAACATTGAGAAAGAGAATCCATGGTTGCATCTTTGGCAGCATACCCATGTTAGAAGTATGTTTATTAAAGAGTTAATAACATCCACCTCCATTATATCTATCGAGACTGACACAGGCTTTGAAGATTTAAGCCAAGCCAACCACCTACCACAAAGTGCACATGTTCCCCTATTTCTTCACCAGTTGACAGCATCCATATGCAGCCAGCCACCAGTTTACGCATTAAAAAGTTACTTATTTTAAAACATTGAACATCCCATGAATATAGATACATCAGGCTAAGTGCAACATCTTACCCTCATTAGCAGCTCTCTACTGGTCAGATAGTTATTTTGATTGGAGAATATATCTGAAAGCTCTTGAAACATCGACATACTGTCCCTAGTCAAGAGATTGAGACAAATTACTCATGAGAGAAAGAGAGAGAGAGAATAGAGGCAGATTAACCAATGGCTGTCAAGGACTGACATTAAACAGGTAGCAGAGACAATGGAGGGTGGCGAGGCATTACAGGAGCTTCACAGAATTAGCTGCCCTTTGGCAAATATCATGGCACCACGAGAAACTTCCAAGAAACCTAAAAATCCAAACAGGAATCAAATTGTCCATGACACAGGGATAAAACTTGCTTCAAAACGTGCTGTAAAAAGGTTTAGTGCGCTTCCTCAGAAGATAAAAGACTGGATCTTCTCTGTATTTTTAGCATCCTGTACAAGCCACCATCTTACATCACTGGGCATATCATATCCACAGAGGGAGAATTTTGTGGCAAGTTATATCTAAGAGTGGATCAATTTCAGAGCACAATAGTTTAAATTGCTGAAGTTTTTTTTTAAAAAAAGGACAATTAGCTCAGTCACTCCTCATTCTCCTGCCAAAGGAAGACAGATTCTGAAAATTAGCCAGTTGTTAGGGGTGCACCATACTTGCCTCTGGTAGCCCTGTCAGCACATCTAGAATCTGAAGTTTAGGGTAGAATCTGCAACCCATTACCACATGTTTATGAAAAATAATATATGGCTACTTCGGAAAAGGCACTTACTTTGATACAGACGCCCAAGTCTTCTTCAACTTGTATATTGGGATTGACTGCATTGCAGATACAATCGCACGGAGAGAAGAAAAATTCTTCAAGATCCTACATTCCTGTTCAAAAAACAAGAGAGTTCTGTGTAAATAGCAGTGGCTCCTGGTTTCCTGATAGACAGTTCAAAAGCCTGAGGTATCAAAAAAGGTCAGCTGTGAAAATAACAGCATTAAAAGCAGGCTTCATGGAAAAACATTTTTCACAATTCTTGGCAACTCAAAGCTTGTTATTCACTTATTTTTCCTCTATGACAATCTCTTCAGCTCATCGTCTGCCAACTTTCGCCAGGTGGCCGACAGCTATGGTCAATGACACTGAAGGTGGTTTCAGGCTGAGCAGGTTTGAGAGACAGACATTTTCTAGGGGGCGGTGGGGAAAGCTCCTGTGCCCATTGTACTCGGTTGATAAATTAATACTAAATTGGAACGTCTGACAAAGAGCAGAAGGGCAGGGCCAGTAGCACATGATAATCATCTAAAGCAAAGCATATAAATCAGAAAATTGAGAGCACTTTTATTAGCTACATTTTGACTAAAAATAAAACTGTTGATACCGAGTTAGCTAATCTCAGCTAGGATATCAGCAGGAGCGTCCTCCATACAAATGGCTCTATGAAGGGAGGGAGAGAAATAAATCAGTCAGAATTCCCCGTCTCGAGGGCAGGAAACAGGGTCTGGGATTGCTGCCAGGTCCCAAAGCCACCCCTGGCTGGGGAGGAGGAGATGGAAAAGCAGTCAGTCACTGACCAGTGATTTTTATGGAGGCACCCCATTGATTGGCATGGAGACAGGATCCCAGTCCAATTATGGGCAACAGGCGGACTCGTGAACCTAGAGGGGTACCAGCCTTCCTGCTTGAGAGAAGCAGCCAGCTACAGTAAAGGAGAAGTAACGGAGGGAGTTTCAACATGGAAACACCCTCCCATCAACTTTAAAAAAACAATCTAAATTGATACTAGATAAAGCAGCCAAGGCCACCACTGAGCTGGAAATCCCTCTGCAGGGTGGCCTTTGGTTGTGCGGGTTCCCAGTTCGGTAGGAAGGGCCCGTCAGCCTGCTCTCGAACTCTCGCACCCGACTCTGCCAGCCACTGGGTGCCAGCTACAAAATTACATTTTCCAGTTGAATTGCACCCGTCGTGTTGTGAAACTAGAGATCAAGTGGAAAATCCCATTCAGCCTCCCGTCAATGCCCTTAAGGCTCTTAATGAGCCCAACCGAGATGGGCGCCCTTGCAAGGCCTCAAACCCACCTTCTCCAAAATGGTCAGGACCAGGAAAACAGAACTCCAACCGGTGCAGATATTCTTGAGTCCCATCTGTCTCCGTTCCCAACCTAAACAGGGCCCTGCCACTGATCCCCTTCCAACCACACTATTGGGAATGTCATGTATTTAAGTATCTGGTGAGGACAGGCCTGGCATCAGGCATGATACTTCCTCCTTCCCAATTTTCCCCCAAATAGTATGCTAACATTCATCGCTTCAGTCAAAGACATGACAAACAGCCAATTCGGCAAGATGTTGGAAGGCAGCCGTTTGGCCATAGGATCATACATCAGCAAGGACTTAGATTGGAAGGGAGAAAATGGAGAATAAAATATAAACATTAACTATAGCCATAGAGGGAGGCAAACTACCAGATGTGATGCCTAATAGCCAACTTCATTTTTGAAGTACAATTAAAAACCTGAAATCAGTTTGCTTCCCCCCACCCCGCCCCGCCCCGCATACAATAAACTTGTTAATGTTCAAATGCAAACATTAGCTGAGGCATGAACTGTTGGCTATACAACCCCAATCTCTCTCTTCAGACATCCTGCTACTTTACTTGTCCTTCAAGGAAATCAAGTTAATAAAGCTCAAATTTAAGACTGGGCGGAGGTCTTGACCCAGGGCACAACCAGCAGTGGCTTTATATATCTTTAAAAACGCAAGACATTCATCAAAATATTTCAGTTATAAACTGGACACATGGCCACCACATACTTTGTACAATCAAGTGATGCCTGACTGCGATGTGACTAGGGGGATCTCTAATGCACAAGAGCCGGCAAAACAGCTTCTCTAATAGGTAGTGCAAATTAAGAAGGGGCCAGTTATCCCAATTACTCTGTAATTTGAGGCTAAAGGATACAATTTCTAGCATATATTGGGTGCTTGTTGTTCACAAAAACAAATTATACTGATTTAAGATTCCAAGCTCTCAGCACTATGGAAATTATAAGTGCCAGGATTCATCATTCTACAGAAGCATTCAACTCTTCCTCAGAAACCTACCTTACTTGGGATCCTCCCTCAGCTGCAATCTAAGGAGGCACTCTGAACTTGAACTTGCGAACACCTAACCTGAACGGCTTGGTCTCAACTTACACGCTCTCTTCCACTATGGTGGTTTTTCCACACACTCTGGGATTTAGCCTTTCACATAGACTAAATCAAAAAACAAGTGTTGTACCTGAGCAATGTCAATCCACTTCTCAATTATTTTAGCCCTCTGCTGTGGTTTTAGTTGGAGATCCCTTAATATGGTGCTGATGACACACTTTGTAACGACATTGAACTGGGCGATGGTGGCCCGGATTGTAGGCGCCAGATGTTTGTTTTCTTTCTTGTCCCGTCGGGACCAGATGCATCCCAGGCAATGATGGGGGACCACCTTTTTGAACAGTTGCTGATCAAAAAATAAAAATAAACAAAGTCTAAAGATGTTTACAGTACCATGGACCACTTGAACACTGAAGTACAAACAAAAAAATTGTCCATTTAAAAAAAGGGTCAATTAGCCTCACTGCTTTGCAATAGTACAGTTAAAACTGAAATACAAGGTCTGTCAGTGACTGAGTGTATCATGGCCAGAGAGATAGGAGCAGACTGTGCAGTGGTGTGAAACTTGCAGTATCCATTCATAATATTGGATGATGTGCATAACGGATGGCCAATCCAATACCACAAGCTTTGCACAACCAGAGACAAATTTCTATCTCCACAACTGAAAGATTATTTTTGACCAGATTATCTACCCTAAAGCCTCATGTGCACCAATTAAAATATTTGTTAACACTATAAAAAGTATTTTTAGTTAGCATTTAAAATTAAGTGCCAAGGGACACTGCATCCTCCATAAGTTTGTTAGTCAAGATCTTCAAATGAACACCATGATCATTGCCTGAACAGAACTTTGGAAAAGGCCAAAACTAAAGGTGAGAGGGAACTACAGCAGCTACACCTACAATGCTTAATCTACTTGGGGTGGTATTCTAAGACATGTAACCAGAAAAAATGGATGATGAGTCAGAAACAAAAGACAATATTAGGATAGTTGACCAAAATCTTAGTCGAAGGGGCAGGCTTTAAGGAGGGTCATAGAGGCAGAGAAGATTTGGGGTGGAACCTCCAGCGTGGGGCATAGGCACAAAATACCAGAGAGAGAGAAATTTTGTGCAGGATAGGATAGGATACAAGCAGCAGAGCTTTGCAGAACTCTTCTAAGGCTAGGCAGAAGAGCTTTGTAAGAGCTGAATATGGAAATGACAAAGGTGTAGATAATGGTTTTAGTGGAAGGCTGGCTGAACTGTGAATAAAGGCAGGCAGTGTTTAGAGGTTGAAGGAAATGCTTTTTGTAATGGGATTGAATAGGACGCTTAGTGTGTAGACAGTTTGGTTTCGGCAGAGATGGCGATTGTTTTGGAGGTTGGGGGGGGTGGGTGGGGCATGCAGTTTCTGGTGCCCACTGAAGACAGACTATGCCTTCAGTCTTCTCCACGTTCAATGGCAGGAAATTTGTGGCTCATGCACAACTGAGCAAACTACCAGTCAAGGCATCATTGCCTTGAGAAGTGGCAGAGAAGTAGAGCTAGACATCAATGTACATGTAGAAGCTGACCTCCATGTCTCCAGATCATGTCACTGAGGGGCAGAATGTAGGTGAGGTTGGGGAGAAGGCTAAGTGCGCTAAACCAGAATGTACTTTGTTACATGGATCTAGTGATGTTTGGAGAGGAGGATAGCTGACCTTGGCTAAAGGAACTCAATTTGTAGAATGCTTAAAAAAAAACTGCCCTCCCCCAAACTTCTAAAAACGTAAGACGATTGCATGAAGTAGGAGGCTCAATTATACAGATTTCTAAAAGGCTTTGTTTGTTTGTGGAGACCATGACTGGTCATTTTAATTTAACCTGCCAGTTAAGAAACTGATGGGATTGGGTGAAAGACTGATTTTACAGCTCATCCGATTTACCTTCCATTGGTGTCTGTCAAATCAATCACATTGTAAAATCAATCTCATCGTAATGATATCAAGCTGACTGGTTGCACTTTGACATGTTATATCATTGCAATGATAAAGCTTGCCAAACTTTTTCACGCAGGCTAGAATCAGGCTTTATCTGTTGCACTGGCCTGCTCATATGTGTTTCCATTTTTATGCCAGCTCTGAACATTGCAGCTTTTATCCTGGAATACTACTTACACACATTGAGCAGAAGCTCAATACTAGACGTTACAATAAAGGGGTTTTCAATTTTCTCCAAGGCTACTTATTTCACATGACATTCGTATTCAGAAAAACAAAAGGCAGCAGTTGAAGTTCTTTGATGGGCATTCCAATCTTGATACTGAAGTCACATGTCAAACAACATGTTTTGATGTCTTAGAACACAGCTTTGTGAAGTGAATTCAGTTATAGTGACTGACGGAGCACTAAATAGCATTAATGGTGTAAAGAGGGATTGGGATGCTTACTGTAGACTTAAACATCACATTTAGAACAATTTGGCAACTGGTCCTCCCAAATTTGCCTTTACTCACAGCATCCATGTACGTCAGCTGCTCTGCAACCACGTCTGACGGGAAGGAGAGGATGTCCTGTTTTTCGTCAGCTCCTTCTATCTCTACATCCCCTTCCTCTCCCAGGTGGAAAGTGACATTTCCATGGTTACTATCTGTGCAATCGAAAAGAGATGTTTACTTTGTGCCCAAAGTTCACAGCACTTAACTAAAACTTATAACAATCACTTTTCAAACTTGAGAGAGATTAGAAATTGTGCACTGGCTTACAATTTTCTTACTTTTGTATTTCTTAATCTAATCTAGATTGAATTAAATTAATCTTTTATGATATTGCAGTCAAAGCCTTTTAGGAGCATTCAAGTAGCAAGAAAATAATTTTATTTATTGTGGAGTTCCCATTAGGCAGCTATGATGGATGGGGAGCTAAATCTGTGCCTCAGCAGATCTTCCAACTCATTAAACAGTTGTTCGTAATAACCTTGTAATAGAATATAAAAAATATCATTGACAGCAACAGTTAGAAAGGAAATTGCCCAGAAAGTCACAATAAGTGCTGCTTGGTGAAAACAGGTCACAATGTAACCTTAAGGGGAAGATACGCTACACAGGATTTGCTCATGTATTCTGTTATTCTGTAATCATAACCCCTTGGATTGGGAATTAGTGGGAGGGGAAAGAGTGGGGGGAGAGAGTTGGAGGAGAGGCAAACATTTCAAGGATCCTTTCCAGAAGTGCTGAGAAATGTTGAAGAGCCTCTCCAATAGTTGGACAGCGTTAGGCTTCACAAAAAGTTGAGATTGGAGTGAAAAATAAGCATTTGGCACAAAACACAAAAAAGGAACTTCTTCCAGTTAACGTCAGTCTGTGATTCATTTTTAATTAGCTCAGCTGAACTATAAATTCGGAAGCAATTTCAGGAAAAAATGCAAAAGGAAACCCAAATGAACTTCAAGACTCTAGGACAGAGTGGCAAACTCTCCGTGAACTTACGGGCAGTGGGTGTCCCTAAGTACTTTACTTCAGAATACCATTCGAGGTGAAAAACATTACATGTCATGCGTAAATGAACTCGGACACAACACTATCATTCAGAAGTGATTCTTCCATCCCTGCAGAATATCCAATTGCAGAACATGTGGCTAAAATGGTGTTGCCATAGCAACATTTGTTGCATGTCAGTAATTACTATTAGGCAATGCTGGTCTCTTCGACCTCTGGTAAAATAAGTGGCAAAATATCACTGTACCAATTTTATTAATTCCATCACAATTCATTGCATAATTAAACCATCTCATCTTTCATAGTGACTCAAACACTCAATACCTTTTGAGTTTCCATTGAGTTGCAGAGTAAAAGATTTAACTGCGGCCAGTTAAATCACTTATAAAAATGCTTCGCTTTAAAACACAAACTACAACACAGAAGGCAGCCAGTAGGCCAAAGGTGCCTAGTCCTAACTCTCGAATGGATCCATTTACTGCAATCTCATTTCTCTCTACTTTTCTTCTACCCACCCACCACCCCCCACATCATGTTATATTTTTCAAATGGATTATCCAATTCCCTCTTTAAATAACAGTACTTGAAGTAAAGCAATCCATGCTCTAATAAATTGTTGTTTTTTTAAAAAACTGCTCCCTTTTACTCTTCTGCAATAGCTTCAATGTGGCACAAAAAGCTGACTGGAGGTGATTTCCAATATACAGCGTATAAAACAGATTCTCTTTTGAGGGAATGGGATTTGAAATAAAAATGGTTCTGGCTCAGATGTTACTGATTTAAAAAAAAAATCCCCCAAAAATGCTAGAAATCCTCAGCAGGTCCGGCAGCATCAGCAGAGAGCACGTTTTAGGTTGATAACCTTTCATCAGAATGGAAAAAAAAAAAGAGGCAAACAAAAGATTTTAAACCAGCAGAAGGTGGCAGGAAGAACAAAAGGGAAGGTCTACAATAGGGTGGAGAGAAGGAAAGATTAACAAAAGATTTCATGATGCAACAGCCAAAGAAAGTAGTAATGGATACAGTAAAGAAACAATGGTCTTGTCCAACTGAGGCTCAAATGGCTAGATTGCAGCCATCCGAACTCAACACGTAGGGATAAAGAAAAACAATCCAACAACAAAAGAACAGAGCATGACCTATCCTTTTCGAAGTTGCTGTTGTCGGTGTCGAGTCCAGAAAGCTGTATTGTGCCGAGATGAAAGGGGAGTTGCTGTTCCTCGAGCCTGCATGGAGCTTCTTTGGAACCACATAACAGGCCGTGGACAGAAAAGTCAGAGTGGGAGCAAGGCGGGGAATTAACATGACAAGCGACAGGAAGCTCAGGGTCATGTTCGTGGACTGAGTGGAGGAGTTCAGCAAAGTCGCCACCCAGTCTACTTCTGGCCTCCTCTAGCGAACAGCAAATACAGTATGCTAAATTCAAAGTAAAAGTGAATCGCTGTTTTACTTGGAAGAGATCTCTGGGCCATGAATAGGGAGGAGGGAGGTGGTGAAAGGACAGGTACTGCATCTCCTGTGCTTCCACAGAAAGGTGTGTAGGGAAGGGATGGGGTGTTAGTGGTGATCGAGGAGTGAACTAGGGTGCTGCAGTGGGAACAGTCCCTACGGAATGCTGAAAGCGGAGGGCAGGGGAAGATGTGCTTGGTGGTGGCGGCATCCCACTAGGGCTGGCAAAAATGATTTGCTGAATACAGAGGCTGGTGGGGTGGAAGATGAGGATGAGGGGAACTCTATCAGTGTTCTGGGAGGAGGGGAAGCGGATTGGGCGTGAAGCGGATTGGGCGTGAAGCGGATTGGGCGTGAAGCGGATTGGGCACAATGGGGGACTCTCAGCCACGCTGGGTGGGAATCCTCAGTTGAGAACAAAAGGGAGACATGTCAGAAGCGCTGATGTGGATGGTTGCATCATCAGAGCAGGTGTGATAAAGGGAATGCAACTGGGAGAATGGAATGGAGTCCTTACAGAAAGCAGTGCAAGGAGGGTGTAGTCAAGATAGTTGTGGTTTGTAGTGAATATTAGTTGACAGCCTATTCCAGAAATGGAAACGGAAGAGTCAGAGATGGACCAGGTGAAGGTGAGCGAAGGGCGCAAATTGGAAACAAGGTCACTGAAGTTTCCCAGATAACGGCGAGAAGATGAGACGGCATCAATACAGTCATCTACGTACTGGAAAAAGAGAACTACAAATCGATTAACATGTGTAACCGAGTAGGGCTGGAAAAACATATGTCCAACATAGCCCACGAAAAGGCAGGCATAGCTAGGACCCTGTGCGAACCCAAAGCAACACCTTTTGTCATTTGGAGCAAGTGAATGGAGTTGAAGGAGAAGTTGTTGTACAGAATGCGAACAAGCTCAACCAATCAGAGATGGAGGAGGATAGGGACAGGCAGGGCCTCCCTTTGAGGAAGAAGAAGGGAGCTCCAACACTGTCCTGACGGGGAGAGATAGAGGTGTAGGGAGATTGGATGCCCATAATTCTGAAGTTATTCCACATGCTTGGCAAAATAATTTAAATTCACCTCTGAAAAATTTTAAGCTTCAGAATTGCATTTGCAACCATCAAAAAACCTTGCCCCCCCCACCCCCACACTCCCATCTCCCTTGCTTCTTAAAGCCATTTTTTTTTGCAACACTAAAATTAGTCTTACTGTCAAGCTCCTGTTCTCCTAATTCATCCTTCTGAAGCTGATCAAGGAGATTCTGGGCCCGTTGCTCAGGGTCAGACCCTGGCATTGTCTGCCTCAAGTAGCCAAGTACCTTCCGGAGACATGCGTAATTCGGAACTTGACGGAAGTCTTCGGAGCATTGGTCCAGCCAGGCTCGTAGAATTGAGGCTATAGCACTGGAAATATACATACAAGACAGAACTATTTGTCAGAGTAAGCAAAACAGAGATATAAACTTCAATTAGTAATTTGTAACTTCTAATTCTGTAACTTTCAACTTAATAGGTTAAAGCTGTTTTTAAAAAATAATGTATTCTTCGGGTATGGGCGTTAGTAGCAAGGCCAGTGTTTCTTTTGTACATCCCTAGTTAGCCTAGAGCACAAGTGGTGGTGAGCCACCTTTCTGAACTGCTGCAGCTTGCCTGCTGACGGTACTTCCACAGTGCCATCAGCTAAGCAGCTGCAGAATTTTAACTCTGTGATGATGGCGTGTGTGTGTGTGTCCAAGTCAGGATGTTGTATGCCTTTGAAGGGGACTTGGAGGTGGTGGTGTTCCCAAGTTCTCTTCTTTGGGGGTTGCACAGATGAGCCTCAGTGCTCACATGAAATTATTTTGCACACATCTGGAGATGTTTACACAAGCGAGAGTTCCTGGTGTTCCAATTTTGCTTTCTCCTCCAGCAGAAGTGAGTTTAAAAAAAAAATCTGTACAAACCTTCAGCATTCCAAAAGTCAGACAGGACAAAAAAAAATGCAAGTATAAAGATCATATTGCTGTCTAGGCTCTGGGGGCTATATTGACAAGGACACCCCAAATATAGACCACAGTAAATGCCTAGTGAGGATATTTAATGGGATGCTCCAGTGCAGTCAGCTTGCCGCTCAGTTACTTTCAGCTCTCAGGTTAGTGCTGGTGACCACAGAGCAATATATATATATATATATATATATATATATATATATATAATATATATTTAAAAAAAAACAGGCAACTTAACTGCTCTTGCTCGGCTCATTTATGATGAGACATCAGCCGTACAGTGAAGTTGTTGCAACAGCTAACTCTAACGTAGTAACATCCCATGACACTTCACAGGAGGTTGAATCAAACAAAACTTGACACCAAACCAAAGGAGGAGATATTAGGACTGGTGACCAAAAGCTTGGCTAGAGAACGATTTTTCATGAGCTTCTCCAAAGGAGAGAGGTGGAGATATTTAAGGGGAAGAAACTGTTTAGCTAAGGACTGTACCACTAACAGTGGGATGAAGGAAGTAGGAGATACCAGATGCAACAGACCAGATTTGGTGGAACATTGTGTTCCATGAGAATTTTGGGGCTTCAGGGGATGGGGGAGTTAGGGAGGTGGCGGCCATGGAGGGATTTGAACAGAAGAATAAGAATTCTTTTTAAAAAAAAATCAAATTAAGGCACTGGTGAACCAGGAAACATTGTGGGTCAGCAAACATAGGAGTGATGGGACTTGGTGTGAAATAGGAGATGACAGAATTCCAGATGAGATTAAGTTTATGAAGGGGTAGGTAGTAGGAATTCTATTTTGCCAAAGTTCCAAAAATGAAACATTCATATAATAGCATACACTTAATTTGCAACAATTGACACGAGGTATTGTACTAGTAAACAGAAGGATGTTCTTTATCTAGACCTGTGTGCTTACCACATCCTACTAGGACAAAAAGGACTTGCATTTAAAAGCAGCACATATCTGTTCTTACTGCACAGCAATTAAATATTGTGTGGAGAATCATACATACACAGGCGCTCTACTCAAACTAATCTATTTTATTCCTATTAAAATAGGGTGGGTGAGGGAGGCGGCAGTAGTCTGCAGTGTCACATGCAGTAATAGCCTTATGCTGTTTGAGGAAAAGATTCATGTATTCTCAAATATTTTGCACTGGAGAGACTATTTTTACCTCATCTGCATTCAGTGTGGCAGCATTCAGGTCAGTTGGCACAGATTAAATCCAGGGATAAATGCTCTTTTACATCAGTTCCAAAACGCTGCTGGCCTACATTTTTAAGGGTGCTGAATCAATTTGTATGCTTCAATGGCCAATATATGAAGAAAAGTACTATAATTCTTGGAAATATGAGTAGATTGCACATCAGCAAAGTCAGCTACCAAAAGATTGGTCAAGCATGAAGGTTTTTAAAGGAGTGCCTTTAAAAATAAAAGGAGGGCTTAAAGAGGGAATTTCAGAGTTTACGCTCAAACCAGATGAAGGCACAGCCGTCAATGGCAGGCCAAAGGAAATCCAAGATGCACAGGAGGGCAGTACTGGAGGAATGCAAATCTCTGCAATTTCCTTGAACTCAATTCTGAGATAGAGGGGGAAAGGCCATGGAAATGTACATTTTTAAAAAAAAAGTTTTAAAAACCTTTGCTAAAGGAAACAGTGGCTCTATGTTGAGCCACTGAAACCATGACTCGAGGAAGAAGCCAGGGTTCACTTATTGCAACAAGAAAGCTTTGCTTCCTTAACCATTTTGGTACTGCTTGGATCAAATTTCATAGGCTTTCTAAACACTCAACCAGTAACCCTCCCAAAAAGTATAAAGAGAAAAATCAATTCAAAAGGATCACAACCACAGGATTTACCTTATTCCCAACTGAGGATGTTGCTGTTAAGTTACAAAGTTAAAGAGGCTCTACCCTGCTGACTCAACATGGTAGAATTTAATCAGTACCTGCAGTCTAGAAAATTTGGCCCAAAGCACTCTTCTGTGGTCCCAGTGGAATAAAATCTCTGCTTCCAACATATAATTAACAAGTGAGTGTGTCGCCACCGAGTCATCTGAAACCTCTAATCTATTACATTATTTAGCTTAATTATTCATCAGCCTTCCTTTCAGACCCTGAAACCATCACTTCCTAAAGCTAACATTGAAAGTACTCAAGACTGTAGTGGCACTGGAAAAAGAGTAGCGTAATCTTAGACAGTATTCCAGAGTTCAGGATAATTATACACGGATGCCCTTTCCTCCAGTTGTCCTCTTGAGCATCTGAGTTATATTGCTCCATCAATGTCACCTCCACCATAAACCCCTCTCTCCTCCTTCATGCTGCTCCTCAAAACCTGTTTTTGACCATGCTTTTGGCCACCTTCTCTAAAATCACCTTATGTTGTTCAGTGTGAAACTTTGTTTGATAGTGCTCCTATGAAGCATCTTGGGATTTTCACTACATTAAAAGATCTTACTTAAATACAAGTTACTGTTGACATTTGCTTAACTAAACAATGCTAGCAGGTTGAAAATCACGATAACGTTGAAAACAAAAAGTTTCCTACTTCCCTCTGCCCAAAAAGAACACTTGGGGCAGCTTTTTCCGGTTGGCGAGCAGGGGCGGCTTGTAGAATGACACGGGGTGACGTCAGGCATGCGTCATTTAGGTTTTCAGTTTGGGAGGTGCACAGCTGACTGGGCTGCATGCCCACCGACCTGTGAACGGCCTATTAAGGCCATTAAAAAAGTAATTGAAACGATTAATGGACCTGCCCGTCCAACCTTAAGGTTGGCAGGCAGGCCCAGGCGGCCTTCCGAAAAAGCATGAAACCTCATCCACGGGCGGGATGGGGTTTCAGGAGGGATTTAAAATTTTCGGAATATTTTAAAATAAAAGTAATGGACATGCCCCAGCTCATGTGACAGTGGCACATGAGGGGACGTCAGGAAAATTTTTATAGCTTCAACCCATCTCCGAGGCGGCACTTTGCCTCAGGGAGATCTGTGCGCTCTTTCGCGTGCATGCACAAAAGAGCGCACTCCTGACTCAGGGAATCCCTCCCCCCCGCCCGTACAGGGAGTGCATGGTGCTTCCTGGCCCATGTCACGCTGGGCGGGCCTTAATTGGCCTGCCCACATAAAATGGCGGCATGCCCCCAACCGGAGGCACCAATCGGGAACCTGCCCGCCCGCGCCCGCACAACCTTCCCCCTGATGGGGGTGGGGAAGGAGAAAAGAAAATGCCAACCTTGGATTCGAGGAGGCGCTAATGTACCAAATAACATGGCGACTAGCACAGTATTTTAACATGAATGATACTTTCTCAACTAGGAATCTACAGCATTTTTGGCTCTTATGTGCTTCATCACAGCATGTTTATCTGCTGGTTGTTTTTTTTAAAATTCATTTACAAGATGTGGGCATCACTGGCTAGACCAGCATTTATTGCCCCTCCCCAGCTGCCCTTGAGTAGGTGATGGTGAGTTGCCTTCTTGAACTGCAGTCCACGTGGTGTAGATACACCCACAGTGGTGTTAGGAAGGGAGTTCCAGGATTTTGACCCAGCAACAGTGAAGGAAAATGACCTCAGTAAACTATGGATCAAAAATTTAGCTAGGATTCCCGCTAATCGCCAATGAATTCTGCAGCGTTGCATGTGATGCTGCCTACAGTCAAATATCCTTGACAGCGCTAAAACTATTATGATTCAAGCATGAATATAACCACTTGGGAAGAGTACTTGACTACATGAATTCAGGAACCAGCTGGGCAAGTTAGAATATGAAACAACACAAAACGCCCAGTGAGAGGTCTACCAAGGTCAGGATACCAGGAACAAGTCACAGTATTCAGATGAATGGCTACACCAGATGGGCGATTTATTTTCTATTCAAACATTCGCAGGAAGTTTGCAGGATGCTGTAGTGAGGCGGGGGTGAAGAGAGATGGGAAACCAATTTCTTCAATATTAAATCCTTGCTGCAAGAAACAGGGATGTCAATCTGAGGTAAACAACTTAAAACTTTGATATTGTAGGGCAAGCAATTTAATTAAGAGTTTTGCAATGATAATTTTTTTTTTAAAAAACCCCCTCTAATCACCAGGTATAATGCAAATATTGGAGGGGCAGTTAAGCAGTTTCTTTAGTGATTGCTATTGATCTGGAATGGTGTTCACTGCACTGCTATGTGATGCCTTCATGGAGAAGTTCCAATATCTTACAGGAACTGCCAGCTCCCCAGCAATTTCATTTCACATTGTTGTATTCTGACTGAAGCATTTGGCCACACATCGGATCAAACTTACTTCTTGATCAATGCTTTCGTTTCTGGGGAACTGAGATGGCCATTTTTCTCACAGTTTGAAGTGTCAAAGTTTCTGTATCTGCAATTGGTCACAAAGCACAAAATTAAACCTTTAAAAAATGTTGCATCTACGTTGGCTGTCAGTTGTTCAAAATAAAAGTGAGAGAAGAGGGAAATTGGTGTTGGTGGGATGGGTGGGGGTGGCAGAGAAACACATTTCTTCAATATTTCACCCTTGCTACATAGTCCAGGTATGTCAGTCTGAGGCAAACAAAATTGCTTGCTGTTCAATAAATATTTTACACTGATATAGTTTTCTCTAATCTCTAGCAATAATGCAAATATTACAGGAGCAGTCAAGCAACTTTTTTAGAAAATGTGATTGCTATAGTCTATAATGGTGTTCACTGTCTTGCTATGCAATGTCTTCATGAAGAAGTTCCAACATAATCTTACAGGAACTGCTGCACTCCAGCAATTCCCTTTCACATTGCTGTACCCTGGATGAAGCAGAATTTAGTCACACATTGGATCAAACTTACTTCCTGATTATTTCACTCATTCCTGGTGAACTTAGATTTCCATCTTCCTCACAGTTTGGACTGTCAAAGTTTCCGTAGCTGCAATTGATTATAAAGCACAAATTAAGTCACTTTGATCAAGCACTTGCATTCACAATTACACTAATTAAAAAAAAAATCCCTGAAAATAAGATTCAGTATTTCAAGCCTTGATCAGCAGGTTTTGTTAAATTGGTCACACTCCAGATGTATGATTACACTAGATGGCGATGATTTAATTATTTCAAAATTAATCCACATTTCTCCAAGTGACTGTTACCTTGGTGGTGGGAAAGCTTTTAGAAATTATATCTGGGCCAAAAGTAAAACTGACTGGCATAATATGTTGCTAGGCTTATCTTCAAGTCTTTTTTGAACAAGTTTCTAACTTTTGCTATTCTCCAGTCCTCTGGCACAACCCCTGTATTTAAAGAGAATTGGACTGTTAGAGACAGTCCCTCCACAGCTTCCACTCTCACTTCTCTCAGTATCTGTAGATGTCTCTGGTCTGATCCTTACGACTTAAAAATATAAGTACAGTCATCTTTTGTAATACCTCTCCTATCAAACTTTAGCCTATCCAGTGCCTCAGCTACCTCCTCTTTCACTATGACCTGGACAGCATCATCTTCCTTGGTAAAGACAGAGGCATAGTGCTCATGTAATACCTCAGCCATGCTCTGGTCTATGCATAGATCCCCTTTTTGGTCCCTAATTGGCCCCACTCTTTTTTTTTTTAAACCAGCCTTTTACATTTATGTGCCTATAAAAGACTTGGGTCCTCTATATTAGTTGCCAGCCTCTTCTTGGAATCTCTCATTTCCTTTATCACTTCCCCTCTGAACTTTCTAGTGCCTAGTTCTCACTTCTATTATCAACCTGACAG
Organism: Cetorhinus maximus; assembly: GCF_964194155.1. Lineage (NCBI taxonomy): Eukaryota > Metazoa > Chordata > Chondrichthyes > Lamniformes > Cetorhinidae > Cetorhinus > Cetorhinus maximus. The sequence continues at coordinate 90,767,592 of NC_135895.1, read as the reverse complement.
TCATAAATGTCTGTTCCCTGCTTTATCTTACTCTCCATCCCTTTCATCATGCAGGAACTTCTAGCTTTGATTGTCCTACCTATTCTCGCTTGTGGGAATGTACTAAGATCTCACCTGAACCATCTCCTCTTTAAAAAGGCAGACCATTGTTCAAAACCATTACAGTTTTGCCTGAAACTTTAGTTCAAATTTAGCTGGGCCAAATCGGTTCTCACCCCCAGTGAAACTGGCCCTTCTCCAATTAAGTATTCTTACTCTAGGTTGCTCCTTGTATTTTTCCCCACAGCTAATCTAAACCTATGATACTATGATCACTGCTTCCTAAATGGTGCCTGACTGACACCTGATCCACTTGACACACCTCATTCCCTGGAATATGATCCAGCAACGCACTCTTCCTCACTGGACTGGAAAAATGCTGATCTAAAACATTCTCCCTCAGTACATTTCAGAAACTCTTCTCCCTCTCTGCCTTTTACAACTATGACAATCTCAATCTATATTAGGAATGAGAAAGAAAAAAAAAAGTAGAGGTAAACCCCAAACTTAAAGCTTCAAATTGAATTCCCTCAACACTCTTTTAAAAAAAAAACTCAGGCTCTTTACAGAGCACTCAAGTCAACCCTCAAACACAGAATTCCCAACTCAATATATGATCTAGAGCATCAATGTAGCAAGCATTTCTCATGATGCACACTGCCCAAATTCATCAAAGCTTAATTTCACATAATCGATTACGGGCTGTTTTGTTGAAAGATATTTAGATGCTTTTTCTTTCCTTTCCCTCCAGTAATTCGAGTTTTAGAGCATAGTTAAAGAGCTGTACAGATCGGAATAATTCTGGGTTTAACCCCAAGCCTCCAGTGAGTTAACTGACCTGATCCAGGGTATTAAAATGGCCCCAGCAATTCTGGCGGGGAGAAAATAGGTAACTAGGGCTTCTATTAATCTATGAATTGTTCAGAATTGCATGGAGGTGATGTAGCATGCAAGTGAATGTCTTGAAAGCATTTGATCTTGATTCAAAGATGAACACCAACCACTTGGGGTGATTTGACTTTCTGAATGAGGAGCCAGCAGCCCAAGTTACATTATGAGACAATGCAAACTTTTCAATGGCAACACAGGCTGGAAGGTCTACCAAAGGCCAGGATACAAGGAAAGGGGGTCACAACCCAGATGTAGGACTGAAGACAAAAAAAAAAATCACCATCTAGTGCAAACCTTCACAGGAAGTTTGCAGGATACCATGGTTGAGGCTGGGCAAAGGGGTGAAGAGAGAGGGATGGAGGTGGTTAACCTATTTGCCCAATATTTTACCCTGCTGCATTGGTCAGAAATGTCAATCTAAGTTAAACAATTTAAAGCCTTGATGTTGAAGGGCAAGCAACTTTCCATTCATGAGTTTTAGATGCTTTGTGTCGATAGAGTTTAAAAAAAACTAATCTCTAGGTATAATACAAATATTAGAGGAGTCAAGCAGTTTCTTTAGTGTGATCGCTATGGTCTGGAATGGTGTTCACTGCACTGCTACAGGATGTTTTCATGATGAAGTTTCTGTCTTACAGGAGCTACCAGCTCTCCAGCAGTTTCCATTCACAATCTTGTATTTCAAACGAAGCAGAATTTCATCACATCAGATTAAACTTACTCGCTGATTAGTGCACTCGTTTCTGGAGAACTTAGATTCCCATCTCCCTCACAGTTTGGAATGCCAAAATCTCCGTAGCTGTAATTGGTTATAAAGCACATATTAAATCATTTTAAACAAGCACTTGAAGCCACAATCAAATCCATTGAAGGAGGAAAAACAAGATGCAGAAGTCAATAATTCAATCCTTGATAAGCTTGTTACATAAACAGGACACGCTCCAGATGTATGACTGAACTAGATTTTTCCCCACAACTTCCATGTGCTTGACACTAATGAGGTTGGGGTGGGGGTAGCATAGAGAAGGGATACTCAATCTTTCAATATTATACCATTGCTGCATTGTCCAGAAATGTCACGGCTAAGAACTCAAACCTTAATATTGAAGGTCAAGCAATTTTCCATTGAAGAGTTTTGGATGTTTTGTGATAACACAATTTTCTTTTAAACTCTAATCTCTGGGTATAATGCAAATATTAGAGAGGCAGTGAAGCAGCTTCTTTAATGTGACTGCTGTGGTCTGGAATGGTGCTTACTGCATTGCTATTGGATGCCTTCATGAGGAAATTCCTACATAGATAGGAACAGGGACGAGGCTTGCAGGCTGTATTTAAGGAGCTCTTAAAGAAACTAGCAAGCAAGATCTCAAAGCAGTAATGTCTGAATTACTCCTAGTGCCCCATGCTAGTGAGGAAGAGGATAGAACAGATGAATGCATGGCTGGGGAGATAGTGCACGAGGGAGGGCTTCAGGTTCCTGGGACATCGGGGCCTGGAGGAGATGGGACATGTACAGGGCAGATACATGCACCTGAATAGAGCCAGAACTGATTCTCACTATGCGATTTGCTAGTGCAATGGGAAGGGTTTAAAATAACTTAGCAGCAATGTGGAAAGCAGGAAATAATGTGGAGATAAAACAAGGTGCACAGAGGATTGGGAGATACCAATAGCACGAAAATAGAAAATGGTGTGGTATTAGGTGGGGTCAGAGGAAGAGGGAATAAAATTAGGTCTAAGTTAAGTTTGCGCATAGTGTGGTAAATAAGGTTTGAGAGCTGCAGGCAGTGATAGCCACATGGAAACACGATGTTGGAGTGATAATGGAGGCCTGGCTCAAGGGAGGGCAGGATTTCGTTCTCAACATGCCTGGATACAAGGTGTTCAGGAAAGAAAGGGAGGTGGGTTAGCAGTACTGATTAAGAACATTACAGTGCCTGACAAAGAGGATGCCCTAGAGGGGTCAAGGGCAGAATCTATTTGATTAGAACTAAGAAATAATAGAGGTATATTTACATTGCTGGGTGCATTCTATAGGCCACCATCTGGTGGGAAAGATGTACAGGATTAAAACTGCAAGAAAATTATGCAGAGGTGCAAAAACTTTAAGAATAGATACAATGTGGGACTTTAATTATCCTAACATAGAGTGGGATAGTAATAGTGGAAAGAGCAGAGAGGGGAAAATGTTTCTGAAGTATGTTCAGGAGAATTGTCTACATTAGTATGCTTCTGGCCCAACATGGAAGGGAGCACTGCTGGATCTGGTTTTGGGGAATGAAGGTGGATCAAGTGTCAGTAGGGGAACATTTGGAGGAATTTGGTGAGACATATCTGCCCCAGCTAAATTGGAATCAAGGCTGGCTGGCAAAACTGCACTGGAATTTGGCTGCCGTTAAAGAGGAGGTGGTTCAGGTACAGTCAAGACCCATTCCTCCCACGATTGGGAAAATTAGGACAAACAAAGCTAGAGCTCCCTGTATAATAATAGAGTAAGATTAAGCAGAAAAATAAACACACATATGACAGATGTCAGGTGGATAATACAATTTAGAGCTATGCTGAATATAGGAAGTTCAGACTGGAAGTGAAAACAGAAACGATAAGCAAAGAGTAAAAGAAGAGGCTGGCAGCTAACATAAAAGGGAATCCAAGTCTTTGCTAGGCGTGTAAATGGTAGAAGTATGGTAAAAGGAAGACCAGAGCTGATTTAGAGTCCAAAAAAGGAAATTTATACACCTAGGCAGGGGGCATGTCCAAGATACCACATTGCATTTTACCAAGGAAGGTGCTGCTGCTCAAATCGTAGTGAAACAGGAAACACTGGATGGGGTTTAAAAACCTCGAGAGGAAAAATGCATTTTAAACAGCACATGGTTAGGATCTGGGAATGCTTTTCCTGAGTGTGTGGTGTGGAGGCAGATTCAATTGATATTTTCAAAAGAGAATGGGATAATTATCTGAAGCAGAAGATTTGTAGGGTTGCAGAGTACAAGTGGGGGCGAGAAAGTGAGACTCGGTAAGTTGCCCTTCCAATGAGCTGTCACAGATATGACCTAAGAGCCACCTTCTGTGCTGTCACCATTTCATGATTCTATAATCTTACGCAACTGTTGGCTCTCCAGCAATTTCCTTTCACATTGTTGCATTCTGAATGCAGCATCATTTAAATCACATTTCAGGCCAAACTTACTTCCCAATTATTACGCTTGTTCTTGGACAACTTCTGTTTCCATTTTCCTCACAGTTTGGACTGTCAAATTTTCCGTAACTGGAATTGATCATAAAGCACATCTTAAGTCATGTAAAACAAACAAATGTCCACATTAAATCCAAAAATACCCTGTAGACTGAAGATTCAGTATTTCAAGCCTTCATCAGGTCGCACTCCAGATGTTTGACTGCAATAGTGGTGATATTGATTCCTTCGGGTGGTGGTTTGCAGGACACAGCAGTGAGCCCGGGGGAAGAATGAAGGGAGAAAAAAGGAACAGGGAGACCCATCTCTTCAATATATTTTACCCTTGCTGCGTAGTCCAGAAATAGAAATTGGAGATAAATAACTAAAGACCTTGATATTGAAGGGCAGGCAATTTTTTCATATACCATCGAAGAGTTTTGGATCTTTTACTTTGATACATTTGTTTTTACAAAATAAACTCTCTAGCCTCTAGGAACAATGCAAATATTAGAGAGAGGCAGTCAAGCAGTTTCTTTAATGTGATTGCTTTTGGTCTAGAATGGTATTCACCGAGCTACCACTACATGCCTTCATGAGGAAGTTCCTACATAATCTTACAGGAATTGCCAGCTCTCCAGCAATTTCCATTCCAAAAGAAGCATAATTACACATTAGATTAAACTTACTTGCCAATTACTGCACTTGTTTCTGACAAACTTAGGTTTCCGTCTACCTCACAGTATGGACTGTCAAAGTTTCCATACCTGCAAATGGTCAGGAAGCACAAGTTAATTCATTTTAAACAAGCACTTGCATCTACACTTAAGTCCATTAAAAATGCCAACTTTAATATTTGTCTTTCTATATCTGCCTGGATTTTTTTTGACCGGGACGGTAGGGGCCAGGAAAAAAAAAAAGAGAACACTAACAAACCTCTGCACTAGTAGAGATAGAACCCCAGGCCTCAGGGCCTCAGTTCAGCACTCTCATCTCTAAAAACTCAAGCTCCTCATGGACCACGGCCAATTCAGCCCACATCATGAACACATTTTCCCCAACTCAACATTCGACCTACAGGACCAATGTAGCAATTTCTGACTGCCCAAACTCACTGAAGCTTAAATTTCACAATCAATTATGGGCTCTGTTATTGAAAACATAATTTGATGCTTTTTCCCTTCCCCCCAATAGCTCAGGAATTTAATAAAAAGAACTGTACAGACCAGAATAATCCCGAGTTTAATTCCAGCCCTCCAGAGTTAAAGGACCTGATCCAGGGTATTAAAATGTGCTCAGCAATCTTGTAGGGGACAAATAGATAACTAGGGTTTCTTTTAATCTTTGGCATCGGCAGAATTGTATGGATGGGATGCTGCCTGCAATAAAATCCCTCTACAGCACTCTAAATCCCCACTCAATCATGAAAAACCATCAACTCAGGAAAAGTGCTCGACTCCATGAATTTAGGAGACAACTAGCTAAGCTAGATTATAAGAAAATGCAAAGCATTCAGTGGCAACGGTATGGAAAATCTACCAAGGCCAGGATACCAGGGACAGGTCACGCTCACAACTCATCACTTAGTGCAGTTATACTTCTTCAAACCTCACAGGAAATTTGTAGGGCACTGTATTAAGGCTTGGGGATGGGAGGGGTGAGGAGGAAGAAGGGAGGGGGTGGAGGAGAGAAACCCACTTCAATATTTTATCCTTGCTGTGTAACCTAGAAATGTCAATCTGAGTTAAACAACCTTAAGGGCTTTGATATTGAAGGGAATGCATTTAACATTGAAGACTTGTGGATGTTTTGCTTTGATACAATTTTAAAAACTAATCTCTAGGAACTGCAAATATTAGAGAGGCAGTGAAGCAGTTCTTTTAATGTGATTGCTATGGTCTAGAATGGTGTTTGCTGCACTATTACATGCCTTCATGAGAAAACTCCTACATAATCTTACAGGAACGGCCAGCTCTCCAACTCCTTTTCATACCGTTGTATTCTAAATGAAGCAGAATTGAGTCACATATCAGATCAAACTTACTCAAAACAAAAGTTTCTGGAAAAGCTTAGCAGGTCTGACAGCACCTGTGGAAAGAAAGACAGTTAACGTTTCGAGTCCTTCTGACTCTTCTTCAGAACTGAAGAGTCATAAGGACTTGAAATGTTAACTCTGTCTTTCTCTTCACAGGTGCTGTCAGGCCTGCTAAGCTTTTCCAGCAATTTTTGTTTCAGATTTCCAGCATCCGCGGTATTTTGCTTTTATCTAGAGACCAAACTTACTTCCTGATTACTGCACTCATTTCTGGCGAACTTTGATTCCCATCTTCCTCACAGTTTGGACTGTCAAAACTTCCACAGCTGCAAGTGATCATGAAGCACAAATTAATTCGTTTTCAACAAGCACTTTCACCTACAATTGCCTACAGGCCTTGGGAAAAAAAAAGTCAAGATGACCCAAGATTCAGTATTACAAGTCCTCATCAGCTGTTTAGGTGAACAGGTCACACTCCAGATGCATAACTGCACTAGACAGTTGTTTTACAAACTTTGACAGGAAGTTTGCAGGATACTCGAGTGAGCCTGGAGCCGGGGAAGGAGGAGGAGGAGGAAGGAAGGAAGGAGGAAATCCATTTCTTCAGTGTTTTAGCCTTGCTGCATAGACCAGAAATGTCAAGCAGTGGTAGAACCAAGACATGGATATTGAAGACCAAACAATTTTCTTTCCCCTGAAGAGTTTTGGATGTTTTGTGTTGATCCAAGGCCATTGGCGATGGGAGGTGAGAGCAGGCAGCTGGGTGAGCAATTGAGCCAAATAGGTATTCAATTACAGGTCACTTCCTACTTCCACAGGCATTGTGCCTGTGTCAGGAGGGCTTGCCATCAATGGGGGAGACCACCAGGTAAAGCCTGACAACTTTCCAGTGGACTCTGGGAGGAGTGCCTCCTTGAGTGCTCCATGGCCCAAAGTGAGATTCCCCAGAGTCAATGGCCATCCTCGTGGTGGCTGGTGTTCATGGACCCCTCCTTACCACTACACCCCGCCCCCCAATCTCCACAGCCTGCCTGCCTGGCCCCTCGTTCCCCCAACCTACTTCACACACGTCTTCAAGAACACCCCATCTTTGAGACACCCTCTTCCCTGGATCAGTTGCCTCAGCACTGCCTACTGCTAGCAATCCTCCCACTCATTGGACCAGCAACCCCTGGGCGGGGGGGACGGGACGCAAGTAACCATCCTTAACTGGATGGCAGCAGCCTCTTAACTGCCCACTCTCTGCAACATCCCACCCAGGTCCCGTTGCCAGCCGAAGTGGAGTTGGCTCCCCTTTTCGATCCCAGTGGCGGGACATGGTCACCCAAAATTCAGGCCTCAAGTTTTTTTCTTTAATTCTCTAATCTCCAGAAATAAAGTATTAGACAGGGAGAAAATAAGTTTCCTTAATGTGATTTCTATGTTTATTAGACTGCTATAGGATGCCTACAGGAGTAAGTTCCTGACAGCAACAGCAGGCTCTCTAACAATTCCCTTTCGCATTATTGTCTTCTGGATGAAGCATAATTTAGGCACACATCAGATCACCTTACTTCCTGATTACTGTGTTCATGTCTGGAGAATTTGGATTTTCATTTTCTGCACAGTTTGGGCTATGAGTGTTTTCATACCCACAATTGGTCATAAAGCACTAATTTAAGTAATTTTAAATAAGCAAATGCATCCACAAGCAGATTACAGACAAAAACTTGGATCAGCTGGTTTTGTTAAAACAGGTCACACTCTGATACGTGACTGCATTAGGATGGTGATAACTTTTTTCTCCAGGCTTCACAGAAGGTTTGCAGGACACTGCAGTGCAGTGTGGCTGAGAAAGTGGGGAGGGGTGGGTGGAAAATAAAACCTATACCTTCAATATTTTACCCTCATTGCACAGTCCAGAAATGACAATCGGTGGTAACCGACTCAAAACCTTGATACTGAAGAGGAAGCAATTTTTCAATGAAATGTTTTGGATATGCTGTGCTGACAGAATTTAAGAAAACTCTTAATTTCTAGGAATAATGCAAGCACTAGATACGCTGTAAAGCAGTTCCTTTAACGTGATTGCTGCACTATTACATGCCTTCACGAGGAAGTTTCTACATAATTTTACATTGTTGTATCCTGAATGAAACACAATTTAATCATGCATCGGATCAAACTAACTTCCTGAGTGCACTAGTTTCGGAGAACATGGATTTACATTTTCCTCGCAATGTGGGCTGTCAAAAGTTTTCACAGCTGTGGTTATAAAATGCTATTAAGCCATTTTAAGCAAGCATTTACATCCAAATTAAATCCATTTTAAAAAAACCCTGCAAACTGAAGAGTCAGTATTTCAAGCCTTGATCAACTGGGTGTAATAAAACAGATCACACTCAAGATGCATCATAGCACTAGCTGGTGAGTTTTTCCTCTTCAAACTTTTAATCCAAGTGTGCAGGGCAACAGAGGCTGGGAGGTAAATAATGCCTGGATATTGAAGGGCAAGCAATTTTCCAATTACCTAGCCAAGAGTTTTAGATGTTGTGTGTTGATACAGGGCTGAATTTTCCCAGACAACTGGCGACCGGCTGAGGGGCATGAAGTTTGGCAAAATAGCAGGGGAGCTGTCACGAGGAAAGCCCTATGCCTTCCCACTGCCATAATTGCCAAAAGTGGGAAAGGAGGAGGCTCAGCCACCCACTGGGCAGCCAATTGAACTAATTGCGATACCAAGAGGGATCAATGGTGCCAGTTTCTGTTGCATAAATCGTGCTACCAGGGCACCATGAAGCCCCCACAGCCCCCTGCCCGATCTCAGACTTGCATGCCTGCCTGGCTCTGGCATCCCCCTCACTTACCTCCTCGAGGGTGCCCTATCCTCAGAAATAGCCACCACTGGCGGAGAGGTTACTGATCTGCCATCCCTGATTGGGCCAGCAGGCCTTGGGACCGGGCTGCATCATTAAATTGGATAGAGGCCCTAGCACCAACCTCTTAAAATCGGTCACCGGCAGCAAAATGCTGTCCCGAGCCCCACCGCTGTCCGAAGCAAGGTCAGCTCCCACTTTCAGTCCCGGTGGGGCCCGACCAAATATTCAAAAGGTTCACCCACAAAACTTTTGCGAAAAAAAAAAAGAAACTCTAATCTCTAGGAACAATGCAAATTGAGAGGCAGTCAAGTAGTTCCTTTAACGTGATTGCTATGGATTGGAATGGTGCTCGCTGCACTTCTGTGGGATTCATCAGAAGGAAGGAAAGTCACCACATAATCTTACAGGAACCTTTGGCTCTCCAGCTATTCCCTTTCACATTGTTATATTCTGAACAAAGCAGAATTTAGTCACATATCAAATTAAACGTACTCTCTGATTACTGCACTCATTCCTGGAGAACTACAATTTCCATCTCCATTGCAATTTGGACTGTCAAGGTTTCCACACCTGCAATTCACCAAAAAGCACAAATTTAGTCATTTTCAACAAGCATTTGCATCTGGCCACAATTGGCCGTCAGCCGTTTAAAAAAAAAACCCCTGCAGACTTGACGATTCAGTATTTAAACCCTTGATCAGCTGGTTTTGTTAAATTGGTCACACTCCGAACAGATGACCGCACCGGATGGCAATTCTTCTTCTTCAATTTCCACAGAACGGTCGGCGGGACACCATAGTGAGGCTGGGGGCAGAGGGTGCAGGGGAGAAGATGGGGACTAACCCATTTCTTCAATATTTTATCCTTGCTGCATAGTCTAGAAATGTTAACCCCCCCCGCCCCAAGTTAAACAACTCGGAACCTGGATATTGAAGGGCAAGCAGTTTTCCCATTGGAGTGGTGTTCTGGATGTTTTGTGTTGATACAATGTTATTTTAAAAAAACCTCTAATGTCAACGCATAACGCAAATACTTTGAGGCAGTCAAGCAGTTCCTTTAATGCAATTGCTATGGTCTAGAATGGTGTTCGCTGCATTATTACATGCCTTCACGAGGAAGTTTCTACATGATTTTACAGGAACCGCTGGCTCTCCAGCGATTTCCTTTCACATTGTGGTGTTCTGAATGAAGTAACAGAATTTAGTCACACATCAGATCAAAAACTCACTTTCTGGTAACTGCAATCGTTCCTGGAGAAACATGGTTTTCGTTTTCCTCATAGTCTGGACTGTCACAGTTTCCACAGCTGCAATTGGTCATGAAGAAAGTCATTGTAAACAAACCCTTGCATCCACAACTGGCTGCCATTAAAACAAAAAATTGCTGAAGGCTCTGGATTCACTATTTCCACCCTTGGTCAGGCTTTACCAAACAGGTCACACATCAGCTGAATGACTGCAATGGATGATGATTTAAAAAAAAAATCTTCAAACTTTCACAAGAGGTCCGTAGGACACCAAAGTGCACCTGTGGGTGTGGGGGTGGAAAAACGACAGGGGAGACGACATATTTCTTCAATATATTTACCCTTATTTCATAGTCCAAAAATGTCAGAGGTAAACAAATCAGGACCTGAATATTGAAGGGTAAGCAATTTTCCATTGAAGACTTTTGGATATCTTTTGTTATGATTTTTTGTATTAAAAAAGCACTGTAGGAATGATGCAAGTGTTAGAGGGGCAGTCAAACAGCTTCTCTAATACAACTGCTATGGGTCGGGAATGGTGGTCACTGCACAGCTATGGGATGCCTTTGTGATGAACTTCATACATCTTACGAGAACTGCCAGCTCTCCAGCCATTTCCTTTCCCATAGTTATATTCTGGTTGAAGCAGAATTTAGCCACACGTCGGATCAGACTTACTTTCTTTTCACTGCATTTGTTTCTGGAGAATTTAGAATTCCATTTGCCTCACAGTTTGAAGTGTCAAAGTTTCCGTATCTGCAATTAGTCACAAAGCACAAATTAAGTAATTTTAAACAAGCACTTGCATCTACAATTGTCATTCAGCTATTGAAAAGAATCCTAGTTTATTAAAGCCCCCTCCTTTAACTCCCATTTGCATTTTATATCTTAGCGTTGAAATATCCTTGCACAGTATTCACATGCCAAACAGCACATGCCTTCTCTCCATTCACCTGTTTATCAGTGCACAAATATTCATGAAATATTGTTTGGGGAAACCCTGAGGGAGGAGAGGAGTGGAATGGTGTGTCCATTTTCAGTATGGTTACATTTTCTATTTTAGAATCATAGACTCTTACAGTACAGGTTAAGGGCATTCAGGCGACTGTACCTGTGCCAGCTCTTTGAACCTACTATACATTAGTCTCACTTTCTCCATAGCCCTGCAACATTCTCCCTTTCTCTTTGTTCTCTTTCACTTTGAGAAGTTGCTATTAGATCTGCTTCCACCACCGTTTTAGGTAGAACATTCGACAGTATATGCCAAAACCACGACCTCTACCACCTTGGACAAGGGCAGTAGATGCCTGGGGGCACCACCACTTGCAAGTTCCCCTCCAAGCCACACACCATCCTGACTTGAAAATACATCACTGTTCCTTCATTGTCGCTGTGGGTGTATCTACAGCACATGGACGGCAGCTGTTCAAGGCAATGGCTCACCACCATCTTCAAGGGCATTAGGGATGGGCAATAAAAATGTTGGCCTAGCCAGTGACTCCCACAGTCTGTGGAACAATATATTAAAAAAAATTCCAAATCACAAGCTTGCCGCTTTAAAAGAACAATCTAATCTCCTCTGGCTGTTCTGCCGATTGTAAAAATTTAAGACAATCATAGCACATTTGGTAAACTCTTCTCCCCATGCAGTTTGTCCCTCTTAAAGCCAGAGCACATCAATCAAAGGTCATCAAGTTCAGCAGTGGTGATAATTCTTTTATGTCCTGTCTGAGTTGTGAAGAGTGACCCCAATTAACTATTTGTGAAGCAGAAAACCTGGCAAACAATTAACAGAGCAGAGAAATGTAAAAAAAAAGTGTGGAAAAGGACAAGGAGAGATCAAAGTATTATCATTGATGGTATTTAAAATGTATTTTATCTCCTGTTGCTGCAGAATGGTTTGTGGTATCTTGCATATTTCAGTCATAGACAGTTATTTGACCAACATCTCAGATTTCCCAAAGAGGCTCCTATCCCTAGTTTAGAAGCTTCGATTGTCATTACGCTCGATTTGAATGCTTCTTTTATTGAAAAGAAGCTTCTTTCCCATCCCGCCAGAACTTTACACATTCAGGATGTAACTTGGTTGCATGTAGCTCCAACCTACACATTAAGCCTCACACAGAAACCCACAGTCAGTGTGTTAAACTTTAATACAGGTGCCTGGTCATCATGTTGAACTATTCACTGCACTTCTCAATCTTTGATTTGCACTGCATTGACCTGGGGCCAAGATCAGTTATTTTTTGAACAATTAAACACATACGTTGCTACATGGCTGTGGATCTGTGTTTTGTGGTTATTCTTTATTCAGTACTATCCCAAACCAGTAGATGGGGTGCTTCATTCAACATGAAGAGTGTCTCCTTTCTGGGGGAGGGTGCTGGTCAGGGTTGGCGGGGGCTGTAGAGAAGAGGGGGTCAGAATGAAGGGGACTGGCAATAACTGGTTTGCCTTGTGGCAAAGATATAATCTACTAGTCAGAAAAACAGGATGTTGTTATCAAGAACCACGCAGAACCCAAGTCATTAAATTCATAAGGCTGCAGAAAAGGTTGTGCAACAAAAAAAAACTTCCTACAAGAATGGAGGAAGTGGTGGAGCCAAAAACGGTCACAAATTCATCTCCTGGAAAAAAAAATCACAAGCTTGATAAATATCAAAGTAAGTCGCAGATAATAAGATTTTAACTTTTTGAACATTAGAACAATCGTGGATTGCTCGAGAGTTCTGGTAAAAACACCAGTCGATGGAATGGCCAACTGAGTGATGGCACAGTGGTATTGTAATCCAGAGGCCCAGGGTAATGCTCTGGGGACCGGGTTAAAATCCCACAATGGCAGATGGTGGAATTTGAATTCAGTAAAAATCTGGAATTCAAAGTCTAATGATGACCATGAAACCATCGTCAATTGTTGTAAAAACCCATCTGGTTCACTAGTGCCCTTTAGGGAAAGAAATCTACTGTCCTGTCGACCCTGCAAAGTCCTCCATACTAACATCTGGGGGCTTGTGCCAAAATTGGGAGAGTGGTCGCAGAGGCTAGTCAAGCAACAGCCTGACAGTTATCCTCACGGAATCACATCTTACAGACCGTCAGGACAGACCCAGCAGGAGGTAGCGGCAGTGGTACACAGTCGAGACGGAGTTGCCCTGAGAGTCCTCAACATTGACTCCAGACCCCATGAAGTGTCATGGCATCAGGTCAAACATGGTCAAGGAAACCTCCTGCTGATTACCCTCCCTCAGCTGATGAATCAGTACTCCTCCATGTTGAACACCACTTGGAGGAAGCATCAAGGGTGGCAAGGGCACAGAACGAACTTGTGGGGGACTTCAATGTCCATCACCAAGAGTGGCTCGGTAGCACCACTACAGAGCAAGCTGGCTGAGTCCTAAAGGACATAGCTGCTAGATTGGGTCTGTGGCAGGTGGTGATGGAACTAACAAGAGGGAAAAACATACTTGACCTCATCCACACCAATCTGCCTGCTGCAGATAACCGTATCGGTGGGAGTGACCACCACACAGTCCTTGTTAAGTCCTGCCTTCATATTGAGGATACCCTCCATCATGTTGTATGGCACTACCACTGTGCTAAATGGGATAGATTTCAAACAGGTCTAGCAACACAAAACTGGGCATCCATGAGACTGTGGGCCACCAGCAGCAGAACTGGACTCGAACACAATCTGTGAACTTATGGCCTGGTGTTTCCCCACTCAACCATTGCCATCAAGCCAGGGGATCAACCCTGGTTCAATGAAGAGTGCAGGAGGGCATGACAGGAGCAGCACCAGACACTCTAAAAATAAGGCGTCAACCTGATGAAGCTATAACACAGGCCTACTTGCGTGCCAAACAGCATAAGCGGCAAGTGATAGACAGAGCTAAGCGATTCCACATTCAGCGGATCAGATCTAAGCTTTGCAGTCCTGCCACATCCAATCATGAATGATGGTGGACAATTAAACAACTCGCTTGAGGAGGAGGCTCCACAAATATCCCCATCCTCAATGGGAGGAGGAGCCCAGCACATCAGTGCAAAAAGACAATAGCATTTGCTACAATCTTCAGCCAGCAGCGCCAATTGGATGATCCATCTCGGCCCCCTCCAGAGGCCCCCAGCAGCAGATGCCAGCCTTCAGCCAATTCGATTCACTCCATGCGACATCAAGAAACCAAAGGCACTGGATAGTGCAAAGGCTATGGGCCCTGACAATGTTCTGGCAATAGGACTGAAGACTTCAGTCCTTGCTCCAGAACTTGCCGCACCCCTAGCCAAGCTGTTCCAGTGCAGCTACAACACTGGCATCTAGCCGGCTATGTGTAAAATTGCCCAGGTATGTCCTGTACACAAAAAAGGACAAATCCAACCTGGCCCATTACTGCCCCATCTGTCTACTCTCCATTGTCAGTAAATTAATGGAAGGGTCATCAATAGTGCTATCAAACAGCATTTCTTAGCAATAGCCTGCCCAGTTTGGGTTCCACCAGGGTCACTCAGCTCCTGGCCTCATTACAGTCTTGGCTCAAACATGGACAAAAGAGCTGAACGCCTGAGGTGAGTGAGAGTGACTGCCCTTGACACCAAGGCTGCATTTGACCAAGTGTGGCATCAAGGGGCCCTAGCAAAACTGGAGTCAATGGGAATCCTGGGAAAACTCTCCACTGGTTGGAGTCATGCCTAGCACAAAAGGAAGATGGTTGTGGTTGTTGGAGGTCAGTCATCTCAGCTCCAAGACATCACTGAGTTGCTCAGGGTAGTATCCTCGGCCCATCTTCCACTGCTTCATCAATGACCTTCCTTCCATCATAAGGTCGGAAGTGGGAATGTTCGCTGATGATTGCACAATGTTCAGCACCATTCGTGACTCCTCAGATACTGAAACAGTCCATGTCCAAATGCAGCAAGACCTGGGCCATATCTAGGCTTGGGCTTACAAGCAGCAAATAACATTCATGCCACACAAGTGTCAGGCAATGACCACCTCCAACAAGAGAGAATCCAACCATCACCCTTCGATATTCAATGACATTACCATCACTGAATCCCCCACTATCAACATCCTTGGGGTTACCATTGACCAGAAACTGAACTGGATTACCCATATAAATACAGTGGCTACAAGAGCAGGTCAGAGGCTGGGAATCATGTGATGAGTAACTCACTATCTGACTCTCCAAAGCCTGTCCACAAGGCACAAGCCCACTTGCCTCAATGAGTGCAGCTCCCACAACACTAAAGAAGCTAGACACCATCCAGGACAAAGCAGCCCGCTTGATTGGCACCCCATCCACAGACATTCAATCCCTCCACGACCGATGCACAATAGTAGCAGTGTGTACCATCTACAAGATGCACTGCAGGAATTCACCAAGGCTCCTTCGACAGCACCTTCCAAACCCACGACCTTTGTCATCTAGAAGGACAAGGGCAGCAGATAGATGGGAAGATCACTACCTGGAAGTTCCCCTCCAAGTCACTCACCATCCTGACTTGGAAATATATCGCTGTTCCTTCACTGTTGCTGGGTCAAAATCCTGGAACTCCCTTCCTAACAGCACTGTGGGTGTACCTACACCACATGAACATCAGCGGTTCAAGGTGGCAGTTCACCACCACCTTCTCAAGGGCAACTAGGAATGGGCAATAAATGCTGGCGCAGCCAGCAATGTCCACGTCCCGTGAATGAATAAAAAAAGTAACCACTCTAACAAAAACAGAGTGGGCACAAGCTTTTGTTAGCCTTCAAACAATGTGAGTCTACAGCCAAGAATGTACCGCTGATTGCTGCAAGGCAATAAAGAAAATAACTGCATGCCATTTCACTAAAGGGAGTTAAATGAAGAAGAGTTTAGATGGCATTGTGCCAGTAAAGTTAAAAAGCTGGGCTGATATCTCCAACCATAAAGCATTGCCCTTCCTTGCAGAGAACTGGGTGGAACATGACCAGTAAACTTTGGTATTTCCAGAAGACGAGCTTCAATGATTCATAGTCAGAATGATAGATTAATGATGTGAAAATAACTTGACCGATGAATCCTTTCTGCCATTGCCATTAAATAACGAGCTGCCATTTATTTATTCTCACCTGTCCAGCAGGAGATCCAATACACGGTCAGCAGAAGCAAACGCTCTGTAAGTTGAGAGGAATATGCTGATATAGGTAAAATCGTTGTCACCAAAAGCTGTTAACAAATTTTCTACAAGCTTCTCTAAGGTCCCAGCCTTAATTGTACGGATCTTGCACGTTTCAAACTGACTGATGGTGAGACCTGGAGGCACCTCGTCTCCTTCCACCTGCATGGTGCAAAAATAAAAAAGGTCAACGCAATGCAATAAAAGATACAGCAACACCAACTTTCATTTCTATAACATTTTTTTACATGGCATAAACATTCCAAGGTGCTTCACAGGAGTGTTAACAGACAAAACTGACACCAAACCTCATGGAGATGTTAGGACAGATGCTTGGTCAAAGAGATAAGTTTTGGCGAGTGAAACTTATAGCGAGACAGAGGGGTTTTTAAGGAGGGAATTCCGGAGCTTCAAGATTAGGCTGCTGAAGGCACGGTCGCCAACAATGGAATGGAAAAAAAAAAATCAGGGATGCAGAAGAGGCTGGAATTGGAGGCGCACAGTTGTGCAGTGTTACAAGGAGTTCACAATGATAGGGAGGCAGAATATGGACCCCTTTTAGTTTTATTTGAAAGTAACTGGTTATTTCAAGAATTACTGAAACCATGTTTTTTTTATAAATAGTTAAAGCCAAAATATTGCAGACACATGACTAGCTCACTGATGATTGCATTTCTTTGTATTCAGGTACAGTAACTCCTCCAGAGGGCAACTCCCAGTAACTGTAACCACTATCCTCTTAAGGAGAAAGTTCCCCATTGACTCAAACAAGAACGTCCCAGGTTCAATGCTGTCCAGTTGGAGCAGGAGCATGGATATTACAATTAACCTCACAAGGAGGGAGGGGAGGGGGAGAAAAAGCAGCTAAGGCTCATCATGGCTACAATGGAAAGTTTGGGCAGAATTTTACACAGGCAGGATTTTATGGTCACGCCGAAGTGAATGGACTTTTGAACAGCTCGATGCATTTTATGGCCCTGCCCCTCCTGCAAAACTCCACCTCATGTGCTCTTATTGGGCAAGTACAGTATTGGGCCTGCCGCAATGCCCCTGCACCCCCCACCTGGTTGAATGTCCTGCTGGCACCCTATTCAAGCTCACACCTGGGTCAGCTACCAGTGGGTATCTGACCTGCTGTTAAAAAAATTCAAACTTTATAACGATTTATAATCGCTTTCAGAATGCTTTAATTTCCCTTAATCAGGTATTCAGTTAAAAAAAAAAACTTGGGTCTGGGTGTGCTAGAAGTGATGCCATGGAATACGAGAGCGAAGGGGGGGAGAAATCAGCCTGCTAAACAGCCATCTAGATCTTTCAATGTTACATGTTCCATGGTAGCTCAGCTCACCGTTATGTCCATTAACACTCTGTGGCTAGTTCCTCAATATCAGCAATGAACAATGACAAAAAATTCAACATTTGAGATTTATTCTATCATTCCTGTGTTCTCTCATCAACAGAAAGGAAGTGCTGGTACTAAAAGCCCTGTGCAGTTCGCTAAATCAGATATTGTGTTACATGCAGGGCAGTGCTGCTAACCCTCCTCAAAAGTCAAAACCAGCTTTAGCCAAAATCCCACCACTTCCTTCAGTTAACAAGCACTTTGCACCACCATATTAACCACAGATCATTTGTCAATAAATCAGATGGTCATTTCTGTAACTTGCACTTTTATTCCGGCATAATCAGTCTTGTATTTCATGGCGAACTCTCAATCAGTCTCAGTTTCAATTGTTTCAGCACTCTGGCACCCCCACCACCCCAAATGCTAGGATCATGCCACTTTTATTCTAGTGAACCACTTGGTTCCCAGCTGGTATTTATTCCTCAGCACATGGATGTCAAGTTTGACTGTTCTACTCCCACACTCCTTTGGCAAAATGTGAATTCCCAGTGCCTTTGTGATTCTAGTGTGGTGATGCCAATGGTCTTCCAGACCCTTTTCCCTCTCCTAAGTGTGTTTGTGCAGCTGTGTACTTGGTTAACAATATGAGTTGTTTTGACCCAGAAAAACATCTGTGGGGATGGGTGCATACCCTAGATATGACATTATCCATTCTTGCCCCAAATGCTCCCAGGCCTGTTGGTGTCTGTTACTAGCACTTTTTTTAATTTTCTGCACTCTAACCACCTGGAATCAGTCAAGAATCCTGACCGACAGAACACAGTGGGTATTAGCATCTTAGAGACAGTACAATCGACATAACTGGACTTTCAGAAAGTGACACTAGCTTCAATTCTTCAGCTATCCTAGTAAAATTTGAATCAAACTCAAGAACAGCTTTTTCTCATTCAACTGAATGCACAGCTATCAGAATAAAAGCAAAACACTTCAGATTCTGGTGATCTGAAGTGAAAACACAAATGCTTAAAAAGCCTAGCAGGTTTGGCAACATCAGTTCCTTCTTCAGAACTCAAAGGATTCTGAAGAGGAGTCACATTGGATTTAAAAATGTTAACTCTGCTTCTCTCTACAGATGCTGCTAGACCTGAGTTTTTTTTCAGCACTTTCTGTTTTATATTATCAGGTCTGTTAGTGAGCAAATCCACATGTGCAGGAAGTACTAATGATAGCAATCAAAAAATGGTGTGGAAGCTAGATTAATACTAAAGCACAGATTTGAAACTGGAGTTATTTTTGGATGCACAGCAACAACATCAAACCATAATCCTAAACAAACAAACTTTCAGTATGAAATTCTTTATCTGCCCACCCATTGGTTTACAATTTCTACTTCAATCCAGTCACAAGAAAGGCCAGCAAAATCTTTGGCAAAAAACAGCTTCTAACTCAGTGCAGCGAGTTTCCACAGCGAGGCATTGTGGAATTATGTGCAGAGTTCTGTTCTGCTGCCCCAGGCCACAGCATGCAACAGGAAGCGGGTCAGTCTGGCTTCAATCACGTCTGAACTCTCCGCTACATTATCATAGACCTCACATTTCCCAACAATATTGTTTTTAGAAAATCTAATTACTCTTGAAAGCAAGCTTGCCTTGGCTGGGAGCAAAGTTGAACTGTAAAACGTTTGCTGAGCTGACAGAAAATATAAAGGAGGTGGGGCGGGGGGGGGGCGCGAGGGTGGTGGAGAAAGCAAACCTCTGCTTTTACTCCACAGCCAGTGTTATGCAAGGTCTCTTCCACTTGCTGCTGAGTGATTATTCAGCTTGGTCTTATACAGAATGATACTGTACAGTGCGCAGAGAGATCAATGACCTAACACCCCACAAAGGACTTCAGGCTCCCATAGCTAAAATGGTAACAAGCATCCTATATTAAATTCGGTTTCCTTCACGCTAACAAGTGCGCAGCTGGAATATAAATTATTGTTGGGGCTGGGGGTTGGAAGGCGGTGGGAGAAAAGAAAAACAGAGGAGGAGGGAATTTTATCTCTTTGGGCAGTCTGGCTTGAACTTTGGTATAAAGTGTGAACCTCTGAACTTTGTCAGGCTAACTTGCTGTCTGCTTCTCAAATCTGCCAGAATCATGAATAGCATAAAACCACAGGAAATGCATTTCTAAGACTTGTTCCAAATGACAGAAAGCAAAGTTTACAAAGCATATTTCAATTAAATTTAAGTACGTACAAAAGAAAAGGAGCAACGGCCTTAAAGCATAATCTTCAGGCAACAAATTTTACACCACCAAGGCAATTACCGCACAAATTTAGTCTACTTTCAAATTGATCTTGAAAACAGAATTCTAAAAGAGAGCGCTATCAGGAGGAGAAAGCCACAGCTGGATTATGGAAAACAGATCAAGTGTCACGTCCAACAATCAATCTTTCTCAACCTCCTCTCCCCTGACCTTGGCAGGGGATGCAATTCACTCCAAGGAAGAGGAGGTCTCCCATGTGTTGATCAAGTTTCTAACCGACTGTACTTTAGAGTGGCAGCTGGGTCCAACTGTGACTAATGCACCAGTTTATTGTGCTTTCCTGCCAACTGAGGATCAGGCACAACAGCATACAGCCACCAGCATGTTGAGACCCAGCCGATTTTGAGGCTTCCTTTGTTGTAACTTTTAAAAAGCAACAGTAATAATGGTTTTAATGAAAGACACCGCTGAAGCAGAAATCCCCACCGTGTTCATGGAAACTTGCTTGCTTTTAGGGAATCGTAAACAGGATAAATATTAAACCATAAATTACACAGCAAAACCAAAGACCAAGCTATGAGAAGCACTGCTCTATTGTAAGAAGAGTTTGCGTGTTACCTCTTAATTATAGTTTATGCGCTTCAGCTGGATAGTGCAAGTCAGTATGGGTGAATGTGCTGCAGACATATTTTTACTCTTTAATACTTTCACATCTGTTTTACATTTCATGAATTGGATATGCAACAAATAATTCAGTGAGTGGTGGGGAGGGGGGCAGGCAGTGAAAGAAAAGCTAAGTTATGGACTATTATACAGGATTTCCAACAGCAATTAGAACTCGCTCTTTATTTGAAAGCTTTCCTAACAATGAGCCAGTGCAAAGGATACAACAGTCAAGAATTCTATTCTACGGTTGTCACCCCTGTGCAGGTAGATTTTGAAATAACTAACACAAATTTATACACACAGCATTTGTTATTCCTTCCCCGCAACAGATATCTGAACGTAGCTTTGCATCTTGCCTAAGTCATAGGTTGCAATCTGGACTATTTAAAAAGGCAAATATGTCCAGTTAAAATACTTGGTACCGTTAATTCAAATCTAATGGAGGACTCAATTCATTTAACTTGTCTTCCACTTCTCCTGATCTCTACCTCAAAACGAGTGACTGTCTGCAGCATTGGGCTCCTGATATTAAATTCACTTTCACCCTCAAAAGCAAGTGCCTCTTCCCCTTCCTTAAGGAACTCTTCCCAAAAGGCTGTGGATATTGGAATGATTGCAGCTCCCGAGACAGAGATCAATTTATAGTTAGGCAAGGGCATGAAGGGAGTAAAGGCAAGTAGATGGAGTTAAGGTGCAGATCACCCATGATCTAAGTAAATTGCAGAGCAGGAGAGGGCGTGGTCTGTTCCTGAGGCGTGAACTATTCCCTGTGGAAAAAGTAAAATGCTTCCGACAGAATTCTGGTTGTTGGCTCCACTGATCTGTGCCAGAAATTAACAACAGGTCATTACTAGGGTAAGTATCCAGGCAAGTATCAAGCAATAGACCCAAGTCTCCGACACCGAGGTCAGTGCCAGAAGCATTATCGGAGGGGCCCAGGCAACACAAGTGTCCATTGGAAACTTAAACTTCCCGAGCAATTACTGCGCATGTGGTGAGGTCAGAACTTCTGATGAGTCCCAATGCGCAACGGTGGCGAAAGTCTCAACATTTGCCACTGCTGGCATCGGAAGATTTGGGCCAATACTTTTGAACCATCCAAAAACATTCAATTTTTGGAGGTGCAGCTTGATTAGCCCAGCAGAGCAAGGTCATATCCAGCTGGGCTTTAAAAACAGAGTCTTGAGATCTTCAGGATAAAAGGAGAGGAGATGTAATACGCCAGATTCCCAAGTCACAGGTTTGTCCACCTGAGCATTTAATATTGATACAAAAATCAAAAAAGGTAAAAAGTAAACGACTAATTGTAATCAGATAAAGCAAAAGACATGAAAAGCAATTAAACCCAGGCGCTGGATTCTAAACCACTTCATGGATGTTCCTCAGCTCCTCTCATAGGTTTGTGGTAGACTTCAGGTACTATCCAAAATGCTGCTGTCCTGCTCCACAAGCTTTTCCACATCACAAGCAGAAATACCAAGCAGTCTCATTTTACAGTCCACCAAAGTAGAGAAAAGTCGTAAAGATAACAGCAGAAAAAGATGCCTATCAGTCCATGGTGCTGTTAGAAAATATGTGGAACAAAAGCAGTGTGCAACTCCTCACTTTGGCTTTCAGGTTGCCTACATTACTATTTAGTTCAGATATAAATGTCAGAAGCATGAACATGTGTTCAGCATTAAACACAGAAAACCACACAGACAGCACAAAATAAAGATTTTGCAATAGCAAAAAAAAAACACATTTGGAATTGACCTCATTGAGGATTACACCACAGCTGAAAAAGCAGAGACCTCCACTGAAATGAGCAAGTCATTGGGACTTGAGCCAAAATTTAGTTATCACATTCA
Source organism: Cetorhinus maximus (assembly GCF_964194155.1). Lineage (NCBI taxonomy): Eukaryota > Metazoa > Chordata > Chondrichthyes > Lamniformes > Cetorhinidae > Cetorhinus > Cetorhinus maximus. The sequence continues at coordinate 90,745,093 of NC_135895.1, read as the reverse complement.
AGGCCCAGTTGTTTCTCCTTGGCTGCTGTGATAACTGTGGTACAATTGGTCACAAGGGGTTCCTGATGTTTATCCATTGGGCAGAAGACATTGTTAAATGTTTGAGGAGGGAGGGCATGATCAGGCTCAGCTGCAATGCTATCCATGGTCAAACAGCTTGTGTTAGTTACTGTCTAGGTTTAAATGTGCAGCATAGTCATTTAGACAAAATATCAGACCTGTTGGGGGCCGATGGAATTTTGTCCCATCATTAATCACTCTGTTCAGCAGAGGAAAAAAAACTGGAGGGGGGATTGCGTCAGTACAAAACATACACATTTTTGTTCCTTATATTTATAGCCTCCATATTTAAAAAAAATGTCTATCACCATCTTCCCACAAGCCATAAAAAGGGGTTAGCTAAATGCAAGTCTTTTATGTAGAACTGTAATGGTTTCTCTTTAGAGATGCATTTAAAGACCAGCAACAAAAAATGTTACGTTTGTAGAAACTGCATAATTTAGGCACATTCAAATGGATGTGAGAATTATCTTCTGGACATTTAGATCATAAGCCTGGCATGTGGCCTTGGGCAGAATTTCAAAACCCAATGTTGCAACACAAGCTCTCTCTCCTCTTTAAGGAGTGAAGAAATCTTCATTTGAATCCTGGTTAACACATCTCCAAATATCATTCCTTTTCCTCAAATCTGCCACAATAAAGGACACTAACTGAATCAAACAATTTAGGAGAGGTCATCAGATCCCTACAATTAAAAAACTTAAATCAATTAGCGAGGAGTTAGCTTGAGATGCCTTTTAGCCAATTGCATTCTTAATTCCAGGTTCTTCAGAAACAAGTGAACGATTTGATTTATTTCTCAGAGATAAAACCAACCCAATCCATTAGAGCCTTCTCATTCTGTCCGCTTCCTTGACAAGAATCTTATGTGAAACTGCTTTTCAAGTAGGTGTATATTCACCCTCCAACTGCAATTCTCCTGCCATTAAACGCATTACTTCTGACTTAATTTTAGGCCCACTTTAATTGAGGGGACAGCAATTCATTAAAATGATACTGACATCAATTCAGGACAGTTTGAAGAATGGTGGTTATGAAGATAGCCTTAACAGGAAGACAACTGCTCAGTTAGCAAGCATGACCTATAAAAGGGGGACATATTCTGCAGCTTAAATCCTAATCGCAACACTGTCTAGCGTTAGCCCAAGTATGGATTGCATAGACCAAGAGTTGTCTCACTTATCCCAAGTGCCATTGCTTAAAAGGATGGCTGCAATGTGGCTGAGAGTCAAAGTGTCGCACTTTCCCCAGTTACTTAATAACAGCATTTGTGGTCATAATTGTCACAAACTGAGTTAACATCAGCCACAGATCCTAAAGAGGAATTGCTTGTAAATAGAGTTTATTGGGTTTTTTAAAATTAAAAATCAACCTGACAACCATGGTGACTACATTGCACTTCTGTTGTAAACTAAGCACATTCTAAACAAATAGGGGCTTATAATTAGTGATTTACATATATAGAATCAACAACACAGAAACAAGCCATTTGGCCCAAATGCTGGTGTTTATGCTTGACATGAGCTTCCTCCCACCTTGCTTCATTTCACCCCATCAGTACATCCTTCTATCCCTTTCTCCCTCATACTTATTTAGCTTTCCTTTATATGTTTGTTTTAAATGCTCAACATGCCTTCTATTAAACAATCAGTGTCCTAGACCATTGTGATACAGTGTTATTTTCTGATCAGTGACTAATGCAGAGTTATGACAATACAGAGCCTACACAAACTTCAGGGTAGGTTTCTGTGGAGCACATTTTGTTAAAAAACTTTTGGCATATTTAAGAGCAATTGTTACACACCGGAGTTGAACCTTCTGTCCCTTCCAGCTATGAATTACTGTACTATCCCATGACAGCTTGACAAAAATACAACACTAGGTTTCAAGAATAGAAAAAGTAGATTACCTTTGCAAATTTGAGACTTTAGACACTATTGTCACAACATTTGCAGGTTCAACAAAAATGTCGAAAAGGAAGAGAGCAGCAAAGAAAAGACATTTTAAAGTGAAGCAACTTCTGCAAATATTGCAGGCTGACCACTGTGTTCGAACAGTAGTGCAGAAACCATTTTGCCATTACGTGTGATAGGAAATGAGCCTGACTATTGGCAATTACAGCCTGAGGAAGCAAAGAGTCAAGCTCAGGAAGCACTGGGGCAAGGCCAGTCAGCTGCCACTGAAAAATAAGGAATAAATAGATGGACTGACCATTCAAAACTGACACATTTGAATGACTCCTATGGTGTGGCAAATGGTACATTTGAAGAAAAGGCAAAAGAACATCAAGTTTACATCCTTAGAACAGCGATGTGGGTCTTGGCCGCTGGCTCTCTAGCTGATAAGAGCCCCACGTCACCTCTTTTCAGGCAAGCCTACTGCATCTTGTTCCACTCGGGCACTTGACAGGCCAGTGGTTGGCCTTCCCCTGAGATCAAGGACCCCAGGGGCAGAAGCCCTATTCAGAAATGCTGGTCTTGAACAGCAGCACCACAGGGCAGGCAGTGGCTGCTGCTGGTATAAGACATCCACCCAAGGTCTAGTATTGCTGCTGGATCCCTGGCCAGAGGAGAGTGGTGTGGTGGGGTGGGAGAACAAAATCACAAGCAGAAGGGGTGTTGCAGCCAAGGGGTGGTGGAGGGGGTCAGCAGCAGGCTCTGTGGGCATTTACTAGATAAGTAAATGAGGGAGTACAGGAATAGAAGGGTTAGATGAAATAGGATGGGAGGAGGTTCACATGGAGCTTAAAAACACCTGCAGAGATCAATTGGGCTGAATGAATTATATGTAATACGTAAATCAGATTGGGTAAGTTTTGCAAGGCATGATTTAACAGCTGGAAATCTGGAGATCATCCAATTATGCACCTGCTCAAGTTTCACATCTATGGTGTAGAGAGGGGGGGATAATTTCATGGGGAACAAATGTGATTGTTGCAAATATTTATTTACAAAATCCATTGTTATTGCTATTGCTCTTGCTACAACACTTCAAATATTGGTTGCTGTTTAGACCTGGAAGCAAAATCACTCATTATTTCATGAAATTATTGTTCATATCTCAAGAATGCTTCACCATCTATGGCGGTAAGGAATAATTTGTTGTCTAGCATCCTGCATAGCTATTATCTCACTTACCTGAGCTATTAATTCTGCTGCTTGCAGGCACCCACACACAAATCATGCTACTGAGAATTTGACAGTCAAACTACCTGCAACATTTGATCTGTCAGGCTTTGCAAAGTTAACTCAATCCAGAACAATCGCTCTTGTTTTTTTCTGGATTTGGAGGAAATTCAGAGGTTTGACTATTCTAGCCATTTATAGCAACATCAAACTTTCTGTATATTCTATTCTCTTAGAGCAAATTATGCTGCTATTTCAGCAAATAATGAAACAAAGCTTTGTAGCTTGGAATTCTGGATTTAGGCATGGATGTTAAATGTTATGGAATCGAGGAAGGTAGGTGGAGATTAGACATAGACCAACCATGATTTAAGTGCAAAGCAGAATAGCTCAAGTGGATAAACGGCCTTCTCCTGTTCCTATTCAATTCCTAGTTTACATTCATTATTTAGTGACAACTAATGTCGTACACCCAGCTATTAATTCGTTTTAAAGGTGAAGGAAACGCACCTCTTTCCAAAGCAATGAGCTCTACAAGCACCATCTCCTCACACATCTAAAACACCTACTGGAGCGGCAGAAAACAGACATTGAGCCAAAGACAGAGAAACAACAATTGACAAGCAAAAGAAATGGAGTTTTAAGTGACGAGGATCTTAAAAACAAAGGGGAGGTAGGTGGAATGACAGAGGGGTTTGGGAGAAGGCGTTCTCTAGAGCAAAACCTAGCAATCACACCATTGATTGTCTAATGGTCAACAAGAGAACACACAGGAGGCCAGAGTCAGAGAAAGTGTGTATGCTGGAAGAATTACAGGGATGTGCAAGTCGGTGGCAGGAAGTTTAAAATGGGACATTTGCTGCTAATCCCAATCTACCAAAGTCAGTCAGTGACAATGCAAGGATGGGCAAGTGGAACTTGGTGAGATGGCATTCAAGCAGCAGAATTTGGTAAACTGAAATTTGGGGAGGAAAGAGGATGCGAGACCTGGGGGATTTTGACACATGACTTTTTCATTGACGTTCTGGCATGCAAACTGTACAAGTTACATATAGAATAATATTTCTTTACATTTAAATGATCAGCATTAATACTTTGGATAATATAGAAGGCAAAATTGCTTTTAATTACAAATACGCTTATTTATGAAACACCAGCTGCCTTTGATTGGCTTTTTTTCCCCCCACAGTTACAGTTTTCTGGCTAAGTCTGGAGGAGAAAGTATGAATGAGGGTTTTAACAGGGGTAAACTGAAATAGGGGTGGAGGTAGGCAATTGTGATGGAGAGGGTATGGGATTAAACTGAACTCCAAGATTGTCAACAATGGTTAACACAAAGACACTACCCTGTAAGGTTCACAGAATTAGTGATAAAGTAACAAGAGCTGACAACTGTGGCTTCAGTCTTCTCAATATTTAGCTGGGATTTATTATGACTCATGGAAGACTACAGGTCAGGCAAGAGTTGGACAAAACAGTCATAGCGGAGGAGTGGAGACAATGGCAATTAACAATTCCACTAATATGACAAACAGAGGAAAAGTAAGGGAAGAGGACTGTATGGTCAACGGTGTTGAAGTTTGCAGAGGAGTCAGAAAGCAAGTCAAGAAGGAGTAGCAGGGAGAATGCAACGTCACAGCAGAGTGTATAGGTATCCCCCATTTAAAGCACCTAACAACACGCTGTCATTTTAGCGAGGTTATCAAATTAGGGACATTACCCAATAGCGCTGCTATCATTTTCATTTTAACACAAGGTGTATTAAAATGATAATAAACTCCCACAGTTTATTGCTCGCCACCTCCATCCTTGACCCTTCTGACTCACTACCTCTCCCACATAGCACCTCCCTCTGACTCACCTGCTTGCCGTTTCCTCTCACCAACCTTCACACTTGCAGCTCACCTCGCTCCCTCCCTCTTGCTGTCCTGGTCCCAAACTCTTGCTCACCGCGAGGGAGCAGCAGAAGAAAGTGTTGAGCAGGAGAATTAGGAGAGTCAGTGAGCTGAAGGTGGGGTGGCAGTGAGATGATAAGTTGAATGAGTTTGTATTGTAAGTTAACAGTTAGAGAGGATTTTGGGACCAGTTAGGTTCAAGGCAGCCAATAGACTTTAAATGTAAAAGTTACAGGTCAGGAATGTTTTCTTCTTGGGGGAGATGGTGGCATAGTGGTAAGAGTCATAGAGGTCTACAGCATAGAAAAAGGCCCTTCAGCCCATCGAGTCTGCGCTGGTTAAACAAGTACCTAACTATTCTAATCCCATTTTCCAGCACTAAGCCCATAGCCTTGTATGCCATGGCATCGCAAGTGCACATCCAAATACTTCTTAAAAGTTAGGAGGGTTTCTGCCTCTACCACCCTTTCAGGCAGAGAGTTCCAGGTTCCCACCGCCCTCTGGGTGAAAAAATTCATCCTCACATCCCCTCTAAGCCTCCTGCCCCTTACCTTAAATCTATGACCCTTGGTTATTGATCTCTCCACCAAAGCGAAAAGTTCCTTCCTGTCTACCCTATCTATGCCCCTCAATCATGTCCCCCCCTCAATCTCCTCTGCTCCAGGGAAAATAACCCCAGTCTATCCAATCTCTCCTCATAACTAAAACTCTCCAGCCCAGGCAACATCCTGGTAAATCTCCTCTGCACTCTTTCTAGTGCAATCACATCCTTCCTATAACGCGGATTCCAGAACCGCACGCAATACTCTAGCTGTGGCCTAACCAGCATTTTATACGGTTCCAGTATAACCTCCCTGCTCTTATATTCTATGCCTCAGTTAATAAAGGCAAGTATCCCATATGCCTTCTTAACCACCTTATCTACCTGTCCCGCTACCTAAAGGGACCGGTGGACATGCACACCAAGGTCCCTCTGATCCTTGGTGCTTCCCAAGGTCCTACCATTCATCATATATTCCCGCGCCTTGTTTGTCCTGCCCAAGTGCATCACCTCACACTTATCGATTAAATTCCATTTGCCACTGATCAGTTCATCTGACCAGACCGTCTATATCCTCCTGTAATCTAAGGCTATCCTCCTCACTATTTACCACATCACCAATTTTTGTGTCACCCGTGAACTTACTGATCAACCCTCCTACATTCAAGTCTAAATCGTTTATATATATACCACAAACAGCAAGGGTTCAACACCAATCCCTGTGGAACCCCACTGGGCACAGGCAACCAGTCACAAAAACACCCCTCGACCATCACCCTCTGCTTCCTGCCACTCAGCCAATTCTGGATCCAATTTACCAAATTGCCTTGGATCCCACGGGCTCTTACCTTAGTCATCAGCCTTCTATACGGGACCTTATCAAAAGCCTTGCAAGTCCAAGTAGACTACGTCAAATGCATTGCCCTCATCTACACATCTGGTCACCTCTTCAAAAAATTCAATCAAACTGGTCAGACATGACCACCCCTTAACAAAGCCATGCTGTCCTTGATTAATCCCCTGCCTCTCCAAGTGTAGATTAATTCTGTCCTTCAGAATTGCTTCCAATAGTTTCCTCACTACTGAGGTTAGACTGACCGGCCTGTAGTTCCCTAGTTTATCCCTTCTTGAATAACGGTACCACATTGGCTGTCGTCCAGTCCTCTGGCACCTCTCCTGTGGCCAGAGAGGTATTGAAAATTATTGCCAGCATCCCCATCTCCTCCCTTGCCTCACTCAACAGCCTGGGATACAGTTCATCCAGGCCTGGAGATTTATCTACTTTTAAGCCTGCCAGGCGACTTAGAACCTCCTCCCTTTCTATACTAATTTCACTATTTATATCTCAGTCCTTCTGCCTGATTTCCATAGCCACATGTCCCTCTCACTTGTGAACACTGACACAAAGTATTCATTTAGAACCCTACCTACATCTTCCAGCTCCACACACAATTACCACTATGGTCCTTAATGGGCCCTATTCTTTCCCTAGTTATCCTCTTACTCTTAATGTACTAACTTTGGATTTACCTTTATTTTACCTGACAATGTTTTATCATGCCCCCTTTTTGCTTTCCTAATGTCACTGGATGAGTAATACAGAAGCTACTACCATCAATTGTTGTAAAACCCATCTGGTTCACTAATGTCCTTTAGGGAAGGAAATCTGCTGTCCTTACCTGGTCTGGCCTACATGTGACTCCAGACCCACAATAATGTGGTTGACTCTTAAATGCCCTCTGATATGGCCAAGCAAACCACTCAGTTCAAGGGCAATTGGGGATGGGCAACAAATGCTGGCCTTGCTAGTGATGCCCACGTCCCATGAAAGAATAAAGAAAAGATGTGATTTTCATTTAGCACACTGCGTTTTTAGGAATGCATTAGCAGTTCTAAATGAGGAATAGCTGTATTGTTCATAGCTTTGGTTGGGGCTTTCAGTGTAAGGAGCAGGATTCTCTTGAGGGATTCAAATGGAGTTGCAGGCAAAAATAGCCAGCGTTAGGAGGCATCATCACATTCCAGACTCCTCCGATGAAAGCAAAAGATTGGAGATAGGGCAACAGTTAGCTAGAACAAGAAGGTTCAAGGGCACATTTTTTTGGGGGCATGATATGATGATGACAATGATGATGACGACGACAACAACGATAACAAAGACATGGACAATATCAGGTGAGAGAACGATCTCCATGTGAACTCTGATGAGTCTGAGGACGAAGTTAGGCAAACAGCAGCTCCATGCAAAGGGGTTGAGAGATCACTAAGCAGGGGTTGTGGATAAAATAAGCTTCTCAACAAACATGAAATTACCTGTAAAACAAAACCTTTCCAGTCCAACATTCAACCTCTAGCCTCTGTATTAGTGATCATCTCCCTTCAGGAATCTCAAGTAGTACCATGGTGGATGCTGAACATCCTGCATCCCAAGACCCAACGTTATCACAGGAGTAGCTTGGATTTCCATGCAGAAAATTTGCTGTACATTAGCTACCATGGTTAAAAGCATTAAATACACCACAAAGTCAGTAAACAATAATCAACAAACAAAATTAGATTGTCTCATCCAAATTAGTTCATAATGCCATGTGCTGCCCCATCAAATTCCAAAAATCCTAGCTTTGACCTTATGGTGGTTCAGGTTTCTCTCTCTTTTACACTGTTAACCATGCTATTTGAAGTTAAAAACAGCACTGAATCAAACTGATTTGTAATGAACCACTGAACAGCTGGACCAGGATCCTAGCAGAACATCTCCTATTGCAATTGGAGGTCAGATGTGGAAGCTACTTTGGTGGGGAAAAACGCACGTGAAAACACCAGAAATATCAGCTTCAGGTCAAAACAATCTGAGCCCAAAAGGTAACAAAAAAGCCTTTTCTTGGTAAAGGATGAGCATCTTAAATTTCATTTCAGGAATGAAACCAGACGGATCACCCGGCATCAACCTACGCACCGGAAACGCCAACTGCAAACTCAGCCCTGTTGACCCTGCAAAGTCCTCCTTACTAACATCTGGGGCTTGTGCCAAAATTGGGAGAGCTGTCTCAGTCTAGTCAAGCAACAGTCTGACAGTCATCCTCACAGAATCATACCTTACAGATAATGTCCCAGACACCACCATCACCATCCCTGGTATGTCCTGTCCCACCAGCAGGACAGGCCCAGCAGAGGTGCCAGCAGAGGTGGCAGCAGTGGTATTCGGTCAGGAGGGAGTCCTCAACATTGACTTCGGACCCCATGAAACATGGGAAAGAAAACCTCCTGCTGATGACCATGTACCACCCTCCCTCAGCTGATGAATCAGTGCTCCTCCATGTTGGATACCACTTGGAGGAAGCACTGAGGGTGGCAAGGGCACAGAACGTACTCTGGGTGAGGGACTTCAACATCCATCACCAAGAGAGTAGCTCAGTAGCACCACTGCAGACCAAGCTGGCTGAGTCCTAAAGGACATAGCTGCTAGACTAGGGCTGCAGCAGGTGGTGAGGGAACCAATAAGAGGGAAAAACATACTTGACCTCCTCACCAACCTGCCTGCTGCAGGTGCATTTGTCCATGACTTTGCAGTGGTCACTCCTACCCGATACGGTCGTTGTGGAGGTGAAATCCGGCCTTCACATTGAGGATACCCTCCATTGTGTTGTGTGCCACTACCATCGTGCTAAGTGGGATAGGTTTCAAACAGATCTAGGAACTCATGACTGAACATCCATGAGGTGCTCTGGGTCATCAGCAGAATAATAGTACACAAGCACAATCTGTAACCTTGTGGCCCAGCATATGCCCCACTCTAACAATACCATCAAACCAGGGGTTCAACCCTGGTTCAATGAAGAGTGCAGGAGGGCAAGCCAGTAGCAGCACCAGGCATACCTAAAAATGAGGTGTCCACCTGGTGAAGTTACAACACAGGAATACTTGCATGCCAAACAGCATAAGCAGCAAGTGACAGACAGAGCTACGCGATCCCTAAACCAACAGATCAGATCTAAGCTCTGCAGTCCTGCCACATCCAGTCGTGAATGGTAGTGAACAATTAAACAACTCACTGGAGGAGGAGGCTCCACAAATATCACATCCTCAATGTTGCAACCGCCCAGCAACTCAGCGCAAAAGGCTGAAGCACTTGCTACAATCTTCAGCCAGAAATGCCAACTGGATGATCCATCTCAGCCTCCTCCTCCGGAGGTCCTCATCATCACAGATGCCAGACTTCAGCCAATTCGATTCACTCCACGTGATATCAAGAAACGGCTCAAAGCGCTGGATAATGCAAAGACTATGGGCCCTGACAATATTCTGGCAATAGCACTGAAGATTCATGCTCTAGAACTTGTTGTGCCCCCTAGCCAAGCTGTTCCAGTACAGCTACAACACTGGCATCTACCCAGCTATGTGGAAAATTGCCCAGGTATGTCCTGTACACAAAAAGCAGGACAAATCCAACCCAGCCAATTACTAGCCCATCAGTCTACTCTTAATCATCAGTAAAGTAATGGAAGGGTTCACCAACAGTGCTATTAAACTGCACTTGCCTAGCAATAACCTGCTCACCGATACCCAGTTGGGTTCCGCCACAGCCACTCAGCTCCTGACCTCATTACAGCTGTGATACAAATATGGACAAAAGAGCTGAACTCCTGAGGTTAAGGGGAGAGTGATTGCCCTTGATATTAAGCCACATATGATCGAGTGTGGCACCAAGGAGCCCTAGCAAAATGGGAGTCAATGGGAATCAGAGAGAAAGCTCTCCATTGGTTGGAGTTATACCTAGCACAAAGGAAGATGTTTGTGGTTGTTGGAGGTCAGTCATCCCAGCTCCAGGACAGCACTGCAGAAGTTCCTCAGGGTAGTGTCCTCAGCCCAAACATCTTCAGCTGCTTCATCAATGACCTTCTTTCCATCATAAGGTCAGACGTGGGGATGTTCGCTGATGATTGCGCAATGTTCAGCACCATTCATGACTCCTCAGATACTGAAGCAGTCCAAATGTAGCAAGACCTGGACAATATCCAGGCTTGGGCTGATGAGTGCCACACAAATGTCAGGCAATAATCATCTCCAACAAGAGAGAGAATCCAACCATCGCCCCTTGATGTTCAATGACATTACCATCACTGAATCCCCCACTAACATCATCCTGGGGGTTGACCAGAAATTGAACTGGACTAGCCATATAAATACTGTGGCTACAAAAGCAGGTCAGAGGCTAGGAATCTTGCAATGAGTAGCTCACCTCCTGACTCCCCAAAGCCTGTCCACAATCTCCAATGCCCAAGCCAGGAGTGTGATGGAATACTTCCCACTTGCCTGGATGACTGCAGCTCCCACAACACAAGAAGCTTGACACTGTCCAGGACAAAGCAACCCAATCAATTCGCCACCTCATCCATAAACATTCACTCCCTCCACCACCGACACACAGTAGCTGCAGTGTGTACCATCTACAAGGCTCCTTCAACAGCATCTTCCAAACCCATGACCATCGTCATCGAGAAGGACAAGGGCAGCAGAAAGATGGGAAAACCACCACCTGGAAGTTCCCCTCCAAGTCACTCACCATCCTGACTTGAAAATATATCACCGCTCCTTCACTGTCGCTGGGTCAAAATCCTGGAACTCCCTAACAGCACTGTGTGTGTACCTACACCACATGGACTGCAGCGGTTCAAGGTGGCAGCTCACCACCACCTTCTCAAGGGCAACTAGGGATAGGCAAGAAATGCTGGCCCAGCCGGTGAAATGCACATCCCATGAATGATTAAAAGTTTTCAGTCCCTGTAAATACTCAAGTAGTTTTTCCACAATTACAAGAACATTGCTCACAGAAGTCTGCGGAATCACTACTCCGGGCACAAGTTTTGACTGTATATATCTGAAGTTTACTTCAGATTAACTAGAAAAACTTTAAAATGACCAAGGGGAGGATACTCCCCTCATTGGGCAAGCATGGCTGGTGTGCCCAGGAGTGGCCGCAAAACTGTCCACCACCCACGATTTCATACTGGCTGGCCAATTAACGGCCAGCCAGTGTGAAAGTCATGCTGGGAGCTTCAACGCTGCCGGGGGTGGGGGAGAGCACGAGTGAAGATTCGAAAAATAGGGAAAACATGTCCCCACATGCGAGTCTGCCACATGATAAAAGGAACATGTGAAAAATGAGTTTAAAAATTTTAATTGTTTTTCAGTCATTGTTGGAAACCTCATCCTGCCCACGGATGAGGTTTTGCAAAATTACGAAGGCTGCCTGGCCTATTCGCCCACCCGTCAACTGTAAGGTTGGATGGGCAGCGAAAAATTCAATTTAATTAATTGATTAAGGGCTCAATAGCCTTAATTGTCAACGGGCGCACTGCCGACTTTTGCGCTGCCAGCTGACCAAAATACTGCGTGAGTATGCGGTGACGTTGGGACGCTCACCTGAGGTCATCGCACACTATTTCATACTCGTGCATGTCAGGGGCGCGCTCGCATGCCAAGCTGAAAATCCTTCCCCAAGTTTTGGGAATAACTGATCAACTGGATAAATGGAAGCACATTTGCAACATTTATCAAAGATGGGAAATCAATTTTATTGCTAACATTTGATGCTATATCTTACTTCAATTTTGATTTCCCTTCCTTTAGCCCTCGACCTGCAGTTAACCTAGGTACACAGATTTTGTATAAATGCATTCTTGATGTAAATGAATGGACAATTCCAATCCAATCTTTATAACATGTTACAGGCCTGGGTAAAGTATAACCCTGATATAGGCATTTAAACATATGCAAATTAGTTGTTTGTAACAGGAGGAAAGGCAGAAGGGGAGATAAAACTGTACTCACCCCCAGCCATCTTGCACCCTTGCTGGCCGCTTGTTGTATTTGGACTTTCTTCAAGGTTACATTATAAATAGCCCCTTCTTCTACCTCTTCGCCCCAGTCTTGGATTGGATTGTGCTGTGGAAGAATCAAACCCAAAATAGAGTAAATCCCTCTGGAGAAGCTCCTGAAATTGTGTGTCAAGAATGTAAGGAGCGTTATATCTAATTATAGACCCCTTCAGGAAAAGTTGAGGAAACTTGGTCTACTTCGCATACTGCTCTCAAAATTACACTAAAATATTCGCAGCAATGCTCACGGGACTTTTCACGCATTTTGAGGAGGCTTTGCAACATTAAATTGACAAGAAATGCAAATTATCCCCATTTCAAAATCTGCAGTAAAAACCCTCCTCACTGTGCTGACATTTTCCTTACATCCACAATGCAAAATCCCTTCACACAGAGAAAGGGAGGTTTAAAAATCAGTTTCTAATATTAGTACAACTCTGCGCATCGGTTTTTAAAACTCAATATTGTACATTTCTATTAGTTTATGTCGCCCATTGATTCATGTATTTATGACACACAGTGCAATGTACAGCATGCCTACATGAGGGGGGGGGAAGAAAGTGACTGCTCCTCTCCCCACTCATGCCCCAGCATTTACATGACAACATCCTGGGAAAGCTCAAGGGCTCAATTTTGATGCCAAATGGGTGCTACAGAAAGAGCAGCATTCCACTTTGAGTGAACACGTTGCAAATCTGTGTTTCGGTTTCCCCTTTGGCTATAATCAAATTAAGCCTAATTAACGTTGGCACAGTAGGAATCAATTAAAAAATGAAACCCACACTTCAAAAATCCATCATGATCCCATGGGATCCTTAGTTTTGAAGCTCAAGCATGAAAAAACCTTATGGAATATCATTTATGTTTACCAGGCAGCAGAAAGGACAACACAATACTTTTCAGACACTGCACTACACTATTCAGTGACAAGGAATGCTAACTACAGAGCTTTGGCTCTGGTTCCCTCAGACCCACTGTTTAAATGGAACTCAAAGAGAAGCATAACCGACTGTACCATTTTATACTTCCAAGGTAACCACATTCGTTTTTTCCTTTTCATGACGACTCCAGAGATCCTTAAGCACTTGGATCTGAAGTTTTAGCAATCCTGTCACATACTCCACTAAGTTCCAAAGCTAAGCAGCACAGTAACAAGTCCATTTCTGGCACAGAGTTCAGCTGCAACTCCTCCCACTAGTATGTGATGCAATGCTTTCCTGTTTGTATCCCTGAACTTAAACCTTTACTTCCAATGTCCCTTTCCACCTCCTCTCCTCCCCCCCCACCCCCCCAAAAATTCTATCCGCTGTTCTGGTCACACAACAGCCCGTCTCCTTCTCATGCTCTGTCTGCATAAAACTTCAGCAGCAAGATTGGACCCCGGCCACTTGCGAGCCAGGTGCTGAAATGAAAAAGACAGTTTTGTCAGCATTAGAACAAAGGGAAGGAGTGGCAGAGAGAGGCGGGTTTTCAGGCAACATTATCTGCCTGTATAGGCTTGTATGAATAATTAAAATCAGGCCAACTCAATTGAGACATCCGCACTGCACCACGTGGCTGTCTATTAACAAAGAAAAACATCTACAGACAAGTAGAATATAAACTTTCCAGCTAAACATACAGTAATTAAATAGAAAGCACCTCAAAACAAAAGCAACTTTCTGTTCACACAGCCCCTTTCATTCTGCACATTTTCAAAAAAAAAGTGTTATTGAGATGATGCCAACAAAGTCAAATAGGATTTAAGTCAGGCGCAGAAAGATAGGACAAGTCCTTAAGTTTTTGGATTACAATATTTTTCACGATTAATTTGATTCTTTTCCCCTCACTCCCTATCTAATGTGAGGGGGAGCAGACTAAAAAGATCAACATTTGCACAATACATAAAAAAGACAAGTCATATTCGTAAAAACTTTCACAGCGGGATAAATATTTGCAAGTGGGAAAATGTTGTTCAGCTGCCAAAGTACTTGCATGAAACCTTCCCCATTAATACAGCAGAAACACTGAATTAGCAGGGTGGTGCTGTGGAGGAGATTGGAGCCAAACCACATGGCTGCACTTTCTAATGGAGATGGCAATAATCAATGGTTAAATACACCTCATTTTTTGACGTATGTCCCAGTAGGCTCATCCTATGTGGGAGGCTTCTCTAGCTAGATTTTGCACATTTATAAATCAATAAATACTGAAAAGATAGCTTCTTGTCACATGCAACTCCAGTACTGGTAGCCAGATTACTTACTAAGCAATCAGGTGGTACAGTTACTTCGAAACAAAAATTCTGGTGATGGGATTAAATCTGGCTGTCAAAGAAATACCCTCCTCTACTTCAGCAAAAACATCAGCATCTAAAAGTACTGAGGGTTTAAATAATAAATCACAAATTTCCTACAAGGATTCGAAACATAATAAAAAAGGATAACCATACAAATTCAACTCCAATGATCGGGTCAGACCCTTTCCCTGCACTCAGACTCTTTTGTACATCTCCCAAACAGCATATCATCATCATACAATGCAATGTTCCCATGGAAACACTAGATAATCTGTATCTGCGTCTAAAAGCACCAAGTGACATTGAGATGCACAGCCTTCTCTCGGGTGTGGAAGACTAGACAGATGCCGAGATAGACATTTGATAAATTGTCACCACTGCTTTGATGACCTTGCTCATCTCATCTCCCTCAAGCACAAGGCAGTCTGCAGGATCCAGCGGGGAAAATAAAATGCAACGAGCACATGTTTCTACAGTAATTAATTTGGCCCGACACACCACAAACTTGCATCTACCAGATACAAAAATGTTTTTTCTAGTTCCTCCACACTTAAGTTCTTGTTTGTTGAAGAATCGTAACTGAAGTGGATGCATCTGTATTCACTGGCAACTGCACACAAGCAAAGAACAAACCTCTGTTTTGCATTATTCTTAAGGAAGCACGATTTTGCTAAATAACTTTGGATACAGCCACATAACTAACTGATAACGTTGTTCAGTATTTGGGGAGTTTTTAAAACAAACTCTGTTCTACAAACACCAGCTTCCAAGTGCTGACCGAGACTGGCGGCCTTTATGTGTGCTTACTTGTCATAACCGCATAGATACTTCAATTCTCAAACTTATTTCAGTTACACAGGTGAATAATTTTTCAATTAAAAATTCAACCCTAGAAAATGCAATATAAAATTCCAGTTTTGTTACTACATAGCTAACAGGATGCCAAATTTCACATTCAAAGAGTAGGAATGTTGCAATGAATTGTTCAAAACCCATCAGCCGGCAGGGTTAAATGTCTTTTTTTTTAAAAAAAACTTGCTGCTTTTAAATGTAACTTTGTATTAAAAAATATAATCATATTTCAATTTCATAAAGAGCTCCATTATTCCAGTCCTGCTCAGCCCTCCCACCTTTAGCTCTATTGTGTTGTACTGAGAAAACCTCACCTTGCAGACTCATAGCAAGCAGCTATAGTTGGACGAACTTTACTTACACCTCCCAACAGAAACAGAGGGCAGTTATAATGTACCACAGGCTCCTTGTTGATCACTGAGTTCAATCACCACCCCGCCCCACATCATCTTCTACCAAGTCTGTTCACTTGTGAACAAGGCCCTTGCCATCCATGACCTTATTGTAGATGGTTGCATTGACATTTCATGTCTCAATAGAAACTTGGCTTACAGGTGGCAACACAGCCTAGTGGGAAGCTTTGAGTAAGGGGCAATATCCTCCACCACCCGCCATGCCCAAACCTCTATGGTGGCACAGCCCTCATGATCTGGTTCCTTCACATATTCCACTGGCACCTCCCTCCAGTGAGCACCTCACCTTGGCGCAGCCCCGGTTCCTTGAAAATCCTCAATCTTACTAGAGTACTGATCGATGAGTCATTTTCCATGATGCCAATTTCCAACTGCCTCACCCCTTAACCCACCCCCCCCCCCCCACCTCTCTCTCTCTATAAAAACTCTCCTACCAATACATATGGCCAACCAACCACTTCTCCATCTTAGCTTCACTATTGTGTTCTGCTGAGTCAACATGATTTGTAGCTGGTATTGTAACAATTCCTTAACGGGCACTGTCTATTTACCTTTCAAGACCACAGACAGCCCTTTCCCAAAAAAATCATCTGATTTCCATACTTCCTGAATCAATGTTTGAGATGATGTTGACCTTTGTGTGACAGCATGGATGTAAACATTTTATCTGATGGAGGGGATATGATTCAGAAGCTCCCCTTGAGGACAAATAGGATGAATGAATGAGTTATATATAGTCTGTCAAATCTGTGCCCATATTTCCTGTAAATCTATGTTAGAACCTCTACAATCAGATTTCCTGTATTGCCACAGTAACAAATCGTCCTAATTAAAATCCTGAATTATACCCTGAGACAGTAAACTACCGCTCCTCCTCAAGCTCCCTGCAGCCCTTGACAGTGAGCCACACCATACCCCATCAAAGCCTCATCACCATAGTCACTCAGCTGACCAGTTCTACTTATCCAGTCGTAGCCAGAAAAATCTCATCTTCTCTTCTTGTTCCTGTACCATTATTGCTTTAAGTTCCAAGGGTCTATGTTTGGCCCCCTCTTCTCATCAACATTCTGCCCCTCAGCAACATTACATCAGGTTCATCATATACATTGGCAACACCCAGCTCAACCTCACCACCACCTTTCTTCACCCCTTCACTGCTCATTTTCTCAGCTTGCTCAGCTCAGTACCCAGTTTTAGATGAACTGTAGCTCCTTCCAATTAAACATCAATAAGACCAAAACCATTGCCTTTGAATCCCTATAAACTATTTCCTTACCATTGCTTTCATTCCTCCCCTCAGGCTGAACCAGGAATTCATAACCTTAGCATCCTATTGGCTCTCAAGGGGAGTCTCTGAATCATATCTTCTCCATCAGAAAAAACTTCTACGTTCATACCGTCACACAAAAGTCTACATCCATCTCAAATATTGATGGCGCACTGGATAGAGACTAAGGCCTCAAATTTAAGAAGCTCATCCTTGGGTTCAAATCTTTTCACAGCTTCAACCCTGCCATTTTTCTTCTCCTCCAGCCCTACAACCCTCCAAGAATTCTGCATTCCTCTAACTCTATCCTCTTACATATCCTCCACTTCCTTTGTCTATCATCAGCAGCCATGCCTTCTGCTATTCAAGCCTGAAACTCTAATTCCCTCCACAGTCCTCTTGGCCTCTCTTCCCCACTCTTTCAAGGTACCCTGGTCCTCACTGCCTCTCTCCCCTCCTTCAAGATACTTCTTAAGGCCACTTTAACCAAACGTTTGGTTACCCCTCCCAAAACCTCCTTTGGCTCAGTGTCAATTTATTTCTCTGAAGCACCTCAGGGCATGTTCCTATGTTAAAGGTTAAAATGAAAATTGTATTACCCATCATGGAAATTCTTCATTATGTAGCATAGCATTGTATAATTCTCATTTACAATTGATATATTGGGCACAGCAGGCAGAAGCCCAGATGCACAACTCATTTTATCAACTGACCTTTTTCTGAGAGGAGATAAGGGGCATCTAGCGTTAAAAAGACCCACTTGAGTATAGCACTCCAGTACACTGTCCTGACCACAAGAACTCAAGGTTTCCTCTCACTAAGGATCAAAAATTAACTCAGTACAAACAGAACACTCTGTGGATGCTTCTGGTCTTCCAACTTGTTTAAACATGAGCCTGACTTTCCAATGTTATTGTAGCACCAACTCTGATACAAAAAAGGTAATATGGTGCAGTAGGGAATGCTCTTCAACTGTGGAACAGTTTATGGTAACTATCCAAAATAGCTATACATCTGATCGTCACTTGTAGCAGATCCCTGACCCAAGAACATTTAGTAGATACTCCGAGTCTAAACAGGAATTCCCAATTAAATTCTTTCAGTTGTTAAGTATTGTGAACATAACCAGTCATAAATCCATAAAAGGTGCTCATCAATCCATAAATACTTTGCATTAGCGATGTTTTTCAAAAAAGAATCAGGTATGGCAGCTATAAATCGATTGGCTGAGGCCCAAACGCTTCAAGTGTAGAACCAAAACATTGCAGATGCTGGAAATCTGAAATAAAAACCAAAATGCTGGAACTGCTCAGGTCTGGCAACATCTGTGGAGAGAGAAACAGAGTTAACATTTCAGGTTGAGATGACTTTTCAGAGTTTAGCTCAGTTTCTCTCTCCACAGATGCTGCCAGACCTGCTAAGCAATTCCTTGTGTCAGTGCACAAGATCAAGAAGGGCCTGTTGCCAAGATCAGTTTAAGACATACCCGCATGGACCAGACCGTGTGTGGTGACTGGCAAACAGAAATGGGGTCCTCCTGCACCAACGCTGGCGGTTCACATTTTATACTCTTATGTAGAAGTCGACCTTTGAAGCTTCGCAAAATCCTTTTTTTCTTACCAGTACAGAAGGTGCCTGTGTGGCTGAAATGATCCAACACTAATTCCCGTGCTTTGCTTTCGCCACTTGGCCCCGCGTCTTTGATTCAAGGATTTATTTATTTTTCCCCCTCTCGAATGACGCAGTGATCACCACCCTCATCTCCGTGACCAGAACACAGCCTATCCTCCAACAGAGCCCCATCTCACCCCTCACTCTAACCTTAGCGCGGAATTAAATTTAAAAAAAAGTCCATTAAAAAAAGTGAAACGAATTATATCTTCCTGTTGCAAGGCCAATGATTGATTCTAATTCAGATTCAAATCTCCTAACTGAATCTTTATGGGTTGAAATTAAGCTGGCTTCAAATGGCACGAGCTCAACAAACAGAGGTCGGTTTTGCATAAACTCGTCCAAGAAGCTCTGTAGCCAACCTCCTGCAGTGTTTTAGAAGAACAAAAAGACACTGCAGTTCCCACAAAAAGCACTCCCACTCCTTTGCAAATCGGTTTGCAGGGTAATAAACCGAGCAAAATTGAGACGAATGGCCAAGAATTAACGAAGCCTTTTAAGAATATATGATTCATCTGGCTGTAAAAACGTACACCTTCAGACAGTGGTTAATCAACTTGTCACTTCGGGGGCCAGGTCAGTGAATCACTGCTTTAATACAGATAAACCTACTTAAAAAAAAAATCACTGACAATCTTCAGAAACATCTTGAGGAAAACAACCATTTAAAGTGACCAACCGCTGAAAGTCAGCTCAGCAACCATTCCTACTGTACTCTAGCATGCTCCAGAAACAGTAACCTCTGTAGCATCTGCAAACAATTTTCCACTTAAAAGTGCATCCAACTATGCCATCTAAATCATTACTCTTTCCACCCCCACATTATACAGAGAATTTTTTTGTTTTATATCATCTTGGTTCCAAGCAACTACTAGTGTCTGCAGTCAGAGAAATACATGGTTGCAGTATTTAGGCGGGGTCCAAAAACATTTAGAAATCATTCTGAATCATGATTATAGGATATTATTGATTCTGTGGACAGCAACGTCTGACAGTGATTAAACATTACGAGGAAACAAAATAAATAATTTGCATTAGTGTCTTTCATCTGTGCAAGGAATCCCAAAAGTGCTTTACAGCCGGTTAGTTACTTTGAAGTGTAATGCAGGAAACACCACAGCACAATTTGCATACAACTGCGTTTCACAAAACAATAACAACACACTGACAATTTTAGATATGCTGGTTGAAGGATAAACATTGATCAATATTGACCAATGTTACCATATATCACGGCATAGCTCCCGCTTTTGGAAAGATTTTGCGAAGCTTCAGAGGTCGACTTCTACAGAGTGTAAGATGTGAACTGCCAGTGTTGGTGCAGGAAGACCTCATTTCTGTTTACCGGTTGCCATGCGCGGTCTAGTCTGTGCATCTTCTTGACAACAGGTGTTGCTGTACATGGTGCAGGTCTGGTCCATTCCTCACTCCTGCACAGTGGCAATCACCTGAGCCATCTTTCGCTTTAGCTGGAGGTCGAAAATGGATCATGTTTGCAGGGAAACGATATACACGCCTCTAGATAAAAGGTGGTAAAAATGTGCCCAATGTTGCCCTCATCCTGATGGCCATCATGATGTGTGCATCAAGCTGTGCATAGGCCCTCAGTACACAAACACCAAGTGTTACTACGTGCTGAGGTTCTACCTGTCCCCGGTGTTGTGAAGGATAGGTCTGGCCACGCTGCCGCGGAACGCTCCAAGTAGTTGGACCGTGCCGTACCACCTGTCCCTCGTGGAAAAATTTATGCAGAGAAACACCTTTGACCACAAATCCATCAGGCAGTGGTCGGCACTTAATGTCCTAGAGGCCCTGTGGGAAAAGGCGATGGTGAATCCTGTCGGATGGTTCCCCGAGCAGACTGTCAAAGTCATTTGGCAGAATGCCTCAGCGCCAGAACTTTCTAGCAAGAACCAAGATGTAGCTTGGTTGGTGGTGAGAAAGGCCCTCCCCGTCAGATCCTTTCTACACACCAAGAGCCTCAACCACTCTGCACGTTGCCCTTGAGGTGGGGAAGACACCGTTGTTCACCTACTTGTGGAACGTGCCTTTGCAAAGATGGTTTGGAGAGAGGTGCAGTGGTTTTTGACAAGGTTCATCCCGAGCAGTTCTGCGACATAGGACTCTGCTCTATGGGCTGTTCCCAAGGGGGGCACACACAAACATCAACTGTAGCTGGAGGATCATCAACTCAGTGAAAGACGCTCTTTGGTCTTCCTGAAACTTGCTGGTTTTCCAGTGCAAAGATTTGTCCATGACCAAGCGTTGCAGACTGGCACATTCCAAGGTCCAGGACTACATGCTGAGGGGTGCACTAAAACTTGGGGCAGCCGCTGCAAAGGCGAAATGGGGAAAGGTCGCTGTCTAAGAACTTTCTGCCATAGTGCACCAAGGGGCTGTATGACACTCAAAGGATGGATGCAGTGAATACTAAATGTATCATAATTGTATTGAAGCACCTCAGAGTGCAACATGTCGATAACTTGAATACATTGCATTGTCCGTAATGACCATGTTGAGATGTCTGTAATGTTCATTGATTGTATTAAAACATCTCTTGATCTGTGAAAAAGTTGAATATGATTGCACATTGTGATGGCCATTTTGAAATGTTGTGTAATGTTCAGATATTTTATGAATAAAGTATATTTTTCAAAAAATGTCCGCTTGATCCCATGCACTGACACACAAGGAGAGTATAACCCTGAACATGTAACCCTGAGTTGAAAATTTGAGGCCCACTCCCAACGAGAGTATAGCCCTAAACATATATTTATTAGTTGAAAAATGGAGGTCAACTTATATGCCGAGGAGTATAGGCCTAAATGTGCATTTTGACACCAAACTGGTTCCCGTACGCCATGATCTAGGATAACTACTCCATTATTGGTGGCCTAGGTCCTAAACTCAAATTCCCTCCCTGAACACACCCCCCTACCTCCCTTTCTTTAAGATACTCCTTAAAGCAATATTGTTATAAAAGAGTTATGTTTTATGTGGCTCTGTGCCAAACCTTGCTTCTGTGATGCACCTTGGGACATTTTATTCTATTAAATGCATTATATAAACAGCTGTCACAAAATACTATCACGGAATCTTTAGTGTCCGCCTGAGGGGGAAAAATGACACCTCCAACAGTGTAGCATTCCCTCTGCACTGCACTGAAATGCAAACCCAGGTTACATGCTCAAGTCACTGTTGTGGGACTTGAACCCACAATCTTCTGTTGAGAATGCTCCCACTGATCCACAGTTGACAGTAAGCAGTATCCATTACAAAAGAATACACTTTTCAAAGTTCAACATTAAAAGTAATAAATCAGTTTATACAATTCAGTTGTTCCCTACAAGAATACACGTACAATTTCTAAAAGACTTTTTAAAAATTCATTCACAGGATGTGGGCTTCGCTGGCCGGGCCAGCATTTATTGCCCAACCCTAGTTGTTCTTAAGGTGAGCTACCTTCTTGGACCGCTGCAATCCATGTGGCCAGACTTAGTGTTTGAGTATTACTGTTGGGTGAACATAAGTAATTTATCTTCATTTTCTGATCATGAAGACCGCATGAATTGTTCTAGAAATGAAGAAACCGTGTCTATTTTGATAGGACAATTTCAAGGCAAACTACAAGGCTGATGAGTAAGAGTTAATAAAAAGATCGAGAACCTGACAGAGAAATTATGGTCAATTTTTGACAGAAATCAACAATTAAAAATGGAGACACAACTCATGACTTCTACTTAATTTTGTCCATCAGATTTTTAAAAGCTGAAAAGAACAAAGAAAATAAACTAGCTTAAAAGTCAAAGACTTGAAAGCCAGTAAAAAGTGTATGGCCCATGCAAATTAATATTGGATTTGAAATGACCATCTATTCCGTAGGCTCATAACATTTAATAAATTAGATCAAAAGAGATCCAAGAATAAAAACTGAGATCAATCACTGGATATGTTTGACAACTGAAAAGAAATGCCAAATACTGTTGCACAACACTCCCTTTTAAATTGCTGATATTTGGGCCTTCCTAGAATCAGGTTCATTCAGTCCACTTGCACAATTTGTCATCACACTGTGTTCCAATTTAGTCCTTAAAAACATCACCTGAAAATAAACGTATTCCCAATAGAAGAGGATGCCGAATTATTGGAGGGCTCCCAGAGCAAGAGAGTGAGAGGAAGTAAACAGAGCATAAGACAGACTATGCATGAGGAAAACAAAATAAACAGTACAAAGCAGTTATTGAGTGAAAGTGGAAGAGGGAGGTGGGGGGAGTTGGGCAGGGTTTATAGTTATGCTTCAACAACAGGCGAAACTACACTTCAAAAGCTAATTAATATCTTTGGCAAACATATTTAAATCTGTTGTTTGTTCAGAGGTGTGGTATCAAAAAGTGACAAATTGAAGGCAGTATTATTCTAAAGGCAACTGACCTTTGCTTAACTAGATCCACGCTCAAGTTGAATGATGTTTTGGATTTGCTTTGAGGTGCTCTGATCCATTTAGCAAAATATCAACAGCCAATATACAGCATTATTGCTGTTATTGGCTTGAAAGAGAATTAGAAAAAGCACTACAGTAGGTCCCATTTGTCAACAAATGGGAGACAAGTACTGGCCTTCAGAGCTGATAATGAAAAAAAGTTACACATGGGGTGTAAAGTGAAAAACAATCGATTTACAAAATAGGCACCATAAGGAGTTTACAGAGTAAGATGTTAATACGCAAGTTAAATTTTTAAATCCAATTGTCCAAGTCTCAGGCATGTGCAAGCAAGTCTGCAAGCAACTTCCTTTAAGCCCAAGGATGGGCATGCTTCACACTGACAATTCCTTTGTTAGATATTTCAAGCAATTTTTGTTTCTAGTTCTATTGTGACTGCACTGGATATTGGGTACCTGGAATAGACAGTTTCGCTTGGATAGCTAATTCTGCAATTAGCACTTTTGGAATTGTTTATGATTAACATACCAAACAGACAAAGCCACTCACATGCAGATAGCACAACCAAAACAGAAAGCAATGTGGCAGCTAGTTAATTATACCCACTGCCTATGTCCCAAAGCTATAATCCAAACCCAAAATTGTGGATATTTATTTTGCAATCATTTCAGAGCCATTGACCTGAAAATGCACTTCCAATTTAAGAAAGCCTTACCTTAAAATAGCATTGCCACATTAGTGTGAGTACAGCACCAAACAAACAATATTGGTAACATTAAAAAAGGTAGTGGGTGGATAAATTACAGGCAACCTTATGGGAAATAGCCACTTGCTTTACATGGATTGGTTTCCACTTCTTTAAATCGAGTAATCGAAGCTAGTTGTGGTATCTCTGTAATATCCCATAAGCTGGCTAATACAAAAAGGGAATCATTCAATCTCCTTCTACAGACTTGTGGTAAAATGTTCATTCCATTAAACATTATTCTAAGAGTAGCAAAGAATGCAAAATATCTGATTAGAACCTTCAGCACATACAAAACATATGGAAAAGTCAAATAGTTTGACTTTGTGTTTACACTGGCATCTGTCAACAGCATAAGTTGGTATAAATATGTAAAACAAAGCATATTTCACTCCATGATCATTTCCCATTTAAACAACTTGCACAGCCTTCTGCAAACTAACCATATGCTCTCTCACACATACAGTATCACTGGATCCTAACCTGCATTAGCAATGTTAAAAAAATGCAGTGGGTGGATAATTCATGGTCAGAATTTTTTAAGTAGCAGCACAGTTTAATTAAATGCTCACTGCCAGGTGCTACGTTCAAATTAATGGAACCCTGGGCATTCAAAAGGACCAATGCCTAAACTTAATGGTGAGTTTATTCAAAGCATCTGCAGATTTTAGAGTAAGGAAACAAAATTACAGAGGGAAAAGGGGTTTTAAAGAAAACAAACAACTATTTAGATCTTGTTGGCTCTCCCAGTTTGAAGGTTATGTGCCTGATGTGCGACATATTTTTTCCAGATGTCAGCTTCTTGGCAAGAACTGTTATGAACAAAAATAAAGTATCTGCATGGATTACCCATTTTGACTCCACAGGGAACTGTACTGTACTCAGCAATTCCTATCCAATTTTGCAGGCAAGATCCTAGGGAAAACAATGGAGAACATTCCTTCATCTCCATTCAGGTGCTGAACAAGTCAGCTAAACAAAATGAATGGACACAAGCCATCTTTCAGAGGTGATCGACAATCAATATGATGTTTATGTTCACCCAAAGCTCCAAGTGAAACGAGTCACTTGAGCACCGGCAAGAATTCCCTATATCTAACCCTTTCCTTGGTTTCCCAATTTCTACAATCGCCTCCAGCAGGACAACAGTCCGAGGTAGCTATGCTCCTTTATTTCAGGCCTCTTGAACATTCCTGATTTTAATCACTCCAGTGATACAGCAAGGTCTGCAATACCCTCCCTAAACTTTTCCAGGTCATTTTCCTCCTTTAAACAGTCCAAAAAAACCTCCCTCTGACCAAAGTTTTTGATCATCTGCCCTAATCTCTCTTTACATGTCTCATCATATCTAGTTTTAGAAATCGACAATAACGAAACTTGATATAACTCATTACATTGAAGGCACTATAGAATACAAGTTTTTTCCCCCCCCCATTACTGCAGTCTTGCCATTGTTTCTTGAATTACAACTACCAAGCTAATATAAAAGCAAAATACCGCAGATGCTGGAAATCTGAAATAAAAACAAAAATACCTGGAAAAACTCAGCAGGTCTGACAGCATCTGCGGAGAGGAATACAGTTAACGTTTCGAGTCCGTATGACTCTTCATCAGAACTAAGAAAAATAGAAATGAGGTGGAATATAAGCTGGTTGAAGGGGGGGGGGGGGGGGGGTGGGACAGGTAGAGCTGGATAGAGGGCCAGTGAAAGGTGGAGGCAAAGAAGAGATTGCCAAAGATGTCAGACAAAAGGGCAAAGAGGTGTTGACGGTGGTGATACTGGCTAAGGAATGTGCTAATGATGCCATTAAGGGTAGAAAGCAGGACAAGCAAGTGACAGATAGCCCTAGTGAGGGTGTGGGGAGAAGGGATCAAAATAGGCTAAAAGGTAGAGATAAAACAATGGATGGAAATACATTTTAAAATAATGGAAATAGGTGTGAAAATATATATAAAATATAAAAAAATTATAAATTATTGGAAAAAGGGGAATCGGAAAGGGGGTGGGGATGGAGTAGAGAGTTCATGATCTAAAGTTGTTGAACTCAATATTAAGTCCGGAAGGCTGTAAAGTGCCTAGTCAGAAGATGAGGTGCTGTTCCTCCAGTTTGCGTCGAGCAAAATTATTACATTTTTTCTAGGTCCAGACAAGACCATGAAGCAACACTAAAGCAGTCATTGATGTACCGGAGAAAGAGTTGTGGGAGGGGGCCTGAGTAGAACTGGAACAAGGAATGTTCCACATACCCCATAAAGAGACAGGCATAACTGGGGCCCATGCGGGTACCCATAGCCACACCTTTTATTTGGAGGAAGTGAGACCATAAGACATAGGAGCAGAAATTAGGCCATTCGGCCCATCGAGTCTGCTCCGCCATTCAATCATGGCTGCTAAGTTTCTCAACCTCATTCTCCCGCCTTCTCCCCGTAACCTTTGACCCCCTTACTAATCAAGAACCTATCTATCTTGGTCTTAAATACACTCAATGACCTGGCCTCCAGCGCCTTCTGTGGCAATGAATTCCATAGATTCACCACTCTCTGGCTGAAGAAGTTTCTCCTCATCTCTGTTCTAAAAGGTCTTCCCTTTACTGTGCCCTCGGGTCCTAGTCTCTCCTACTAATGGAAACATCTTCCCCACGTCCACTCTATCCAGGCCTTTCAGTATTCTGTAAGTTTCAATCAGATCCCCCCCATCCTTCTAAACTCCATCGAGTAGAGACCGAGAGTCCTCAAACGTTCCTCATATGTTAAGCCTTTCATTCCTGGGATCATTCTCGTGAACCTCCTCTGGACCCTCTCCAGGGCCAGCACATCCTTCCTGAGATATGGGGCCCAAAATTTCTCACAATATTCTAAATGTGGTCTGACCAGAGCCTTATAAAACCACAGCAGCACATTCCTGTTTTTATATTCTAGTCCTCTCGAAATAAATGCCAACATTGCATTTGCCTTCCTAACTACCGACTCAACCTGCAAGTTAACCTTAAGAGAATCCCGGACTAGGACTCCCAAGTCCCTTTGCACTCCAGATTTCTGAATTCTCTCCCCATTTAGAAAATAGTCTATGCCTCTATTCTTCCTACCAAAGTGCATGACCTCACACTTCCCCACGTTGTATTCCATCTGCCACTTCTTTGCCCATTCTCTTAACCTGTCCAAATCCATCTGCAGCCTCCCCGCCTCCTCAATACTACCTGTCCCTCCACCTATCTTTGTATCATCTGCAAACTTAGCCAGTTTCTTCATCTAGATCATTAATGTATAAAGTGAAAAGTTGTGGTCCCAACACTGACCCCTGCGGAACTCCACTAGTCACCGGCCGCCATCCTGAGAAGGACCCCCTTATCCCCACTCTCTGCCTCCTGCCAGACAGCCAATCTTCTATCCATGCTAGTACCTTGCCTCACCATGGGCTCTTATCTTACTGAGCAGCATCCTGTGTGGCACCTTGTCAAAGGCCTTCTGGAAGCCCAAGTAGATAACATCCATTGGCTCTCCTTTGTCTGACCTACTCATTACCTCCTCAAATAATTCTAACAGATTTGTCATGCATGACCTCCCCTTGATGAAACCATGCTGACTTTGCTCGATTTTACCATGCACTTCCCAAGTATTCTGAAATCTCAGAGACGAGCTTAAGGAGAAATTGTTCAGTGAGAGAACAAGTTCAGCCAGATGGAGGAGAGTCGTGGTGGATGGGGATTGTTCAGGCCTCTGTTCGAGCTAATAACCTTTGAACCAGGAAGGACATGATTTTAGAAAGATCGAGTCTTTTTGGTCAGTTTTCTGCCCTCACACGAAATGTGAACGTTGCTATCCTCTGTTCCTTTCAATCTTGAGCAGCTGGTCATCAATGGACAGACACTTGTTACTTGTCACTAAATTGGACTCATCACACATCGAGATGTGAACTGACAGCTACCAAGGAACATGCTCCAGTGTGTGAAACAGGTGTTGTAACAGCTCTACTGTCAAGCCATCATTACAGCTCAATGAGCTTAGAGAATATATTTCCTTTTTTTTTTGAAAACAATACTCCACTGGGAAGATAAAATATTTCAATGCAGAGGAGGTGGAAAGGTCTTGGACTGTCACCTGTCTAAAGAATTCCTACAAGACAACATTAATGCGAAGGCCCATTCAAAACATTCCAATTATCAGACCGCATAACCACAGTGAATGGAACATCAAGGACTCCCGATGCTGCGTTTCAGCAATGATTTGAAATCATTCCCGAAGGTTTGGTTGCACGATCCACTCTGGTTAGGCTAAATTTAGCTGTTTCCTAAAAATGCATGAAGCAGGTAGTCTGCCCCAAGTGCTTAAACATAGGATTGGCTTAAAAACAATTATAATGACACAGTCACTATTCGAAATTAACATTGCACTTGCATAACATCTGAAGGAGGGGCCGGTTAAGTTAGTTGGCTAGATGGCTGGCATGTGGTTCAGAACAATGCCAAAAGATTGGTTCGATTCCCATTCTGGCTGAGGTCAAGTTAGGGCCTGCCCAGAGGGTGGAAGGCAATGGCAAACCACCACTGATTAAAAACTGCCAAGATGACAGCTCAGGATGAAGCATCGGCAGACATTGAACCAAGGACCTGCTTTAGGGCAATGGCTCCAGTGTTGGCTGTGCCTTCAGCTACTAAAGCCTCAAGCTCTGGAATTCCCTTTCTAAATCTGTCTCCTTACCTCTCTTTCTCCTTTAAAGATACTCCTTAAAGCCTCCCTGTCTTTGACCAAGCTTTTGATCATCTGCCCCAATATCTCTGCGGTCCAGCGTCAAATTTTGTTTTATACCATTACTGAGAATTGCTTTGGGAAATTTTATGTAAGAAATGCTATATAATGTGAATAGTTGTTTCATTGTTTTATCTTAATTATCTCCAGACCACGGGTTGTTTCCTAACTTGGGGGAAACGTGCTTTCAAGTATCTGGCAGCTCTACTCTGGCGCGAAGTGCAAGGAGATACGTGAACAACCACTGGAATGACTCACCACTGATTTCATCTCTGTCTGGGGAAAGGCTCGAGCCATTGTTTGTTCTTTCCACTGATGTGCAAGGAAGATAGGAAGTTTGACATCTGGGAAACTGTCAGCCATAATTGCTGTCCCAACACGTCATAGTGCAACTTGTTCACACATGAACATGGTGTGCTAACAGAAACCAATGATATTATCCCTCTAGTTGTTTAAATATATTCTACCTTCCTTTGTCACAACGGGCATACCAAAATGGCCTGTAAACAGTAGTTCCTGCACTAATCTTGCTTTGCCTTTGAAAAAGTGCCTTGAAGTGCTATGGCAGTCCAAAGATGAAATAAAATAAAGCTGTTCACAGGTTAATTTAACTAAACAGACCAACTTTGTTGAGTGCCTGCCAAGTGCAAGGAAGACATTTGATAAATCAGTATAATCTGCTTAGAAACCCATCAACATGTGGCACATGCGCATCATAACTGCATTTTTTCTCCTAACCAATCAAGACTAACCTTTCAACAGATGTCAAAGCTGCTCTCAATTGTTCTGGAACAGTAATTCAGAAAACAAATTAGGTTGGGTAGATTCTAACTGTACGCTAAGAAACTCTGATAAATTAGTCACTTTATTCCACACTTGTTTTTCCATATTGCACATTCATTAGTTATTTGGTTCATGCTGGTTGAGGCAGTCCAGTGCTCTCTCATATAAACAATTAAAACAATTTAATTTTGAGAATGTTACCTGTAGAAGACTACCTGAAAGGGTATTTTAAATATTTATACCAAACCTACACATATGACTCAAAAGGAATCACTCACTCATACAGTGCACGCAACTTCATCTTCAAAACCTGTGTTCCCCATCACCCAGAAGGCCAAGGACAGCAAATGCACCACTTCCATGTTCCACACCAAGCCCCAAGCCACCCAACATGGGACATATATCACTGTTCCTTTACAGTCACTGTTTCAAATTCTAGAACTCATTGCCCACACCACTTTGAGACTACCTTTATCACACAGACTGCAATCTTTCAAGAAGGTAGCACATTATCACATTCTCAAGGACAATTAGGGATGGGCAATAAATGCCCTATTGTCTGGAGAAGACTTAGAAAAAAATTATATAATCAAGTTATGAAAATTAACTGCTAGGTATCCAGCAAGACTGCTGACACTTTGGAAGAAAGAAATTTCAAAGAATTCAATGCTGGTGATATTCTGCAAACTTCTTCAATAATTTAACATTAAATTACTTTGCTACATTCCCCAAATTGAGGCACTACTAGAATGAAGATGATCAGCAGGGGCAAATAAACAATGAGGCAACTTTACAAAACTATGATGGTATTAGTTTAGTTTTCACAAACTGTTGGCGTTAGATTGCAATGGCACTGCACTATGGAGGTCCTACAAAAAACATCTATACATTCATATCATATATCCAGAAAGGTGTAAAGGAGCTGTGGTGAATTACAATTCCTGAAATAAGATAGATATGGCTATGCTGGATCCTGCAACGTTCAGCTGGCCAGAATTACTGCTCGTTAATCCAACTAATCAAACACCAGGATTGACAAATACAGAAGTTGGGTGTTTTTTTTCTAACATTGCACAGCATCAGACTGGGGTGTCCGATCAGCCATCACAAAATATTTACTACTCTCCACAGTGAAAGAGGCTGACAGCTCACAGTTACACATCCCAGGGTTGACTGCCGCTCAAACCTATTTTTCTCAGTTGCTCAAGTCATGTCTATTCTTAGAAACAATTAAATGGAGCAGCGTACAGAAGCAAGGAATATATCTTTGCGATGAAGAAACAAATCGACTCCTCTCTCAGTCCATTGGAATCATGCCTAACGCTAATCTTGCGACATAAATGGGGTGAGAGGCTTGTGGCTCCAAGCTTCTCTCTCATCCAACTAGGGACAGAGTGAGTGGTGACCAGTAAGTGGTATATCAAAGCTAACAAGGGTTATAACACTCTCCGCTGTACATATTATCTGAACAGGTACAAAATTTGATAATAAGATGTTGGACAAGTGCAGGGATGAGGTTTGCCAAAAACATTGATACAAATCTGCATAGAAATCAATCAAGGTGCCATTAAAAATGGGCACCATCATAGCCTCGCCACACTGATATCCATGACTTTTTAAATAAATGCAGAAAAATAGGCTGTATTTAAGATTGTGATAATTTCACAAATGCAAAATAAACTATTAAAAAAAATTGAGCAATGTCTCGAAACTATTTGATTCAGCTACAGCAAAAGACAGTGATCAAGTAATTTGAAGGGCATCCTTTTCTTTCACTGAAGCAGGCAAACTCAATTTTAATCAAACAAACTTATTGTAGATCCCAGGGCATTCAGCAAGATTGTATTTCTAATGGACGCAGGTTTTGAGAATGGGATATAATCTCAAGAGTTATCATCCTGTTCACAGCCATAAATAAAAATGGGGGGACAAAAACTTATCATTATAATTGGCTTTGAGTCAGCCAAAATCAATGGCCAGTTATGGACACCAGCAGTGTCCAAGAAAGAAGTCGAGCTTTTGGATAATGGCTGGACGTTTTAGTAGTTCCAGATTAAGTCAAACAGAGTTTTCACTTAATTCATTGGCGGTTGAAAAGGTGACAGCGCAGGTAGCTGAACACAAACAAGTCACCTCGAGTAAAGCAATCATTCAGATCCTGCAGCTTGTATGTTACAAAGACACACATCAGGCTGACATATCGAGTGCTCCTCCTTCAGCAAGGTCGATAATGTGTCCAAGTCTCAAACAATGTTCAACAGCTCAAGATAATAAACACAAGAATCCCACAGCTGAACAGCTTTTGATGTACACTAGAAAGCCTAAACAAACCAAAGACTTTCCAATTCTCTACAGCTGTTTACTCTTATTTCCACTGTTGGATGTGCCACATATAAACAATCACTCCTCCATTAGCCACATTTGTTTATTTAAGTTAGAAGTTAAACAACATAGCTCATAATTGTTTTTCTATATTATTTTTTCTTTGAGACTTCCAGCACAATCAAAAATACTTGGGTGCCAGCTTTATCATATTTAGGTAAACACAAGCACTAAGAGCCCTCAAGCCGAACATTTCACTTGATTATTTGCGAGGAGACAGTGAATACAAATAAAAGGAGACACAAAAATACATTGCAATTTTTTTTTTGTAAAAATGGAGTTTTCTTGATAGATCGGTTGCTAGTATGGGATTGAGCCAGATTTGGAAAACTCTAGGTTTGTAACCTTGATTGTGTCAGGTTTCAACCAGGAAGGAGTTTGAACATTTGAACTTGCTTCAGAAGCTCTGGTGAAGCAAGAGTTCAAATACACCAAGATTCCTATTCCTCACTGCCACAGCGGGCAATTCCTGTCCGTCTTTCTGGGGACTGGGTCATTATGGGATTGTTTAGTGGTGATGCTGATAAGTGCGATTCTGCCAGAGAGCAATCCAATCTCAATCAGATCATGAACCATCATCAAACCATCCTAGCATGCCACCAGATAGAAAAAAGGAACTCGAGCAGAACTGAAGATTTATCATTGCTGAATTAGCTGCAGCTCACCCACAAGTGTTTAAAAACCATTCTTAGAGAAATATTTTCTGTTGGTGCTTTTGAGAATGTAACTCTGCCGTTATTAGTAAAAATCACTCAATGGCAGTACTCAATGGCTGGCAAGGTGATGCTAATCCCTGATAGAGCCCTAGATTGCAAGAATTTAAAATTTCAGGTTTTGCAAAACATGCACTCAAAAGGTGATCCTGTAGTGTGAGAACCCTAGGACAGGAATAGACAATAAGGATAATAAAACCAAGAAGCCAATTAACACTGTCCCAAGCCCACCAAGGATGTTGTGTACTCACTCAGCAGAGCCATAACATGAACATGTGAGCAATACGCACAGGCACAGACATGTTTATAATTACAGCAGATGGAGGAGAAATAAAGTTGAAGGTTAAATTCCAATATGTGTTTGTAATGCTGAAGCATGACTGCTTTCCTCAAGGCTTGCAGGAACAGCAGTCGGCCATTCAGCCCCTCAAGCCTGTCCCACTATTCAAATCAAATCTGTACCTCAACTCCACTTATCCACCATTACATGGAGGGCAAGTTCCCAGATTTCCACTATTGCTTGTGAAAAAAAGTGCATCCTGAATGGCCTAACGTGAAGATAATGCCTCCTTACTCTAGATTACCCAAGTGGAGAAAATGGCCTGGATTTTGAAGTCAGCAGTGAAGTGACTAGCAGCTGACCTCGAAGCAAGCTGCAGACAAACGATTTAGCGATCACTCTGGTGTAGATTTCACCTTTCACAATTTCATTCCAGCGCAAGTGTAAAAAACAAGGATCTTTGGAATTCTCAGGCAGGAAATCTGGATGTAAAATGAGCCAGTTACCTTCATTTACAGGATGTTGGCTTGGTTGGCTAGGCCAGCATTTATTACCCATCCTTAACTGCCCTTGAGAAGGTGGAGAGTTGGGACATGCACATGGGAGTAAGATAGAAGCTGAAATATCAAAGGCTATAGAATCAGGATGATTGAGCATTTAAAAAAGGACTGCGTTCACGCTGCAGTCTCCTCTGAACATGTGGGTTCAAATCCCACTTCTGAAATTTGGTATTTGCAGCCCAGTGGCCAAATGGATAAGACATTTGCCTCCTAAGCCAGGGACTGTGGAAGTCCTACCTGGGGTGGGTTATATTTTCCCGGCATGGATTCAATGTGCTGAATGGCCTCCTGTGTCGTAATGACTGTGACTATGAAATTCAAAAAAAGAAACTTGACACTCCAAACAAAAAAGTTATGAAATTAATTTAGAGATTGTTCAACAGTAGTTACAACTTAACATGCAGTTAATAACCCAGTTACACCTTCCTCATTCAATAAGGTACAGCTTTTTCAAGCATTTTTACAGCAAGACTAACAGCATAAGAGTAGTTCACGTCAATTCAAATGATTTCCAAAGACTTCACTCGCAGGGACTTCAACTTTGTGGATAAGTGGGGAATCATCGACACCAACTTCCAGATTTCACGCTTAACTATAAATGTGCGGATGACAGAAGTTGACAGGCCCACAATTGTAATGTCAGAAAATGCCGACAGTTTCACAATCATTTCAACTGTAAAATCTGGGCAATAGTTTCTATACATTTACCTCAATAAAATTGCTTAATCATATTAAATATCTCAATTAGATCATGCCTTTACCCTTCTAAAAACTCAAGACAATACAAACCAAAGTTTTGCAACCAATGCTCATAATTTAACCTTTTAAAAACTGGTCTCATTTGCAGCTCCTGGGTCGCTCATCATCAAGAAAATGTTCTGGCTTGTGTCTCAGATCCAAATTGGATGACTTCACATTCTCTATTACATCATCCAAATCATTAATATATATAGCAAAAAGACGTGACCCCGGTACAGATCACTGAAGAGCACCATTAGTCCAAACAAACCACTTACCCCTGTCTACTCCTCTGAAGCAATTACTGAATCATGACATAAGGTTACCTCTAATTTCATGTGCTGCTAATCTTGTATGAAACTGCTTTTGAATGTCTACATCAATAACACCCATAGGCACTTACTTATCCACATGCTCATGATCTCTTCAAAGAATTCAATTAAATTAGCCAGATATGATCTGCCTTCACAAAATTATGTTGACTCTCTGAACAGTGTGTACCTGTCCAAGTGTTCAGTCATTGGGTATGACAGATTCTATAGGTATTAAACGGAGAACTGTAGGTACATGAATTTGCTCTCTTTACCTCAAGTAATGGAGCAACATTTGCAATTTTACAATCCAAAAGACACAATTCATGAATCTACAGAGCTTTGGAAAAGTACAATCACCTCACCCATTTCTCTTAATACCGGGGATGGAGATCATCAGGTTCGAAGTTCAGTTCATTTTCCCCCAGTTGTCTTTCTCCCCCACCCACACAAAAACATCTGCTAGGCTTCACCCTTTGACTTAGGTTCTCTTCACTCTGGTGCTTAGCTCCCTTCCTCCACTATGAAAAACGGATACCAAGTACTCGAGATTAACAAATCTGCCTTTTTGTCCATTTATAGCCTCACCTGCACTTATCTTTAATGAATCCATATTCCCATTTAACACTTTTTCCTCACTATAAGCAGCTAACAGGAAAGGTTTTAGTTTTTTTGCAAAGCTTTTTCATGCATCATTCTAGCATGCTCTATTACATTTTTTATTTCTTTGTTGCTCTTTTATAGCCCTCCTACTGTTGGATTTCTACCTTTTTTGCAGTTATGCAACTTTTTCTTTTAGATTGATGCTGTCACTTCATTTGTTGAGTGTGGTTTCTAAACTACACAAGTGGAACATTTGCCTTTTAAGGTTAATGTTACAATCAGGTGAGGGAGAGTTGATTGGCTCCCCTCTTTTCCCTCTCCTTGTTTGGCCATATATTTTTGTAAAAATGGGTATACTTGCCAATTCAGCAAGTGTTTAACTGTTTCTGCACTGTGATAAAAGCCAGTCAGGTTTCCTTGAGTTTTAAGAAAACAGGATAGCTTTTATTGTAAAATAATAAAATACTCTGACTTTTGCACAGGCACACAAATTAGAGTGGAGAAGGGTGCACTCAGAAAGTTAGAGTCCAGAGAAATAAAAGGGGTGTAGAGTTTGTGGAGGTTGGGGACTTGGCTAACTTCAGTGGTCTTGCTACTTTCCCTCGTCAAGGCAATTTAAAGATGTAGACGGACAATTTGTCTGTTCTTCTGATGCAGTAGCATGGGGCTAAGCTCTAAGAAGTCTGTCTGCGGCACCTGGGTAGTTACAGTCAGCAAACAGGGTTCAAAAGCTTGCAAGTTGGGTTATAGAAGGCGCACCGGGGAAGGGGAGACCCCACTCAGGTCATCTTCCATTAGCAACTCAGCAGAGAAAACAGATACTTTAAAACAAAGGGTGGGCTTGTCACATGACCATCTTCCAATGATTCAAATATGGTCAGGGCTAGTGCATTCCATTGAAACTTGATTAGTTCATGTCTGAGAATCTCTCTCTTAACCAGGGTCCCATTGTCCAAGTGTTTAGATTTAATGGGTTGCCTTCACCCAATCAAGTACCCCAGGTGATTGCCTTGATGCTTTACTAATGGGTGCAGGATAATTTCCAAGGTCATTGTCTTCGATGGGATTTTGCAGGCATGGGGTCTCCATTTCAACGGGTTGGAATGTGGAAGACACACCAATGCAAACTGTGTAGCCATCTTTGGCAGCAAGCTCAAGTCGCACTTCAGCCTCATTTCAAAAGGTTCAAATCAGGTTTGCTGCCTGTCGTGACAGTATGCTACAAAATACTTCCCACTACTGGTTTCTAGCCTAATTGTTGGCTATGAGCCAGTTGCCAGTTTATGGTTTTTCAATTTCTCACCCTGCTCCTTAAAGATCAACACACTCACAGAGGCTGTACAAACACCTATGCTAAATAATGACCACAACATGAAACATGGATATTTCCAGTCCTAATACCTCCCGTAAACAATTTTGTCATTCACTAATGGTAATTAAGTACCATTCGAGAAACACCTTGAACAAGCTTGCGGACAAAAATCATTGCTGCATTAGAGTCCTCTAATAGCTTGCTCAAGTGTTCCCATTTATCACAAATGCCACATTAATTGGCTCGGTTCACTGTCTGCCTAGAAGAGCAAATGACAGAAATTTCATTAACCTCATCTCACTCGCACAGCTCTTAATGTTACTGCTTCACCTTGTGTCCAAACTCAATTATCAATGAGCTACGTCATAGTTTATTCATAGAAAGCGATGGAATAATACAATTTGTATGTTAATATGTGCGATATCCATGGGATGCCTCTGAAGGAATGCTGTACTTTCTCTCAATTTCCATTAAATCGCTGTTGTGCATTAATTATTCATGATCTGTTCATAATTAATGAACAGTTTGCTCTCCTCCTTTTCCCCTCCCCCACACCCAACCATCACACCAGCCAGAAAGCAAGAGGTGGGCCTGCTCCCACAAAGGCATCTATGTGCAAGACAGAAATCAGCTCAAATTACTGTCCTCCCTCTTCCCTCCAATGCACAATTGCACAGAAGATCTATAAATATGGATCTTAGATATGATCAAATACAGACAAAAATAGAACTTATTAGTCCATGAAGTAGAATCTGATCAAAATCCTGGTGCTGGCTAGCCCTCCTCTAAGAGCAGCTATGTGTGCGTGTATGATAATATGTACTATGACCAGGTACAATGCCATGCAAGGTTAACTATAGGGCAAGGAGAAAGATTACTTTAAAATATTCATTAAAAAAAAAAGACAGCTATAGGCAGCTCCTTAACATTCTCTTTGATGCAATCATTTTACTTTGCTGCTTGAAATCAAAGCAGACAATAAAGTCACACATGTGCAGACATGTGTACAGTGCCACCTACAGTCATCAAAACGTTGGCTCAGCCATAGGTTATCAACAGGTATTTGGTAACCGTCTGTCTCATCGGTCGTAAGTTAGAAGTGACCATTATAAACCCATGACCCAAAACTCATTGATCCAGTCAGATTTCCGGCATTAAATTAAAAAAAAAAGAGCCTTTATCCCATCAGGGAATTGAAATCTGCTCAAAACTCAGACATTAGCCTGGATTGGAGAGTCTTGTAAGGTTTATCCAGATGAAGAGACCGTGTGGCAGTCACGATTTAGCCTCTCTTAAGGCGGCACAACTAATTCCAGTCAACATCCCCCATAACTTAGATTACCAACACATGACTTAGATTTGAACAACTTTCAAATAAACTGAAGTAAGGCATTTATAAAACCAAAACATTGTTGCTAATCTACTTTCCCTCCTAAAATCTGAAGCCTGGACATGTAGGCGACTAGAAGCGCATTAAAAAAAATAAAAGAGGCATTTTTATCCTGGCAAAGCAGCTTGCAAGTCCCTTTTCTTAGTCTGCAAGTAGACACAGGAAAAAAATATGTTGTGATCACATCATCTAAAAATTCTCTCTAAAATACAATGTGTAAGAATTTCAGTTCAGAAACAAGATATTTAGTAAGTAACTTTGCCAACAGCCAACATGGCATCACTCAGGCTTAAAAAAAAGCTCAATAACTGCAACCCACCCCCACCCCCCAGAACTCTTTTATACTCACATGATAATCCTTCAAATTCACTTATAAATCCACTGTTTAGCATCAAAGGGACTATTGTGACATGCAAAAATTAATTTATACCCACGGATTTCTGAAAACAGAAAAGTAAATGGATCTCAATCTCTTAATTAATAATACAACATAAATCGGTTTACAAGAGTTTTACAGAGTTCTTCAAGCAAACTTCCCACCAACCAATGTGAACAACTGACTTTCATATTTTCACTTCAGTGTCTTCATACTATGTCACCCAAGCATGACTGGACTAGAGGCCTGGGATGTTGCAGTGGGAGGACAGCGAATCCCTTGGCATGTGCAGTCACTGAAACTGACCAACTTTAGGAGTCCACACATGTGCAGGATAACGTGGAAATCCACAAGTCGCTGCTAGTGATTCTACATTCCTGTTGTGCAATAACCTCCCATCACCTTCCCAGAGTGCAAATCTCAAAGTAACCAAAGCATTGAAAAACTTTCACTTCCACATTTTTCTAGGGTTTTTACTGTGAGATGAACAAAGTTCCAACTTATTGAATGATGTGTAATTGGCTTTTAAATGGCATATTAACTTAATAATTACTGTTGAACACTCACATTGGCCCTGGAGAGCTAATTTTATATTTGCGGAGTTAAACTTCTCCATTATAAATCAATATTTTTAAATGCTCAATTTTTTTCCAGGTTTGTCAAACTTTTTTTTGTTTGAGTCCAATCAATTTTATTTTGCTTTCTGAAATTTTAAATTGAAACGGTGAAAGAATTCAGTGCTTTTAACTTCCTGACTTGCGGTCTTTGAGAATACTTCAATTTGATTGGCTGTTTGCTGGCTTCGCTGCTGCCGCCTGCCTGGAGATCCCCTCGACTGGCACCAGGTTTAAAACTGCTGTCAGGAAAAGGGAAGTAAGTCTGTGCCACAGAAACTGCTCGATCTTGAAACCTTAATCAAGGTCAGCAGTTTAAGTGCTGTTAGTTAGCCCCTGACCACAAAATCCAGTCCATTGTGTTCAACAGGCCAATGCGACTGGCTACAAAAATGTGCACAACTCTCTTACCCTTCAACTGCTGTTACACATTTTCACACCGACGCTGGACTAGCGACACAGAAATTCTAATTATATCTTCAGAATGAACTGTACATCCTGCAAGACTCCGAGATAGGAACTGGCAGCCCTTTACTGCACCTTCAACGTACTTCATGTTCACTGTCCTTTTAAACAATATGCTTGTTGTTTCAAACAAGGTCAATTGTTAAACAAAAATTCTTGCATTTGCTTTACTACAATAACATGGTACTCCATTTTAACATAATGCAATGGTGCTGTGTATTCAAGGCATTGTCTCCCTCTGATCAGTTTCTTCCACAATCTCAGCTGCAACGTGTTGTGGATGTTTAATTAAGTTTACCGGGTGGGGGGGGGGGTTACAGCTTTTATTTCACCAACCATGTTCGTTAACCGAGAGAGAGAGAGAGAGAGAGAGAGAGAGAGAGAGGGGGCCAAAATCTCCTGTCAAAATGGTGAGGTTAATGGTGCTCACCATTATTTTTGCTTGAATGCTAAAGTTTAGGCAAAAGGTAGATGCAGAGTTAAACTGAAATATTCAAAAAGTTGCCGCCAACAGTTATGCCACTTCACCATTAGCTTTGCAAACCGGCACCTTGCTGCCTGCATCAACTTTGAAGGTATAAAGTTACTGCATTTGCATGGTAGCTACGAGCTAAACTCGGTTAATTCTTGTCCATTTCTACCCGAGTACCCTTTTAACAGTTGTAATAATGAACAACCAACCTCTAACACTGAAAATTAGCTACTGCAAGAGTGGAGTCTCATTTCCTCAAGTTTTAGGTTTCTTAAACTCTTCTTTTGTCTTTTTCTCTTTCTTGCTTTCTATACCTGATTTAACATTGGATTCAGTCATAATTTACACCCCCTTCTCAGCCCTCATCCTATCTCCTTAACAAATTAGTTTGAAAATTGGTGAAATTAAATTGCCCTGTTCACAGGTCCTAGGTGCCCTGTTTCTCTTACTACATCAGTTTCCCCATCCACCCCCCCTTTCTCCATATCTGTTACAAAGCCATCAAACCAAAATACAACAGTACTATATAACTAGGCAACAACTCCAGCTGTTGATTGAATATCTTTAAAATGCTTTAGATGTTCAAAAAAGGTTCTAGTTATTTGCCACATGGAATGGACTACAGAGCCTGAACTTTTAATACATTGCTCGCACATCAGCAGTACTGAACGTCCCTGAAATCAACAACAGTGAGGATGTTATCAATAATTTGATATTACGCTTGCCTGCCAGCTTTTACTGGGGTCAACGAGGTTAATTTGCTACTGTTGCTGCCAAGAGCCTAACAACTGCACCAAGTGGGCTGCAATCTCGGTTCATGGTTAACCGCTGGCTGACGACAGTAGCAGTTTACACTCTTATCAGACAACACACAAGTAGGAGTTTTGCTATAATTAATCCTTGCTCTAATCATGGATTTGTAATATACTGAAGGGTCCAAAACATAAACCAATGCTCATTCCAAAGGTGCAATATCAGATATCATTCCTGGGGAGTTAGGACACCTGAAGATAGGTTACACCCATTCAAACTAGCAATCCTTACACAAGGAAATGTGTTCAAGAGCTCAAAGTTAAACTATCAGGAGACCATAGTTCTCCTCTCATCTGTCCTAAAAGGCCAGGAGCATCCACAGCAAGTCATGCTCAGAGGATTCCAGCAACACACTCAGAATGAGGGTTTTCTAAACAAGATTTCTTTAAAAATGAACAGGATATTTTGCTTTTCTTTCTGGAAAACTTTAGTGAATCAAATACCACCAAGCGTGGACACACTTCTTAGAAAGTCGACACCACCAGGAATGCAAACGTACATGAAAGTTGAAGCATTATGAAAACAACGGACCTCTGATAAAATTGACCAAAATAAAAAAGGCTAAAATGGCAATGCAGCATTATTCACAGAAAGACTATTGAAAATTGAAGCTTCCTCCCTAACAGCACTATGGGTGCACCTACACCACAGGGACTGCAGCGGTTCAAGGTGGCAGCTCACCACCACCTTCAAGGGCAATTAGTGATGGGCAATAAATGCTGGCCTCGCCAGTGACGCCCACATCCTGTAAATGAAAAAAAATATACCGTTCAGGATCTTATATATTTCAATCAAGTCACCCCTCACTCTTCTAAACTCCACTGGAAACAAGCTCAGTCTGTCTAACCTTCCCTCATTAGACAACCTGCTCATTCCAGGTATCAATCTAGTAAACCTCCTCGGAACCGTCTCCAACACATTTACACCCTTAAATAAAGAAACCAAAACTGCACGATATTCGAGATGTGGTCTCATTGCCCTGTATAGTTGAGGCATAACATCCTTACCTTTTATGCTCAATTCCTCTCATAATAAAGGATACTATTCCATTAGCCTTCTAATTATTTGCTATACCTGCATACTAACTTTGAGACTCATGCACTAGAACACCTAGATCCCTTTGCACCTTAGAAT
This sequence comes from Cetorhinus maximus, assembly GCF_964194155.1. NCBI lineage: Eukaryota > Metazoa > Chordata > Chondrichthyes > Lamniformes > Cetorhinidae > Cetorhinus > Cetorhinus maximus. The sequence continues at coordinate 90,703,235 of NC_135895.1, read as the reverse complement.
TCTGCAGTCAATTGCAGTTTTAAGTAACACTTTTTTTATTCTTCCTGTCAAAGTGAAGAACTTCACATTTTCCTACATTGCACTCCATCCATCAGATTTTTGCTCACTCAACCTATCTATATCCACCTGCAACCTCATGCCCTCTTCACAACATACTTTCCTATCTATCGGTGTCATCTGCAAATTTAGCTACCATGCCTTCACTCCCCTCAAAGTTATTGAGATAAATTGTAATAAGTTGGGGCCCCAACACAGACCCCTGCGGGACTCCATTAGTCACATCCTGCCAATCAGAACAAGGCCCATATATGCATACTGTTTCCTGCCAGCCAGCCAATCTTCTATTCGTACTAATATGTTACCCCCTACACCATGAACTTTTATTTTCTGCAATAACCTTTGCTGTGGTGTCTTATCAAATGCCTTCTGGAAATCCAAATACAGTATGTATACAGGCTCCCCTTTATTCACAACCCATATTGCTCCTTCAAAGAACTCTAATAAATTGGCTAAACATGTTTTCCCTTTCACAAAACTATGCTGACTCTTCCCAATTACCTTGAGTTTCTCTAAGTGCCTGGCTATAACCTCCTTAATGATCGATTCTAACACCTTCCCCACACTAGACATCAAACTAACTTTTTTTAAAAATTCGTTCATGGGCATTGCTGCCTAGGCCAGCATTTATTTCCCATCCCTAATTGCCCTTGTTCAGAGGGCATTTAAGAGTCAAACACATTGCTGTGGGTGTGGAGTCACACGTAGGCCAGACCAGGTAAGGATTTCCTTCCCTAACAGGACATTAGTGAACCAGGTGGGTTTTTTGTGACAATCGACAATGGTTTCATGGTCATCAGACTTTAAAATTTTTATTGAATTTAAATTTCGCCATCTCCCGTGGTGGGATTCAAATCGAGTCCCAAGAGCATTACCCTAATTCTCTAGAATACTAGACTGGTGACAATACCACTATGTCACCGCCTCCCCACTGGCCTATAGTTTCCTGCCTCCCTCCCTTCTTGAACAGAGAGGTTGTATTTACTACTTTCTAGTCTGATGGAACCTTTCCAGAATCTATGCAATTTTGGAAAATTAACACCAACCCATCTGCTACCTCATTAGCCAGCTCTTTTAAGCCCCTAAGGTGAAGACCATCAGGACCCGGAGACTTGTCAGCCTGCAGCTTCATCAGTTTGCTCAGTACTGCTTCCCTAGTGATTGCAATTTCATCAAGTTCCTCTCTCCCCTAAACCTCCTGATTTGCAGCTTTTATTGGAGTGTTTTTTGTATCCTCTACAGTGAAGACAGAGCAAAATATCTTTTCATTTCATTTGCCATTTCCTTATTTTCGACTATAAACTCCCCACTGTCACTCGAGAGGATCAACACTCACTTTACTTAGTCTTTACCTTTTTAAAATACTTGTAGAAACTGTTGCTATCCATTTTTACATTTCTAGCTAGCTTCCTCTCATACTCTACCTTCTTTCTCCTGGTTAACTTTTTAAATCAGTCATTCTCTGTCGTTCTTTATATTCTGAATAATCATCTGACCTGCCGCTCATCTTTGTGCAGTTATAAGCTTTTTCTTTAACTTTAGTTAACCACGGATGGTGGGTCCTCTCCTTAGAATTATTTTCATAGTAGGAATACTTATTCGGAGTATTCTGAAATATCCCCTTAAATTTCTGCCACTGCTTCTCTATTGATCTATCCTCTGGCCTAGTATCCCAGTTCACTTCAGCTTTCATGCCTTTATTCATTTAGGGAGCCCAGGGATACGGCAAATAACCTGGTCACTGTGCTTTGCAAATTCACCACTACTACTTATGTAATCGGTCTACAATAACTTGATTTTTGGCCTTACTTTGAAGCAAATAAGACCATAAGACGTAGAAGCAGAAGTAGGCCATTCGGCCCATCAAGTCTGCTCCACCATTAAATGAGATCATGGCTGATCTGACAATACTCAACTCCACTTCCCTGCCTTGTCCCCATAACCTTTAATTCCCTTACTGATTAAAAATCTGTCTGTCTCAGCCTTGAATATACTTCACAACCCAGCCTTTACAGCCCTCTGCGGTAAAGAATTCCACAGATTGATCACCCTCAGAAGAAATTCCTCCTCATGTGTTTTAAACGGGTGCCCCCTTACTCTGAGATATGCCCTCTGGTCCTACACTCTCCCACAAGAGAAGACAACCTCTCCGCATCTATCCTGTCAAGCTCCCTAAGAATCTTATATGTCTTAATAAAGTCGCCTCTCATTTTTCTAAATTCCAATGAGTTCAGGCCTAACCTACTCAACCTCTCTTCATTAGAAAATCCCTCCACACCCAGGATCAACCTAGTGAACCTTCTCTGGACTGCCTCCAATGCCAGTATCTCTTTCCTTAGATAAGGGGACCAAAATTGTTCACAGTATTCTAGGTGTGGTTTAATTAGTGCCTTGTATAGTTTTATCAAGATTTCCCTATTTTTATACTCCATTCCCTTTGAAATAAAGGCCAGCATTCTATTTGGCTTCCCTATTACCTTTTGAACTTGTATGCTAGCTTTTTGGGATTCATGCACATGGACTCCCAAAACCCTCAGACTGCAGAAGGCTGCAGCACATTCTCCATTTAAATAATATTCTGCTCTTCTATTCTTCCTGCCAAAGTGCATAACCTCATTTTCCCACATTATATTCCATCTGCCAAGTTTTTGCACACTCATTTAACCTGTCTATATCCCTCTGTAGGCTCCTTGTGTCATCCTCACCACTTCCTTTCCCACCTATTTTTGGGTCATCCGCAAACTTGGCAATAGTACGTTCACTTCCCTCATCTAAGTCATTAATATATATTGTAAATAACTGAGGCCCCAGCACTGATCCCTGTGGCATTCCACTAGTTACAGGTTGCCATCCTGAAAATGTGCCCTCTATCCCAACTCTGTCTTCTATTAGTTAGCCAATCCTCTATCCGTGATAATATACCACCCCCAACGCCATGGGCTCTTATCTTGTTAAGTAGCCTTATGCTCGGTACCTTATCGAATGCCTTTTGGAAATCCAAATATATTACATCTATGGTTCCCCTTTATCTATCCTGCTTGTTACCTCCTCAAAGAATTCTAGTAAATTTGTTAGGCATGATTCCCCTTCATGAAGCCATTCTGACTCTGCTTGATTAGCTTATGTATTTCTAAATGCTCTGCTATTACAATAATAGACTCTTTATAATAGACTCCAACATTTCCCCAATGATAGGTGTTAAGCTAACTGGCCTTTAGCCTAGCCTATGTTTTTTGTCTCCCTCCCTTTTTGAATAAAAGGTGTTATATTGGCTGTTCTCCAAACCTCTGGGACTTTTCTAGAATCTAAGGATTCTTGGAAGATTACTACCAGTGCATCCACGATCTCTGTAGCTACTCCCTTTAATATCCTAGGAACCCATCAGGTCCAAGGGAATTATCAGTCTTTAGCCCCCTTAATTTCCCCCAAATACTTTTTCTCTAGTGATAGTTATTGTATTTCTCTCTCATTTTTCCCCTCTTCTCTATTGTTACCAATGACTTGTTTTATGCACATAATAGAAGACATGCTATTCAGTCCTACCACTTAACATGCTTTTCAAGTGCAAGTTGTGCTCAATAATGGCAAGTGAAGCAGTACAACATTCACAATGGATTTGAAAGGGAAAATGTTACTTGGGACTATTGGCAAGAATTAACTACAAGCACGGCTATGGGTCCCACAGGTTTTATTCAACTGCAGATCACAAAGCAAACTGGAGAGACACGTTCCTGATTGTCAGACAGCGAGATGGTGGCGCACCCCAAGTTTCCTGCTTTTAGAAACCCCATTGACTGATTTCCCTACCTGGCTATGTTGATGCATTACACTGGAGAGGAGTCACCACTCTGCTCAGCCAGAAGTGTTTATGCAGCTAAATTTCAATTCTTGCTTCAAGGCTTCAATGTAAGCCCTTGCACTTTGAAAGTAGTCTGGATAGATCATTATCAGTGGTCCTATCTCCATTACACTTGGAACTGTGTTGCATTCCAACAGACCCTGGGATAAACATTTACTACAATACTTGGTTTGGTTTAGTTTATGTGGATTAAGACAACTTTACTAAATGATACTTGAAAATGAAACAAGAGGATTATTCTCGATCAATATATCCATTTACAAGGATTGCTCATTAGTGGGCAGATTGTTTTCCACAGACCTTTTGTTCTCTAGCAGCAAACCTTCAAAACTTTGGAATTTATGTCAAAGAATCCATGAGACAATGCTTATCTGCAGTTGAGGTACTCAGTCTTCTTAATGCCCTGCTGAAGACATATAACCTTTGCCCTAGATACAATTGAGGAGCTGAACAAATTCTATTATTTTTCCCCCCTTAAACTGGGACAAGATGGCATAGCTTTCAGCATCAACTAATACAAGAAATATACTTCCCAACCTTGCTCTAAAAAATATCTAGGGTGCAGGAAGTTTGGAGGAAAATGCTCAAGTGATTGCAAGCATTAAACAATGCAATACTGAATTGCAAAATTTAGTCAGTAAATAAAAGTAACCTTTACAATAATATCTATTGCATATTTAAATACATTACAAAAGAATGCAACTAAAATATATGGGAAAGAGACAATAGCTGTTGGGTTCACCTCACTCAGATGTTTGAATACCTTCGTTAAATAAAAATGCATTTTTTTCTTATTGATTTAGTTGATAAATATATCTCATATCAATATATCAATATGTAAGACTTAAATTTATGTAGCTCCTTTTATAACTTCAATGCAGCCCAAAGCAGCACACAATGAAGTGTAGCCATTGTCTCAATGTAAGTAATGTGCCAAACAAAGTGTGCACAGCAAGGACCCACAAACAGCTGTGAGATAATAACTAGAATTGTTTTAGCAACACTGGCTGTGGGATAAATATTGGTCAGGACACAGAGGTCAACACAACTACTTTTCTTCAAATAGTGCCATGGGGGGAAAAAGGTGTGGCCTCAGTTTAATGTCTCATATCTGAAAGGCTGTTTCTCAGGCAGTGCAGCATGCATGCCCTCAGTGCTGTACTACCATGTCAACTTAGATTTGGTGCAAGTCCCTGGAGTGGTACTTCAACCCAGAAGATGTGATCTCATTATTAAAAACCCTTCAGCTTACAATATACATATGAAAATGTGATTATTTTTAAAAAGCAAATGCCAATGACATCCAAATTAAGACCTCCAATGGACTTAGTTGAACCCAAATGGAAACGAGCCAGGTAAACACAAGCAGACACGCAGTCAAAATCTCTCAGAATAGGATCCCAGTCAGGACAAGTGAAGCACATTAAGTATTATGCTTACTGCACAACAATACCATATTTCCTCAAATTTGAGGCAATCACCCCCACGCGAAAACATGTTGCCCATTACCTCAAGACCGAGGCTCACGTGAAAGTACTGGATTCTATAGAACACTGGGGTAAAAAATACCTAGGCAAATCAATTCAAATTGAAAGGTCATTCAGCATCAACAACGCGTGTTAATTTCTTACATTTGGTGAGGGAAAAGAATGAAAAGCTTCAGCTGTTGTACACTACAGGGCCTGTGCTCATTGCTCAACCCTCCCTCATTAAAAAATCCCTCTTACAAAAGAAAAGTCCTTTAATCATCGGCATGCCAAATGAAAAAGGAAAGATTTACATCAACACTGAGGCAGCCTGGGATTCCCCATGGGCAGAAGAGAAGTCAAAAACAATTCACTTCAGCAGCGTCCGAAGGCCTCTCGTTTTTTGGAAATAAAGATTAGATCCAAAGGGGGCCCTTTTCCCTCTTTAACTCGTCATGATACCTTTGTCAGAGGGCGATTTTAACAATTTGCAAGCTTAAATTCCAGAGCAATGTTCAAAAATTACAGTACTTGTACAGCATTCATAGATCATGCTTACTTGCATTAGTTTAGTAATGATATAGCCAAGATATACAAACGCAATATAAAACCAACTTCAACTCATTATTGAAACAGACACTAAATTAAATGCATCAGGCAGATTCAGTAATATCTGTTGCAGCAATTAGTAATTTCGTGGAATTCACTTTGGAATAATAGAAAATCAAAAGAGAAAAATAAAATTACATCTATTCTCTTTTTAAATTGAAGCGTTAGCGTTCGAAAATGATACTCTACACCAGAATGTTCAACTGATAATGAAATATACAGGCCAATTCCTCTGGAAGGTCAGGTCTCTGATGAATCAGTGCAGCTGCGCTATGCACTACTCCCGTCACCAGCCCCTTTCCCAGTGGTTTCCGCACACACATACACACAAGACTAATGGTCATTATAACAAGACTTTCACCCTACAATGAAGTCAATTACCTGAAGCAGCTCTTTATCTCCTTGGATATTGCTCTCCCTACACAAAGCCGTTACTGTGTTTTTTTTTTAAAAAAGGGAACTTTAGCTCGGCTTCACCGAGCTTGGACAATAGCTGCAGATGAACAATGACGGTGCTCCCCAATCTCCCGTTATTTTCCCACAGTTTCCCTTTCCCTTTTATCTTTAGGTTGGAAAAATCTTAGAAAATCGGACGCTGCAAGCAAGTGCTCCGGAGCTATTAATGTGTCTTTGTTTAAGTGTGTGGACGCTAAGTTGATTTAGAATACCAGAACTAAACCCTTCAACAATCCGGAATCTTGTTAACAGTCAACATCTTTTGTTTAGAGCGCAGGTTTACCATACAGCACTTCTAGGAACGGAAGAATATCAAGATGGAACCTGAAACTTTCCTGGCTGATGTACACTTCCCCAGTAAAAGATTACTGAGAATCTGTCCCCTGTCAGTAGCTAAATATTTTGCAACCTTGCGGTTCATGGGTTGCTGTACATTTGTCTAATAAAATAATTAACCGCATCCAAAGTGCAAGGCTTGAGGGTCGAGGATCATGCGCTAAGACCGCACTGCTGAGTCGCCACTTGGGAGATGTACACTTCATTTCAATTTTTAGCTAAGCATTTATTTATTTTTTTTCCTCTTTTCCCACCCACCTTCCCTCCCTACCCGTAAACACCGAAACAAGAGCTCATCACTTTCACCCGGACCAGAATTTTGTTGTTATTTAAATTTGTTACCATATTAACATTTTGAAATCCATGCACAGCCGGTCCTTTGCGAACACATTTGACTGGACCTGATGAAGGCGAGCACGTTAAAAATGCAGGGGGCAGACAACCATTTAACTTTCATTTAGTGAAGTAAAACCAATTGCTGTTCGCTTCTCAAAATTTTTGTCTTGTAGCGTGTCTCCCCCCGCCTCCCCAACAACAACAAACACTAGATATATATATATATATATCTATATACATAGACCCCAAATTGCTGAATGTACCCCGCGGTGACTGAAAGCTAATCCAACAGCCCCCTCAGCGGTTGCACGGCAGAATTGTCCGAAGGAGCGCTCAAGTATTTGAGAGACCTTTTGCAAGAGGCTGGTGCAGTGAATGACTGAAGACTCCTCATCGGTAATGATATGGCGAACATCCCAGTTGGAAAGACAACGCAGACACTTCGAACCACTCATCAGGGGGGCATCGACACTCTGCGGACCTTCCAGAAGTGGTTAATTAAAACCGAGCGGCGTTTCTAATTTAATAAACGAATAAGCACGCCAATGTTCAGTCGGTTCCACAAAAGCAAAAATCACCGCTATTACTTCAAAGCTCGTGGCTTTCCAACATTGATGCACAGCTAGGATTTACCTCAGTTACTCACGAATTAACCTCATTATGGAAAAATAAACTTATTTGGAATGTGCAAAGAGAGAGAGAGAGAGAGTCCAGAGACAACTATTTGCTGAATGCAGCCATCACCAACACCACACTGAAGCGAGCCTTGCCTCAGACACATACCAGGGAGCTGTTGTCCTCCGGAGACCGCGCTTGGTAGCTCTGTAGGGCCACATTGGGCTCGCCCAGCAGCTCCAGGACCAAACTCTGCTGAATGTTGCGCACTGCCGAGCGCTTGCGGTCGAACATGCCGTGAGTGCCCACATCAGGGCTCCAGGTCGGGGCTTGCAAGAGTTCCACAGGGGACGGGGAAATCATCGGAGACAGAGATGAAGGGGGGGGGGGTAGGGAGTGGAGGTGGTGGTGGTTGGGGGGGGAAACACTACCAGCTTTAAAAAATCATGTTTCCAGCATTAAAACATAGACTGCAGAGGCCAGCGTTTCTCTCCTTGTTGTTGCCTGGCAGCCCTGACTCGCGGAAGCTGCCCGCTCTGTCTAATGAGCAACAGCTGCTGACCAACGCTGCCTGCCCCGCCCACTCGACATTCAATAACCCTCCTCCCACCCTGCTCCACATCCAGCTCCCTTCCCACTCCCGCTCCGGGCGCCGCAGATTACTTCCCACCCTCTCCCGGAACGCGGCTCACTCCACCAGCGCTGAGCTCATCCCCCATTAAAAATGAGCGCCCTGTGCAATCCGCTCGCGGCGAAAGCCCAGGCGCTCCACAAACTCTGGCGTGGAGTCCGCAAGGTGCGAATTGGGAAGCCTGGCCTCGCTCTGCGCAAGGCACGCTTGAGGTTAAAACAAAAACACAGGGACCACATTCCCTTACACGAAGTGTTCGTAATACTGATGAAACTCTTTTCCAGTTATCAACAGTCACAGATTGCAACTCTTTCGAGTACAATCATAGTTCTTGGTTTCCAGGAGTGGGACATGAACCCACAACCCTCTGATTCAATCAAAGGCGAGGGTGCTATGAACTGAGCCACAGCTGACGATAACGGAGGCTGGGCGAGGGTGCAGAGATTGACCAGAATGATACCAGGAATGAGGGGGACATCAGTTATGCGAGGGGGGGGAGACTGGAGACGCTGGGTTTGTTTTCCTTAAAGCAGAGGAGGTTCAGGGGGACTAAAAACAGCAAATGCTGGAAAGACTCAGCAGGTCTGGCAGCATCGGCGGAGAGAGAAACAGAGTCGTGCGGATTCGAGACGTTAACTCTGTTTCTCTCTCCACCGATGCTGCCAGACCTGCTGTGTTTTTCCAGCATTTTCTGGGGTTTTTTTTTTAAATTTCAAATTTCCAGCACCTGCAGTATTTTGCTTTTATTTCAAGGTTCAGGGGAGGTCGAAAGGGGTGTTCGAAAATCGTGGCAGAGGATATTCCGCAAAACTGTTTGCACTGGCAGGAGAATCAGTTATCTAAAGTTGCAGATTTAAAATTTGGCAAGAAAAAAATGCCATGGGTGGGGGGGGGGGGGGGGGGAGGGGGAGATGGAGAGATAATCTATTTATTTTAAATATAAACTCAGCAAGTTATGATGATATGGGATTCACTACCTCAAAGGGTGGCGGAAGCAGATTTGGTGGTAATTTTCAAAAGGGTGAATTGAGCTACGAGGAAAGAGCAGCAGGTGGACGGGACCAATTGAATCTCTTTTAGAGAGCTGGTACAGCCACAATGGGGCGAATGGCCTTTGTGCTGTAAGATTTTATTATAATACTCAGCAGTGAACTAATAAAGAAAAGACACATTTTATGAGAGAAATTCTGCCACTTTTCCTGGCATTCCTAGACATTGTCATCTCTATCTGTGAAGTAGCAGATTTAATATAACGTCAGTATGATTTGGGAAATGATGCCAATTATTTATAGAAACTTGGAAGTAAAAGCCAATCTCAAATTAGCAACATCATTCTTACTTACTGTGTTAACTGATATTTCCTAGCTGGCAAACTAATCGTGTAGCCACAGGTCCATTTAGAGCATAATACTGTGGCAATGACACCGAGAGGGGGCATCTCACTTTTCACACTACTGGCTAGGCTCAGCAAAAAATGGCCCACCCAGTTTGGGTTAGACACATAATATAGCTGACCAAACTGTAGATTTTGTAATTAGTCACAAGTTAATACTCCCCACATTATTTAATTTGTTCAAAAACACTGTGAGAGAGCACCTTCTCCAGAATTATATATTCCAAACAATTTTAGTGGAGGTTGGAAGGCAAGGTTCAGTTGCTGTGAGGAGGAGAGATCTCAATTCAATCAACAAACAGCTGAACCACAAACTCTGACTAGTACAACATAATTAGCAAATTTTAATCAAAGTAATCTACAGGTTGTAGCTGAAATACAAGTTTTGAGAATCATGCGTATCATGCTGTGGATGAATTCTACAAGATATAGCACTTCATATAGAAGATTACTGTTTTGAACTAATTATTAAAATCGTCTTGCTGAGAAGAGTTGAAGTCCATTCATACAACACCTTACACAATCCCAAGATGTCCCAATGTACCTTACAGCCAATGAAATACTTCTGAAGTGTCGTGACTGTATGGTAGCCAATGTGTACCTCACAAGGTACGACAGACAACAGCGTGAATGACCAGATCATCTGTTTCAGTCATGTTGGCTGAGGGGTTAATATTGGCGAGTAGTGCCATGGGATCTTTTATTTCTACTTGGGAGAGCAGATGGGATCTTGGTTTAACATCTCATCTAAAAGACAGCACTTTCAACAATGCAGCGTTCCTTCAGTGCTGCACTGGAATGTAAGCCTAGATTCTCGAATCCGCTCGGGCAAGTGTACTCCCACTGAGCCATGGCTGACCCCACAAAGCTACACTTCATATACCATGGGTAGGATTTTTAGTTTGGCGGGCGCGCGCAATTGGCGGGCCCGGGAGCTGTCAGGGAATGGGCCCCTGACCGCCATTTCACGCTGGCTGGCCAATTAACGGCCAGCCAACGTGAAAGGCACGCTGAAATGCTCAGCGCTGCTGGGATGGGGGTGGGAGGAGACGTAAGTGCGGGCGTGGGGAAGCGCTGAATGAAAGCTCCCTGAATGCAGAGAGCTGCCTCAGGGAGCTGAAGAATTTAAAACCAAGCAATAAAGATTTTAAAAACCAGAAAAAAAAATGTCCACGCATCAGAATCAGTCACCTGAACATATAGATGATGAAAATTCTGTCCAAACATTTTTTTTAATAACGGAAACCTCATCCTGCCCTTGGATGAGGTTTCATCAAAAATGCAAAGTCTACCTGGCAGATCTGCCTGTCTTCCAACTGTAAGGTTGGACGGACCACGAAAAATCGGAGTCAATTGGAACTTTAATGGGCTTAATTGCCCTCTTAATTGTCGGCGGGCGTGCTTCTGACTTTCGCGCACGCCCACCGACTGAACTATCCGGCGAGCACGGGATGACGTCGGGACGCTCGCCCGACATCATCATGTGCTATTTCACGCTCGAGTGGGTCGGGTGCGCGCCTGCACGCTGAGCTAAAAGTTCTGCCCCGTATACATGAGTATAGATTACTATAGGAGCCATGGTATTTGATTGTGGGTGAGGTGCATGTTTTAAGAAAAAGGGAAATCCTGGACTTGGCAATTTTAACACAGGTGAAACTGGCAAACCTTAGTGTACACACAAGAAATTCATCTTTTCTCGGTGGACTCACTGAAGGCGACAACTCCCCAGAGGATAAAGAGGCAGGTGGGTACTGGTGAGAGAAAATATCCCACTGTAACTGGTCACAGTTAATAGTGGAATTCATAAAGAAGCCCTCTTTTTTTTAAATGTTGGGTCTCTACACCATTCCAATTAACTCATTTTTGCATTACTGTACAATAGAGTTTTTGCTGTTTTCACGTTAAGTAGTGACACTCTGTGAAAAGATTTAAAACAATCCTGTAAAGTATTGTTCCTGCAGCTATATTATGGGCTTTCAGAAATTTTATTCATCACAAATAACCAGCACCTGTTATTTAAGAAATAAAATATTTAATCAGCCTATAATTCTGGATCATGTTCAAACCTTATCATGTGACACGATTACAAATTCATAATGAAACAGATGTTCGATAGAGTTCTGCCTTCTCGCTGTTGCCAGATTTAAAAAAGAATCTGTATTGCGATGACCTGTCTACCCAGAAACTTGCCAGGAAGTTCAGGGTTAGAGACATCAGCGAATTCCCCCAAGTAGATTTTCCAGTTAAGGAGGGGCCTGCGAGTTTCCATTGCTACGTTTTCAAACCTGATTTTCTGACTGTCCATTTTAATAGCGAGTGGAGGTGGAAAGCCCAGCCTTTGATTCCTTTGTGAAAGATCTCATAAAGTGCAGCAGCAGGGTGGGCTAGAGGATAATGTGGAAAGGGATAAGGAGGCAGGTGTGATAGATGTGATAAAATATCCCACTACAGCTCGTCACAGTTGGTCTTGGGATGTACACAAAAATTCCCTTTTCTGAAAAAAGTGCTAGCCTCTACACCCTTCTAACTAAACCATTTTGAATCGTCGTAGAAGATGTAGATTTCAGCTGTATTCATGCTCAAAAGTGATGTTACGCTGCCAGCGAGACTTGAACTGGGAAATACGTGCGTGGGGACATTGGCTGTGATGGTCTCTCTGACTCAACAGTCCAACATTGGTCATCTAGGCTTGTATAGTTCAGTAATGTGACAAAGCAGCCATACATGGGAGCCCGCTGTAGCATTTGTTGTCTGTTAGCCTCAGAGGAGGGGTACTAAAAGGAAAAGAGTTGGGGGAAAGAATGGAAGCCAAAACTAGACTAAAACCTAAGTGTCTTTTGAGGCACCTCTGGCCTACATTGGAAGAATCCCAGTTGGATTTTGAGCCAACTGTTTTGGGATCAGTTCATACCATCGAAGCTCCCCTCACTGTGGAGTGAGGGGAGTGCAACCATGGACAGGATCTTCCAGTCGGCGAGCAGGGAATCCCAACATCACCCTGCGCCATTTCCATTTTCAGGTCGGTGGGGGCGCAACCGAGTCAGCTGCATGCCCGCCGACCTGTCAACGGCCTATTGAGGCCATTGAAAAACTAATTAAAGTAATTAGTGGACTTGCCCATTCAACCTTAAGGTTGGCGGGCAGGCCGGGAGCCCTGGCGGGCTTCGGAAAAAGCACGAAACCTCATCCATGGGCAGGATGAGGTTTCATGAGGGTATTTAAATTTTTATCAAACCTTTCAATAAAAGTTATGGACATATCCCAGCTCATGTGACAGTGTTACATGAGGGGACATGTCAGGGAAATTTTTTTTATCATTTCTATAAAAAATTTTAATTCCGAGCCGATCTCCCTGAGGCAGCACTTTGCCTCAGGGAGATCTGTGCGCTCTTTCGTGCACATGCGCAAAAGAGTGCACTCCCGGCTGAGGGAATCCCCCCACGCCCGCACAGGGAGCGCACAGTGCTTCCTGGTGGACGTCACGCTGGGCAGGCCTTAATTGGTCCGCCCACGTAAAATGGCAGTGCGCCCCCGATCGGGGGGTGCCAATTGGAGGCCCACTTGCCCGCGCCCGCTCCTGCACTTACCCCCATAATTTTCCGGGTGTTTGCATGTCCCCACCAATGCAGCTTTAGTGGTTGGATTCATAGCTGGCTCAAAGAGATCAATTTCAGTTTTTCAAGCACTACTTCAGGGAGGATTGAAGTTTTGGAAAAATGCACAGATTTGCTGTGATTTGCAATTCCATGTATATTTTAATAGGAACAAGGCAAGACGACAAAGGAATGTGAACCGAGACATCACAATGTACAACAGTCTGGGTTGATTACAATCACTGCCTATTCCCCTCCTTTTTTTCTATTTACTGCATCTCAGGTACTTGATAACTTCCATGGAAATTGAGTTCTTGATGACAGAGGAGAAAACCTTCACACGACGAACACAAAATACTCACCATCTCTGGACTTAGAACACACTCCAGCAAAGTAAGAAAGTAATAAGAAGAGTCCATTCAGGTACAATTTGCACTGAAGTTTGAGAATTATCCCATTTAAACTCTGGGTTCCCACGATTTGTCTAAAATTACAATATTACAGACACAATTATATAGCACCATTCAAAACCTCAGGATGTTCCAAAGCTCTTTATAACCAAGTTAAGTACTTTTGAAGTGCAGTCAGTGTTGTATGTAGGAAATACAGCAGCCAATTTGCACACAGCAAACTCCAACAAAGAGCAACAGTATAATGACTGGATAATGAATACGATGTTAGCTGAGGGATAAATATTGGCCACAACATCAGAAAGTACGCCCATGCTCTTTGAAATGGGTTGTTTTAAATCCACCTGAGGAGGCAGGGGAGGCCTTATTTAACGTTTCACTAAAAAGACAGCACTCAGATAATGCAGCACACCCTCAGTACTGCGCTTAAGTGTTAGGCTAGGTTATATGCTCAAGTGTCTGGAGTGGGTCTTGAACCCACAACCTTCTGGCTCAGAGGCAAGTGTTACCACTGAGTCATAGCTGAGTGGTATATTAATAAGGAAGAGCTCACATTCAACTGAAAAAGCAGGTTGTTATTCACCAACCTCCATGCCAACCAACTAACCAAACACTTGTATGGGGATGAATCACACAGCTCATTCTGCTGCTATTCCTCCACAGGAAACAGGTGCCAAAATGCTACAAATTGGACTGGCTCAGCATATGGAAATCCCCTCACACAGCACTTCATTCAGCTTCTCGTAACAGAGCAAATTAACTATAACAAAGATGAAAAATTCTAAATATGTCTGCTGTATTTAATAATGTAAAAAGTCAACTGGGGGTGGGTGGTGCCAGAGGATGAGGAAATTGACGAAAACTGCGCAAACTGTTAATTGATAGCAGAATAAAATCCAGCCAGTGCATTTAACAAAAATAGAAACGCCAATACTTAAAATTAAACAAAATGACTGAACTGAAACCCATTAATCAAGGAATGCATTCAAATATTCTATTGGCCTAGCTTAATTGATGTCAGTGAGTGTACTGATTGATTTTTAAAACGTTGAATTGCTGAACTTGGTAATGCTATAACACTGCTGATATTGCTGTCATTGATGATGCAAGTTGACAGCAAAACAAGGTAATGGATTGGAGGGGCTGACAGCAATTAAGCCAAACAAGTATACACCTTCCACTGTCAACTTCCTCATTTGTGTTGTGGGTATTTATGCACGTGATGGATTTAATTTAAAGCTACAACAAGCTTTTAACTTCAGGGGGGCTGTTTCATTTTCCCTCCATCTTATCAACATTATCATGGCTCATACTGGAAAAGATCCAACTTAAGCACCAATTCAAAACAAATTTGGATGGGTCCACAAATGACTATCTTACGCTTAACCATGTTTGGCAACGTGCAAATCGCAGGATAAATAAGCAAGCACTACTTTCACATGTGTTGATGAGACTTTACGAAGTTGCCGTATATACTTACAGTTAGAACCACAAAGCTATTGAAATTTTTTTGGTCCAGTTTGGCAAGATTTTGTTCACGCTGCCTTATCCTGACTCTTTGTATGGAAAACATATTTCCAAGTAGTTGTCCCATTTCCCATTTAGTGCTTGATTTTCTGCCTCTTGTGTTAAGTGCCTTGGGAGGACTTGTTACATTAAGATATCATTGAAGTGCGAGTTCTTTTTTTGATGATCTCTGATTCTACAAACTGTATTTGAATTAATAAAACTTCAGACTAAAGTTTCTGATTCCCCTGATCAATATCTCCTCTGTATTTCTGGCACTTGGCTTATGAGCTAGGTTCAGTACTGACTGATGAGTTCAAATGAAGCCTCGACTTTTGGGATAGCAATCTCCCAGTTGCTGGCTCGAAGGGTCCTATGTGGAAGGAGCTTTGGGGAATCTTAATTTTTAGTGCAGCGCTTCCCAAACACAAGTAATGGCGACCCAGCACTGATCCCAGCACTGTCCCACTATTCGCCACAGAGCTGTTCAAAGTGCATCCTCCGGTATGAGCACGTCCAACAAAGTCCACAGTTAGCCCATCAGAGCGTTGAACTGAATGGCCAGTTAGGGCACTGAAAGAATGACCAAGTGAAATGCTGTCCCATTGATGAACTGTTTGGAAAAAAAATTGATGTACCAGCCAGAGTCTCCGCTCGATAGTTGCCATTGCTGCCTCAGAGCTGGTGCCTCCAAATGATCGGCCTGTGGCCCCAATGCAGATTGCGACCCACAGTTTGGGAACCCCAGACTTAGTGGCTAGGGGGCACAACACAAAACTGACTGGAGGGCCCACAGGAGAGCTGGGGCTATCGTTCCAACAGTGGAATACAACTGATGCCCTTGAAAATTGAACAGGAAATGTCACACTGATGTAACTGATGTACTCTAAAGGTTAGGGCTAATGCAAATTGTTGGGCCAGAGTAGAGGGAGCTTTACTCTGTTTCTAACCCATGCACCCATTCCTGGCTTGAGATTGCTTGATGCTGATCACTATCTGAAAACAGAAAATGGTCACATTGCCACTAACATCTCTCATCTTCACAGAAGGAAAGGAAAAAAAATGGTTCAATTTATCCCTTGAAACTTCTTTTGGGAAGTCTTGACTATAACATGAGTTATTTTAGAGATTTCATTAGCAAATCAGTGGACCTTTGCCTAGCAAATGTGAATTCTAACCTTTCTGTTAAACGGCATTCAATATGGATAAATCACTATGCATTACATCCCGCCAAGGACAAAGCTTTACCTGATTCAGCATAACTGAGATAAATATGAAAAGATTAAGCCAGCAAGTCACCGACAAGATGCACTGCAGCAAATCATCAAGGCTTCTTCAACAGCATCTCTGAATCCTGTGACCTCAATCCCCTAAAAAGACAAAGGCAACAGCTGCATGGGGCACCATCACATCCAAGTTCCCCTTCAAGACACACCATCCTGATTTTTTGGACATATATATACTTCATTGTCTCAGAGACCAAATCCTCAGACTTCTTATAGCCCTGTGGGAGTACCAATTCACCACACAGACGGCAGCAGTTCATGGCGCTGCCCACCGCCACCTCAAGGGCAAGTAAGGATGGGCAATACAATGCCCAAACCCTGTGAATGAAGTTTAAAAAACAGCAGGCCTGAAAAGACTATACTACCATCCAAAATAAACTCAAGGGGCATCACATCCTGCTTCAAATTATCGTGAGCCATCACAAGCTTGGCAGCAGGCCAACCTTCACAGCATTACAATATCATTTCCTAAGGATTTGCTGCCAATAAACCCTAAGATACAGTATCAGAGTCAAACAGCATAGAACGAGGCCATTCAGGCCATCATACCTATTCTATCTTTGAAATGAACTGTTCCAATCGTCCCATCCCCTGCACCTACTGTATAACCCCGCAAATTCTCACGTAAAGTATTTCTTGGATTTATGGGGGAAAATTTTCTCCCCGTTGGGGGGGGTGGGGGGGGTTGGGCAGGAATGGGCGGACGTGCAGCCGATTGCCTCCCGCGATTAAGGAGCGCAGAAACCGCCCTGAGGCACAGAGCGGTCTTAGGGAGATCAGAGCTCAGTTTAAGTTCTTTAAATTTTAATAAAGAAAAAAAAATTTAAGACATGTCCCCTCATGTGAAAGTGTCACATGAGCTGGGACATGTCTATGAATGTTATTAAAAATTTTTATAAAACTTTAAATACCTTCATGAAACCTCATCCTGCCCGTGGTTGAGGTTTCATGATAAATCGAAGGCCGCCTGGGCTCTTTGCCTGCCCGCCAACCTTAAGGTTGGATGGGCAGCTCAGTTTATTGTTTTAATTGATACTTAAATGGCCTTAACAGGCCTTTGACAGTTCGGCGGGCGCGCAGCTGAGTTGGGTGAGCACCCGCCGAACTGAAAATCTGAATGATGCCCGGTGATGTCGGGATGCAGGCCCGATGTCACCGCGCATCATTTAATGTGTCGGCGAGCGGGCCCCGCCCCCGCTCGCCGAGCCGAACATTCTGGCCATGAAAGTGATTGAATCTGTTTCCACCATCCTTTCATTCCAATGCATTCCAGATCATAGCCCACTGCCCAACAATAGCTGTTGTCCTCTCATTAGGAAGGAGTTTTAAAAAAGGCGGTAATATACCATGGCCAGAATTTTCCGGCCCCATTGACGTCGGGCGTCATGGCAGGTGAAGTGGGACAATGTGACGAGAAGGCCAAAAATCAGTTTCACGCCAGCATGAAAGCATAGTGGGATCATCCAATGGTGTCCGCCATGGCGGAACGCCAATCCCGCTGGAGGCCGGCGTGAACCTGCTTTGCAGCCCACTAATTGGATGCAAAGTAAGGCCCGACCGGAATCATCCATGGGGGGGGGAGGAACGAGTTCGGAGGGGCAAAGGAGTAAGGGTGGAGGAGGGAGTAAGGGTGGAGGAGTGAGTATAAAGTGGGGGGTATCCAGGTGAACGTGCAAGGAGGGATTTGTGGAGTCAAGGACTATCTCCTGGGGAGTGAACTGAGGGTGGGGGTGGCAGGAGGGAATGCAAGGGGAGGACTCGCGAAGCCTGCAAATGAAACTGAAAGACAACATTACACATTATTCAGTCAAAGTGAATATACTTTCAGGTTATAAAGTGACAAAATGTGTTCATCCGTGCAACCACTTGTGATCAGAAATTCGGAACTTTTCTAGGCCTACCACTTCTCCTAGGCGCTGCCCTGACACCCGCAGGAGGGGTGGAGACAGCCTGTGCAATAGTTGGCCTTGTTGCCTCTGATGACTTGGGCATCCATCCTCTATAGAGCCAAAGGCTTGAGGGGCCCCGGCTTGCTTCGCCTGTCCTCCTGTGGGCCAGTTGCTCCCTCCGCAGTGACAGAGGATGAGGTTGAGGGGGTTCATAGGCAAAGATAACTTGGAGGGAGAGGACAGCCTCTGAGATTCCTAAGTGGATGACCAGGGACGTCCAGCTGCCGCTCCTCCTCCCTTCGGGTGCCCGAGGGCCCTGGCCTGACCCCTTGAGGGGAAGGAACACCTGGAGGGACGTCAAGGTGCCCCATTTCCCTCTCGCGTTGCCACTGAAGGAACTCACCCTTGTCTACTGCGATGGAGTGCAGGTCTGAGCACATCTCCACACTGCTGGACCAGGCTCTCCGTGGTATTCGCCATCTTTCCCATGGAAAAATGCACACCTCCATGTGCACACCATTTCATCAGAGAGCAGGTGGATGCACTCCTCCGACTTACATGCCACTCTGTTGAGGGTTTCCAACAGCTCTGCATGGTGTTCTTCCGTCTTCTGCTGACTCTCCACAATGAGTTGGAAGGCCAAATCCAGAGGCTCGTCATCTGACTCGGACCTCACAGATGCCTCATCCTCAGCAGTCCTCCGAGTGCCGGGGAGCTCAGCTGAACCTGCCTCCTCCTGCTGCAGACACGTGTCTGTGTGGTGACCACCAGGTTATTAACCCAACCCTGCTCTAGATCTAGGTCCCACCGGGGTGTGTGTCTCTGCACTGGTGGAGGGTGTGAGCAAGCACTGGGACCGGTCATTAAGGCTGCTTATTTCCACTTCTTCAATGGAGGAAATGTCCTCTTGGTTGAAGCTGAGGACCTGGATGGAGCTGAGGGACTGGCTGGCTGAGGGTCTCTGTTGTTTGGCAGAGCTCCCTGTGAACCAAAGTAGAGATAATTAGTGCATGGCAGCAGAGTCAAAAGCAGGAGAGAGAGCACTCACAGTTGCATTGAGAGAGGGATGACGTGGTGCATTGTCCTCAGGTGGATGTTTGCTGCCGACCTCACCGTCACCGCAGGCATGGGCCACGTCCTCACCAGTCAGCACAATGGCACACTCCTCAAAGTAAGTGAGGGGCCTAATGTGGGCCACTCCACCCCCAGTCTGGGACCTCTCCCTGCTGTTGTGAGCCAGCTTCTCCTGCATGAAAATAGATGGAGAGACCTCCTACAGCCAGTGCAGGGTAGAGGACATTGCGGTGGCCTTCCACTGTGTGCAGCAGGTGCTCCAGAGCAGCATCACTAAATTTGGGTGCTGCCGTCTTCTTTGCTTTCGGAACCGTCTGTCGCCTATAGCAGTCCTGGTCTGCAGACATGAAGTAGGCTGCACTCTGGTGCACTTTAAATATGGCGCCTGGAGCGAGGAAGCACTGAGGTCACGGCGTGGTGGGCAAATCCGAGCCCACCCGATAGCGATCCGGCATGTTCCCCGTGAATGCATAGTTAATGAGGTGGGATGCACCAGGAACGGGACGAAATGGCGCGAAAAGCCGCCATTGCGGCCGGCGAGTAAAACGTCCTTTTTCCCGCCCGCTACCTGGGACAATTCTGTCCTACGCGCACCTGACATATGTTCAGCCACTAAGGTATAGTTGACAGTTGTCAATGGCTTGGAACATGATCCCGTGCTATTCTTTTCTATCTATAAATCAAATACTTGTTCTAGTTAAATTAGGCTGGGCTGCTCATACTGAATTATTGTGCTTCATTTATCTCCTGTCTGGAAAAGCTCAACTTACTGTTCGCAAAGTCAGGGTCATTTCTGAAGACTAAAAATTTGCAAAATGGGTTAGTGATTAGCATTCATTTGTTCAAAAAGCGAGACTATAGGTTTGTTTTCATTCTCAATTATTCAGCGTTATCTGTTTGAAATTGTATGCAAAGTAGTTATTGCTGCACATAATGCCACAGAAGAAAGGGAAGAGCAGCTGCCAACAAAATGTCTGACAGCTTTGATGTTGAGAATTCATTTCAATGTAAAATTTCAAAGCCTGATTTGATTTAAAGTGAAGTATCCTTTTTTGATGGCCACTGTTCAAAACAATTTTATTTAAATCTGCATGGTACATAAGTTAGCCAGATGACATATTGCATATATTAAATTGCAGTTGTAAAGCACGCACGCCTCTATTCCCAAGGCCAAGTGACTGTAGTTTTTGGGGAATACATATCGTAGCAAGTTGATGGTCATAGTGGAACTAAACACCGGTATAAAAAGTGCCATAAACTCCAATTGAAAGGAAAACACAAGCATTGGGAGACCAATCAAAAAACCAATGCCTGATTGTTCATCTCATTGCTGCTTTGAATGAACTTACTGTACACAAGATGGCTGCCATGTTTGTTTAATACATTACTGCACTTCAAAGTAATTCATCGTGTGGCAACTTGAGAATTGAAGAATGTTACAGCATAGGAAGTGGCCACTTAGTCCATCATGTCTCTGACAGCTCTCTGGCACAGCTAGCAACTTGATTCTTTACCCTGCTCTTTCAATTATTATGCCTTCTGCTTCCACTATGGTTTTTAGCAGGGTATTCCAAGTGTGATCAACAATTTGCATTCCAAAACATTCTTGTAATCGCCCCTTTGTTCATTTGATGATCACAAATTTAAGCCCCAGCGTTACTCCTAGTTTTCCAGTTAAGTGAATCACTTCTGTGATTCTCCATGTCTTTACCATTCTTCGTGTAGTATGGGTCTCGAAACCGAGTACCATGTTCTAACAGTGCTCTAACCAATGATCTGTGTAGGTTTAGCATTTATCACTTTGATACTCTACACCCATATATGGATCCCACATGCCTGAGAGATGTAATGGGGTATTACATAAACTTAATTCTTTCAAAACTTTTTTGACTCAGTTGGAAGCCAGTACTGCAAATTTAACATGGTAAACAAATCATTCTTGGGATTGACATACTGATCCCAGACTTAGACCACAAAATTGTGGGGAAACCACGCACACTTTGTCTGGATCAGTGAAATGAGAAATAATTATTGTAACAAACCTTTTCCTGCTCCTCCTTCAGGTACTGTGCCCTAAGAGGGCATTGGCGACCATGGACTTCCCATGGATCGGTCTTGGGACTGCAGTGGTTTGCCATTGTCACCTGCAGTATGACTGACCAAGAGACTCTCCCGCTCTTACCATCTGCCATCGGACGTATTGGAAGGATTTGCAGGCTGTTTGACCACATAATGAAAGCACCTTCTGTGGCCACTGCCCAGAGCTTCTGGCCCAGAGATAAGGACGATACCCACTGCAACAAGCCTTTCAGGAAACCTGAAAAGTTTTGAACAAATCCTATAAAAAGCTTCTAAGAGTCTAGCAAAGGACACAAGATGCCCTTCTAAGCTTAAAAGTTTAGATGGTGTACAAAAGTGTTCCTAGGCAGATGTTCAACTCCTCTGGATCTGCATCCCAACATTAGCCATTGCCCAAATAGAAGGAGATAAAAGGCCTCGTGAAAATTAAAAGTAACGGCTTTTGTTGAAGTTGGATGTAGGCAGGACAGACTGAACAGGTACGTTGTAGATACATTTGGTTGGATGTACCAGAGGTCAAGGAAGAAGAGCTGTGGTTTAGGATTTAATACAGATCAGATGATTACAGTTGAGCTGTCAGAGCTGTAGACAGTCAATCTTGGCTACATCTCAATAAATAACTCCTTTTACAAAAATGTTTTCTTCAGAAGAGCTGCGGAGTGCTCTGCCTGGTGACTGGATAAGTCAGCACAACTGTCCAGACTTCCATTAAAATTGAAATACATTTTTAAAAGGTTATACATACTTTCCAACCATTTACAATGTCATATCAAAAGCTGATTTTGTTTAATGTTGTGTTTCTGATATCCAGACATGTGAAACATGCCTTTATACATCATACATCATCTCCCAAACACAAGTGGTGCTAAATATATGCTGACTATTGCTTTTGGTAGTACAGAACTTGAGTATCGCTGAAAAAAGGCATTTTTGTCAAAGTTTTTGTCTTGCACTCATCAGGACAATCTCAGGAATACCAATGTCAGGGGTAGCAACAACTTTATACTGTATGAGAAGAGAGTGTTGATTGGTTGGCAAGTGGTCTCAACACCTCGACCAATTAGAGTCCACTTGCCAACCAATCAACACTCTCTTCTCATACAGTATAAAGTTGTTGCTTCCCTTGACATTGGTATTCTTGCAATTGTCCTTATGAGTGCAAGACAAAAAGCTTCTACAAAATGTCTTTTTTCAGCAATAGTCAGCATATATTTAGCACCACTTGTGTTTGGGAGATGATGCATGGTATTTAAAGGCATGTTTCAGACGTATGTATATCAGAAACTCAACATCAAACAAAACCAGCTTTTGATATGACATTGTAAATGGGTGGAAAGTATGTATAACCTTTCAAAAATGTATTTCAATTTTAATGGAAGTCTTGACTGCAATCAAGCACCAGAATCCACCATAGAGATAGCAGAAGTTATAGCTCCTGCAGTAACTACAGAGTAATGTAGTTTGTTAGCAATCATAAATGGTGTCCTAATAGATCAACCCTCAAAGGCCAGCTCTGCAGTTTATGAATCCTGCCTTTAAGTTGTTTTAAAATATATAGGAGCCATAATTTAAGTAATGAATCAGGTTTCCCAGAGTAAAAATGGAAGTTGTATAGCTCACTGCATCATAATTCAGGCCTCAGTAGGTTTTAAACACAATTGACACCAAATCTGTTTAATATTTAATAGGCTTATCTGCAAAAGGTTCCAAGTCTTACTTCATGTTGCGCAGGTAATTGCCTTTTACATGTCGGATAACATGTTTGCCAAGATTAAGTTGATGGGGTTTTTCTGGACAAAGTAGGAAGGAGACGGGTTTGAAAGTATAACTCCAGGTGTGTTAATAACGAATTACAAGTTCACCAGAAAACCTAAGTGATCTTTCTCTAAATGAGGTACAATACATTAGGCAGAATTTTCCACTCTGAAGACTAAATGCTGTGGCAGGTGGGGAAGTGGGTATGATTCCCGCTAGGCGGCAGGGCGGATTTTCACGCCAGATCGTCTGCTTTTCAGATCATTAATTATGCATCAGTGGCAAATCTCGTGGCGGGGCGGGCGGTGACTCATCTGCTCTGCCGTTACCTCATGGGGTCGAAGGTCCTGGCGTCATATTTAAATGGCACTCACACACACATTCACTCACTGCAGGCCAGGTGTGGGCTGAAGGCCTAAATTAGCACGACGGCCAAAAGAAAGTAACCCCCCTCCCGCTCCATGGTTCAGCGAGTCCTCCCTGGAGAAAATCCTCCAGCCCGTCCAGGAAAGGCGGGAGGTCCTTGGGAGGGGAGTAGGAGGTCCACCAACCTGACCATGCCAGCCTTGGAGGAGATCACCGGAGAGGACTGTGCCTGTGGGACACAAAAAAGGAAATGCCCTGCTGGAAACGGATGAATGATCTGATGCCAGGGTAAGTGAACTTTCTCACTCCAAACTCACACTCTCATAAGGGCATCCGGCAGCCTAAGGGTTAGATGCACAGGGATGTCACACACTGCCAGCAGATGGGACATCAGCACTGCATGTCTGCCAGCCACTTTAAGATCACCATCTCATGTAAGATCCTGCACAAGCGGTATCTTAATTCCTTGCTGGGGAGGGCTCAGCACACAACAGGCATGCACGCTTCTGAAATGCTCTTTCGGCCACAGTGCTCACAGTGCATCCATCTGTTTTTATGCAGGGCAAGATCTCCCACAATAAAAGATCAAAGACTGGAGGGGGGGACCCCAGAGTTCAGGACCCTCTCCCAGTACAAGAAACAGGTGCAGGCCTGACTGGAGAGAACAGAGATCGTTCCTTCGCGGAGGGTGGGATTGGCCTTCCCAAAAAAGCTATTGAGGGTCCATCCAATAAATATCAGAAACACATGGACAATGACTGTGGGTGACCTATAGTGTAAGGGCCTTTCTAGTCAATCTCTACTTATCTCTCTTCTCTATTCCAGCCACCAGCAAGAAAAGGTGAATGATGTTCTTCAGCACTCTTAGCCCCAGACCCCAGGCTACCTCAAATGAGGAAGCAGACCAACCATCTGATGAAAACCCATCACTGCATTCGCCTGCACCCTCCACCAGCACAGGGTCCTCGTTCTAGAATAGGCTCAGGTTGACAATCTGGTGATCACCTCACTGACACATGTCCACTGTTGGCAGAGGCAGTGACAGCCAAAGCCTCTGACACTCAGAGGACTGCTGGACATCAGGCCCTTGCAGAGCCTGGGTCCAATGGTGAGCCTCTGCAATCAGTCCTAAGAGAAATGTTGGAGATGCAAAGACAGGCAGGGGGAACATCAGGCAGAGTGGTCAGAGGCTGACAACAGACTGGAATGAAGGATGGAGGAGCCCGTCCACGTCCTGTCTGATGTCGTGGCTCTGGCATGCGAGCACATCAAAGTTTCCACTTGCCAACCAATCAGTACTCTTTTCTCATACAGTATAAATTGTTGTTCTCTTTCTTGTTGGTAATCTTGCTATCTGCTGCTGTGTGACAGATCACTGCGTCCTGATGTCCAATGGCATCTTGGGGCTCAGTATCAAGATGCGGCCTCTGCATTAATCATGCATGAGAGCTGGCGTTTGAAGGGATGGTGCTGTCCAGATGTAGCTCCATCTTCAGGTTGGTAAAGCAACAGCCACTGAAGGATGTTTTTTACTTTTAGAGCTGCCTTGCTAAGCTCCTGTCACACTGGTATGAATGCATTGATGTGTGCAATAACATTTCTGCCTCTTGAAGGCTACAGTGGCCACTGACTTTTCTGTGCCATGGTTGAAAGGACTGCACTATGTATAGTTGCTTAACAGTGAGCGCTGGTGGAGTGATTATCCCAGTACTCAGCTGACACTTATTCTCCATGGCTTGAGCAAAGAATTAATAGGGTGCCCCTTCAATCGGCTGAAAAGAGTAGTCCTGAACTCCTCCCCCATGCTTTGAGACTTCTCCCACATCGTTTTTTCAAGCTTGTTTTTCCAACTGTCATTACTCATGGCGAACATGGTGCTCCTAACCTTCATGAATGCAACCAGCACCTTCTAACCACCCCCCTTGTCACCCACCAAGTTCCTCCCATCCTCTTCCACAGTCACCACCTCCTAATTCCCATCCCTCCTGTTCCTATCCGGCCTCTCCTGTTACCTTTGACCCCATCATTGTGAACATGGATATTCCTGTTCTCCCCCTGTTCCCTTCAATGTTGATGTCCCCATGCCCTTTGTTGATCTGACCCCTCCCCTCCTGGAGGCTACCTGCACCCTTACTTTCCAAGACCCACCCCATGAGGCCATCCAATACCCCCCATGACTTTACAATTGACAGCTTACTGAATCCTGAATGTAATTGTGCCCTCGGCTTCCCAATGCTCTGACTCCACCTCCCAGGACCAAATGCCTTAGTTGACTGACCACGCCCTATACACTATACTCTGCACGACCATCACTGCCCAGAGACGCCTTCCCCTGCCCAAGACCAGGACCAAGACATGTGTGCCATGCAGGGACCCTAACATGGCCCGCACTGCCCCAGGACAGTCTCTTCAATATGCCCCCTACAGTGTAGTCTCAGCCCCAGGACAGTGTCTTCATTGTGCCC
This sequence comes from Cetorhinus maximus, assembly GCF_964194155.1. Classification (NCBI taxonomy): domain Eukaryota; kingdom Metazoa; phylum Chordata; class Chondrichthyes; order Lamniformes; family Cetorhinidae; genus Cetorhinus; species Cetorhinus maximus. The sequence continues at coordinate 90,677,054 of NC_135895.1, read as the reverse complement.
CTAAGATTGTGGCCTCAGCCCCAGAACAGTCTCTGACTCCTCCTTAGATAGTCTTGTAACTCTTGCCCCAGGACAATCTTTCACTTCTCCACTCTGTTCCTTGACCACCCGCCAACTGCCCCTCCCCCAACCAGCCCTGTCTCTGTCTCTGCCATCCCCTTGCCTCCCGTGCCCAGCCTTGGCGCAGCTTGTGATACAAGTACCTGAAATCTCGCAGCAACGCTCTTAAAGGTAGGTGAAAGCAGCGTCTACTGCCCTCAGTCGTTCATGAGCTGAAGCTTGCCAGGCGGATGCCACTTATATACAATCAGAAATCAGACCATTCTAATTGTCTGCTGGCGGGGTGCTGAATTTGGAGGGGGAGCATAATTCTGGTGAATTGGCCTATTAATGAACATTCATGAGATGCAAATGAATGCAAATGTGGTTCCTGACATACATCAGTGAGAAAGTAGACCCACCTTTTACCCATCATCAAAATCTGGAGAACAAAATTCCAAGCTAATTGCCCACTGGCATGAAACTGACTTTTGCCACCACCTCAAATTTGTGCCCCCGCCCGCCACAATGCCCGGCACTGGTGGGAGTGGAAAATTCCACCCATCGTATCTGTTTTTGGGACTTGCAATGGCCCCGACTGTACATTGAGCAAACACATTGTACAAGGGAAATTATTTACTATTTGTTGAGGCTGGTTTGGGGAAGGTGTAGGTGTGAAGACATTTCAAAATTAGAGTGAAGGTAGCTAATTTTGCCCCAAATTTCAATTTCACACATTCAAATGCCACCACGTTTCGCCCATGGAAAACAACATGCAAAGCAGGAAGTAATTTGAAGATTGTAAAATATTGTCACGATTAAAACAACTAAAACTAAAATAAAACATTTGAATGTTTGCCCCCAAAGTGAAGAATGCAATAACTTTCTCTTACCTACTGATTTCCTAATCAGATCTATACAATTCAGACATTGTGTACCAAGGCTGTTCCAGCCCAGTAAATGAATATTTCAACAGGGAATGCATCACTTATTCAGATAGATTAAATAAATCATACAATGATGAATAGCATAGATGCACTTATAGGGAAGCTGGGAAAGTACATGAGGAGAAGGGAATAGAAGGATGTGCTAGTAGGATGAGATAAAGTTGGTGGAGAGGAGGCTTGTGTGTGGCATAAACACAGAATAGACCAGTTGCTTGGCCTGCTTCTGTGCTGTAGATTCTCTAATTCTATGCAACTTCCTGATTCAAATGTACATGCCAACATCTCAGTGATGTGTTCACAAGAGGCTGACTTTATATTGGTTCATTCAGCTAAACATTAATTAAAAGCAAAGGCCAATGCCTACTCTGTTATTTCAAAAATATCAACTTCACTGGACATCTCAAGTAGGTACCTGAAACTGTATAATGGCCACTTTGGATGACTCAATGAAGCAATTCAAATTTGTGACATCGACTTGCAGAAAAGGAGCTGCAACAAGAGCCCAGATGGTGTCCAACATTGCAAGAATAAAACTCAAAGCAGCATGTTAATTCCAGTCAAACATAGCCACAAAAATTTGGAGAACTGCAATCTGATTTTTAAAACAAAGTGCAATTTTCACTTTAGCCCTGTTTGAGGTCAGAGTTTGGTGTCCTTATCAGCCCTGGCTTGTGGCACTGGTCTGGCAGCAGGTAAATTGGTATGTTACAAGAAATGGGACTCATTTTTGCGGTTACCATATGAATTGCTGATAAATAAAATGTCTTGTTTCAGTCATTTGGATTTTGCTGAACAACCAATTTCTTCGCCTGAATTATGCAATACTACCACAGCTAATCAGCTGTACAGTTAAGATGGGCAAAACAAACATGTTTGGAATACTTGTCTGTTGCATAAGAGCAGGCCACCTGCAGATGAGAGCTGAACTGTACAATCTACTCATTGCAGTCACTAGTAACTTACACCAAAGTACTAATCCTTAATATAGCATTTGACTTTATCTGCATTGTATAGCACCATAAGAACAATGCAAGTCTCTGGTTTTAGTTGATTCAAACAGACTTAAAACATTCTGCACCTTCAAGATTAAAATGCTACAGAATTGGACATATTGAATACACATGCATTAAGAAGGCTATTGACCACACTTAGAATGTATCTTTCCAGTTTATTTTTGACCTGTAGCCTGGGGTATGAGAACGTAAATCAATTGTCAACGTGATCTTCTAAAATAAAAACAAAAAGTGCTGGAAAACTCCGCAGGTCTGGTAGCATCTGTGGAGGGAGAGACACAGAGTTAACTGAGCCCAGTTCCAAAGAAGTCATATTAGACTTGAAACGTTAACTCTATTTCTCTCTCCACAGATGCTCCCAGACCTGCTGAAACTTTCACGGTCAAAATAAAATTAATTCAGTACAATTCAGGATGGGAAGAGGCTGTGCAATGTTTAAGAAAACCAACACCCTGCCCTTCATCACAGTTTCCCTTCCTATCTATAACTGCTACCATCTCTTGCGCACAAACTGTCACTGTGACGGCATAGTCTTATCACCGAATCATATTATTTAGGTCTCTGACTCCTTTGGAATCTTCTACTCTCTTAAGCACTTTCATGCGTCCCCATTAAAATCCTCAGTGTATCCGTCTACGCAAGCCCTATCCAGAGTTCCTCCCCAGAGATATCCTCCTCAGCCTTGGATCTGAGTGATGCTTAGTGCTTGGCTGATCTCAATCTCTAACGACTCTGCTTGTGTCTTCTCTTCTGAACTCTTTGCCTACTGTCTCCCACCCTCGCCCATCCCCCCGCTATTTCTTGACCTTGGTACCTCAATCTCTCCCGTGGTCTCAATTATAGAAAACCAGCTATGACCATTTAATTTCATCCTTCACCACCCACATAACTTGTTCCTTACAATCCCACTTCCTTCTGCATCCACCCTGAAAAAAACCTCTGCCCCAGACCACTTGGAATTGCACTTTCAAATTTCCAACCTTCCAGCCTTTGCCATTTCATTCACTGCCATTCTTCTGCAGTCACTGATCTGCACAACCACCTCAAAGTCACACACCATCTTGACTTAGCAATAGATCACCCATTCCTTCATTGTCATCAGGTCTAAATAGACAACAAATTATAGTTATATAGCACCTTAATAAAATGTCCCAAGGTGCTTCACAGGAGCAGTACAAAGCAAAATATGACACCGAGGCACACAGGAATTATTAGGTCAGATGACCAATAGCTTGGCCAAAATGGTAGGTTTGAGCAGTGCTTTAAACAAGGAAAGCGAGGTAAGCAAAGTGGTGTATGGAGGGAATTCCAGAACTTAGGGCCCAGGCAACTGAAGGCACAACCACCAATGATGGAACAATTAAAACCAGCGATTCTCCAGAAGCCAGAAAACAATGATGAGAATCTTAAAATCAAGCTGTTGCTTGACTGGCAGCCAATGTAGGTCAGCAAGCATTGGGGTGATCGGAGAATGGGACCTCACGCAGGTTAAGATACAGACAGCAGAGTTTTGGATGGCCTCAAGTTTATGGAGCGGAAAACGTATGAACTCCCTGCTTAACCTTCACCACACAGACTGCAGTGGTTCAAGTTGACGGCTTACCACCACCTTCTCAAGGGCAGTTAGGGTTGGGCAATAAATACTGGCCTTCCAAGTGACACCCACATCTCGTGAATGAATTGACAAAACATCTAAGGGAAATTCCTCTGACATGAGTCCTGAGACACTGAAAGTGTGGCCAACAGCTGTCTTCAGCCACATGTAGCTTTTTGACAAATGATGGTAGATATTGTATGCAGCGCCTGTTACACTGGTATACAGGGCTGCATACCAAACATTCCAGGCATGGAACAGATGCCAAAGATTTCCAGCCACCATATAAACATGCCGATCTGCACACTTGCTTCAGGAATTACTAATATCAAAGTCGTCTCCTGCTTCAGATTAAGAGCAAAATATTTTCGGACAGAAAAAAAAGATCAATTTCAAATTCCATTCTGTTGTGGATTATTTTGCTGAATCTTGAATGCAGTGAGGATTATAAATTCTGTCATCACCTAATTTTGACACTTATTAAATAGTCTTTAACAAGATTGTTAGACAATGGGATAGAAAAGCAGTCTCCAAATTTCCCAGTTGAGTCAGATTACTTCAATGAAAAAATATGGTAACTCCTTAAGGCACTACAGAATTTGAAAGGAGAACATTTCTGTGTGGACAGGGAAGGAGGAAAGAGAATTGAAGGTGTGAATAGGCCTAAACTGAGTGGTATTATTCTCCATTTACAATCATCCCATGCAAACATTATTAGAGAAAATTCAGTGCCTTGAATGAGTGTGCCAAGGGTAGCCAAGTTGATCTAAATGTTATAGGATAAACAACGATTAAGCTTCAAGAGAGCCTGGTTTCACGCAATTAATGGAGGAAGGTTTTCAACAAATATTACTTTGTGAGAAAAGCAGCACAAGAACAAAATGGGTCAAAGAGAAATGGCAGGGCAGTGGGGTGGGGAGAAAATGAGGAGTGTCTAGATCTTAGGAACTAAGGGAAAAAAAAGTTGCAACACTTCACCCATCATTGTGTAGTTTTGCTAATGTACATGTTATATTTCTTACCATTTTTAAAAGTTACACTTTATAATTCAACGGGCCAGAATTTGCTGGCAAAATAATGGAGTGTTTAATGACGCACGCCATTATTAGTGTGTAAAATGTTCAGCAATTTGCGGCGAGGGAGATATACCTGTGAGCTACAAATCGCGCAAGATGGGGCGGTTTGTGTTCCTGCAATGCCATTCAGTTTCTCCAACCCAGAAAAGGAACAAATTAAACTGCGGAGTGTCATTCCTGTAGGTAATGCATTGTTACTGATTCGTTTACATTTCAATTTTGTTTCTACCTTTTCCTTTGTCTCTTTATCAAATCTTTAATTTTCTTTCTGTGCCCAAATTGGCTCTAATTTGCCCAATTTCCTTCTTAGTCCTTCCCCTGTTCGCTTTTCCAATCCGGGGATAGCCTGCCAGTCTTATTGCTCACTAAGGTAGCAGATGCCCCGTTGCTCTTGCTGTCTTGTTATCAGCTCACGCTATTGGCAATTTGCAGCACAAAAAAATTTGAGGTCAATGACAAGGGGAAAAATAATCCACCTTAGCATACTCTGAGCCAACTGCTTTTTTTTAGAAATGATAAATCTCACCATTCTCTCCCCAGTCCCAGATCTCCCAGGGTCACGACCCAAATAGATAACTTGATTCATCAGTGCAGCCCAACAGATCTTTTTGCACGACTGCTTGATACCAGACGACATGACAGCTGCTGCTGGCACATCACAGCATGTGACACTGCAGTACTTTCCCTGTACAGCAAGAACACCAAGTGAGAGTCTTCCTGCTGTATTAAGTAATATTTTTTCTCAGTACAAGTAGGAGCTTAACACAAGTGGCTCCATGCCAACCTGAATGAAATTTCTTCTCATTCCCAACAATAAATGAATGTCTTGAAAAAATCTGGAAGGCACAGATAAAGCAAATTTAGATCTTGAAAATCCAAAATGCATTTATTTAGCCTGCACTGCTATGAAAAATAAGACAGATTATTGGTTCTCTTTTCCTCAAGTAATTGATATGATTCTCACACACACACACACACACTCACGGGCATGCACACATACACACACGCACACACACGCGCACACACATGCGCACACACACATGCGCACATGCACACATGTGCATGGACACACATGCACAGGCGCACACACATGTGCAAACACACACACTCACGGACACACAAAGCTTCCTTAAGATAGATTCCTGCTCCTACCATTAAAGGAAAAGGGAAAATAAACTTGCAGAATGTGTTTATGATTGGCAAATGAATTTCAACATAGCAAAAATGTAATACCTCACACATAGCTGAGAAAAATAGGGAGATCACATATGACTCGAAAAGTAAGAATCTAGACGGGCAAAGGAATCTGAGAGTACAAATATACAAATGACCAGAAGTCATGTCACAGGTCAATAAGGTAACCAAGCACTAAGGTTTACTTCTCGAGGGATAGAATTGAAAAGTAGAGAAGTTGTGTTAAACTTGTATCAAACCTTGTTTAGACCACACTTGGAGAACTGTGTGCAATCTGGTTATCAGATTATTAAAAGGATGGAGGCACTGGAGATGGTGCAGAGAGGATTTACAAGGATGATACCAGAATTGTGAGGTGAGACCCACTGAGAAAGGATGAACAGGCTGAGCTCACTTTTCTCTTAGAAAGAGAAGGCTGAGAGGCAACCTTATAGACGTCTTTAAAATTATGAAAAGTTTTGGGAGAGAAAGAAGTGGAGAGCGGGAGAGAGAGAGAGAGAGAGAGAACTTGTAGGGAAGACCAAAACCGGAGACCATCAATATAAGATAGTCATAAGAAGTCTTAGCGAATTCAGAAGGAACTTGTTTATGCAGAGAGTGGTGACAATGTGGAACTTGTCATCACAGGAAATGGTTGCATATAAGTAAATAGTGAGGAATTACAATAAATCCAATAGGGAACTCAGGAAAAGCTTTATTCTGAGTGGTTACAATGTGCAACTCGCTACCGCTGAGGGAAGTAGCATTGATGCATTTAAAGGGAAGCTAGATAAGTATATTGGAGGGAAGGGAACAGAAGGTTATACTGATAGGGCTAGATAAGGAAAGCTGGAAGGAAGTTTGAGTGGAGCATAAATGCCAGCATGGGCTGGTTGGGCCGAACACAGCACTTGTCACCAGTCATGTGGAGGAAGTCCTGGATTTTTAATCCGTTAAAACACATTTGCATCACAAAATATTTTTCATATCTGTCATACTCAGTCTCAAAACAAAGCTTTCATAATTTTTACTAAAGACTAGAATATAAATCAGCATTACATTCAATGTTTAAAGATGAATATTTCACACCAACTTAGTATGTGAATCAGGAATCTTTGAGCAAGGTACATGCATAGGATCTGCTGACATTTGTAAATGTACAGTGATGAAAATATAATAATTTTCATAATATTTTTCTGGTTTATTGTGAAGTAGGTTTATGGGGGTAACTATAGCTGGGTCTGTGTGTGATTTAATTACATTTGGAATCAAGTAGACTGCAAGCTTTAAATCATCACAAGAAGCTAGGCGCTTGACATACTAATGAGTAAACATGGATGCTAGCTTAGCATGTAAGGTGTGAAGGGCATTTGCATTTTTAGATAAATGAAGAGATTTGGATTTCAAAGGGATCTTAGTCTATTTACAATTAGCTAGATAAAGCATGGTTAAGGAATGTGTTTATTTTTCCCAATGGTTACTGATAATATATTGGCAACCTGGAAGTTTTTATACTATGACGAAGATACAGTTTCAAAGACATATGGAACGAGAGAATTTACATATTAAAAAGAGAGAAACATATATAATGGAGAATGAAAGGCTATGTGTCAGAAGGCCATGTAAGATCTAACAGGAGTGTGTGAAATAGCCTTAATGAAGCCTCCAGCATTTGTGCATAAGTCTGTTATTTAACAAAACTGAAGCTGGGGAAAAGCCATTTGGAATTCCACTGTCAAGTCATGTGAAGGAAGTCCTGGATTTTTACAAGTGCGTGTTGTGTTAGCTTGCTGATTCCATTTTAAATCTAAAATCTATTTTGGACTGTTGCCTTAAAGGGAGTGTAACTGGGAATCAGGTTAATTAGAAATTTTAGGAGTTATTGTAGTAGAAATTAATTTTAAAAAAGCATAATAATAGATGCCCTGGAGTAACTTTAAGGTTATAATCCTATGCAAATAAGATAAAAGCAAAATACTGCAGATGATGGAAATCTGAAACAAAAACACAAATTTGTAGTCTTATGTATGTGCTTGAAACCTTTTATATTTTTTTAATAAATATTTTAATTTAATTTTTGAAATCTCTAAAGGTCTTGGTGGACTTATCACTTCTGAATTCAGTGCACACATCTTGTAATAAATACAAATTGCAAAACTGTTGTGATAGTGCAACTAAATTCCCCTCGTGGATTTGGTCCACCTGGCACACATCATTAGCCATGTCATAACAACAGCAGCAGTCAACTGTTGAATTGTTAACAGCAGCATCTGTTCCAATGGAAAGCATGAATGTGACTTGGCTTCAGGTGCATGTCCTGTTTTCAGAATTAACAAAATTATGAATGAACTTGATTTTGCCAGTTTTGCAGATTCTGTCCAGGAAGCACATACAATATATATAAAATAGCTGAAGGGAGATGGGAGAGGATGAGAAAATTTGCATCATGGATGCTTTCAGCAAAGGGCTCAACACTGCCTGCCACTTGGTGTTATAGGTGGAGTTTGCACATTACACATGCAGACTGACAGCAGTGGATACAAAAAAGATCAATTGAACATTTTTCGTCAAATCAACAAAATATGCACCCTCATTTGCTTAGTATTAGTTCAAATTGATGGATATTAGCCAGGCTCTCTTTTCCTCTTTTGAACTATCTTCAAAATTAAGCAATGCACCCTAGCTCCTGCCTTTTCTAATCTTTCTCTGGTTTTGCCAATTCCAACAATGGAATACTTAGGGCTACTCTAGGATTCCTATATTTTTGCCTGGCAGCAAGCAGGGGACACTTATAACCCATCAACGTGTTGACTGGGTAAAAAGACCCCACTACAGAATCTGTGCCTTTCCTATTTCACTATTTATATATGCTGTACTTATTAAAGAGCAGAGCTTCTGAATAAATTGTATCCTTACATACATGGATGATCTATATTCTTATTTTTAAAATAATATTCCATAAAAATATGAAGCAGTAAATATCTTTACTGACATGAAAATGACAGACAGGAAAAGACTTACTGCTCCATCCAGTCTATTTTTCGATTGTGGTGCATTATGCTTCACAATACACACTTCCCATACCACTCGGCCATGCAATCTCTTGTAAAAGCACATTAAAAACCCACACCAATTAGAGAAAACAAAAAAGCGGAAGCCAGAATTTTCGGGTCGGCAAGCGAGGGTGGGGCCCGCTCGCTGACGTGTAAAATGACCCGTGGTGACGTTGGGCGTGCGTCCTGATGTCAGCGCGCATCATTCAGATCTTCAGTTCGGAGGGCGCACAGCGGAGTTGGCTGTGCACCCACCAAACTGTCAAAGGCCTATTAAGGCCATTTAAATATCAATTAAAGGAATTAACGGAGCTGTCCGTCCAACCTTAAGGTTGGTGGGCAGGCGAAGAGCCCAGGCGACCTTTGCATTTTTCATGAAACCTCATCCACGGGCGGGATGAGGTTTCATGAAGTGTTTATAAGTTGAATGAAAATTTTTGTTGAAGTCTATTGACATGTCCCAACTCATGTGACACTGTCACATGAGTGGACATGTCTTAAAATTTTTTTTTCTTTATTAAAATTTTTGAAAATCAAATTAATCTCCCTGAGGCAGCTCTGTACCTCAGGGAGACTTCTGTGCTCTTTCGCCTGCATGTGCGAAAGAGCGCAGGCCCCGACTCTCTCTCCTCCCACTGCCCGCACAGGGAGCGCTGAGCGCTTCAGGGTGCGTGTCACGCTAGGCGGGCCTTATTTGGCCTGCCCATGTAAAATGGTGGCGCCCAGCCGATGGTGGGCGGTGATCGGCTGCACGCCTGCCCGCGCCCGCTCCCGTCCAACCCCCCCGACAGGGAGAAAATTCTCCCCATGGGGTTGGCTATGTGGTTCATTGATCAGAGAGTCTTATGTTTTTAAACATGAACCCTTTATTGGTAGTCTTTAACTATTGGCCTACTCCGGCTCCTATTTTCTATGTTTCTATGTATGTTTCTATTTACAGATCCCAAATTATTGCCACGCATGGTGCTGTTCACCATGCAGGTAGGCTGCTTCTCGAGTGTCCTCTCTAGACTGTTCTCATCTATTACCATGTGACTCTATACATCATAATATGGGCGGCACTATTCTCTGGTCCCACATTAACCCTGCCGAGCACCTTTACAATGGCATGCAGGCACCACAACAAAGATACCCACCTTTTGTCCCAGCAAAAACATGTCCAAATCTATCTTGAAGGAATATAGCAAAGCAACATTCACGGCATGAGTTGGCAGCCTGTCACTCTGGCCTGCTACTCTTGCAGAAATTGGAACCATTTAACGTCTAACCTAGTTCCCACCCTACATAACCCCTGTTCCTCAACCCTATTCAGACAGATATTTGGTCCAAATGAACACAATCTAATTTAATCCCTTCATTATGAAGTCATGAGCTGGTTGGGCTGAGTGGCCTGTTTCTGTGCTGAATTGCCTATGTAATTATTTTGTTCCTTTTGGTTATGGAAAAAGGCTGTTATGAAGAACATTTTGATTTGTTTAGGCTGAAGATTTATCATGTTGGCAACTTGGCAAACGAACTGAATATAAAATGAATCACAGTGGGTACCAACATACTTTTGTTCTTTACAGTATATTTTAGTGTCAACACTCTGATATGTTAACTTTTCTGTTGGAATTCATTCCATCACCACCTATATTTAAATTGACAATTCAGACAGGAGTTTACCTTAATAATCTATAAACGGATTGTGAGAGTGACCTCAAGATTCCTTTCCTCATTAAACATTTGATTAAGTGAGTACGCTATTTTAACAGGCGTTGAAATATTAAGATAAGTGGTTTCTTTGGGTAAAGGACTCTGTCGTGGGAATAAAAATGTACAAAAAGCTAACTAGCTAACTAACTAGTTTTCCCAGATGGGACTTAATCCATACTGGCTGATCATTAGACTTGTTTGGATTTTAGAGGTGGAATGTTTAATATTCTACAAAAAGCTAAAAGCTACTGCGGTTGCTGGAAATCCAAAACAAAAACAGAATCACCTGGAAAAACTCAGCAGGTCCGGTAGCATCGCCGGAGAAGAAAACAGCCGACGTTTCGAGTCCTCACGACCCTTCGAAGGGTCGTGAGGACTCGAAACGTCGGCTGTTTTCTTCTTCGCTGATGCTGCCGGACCTGCTGAGTTTTTCCGGGTGATTCTGTTTTTGTTTAATATTCTAATGGAAAAAGGTGACATGGACTTCACTGACCTCAGTGCCAAAAGTGGTGATAGGAAGAACTGTTAGACTATAAACTTCCAATGGGAGTTCAATGTACATCATGGGATCCATTGTTATCGGAATAGGATACTTTATTGAGCAAACATGGGTGTATGGCCAAGTTTCAAAGGGCAGTGACGAATTCAGCTTGAAGAATGCACGGGTAAGCAAGAAAAGGAGAGTAAAAAGACTTGCATTTATACAACTCGTTCATGGCTTCAGGATGTCCCAAAGTTCTTTACAGCCAATGAAGTACTTCTTGAAATGTGGTTATATTTATAATGTAGGCAAAACCTTGGCCAATTTGCCAGTCCGCACAAACAGCAAGGTGTTCATCTGTTTCAGTAATAGAGTAGGCGGTGACATTTTAAATGCATGTAGAACGTAGGAGGAAGGGAAGACTGGGGGATACAATTAAAGGTCCATAGCTTAGGGTCCTGTCAGGTAAAGAGTTTGAGTAGGAGATGAGGCTATGGGCTGAATTTTACGGCCCCTCCCACTGGCGGGATTTTCCGGTCCCGCCGAAGCCAATGGATTTATGAGCGGCTTGCCGCATCTTCCAGCCCCGCCCCCGCTGCAATGGGGCCGTAAAATTCCGCCCCATAAATCTTGACCAAGTTCTAAGGCGATGGCTTTGTAGGATATGATTTCACTTCCATTTTTGTGAAAATTCCTAAAGAAAGAAACATAATCCCATCAGGACAATTAGTCAAAAAAAAACACATGTACGTGGGAACACACAGTTTTACCTCCAGAATTGGTTTTCACCTTGTCCAGTTATGACCCTTTCCTCTGGATTTTGACTGGACTCTCCAGGAATATAAACAAGACACAGAAGTCCACTCTTGGAAGTGCTGATCAATTCCTTTGGCTTACTTCTAACTTGGGACATGTAGACCCTGCTCCTGCCCTGAACTTTAGCAAACAGTGAAGTCGCTAATGAAAATGAGCCTGGAGGTAGAAAATATATTGGTATAAAAATGCTGAAAACAGCTCATTCTTGTCAAATCCCCCGCTGTCTGAGATCCAAATCAATACATAGCCTGCTTTCTCAAAAATCACTTAAGATCAGAAACCTCGAAGTTATCAAAGCTTAAATTCTGAGCACGAGAGACATGCACTCCCAAAGGAAGCTTTTCTTTTGGAAAAATATTGGATAATGAAGGCAGATTGGTCAACTTGAGCAATAGCAATTTGCATTTTGTACAGTGCTGCCTTGATGGGATGATTCTTTTGAGCAGCACTAAACATCAAAATGAGGTGGGTACAGTATGAGCGTCAGAGAGGCGGAGAGAGAGAGACTGAGAGAGAGAGAGAACACAAATGGAGTGGAAAAAAAATAAAAACAACTTACTCAGCAGTGAGCACACCTAGGAACTCAAACTGGGTCTTCAAGAATTGGAAATTTTTTTGTGGTCAGTGTGTTCAAATGTAGGAGCTGGGGAAGAATATCTGGAATGGTGCCATTCTGGTCACAGCCAGTTTAACAATCCTCCATTGCGGAGGGGAGAAACGGGTGGGAGTTGTTTGGGTTATGCAATGTCTAGTGCACAACCTTGAATTGGTCCTCATACATTTTGTGCTCATGATATGCCTCTGTGCTTCTTACCTTAGGTTTCCTATCCGGGTAGAATTTCTGGGTCTTTTACAATTTAGTGTCACTGGTCAAGTCCACTGCTGTACAAATAAAATGACTCACCTTAGACCAGGAGTTCCTAAGCTTTCTGCTGACATGCCCCAACCCTCCCCACTCAGAGATTCATGGGCCCTCCCCCTTCTCTAAGAAGCAGCATTTTTGAATAACTAATAGTGGTTTTTTCTCACTTGTCAATGAAGTTGGAGAAGATCTGAGGAATTTCCAGCATGACACGGTTAGCAACTTCATTGGAAGCAAGCAAAAAACATCAATACTCCTGCCAGGGCCTGAATACCCTTAGGACAAGTGCCCCTGGAAACTGACTATTGTACAAAACTGGAAGACGGTCAACAGGCCCTGCAGGCTGAGGCAGAGGTCGAGCTTGAGATCTGGCTGACTTGCCAGAAAGGAAAGCTGGAAAGCGGCAAATGCCAAAATAGCCAGTGCAAAGTCTGAGCAGGGAGCCACACAAACTTGCGGGCTGAACCTGGAGAGGGGTAGCAAGTGGGTCCCTGGGAGCAAAGTGAAGATGGTTCCACCAAGGCCATTGTGACTGACCAACCTCAATGTTTGGGGAAAGAGGGAATTGTGACACTGTCCAGCCCTCACAAAAAGTATCAGCGGTCTTTATGATTATTTTAAACCCTCTAGTGTAGTCAACCTTTGATGAAGCACGGTTACAGAGAGCTGGTAGGAATGCTGCTTTAAGTTGGAGGTAGCTACCTGCTGCTTAGAAGCATGAATATAGATGGGAAAAGAGGGAAGAAGAATAATAGGGTCCAGCAGGAGTTGCAGGGCTGGGGGAGGGGGCAAGGTGGTGCAATGCCCAGGCATTGGCGGCACTGCGATGGGAGTTGAATTGAGTGGATGATTTGTGTTTTCACAGCACAGGAATGGTCCCGAGCAGAAGGTGGCATTTCTGTGCAGTGGGATTGCATTGATCGGTTATGAGTGGGAATGCATGCCTCGGCATTGACAGCTTAGTGGGTGGGAGGGGAGATCCCAGGATTGAATGCATTGGGGAGGGTCCTGGCTGTGAATTAATTAGGAAGGCAGGTCTCCAAGTTTCAAAATCTTAGGAAAGATGTCTTGTGATGAGAAGCTAATGTTACCATTAAGTTAAAAAAACAACCCAAATACATGTTGCCATGCTAATGAAAGAAAAACTCAAATTGCGTCTGGAAATATTGGACTTTAAAAACAAGACCTGAGTTTTTAAAAATGCACAAAAGCCACTGGCTCGAATTTTTTTTTATTCATTCAATGGATGTGGGCTTCGCTGGCTGGGCCAGCATTTATTGCCCATCCCTAATTGCCCTTGAGAAGGTGGTGGTGAGCTGCCTTCTTGAACCGCTGCAGTCCATGTGGTGCAAGTACACCCACAGTGCTGTTAGGAAGGGAGTTCCAGGATTTTGACCCAGTGACTGTGAAGGAACGGTGATATATTTCCAAGTCAGGACGGTGAGTGGTTTGAGGGGAACTTCCAGGTGGTGGTGTTCCCATGTGTCTGCTGCCCTTGTCCTTCTAAGTGGTAGTGGTCGTGAGTTTGGAAGGTGCTGTCTAAGGAGCCTTGGTGAATTCCTGCAGTGCATCTTGTAGATGGTACACACTGCTGCTACTGTGCGTCGGTGGTGGAGGGAGTGAATGTTTGTGGATGTGGTGCCAATCAAGCGGGCTGCTTTGTCTTGGATGGTGTCAAGCTTCTTGAGTGTTGTGGGAGCTGCACTCATCCAGGCAAGCGGGGAGCATTCCATCACACTCCTGACTTGTGCCTTGTAGATGGTGGGCAGGCTTTGGGAAGTCAGGAGATGGGTTACTCATTGCACAATTCCTAGCCTCTGACCTGTTCTTGTAGCCACAGTATTTATATGGCTAGTCCAGTTCAGTTTCTGGTCAATGGTAACCTCCAGGATGTTGATAGTGGGGGATTCAGTGACGGTAATGCCATTGAACATCAAGGGGCGATGGCTGGATTCTCTCTTATTGGAGATGGTCATTGCCTGACACTTGTGTGGCGTGAATGTTACTTGCCACTTGTCAGCCCAAACCTGGATATTGTCCAGATCTTGCTGCATTTGGACATGGACTGTTTCAGTATCTGAGGAGTCACAAATGGTGCTGAACATTATGTAATCATCAGCGAACATCCCCACTTCTGACCTTATGATGAGGAAGCTCATTGATGAAGCTGCTGAAGATGGTTGGGCCGAGGACACCATCACGAGGAACTCCTGCAGTGATGTCCTGGAGCTGAGATGACCGATCTCCAACAACCACAACCATCTTCCTTTGTGCTCGGTATGACTCCAACCAGTGGAGAGTTTTCCCCATGATTCCCATTGACTCCAGTTTTGCTAGGGCTCCTTGATGCCACACTTGGTCAAATGCGGCCGTGATGTCAAGGGCAGTCACTCTCACCTCACCTCTGGAATTCAGCTCTTTTGTCCATGCTTGAACCAAGGCTGAAATGAGGTCAGGAGCTGAGTGGCCCTGGCGGAACCCAAACTGAGCATCAGCGAGCAAGTTATTGCTAAGGAAATGCCGCTTGACAGCACTGTTGATGACCCTTTCCATTACTTTACTGATGATGAAGAGTAGACTGATGGGGCGGTAATTGGCCGGGTTGGATTTGTCCTGCTTTTTGTGTACAGGACATACCTGGGCAATTTCCCAAATAGCCAGGTAGATGTCAGCGTAATGCTGCACGGTGACTCCCTAAGAGGTAATGGAACCCCATCCTGTTGCCAGACAAGGTACTTCTAAAGACATTCAGAAACTAATTGCTCCCTCCTGTAGAGACAATGGGGCATAATGGGAGATGAGCATCACCTCATCAAGAAATCCTGTGAGCAATGCCAGTTAGATTTGTGAATTCGCTTCCCACTTGGGATATACAAAGGAGGGGTTAAAAGTGAGCTGAGAGGCTGCCCCGGTGTCTGTATGTTGGTGGGCGTTCTGAGAGAGAGCAAGTGCTGAAAGTTTGACTCAGAAGTAACAGCCGCATATAGTACCCCTGCAAATAGCCATTTTGCAGGTATCCCGATCTCTCTCCCTCTCTACCGAATTCAGCACTACTGGGACCTCAAAACCAACTATTCGTCTACCTGAGTCAACTCTACTGGACGCCTCGAATCCAACTATTCATCCAACGGAGCCAATTCTGCTGGACTCTCGAATCTTAACAGCTGCAGCACTCAATCACCTACTCCCCAAGAGTCACGGACTGTTCCATATACCTTTTTTAAAATATATATATTCATTCACTTCAAGCTAAATTCTTACTTTTAACCTGTATAACTGTATATGCATATGTTTTACCCTTTCTTGCCTTTAGTAGTTAATAAACTTACTCTTACCTTTAACTCAAGAAAGTCTGATCAAAACCAGAACGATTGGGTCTGGGAAAAAGGTATCCGTGAAAGGGATCCTTTTTACATTAAATCTTGTTGCAACCAACAGAAGGGGAAGTGGAGTGGACGCTGAATAAAGACAGGGAGCCAGTTCATCCCTCCTCAGCCGGGGCATAACAATTTGGGGATGTCCCAGCCAGACGGTGACAAATTGAGGGGTCTCGCCAGGGTCAACAACTTTGGAGAACCTCGCCCTGGGGCTGGGTCATAACAGCATCTGCGTCCATGGGGTGGAATCATCCCAGATTTGCACTAAATGTGGTACTGGCGAGAAAAAGAATGTTTTACCCACTGGTCACAAAGGCAGCTTTTCAAGCAGTATTGTCCCAATCCCGCCTCATTAACATGCATTCCCAGGAAACACGTCATCTCGATGGCAGGCGGGCTCTCATTTGCCCACCACGCCGTCACCTCGTTGCTTCCTCATGCCAGGCGCCATATTTAAAGTGCAGCCATGCGCACACCTCTCAGTGCTTCCAGCCCAGGACTGCTGCACAGAAGACATGGCCCCAAAAGGCAAGAAGACTGCAGACCCCCGAATCAGTGACGCGTCCCTGGGATGCCTTCTGGATACCGTTGGAGCCCACCATGTTGTCCTCTACCCCAGCCCTGGCTGCAGGAGGCCCATCAGTGTCATCACTCCAGCTTTGGAGGTGGCGGTCAGTGCCAATGCTGCACAGAAGAGGCTAGCTATCCAGTGTAGAAAATGGATCAATGATCTCATCTGTGCTGCCAGGGTAAGGCAACAAACTCATCACTCTAAACTCACACACTCATAAGGCCATTACACATTCACTGGCATCTCACTCACTGCCAGCTCAAGGGACATCACTCTCTCACACGCACCCTCACATCTCTATCTGGCCTCATCTCCTATGGGGACTGCCTCCTCAGCCCTCACCCTCTTGCACAGATCAACATGTGCCCCCATGCACAACCTGGGATATCCCCCCCACAACCTTCCTCAGTACTGCCCCAGCCCTGCGGCCTCTTCCCATTGCCTGAGGCCAACTCTCCCCCTTTCCCCAAGCAAGCTATAACCCTGCAGCCGTTGAAAAGCAGTAAGTAGAGACCTGCCCGTGAGCCCTCCTAAAACTTGTGTGGTGCTGCCTGCGAGGCCTGGCGCTGATGACCATGAGTGTTGCCCGAAGCAAACAAACCTCGAAGCCCCCAAGCGAAGTGCGGCTTGCCAGGTACAGCTGTGA
Source organism: Cetorhinus maximus (assembly GCF_964194155.1). NCBI lineage: Eukaryota > Metazoa > Chordata > Chondrichthyes > Lamniformes > Cetorhinidae > Cetorhinus > Cetorhinus maximus. The sequence goes on along the minus strand of NC_135895.1, from coordinate 90,659,711 downwards.
AACACATCGGCTTGTGCCCGGATGATCTAGCATGGGGGGGTGTCTGGCGAGCTGGGCTTATAATGATATGCAGTTGTATTACAATTAAGTTCCAGGCGTGTGGCAGCAGGAAATGAGGCCGCCATTGACGAGTGGAGTGGACGGTTGCAAACATGTTTAATGATGGCGTGAAACCAATCTTTGGCCTTCCTACCATATTGTCTGCTCATGCCGCCCCACAAGCCTGCCGCCAGCGGGCACAGAACATTCTGCCCATGGACTCTTAGCTCTGGTTTGACTCAATCACTCTGCTTTCTGATGCCACCCTCACCACTGTCTTACCCTCTCATAAAAAGAGAAAATAAATAAAAAAGCAACACCAATATAGGGTGGGGGAGTAAATCTGTTGACGTTAAGAAGTGTCAACTAGGCCACAGGGAAGAACTTTGCACTGTTGGTGAAGTATTCATGGAAAATTTTTACACGATCTTGGCCTTATGTCCCATCAAAAAATGGCACACCTGATAATACAACACTCCCTCAGTGCTGCACGGAAGTGTGAGCTTAAGGTCTTCTTTCATGGACTGATCAGGGCTTTGAACCTGCGATTTTTCTGACTCAAACTGAGAATACTACTAATTCAGCCAGGCTGACACAAATGATTAACCTGGAATATAAAACCAGTTACATAATAAAACCAATTCGAATTAACTTGCGCAGGAAATTGCTCCACGTAAAATCTAATATTTTGTGCTGTAGCCCCAATAAGTAAGTACATCAAAAATTAGGTTTTCCATAATTTTAGCCTGAAGGGAATGGGCTGTTTTCACTCTCAAACTGTTTTGCTCCTGTAAAGTTATTGCATTCCAATTCAGTTCTTAAGGGGCTGTGCGAAGTGCACTGATTGTACCTCCAAACAAATAAATTCAGGGTTCAAAATATTGGCTACCATATAAGACTGCCCCAGTGCTACCAATATACAAACTTTTAAATGTTCTCCACTTTGATTAATTATGAAGGGATTCTTATTTAATTTCACCAGGCCTCCTTGAGCCACGGGCCACAACCTACATGCTGAACAGCAGCATTATAAGAAACATAACATAAGAAATAGGAGCAGGAGTAGGCCATTCGGCCCTTCGAGCCTGCTCCACCATTCATTATGATCATGGCTAATCATCCAACTCAATAGCCTGCTCCCGCTTTCTCCCAATATCCTTTGATCCGTTTCGTCCCAAGAGCTATTTCTAACTCTAACTCCTTCTTGAAAAGTTAGGTATAAACAGAAAGGAGTTTGTGAGTGTAAGGCAGAGGCATTTAAGATCTAACCAGCCTGTCATTCTGCAACTGTGTCTGCAAAGGAACCTCATTTTGAATTCGTAAGGTCAAATGTGCTTTGCCTGGGGTCTTTTAAATCTACAAGTTTTACTGTTGCCTTAATGGGGGTGTAACCGAGAGTCAGATTAATTAGGGGATTTTTGTAATTATTATAGTAGGAATTGTCTAGGCATATGTATGTGCTTACAATTTTTCATGTATTAATAAATGTTTAATTTAGATTTATAAAAAAACCTCTCGAGACTCAGTGGTCTTAGTATTCCTGAATTCAAAGCCTGCATCACAAAACATACAAATTGCAAAAATGGGTTATGACAGTTGTTTCAAGTTTCCCTCTGGGATTTGAACAACTCAGCCTTTACTATCGGCTATGCCATAATATCCCTCCATTACTACCCCAGGAATGGCTTCTCCCCTGGGCGCTTGTGCTGGTAGATCAGAAGCTGAAGCCTTTCTAATCACTGAGTATCTGATTGCCTTCTTGGTCAGACTGACAGTCAGTGAGTGACTAGTACCTGACGCGACACTGAAAGGGATGCTGAGTTTATACAGGAGCTTCTATACATATTCTTTGGTGATGTTTAGTGATCTGAGCAAAGGTTATATTGGCCTTCTTGAAACAACTGGGCTGATGGTGGGAGAGTTACAGACAGACACCGCTGAGACAGACAGTGCTTTGGAACAACAGCTCCCCTGTGTGAGCACTGGAGGGTAAACAATACAGACAACTCTCAGTGTAATGGAAGCAGGTGACCCAGCTCCAGGTCCATGTGGAGACGTTGGTGTATGGTGAGAGAGGAGAAGTCGGCGAAACAATTCTGGCACACATCACACTGGAAGGGTTTGTCTCCCGTGTGGGTTCACTGATGTTCCAGGAGGTCCAACAACTGTGTGAAGGCTTTATTACAGAACTCACAACAATAGGATTTCTCCCACATGGGTGACTAGCCATGCAAACACACGAGAACATAACAAAATGGCCGAGCCAATTTACCAGGACTGATGTACCAAGAGAAGTAGGGGAGGTGACTGAAGGGAAGGTCAAAGAAGCGGGTTTTGAGATGGCTTCCATAAGAAAGAATGGAGGGAGAAAAAGGTGGCAAGGTTTGAGAAATGGACAGGGAGCCAGTGGATGTCCACGAGAACCAGGACTTGGTTGTCCCTCTCCCACTGACAAGTGTGTGCTTCTTATACTTAGTGTAGCTGCAGGGTTATACCTATAGGGGAGGATTTTCTCCCCGACGGGGTGGACGGGAGCAGGCGCAGGTGGGCGTGCAGCTGACTGCCTCCCGTGATTGGCTGCGGTCTGCTATTTTACATGGGCGGGTCAATTAAGGCCCGCCCAGCGTGATGCGCACCCAGAAGCACTCAGTGCTAGCTATGCAGGTCGGGGGGGGGAGGGAGAGTTGAGGCCTGTGTGCGAAAGAGCGCACAAAACTCCCTGAGACACGGAGCTGCCTCGGGGACATTTATGTGATTTTGAAAACTTGAAAAAAAGGAATTAAAAAAAAATTATTCAGACATGTCCTCTCATGTGACATGAGCTGGGATATGTCAATGAATTTTAATAAAAATTTTTATTACAGTTATAAACCTTTCATGAAGCCTCATCCCGCCTGTGGATGAGGTTCCTTGAAAAATGCAAAGGGAGCCTGGGCTCTTCCCCAGCCTGTCAACCTTAAGGTTGGACGGGCAGTACTGGCAAATACTTCAATGAGTTGATTAATGGCCTTAACAGGCCTTTGACAGTTCGGTAGGCGCGCAGATGACTCTGGTGCGCGCCCGCTGAACTGAAGATCGGAATGATGTGCAGTGACGTCGGGACGTGCGCCCAATGTCACCGCATGTCATTTTACACGTCGGCGTGCGGGGCCCATCCCCACACGCCAACCAGAAGATACTGTCCATAATGATTGAACAGGCTAGGACTCTTTACTTCAGAAAATAGAAGGCTGAGAGGTGATCTGCAGGTCCAGCATTTTGAAAGAATTTGGTAGCTTTGGTTTCTCCCTCAAGCGAAAGTGTCTTCTCTATATCTACCCTCAGCATGATAATTATAGAATAGTCACTCATATGTCCAATGAGTAATTCAGGGGAAACTTCTTTACCAGAGGGAGTGGTTAAAATGTGAAACTCAGAGAAACGAGAATGTGAAAGTAGTTAAAGCGAATAGCATAGATACATTTGAGAAGTTAGATAAGTACATGAGGGAGAAAAGAATAGAAGGTTATCCCAATAGGGCTAGATGATAAGGCATGGGTGGAGACGCCTGTGGAGCATCAACACTGGAAATGACTAGTTGAGCCGTATGGCTTGTTTCTGTTCTGCATATTCCATGTAATTTATCTTCATTTGCCACCACTGGGGAGGTGCTTCTGCCATCAGAGGAGACCCTGTGCTATACAGAGGACACATTTGAACAAATTGTGATATGAGAGTAAAATCTGTACAGGGCACCAATGCTGAAATTTTAATGCACCCCACATTCCCACCAAAAAAAACAGAAGTTCGGGGTTTGATGAATTGAGAGGGGCAGTCAGTAACCACTGGGGTCGCTAGACAAACTGACGGCCAGGTCAGCAGACTAATGCTGCAGAATGGTAAACAACATTTTTGATTAGTTGTGCGGTTAACATAGTTGCTGACTTTTCAAGAGGGAAGTGGAATTTGTCATCACTTTTAAATCTAATGACTTTAGCTAAAAAAAATACTGTTGGAAGCCAAGTGAACATTTCCACCAACAAGGGAAGAGGCTAAATTACAAGTAAGTTGCTCAAGTAACAATTTGACAAAGGACTTTTTTTTTTGCTGTTTGCTACATCATAAAGTTGACTTTCAGTGATGCTTTAACTCTTCTGTTTTGCTGAGGAAAGCCATTAGCAGAGGGAGGGAGGTCATGTTGAAGCCTGGATGTATTGCGTGGAAATCAAAGGGTAAAAGCCTGGAGTTGTAAAATACTGAATCTGCACAATTCAACTGCAACTCAGCACTTTTTCTTTAAATTTCAGCCTACAGCACTTTCCAACAGGGTAATGATGACTCACATCGACTGTGAACACTGTTAACAGTCTAATAGGTATAAACATTATTGCTGGTGCTCTTATAATTTTCCCCAATACTAACCCTTCCTCACCACTTCATCAATGATGTGTAAAAGTAAATGGGATTCCAATCCTTTTCACAAGGCACACCTATTACTCATATGAAGTATTTTTAGTTTCTACACAGTATTAATAATGATAAAAGCAGAAATTGGAAAAAGACTCAACAGTTGAAAACATTGTTCTTCTCCATGTTATCTAATTTCTCTCTCATTCCCTGACTTTTTTCTGGTGTATTATTCTGGTGATACCACTAGTACCGCTCTTTTCAGCTACCTCATCAAACTCCCTCAAGTATATATCTCAGGATATCACACACAGCGAGATGGGCTGCTACCGTATTGAGATGGAGGAGGCACACTGGACAGGAAGAAGGGCGACTCCTGAGAATTACATACAATAATAGTTTGGAAGTCTGATGGAAAGCAGGACTGAAGAAATTCCTGAAATGTAAATGATGAAGCAGTGGGAGTGGTTGAAGGAAGCTACAGGCAGAATCTGCTCTACATGGGTTCAGAGCAGCAAATGGTCTTGATCAGAAAAAAAATGTCACCCACTTACTCTCTAACTGTGGTGGAGAGACAAAGAGAGACAACGAGCACAGCAGCGAAAGTAGAAGAGGGAAAAGGAGAGACTAGAAGCTGAATAAAACAGGGCTGTACCATCACTTCAAAAAAAAACCAAACAGACAACAAACACAATGAAAATACCATTTGTTGCTTAGAGTTGAGTCCTTGGAAATTATAGATCAACATTTCTTTTAAATCAAAAAAAGAGCTCCTTTGTGTATAATTCTCAATGTCTGACAAGCGTCTAAGTTAAGAGAAAATAAAAAAGATCCATGCACACGACACGAGTTTCCACACAACTGGCACCATGCCAAAAAGTGTCATTGCTGTAACAAATGCCTTCTCCTGGAAAGAGTTCACCAAGACCACTTTACAAGATGTTCACTGTAACTTCATGAAAATGATTTAAGAGACACCACACTGTCAGCAACTCAAATATAATTACTTGCTGCAGATGGAAGTGCACTGTTAAAAATGCAGACAATTCTCTACAGTACCATAACCTTATCTACACACCAAACACACACACACCTATACACACACACACACACACACACACACACACACCCCTACACACAACACACAAACGCACAACACACATACACACACAACAAATCTGTTGTGATATAAAAAAACTTTCAAAAAAATTCACTTCATCTTAATTGGATATCCAGGGAATATGGAAATACAACATTTGGACTAGCTGGACCAGGATTTAGTGAATAATGAGGTGTCAAACTGATTTACTTAGTCATATAACTTATTTTTGCTTTTTTCCCCATATGGTCTTTCTGAAGGTGGTCTCATAACTTAAAAGTCTAATGACTTTCTCAGCCAGTATTGATCATTGAAACATGAAAGTCGACATCTTGCCTAAACAATATACAGTGCACGCTCTGGCCACATTCCCATGCAATCAGAATGATACAGTGCAAGCGCTCGCCATCCGCCTCATTTTGGATGCACGAGTTCTTTGAAAGATGTATCCAATTAGTCCTACTCTCCAGCTCTTTTATTCCGTTTTTAACTTAAGATCCAATTCCCTTTTGAAAGTTACCATTAAATCTACTTCCTTCATGCTTTCAGTCAAAACATTTTAGATCATAACTTAACACGTGAAAAAAAACTCATCTCATCTCGTCCCTGACTTTTCATTGCTATTTATCTTAAATCTGTAGCCCTCTGGTAACCAACAATCCTGCCAGTAGAAAGATGGTTTCTTCATATCTATTCCATTAATTTTGAACACTTCTGTTAATTTCCCTTTAACCACCCCTGCTTAATTAACATCCAATAACCCTGGAGTAATAATGTCACAAATCACTTCAGTGGGATGTAAGACAAATCTACACAAAGCACAATGGCAAAAAATGAACTGCATGCAGGGGTTCCTCTATTGGCACCAGGTAGTATTGTACTGGGCCAAGTTCAGTCCCAGTGCTGGGCTGCTACAAGAGGCATCAGCTGTTATGAACCAGATAAAGCACAGAAAATGAAAAAACAAGACTGCATACCTGCTCACAATTGCCATCACTTTCTAGAAATGTTGCCAAGTGAACAGATCAGGAAACAAACTGTGCTGCGCAGCACCTTCTCTCCCCTCATGTTGAAACAGCCTACCAGCAATCATCTTTCTATTCCCAAACCTAAAAATGCAACCACTCGGACAAGGTGGTAGACGGCTGTGCCAGTCCTCCTGGAACACTGTCCCAAACAAGGGAGAAAGCTGCAGACGAGAAACTTAATCACACTTAGAAGACTCCATAATACATACGGAAGTCAAGTGATTTCATGATTCAGATGAAAGCTTCTAAACTGAAAATCACAGTATTCCGCAACAAAGTTAAGGCTTCCATTCTGCCCATTGAACTCATGCTGGTCCTCCGAAAGAGCCACCCACATAGTTTGTTCCCAGTTTCCGAGCTTTGCTCTTGATGTTGGCGAATACTAAATCCCTTGCAGTCATTTCTACCAATTCATTCTTACCACCAAAGATACATGTAGTGTCATTTTAATGATTTAGGAGAATCTTACGTAGATTTTGACAGGCACAGGATTCTGTTATTGTGTCACATTCATGGCGATAGCAGACTATTCTGCTGAATGTGAAATGCCACTAATGCACTTTGAAAGAAATGCTCATGCAACTTCATTTCACATCTCTTGCAGTTATCAGAACTTAATAGTATTGCAAACTGTTCGAAATGTGTGTCATGAGCAATATAACCAATCATATTTTTGAAGAACATACTCTTCTTCCGTTGGATACTTGTGAATCCATCTCCCTTAGTAATTTTACTGGATAAAAGGCAAAGTTCCTTTACCCAAATGCAATCGGCTTTTAACTGATATAAAAATAATGCAAGATAGAAATACTCAGCAGGTTGGACACTGGCTGTAGAGAAATAGAGTTAATGTTTCAGGTCAATGACTTTTTGCCAGAATTGGAAAACAGTTAGAGATTACAAGTTTTAAGCAAGTACAGAGACGGGGAAAGAACAAAAAGGGAAGTCTCATATAGAGTAGAAGGCAGGAGAGATTAAATGACAAAAGGGATGCTGGCACAAGGCAAAAAGAGATAGCAATAGGACAGGTAAAGAAACAAAAAGATGGGTCTAGAGGAGGTGTAAACAGGAATTCATCCAAACCATCAACAACTGCTGCCAAGAGAACGGAGACAAGAGGTTCAGGCCTGAAATTGTCGAACTCAAATGTTGAGTCTGGAAGGCTGTAAAGTGTTTAACTGAAAGATGCAGTTCTGTTCCTCAAGCTTATATTGAGCTCCGTTGGATCAATGTTGGAGACTGAAGTCAGTGAGGTCAGAAAGGGAGTGGAAGTGGAGAATTAAAATGACAGGATTTTAACTGAAATTTGTTTTGGTCCAAAATGCAATTTAGAAAAAAGGGAAACAGAGCATCAGAGTGCTAATGAATTCTAACTGTGGCAGTCATTCAAATGGCGCAGTGTGTAACACAGTGCAGATAACAACCAATGCTTAGTTAACTATTTGGACAATTTGCTTCCTCTGTAATACATGCAATCATTGTTTAAGATATAAAAACATTATACAACAAAACCACAATACAACCAAATTTTCTTGGGTTCCATCATAGGTTACATTCCAGCAAATAGAGGAAATCAAATTCCAACAAGATGAAGCCTTTGGACCAGTTGGAGCTTCCCCATTATTTGTAACAACGTTTGATTATATTGTGGATCATTACTTAATGAATTCAAAGTTATTAGGCCGAAGAATCCCAAAACGTCCATGTGGCTTATTAAAGTTTAATACAGTAGATCCACATATTGTTGCAAGTCTGCAAGAGTTATGTCATTATGAAACATTAAATGAGAACCATCTGCTGAAATTTGGCCCAACCTCATCTGCTCTGAGCAGTACAAAACAATCACAAAATGGGAGAATGTGACACTCTCACATAATGGTGCTCATTCACAGCCTAAAGGATGACCAGGCCAACGCCAGTGATGCCCACATCCCATGAAAGAATTAAAAAACAACCAGCACTATAGGTCTGTATATAAACTACAGCCACAACCAAGGACACTTGAAAGGATCTAATAGTCTTCAGTTGCAACATTCTGAATGTCAGATCCATTTTGTCACTAAATATTAATGTGCTCTACTTTCAAAGGCTCAACATGAACTTTAAACTTTTAAAACCTTTCATATGTTAAGTAAGTACAACATCATATGGTAGTTGACTTACATTAAATGGAACAGTATTACCTGGTTAACAGTAACATCACTAATTTATTGGTTGTGCCACCATAAACCTTTTAGAATTGAAACTATAGGATTATAGGACGCATGTTCCAACTTCTTAGCAGGATCCCCTGTGGCTACTCATCTCTGCCCTAAACAGACTAAGCCCCTTTCCCCAGCATGTTGTACAGGGCAGAATGGGATGGAGTTTACTACTGTAATGATTGCTGATATCTACCTGGTCAAATCAAGAAGGCTGTGGTCAAAGGAATGAATCTATGCAGAACTCCAATCGCCCTCAGGAGATGTGGCAGCAAGCATTCTCATAACTTACAAAAATAAGAGCCACCGTGTATAAAAAAAATCTCAAGCGTGTTTCCAGTTAATACAAAGCTTCACTGAGCAAGAATACTGACTACTGACTTGTTAGGCATACAGTAGTCTTGTAGCAGGGGGTTGCCTAGTTTTAAGAGAACAACTACAGCTTGCTTCATTCATTGGCATGTTAAATTTAACAGAAAGACAGGGTGGCAAGCATGGGTTCTCTCCCAACAAATAAAGATCAGAAAGTCCCTGGAGCTTCCCTAATGGCTGGTTACTGTACAGACTGGTAAGTGCCAGATTCCATCCTTGTAGTCTAAGCTAAGTTAGCTGACCTGAGTCAGGGCACAGGTCGGTATGCTAAAAATTGTCCAAGGGAACCCTGGACTACAAGAAGAAACAACTTACATTTATCTAGCATCTTTAATGTACAAGAGTATTCCAATCAGACAAAAATGGACATCAAGACAAAGGAGGAGATATAGGCGGGGGGGGGGGTCAAGCTGGTGGGTTTGAAAGGACGGTATTAAAGGAGGGAGAGGGATGAGTGGAGGCAGAGAGATTGAGGGAGGTAATTTCAGGGCAAAGGCCTAGATAGCTGACAGCGTAGCCATAGTCAATGATGTGGCAAAGGACAGGGAATGCGTACAAGCCAAAAAAAAAGAGCTTTGGTCCCTGTTCTCTATTGCCATCTATCGAATTCTTCTTGAACTGCATTTGCATGGATCTTGGTTGAGAACAAGATCAGGCTCAGCTGTGATGCTCCTCCCAGCCAAATAGCTTGCCAGCGCCATCAGGGATCAAATATGATTAAGGATAAGGTAAGAGAGAACAACCAGGGCCCTTGGAATCTTCCCTCATAAGGAGCTTTCAAGAGGAAAGCCGTTCCCAATCCTTTTAATATGTGACTCCATAGCAGACTGGAGTTACACCACCTTTGGTGTGATGTGCCACTCCTATTAATTGTTTTCCGCACCACAAAAATATTATGTTGGATTAGACGATTTGCTCGAAACAAAAGTGGTTATTAACAAAAAGTTGAAAATCTGAAATGAAAACAGAAATTTAAAATTTTCAGCATTTAAATGCTGGAAATATTCAGCAGGTCTGGAAGCGCCTGTGGAGAAAGAAACTAGTTAACATTTCAGGTTGGACCTCTCACCAGAATCTCAGGATATCCCACAGCCAATGAAGTGCTTTTGAAGTACATTCACCATTGCAATGTAGAAAACATGGCAATCAATTTGCACAGAGCACAGTCCCACAAACAACAGTGATATAAATGACCAGATCATCTGTTATTTGTTGGGAGATAACTATTGGCAAGTATAAATAGGATAACTTCCCTGCTCTTTGAATAGTGCTGTGGGATCTTTCACATTCACTAGAGAAGGCAAACAGGCCTCAGTTTATTGTCTCCCAAGAGTGCAAACCCTTTTCCAGTAGTGCTGGAGTGCAGTACGACTGGACTAAGGCTAGCGCAATGTATAGATGCCAAGCGACTTAGGACTGAATAAAATACGGGGGGCGGGGGTGGACAGCATGCCCCAACCCTGCCCCCCCAACAACACCACCCGCCCCGCCTCCGGAAACAATGTTGGTGCCAACCCACCCCGCAGACATAAAGTGCTGTGAGGCGGACTAACAAGGACCAAGTGGGACTTTCGCCCCTCTGGGGCCACTGGCCAATCCAATTGGCCGGCAGCTCCATCAGTCCTGGCAGCTCCTGCCCAGTGGCCGTTGCTGGGACTGCAGGAGAAGAAGTCAACCAAGGTCCATGGGTCCCTGGAGCAGGTAAGTCTGGGGTCTTGGCCTGGGAGGGCTTAGATAGGTTAGGGAAAGGGTCAGGTGCGGAAGGGAGGAGTTTAAGGGACAAGAGTGGGTAGGAATGAAGAGGGGGCTTCAACCTAAGAGGGGGCTGCCCCACGATCAGCAAAGGGCAGCTCCTGAATAGTGACCCACCCACTTCCTTCCTGTCCTTTAAGTTTTTGAGTGAAAAAATTGGGTTACCCGCTCCCGCCCAGCTTCTCATGCCAAACATTTTGGCGCGTGAGCTGCATATTATCAGGGTCAATTGGCGTGGTAACAAGCCTAATTGACACTTGATTATTCCTTTAAATATCACAGGCGGGCTGCCAATTTCGGTGCCCGCCTGCCCCTCGTATTATAGGGTGAGCTCAAGGCTGGGCGAGAAGGTGGTGGGATGGGTGCCCGCCCTATTTTATGTGCCCACGGGAAACACACCCGCCGGGGGCATGTAAAATTCAGCCCTTAAGACAAATTGGGAGAAATGAGTCCATGTGCAGCAGATGTGAGTAAATGCATATCACGGAGTTGGGGGTTAGGGAACGCCAGGCACATTTATAGCATGTGCCATGATCAGGTAACAGATCAGGAAAGAGCCCCTTGGAGGAATAACTAACTATTCACTGTATTTATTAGGCAACCACTACCATTTATAACCTAGGAGGAATTTCATGTGGAACATAAACACCAGCACAGACTTGTTGGGCTGAATGGCCTACTGTTGTACTGTTAAATGCTATGTGATCTAGATGTAGCCTTTTATTGAGGGACAGAAATCCCAAACATCAGCTTTTATATGCACACTCCATCCATTCTACACGAATGTTAAGGGGATGAACAATTTTCTTGTTCCTCTTCAGTATCAATGCGTGCACCAAGAAACCTAAATTCAAACGGGCACTTGAATAATCTTATACTGAAGATCTTTGAAGGAAAAATCTATGAGTCCACTGCCCTGCTCCACAGAGCTGCAAATATTGCTTTTTCGCAGAACCACACGCCTTTGCAACTTATTACTGAATTAAAGCTCTTTAGTTTTATTTGTCTTAAATCTCACACAGCACACTAAAGTAAAAGCTTTGCTCTTTCAAAGTGGGTGGTTGAAGTAGAAAATGTACTGGAATGCTGAGCAATGCTTTAAGATTTACTAATGGTTGCACATGTTCCACCTGGGACTTATCCTCTTAAAAGCAGCTGTCATCTGTACACAAATTATCAGTTGCCTAACTACCCAGAGACTTCTACAAAGCCTTGGCTTCTAACTGGTCTTGCTCTCGAGCACTGCTTGGGATCAAAGTAAGCACGTTGCCCAATACTGAATAGTCGGACCACATTCCCCCACTATGCTAAGAGGCTCATTAAATGTGCACAGGCAGTATTGCATGCTCATTTTAAAAATCATACTTGGCATCACAGAGCTGAACAGGGCTCAAAGACCCCGTCTTCACCTCCACCCCCATCAGATCTTACGGTGTTGCATACAAACCAATACAGAAAACAAACAAGCGCTGACCAATAACTTGAAACATAAAGAGCGCTGAATATTAGCCTCTGATGTGTGGAAACAATAAATTGCACTGCATGTGGAGTTGGACCTTGGCTCGTAACCCAATATTCCTTTTACTCTTATTGGAGGAAATAAGGCACCAAGTACATGTGAACCTGAATTGAAGGCACAAGACTTTGTTTCCGGTCTTTTTTGAGCCTGACACTTGAGCCTGGCTCTATTTAGTTAAAAAAAAAGTTAGATTTTCCCCAACTAACCAAAATTACACCAATACAAAAACCTCCTGAGTTTAACTGCAGTTGGTATTTCATGTAACATTTAAGTCACAAACTGGAAGCAGTTTCAAAATGAACTTTGCTTGGGGTTAGGACTTTGCCCTATGCTTGGCCTATGTTATTGAATCACAAGGCAGAAGGAGGCTGTTTGGCCCGTTGTGCCTATGCCATCTCTTTGAAGGAAGAATCCATTAGCACTGCTGCTCTGCTCCTTTCCCCATAGAACTGAAAATATTACCTTTTCACACAACCACACACCTTTTGAAAGTTATTATTGAATTTAAAGTTCTTTAGTTGGTACTAGGTGACAAAAGTGGAAATGTACCTGACTTACTCACACTAATATCATTGACTTCAAAAGGACGTATGCAAATTAGCAAAAGAAAATTTCACCTTCATCCATTTATCCTTCTTACACAATACCATTACAGATTTGAAAGCTAGGAACAGCAAGTTCCTGTTACCTGGCCTTTTTAATCACTTTGCCTCTGCTGTTTTTCCCTCTCCCAATGACACTCCTTCCCACCCCACTGTCTTCACCCATGGATTGGGAGAATACCTGGTTACTATGACTGCCGGCCCTTAACTAACCGCACACTGTGGAAAACTGTGGGTGAAAATCCATGTTCCTACACACCAATTACCAACAGCTGCTGACCTTCCAAGATTTCATTAGAAAACCTAACAGTCTATTCAGGTCAATAACCTGACCTTGCTTCTTAATCGTCTTGACGGTAATTCCCCTAATTAGTATTAATTGGTGTCCTAGCCAGTGCATATGAACAGTAAAGATACAGTAGGTTTCAGAGATGTCTATAGGGGGAAAATAGAACATTCCAATGGAGTAGGGTAAACTCTCCCTCCCACGCACATATGACACCATGACAGAATCTCAGTAAGGTTCTCACGAATCAAGGAGCATGAGAAAGTATTTTTTGTATATGATATCGCTTTAAAGTGCATCAACTTGTATGAAAAACATCTACACAGCTGAGTTAAGTTAACCGGCTGCCACCTACATTGATGTTTATCATCTGATCTGAGTTTCTCACGGGTTTAGATATGTCTCTATGGCTTTGCTGGGTTTTTACAGTACTTACTTCAGTGTACCTGTTCCTCCAGACCTCTGAAAAAACTGGCAACAATGAAACATTTTATAACATTTAAAGTCACACTGTCGAATAGAACTCATCATAATCATTTCAACAATACTTTAGAAGAGTAGGCTGGTACTAAAAGAAATTTTGAAATTGTCAAAAAGTGGTCAGTTTTTGTAAGATTGCAAGAGGTTCGTATTAATATCGACAATATGTTAGTGGCAGCCATAAAAGTGTTTCCTCTCTATCAACATGTGTTCTATGCTGCATGAAACACACCCCTCAGCAACTTACAATTCCACATGAAGCCCATTAATGTCCAAGACTGAAATACTGTTCAAAAATTGAAGAGGGTTCCTGCAGAAAAAGCATGTCAATGGCTAGGTGATGCTTCTCATCGCTAGGTGTGAGCTGTGACTCAGTTGGCACCACTCTCACATCAGAGTTAGAAGGCTTTAGATTCAAGCCTTACTGTGGAGACTTGAGCGCACATCCAAGTGGACATTCCAGTGCAGTTCTACATTTGCAAAGGTGCCATGTTCCAGGTGAGACACAAATGAAGGCCCCAGTTGCCACCTCAGGTGGGCATGAAATAACCCCAGCACTAACTGGAAGAGTACGGAAGTCTCCCTGATGTATCGGTTAAGATTTATCCTGAACCAACTATTAACTTCCTCAGGCTGTACAAGTCATGACAGCTGCCATGTAAAAGTGCATGTCCATGCAAACCTTTTTTTCCATCTATGTACTATGTCACTATTCCACTGAACTCTCTTCCTATTTTTAAACTTCAGGTACGCCATCCTACACTTTCTTCCTTTTCTTTGTGTCGTCACTTTTGAAAACTGGAGACTCATCACACCATCTCTTAATTCTAACATTGCAAAATTGGACTCCTCTCCTCTCCACAGTCTAGACATTTTTCCTTTAAAGAAAAGCGAAGTTTGATATTAGGTAATCAGTGCTTGATTTCCCCCCAAACTTCTCTTCTACTCTTTTCAACCTTGGCTACATAGCACATTCCAGGCTTTGGTTGTTAATCTTGCAATTTTAAAAAAGCGATTCCCCCAGTGCAACACAAAGGGTCAAAACTGCTTTTCCCTGCCATTACTGGCACTAAATACCTTTTGACTGAACAGTTTAACAAATCAAAATATAATAAGTTCAGCTTCATCACATTCTCCAATGTGGCGCACAAATTGTTTGTTTGTATTAAGTCTAGCTAGGATACGGTAATTTCAAATTAAGTATTCCAGGGAAATCAGGACAGAGATATAGAGAGCAAATCACTGATAAGGTGCTTTGTAGACATTGATATCTCCAAATATCCTAAAATGTGCACATAAAGCCAGAAAGGCATGTATTTACATAGCACCTTTGATTAGTTCATGAACTAAATATTGCAGCCAAACATTCAGCATAACAGGCTGCATCTGTGAAGAGAATGTTTCAAGACCGATGACCCCGTCTCTCTCTCACCACTGGCATTGCCTGACTTGATGAGTGTTTACATTTTCAACCTTTATGCAGCCAATTTGCACACACCAAGGTCACACAAACAGCAATGGGATAAATGACCAGTTAATCTGTCTTATGATGGTTGATGGATAAGTGTCGGTCAAGGTACTGAACTTCCCTACTCCTCTTCAATTTGTGTCCCTGATTCTTTTACATCCACTGCCACAGGCAGAAGGGAACTCAGTTTAATGTTTCATCTGAAAAAACAGCACCTCAGGTAGTGCAGCGCTCCCTCAGTAGAAAGTGTCAGCTTAAATTAGGTGCTGGAATGAACTGGAACCCACAACCTTCTGACTCAGAAGAGAAAGTGCCATGACAGAGGCAAACTGACATCACCTAAAGCATGATGGAGAGGATATGGTTTGGTGATATAGCGTAAGAACACAAGAACATAAAAAAAGGAGCAGTAGGCCATTCAGCCCATCAAGCCTGCTCCACCATTCAATAAGATCATGGCTGATCTGATTGTGGCCTTAACGGCACTTTTTTGCATAACCCTTGACTCACTTGTCAATCAAAAATGTGTTGAACTCAGGGATTGGTTTCTCAATTGAACATTTTCAGAGTAATAGCTTACTCATTTTCTTCTCTTCTCCCCCAACCCGATAATTATTATTTACGAACATATTTAAAATCAAAGCATATTCGACAAAAAATGAGCCTTGGCAAATTTCATTCAGAGGCCCAAGTAGAAAAGAGCATGTTCAGACATCCAGTCATTGGCAACACTAAAATTTCACCCTGCCTCTAACACAAACATTACTATATGAATCAGAAACTGCCTTTAACTTAATAAAATGTGGGTTGAAGACGTTCACTTAGTCATGTTAAGAAATTAACTCTGCAGGTCATTATGCAACCAGTTGGATGTATGCCTATTTTATTAACTGTGTCCTTTTTGGCTAGTGCAGTCCTGCTAAGGGTCCAATTCTATTCCTACTGGAAAGTGGGAAGTTCCTAAAGGAGGTATAAGGTGGGGTGGCCTCGTTCTCTTTTTATTTGTTCATGGGATTTGGGCGTCACTGGCTAGGCCAGCATTTATTGCCCATCCCTAATTGCCCTTGAGAAGATGGTGGTGAGCTGCCTTCTTGAGCCACTGCAGTCCATGGGTTGTAGGACAGTACTGTTAAAGAGGGAGTTCCAGGATTTTTACCCAGTGACAATGAAGGAATGGCAATATATTTCCAAGTCAAGATGGTGAATGGCTTGGTGGGGAACTTCCAGGTGGTGGTGTTCCTAAGCATCTGCTGCCCTTGTCTGTCTAGGTGGTAGTAGTCACGGGTTTGGAAGATGATGTCTCTTCTTGCATAGTTAAGCTTTAAGATAGGCTAAATTTCTGGATCAACAAATCCTGAACATTCTGTTTGACTAACGAAGCATGCTTGAATTGTAACAAATAGCGAGCTGACAATCCATGAATTCACTTTGCTTTTTTTCCTTCAAATATAAGCTAAATTTAAAAGAAATTGAAAACAGCACCCACGATGTTGCTCAGGTCACTGTACATGCTTTAGTCAAAACATTAACAGTATCTCACAAGATTTCTTCGACATCCGTAATGTACCTTCCACAGCCCAACTTAAGAACTGTTTCATCTCAGATCTTTCCTTTTGATCTTTTTCCCATTCTCGCCACCGTCCCCCCCTTCTCCCCACCACACCCTTTTGCTTCCTAAAACCCATTGCATTTCTAATTTTTCCCAGTTCTGGTGAAAGGTCACAGACCCAAAATGCTAACTGTTTCTCTCTCTACATATGCTGCCAGACCTGCTGAGTATTTCCAACATTTTCTGTTTTTATTTCAGATTTCCAGCGTTCACAATATCTTTCTTTTGCAAGAAATGTCCTTACTAGAAAGTATACAATCTTACGGGCACAAAGATAGACAAAACGAATACCGGCATATCTCAATTCTATTTAGTTTGGAATAAATACCCATCGCTTGATAAGAGATTTGAGTTTCTTCCTGCCAGCCAGAGTTTACAGTTCTCATTAGGCAAACAAAAGATGCTCGCTATTTCCTTAAAATTGGAGTTACAATTGCGTTGCAATCGCATCTTCCAAACGTGACAGATTTTGGGCACAGGTCTTCCCAGCTGTTGGTGGAATGTAAGTACATCCCAGCAATGGACTTCTGCCAATGCCGATTTACATTTGTGCATTGATAGCTCAAGTGTCAGCAGCAGCCGCCGTTCTCTGTTGCCACCGAGGACGTTTTACAGGCAGATGCAGAATGACATCGTCACACTCGTGCTTCACTGTTCATGCTGTCAGATCCAACCTCGCTAGAGGAGCATCTGTAGGCTGCTAGAAAACAGACCATGGCAACAAATCCGAGAGGGCCAGAGAAAGTACACAACTTGGGACAGGAGAAAATAGATTGATGGGGCTAGAAAATAGATAGTGAGGGAAAGGTGATCCTCCTGGTGGACTAAACACAACACTTACCAGGTAAGCGTCTCTGCTTAATCATTAACACGCCATTCTCAAATAATGGATTATTTCACTTCATTTTGTCCTTCTACATTTACAGTGCACTCAATCTGAAATCATTTACATTATAGTAACATTTGAAACATGAAACGGCTAAGATTCCAGATTTAGGCAAGGCTGACTGTAACTCAATGAGAGACTGTCCACGGTAAACTGGGCAAATTTGTTAAGGAGTAAAACGTCATAAGATCAGGGGGAAGCATTCAAAAGAGAATTTGGTGGAACAGAAATTGTTGCCCTAAGGCACAAGTTCATGGAATTGAAGGCAAATTATTGACCTGATTAGGAAACTGGCTGAGTGGAAGGAGACAGAGAGAGAGGAGGGATAATGGGCAGGTACTCTCAGTACCAAGTGGTGTCCCACATGGAATTGTGTTGGGCCCTCAACTATCCACCATAGTTATTAACTGCTTAGATGATGGGATGGAAAGCCATATATCCTGGTTTGCCATTGACAAAAATATAGGTGGCACTGTTAGCAATATAGATGGAAGCACAAAATTAAGAGATATTAATTGATTAGGTGAATGGGCAAAATTGTTGAAAATGTTTTTTAATTTAGGCAAATATGAGGCCATCCACTTTGGACCTGAAAAGGGCAGAACAGAGTACTACATGGTGAAAAGCTAGAAACAGTGGAGCGAAAAGAGACTTGGGAGCCCATGTACATAGATCATTAAATATCACAAACAGGTGCCAAAAATAATCAAAAGGCATAATGGATGGAAGGCTGGCTTTAGCATCTGGAGGATTAAAATACAAGGGGGTAGAGGTTTTGTCACAGCTATACAAAGCTCTGGCTAGACCACACCTGGAGCAGTTTGAGCACCACACCTTAGGAAGGACATACTGGACTGCAACGTAGATTTACTAGAATTTACCCCGCAGGTTAAATTGCAAGAAAAGATTACACAAACCAGGGTTGTGCACCCACAGGAATTGAGAACATTGAGGGGGGATTTGACTGAGGGCTTCAAGATATTTAGGGGAATTGATAGGGTAAGTGGACAGAAACTTGGTTGAGAGGAGTTTAGGATTAGGGGCATTGTCTAAAAGTTAGAGCCAGGCCTTTCAGAAGACACTTGTATAAATAAAGAATGGTTGAAGCCTGGAAATCTCTTCTGCAAATAGCAATTGACGCTCGGTTAGTTGTTAAATTTTAAAATCTGAGAATGACAGATTTTTGTTGACCAATGGTATTAAAGATATATGGGACAAAGTGTGTGCGCATGTGTGTGGGGTGATATTTGAATTTAGGCCACCGATCAGCCATGATCTCATTCAATGGCAGAACAGCCTTGAAGGGCAAAATGGTCCACTCATGGTCTTTTTGTGACGTACTATAACTTCCATGCATATAGTCGAAAATAGATTGATCTCAAAATAATGCAATTGAAATATGTTCTTAAACACTGCATTTTGAAATCTCATTTGAAAGCACCCAAGATGCAGTTATTGCAAGTGAAACATTTCTTTTCTTGAAAACTGTCCAGGGGCTGGTCCCACATTTCCCAAGTTGTAGAATTCCCCACCACTGTTAACTTTTCGAGCAGAGGCTGTACACATTCCCCCACGGCGGAGAGGTGAATGAGGGGGAGATTCCACAGCTGCTTATACACACCTTCTTGCTGTTAAGCTCACAGCTATGCGAACAGAAGCCTGGGATAGCCATCTGCCAGCTGGATCAGTAATAAATACCATGTGGCACTCAGCAGTGGAAAGGAGAGAGCACACATTTTCAGAAGTGTTCGCGAAAAGACAAAGGGCTTTGGATAACAAGACTCACTCTTATAGGCAGAATTCAGAACAACCTTTCATTTTGCAATAGAAGAAAGCTTAGGTAGACACTTTCAGACAGGGAAAATTTTAACAGGAAGAGAGGGAAAGGCAGTCAAATACAGTTTGATTAACACTCAAAGGCACACAATAAAGACATGGGGCAGAATTTAATGCCCCTACTCCCAGAGGTGAGTTTGGAGGTGTAAAGGACTGTATGGTCAGGTGGGACGGTGCAGGGGGAGAGGGGAGGTCCTACCGCCTTCCCTCCTCCCTCTGATTAAATCTGGGACAGGAAGGCTTGCAGGCGGCCTTCCCGTCTGAGTACCGATTGAGGCCCTAAGTGGGCCTGCATTCAACCAGCAGGAGACACGCCATGCGGGAGACTGACACGCAAATCCTAGCAGCATATAAGTGGGGGCGGCGCAGTGCCCTTTGCTCAAAGGCACTCAGTGCCTGATCAAGTGATCCTGCATTGGGAAGGGGAGCCTGCAGGGAGGCATCCCCTTTCCTCCAATACCCCTCCCCCACCCATCACTGGCAACCCATTCTGCGCAACACCCATCCCACCATCACTCACCTTTCTCCAGGGATCCAGTGGTGAGCCCTGGTGAAGGCTAAAGTCAGCAGCCACTTCTCTCAGGGTAGGCAACTGAGAGCAGCTCTCATGGGCATGATTTCTGCCCTTCTGGTGGAAGTCCTGGAATGAATTGCCTCCCTTGGAATGGGAGGCCCAGCCAGCAGGGTTCCCACTGCCAATTGGGGACTTAATTCCCTCAGGCCTCCTGGAGATGGGTTGGCGAGGGTGCCATCAGTTTTGGTGGTGGTAATTGGGCCCCTTGCCATCCCCATTGAATTCCACCCATATTTTGAAGGGTTTTGCTCCAACAACTTAAAAATTCAATAAGAAATTCCAAGCCCAACTTTGAAGAAAATTATATTGCATCAGATCCTTCTGGTAAGAATTATGTAGGGTGTCAATTCAGAAGAAGTGCCCCTGTAGGTCTGTCATTGTTTGGAAAGAGCACCACTTGCAGCCTAGAAATAGAACTACGCTCTATGTTGAGGCAAAATGGTCTGTAAACAACTTACCAGCTTGAGGGCAGTGACTTGTGTCTCAATGAAGGCTAATGGAATAGTTAACCAAGAGGTTTAATTTTCACTGTTACCACTCATGGCATAGATCTCAAAATACAAGCAATGCCGCATTTGGAGCAATGTCTAATGAGCATGGAAAACAAATAGTTCATGCATACTATGCTTATATTTTCACTGACTCACAAAACCACCACCATTCACTCATGCACAAAAAATTTATGTAAAACAGGGAGATCCCCCCAATGGGAGAGAAAATGGAAAAGAAAATGGAGAAACACAGGAAGGGGAGGGGGTGAAAGGAAAAAGAAAATTAGGCCGTTGTCAAAACCATGGTTTTTCAGGGGATTCCTGAAATTAGGATCAGTGGTGACATGACAGAGGGAACTGGGCAGGGAGTTCCCAAGGGCAGGAGTGAAGTGACTGAACAAATGCCCACCTAATGGTAGAGCAAGCAAGCAAGGGCAAGGCTGGTGATAGAGGAGCAGAGAGTGTGGACAGGGAGATTAGACAGAGGGAATCACCAGCATACTGAAGGGTAGTTGGAATTTTGAATGCCTATAACAAGGGTAGACCATTTAGCTCTCAAAAGCCTTTTCCACCATTCAGTTAAACTGTGGTGAATTTGCATCTTAACTCCATGTGCTGGCTTTTGCCCCACACTCATTTCAAGTGTACCAAAACAGGGTCAACTGAGCAGGCAGAAAGCTACAGGACTTTGATGCCTTGGTATATGTTCTCCAATTCTGTCTCTTTAGCAAATACCAGGGTCAACTTCAAGAGACATTGATCTCCTTGTTGCTCTGTTACCTCCAACTGCCGCTTAAACAAGAGGAAAATAACCTCTCACATAGAGAAACAATGATTCAGTTTTGTGATTGAAACTGCTATTTACAGGGCAAGGAAATTTACTCCTTTATACTAAACAAGGGAATACTGTGATCAAAATGTTGAAAGAATAAACAATTGTTTATTGGTCTGTTTAAATGCATAGAATCAATTCATTTTTCACCAACAGTTAAGACTACTCTGATCAGACCAAACAATTTGATAATTGGGTTGACAAAAGATAAACAAAAATGTTGAAATACTTAAAAGCACTTCTCTATGACATGAATTTTATACTTATGGTTTATAGATTAAAACATTTGATATCCTGAATTAAAACTTATTTCCAAAAAAAGTTGTTCATTAATGAGAAAAATAATCAAGGCAAGCATCTAGAGGTGCTAAGAGCTTTTAGCAGGGGTTGTGTATGCGAGTCTGGAACTTGAGTGACGATATGTTTATTTAATGGATACACGCGTCAGAGAAACCGGAAACCCAGTTTCCCCCAACCCCCATTTCTCCTTGACAATTTTACTTCTTATTCTCTCCTGAGGACCATTGACTCCTGTTGGGTCCATCCAGTTTTGCAGTTGACAGCCGGGAAGTCGCCAGCGGCCAGCATTTGCACGCCAGCCTCAACACTGAACGTCAACACACGCTTCAACCAAATACTCAACCTCATTCCACACACACACAGGCAGATTTCCAACAGTAACAGGGACCCCCCAATAAATAAAAAGCTTCTCCTTCCTAATTTAGGACACTGAAGCCAAACTCCTACTGCAACACTGGCTGAAAGTAACTAAACACACACTGGGGATTTGAGTGCTTCACGGTCCTGTGACACTCATTAACCTTAGCCCTGCAGAGGAGTTGAAAACAATATTAAACACCATCCCCCATCCTCTCCCATCCTGCTGTATACTCTCTTGTGTCTTGTGTATTAACTCCTGCATTTCCCCCCACCCCACCCCCAAAAATCAATCAATTCAATCTTTCAAGCTGAATAAACTACACAGAACTGGGAAACAAATACAGCAACATTTAATCAGATTTTCATATCAGGAGGTAAAAGGCGTTAGTTGCTGAGCATTCAGCAAAAGCAGTTTGAGGGTTTGGCGGTTTAGTTTCAGTCAGGCTGAATTTAGCTCCTTGCTTGTACATTTCATGTGCATGTACTAAATCCACCCATGACAACACAAATTATGATGCTAAATCTATCTCGCTTATTGTAAAGGATCAAAGATAGGGTTGCCAACTGCAATTAAATGTATTCCTGGAGGTTTCATCACATGACTTGCCCCCACGTATCTGTCATTAGTCGGACAACACATCCATCCTTCCTACGCCAACTGGAAAGCAAAGTGACTTACTACCCAATTGGATGCTGCTTGACTGTCATCCAAACAGCGGCCCCTCCCCATTTTCAATATTTTTTATACCTGGTAAAGAGAAATGGTCAAAGATAATTACAAAAGCACAATATTTTTGAATGTCCCGATGATTTTTCTCCAGGGTTGCACACGGCAATGTCCTGGAGATTGATCTTCAGTTCCTGGAGACTCCAGGCCAATCCTGGAGGGTTGGCAACCCAAATCAAAGGTCCTCCATTGTGTTTCCTATTACACATGACAAGTCTTGTATGGATTGTGAATATTTTGCTACAGACATGTCCTCCCCGGGCCTCAGTTCAATCTATTTTACAGGCACACAAACGTTTGCCTGTAAAATAGATTGAACTGAGGGTCAAGAATGGAAGAAATGTTCAAGGTGAAGCAGCTTAACCCAGACGCTCGGAATCCTAGATTCAAGACTTTTAAGTGTCACAGATAGAATCCAAAATCTAATTGACTGAGTGGGCCTTTCACAAATCTGCTGTCACATGGACCTGGAACGCTCGGAAACTTGTTTAGCTCTTTGCGTCACAGGTCAGCCTCCAGAGGTCAGGAAACTGCATTATTAAAGGGGCCTTTCAGAAACGGTGCCAAAACTGGGAGCTGTTCGTGACTTATTCGCACGAGAGGGCTGAATGTGAAATTCTCTACACCAGCGCCCGTCAGAAATATCCGACTGACTAGGTGCTTTAAGGGAGCATGTGATTAACGTTTACATTTTAGACCTGGAAGAGACATTTCACAGGAAGCATTGCAACAGGGTCAGCACAAACCAGGTCATGGTTGAGCGCCCAAGGCACAAGCTCTTTCCCATAATTTCCTGAAATAGCGAACTGTGCACTATTTCAGGTTGATTCACCCCCACCCACCTCCTCCCAACACCCCATGGAACATCTGATAGAGTATTTAAAAAAGCACCTTCCATTCTTTGGCAGACTGAATAGACAGCAGGAAATCCTCTTGCTCCAGGTTAACAGACACAAGCCTGCAACATACGCCAAATCCAGCCTCCTAAAAGGAGCCCAATAAATACGTGATATCATCACGGCAGCATGCCCAAACCCCAGCCAGGCTAACCAAAGCAAAGCAAAAAGTGGATAAAATATTGGAGCTGCACTGATTTTGTTCCATCATTTTCAACATGCCTCATAAATGCAGAACAACTGCTTAGCGTCAGTGGAAAGTCTTAAACATATCATCGATACCGATCCCCTCCCTGACAGGGTGCCGTCGGTTATGCTTATTGCCCTAGATCTATGCAAAGGACATGGAATATACGATCTTAGAGCCACGATAGTCATAAATACGCCCATGGACAATCGTTATACCAGAGATACTAGTTCAACGTCGACACCCATTGGCGACATACGCCAATGGCAGAATCAATTATACTGTCAACTCAAAATTTTGCATATTGTGTTAATCTATTTTTTTTAATGATTCTCTGCGACGGGGATAAGATGCAGTAATTCAACAGTCACTGGGTGGCCCGTTACACGTTCGCGGAGCTGGCGTTGAACAAAAGACGATGAAGGAGGGGGATTGGCTCCTCAACACCAACCCTACAGGATTTCCCGAATTTCAGCTTGGGCTTCACACCCCATGCACACCTGGCATGGATGTGCCCAGCAACCCCGGCGGTGCACGAATGCAAATGATGTGGTCCAGCCAGCCTGCAAAAGGCTGCAACACGACATCCACTCCCGGGAGCTCTGGCTTCGAGCTTGTGGAAACACCTTTACCGGGTCAATGCCAACGTCAACTCCCTTTACGAGGCATTGAACACCCTGACGCACAGGTCACAGGGTGACAGGGTTAACCACTTGCCACAGGTTGTTCCGACAAAGAGAAGTGCAGACACGCCCTTTACCTAAGCAGGCGTCTGCGCTGTAACTTGCTGTCAGTGAGAAGTGGTTTCACCTCCGCATTGACCAAGTTTGTTCGCGAGGTCAGACGCAAGACCTGACCAGATTCCAGCGCAAGTCGGCGGAAACTTGCCTCCTCTCGGGAGTCTACTTCAGGTTCACCGCCAACTCAGGCCAATGTTGATTTTCTACAGTACCTGTACCTTAATGACACAGTCTTAGCCAGTAATGCAAAGGCAAAACACTGTTTTTGCTTTCTTTGCGACCTCCCAGTTTAAATAAGGAAAAATGGTAGATGCATGTGTACAAATATCACAAAAAGCAGTACTCCTGGTTACACATATTCAAATATTTCCAATTTTTAAAAAAATGCATTGCTCATTTAGAGTTATATAAAAAAACAGCTGCTAGAAAAGCACTCGGAGCACCCTTTTTTCCAAACTATTTTCCCCACTCCCCCGGTCCATTTAAGCCAAGATTACTCACCAACAAAGGAAAATAAGCCATTCTTTTGGACCATATTTTGCATTTGCCTCAACACGAACCATAGCGAGAAGCAAATGCAGTGGGTTTTGTGCAAGGCATCCTACAGCTGAGATCCACCAGATACTCCCACTCTCCCTGTTGAAGCCGAACTCTGTCTGTTGAGACCTCAAACTAACCAAAGTGTGCAGAGTGCTTGCACAATGCCCCTTCTTGTGTTGGGAGACGCTATGAAGTTCCAGAAAAAAGATGTATTCCCTTTCCGACGTTAACCGGGAGATCTTCAGAAACAATTGGCGGAAGTGAGCTGCTGAGCTGGTTTAATCTGCATCATGCTCCCACACAGACTGTGTGACTCCTGCTCTGCAGAGAGACGGGGGGGTGGGGTGGGGGGGTAGAGAAAAAGCAGCTAACTTTGCGGTGCCAAGAACCTACTCCAGATTTCGAGCAATCTTTTCAGATATGACACAAGTACTTCTTTGTTGTCCTAGTTTTGTCTGATGCATCCAAGTAGCCCTTAAGCCAAAGAGTCCACATTCAACAGATTAAAAAAGATGTCCAAAGTTCTTCCAATTGTAAAAAAAAAATGAAATTTAACATCTTGTCACAGGCTTGAGTGGAAAAAAGAGTCAATCGCAAAATACCAAAGCATTCCTAAGTGCTAATGTCATTTTCCAAGTGCAAAAACAAAGCATGAGGATTTGTAATGCTTCTAGAGAAAGTTCAGTAGATAATAGGGGCTTTTGGGACTGTCTTCGCTTGACAGTTGGATTGATCAGTGTACCTGCAGATTTTGGCAATGGCCAAATCCCATATAAACTCAATGTAAGTTAACAATTTACATAAATTATAAATACACGAAACTCAGGCAGCCCAAATAACTCTCTCTCTCTCTCTAATGCATTTATACGGTGAGTAACTTAAAAACAGACAATTATTTTGTTCAATTTGAAGGTAACTTGCAGTAATTTGCAAAAGGTAAGGTTGTGTGCCTGGTCTCTTCATGGATGTTTATTTTCCACGTGGGTGCTGCTGCGCTGGTTCATGTCAGTAGTTTTTTTTCCCCCCCCCATCCCATCCAGAACCAATAAGGAAGAAGTACAACCAAGTTACACAAAAGAAATTGAACAGATATCATTCCATGAAAGCAACATTCAGAGCACTGCTGTACTCTGTATCTAAGATTCCTTAAACATTACACATTTAGCCTGCCAAAGTTTCTAAGCTTGAACATATTATGACAAACAGATTTAAAACAAGCACTTTTAAAGTGGAATTTGATATATGTTTGAAAAGGGAAAAAAAAGGCAGCGTTCTGGGGAAGTTGCAGGGGGTTGGGTCTCATTGGTAGTTATTTTAGAAAGGCAGCACAAACACCGTGGGCTACATCAGTGCTGTATGAACACATTTAAAGAGACCCACAATACAACAACCTTAAAGGGACTCGACAATCAGAAGATTCCCTATGTCCCACAAGGCACTGCAATTTATAGATATCTAGCTTGACATTCATGCTCTTCACCAAGCACTAGGCCTCATCTGGAGTACTACTTCCAGTTCTGGGCGCCAAACTTGATGAAGGATGTGAAGACATTGGAGAGAGTGTGGAGGAGATTCGCAAGAATGATTCCCGGGATGAAGAACTGTAGCTATGAGGTTAGATTGGAGAGGTTGGGAATATTTTCCTTGGAAAAAGGAAGGCTGAGAGGAGAGTTGATAGAGGTATTCAAGATCCTGAGGGATATGGACAGGGTAAATAGTGAGAAACTGTTCCCACTCAAGAGAACATCAAGAACTAGAGGGCACAGATTCAAAATCGACGTTTAATACAAAGCCACTGTGTTGGCATTTCTACTGGAGCCAATTTGAGGGTGTAATCGATTTGGAAATATAGCTTAAAGAATATCTAGAAGTGTCACAATAGGACATACCCCAAAACAAATCAGCCCTTAAATCAGAACAATGTTCGGTGATGGAGGGTCTGGCCATGTTTTTACTTTAAATAATATTAGTGCTCATCCACATTTGCCCACTTTGTTAGCAGAGTAAAAATAATATGGCAAATGGAGTTTAATGTGGGAAAATGTGAAATTGTCCATTTTGGCAGGAAGAATAAAGGATGCATATTATCTAAATGGTGAGAGATTGCAGAGCTCTAAGATGCAGAGGGATCTGGGTGTCTTAGTGCATGAATCGCAAAAGGCTAGTATGCAGGTACAGCAAGTAATTAAGAAGGCTAATAGAATGTTAGCATTTATTGCGAGGGGAATTGAATACAAAAGTAAGGAGATTATGCTTCAGTTGTACAGAGCACTAGTGAGTGAACATCTGAAGTACTGTGTACGGTATTGGTCACCTTATTTAAGTAAGGATGTAAATGCGCTGGAAGCAGTTCAGAGAAGGTTTACCAGACTAATACCAGGAATGGACGGATTGTGTTGTGAGGAAAGGTTCAACAGACTAGGCTTGTATGCACTGGAGTTTAGAAGAGTAAGAGACGACTTGATTGAAACATGTAAGATCCTGAGGGAACTTGACAGGGTGGACCTGGAGAGGATGTTTCCTCTTGTGGGAGAATCTAGAACTGGGGGTCACTGTTTAAATATAAGCGGTCACCCATTTAAAACGGGGATGAGGTGAAACTTTTTCTCTCAGAGGGTAGTGAGTCTTTGGAACTCTCCTCCTGAAGAGGTGGTGGAAGCAGAGTCTTTGAATATATTCAAAGCAGAGTTAGATAGATTCTTGGGGTATGTCCTATTGTGACACTTCTAGATATTCTTTAAGCTATATTTCCAAATCGATTACACCCTCAAATTGGCTCCAGTAGAAATGCCAACGCAGTGGCTTTGTATTAAACACTTAAAATGTTTGGGACCTGTGAGTACTCAGATTCCATTGGTGTGGCGTCGGTAAGCAAGGAGGTGACAGGTTATGGGGGGTAGGCGGGATGCAGATTTGAGGTCACTATCAGATCAGCCCTGATTTTATTAAATGGCGGAGCAGGCTCGAGGGGCTGAAAGGCCTACTCCTGCTCCTTGTTCATATGTTTGTATGTTCATAAACAATTATTAACGTTTCAAAAAGTTTAAATGAATTATATTAATAAATGCACAATACCGTGGATAGTGGCTTACAGCATGAAATTAACACCATGCTGGATTAAATAGCATTTCAAGCAAACCCTATAGCTCTTGGGCAAAAACAAAGCAAAATATTTGGAAAGGCAAGCGTCTCCCGAATTTTGCCACTCTAGTGAGCGAAGAGAAAGGTAAGAGGTGGCAATGGAAGGGAGAGGAACAACTGAAGAAAGACCGTGTCTGTCCTGATGAAATTTGAACACCAAAACGTGAACAGGTTTTCTTTCCGCAGGTACTGCCAGACCTGCTGAGTATTTCCAACACTTTCTGTTTTTATTTCAGATTTCCAACATCCGCAGAATTCTGTTTTCGTGATGTTTCTGACCACATGTGATCTGCCCCCTCGCAATTAGCGTTGCCAAGATATGAAAACCAGCAGTTTATGTTGAAATTAAGCATTTTAATTTGGGGAAGAAAACATTCACAGAAGACTACTTATTTGCATTCATTTCCTAAATAGCAGTTCACTTCAGTCACAAAACATGTGTTAAGTCTGCTCCAGGCACGGAAACATTTCTTCCACTGTATCAGTTGAAAATGAACTCAGTAAACTTCAAGACTCCCCCGTCCACCCCCGAGTGTATCAACTCAGTTTTGATTCCTACAAACCTCAGTGGCTTAATCTCACAGATCACAAATTGCTGGAAGTATAAGATTACAGAAGTGTATTTTTCTTCTGTTGTTGACAGTCACACATCAGTCCAATTATCTTTTATATTGCTAAAGTGGACTCTGTCACTGTGTGCTAGCTGGAACACTTAATTCGCTGCTCTATCACAAGGGGCTGCTCCAGCTGAGGCACTTCCTGTGCATGTGTTGCCTAATACATTTAGCACATGATTTGAGGCAATCCAGCTCCCTAGGAGCCAGTAAGACCCATAACCAACTGAGCGGATTTTTTTTAATTGTAATGAGCAAACTGGAATATGAAATGTGAGTGACAGACACATGCACCTGACAACACCTGTATTCAGCAAGTAGAGCTTCACTGTTTCTGTTAGCTGCAGTAGAAACCAGTGATTTTTACGGCAACAATTGCTCAAATTCCTAGCACTTGCCCACGCAACAAGTCATTCTGCAGCAAACATAACTCACCGCTTCGTGACAGGTGAATGATAAAATTAATACTTAGTTATGACAGGTTATTACAGCAGTAGGCTGATAAACTGTCAACTTTGTTATACGCCAAATGAAATTTCCAACAGGTTTAAAAACCAACGCATGAATTGCAGTATTTACAACACCAAGGTCTCCTTGGGGAATGCCTGTTCCACCAGCTCCAGATAGCAAAGTCCAGAAATATCCTACCCTTAACAACTTAGTTACTCACACATTAACCGGTTGAGCTGCAAACTCAGGGAACAAATGTGTTGAAAATACGCCACTGAGTCAACTGTGATATCCTAAAATCTACGTATCTCCCACTCAGGCCATCAGAATATGATTCATCTCCTAATCCCTAAACATTGGTTATTCTCTTCCTCTTTAATAAAGACAACTTTCTGTTGTTCTATCAAAAGGCACCATGGAGAAAATGTTTGCAAGCAACCACAACAGCCAAGAAATATGTTGCTTCATTATCTATTCATATTTGAAAACTAAGACTAATGAAACCAATATATTCTCCACAGAATAGAAATACTTTTAAAAAAAAGTCCAAAAGGGCAACATATGTGTAAACTCACATTCTATTTAGTGTTTGGTAGAGTACTGATGAAATGAGGTCTCATTAATGATAGACAACAAGACAACAATACAATTCTAAAGAATACACCAAATAAGTATAGACATTTTAAATTATTTTTGATTGTATTTCTGGTGTGAGCCATGTATTCCCACATTAGCTTAAGGGATGGTATAGGAGCAGTGTGCTGGGAGCATTCTCATGCATCTGACTACAACTATGTAACAGCTCCCCTTTACTTGACCATTTTTCCACATCAACATAATTTAGCTCCCAACATTTACAACCATTTTATACCATTTTATAAAGGGATGTGTACAAATGAGCGATTGGAAACAAGCGTAGCAAGGATGAAGCTCTGCGCTACACTGTAGATGAACAAGTGGGCACAGATAAAGCTATTGGAGGTGATGTTCCACAATATGAAAGTTAGGACCAAGACACAGGAAGTTGTTTGTATCTTTAAAAAACCCAATTTATGTCCTTTAGGTAAGGAAATCTGCTGCCCTTACCTGGTCTGGCCTACGTATGACCCCAGACCCACAGCAATGTGGTTGACTCTTAACTGCATTCTGAAATGGCCCAGTAAACCACTCAGTTCAAGAGCAATTAGGGATGAGGAACAAATGTTGGCCTTGCCAGCGACACCCACATCACATCAAAGAATGAAAAAAAAGATATGGGTAGAGGCATGGAGGGTTCTGGACAAGGAATGGTTAAAATGTAACTCTGGAGTACTATTGCAGGATTTTGGAAAGGAAAGAAAGATTGAGGGTCTTAGAATAATGATCTTGAGGGTATTATGGGAAAAGTGACAATAGCATTTTTGAAAGATAGGGGTCATGCCATAATAAGTATGGAACTGAGGAAGGGACGGTGAGAAGTCAGGAGTTTGGGTCAAGCAGGCATCAAGGGAACATGTAGTGGGGTGTCAAGGGCATGACTGAAACTGTTTGTATTATTTAGAGAGCAGGAGGAAGCCATTGAGGAAGAGAGGCAGCTTTGGTCAGGAACAGGGAAGGGCAGCAGAGCAGACATCCCAAATTTAAGGACTGTGCCAAAAAATGTCATGCGTTCCTTCATTTGGCTAGGGGGAGGGTTGGATGGGAGGTCAGGACAGACAGTTGGTTGTGAAGGTGGATTTTACAGTTGAGCCTTCTTCCAGAACAGCCTTAAAAGACGAAGATTGAGCCATATCAAGGTACAATGATAGAGTTTGAAGCGTTTAAGCCATAATTGTCAATACAGACCCAGGCCAAGTGTGTTCCAGCTCGCAGCCAGCAGGTTTGAGGACATGGCAAGTGCTAGGAACTTCAGTTGAGTGAAGGGAAGAAAGAGGAAGGAAATACAGCATATTTCAATAAAGTTTAAGTAAGCAAAAAAAATCTAGATCCCTTTTCTCTTGTTTTGATTTTAGTTTCTGGCTCATTCTTATATTTACCCTTCTGTCTTTCACAACCCAGAAAACAAAATATCAATTTTGTCCAAAGATGTGAAGGAGTCTGTTTTGGACAGTCTTTGTAGCTTTTTTTTGGCAAGTACCTTGTGTTAAAAGAACTCGCAAATGTTCTGCAGCTTTATATGGAGCAGCAGTGCCAACTGATGTGTAGGTACTACCAGAACAATTAGCTAGGTCATTCATCATCAGTTACTAATAACATTGGCAGCGCAAACTAGTGAGGAATTTTGTTTGTTGCTTCACGTCATTAGAAGTCTGTTTACCAGATGGTAAATATAAAAGTAACCACTACCAGCATTTTGGCTGAAGTGTACTTTGAATGAAATGCTTAACAGTTTAGTAATCCCGAATGGGATTGAAATCATCTCAAACTGCATATTTGAAAGGGAGATACTTATTTAAAGCTAAAATGATCTCTCCGGCACATTCATAAAATAATTCATCTCTCTCACTTCACTCACTCCCCTGTTTTAGAAGGACCAGATCTGCACACATTTATTTTTCCAATGGTTAGGTTTGGAGGATTAAAACAAATGCCAAGCTACACATGGAATAAACATGATTAGGGGCTTTGTCAATCAGCAAACTCAAATTTAGACATGAAATAAGCCGAGATAACAAGTCCAGATTCCTGAAGCAATAGATAAGTTAACAAAACAAGTCAAAGATCAATTGTCGGAAATCTTCTAATTGGAGATAGATAGTACAAAATAAATACATTCCTATAAGGTTAAAAAGTGGCATATTGAACAATAGAGTTTTATGAATAGTGAGAAAATAAAGGTAATCAACACAAAATAAAATTAAGGCTCCCAACACTGAAGAAAATAGGCAAGATATTAAAAGTAAAGGAATTGTGTAAAGCATTGTGGTTATGTTACTGGACTAGTAATCCAGAGGCCTGGACAAATAATTTAGAGACAATACTCATCATAGGAATGGAGAAATTCAATAAATCTGGAATTTAAAAAAAGCTAGTCTTAGTAACGAAGCTACCCGATTATTGTAAAATTTCATCTGGTTCACTGAGGTCCTTTAGGGAAGGAAATCTGCTGTCCTTATCAGGTCTGGATAATGTAGCTCGAGGGCCACAGCAATGTGGTTTATCCTTAACTGCCCTCTGAAATGGCCTAGCCAGCAACTCAGCTGTATCCAAGAAGAAGGCTCATCACCAACTTCTCAAGGGTAATTAGAATTGGGCAATAAATGTTGGCTTTAACTGAGTTGCCCACATCCTGTTAATGAATGTAAAAAATATTAGAGAAGGTAGAACCACTCACTAATTGGCGGGGGGTGGGGGCGTTGTTGGTGGGCTGTGACAGAAGGATGAAGGTATAGCAAGAGATATTAAATATTTTTATATTGGCATTTACACAATAGTGACTGTAAGACAGCACCTTCCATATCAGCAACCTCTACTGCCTAGAAGAACAGGGGCAGTGGATGGATGGGAACACCACCACCTGAGAGTTCCCCTCCAAGTCACCCATAACCATGACTTCAAAATATTTAGGCATTCTTTCATCATGGCTGGGTCAGAATCCTGGAGCTCCCTATCTAACAGCACTGTTGGCGTACCTAGACCACGTGCACTGCAGTGGTACTCGAAGGCAACTAGCGATGGACAATAAATGCTAGTCTTTCCTAAAATGAATAAAAGTAAGATGCAACTTAATGGGGTAAGTGTGAGCTAAAACATTTTTAGAAGAAGAATAACTCAACGGAAGGGTGCTGAAGGGATTAATGAACAGTGATTGATACCCAGGGCTTCATTTGCAGAATCCCACCTGAAAGTGCAAATGACATTGAGAATATTTATCATTATTAGCATCAGTCCTTCGGGGGAGACGATGGGCTGTGCCCAGGGTGTATGTCACTTCTGGATTGAACATTGTCTGTTATGGCTGTAGAGGTGAATTCGTGAGTGGCAGTCCCTTCCACAACTGGCACAGATGAATGGTGTTGACCCGAGCTCGATTAATGGTTCTTCTTTCCAACGGGCTCTCTTTTCCGCCATTTGGTCATTTCTTTTGACCTCTGCTTCTTCCATACCCTTCCTGCTTGTCTCCTGGCACTCTGGTCAGCATACATCGACTCCGATCCCAGTCAACGCTTGCAGAAATCCTTGTATTGCAGGTGTGGGTGACCTGTTGGTCATGTGTCAATAGCAACTCACCATCAAACATGTCTTTGGGGATATGGTGATCATCCATTTGGCTCACATGACCCAGCCAACTGAGTCGCCACTGACCCAAAAGGCAAACATGCTGGCGATCCCTGCATGCTGATGTAATTCCATAGTTGGCACTCTGTCTTGCCAGGAGATGCCCAATAGTCATCTGAGGCAGCAGATGTGGAAGCTGTTCAGCTGCCTTTCTTGGCTTGAATAAGTCCTCCATGCCTCACTGCTGTAAGGAAGGGTGCTGAGGAAGCAAGCCTGGTTCACACAGAGCTTTCTATTTTCAGTTAGTTTGCTGTTGGTCCACACTTGAACTCTCAACTTTGACATGGCAGCTGTCTCCTTGGCAGTCCTGGCACTGATTTCAGCGTCAAGGGCAGGTTGCTGGTAATTGTTGCTCCAGCATATGTTGACGACCTCCTGAGTGAGGTTGTCAAAGGTTGATGGAAGGTGGATTCTCTATGTCCTGGCCCATAACTTTGGTCTTCCTGACATTGATTGTCAGTCCAAACTCCTTGCAGCCCTGGGGGAGCTGATCTACAAGCTGTTCCAAGTGAACTTCACTGGGATGCAAGCATAGTAAACAGGGACTCGCAATGTACAGTTTGGTATTATCTTGGTGAATCTACAAATGTGAAATTATAGTTACAAGGAGAAGACTGGAGACACAGGGACCATTAATTCTGGAGAAGGGAAAAATTAAGAGGAGATTTGATAAAGAAATTTAAAATTATGAGGACCTTTCAAAAGAATGAATGGGGAAAGACTATTTCCTTTGGTTAGGGAGTCACTCAGGAGAAGAAAAATGTAAACAGTTAGAAAGAAAGCTAGGGCAGGGATTAGGCAAATTTCATTAGAACAGCTGTAGCATAGCATGCTTTCCCACAGGGAATAGTTGAGGCATAGACCATTGCACCTTTTAAAGGAAATTTAAGTACTTGAAGTAGAGGGCTATGGGCAAAGTGGTCGGATAATTTTGATCGCTCAGACAGAGAGCTAGCTTAGACTTAAAGGGCTGAATACAGGCTCCTTTTGTGTTGTAATCAATGATGGAATAAATATTGTATTACGAAAGGCAAATGAAAGATTAGATTTACTCCCACTTGCCAGTCTGGACATAAATTACTCCTGATCAAGTCATTCTACTATTGCAGTAATATAACAATTAAGATTTATAAATGAAAAGTACAGGGTTTTGAGAATATGCAGGTCACGGGTCAGGCAGAACCTGGAGTACTGTGACCATATTTGGTTCTGTCACATGACCGATGATGTAGTGACTGTGGAAAAGGTCCAGAGGAGAGCTCTAAGAATGGTTCTTAGGTTAAAGATCTTCAGCTACTCAGATAGACCAAGGTCCTGGAGCCTATCTACTACGTAGCAGCTTATATCCAGGATTTTCCTGTCCCGTCCACAGTGGGAATCGTTGCAGGCGGGATTGAAAATTTGACAGGTTAGCCAAATGCCCATTGACTTAGGGTGGAAATTTCAAGGAAATCCCAGCCAGAAGGGACCCAGCAGAGGTGTACAAAATAATGAAAGGGCTACATAGCATTCCTATTGGTGGATTATTTCAGTTTACTAGATTGGAGAGGAACAGGAACCTGAGTTTAAACTGCGTAAGAGCAGGAATAGACTTGATGTACTTCTTTTCCCTTGGTGAGCGTTTAAAATATATTGCCAGGTGATGTGGTGGGTGCTGACTATCTGTATGCCTTTAAGAGGGACCTAGGCTAGTTATTGACTGGGACAGAGGTCACATTATAAAGAAGGCATGTGTCTTTTATAACTGATACTTGGCCCACATGTGCTCATGGATTGGTTTTGATCAACTGAAAGTCAGGGAGGAATTTTCCAGATTTCCCCCCCCATAGGCCTTGATTTTTCTTGGACTCCCGTAAATTACCCTCCTGTAACAGGTGCTAGGAAGGAGGGGATAAAGGTGGTAGGTAAAAGAGAACCTAGTCATGATGCTTCAGCCATCATAGTGTCGGGCAGGCTTGATGGAACAGCCTGTCGTTCCCTGTCCCTTCTGTGCGTTTGTAAAGATATCCAGCCCGGATTATATGCGGAAATAAATCTGAATATGTGTATTCCCTATATAGTACCAATATCATCCTGTAGGCTGTCGCTTCCAAGCAGAATTAATGGAATCCACTTTGCCTGATATTGTGCATCTCCATTACTTTACTAATTACACGTCCAAGCAATTGAGTAATACCACCCCAAAAGCTGCAACCAACATCAGTAACTAATTTAAAACTAGCTGTAATGATTGATCTGTAATAAAATCCTTGCAAATAGCACATGTTTCTTCTTGTTATTCATTTATGGGATGTGGGCGTCCCTGGCTAGGGCAGCATTTTATTGCCCATCCCTAATTACCCTTGAGAAGGTGGTGGTGAGCTGCCTTCTTGAGCTGCTATAGTCCACGTGGTGTAGGTACACCCACAGTGCTGTTGGGGAGGGAGTTCCAGGATTTTGGCCCTGCAACAGTGACGGGACGGCGATATATTTCCAAATCAGGGTGGTGAGTAGCTTGGGGGGGAGCTTCCAGGTGGTGGTGTTCCCATGTGTCTGCTGCCCTTGTCCTTCTAGGTGGTAGTGGTTGTGGGTTTGGAAGGTGCTATCGAAGGAGCCTTAGTGAGTTTTGGTAGTGCATCTTGTAGATGGCACACACTGCTGCTACTGTGCGTCAGTGGTGGAGGGAGTGAATGTTTGTGGATGAGGTGTCAATCAAACAGGTTGCTTTGTCTTGAATGACGTCAAGCTTTTTGAGTGTTGTGGGAGCTGCATTCATCCAGGCAAGTGGGGTGTATTCCATCACACTCCTGACTTGTGCCTTGTAGATGGTGGACAGGCTTTGGAGAGTCAGGAGGTGAGTTACTCGCTGCAGGATTCCTAGCATCTGGCCTGCTCTTGTAGCTACAGTATTTCTATGGATAGTCCAGTTCAGTTTCTTGTAAGCACATCACTCCCTGTCACACTTTAGCAAATCCTCTGACTCACCGTGAGCAGCAGAAGGTTGCTTGCCACATTTTAATACCAAAACCAAAAGGCCTAGCAGGGAAACAGTGAAGGAATTGAAATCTTCAAACTCAGGATGAAACCCACTCAAATCTTTGTTCTCACTATTTCTCACAATCCCTTAAATGGCGCAATCCTCCATAACTGGCAGTCAGCCAGCCATCGATAACATTTAAAAACACACATTATTCAGTGAACTTTGTAGAATAGAATGTGGCATTTGGCTTATCATTCTAGTTTTGAAATATTCAATGATTCAAGCATTTACTTGTGGGCTTATGATGATGATTAAATTAGGTTAAGGAAACCAGCCAGAAGCGTGGGGAATACGTGAAGAACTGTAACCTAGCACAAAGTCTCATTGCCATGGAGTCTTTTATCCCTTCTCACTGCTTATAAACAAAGCTGCCCCACCCTCACTAGCAACTCTCTAACAAAACAACTTCCCAGGCAAAAGGACAGAATCACAGATGAAAGAAAAATATATTTTTCTTTATTTGTATTTCTCATATTTGTAAATTTAGACCAACAGAAGTCCAACATTTGGAATACACTTCATATTTCAGATGAATCAAAGAGACAACAAGTGCCAAGAAAAACAGGCCTATGAAGCTTAGCTGGATCTCCTGGTTACAGGTAAACATTTGCAATATACTACACGCACTGGTTAATTTAGATTTTCACCTTCAGGCCTTAGCCTATTCTAACTCTATATTCAACAGTTTCATATTCAGTTCATAATGAATTCACAAGAACTTATGCATAATGACTCCAGGCTTCAGAGCCGCACTTCAGATTCAATACACTGAGTAATATTCATGCAGCATAACTGAACTGATTTATTTCTAGCTGGAAGTCCAGCTAGATTATAGTCCAGCACTAAAGCATAGATTTACATTTGTTTTGCTACCAATTTGTTTTGCATTTCAATGTGGGAACATTGTATTAGAAATTCTAGTTGATCAAGCTAATCCCTCTTGCTGCTGCTCATATTTAGAAATGCAAGTCTCCAATTAAAAATGACATAGCCATTGGTCACTTATGAATTCTCTCTCAATGTAAGTGAACCTGACTGCATGTATTCCTGAAGGTTTCGCCACATGGCCACCAGCTTCCAACCATTCCAATCAAACAGCTTCTCATCCCCTTCAGTGTCCTTTGTGCCAGGGAGAGAAAAATAAATCAGAGGGGCAATCAAACTAACTTAGAACATCTTGAAATGGTTTTGTCATCTCCTAACATTTAATGCGAAGGCTCGTTGGTGAATACACAGGTCACTTGGGCAACACACTAAGTCTAACTGGCACTTATGGAATCTAAACCTAGTGAAAGGAGCCAAAATATTCAAGAGGAAGAGAGGAAGGGAAAAATGTTCATTAAAAAATAAAGTTGCAACTCACTGAAATAGGAAGATTGAAACCATGGAAGCATTTAAATAACATTTTATCCCAATCTAACTATGTAAAGGATATAGTGGTTTTATTAGATTTACTCACGTTAGTGCTTAATAAATTTGCTCCAATAACAGTCTTGTCTCTGGCAAGGTTCTGTCCTGGGCCCCCTGTAACAGCGTAGAAATAGGCCATTAGGCCCAACTAGTTTGCACTATTTATAGCCTAGCAGTCTCCTCCAATTCCATCTCCCTCATGGCCCACAAGTATACCTTTGTATTCTTTTTCTCTTCTAGTTTCATTTTGAAAGTGTCCAAACTATTTGCATCAACCACTTCCTGTGGAAGTAAGTTCCACATTCTAATCACTAAGTGGAGAAATTTCTAATTTCCCTATTGAGATTATTAGTAACTACCTTCTATTTAGGGCCAATACAAAAGGAAATGTTGCGGATGCTGGAAATTTGAAATAAAAAATCAAAACCTGAAATACTTTTAAAAAGGGCATTCTGACAGAAGGTTTGACCTTCCGTTGTCTACTTTGATTCTAAATTTGGAAGGTTATTTTTCCTTCTTACATGATCCCTGCTATACCACTTTCTTGTATATAATCAACATCCATTTTAACTTCTCTCTTTCAGGAATGCATTATCCTTAAAGGATCACGATGTTGCAATTAAATTATCCTTTCCAAATGGTGAGGTGAACCAACCATCATGACTACTGTTTATGAAGAATATATTGCTCCTCAGGGCACACTGGTGAAGCCTTACTACTGGCTGTATTTCACTGAAAGCTGTCCAAAATGTCCATATCACATCAAAACTGGGGAAGAAGCACGTGTTTCCTATATTGAATTTTATGAAACCTTTGGGTTTCCCTATGCTCAACCACAGTCAGGCAGGCATTTGGTCTTCTATGAGTTGAAGTTATCATCTGGCACCTTAGTGCAGAAAGGACAAGTAACTAACTGTACTTTATATCACCTTCATCCAGAATATATCTTCTTTGATATAGATGGATACCTGGATACACTTATGTACTCCTATGAAAATATTGCTTATATTACCATCTACTCCAATTACACCCCATGTAATGAAAGAACCCACTACTGTATAAACAAAATATATGATTTCTTGGTAAATTATCCCAGCACAAGATTGGATATTTACTTCTCTGCACTCTATCATACCGATGACCACTATTCTGAATCTGGATGGAATAGAGAAGCTCTCCACAGCTTGGCTTCACTTTGGCCGAGGGTGACCCTCAATCCCATCAATAGTGAGACGTGGCTGACAATCCTTCATAGGTTTGTGAATGGGGTGCCTCGGACGACACTTTACAACCCCGTTCTGCCTGAAAGAGCTTTTGCAGACCTGAGCAACGCCCATCAGATAGCCGCCATCACTGGAGTAAACCCTTCTTATATAGATGTTGCACCCCAAGCAAAGCAATATCGAAAGCAACATTTTAAGCCAAAAGATGTGGACTTGCATCCTATTTCACAAGCACCACCTCCAGTTATGAATAGAATGACATTAATGGCTCCACCCCAACTATACCA
This sequence comes from Cetorhinus maximus, assembly GCF_964194155.1. NCBI lineage: Eukaryota > Metazoa > Chordata > Chondrichthyes > Lamniformes > Cetorhinidae > Cetorhinus > Cetorhinus maximus. The sequence continues at coordinate 90,620,100 of NC_135895.1, read as the reverse complement.
GCCCTACATGAATCTTCCAAACGACCTGGCATTGCCTTTGTATGTGCACCCACTTCAACAACAGAACATTCAACCGAAGAATGTGGTGAGACATCTGAACATGCCCAACACATCCAGATGGAAACCACCAGCAACCCCATCACCACACAACATTGAAGTAACTGAAACAGTTGAAATTTTAGAAGTTCCATTGAAGAAAAGAGCAAACAACTCAAAGCAACAGAGGAAGACAGGGAAAAGGGAAAAATCTACGAGAAGGGATTAGCTGACAAAAAAGTTTTTTCAGACTGGTAGAATTACTGAACCAAAACTAGATCTCTTTTAGACAGCACTAAGGAACACTATCTGCCTCAATAATTTCCACTATCACTGCTTTTTCATAAACTTTGAACTGGAACTACAATGGAATATGCCATCAATGTTGTTTTGTTAAATCTGTCAACCCCATTCAACCACTGATGTCAGCCATGGCAGTTTCAATTTTTTAATCCCAGTTCCTTCCTATTTCTCCCCACCCATAATATCTTCATTTCCCAAGTATCAGTCTCCAAAACTGCTCAATTCATTTTGCATCTGTGGTCTCCCGGAGCTGTGCATTCCACATTTTGAAATCCCAAATGAGGAAGCTTTTCCTGGGGTCACTTCTGATGAGCTTTGCTTGATTCCCAAGACTATTGGCACTTGTTATGGATTATCATACTAGAATCACCCCTTAACCACCAGGAAATGGATCCCCAAATTTACCCAATCTATCATAAACTCATTGTTGCAGGTCACTATCACTTTCTTCAGGTGAGGCACCCAAAACTTAACACAGGTTGCTTGAATGCTCTGCAAAATTGCAGTAATACTTACTTGCTTTTATAGTCTATACCTATTATGTTGGAGTCTAACTCTTTAGCCTTTTTGATGAATTGTGCACTTCACGCAAACTTGTAAGGATTACACACCTAGACCCTTCAATCCCTTTCTTAATCTACCAGCTCAGCACTTTATTGTTTTTATTATACTCCCATCTGCCATTCTCACATATAATGTGTACCACCTCACACTATGCTAAACTGCCTCTGCCATCATTATGTGCACTTGTTTAGCCTTTCAATGCCCTTTTGCAATTTTCAATCTTCTTCACAATTCATTACACCCAGTAGTCATGTTTCATGAGCACTGACCTTTGAGGGATACCACCAACCCTTCGAGAAGGCTCTATATATCTGAACATGCTGCCTTCTACAGCTTTGTGTCATGGGTAGGAAATTGGTTATCAACAATGCCACAGGTTTCAGTTTTAGCTAGCAATCTCTTGTGTGGAACCATATCAAATCAGCTTTGAACATGCATATACATGACATCCATTCATCTTCTGTCCACCACCTCAAGGACTGTTGAAAACCTCTATTAGGTTAGCTAGACAAAACCTTCACAAAACCATGCCACCTCTCTCAGCTCAAACCTTTTCACCTCCTTAATTAATCTCTCTGATGATGGATTACAGCAATTTCCCCACCACTGACAAAACTCACTAGCCTATAATAACTTGGGTTGTCATAGTTTTAAATTGTAGCATCTTCCAATCATCTGGTCTTATGCACAAACCCGGCAACCTTTAGAAGACTCTTAATCACCAAGTACTTTGCTTTTTAAGTTTAAAAGTTAAAAGTTGCAGTTCAGAATAAATATATTCTGCAAAAGCTAATGTCATTACAAGTTGCTTGGAAAGGGTCAACAGTATCAGGGAGAGGAGTTGAATTAAGAAAATCACTATTGTGTCTGGGTCACTAATCAACTGCATTAATGATAATTCAGATTCTCCACAGTGTAAGGCTTGGCAACTTGCCAACCTATAGTTTACTTTGGAAAAGGGAGAATTAATAATGAAGATCCTAAAGGCTATATGTAATAGTAGGAACAACTATTTAAACCTGATGATTTCAGGAACTTGTCATACAGTGCAAATAAAACAATGGAAGGTGAGGCCCACCTTGTGTAAGACAAGATTTCATTGCATCTCAAGGAGAAGTTCACAAAACAGTTTTAAAATCCCCAATTATCATATCTTGTTTCCTTAAGTTTTAAATTGAGGATAGCAAACCACAATTTCAAACAAGCTGCAGCTGTATAGAACCTTGGTTAGGCCACACTTGGAATATTGCGTGCAATTCTGATCACCACATTACCAGAAGGATATGGAGGCATTGGAGAGGGTGCAGAGGAGGTTTACCAGGATGCTGCCAGGTCTGGAGGTTATTAGCTATGAGGAGAGGTTGGGGAAACTCAGATTGTTCTCACTAGAGCGACAGAGATTGAGGGGCGACTTGATAGAATTTTACAAAATTGAGTGGCATGGACAGAGTAGATAGTCAGAAGCTTTTTCCCAGGGTGGAAGAGTCAATTACTAGGGGACATAGATTTAAGGTGAGAGGAGAAAACTATAAAGGTGATGTGCGGGGCAAGTTTTTTACGCAGAGGGTAGTGAGTGTCTGGAATTCGCTGCCAGAGGAGGTGGTGGAAGCAGGTACGATAGTAGTGTTTAAGAGGCAGCTTGACAAATACATGAATAGGATGGGAATAGAGGGATACAGACCCCGGAAGTGCAAAATGTTTTAGTTGACGGGCAATATGATTGGCGCAGGCTTGGAGGGCTGAAGGGCCTGTTCCTGTGCTGTACTTTTCTTTGTTCTTTGTTCTAAGATTAAGACAAGTTATCACCTAACCTATTTCAAGAGTTTTATTCCTGACTCAAGCATGCTTTGATTAATACTGACAATTTCTCTATCAATCAGGTTGGACTTGGACTGTGAAAAGAGTCATTTTAGTAAGCATTACATATCGACCATTAAATTAAAAGTTAATCTTTCTTCATTACAACAAACACAGTTTAATTTTGTAACAAGTTTTAAAGCTGAGAGGAATACATACAATATTAAAAATAAACTACATGGGAATGTAAAAACAAACAAAAACTCAAAGCAATGCTGCAACTGTTTTTGTGCACTTTGGACAGAGCGGGAGCATAATGAAATGCAGATTCCAGATAGGGGAAGGGGTAAAAACAATAAAATATGGAAAATAAGTGAACTACAACTCCGTTGAAAAAGATTGTTCTACATGTCTGCTAGCTCAGATTATAACACAGCTTCACATGATTGTTTTAAAGTCAAAAGGATGTTTAAACATTAAAAGAGAATAGCTAAACTTACACATTGCATCAACAATTGCAGTCATCCATCGACCTAAGGACAAGTGCTATCAAAGTATCCGGACCATCAATAGTCAATTATATATAGTCACCTGAATCACTGGAGTGATATGTAACCCAACTACTCAACATTATTTTACACAACTTTGTTGGGGATTGCCTGTTTATATAGAAACCGACTGACTACAACCAGACTGAGGTCATAAAAACATAATTTAAAAAACTAAACCAAGCATTCCTGACTGTATGTAGAATACTGCAATTAAAATGTCACTAAGAACCAGAATTCACAGTCAGTGATGAACGATGTTCATTACAATTACACTTGGCCACTGACTTTCTATTGGCTTTCGCACTGGAACCTGCAGTGAATTGAAACCCATTTTGGCCCAATGTCCTCTACAAGGAATCTGGGACCCGTATGAAAGGGACAAGTAACTGTATCTCCTTAGCCAATCAGATCAAAGAATTGCCACCAATTGGAATATTTCAATACCAGTGGAGAAAAAAGCAAAATAAAGAGAGGGAAAGAAAGAAGGGTTAGAGAAACCAAGAGAGCAGAGATAGGAAGTTAAAAAGAATGCTCTATTTAAATTTATTTCTAACTCTCTAATAACCATAATTGGAATGAGACTCCACATTGGTGAAAGTTAATTTTCAGTGTCAGAAAGGTTGATTGGCAGTAATTAAAACTCATAATAAAAATATATGTACACTAGAATGCACAAACGAATACTTTTTGGTGAGTTGAGTGGGCATCACCTTCACGCCCTTCATGTATTTCAATGCCATTCTGAGGTCAGGTTTGACGCCAACTTCAGTGTATTTACACAATATCAAGAGCATCTGACACACAAACAACTGTGGTGTAAATTCATTCAATAACTGGTGATCAGGCTTTGCTGATTAATTAACTGTTATACTGTGGTTTCATTTGACAGCCCATCTGGTTATAAGCAAATTCATACATTGTAAATACATTTCAGTTTCCAGATCCTAAGTATTTTCACTCAAACAAATGCCACAGTACAGTACATTTGATCTATGGTTGAAAGTGCTGGTGCTAAATCATGAAGCTCACATGTCAATGACATTTGCTTGGAGAGATATGCAAGCTGTGCCCAAGCAGAGAATCTGGAGGATGAGGAGATGCAGGAGAAGCAAGTATAAACATGGCAAGAAATAAAAAGGTTAATTTATAGACTTCCAGTCCGTGGGTGATCAAGTTTCTGTATTCTCTATGCACACCTAGCTTTTTTTTTTTGGCAAAATATTCTTTATTCATAAAATAATTAAAAGAACATTACATAAACATTTCAAATTATCGTCACAAAAAGTGCAATAAACATTCAATTATTTCCATATGGCATGTTGGATTTTGAGGTGCCTCAATAAAGTTGCGGTAATTATATACCTTCAAGAACAACCTTACAGTCCGAGGGGCTCTTCATGGTTACCAGACCCTCGGTGTTACTATGGCTGAAAGCCCTTACACACTGGCCTGTCCCCATTGTGCCTCAGCAGCATCTGCCTCAAGCTTTAGTGCGTCCCTCAGCACATAGTCTTGGACATTGGAATGTGCCAGTCTGCAACAGTCAGCCGTGGACAACTCTTTGCACCGGAAGATCAGCAAGTTTCAGACAGACCAAAGGCACATTCCAGAAGGAGGTGTGAGACTTGTCTCTTCCCCGCTGCAGCTGCTTCGAGGGCAGCGTGCAGTGGTGCAGAGACTTCAGGCGTGCATGAAGGATCTGGCGGCGAGGGTCCCTCTCACCACCAGCCAAACTAGGTCTTGGTGCAAAAGGTCTGGCGATGAGGCATTCTACCAAATGACTTTAACAGTCTGCTCAGGGAACCATCCAACAGGACCCACCACCTCTTTTTCCCTCAGGGCCTCTAGGACATTACGTGCCATGCACTGCCTGATGGACCTGTGGTCAAAAGTGTTTCTCTGCATAAATTTTTCCTCAAGGGACAGGTGGTACGGCACGGTCCAACTACTTGGAGCGTTCCGCGGCAGCGTGGCCAGACTCATCCTTCGTAACATCGGGGACAGGTAGAACCTCAGCACGTAGTGACACTTGGTGTTTGCGTACAGAGGGTCTACGCACAGCTTGATGCAGCCGCAAACAAAGGTGGCCATCTGTATGAGGGTCAGAGGCTTGTACATTGCGTCCCTGTGAACAATATCCATTTTTGACCTCCAGATAAAGCAAAAAATGGCTCGGGTGATCGCCATCGCGCAGGAGTGAGGAATGGGCCAGACCTGCGCCACGTACAGCAACAGCAAGAGTGCCTCACACCTGATGACCAGGTTCTTACCCACAATGGAGAGGGAGCGTCGCTCCCACATGCCTAGTTTCCTGTCCACCATAGCCACTCACTCCTAGTTTCTAACACATGCCCCGGTCCCTCCGAACCATATCCCCAGCACCTTCAGGCCGTCTGACCTGATGGTGAAGGGGACAAAGGATCAGTCAGCCCAGTTCCCAAAGAACATGGCCTCGCTCTTCCCATGATTTACCTTGGCTCCCGAGGCCAGTTCGAACTGGTTGCTGATGTTGGTCAGTCTGCGCACCAACAGTGGATCCGAGCAGAAGATGGCGACATCATCCATGTACAGGGAGGCTTTGACCTGAGCGCCTCCACTGCCTGGGACTATCACTTCTCTTATGCCTGGATCCTTCCTGATGGACTCAGCAAAGGGTTCTATGCCACACACAAACAGGACAGGGGAGAGAGGGCAGCCCTGCCTGACTCCAGATTTAATTGGAAAGCTATCTGATTCCTACCCATTGGCTGAAACTGCATTACTGATATTAGTGTACAGCAGTTGGATCCAGTTGCAGATTCCCTCCTCAAACCCCATTTTGGAGAGCACATCCACCATGTAGGTGTGTGATATTCTGTCAACAGATTTCTCCTGATCCAGGCTGATGAGGGGGGTTTCCACACCTCTGTCCTGTACAAAGGTAAGCGTATCCCTGAGTAGCGCAAGGCTGTCAGGGATCTTCCTGCCGGGTATAGCGCAGGTCTGGTCAGGGTGGATCATCAACTCCAGAGCAGACTTGACCCAACTGGTGATGACCTTGGACAGAATCTTATAGCCCACATTCAACAGTGAAATGGGTCTCTAATTTCTAATTTCCTCCCTTTCCTCCTTCCGCTTGTAGATGAGGGTGATGATGTCTTTCCTCATGGATTCTGACATGCTGCTTGCTAGAAGCATACTCTCGTACACTTCTAGCAGGTCTGGGCTGATCCAGTCCCACAGAGCCGAATACAACTTAACCAGTAAACCGTCGCTTCCGGGAGTTTTACTCTTCTCAAAGGACATAAGGGCCTTAATCAGTTCGTCAGGAGTTTAGTGGTTTATCCAGACTCTCCCATGTACTTTCATCTAAGACCTCCCTGATAGAGGACAGGAAGAACAGGGAGGCCATGCTGCCTGTGGGCTTCATGTCATGCAATCACTTCTTGATGGACTTGTTTGTAAAAGCAACGTCATTGACAATGACATTGACACTGGTGAAAACTGCCTGCACCACCTCAAAGAGGAACATCATAGTGCATGAGTTTGACAGTAAAATGACCTCTTCAAGACTCAGATTCAAAAAATGTTAATTACAAGACGTGATTACAGGAAGATATTTAAAATAAAAACCCTTTATTGCATCCTGTTTCTCTTTGTTTATGCAAGTAAAACAAACGAACCAGCGTTTGCAGCCTATCACAACACTTTGGAGGCCCCCTTGATTTCTGGAGCTATTGTTATGTTTTATTTATACCATACACTTATTGTCAGTTTACAGCTCTAACACAGCAAATTCCCCAAGTGTAAATATTATAATGTTCTTCAGCCAAGAGGCCCCAGCAAGTGGACTTGATTTGTGCTGCGGAGTTAGAGGCTTTGTATCCACGATAACCTTGTAGTGTTTTTTTGTTTATTAAATAGAAATTCCGTGTGGGTGTGGAGCTGACAGTGGGGCTGTGATGGAAGTTGAAATCACAGAGAATGAGGAGTCATTCAATTGATAGGTGTGAGTTTAAAAGTGCTATAATAAGTAACTGGAGACAGAATGTTGAGAGAGAGAGAGAGAGGAGGGGAAACAAGCCTTGGCAGCAGGCGAGCTGGAAAGTAGAGGCATAGTGAAGGGTTGGGGTAGGGGATTTGGGGGCTGGAGAAAGGAAAGGAAGCATAAATAGGGAACAAGCTGGTGAGGACAGAAGGGTCCAAGAGGTGGCTCAAGAGGGTCATAGAGAAGCAAAAGGAAAAGGGAGATATGAATAATAGACTGCAGCCAAAATGTGCATGAAAATGGGCACCAAGGATATTTAGGTCGTTGAAATCACAACTGAAGCTCAAGCTTCATCTTCTGTACAATGTTTAGTTGTGAACAAGGGTTTTTAAAAAAAAAATCTGTCCTAGTGGAGGGCTCAGTGGTGCAGTAGTGGATGCTCTTTTGAGGTTGAGGTTAAAGTAATTTCTCTGCATGTTCAAACTGATCTAACAATGTTCGGCAACACGAACTACCCAGAGCAGATTCAGACTTCACTTTTCAGCAAAAACATCTTCCACCTTAAAAGGACATATAAAGTCACCTGAAAGCTACGGATAGAATTCTGACCTTCAAGATGCCTTTAATAACTAATATAATAAAATTTAAAAATAGCTAACAGTTCACAACTTTTACTGGGCATGTCAATTTAAGACTCCGTTATAAATGTTATAAAACACAAGAAAATGCAATTTGATCAACATGGCAAGTACAGATAAATCTTAAAGCCTTTTTTCAAAAATAAACTGCAGCCCAATTGTCTACTGCTGCAGATAGTAGCTTTAACTTGGGCTCTTGCCAAGTCTAATCTTAATCCTTTCATAAACTCAGCAAACACTCAAGCTGCAGGGTCTTAGTTCTTTCTGTAGAAATACTGCAGTCATTTATTCAGGACATAGATAGGGGAGGACTAATGCAGACTGATTAATTCACCAGACTTGCTACAGGCAATGATTCAATGTATCAGTGCAATCAATTTATGCCCACAACATTTAGTGTTCAGATTTCAGTCTTATTAATGCAATCTTCAGTCTACACATATTTCTGTTCAATCTTATTCAGTTTTATAAAATCCGACAGATCTTCTGACAATAATTGAGAGACAGAGACAGCATTGATAAGTGATAAAACAATCAGCTTTTAGCACAGTTATGAAACGAGAAGTGACACAGTGAGAATTATCACTGAAATGGGTGATGAGGAAAGAACGAGGGACTTCAAGTAAAACTGTGAAAACCATTTACATCTGCAGTGGCAACGCAAGAGGGAAACGGGGCACCTCAACGTCCCTCCAGGTGCTGCTTCCCGTCAAGGAGTCAGGCTGGGGCCTCCGGGCACCCAAAGGGAGGAGGAGCAGCAGCTGGACAGCCCTGGGTCATCCACTCAGGAATCTCAGAGGCTGTCCTCTCCCTCCGAGACCCCTTTGCCTGGTGACCCCCCTCAACCTCATCCTCTGTCTCTGCAGAGGCAGCTGGCCCACAGGAGGACAGCCAAAGCAAGCCGGGGCCCCCAGAGGACCCACGTCAAAGTCACCAGAGGCAATAGGGCTAATCATTGCACAGGCTGTCCCCACCCCTGCTGAGGATGTCAGGGCAGCACCTAGAAGTCTAAGGCGTAAAAAAGTTAAGAAATTCTGATCACAGTTGGTTGCACAGGTGACATTTTATCGCGTTACCATCTGAAAATACATTCATTTCCACTGAATAATGTGGAATGGTGTGTTTCAGCTTCATTTACAGGCATTTCGCCAACACCCCCTTCCCCAACCCTCCCTCCCCCTGACTAGCAGTTGAGCTGCACACAGTGGCCTGCAAGTGGTTCTGGAGGGAGAATTGTGTGTGTGTGTGGCAGGGTCTTTTGGAGCCTCATGCAAACACTCCCATGGAAACACGGATCCTTCCCCCATCACACTCATCTCACTGTCCTGAGCATTTTCACTGCTGCCTGCTGGAAGAGGAAGCCTGAGGAAGCTGCCATACAAAGAGCTCGGGGTCACTTTTTTTTAACCAAACCTGCCAGGTGGGAACCCCCAAGGATCAGGTGGAATGTTGGCTTTATTCCCGCCAGGCAATACTGCTCTCTGCTGATCCTAGGAGTAAAATCAGGCAGATTTTAAACCAGAGCTGCAGCTGATCCTGTCAATTGCTCGATGGGGCACCTTTGGTTAAAACTGACCCCCTACTGGTCAAATGTTTCAGACAATGAAAGACGGATGTTTTTGACTCATCTAAACAGTCTGTTGCCAGAGGTATTGGTGACATAGTAGGCATCTCTTCAGTTTTATTAAGACCGAGAATGTCAGTCATAAAGGCAAATATGTCAGTGTAGCACTGACTGAATTATCAAGGACCCTTGTGCTGATGCATCTTAAACCTCTTATGTGACATTGCTCATTCAAAGCATTATTTCTATCTGACAGAGGGTGAGGGAGATGAGAGACGATATAATACTGGTCGGCCCTGTTGCCTCTGATGACTATGGCGTGTCCTCTGGGGGCCTTGAGGGCCCCGGCTTGCTTTGGATGTCCTCCTGTAGGCCAGCTGCTCTCTCTGCAATGACAGAGGACAAGGAGCGGGGAAGGAGTCCCCGGAGGGGAGGAAGGAGTTCGGAGGGGGGAAGGACTTCAGGGGAAGGAAGGAGCTTGAAGAGGGGAAAGGTTTCAGAGGGGGGAAGGAGTCCATGGGGAGAAAGGAGTCTGGGGAAGGAGGGAGTAAAGGTGGAGGAAGGATTAATGGTGGAGGAGGGAGTAAGGGGGGGAATGTGCAGGTGAACATGCAAGGGGGGAGTTGGTGGAGTCAATGACTGCTTCCTGAGGAGCGAACTGAGGGTGGGTGTGGTAGGAAGGAGTGATGAGTATGAGAGGGGGCAGAGTGAGCCGGTAGATTGGGAGGGTGAGGACAGCCTCTGAGATTCTTGAATGGATGACCCGGGGTGTCCAACTGCCACTCCAACAGGGCTTCCAACAGCTCTGCGTGATGTTCCCCTGCCGTCTGCTGACTCTCCAGGATGAGTTGGAAGGCCAAATCCATAGGTTGGTCATCTGACTCAGACCTCACAGATGCCTCTTCCCCAGCAGTCCTCCGAGTGCCGGGGAGCTCGGCTGAACCTGCCTCCTCCTGCTGCAGACATGTGTCCGTGAGGTGACCACCAGATTGTCAACCCGAGTCTACTCTTGATCTAGGTCCCACTGAGGTGTGTGTGTCTGTGCTGGTGGAGGGTGTGGGTAAGCGCTATGACGGGTCTTCCAGGCTGCTTATTTCTAGCTCTTCAGTGGAGGAGGAGTCCTGTTGGCTGGAGGTGAGGACCTGGATGGAGCTGAGAGACTGGCTGGCTGAGGGTGTCAGTCGCTTGGCAGAGGTCCCTGTGAACCAAAGTAGAGATAATTAGTGCATGGCAGCAGAGTCAAAAACAGGAGAGAGAGCACTCACAGTTGCATTGAGAGAGGGATGATGTGGTGCATTGTCCTCACATGGGTGTTTGCTGCCGACCTCACCGTCACCGCAGGCAGGTTCCATGTCCTCACCAGTCAGCATGCTCCTCAAAGTGAGTGAGGGGCCTAATGTGGGCCACTCCACCCCCAGCCTGGGACCTTTCCCTGCTGCTGTGAGCCAGCTTCCCCTGCATGAAAACAGGTGGAGAGAGTGTGAACAGGACACACGGGACTGAATGGAATGTTCACGTGGTGAGCGGAGCCATGGATGGGATGAGGATACGAGCTCGAGACAGTATGAGCCTGATGGAGATGTGCGGGTGTGTGTGAGAGTTAGTGGTGTTGTCCCTTGAGGTGTGAGATCCCCATGGATGTGTGATGGGTTTGTGATTGTGTCAGTTGAGAGTGATGAGGTGACTTTCTCTGGCGGAACGGAGGAGATTATTCATCCTCTCGTGGCACTGGGTGGCTGTCATCTTTTGCAGGGCATTGGCGCTGACCACCGCTGCCATCATCTCCCATGCTGGGTTGGTGACCTTGCTTGCTGGTCTTCGCCCTGAGCTGGGTAGAGGACATCACGGTGGGCTTCCACAGTGTCCAAAAGTCACTTGGGGGACGTGACACTAAACGGGGAGGAAGGGGGTGCGGGCTGCAGTTTCCTTGCCTTTCAGGGCCATGCCTCCCGTGCAGCAGTCCTGGGCTGGAAGCACAGGTGTGTGCGCGACTGGACTTTAAATATGGCGCCCGGTGTGAGGAAGGAGTGAGGTGACGGTGTGGCGGGCGAATGGAAGCCCACCTACCATCGAAGCGGCGTGTTTCCCGGGAATACATGATTATTGAGGCGGGTTTGGAACGATAAGGTGCGAGAAGCCGCCATTGCGGCTGGCGGGTAAGATATTCTTTTTCCTGCCTTGGTGCGAATCTGGGATGATCCTACGCTGTGTTGTTTTCAAACTAAAGCTATCTTTATCTTGCACTAATGTGCCTCAGCTCCAATTCAGCAATGAAACATTTTTCCATTTCAATCAGTCATTGTGTCTCGTGGACTCAAGCGAGACAGTCAGTGAAGAAGAACAAATTCTATCAGCAGAAGATATTTGGAAATTATTGTACTCTATCTATATGAGCATTTGAAGATCTGCAGCGATGAGGTTGCTTAGTAGATAAGGTCATAGATTAAAGATTGATCTTCAGGCAGAACAAAAAAAACTCTTTGCTTCTAATATATGAACTGATTCCTAATAGGTTTGATTATCATGTCTGATTTGGCGTTAAATCTTCTCTACTGAAATCACTCCCACCCACCGGCTGCGGTGGACAAACAAAATCGACATTAATGTGCTGTTGCCGACATAAAACAGTCTTCAAAGTTTGAGAGCCTTGCAGTTCATATCCTTTCAGTGACTCCACCCCCTTCCCTTCACCCATCAAATCGAACCTCTCTTCAGGCCTCACTGCCCTGCTGCTGAACCCAGCTCCGTCTCGTTTTTTTTCTCTCCCATCCCTTCTCCCCTCTAGCTTTATCCAAATAACCTCCATTTGAATGAGACTGAGGAAATGATTGAAAACGCTTTCTTGGCCCTGGGCCAACACTGCACTACTTTCCTGGATAGCAGAGGAAACTTGGCAAACAAAGGTCTTAAATACAAAACAACATCATGCCCTTGACTAAACGATCTAAAAGCCGGACTGAGATAGCAGGCAAGGACATAAAATGTACAATTTAAAATTTAAAAAAAAAAATACATTTTTCACTGCTAGACAAGGGGTCTCAAACCTACTTGCAAACAATTTGATATTGGACTTTGTGACTTAGTTAACTGAAAGACCAGATTTTGGTAACGTGTGCAGAAAGAACCTTGTGAAAAAGAAAAGCAGTCACGGATTCCCAAGACACTACAGCGCCCAAGCACTCTATCCATCCCACACTTCTTTTGGATGAGATAATCACTGCTCAAAGCAGAAAATACCTGCTGCAGCAAGAAACTGGAACTAGGGGGAGAATGGAATAGAAAAGGAACTCATCCAACAAATCATAGGAGTTGCACTTGAATTTTTTTCAGTCACAGTCCTACATTATTTTATTTGATTTACTCCAGTTTTACTATGGAATAAAACCGACTCAGTTATCACGTGGATAATTACTGAAGGCATAGAGCTGGCTAAAAAAGCTGTTCTCCAATTGCATTTGTTTTTACTTCTGTGCTTAAATCCGCTTTCAGTTCTGGGATGGCCCATGAAGAGTGAGAGACAATGCTGTGTGACTTACTGGTGTTTCAAAAAACAAAATTCCCCACTGTCTGTGTTGTTCTTGGCAGAGCTTCACTGCCTGTTCTCTATTGTAGGGAGTGAACATAGAGCTGGCTGCTGCAACATTTTAACGAGTACTGTTTTGGAAAGAGAAAAAATATGTTATCAAAATACAATGGGGAGGACTGGGAGGTGCAGAGATTGATCATATGTAAAAGTGACAGACTGTTCAGTTTAATTCAAAATAAGGCTGATTAACTCTATAGAAGAAAAAAATACTTTAGATGCTGTAATTTTTGCTATCCTGTTGACTCAGAACGAGACAGACCTGCATTTACATAAGTGCCTTTCGCAAGCTCAGGAAATCCCAAAGCACTTTACAGCCAGTGATGCATATGGTCACTGCTGCAGTGCACAGCAATGTGATAATGACCTGTTATAATGCTATAATAATCTTTATTAAAAAAGTGGGCAAGGGATAAATAGTGGCCAGGACTCCCATTCTCTTCTTTGAAATAGTGCCATGGGATCTTTTTACATCCATCTGTGGGGCAGATTGGGATTTGGTTCAAAATTTCATCCAAAGGGTGGCACCTCCGACACCTCCGAGCGCGGTGCCGCACTCGAGTGCCAGCCTCGATCTTGTGTTGAAGCCTCTAGAGTGGGACCTGAATCTATGACCTACTGACCTACCCACTCTGCCACAGCTCAGAAGTCAACTGTTATCAGTTGTATGAACGAATGTGGCTCATGCTTTTCATCACCAGTCAAAGCAGAGTTTAATCGCTGCGCACTTGGGTTAAGGAAAGGAGATGGGAAGGAGGAAAAATCGCTCAGGATCTCGACTGCTGTTGGAGGAGCGAGGAAAAGAACTCAGGGGCTCTTCCGCCGATTGTTTGATAACACTTGCTGCAAGGGCACACCTCTTGTAATTAGGCCAGGGCGGGATTAGGCTCATGAGACAATTTGTCACAATCAGATAATACTCACCATTCACTAATAATGGCTACTAGAGGACAATTCTGCCCATGGAACCTTGCCCAGTGAAGGAATCAACACATCTAAGAATACAGCATTATAATCCAATTGTTGCTATTACCTTAAATCTACACAAGAAGCAAGAAAGGTTGATGTTTATTTCTAGGCTATACTGCACTCAGCTCAATAGCAGTATCATGCATCAGATTGAACATCTGCTCAATATGTAAACTCAAAAAAGTACTGAAGTATAAAATTCACTGCAACGTGCAAAAGACATGAAAAGAAACAAGTCAAGACTAAAATCTATTCTGAACAGTTCTCAGATATAAATGGAGAAATTCACTACAAGATTGCAGATGAGTGATTTCCAACAGGCATGTTATTCTAAGTTAATATTTCACTTCAGGAGCTTGAGATCAAATAGTGCAAAGAAATCACGGGCTAATTTTGGCATTCCAAGTTTTGCCACATAGTCAAAGACCAGCCCTTTGATCGCTCTGAAACTGTGCCCACCACTCCATCTCCAACACCACTCTTCCAACACCATTCTGTTCCCATCCAACCCAGTTATTTTCAAACCCAGTCCAGCTGCAAAAAATAATACAATTGGACGAGACTTTAAACTTAGATCCATTTTCCTGCTCAGGCAGGCATAGGATTCAAGGATACTGTTCAAAGAAAAGCAAGGAGCTCTCTCACTCTCCAGGCCAACATTCATCCCTCAACCAAAACCAATTAAAAAAAAGCTGAGTTAAATGGTCATTCATCTCAACTACTGTACACAACAATAGTGACAACACTTCAATCAAAGTAGCTCACTGTGAATTGAGCTGTCCGAAGGACATGACAACTTCTATGTGAGATGGTATGGTAGTATAGTGATTAAGCCACTGAATTAGTAATCCTGAGGCCTGGGCTAATAATCCAGTTTGAAAACTTGACTTCAATTTTAAAAAGCTGGTTATCAGTATATCTTGATCATAAAGCTGTTATATGGTCATAAAAACACAACTGCTTCACTGGTGTTCTCCTGGTGATCTGTTGTCTTTGCCTGATCTGGCTTTTGATAGTGTGGTTGATCCTGAACTGCCCTCTTAAGTATCCTAACAAATTGCTCAGTTGTTCCAGGGAGTGAATAAAATAAAACAAAAGCAAGTAAGTTACTTTACCTCAACAAAAATAGAAATACGTGGAAAAACTCAGCAGGTCTGACAGCATCTTCAGAGAGGAACACAGTTAACATTTCGAGTCCGTTTGACTCTTCAACAGAACTAAGGAAACATAGAAAAGAGGTGAAATATAAGCTGGTTTAAGTGGGGGGTGGGACAGGTAGAGCTGGATAAAGAGCCAGTGATAGGTGGAGATTGCCAAAAGATGTCATAGACAAAAGGACGAAGAGGTATTGACGGTGATGATATTAGTTAAGAAATGTGCTAATAGGTGACATTAAGGGTAGAAAGCAAGGTACAGATAGCCCTAGTGGGGGTGGGGTGGGGGGAAGGGATTGAAATAGGCTAAAAGGTAGAGATAAATAGGTGGGAAAAGAAAAATCTATATAAATTATTGGAAAAAATGGGGATCAGAAAGAGGGTGGGGATGGAGGAGAGAGTTCATGATCTAAAATTGTTGAGTCTGGAAGGCTGTAAAGTGCCTAGTCGGAAGATGAGGTGCTGTTCCTCCAGTTTGCGATGAACTTCACTGGAACATTGCAGCAGGCCAAGTACAGACATGTGGGCATGAGAGCAGGGTGAAGTGTTGAAATGGCAAGTGACAGGGAGGCCTGGGTCATGCTTGTGGACAGACCGAAGGTGTTCCGCAAAGTGGTCACCCACTCTGTGTTCGGTCTCTCCAATGTAGAAGAAACTGCATTGGGAGCAGCGAATGCAGTAGACTAAATTGAGGGAAGTGCAAGTGAAATGCTGCTTCACTTGAAAGCAGTGTTTGGGCCCTTGGACGGTGAGGAGAGGGGAAGTAAAGAGGCAGGTGTTGCACCTTCTGCAGTTGTGTGGAAAGGTGCCATGGGAGGGGGTTGAGGTGTAGGAGGTGATGGAGGAGTGGACCAGGGTGTCCCGGAGGGAACGATCCCTACGCAATGCCGCCAGGGGGGTGAAGGGAAGATGTGTTTGGTGGTAACATCATGCTGGAGTTGGCGGAAATGGCGGAGGATGATCCTTTGAATGCGGAGGCTGGTGGGGTGATAAGTGAGGACAAGGGGGACCCTATCATGGTTCTGGGAGGGAGAGGAAGGTGTGAGGGTGGATGTGCGGGAGATGGGCTTGACACGGTCGAGGGCACTGTCAACCACCGTGGGTGGAAAACCTCGGTTAGGGAAGAAGGAAGACATGTCAGAGGAACTGTTTTTGAAAGTGGCGTCATCAGAACAGATGCGACAGAGGCAAAGGAACTGAGAGAATGGGATGGAGTCCTTACAGGAAGCAGGGTGTGAGGAGCTGTAGTCAAGGTAGCTGTGGGAGTCGGTAGGCTTGTAATGAGTATTGGTGGACAGTCTATCACCAGAAATTGAGACAGAGAGGTCAAGGAAGGGAAGGGTAGTGTCAGAGATGGACCATGTGAAAATGATGGAGGGGTGGAAATTGGAAGCAAAATTAATAAATTTTTCTAGGTCCAGACGAGAGCATGAAGCAGCACTGAAGCAGTCATCGATGTACCGGAGTTGTGGGAGGGGGCCGGAGTAGGACTGGAACAAGGAATGTTCCACATACCCCATAAAGAGACAGGCATAACTGAGACCCATGCGGGTACCCATAGCCACACCTTTTATTTGGAGGAAGTGAGAGGAGTTTAAGGAGAAATTGTTCAATGAGAGAACAAGTTCAGCCAGACGGAGGAGAGTAGTGGTGGATGGGGATTGTTCGGGCCTCTGTTCGAGGAAGAAGCAGAGAGCCCTCAGACTATCCCAGTGGGGAATGGAGGTGTAGAGGGATTGGACGTCCATGGTGAAGAGGAGGCGGTTGGGGCCAGGGAACTGGAAATTATTGATATGATGTAGGGTGTCAGAGGAATCGCGGATGTAGGTGGGGAGGGACTGGACAAGGGGAGAGAGAATGGAGTCAAGATAGCAAGAAATGAGTTCCGTGGGGCAGGAACAGGCTTACACGATCGGTCTGCCGGTGCAGTCCTGTTTGTGGATTTTGGGTAGGAGGTAGAAGCGGGCCATCCAAGGTTGTGAGACTATGAGGTTGGAAGCTGTGGGAGGAAGATCTCCAGAGGAGATGAGGTCAGTGACAGTCCTGGAAACAATGGCTTGATGTTCCGTGGTGGGGTCATGGTCCAGGGGGAGGTAGGAGGAAGTGTCTGCGAGTTGACGCTCAGCCTCTGCGAGGTAGAGGTCAGTGCACCAGACAACAACAGCACCACCTTTGTCAGCAGGTTTGATGACAATGTCAGGGTTGAGAGAACAGAGTGCAGCAAGTTCAGAGAGAGACAGTTTAGAGTGGGTGAGAGGAGCAGAGAAATTGAGACGACTGATGTCACGCCGACAGTTCTCAATGAAAAGATCAAGAGAAGGTAAGAATCCAGAGGGAGGGGTCCAGGTGGAGGGAGAATATTGGAGGCGGGTTAAAGGATCCGTTGAACGGGGAGAGGACTCCTTCCCAAAGAAGTGAGCACAGAGATGAAGGCGGCGGAAGAAGAGTTCAGCATCGTGCCAAGCCCGAAATTCATTGAGATGAGGGCGTAATCCTGAGATCCACACTCAGTGCCATGCGCTGCCATATGAACACACTCAACTTCTCCCTCCAGCTGCCCCTGTCCCCAGTTTAATTTTATTCTTCGTCTCATCCGACGCCTCAACAAGAAACTTTGTCTCTTTCTTTCAGGTGCAAAGGAACGCAAGCTCCAACAACTCATCGACACCAACACCCATCCAGGACCCTCCACCCCTGCCTGTCCCTCTGTCCTCATCCTGTCTTCCAATCCCTGCCCCGGCCGTGTATTCACCTGACGTTCCCCTCTCCGACGCTGAACGTTCAGTGCTCAGCAAAGGACTCAGTTTCATACCCTTACGCCCTCTGGATTCTTACCTTCTCTTGATCTTTTCATTGAGAACTGTCGGCGTGATATCAGTTGTCTCAATTTCTCTGCTCCTCTCACCCACTCTAACCTGTCTCTCTCTGAACTTGCTGCACTTCGTTCTCTCAGGTCCAACCTTGACATTGTCATCAAACCTGCCGACAAGGGTGGTGCTGTTGTTGTCTGGCGCACTGACCTCTACCTCGCAGAGGCTGAGCGTCAACTTGCAGACACTTCCTCCTACCTCCCCCTGGACCATGACACCACCACTGAACATCAAGCCATTGTTTCCAGGACTGTTACTGACCTCATCTCCTCTGGAGATCTTCCTTCCACAGCTTCCAACCTCATAGTCTCCCAACCTCGGACGGCCACGCTTCTACCTCCTACTCAAAATCCACAAACAGGATTGTCCCAGCAGACCGATCGTGTCAGCCTGTTCCTGCCCCATGGAACTCATTTCTTGCTATCTTGACTCAATTCTCTCTCCCTTTGTCCAGTCCCTTCCCACCTACATCCGTGATTCGTCTGACACCCTACATCATATCAACAATTTCCAGTTCCCTGGCCCCAACCGCCTCCTCTTCATAATGGACGTCCAATCCCTCTACACCTCCATCCCCCACTGGGATGGTCTGAGGGCTCTCCGCTTCTTCCTCGAACAGAGGCCCGAACAATCCCCATCCACCACTACTCTCCTCCGTCTGGCTGAACTTGTTCTCTCACTGAACAATTTCACCTTAAACTCCTCTCACTTCCTCCAAATAAAAGGTGTGGCTATGGGTACCCGCATGGGCCCAAATTATGCGTGTCTCTTTATGGGGTATGTGGAACATTCCTTGTTCCAGGCTACTCCGGCCCCCTCCCACAACTCTTTCTCCGGTACACCGATGACTGCTTCAGTGCTGCTTCATGCTCTCGTCTGGACCTGGAAAAATTTATTAATTTTGCTTCCAATTTCCACCCCTCCATCATTTTCATGTGGTCCATCTCTGACACTTCCCTTCCCTTCTTTGACCTCTCTGTCTCAATTTCTGGTGATAGACTGTCCACCAATATTCATTACAAGCCTACCGACTCCCACAGCTACCTCGACTACAGTTCCTCACACCCCGCTTCCTGTAAGGACTCCATCCCATTCTCTCAGTTCCTTTGCCTCTGTCGCATCTGTTCTGATGACGCCACTTTCAAAAACAGTTCCTCTGACATGTCTCCCTTCTTCCCTAACCGAGGTTTTCCACCCACGGTGGTTGACAGGGCCCTCAACCGTGTCCGGCCCATCTCCCGCGCATTCGCCCTCACACCTTCCTCTCCCTCCCAGAACCATGATAGGGTCCCCCTTGTCCTCACTTATCTCCCCACCAGCCTCCGCATTCAAAGGATCATCCTCCGCCATTTCCGCCAACTCCAGCATGATGCCACCACCAAACACATCTTCCCTTCACCCACCCTGGCGGCATTCCGCAGGGATCGTTCCCTCCGGGGTACCCTGGTCCACTCCTCCATCACCCCCTACACCTCAACCCCCTCCCATGGCACCTTTCCATGCAACTGCAGAAGGTGCAACACCTGCCCCTTTACTTCCCCTCTCCTCACCGTCCAAGGGCCCAAACACTCCTTTCAAGTGAAGCAGCATTTCACTTGCACTTCCCTCAATTTAGTCTACTGCATTCGTTGCTCCCAATGCGGTTTCCTCTACATTGGAGAGACCAAACGCAGACTGGGTGACCGCTTTGCGGAACACCTTCTGTCTGTCTGCAAGCATTACCCAGACCTCCCTGTCACTTGCCATTTCAACACACCACCCTGCTCTCATGCCCACATGTCTGTCCTTGGCCTGCTGCAATGTTCCAGTGAAGCTCAACGCAAACTGGAGGAACAGCACCTCATCTTCCGACTAGGCACTTTACAGCCTTCCGGACTGAATATTGAGTTCAACAATTTTAGATCATGAACTCTCTCCTCCATCCCCACCCCCTTTCAGATCCCCCTTTTTTCTAATAATTTTTTTGATTTTTCTTTTCCCACCTATTTATTTCTACCTTTTAGCCTATTTCAATCCCTTCCCCCCACCCCACCCCCACTAGGGCTATCTGTACCTTGCTTTCTACACTTAATGTCACCTATTAGCACATTTCTTAACTAATATCACCACCGTCAACACCGCTTTGTCCTTTTGTCTTTGACATCTTTTGGTTATCTCCACCTATCACTGGCCCTCTATCCAGCTCTACTTGTCCCACCCCCCCTTAAACCAGCTTATATTTCACCTCTTTTCTATGTTTCCTTAGTTCTGTTGAAGAGTCAAACGGACACAAAATGTTAACTGTATTCCTCTCCGCAAATGCTGTCAGACCTGCTGAGTTTTTCCAGGTATTTTTATTTTTGTTTTGGATTTCCAGCATCCGCAGTTTTTTGCTTTTATCTTAAGTTACTTTACCTGATCAGATTTTGTGTTTGAGAAGAAACAGAAACACAATGTGTCTGTACTTGCAATAAAAGCACAACTTGAGGTTGTTTCCGCAGAGAAATAAAAAAAATGCCATCTTCAGTCCTTCATAAATCAGAACTAAAAATAGCTACCCATTGTTTTGCAATGGGTGGATCAATAGGTCAGTTTTCTTTCCTTAATAAATTATGTTAAACTATAATCTTTTTGGCCAACATGTTCCCCTCTAAGTCACTCACCATCCTGACTTGGAAATATATCACTGTTCCTTCAGTGTTGCTGGGTCAATATCCTGGAACTCCCTCCCTAACAGCACTGTGGGTGCCCCTACACCACATGGACTGCAGCGGTTCAAGAAGGCAGCTCACCACCACCTTCTCAAGGGCAATTAGGGATGGGCAATAAGTGCTGGCCTAGCCAGCGATGCCCAGATCCCATGAACAAATAAGAAAAAACTTGCCCCTCTCCCATCCTCTCCACCACTACCCATACCCCCAAATTCTGATTGCCTGTAAGTTCTGGGTTTACACAGGAGAGAGCATGGAAAGCATTTGAAGGAGCACTGTCCCAGATAAATTTAGCTTCACACACTGCTGCTCATGTCTTTCAAATGCATCTCCTGTTTTTGACAATAACTTATTTATTCACCACTTCCTAGTGTCAAAAGGAAATCCTGAAGTAAATGTTTGCAGTCATAGGATTGAGAATACTTTTGATGGTTCATGAAAATGGTTCTCAGCCAATATGAAAGCTATTTTGCTTGGAAGTGAAGGCTGCCAACATTTCAAGGTTTTGCACAAAGGAAAGCACATTCTAAAGTTCCATGGCCATCGTTCCCACAACACTGAAGCTCCGCAATTGGATTTCTGGACCCAACGTGACACTGAAACAACTCTTATGGCAAGTCACAAATTACATCCTCTGCGACTTCAACTGTGGTATATTATCTATCCCTCCTCAGTCTCCTTGCAGTCTTTGACAATAGTTCAGAGAATATCATCCTCCTTCACTGTTGTCCAGTTTGTTGGGATGGTCACCTATTTATTGTTAGAACAACAACATGACCGCAAAGAATATGCTAAAAAAAAGAAGCACTTCCAGAAAAATAGCTAGCCAGCTATTCCATATTCCATTGGACGGAATCGTCCTAGATTTGGACTAAGTGCGTAGCAGGCGGGAAAAAGGACGTTTTTCCTGCCGGCTGCAATGGCGGCTTTTCATGCCTCATCGGCGCATCACACCTCATTCATTATGCATTCACAGGGGACATGCCGGCTTGCTGTTGGGTGGGCTCGGATTTTCCCGCCGTGCCGTGACCTCAGTGCTTCCTGGCTCCGGGGACAATATTTAAAGCGCACCAGAACGCAGCCCACTTCGTGTCTACAGGCCAGGACTGTTCCAAGTGACAAATGAGCCCAAAAGCAAAGAAGAGGGCAGCCCCCAGATGGGGTGCCTGCTGGATGCAGAGGGCCGCTGTGATGTCCTCTGCCCCTGCTCTGGCTGCAGGAGGTCCAGCAGAGTCACCAATCTGGCTTGGGAGGCGGTGGAAGCGGATGTCAGCGCCGACAGAGCACAGAGGAGGTCAACCATCCAGTGCAGGAAGAGGATGAATGACCTCACTCCATTCAGCCAGAGTAAATCAACCACCTCATCACTCTCAACTCACACACTCACAAACCCATCTCACATCCACAGGGATCTCACACCTCAAGGGACAACACCACAAACCCTCACACACACCCTCACATCTGCATCAGGCTCATATCCTCTGGAGCTCCCATCCTCATCCTGTCCATGACTCTGCTCACCACACAAACATTCCACGCAGTGCCACGTGTCCTGTTCACACTCTCTCCACCTGTTTTCATGCAGGAGAAACTGGCTCACAACAGCAGGGAGAGGTCCCAGCCTGGGGGTGGAGTGGCCCACATTAGGCCCCTCACTCACTTTGAGGAACGTGCCAATGTGCTGACTGGTGAGGACATGGACGGCGATGGTGAGGTTGGCGGTGAACACCCATGTGAGGATCCTGCATCACATCATCCCCCCTCAACACAACTGTGAGTGCT
This sequence comes from Cetorhinus maximus, assembly GCF_964194155.1. Classification (NCBI taxonomy): domain Eukaryota; kingdom Metazoa; phylum Chordata; class Chondrichthyes; order Lamniformes; family Cetorhinidae; genus Cetorhinus; species Cetorhinus maximus. The sequence continues at coordinate 90,597,632 of NC_135895.1, read as the reverse complement.
CTCTCTGAATGCTGCTTTTGACTCTGCTGCCATGCACTGATTATCTCTACTTTGGTTCACAGGGAGCTCTGCCAAGCGACTGACACCCTCAGCCAGCCAGTCCCTCAGCTCCATCCAGGTCCTCAACTTGAACCAAGAGAAGAGCTGGAAATAAGCAGCCTGGAAGACCCGTCACAGCGCTTACCCACACCCTCCACCAGCGCAGAGACTCACACCTCAGTGGGACACAGATCTAGAGCAGGCTTGGGTTCACAATCTACTGGTCGCTGCACAGACACATGTCTGCAGCAGGAGGAGGCAGGTTCAGCCAAGCTCCCCAGCACTCGGAGGACTGCTGGGGAAGAGTCATCTGTGAGGTCTGAGTCAGATGACCAACCTCTGGAATTGGCCTTCCAACTCATCCTGGAGAGTCAGCAGACGGCAGGGGAACATCACGCAGAGCTGTTGGAAGCCCTGTTGGAGTGGCAGCTGGACACCCCGGGTCATCCATTCAAGAATCTCAGAGGCTGTCCTCATCCTCCCAACCTACCGGCTCACTCTGCCCCCTCTCATACTCATCACTCCTTCCTACCACACCCACCCTCAGTTCGCTCCTCAGGAAGCAGTCATTGACTCCACCAACTCCCCCCTTGCATGTTCACCTGCACATTACCCCCCTTACTCTCTCCTCCACCTCTGTCATTGCAGAGAGAGCACCCACCCCTCCACCCCCCCCGGGAATCCTTCCCCGCTCCTTGTCCTCTGTCATTGCAGAGAGAGCAGCTGGCCTACAGGAGGATATCCAAAGCTAGCCGGGGCCCTCAAGGCCCCCAGAGGACACGCCATAGTCATCAGAGGCAACAGGGCCGACCAGTATTGTATCGTCTCTCATCTCCCTCACCCTCTGCCAGATAGAAATAATGCTTTGAATGAGCAATGTCACATAAGAGGTTTAAGATGCATCAGCACAAGGGTCCTTGATAATTCAGTCAGTGCTACACTGACATATTTGCCTTTATGACTGACATTCTCGGTCTTAATAAAACTGAAGAGATGCCTACTATGTCACCTATACTTCTGGCAACAGACTGTCTAGATGAGTCAAAAACACCCGTCTTTCATTGTCTGAAACATTTGACCAGTAGGGGGTCAGTTTTAACTAAAGGTGCCCCATCGAGCAATTGACAGGATCAGCTGCAGCTCTGGTTTAAAATCGGCCTGATTTTACTCCTAGGATCAGTGGAGAGCAGTATTGCCTGGCGGGAATAAAGCCAACATTCCACCTGATCCTTGGGGGTTCCCACCTGGCAGGTTTGGTTTAAAAAAAGTGACCCCGAGCTCTTTGTGTGGCAGCTTCCTCAGGAGTTTTAATTTCTCCAGCCTCAGTGAAGACCATTTTGGCCCCTGCCCCTAGCCAGGGCTCCCATATTGCTGATTGATGTTACACAGGCTGAATCCATCCCTCCTGCGGATGTCAGGGCAGCACCTGGAGGGAGTGTTCGGCCTAGAAAAGTTAAGAATTTCTGATCACAAGTGGTTACACGGATGAACACATTTTGTCACTTTATAATGTGAAAATATATTCACTTTCACTGAGTAATGTGTAATGGTGTCTTTCAGCTTCATTGACAATCTTCACGAGTCCTCACCCTACATCCCCCCAACTGGCAGTTCAGCTGCACACAACTGAACCACGAGTAATCCTGGAGGGAGGAGTGTGTGTGTGCGTGTGGCACAGCCTTTCAGAGCCTCATGTAAGCATTCTCCCACACACGCAGAACCTTCCTCGATCAAACACACTCAACCATTTCGAATGCTGGGGTTCTCTATCAATTGTCCATCTGAGCTGAGCTGCATCTGCACCCACCCACTGATCTCACTCCCATGCTGCACCTGTGCCCGTCCAACACGAGACTCCGCTCACTTCCGATTTCGACACCATGGTAGTCGTTAAATTTCTTCTCAGCTCCCCTGTCCTTTCCCCTTCCCCCAGTCACCCATGTCCTTTCCCCCATCAATGTTGACCCCCCCCCCCGTCATCACCTTCCACCTCCTCACCGTCACCTACCAACCCGAACCCTTTTCTTTCCAGGATGTCCAGGTGAATGTGCATGTTCCCGACCTTCCTGAGAATCCCACCCCCATCCTCCGCAACTTCCTCCTTCCTACCCCCAGGATCCGTGTCTGTCTCCGAATCCCCACCAACCACCTTCGCCATCCCTTCCACCGCTACCGTCACATCCTCACCCTCCCGGCTCACCCTGCCCCCTCTCATACTCACCTTCTTACCATGCCCACCCTCAGTTCGCTCCCTAGGAGGCAGTCATTAAGTCCACCAACCCCTCTCTTGCATGTTCACCTGGGCATCACCCTTACCCCCCCCTCCACTGTTACTCCCTCCTCCACCCTTACTCCTTCCTGCCCCTGGATCCTCCCTCCACCTTTACTCCCTCCTCTCCTGGACTCTTTCCTCCCTCCAAACCCCTTCCTCATTCTAAACTCCTTCTTCTCCCTGAAGCACCCCCCTAACTCCTTCCCCCCCCCTCTGGACTCCTGCCCCCCTCCAAACTTCTTCCTCCCCCCGGACCCCTTCCCTCCTCCGGACTTCTTCACCCCTCCAAACCTGGTCCTCCCCTCCAAACACCTTCTGCCCCCCGAAGTCCTTCCTCCCTCTGAAGTCCTTCCCCTTACGAAGTCCATCGCCCTCCAAACTCCTTCCTCCCCCAGGACTCCTTCTCCCCTCTGAACTCCTTCCCCCCTACAAAATCCTTCCCCCTTCCAAATTCCTTTCCCCCTCCTCCTCTGTACTCCTCCCCTCCACCAAAGTCCTTCCCCTCTCTGAACTCCTTCCCACCTCTGTACTCCTTTTCTTCCACCTTCCTCCCCCCTTACACCTACCTCCCCAGCTGCCACATTCTAAGCCGTTACACCCTCCTCCCTCATACCCCTTCCCCCCAACCTTAACCTCCTGATACCTTTGTTCCGCCCCCCCTCACAACTCATCCCCAGACACCTTCGTACCCCCCACCTCACTGTCTCCCCTCCCAAGTACACCTTCCTCTTCCGGTTAAACCTAGACCTTCCTCTCCCACACGCTCCCACCACTCCCCACCGCCTCAGGTACACCTTCCTCTCCTAGTCAAACCTAGACCATCCTCTCCCAACCTCTCCCACTCACAGCTAGATCTTCCCCTCCTCCCCCTTGCTGATCATCTGTAGCAGCCCATGGCCAAGACCCTGAAGTCCTGAAGCAGACCCCCCAACATCAATGGAGATCCCCCACCTTCCCTGAGCGGTGGAGCCATGTCCATGAGAACCCACCCAGCATGCAATGCATGTGTTCCTCCAGGATCCGATTGCTGTAGGGCTCCAGCAGCTTCTGCTCCTTGGCTGTCCACGATGTAAGCAAGGCCCTAGTGGTAAGCGCTGACTTCTGCACGTCACACTTGTCCAGAAATGTTCTGGGCCGGTGTGTTTTCCCACTGACGTGGGCGGTAAATTTGATGTAGGGCAATTAGTCCGGCCAGTGAGCAAAATGATGAGATGCAAATGCATTGAAATTACGTTCCCGATGTTGGACTGCGGGACAGGCAGCCTGTCATTGATGGCCGGAGCAGACGATTGCACACTAATTTCACTGCAGCGTAAAACCGATTTTTCGCCTTCTCGCCATACTGTCCACTCACACCTGCCATGATGCCCAACTCCAAAGGGGTCAGGAAATTCTGGCCATTATGCCCAAAAGGCAACTGAAATCCAGCAGTTTATTCATTTCCCCATGTCATTACCATCTTCGTTTCTTTGGTCACTTTGTTTGGCTAGCTAGTTAGCGCAATGCTCAAACCAATCTTCTTAGATTAAATCAAAAATTTAGGATTTCTAGACAAGCCAAATGAAACGCAGCAATCATTTCCTTTCATGTTTAAATGTCAGCTGTTTCTGATGCAAGCCGGTCTTAAAATGAACAACTCCTGCGTCACTCTCCTTCAACAACTACGTCAGTCTTTAGCAGTTTGTCAAGTAGGGAACCCCATATCATTAAAAATTATCATCAACTCCTTTCCCTCCATCTCCAATTAAAATTTGTTGTTCAAGGGACTGCGTTAAGAGCAGGAGCAGCAAGGTTTCATATCGACAGTCCTTAGGAAGGAGTAAAATTGGCCGTAACAGGTCAAGCTATTACAACTGATCCACAAATGCTCCAGTGGACCACTAACTTAAACAGAGGAAAGTAATAGGGGAGGTGCTTCACCATAGCTAATGATTTACCAAGTGTTCCTCAAAGGCAACATAGCCAAATTTCGCTCAGCCTTGCGTTGATTTGAAATTTGGAAAGGATGCTTTACGTTAAATGGAGTGGAGTAAAAAAATGATAAAGTAAAGACACATCTGCTTGACCATTTGGACAAAACTGAAAACCACAAATGTGAAGGAAATGGTTACCGTTTAATTCCTGGGTAGAATATTACAGCACCAGAAGTCCCCATTAATATAGGAGCACCACTGGATTCTTATGAAGTTCTGGTGTCAGTGTGAATGGAGACATAGGACTGGAAAATCCTGCATTTAATTCTAGTCAGTATGATTTTATCTTTTCCATAAAAATAATGATATAGAAAATCAAATAAAATTTAACACATGCGCTGATGGGCAAATAATTTTAGAGATGCATCAATGCTTCAGATTTAAATTGTACATTTGAAAAAACACAGAGGTCCTTCTAAATTCTAGATTGCTACATATTGCACCCCACCAAGCAAGCGCAGAAAGACAAAAAAAGTTAGAACCCTTTGAACTCGAAGGATGATTTACAGGCAAAGCACTGTGATAGAACATAATGTACAGGGCGGGACAGAAACTCCTGTATTGTCAGTGCAATTGAGTAGTGCTTGTTTTTTCCCATCTGCTCGGCGATTTTACTTAACTAGAATAAGAGAAGAGAAATGGGTTGAACTTATCACTTAAGACTTCTTCAGGAACACACAAAGAGGAAACCATTGATATCTTCCCCTGGATGAGCTACAATTCTATCTCAAAACAGCATAAGTTACTTCAAGAAAAATTGGAGAAACCCTTGGCTCAGATTATCAATCAACTGGAAAATTGGTTCTCACATCAACACTTCTATTCACAACACACATTCCGATTCCTGTAATACTAATTTGGTACAATAGCTAACATCTCAAGTCTCACAGTTTTACCCTACAAAGTTTTCTATATCCTTAGATTAAAGTAAGATACTGTGAATGCTGGAAATCTGAAACAAAAACAAAGCACTATCATTAACGTTCCCTTTGTCCTTTTGTTTATGACATCTTTGTCAATTTCTCCTTTGCCTCCATCTGTCACTGGCCTTCTATTCAGCTTCCCCTCCCCACCCCCCACCGCTTAAACAGTATACATTTCACCACATTTCTACTTCTCTTTAGTTCTGAAGAAGAGTCATAAGGACTCGAAACGTTAACTCTGTCTTCCTCTCCACAGATGCTGTCAGACCTGCTGAGTCTTTCCAGCATTTTCTGTTTTTGTTCCGATATCTTTAACTGTATTGCACATACACACTATAATATCATTGTCTTAACATCAACAATAATGTCCCATCTATGCAAGAACTGATGAATTCCCCTACCCGGAAGGATTTTCACACTTAGGACATACAAAAAAAATTGTCATAAAAATCCCTCTCAATCAAATCACAAGCCTCTGTCACTTAGAAAATTAGAGTTTAGTTTGCCAAGCATTAACAATACATTTTAGGAAAATGTTTATGTAAAAGAAAAAGTTTCTCTCAACCTGCTTCAAATAACTGATGGTAAACTATCAGATTTTACTCTGATAAGCTCAGGATTTAAAGGTAAATTTCTATACCACACATTATTATTTTTTTTGGAATGTGGACATCACTGGCAAGGCCAGCATTAGTTGCCCTGCTAGGTTATTGCAGAGGGTAGTTAATTGCTGTGAATCTGGAGTCACATGTAGGTCAGATGAGGTATAGACACCAGATTTTCTTCTCTAAAGGACATTAGTGAACCAGATGGGTTTTTACAACAATTAATGATAATTTTATGGTCATCATTTCTAAGACTAGCTTTTGTGGTGGGATTTGAACCCATGTTCCCAGGACATTAGCCTTGGCCTCTGGCTTACTAGTCCAGTGACATTACCACTACACCACCATCTCCCCCAATTGCCAATTGTTCCTCTACCCACTTATAATTGAGAGTGTGGCTCAATAATTCACTGGGTAATCAACCATATGGATGAATTAATAGTTGGCATCTTTAATGTAGAAAGCATCCCAAGGTAATTCATAGAGGCATTTGGAAAAATAATGAATGCTGTGCCAAGGAAGAGATATTACGAGTAATGAGGAAAACCTTGGCTTTAACAAAGGGTCTTGGGGGAGAAGATTGAGAGAATGTGGGGCCTAGTTGGATGAAGGGATGGGGGCAGCAGAGAAGGTCACAGTCAGAGGAAGAGGATTTGTTGGGGAAGGAAGTTCAAGGGGATTTAGGGCTGTAGGAAGTTACAGGAATAGAAAGTAGTGGCACCACGAAGGGATTTAAACACAAGAATAAGATATTGGAGGAGCCATCATGGGTGAGCTAGGACAGGGGTGAGAGATAAGCAGGAGTTGACGCCGAGGATGGGATACAGGCATAAGGACACGAGAAATAGGAGCAGGTCTGTCAAGCCTGCTCTGCCATTCAATGCGATCATGGCTGATCTTGGGCCTCGACTCCATTTTTCTGCCCGCTCCCCATATCGCTAACTTCCCCAAGAGACCAAAACTCTGTCTATCCCAGCCTTAAATATATTCAATGATGGAGCATCCACAATCCTCTGGGGTGGAGAATTCCAAAGATCCGCACCCCTGTGTGTGAAGTAATTTCTCCTCATCTCAGTCCTTATCCTGAGGCTGTGCCCCCTATTTTAGATTCCCCAACCAGCAGTTTGTTCCCCAAACAATCCCTTAGCATCCATCCTATTAAGCCCCTTCACAACTTTGTAGGTTTCAATCAGATCGCCTCCCATTCTTCTAAACTCCGGAGAATTAAAGCCCAATTTACTCAGTCTCTCATCATAGGACAACCCCTTCATCCCAGGGACCAATTTAGTGAACCTTCGCTGTACCAGCAGTAAGAGTTCTGTTGAGCTGAAGCTTGAGGAGGATAAAGGATTGGAGACCAGCCAGGAGAGTGTTGCAATAGTAGGGTCTGGAAGAAGTGACAAAAACACGAATAAGATTTTCAGCAGCAGACGGACTAAGAGGCCAACTTCGGCAATGTGATGAACATAATTATGGGTCAGACAGAACTGTTGAATTATATTGAAGATGTAATCTATTGTGCACTTTTTGTCTGAATGTTATCATCTATTGCATTCTGGTTGTAATAACTTGTGTTTACATTCCGCGGAGCATCAAACTAGGTCACTATTTTCCTGTTGGCACCACATTTTCCCATAAGTCACAAGGAAATCCAGCTAAGCAAACATTCTGTCATTGTATCCAACATGCTGACAAAATTTGTATAATAGTTATAAGCATGTTTGAAAATCAAGAAGTGAAGATGAAAACCAAAGCCTTCCTGAATTAAGATGAAAAAAATTTGTAGGGTCAATTGCTGCAGAAAACTATGATCTACTGACTGTTCAAGTACAACATGCCAAATTAATAATTCCATCCAAGGTTAAAAACGTGAGTGACAGGTAAAGTTACCAGTTATTCCATCGAGCCTGTCCCTTCGTCATGTCATAGTTGAGCATCATAACCTTGATTGCTCCCATCCACCAACAGTAAGAGAGAGGCCAGGTTTGCTGTGTCCTTTTTGTAAAATTGTACATGATGCCAATGCACTTCCCCCGCCCCATTCCAAGGGATGCCTCTGACCCACCTCCCCCCCCCACCCCCCCATCCCCCCACCCCCACCCCCCATGGCCTCTCATGCTTCCCCATGCCAAGTTATGGCACTTGTGCCCATTTGCCCACTGTACACTGCATAGACCTAATGAACCATATAGTGACAATAGAATGTGTAAAAAAAATCATTGATAACTTTCCACTTTCTTAAAAAGAAATCTTTTTACTGCAGCCCAATCAAAGTGTCAATCATCCGAGTGATTTAAATCATCAATAGCAGAAACTGCAAGCACTTGAAACCTCTTTACCTTGTGTAAATAAACATTGTGCAATTGGCAGCATAGGTCAAGGCTCCCACCATGTATTGGTTATCAGCCAAGAATGCAAAATTTAGCTTGGCTGAGATCCCAGAAATCCATTAGAGTACAGAAATACCTGAGCTGTAGGGAAAACATTGCTTGATCAGGTAGCTCTTACTCTCTGATCTATGCTGTCAATTGCACAATGTTCATTTACACAAGAGAAAGAGGTTTCAAGTGCTTGCAGTTTCTGCTATTGATACTTCAAATTGTTCGGGTGATTGACACTTCTATTGAGCCATAGTAAGCAGGAGTTATTTTTTAAGAAATTGGAAAGCTATCAATGAATGAATATTTTTAAAGCTTAGTTTACATGCCCCATTGTTACTATAGGGTTCATTGGTTCCACAGAATTGTAAAGCAGGTGAATGGACATGGAAGTGCCATCGCTTGGCATGGGGGGGCATGAGGGGCCATGAGGGGTGGGTGGGCATCTCATGGAATTGGCAGACATGATGGGCAATAGGGGCTGGTGCGGGGGATGGGGACATGACAGGCTGTGTGGGGTGAGTGGGAGCCATGAGGTGGCATGGATGGGGCATGGAGGGGTGTCTGGGGGTGAGGGGATGTGAGGGTTGAGGGCTGGAGGGGCTGTCTGTTTTTATTTTAACTGGGACAAGTTGCCGCAGCACCAAAGTGGCCTATGAAACAACTCACCTCCACACCTGGCACCCCCGGTGGCTGCCTCTGAACGTTGTCCCAGGTCGGCTGGCCCGACTACAGCCCGCACCCACCCACTGAACAGAAAACCCAGTCATTCCTAACACTTTCTGAGGCTGGTGGGCCGAGCACGGAGTTTTCCCAAATCCTGTAACCTGCCCCGGGAATGAAAATCCAGTCCATAATGTTTATACTGAACAGAAGCTAATGTAGAACTAACCAAGAACTTGTCATTCTAAAGATACTCCAGAATATTGAAGACAAGGTCAGATGAAAGCATTTACTGCATTTGAGTACAAAATCATCCTCACTTTGTTATAAGCTCTGAACAGATGCCATTTCCCCAAGTTGGCAAGAAAAGTTCGGAAAGTTAGCCGCACTATCCATTACGGTGCACAATTCATTTCTGAGACGAACTGTGAAAAAAACGTTGGGTGAAAGCCATGTACAATCTCTGAGCAACCAAAGCATTGTTTCAGTAAGTGCAGGGCATGATTCGAATCACCTGCTTTAGTTCAGGTTTCCCCCTCTGGAATTTCATTTCAAGCTGAAGTGAGCACTTTTGTGACCGATTGAGTTTTTCCAGTCCCAAACAAAATTGAACACTTTAGGTGGAATTTTCCATTCTGGGACTAAGTCCTGTAATGGGGGGCGGGAACGGGGAGAGTCTCCCGCTGTAGAGGCCGGTGGGAATTCACGATGTATTGCGCAGAAACTGGCCTAATTAATTTTGCAGTCGGGGGGATTCCTGACGGTTTTATGTGGCAGGGTGGGCTGGATGGCTTGCGCCTCGCCAATTTATCTGGGTGCCATATTTAAAAGGCACCTAGACATCAACCAACGCACCATTGAAGATAGAAGATCAACGTGATAGATGGTCCACCCAGCCACTGCTGCACGTGATGTTCCAGGGTCTACGACCTCCATCTCGATCTCCGCAGGCTGCCTCAGGCCTTCTTCAGGTAAGTCCTGACATCTCCATGCCATGTTGGTTCGAATGTGTTCCGGACCAGCATGATATCCCGCTGGCGGCACAGACAATCGGACAGGGGGGGTGGAAACAATTCCAGTCGGACCTTCACCTTCAAAACGCTTTCACGCTGACCTCTGGCGGCAATGAGGGCCCACCATGGCGGGCGGGGGTGCAAGATCCCGCTGTCATTTTATGCTGGTGGGAAACCAAATTTTCAGCTCCCGCCACATTGCTCCCCGCTCCCCCCCCCCTACCTCAGGGCGGATTGGAAAATTCTGCCCTTCCTCAGAAACAGTTTACATCTTCGGTCCCTTTGAACGTGGATTCCTATGTAAACACCTCTTGATTTCAAGTCCCTGATCAAACCTTATAATTAGCCGTGTGTTAAGCGCAGCACACAACAGATAAAATGCTGAATCGGCCAGACTGGTGCGTGCATATCCTGGCTGGTTTGCTGATCCTAAAAGAAATAGGTCACCTAAAGCAGTAACTCAGAGGGCGGTGAACCTTTGGAATTCTCTACCGCAGAGGGCTGTGGAAGCTCAGCTGATGGTGTATGTTTAAAACAGAGATTGATGGGCTTCTAAATACCTATGACATAAAGGGAAATGGGGGAAAGGCATTGAAGTGGATGATCAGCCATAATCGTAATGAATGGCAGAGAGGCCCGATGGGCTGAATGGCCTACTCCTGCCCCTATGTTCCTAGATAAGTGTTACAGCACAAAGTAGATTAAATACGTGATAAGAGGGCCCCTGGAAGAAGTATGATACATAATGATAAACCTCAAGTGGAAATTGCAGACAAAATCACAGGGAAAACAACTGGTGACATACCACATTAAGGAGAAATCAAAACCAGGGCAATACCTTCACTTCTTGCAGAGCAAGAAGTGAAGGCAACTTAAATGTGATTATTTTTTTTCGCTTCTGGCAAGTGTGTAGCCGAAAGTGTCTTTAGTTCATCAAATCATTAAAAGGATAGCAAATTATCCAATTACTTCATATTGTAGCTGTAACACCATTAGAATCTGAACAGACATCCCTCCCCCCACCCTTCACAAACTGGCAACCTGTGTCATTTCATTGCTATCACGCAAATCTATTCACCCACGACAACAATGAGGCCTCTTGAGCTGCCCAGCACATGGTCACATGGCAGGGGTCCCATGCTGATTCTCTGTGTGAATCTTCAGAATGACTGGTGGATGAAGCCAATTGCGGCCCACCACCAACCTTTGTTCAAACAATTGGCACGACTGCAGTCAGATCCCCAACAAGTAACCCTGTGCCTGGCTTTTCCCAGGAAAAACGCACACCAAGCAAATTCAGCTGGGCTGGAGATGATTCACTCTTGGTAATAATAGTAAACTTCAATACAGCCTTTTGCTCTTGAAACAAAGCCAGAAAGCTTATTGCACTGTTATTGAAACCAGGCAGCCACATCCTCATTCTTCTTTTGGGAAATAATCGTATCAAAAACAATGTTATTTAGTGTGCAACACAATAAATGAAATGCTCCTGAATCACCACCAGCCCACTCTATTTTAATGACTGAAATTACTATTTCACAAATCAGTTCCAAGTGGAACAATTGATGGTATCCTGACTACTTGAAAAGCAAGGTTTTATTCCTCTGCACACACACAAACACACACATCGCCCATGCAGACACTCATACCAGAAGACACACTGTTTTATTTTATGTAACATACAATTGACTGGACTTTCTACATGATTTTGGCTTAGTTAAAAGCAGAGCCTGGGCAGAATTAAAACAAAATAGAGCAAATGATGGCAGGGTTTTAAGTGCAAAAGAGCTAGCTATCATCATGTTAACACTGGAGTTTCTGTGACCATATGTGCTGTTTTTCGCCTCTTGCTTATTACAGCCTTGGTTCAAACATGGACAAAAGAGCTGAATTCCCGAGGTGAGGTGAGAGTGACTGCCCTTGACATCAAGGCCGCATTTGACAGAGTGTGGCAACAAGGGGCCCTATAAAAACTGGAGTCAATGGGAATCAGGGGGAAAACTCTCCACTGGTTGGAGTCATACCTAGCACAAGGGAAAATGGTTGTGGTTGTTGGAGGTCAGTCATCTCAGCTCCAGGACATCACTGCAGGAGTTCCTCAGGGTAGTGTCCTAGGCCCAACCATCTTCAGCTGCTTCATCAGTGACCTTCCTTCCATCGTAAAGTCAGAAATGGGGATGTTCGCTGATGATTGCACAATGTTCAGCACCATTCACGACTCGTCAGATACTGAAGCAGTCCATGTCCAAATGCAGCAAGACCTGGACAATATCCAGACTTGGGCTGACAAGTGGCAAGTAACATTCACGCCACACAAGTGCCAGGCAATGACCATCTCCATCTAGCCATCACCCCTTGACATTCAACGGCGTTACCATCGCTGAAATCGCTGAAATCGCTGAAATCCACGCCATCAACATCCTGGGGCGTTACCATTGACCAGGACTTGGAATTGGACCAGCCATATAAATACTGTGGCTATAACAGCAAGTCAGAGGCTGGGAATCCTGCGGCAAGTAACACACCTCCTGACTTCCCAAAGCCTGTCCACCATGTACAAGGCACAAGTCAGGGGTGTGATGGAATACTCCCCACTTGCCTGCATGAGTGCAGCTCGCACAATGCTGAAGAAGCTTGATACCATCCAAGACAAAGCAGCCCGCTTGATTGGCACCACATCCACAAACATTCACTCCCTCCACCACCAACACACAGTGGCAGTGTGTACCATCTACAAGATGCACTGCAGGAACTCACCAAGACTCCATAGATAGCACCTTCCAAACCCATGATCACTACCATCCAGAAGGACAAGGGCAGCAGATAGGTGGGAACAACACCACCTGGACGTTCCCCTCTAAGCCATTCACCATCCTGACTTGGAAATATATCAACGTTAGTTCTCTGTCGCTGGGTCAAAATCATGGAACTCCTTCCCTAACGCATTGTGGGTGTACCTACACCACATGGTCTGCAGTGGTTCAAGAAGGCAGCTCACCACCACCTACTCAAGGGCAATTGGGGATGGGCAATAAATGCTGGCCTAGCCAGCAATGCCCACATTCCATGAATGAACAAAAAAAGGGAACTATTGTAAGACCTCACTGAGCTCAGATGATTCTTCCACACACCAGGGTTGAAACTGCTCAGCTTGATTTAGTACAACAATGCACACTTCATATCGCCCCAAATCCAATTAGGGAGCAGCTGGTGGAGTTTAGTTAGTTTTACCAGATTAAAACATTTTTAAAAAATGAAATCAGGCAACAACCCTTTTGTGTGAAAAAAAATAAAATGAGTAAAGTTGGAGCATTTTTAAACTCAAAGGGTGGAATTGCCCGTGTCCGCTGGCATCGGGCATTTTCGTTGGCATGAGTGGACACTATGGTGAGAAGGCGAAAAATCGGTTTCACGATGTGAAACCAGTTTGCGATCGTCTGCTCAGCCTGCCGATGGCGGGCTGCGTTTCCCGCCATCAGACGTCGGGAACCTCAGTGTAACACGTCTCCGTATCATTACAAGCCCAGCCCACCGGAATCGGCCCCCCTCCCGCTGGATCGTCTGCCCATGTTGGCGTGATTGCATGCCGATGAGTTTCACAGCAGCATATAAAAAGCATGTACTTGGCGGGCTGCACTTTGAGGGAACTCGGAGGTGAGTACACAGTAACGTTATGGAGCATTCGCCCGGCTCACCTGTTGGACTTCAATATGGAGGCTGGTTCAAACTGGGGTGCTAGCTTTGCAAGGGTCTGTGAGCTCCTCCACCAGCTACTGCTCCATGGCCAGCTTTAGCAAGGAGATTGTACAATGTGCCTAGTCGTCCAGCTGTTCTGCAGTCACTCAAATGCTCATTACTTTACAGTCTGTGCCCGAGGGGTGAAAAGCTCCAGAGCGCTTGGTGGCACTTTGATGCCTCTGCATTGCTTGAGCGAGCAGACAAGCCAGAGGCCGGACTCTAATCATATCAATGTGGTTGCGCCTGAACTGTCTCAGCTGCAGAAGAATTGTCACTTTATACAAGGTTTCCCTAAATGCGTGGCTGCTTCCCTCACCTACCCCCCATCCCCCACCCCGCACGTGCTTGTGCGCTGCCTTCAACCGCAGGGCAGCCCTTGCCCATCCACAAAGTGCCTCAATATTCACACTAACAGTGCAGCTTTGCATTGCGGGTTAGGAGAATGCCTGTGCCTGAGCTGAGAGCACACCATGCAGTCCAATGGGCAAAGCTGCTGCCAATCGCTCGGGTGGAGTGGGGCGGAGGAGGGTGGGGTTTCGGGCAGCCATGCAGCGCACTGAACTCTGGCCATCCAAGTGGTGGTCAGCACTCTCCAGTATGTGTAAGGGGCCTTCAGATTTAACCAGGACAGGTTCTTAGCATACCCAAGCTAACCTATGCGGCTCTCTCTTTCATCCTGCAGGAGGACTATATCAGGATCATGGAGCCTGGTGACCTAGCTGTATGCCTCATGGCCTACAGTGAGTGAAGATGGCTGACAAGAGAGCAACTGAGGTGCCTGGCTGCGCATGTCTAGGGAACTGGTCGGTCACATCTGCCAGCTGCTGCAGGATTTGGTGCCATGGGGACATGGAGGGCACCCACTGCCAGTGGCCATGAAAGTGACTGCAGTGCTCAATTTCTACACCAGTGGCTCCTTTCAGGGCCCCACAGGTGACCTCTGTGGGATATCACAAGCCTCCGCTCACAAAAGTACCCATGAAGTCATGGATGCCATCTTTGCGAGGGCACACAACATTGTGCATCTCGCCCGGGACCAGGAGAGCCAGGAGGTAAGAGCGATTGGACTTGCCCAGATCTTGGGTTTCCCACAGGTGCAGGATGCCGTTGACTGCAGTCACATGGTGCTCAGATCTCCGTCACAACCCATGGTCAACAATGTCAACCGCAAGGGCTTCCATTTGCTGAATGTGCAGTTGGTGTGCGACCACCAGAAACGCATCCTGCAGGTCTGTGCATGGTTTCCATGACTCCTACATTCTCAGTCAGTCACAGATCCCTGATGTCTTCCAGGGTCCACAGAAGCTGCAGGGATGGCTCCTCGGAGACAAGGGCTACCCGCAGAGGCCGTGGCTGATGACACCCGTGCAGCAGCCTCAGACTGCAGCAGAGAGAAGGTATAATGAGGCTCATGCTGCAACTTGCACCTTGGTGGAGCAAACCATCGGGATGCTGAAAATGAGGTTCCGGTGCCTGGACCGGTCTGGTGGAGCCCCGCAATACAGTCCACAGAGGTGCGCCCTTTGCAACCTGGCACTGCAACGGGGAGAGGAGCTGGCTGAGGAGCAGATGGAGGATCTGGAGGTCTCCTCAGATGAGGAGGACACTGACGGGGATGAGGGTGAGGGGGTCCTCGAAGGCAACGATGAAGGGGATGAGGCCCTCACACTGGCCAGACGAGGCAGGTGCGCTTGGGAGACCCTCATTGCTGCTAGATTTGTGGAGGCTGATGACAACATGCAGTGAGGAGACACCATAGATCCTCACATTGTATCTGAATGTCTGACTCCAGTCTGGCTTATGGGAATGCACATACCCTCTGTGAGAATGCTCCTGCCAAGGAGACACAATGGAGGCTCTAATAGTTGCTCGATTGCAGGAGGATGATGACGACATGCAGTGACACTCCATAAATCTCCACATAGCCTCTGAGAATGTCTGGCTCCTGTCTGGCTGAGTGCAGATCGCTTGCGCTCTGTGATCAGGGTCATATCTCACAGGCACAGCCATGAAACCTTAAAAACATCTGATCCTTTGTCTGTCTTCAGTACCTGAGCCCTTCAGGAGCACAGCGTCACTGGTCACAGGTGCTGAAGAGATGGGGGACCAGCCCCACCTTAATGGTGCTGAGAGCACACAGAAAGAGTGCCGGAACTCTGTGGCACCTGCTGATCCTCCTCGCTATGGGTGCCCAAGGGCCCCTGGGTGACCCCTTGAGAAGGGGAAGCTTGAGTGAGATCGAGCTGCCCGGCACCCCTCTCACGTACACCAACTATGGAGGCCAACTATGGTGTCAGCGATGGAGTTGAGCCCGTGCAGCAGTGCAGGATGATATCCTGGACCAAGGTCTCAATGGTAGCCAGCATCCTACCAGTGCATTAGCATGCTGGCGCTATAACCTCAGACTGAATGAGGACGGACTCCTCCATCGTGCCTTGCAATCTGAGGAGTGCAGTGGACATCCTTTCCTGTTGTTCCCGAGCTTGCCTTTGCAGCTCCAGCAACTGTGACATGACTGATTCCCGAGGCTTGTCATCTGACTCGGACTCAGCAACGTTCTGGCCTCCAGCAGTCCTCCGAGTGCTGGGGACATGGGAAGTCCCTGCCTCTGCCTGCTGTGGATCAGAAAGTGCGATGCGCTCACCAGGTTGTGATCCTGAGGCTACTCTAAAGCTGGGTCCCACCGAGGTGTGTGTCTCTGCGCTGGTGGAGAGTGTGGGTGAGCGCTGTGACAGGACTTCAGGAGGGGATGCCACCAGATTCCTCTTTAGAGGTTTCTTTGGGGCTTGATTGGAGGCCTTGGGTCATGGACTCCGTCAGCTGTTTCCCAGATGTTCCGCCCAAAATGTGGGCCTCTGACTGCAGTGCAGGTTTCTCCTTTCCTGATGTGTGAGCTTTCTTCCAACATCAGGAAGTTGTAGCTTCATCGGGATGGAAAATAGTTTCCCACAGACTGGGTATCTTCACATTGGGTCAGTCTCGCTGGCTCCAGCCTCCTATAGAGGAAGTGGAAAAAGGGGGTTGTGGTCGATGTATTAATCAGCTTGCCAGACCTCCCAGTGATACACACTGCTCTCTATTAATGTGGAGCCAAACATTGTTAGGTGGCACCGGCTCTTTGTTAGCCGTGGGGATCCTGAACAAAATCAGATTTTCTGCCAGGAGCAAAATCACCGGATTGTAGCCTATAAACAAAATATAAATCACAAAGGATGCTTAAGGAAATGAATGCTTACAATAGGATACAATGAATTACCTCAGTTGAACGACTTGTCCATACACTGGCGTCAAAGGTCATTCATTTTTATTACATAAACAGACAATAGCGTACATTAAACAACTGCATTTTCGCATCGCCTTGGGCAGAATTAAAAATTAATGCCCTTCCTCAAGAATATATGTAGGCTTAAAATATTCTCCTAAAATGGAGGGATGTGCACTTTTGCATTATGTGAGATTTAGTTTAAACATTAAGAGCAAACGTTAAGTCCACAAAGGAAAGAATACTTAAATTGGAAGGGGATTGTTTTGCCCAGCTAATGCAGCAGGCACATACTGAGATAGGTAAGCAGTTACATTTTTTTATTCGTTCATGGGATGTGGGCTTCGCTGGCTAGGCCAGCATTTATTGCCCACCCTTAATTGCCCTTGCGAAGGTGGTGGTGAGCTGCCTTCTTGAACCGCTGCAGTCTATGTGGTGTGGGTACATCCACCGTGCTGTTAGGGAGGGAGTTTGGACCCAGCAACAGCGAAGGAACAATGATATTTTTCCAAGTCAGGGGGCACTCAATATATTTAGTTCCTTATTCTGCACAGTGGGGCTTTTACACTTGTGTAAAATTCTCACTACATTCCACCACTACTGTCATCAGTACTTTACTCTTGCATTAAACAGTTCAAAACTTGGGCCTGAATTTTTAGGTTGGTGGGTGGGCGCAATTGGCAGGTCTGGGTCCGGCCGGGGAACGGACCGCTGACTACAATCGGCCCCCGACTGTGACTGCATGCTGGCTAGCCAATTAACGGCCAACCAGTGTGAAGCACGCGCTGAAATGCTCAGCTCTGCCGGGGTGGGGGGTGGGGGTGGAGGTGGGGGGAGGGTGTGGGTGAGCACTGAATGAAAGCTCCCTGAAGGCTTGAAAACAATTAAAGGTTTTAAAATCAGGAAAAAAATGTCCAAGTATCGCACTCAGTCACCTGAACATATATACGTGTTAAAAACTCTGTCCGCAGATTTTTATTTTACTTTCATTCAAATAGCGGAAACCTCATCCTGCCCCTTGGATGAGGTTTCCATCAAAAATGCAAAGGCCGCTTGGCCGATTCGCCCGTCCGCCTAACCGTAAGGTTGGACAGACCACGAAAATTTGGAGACAATTGGAACTTTAACGACTTTAATTGTCGGCGGGCGGGTTTCTGACGCTCGCCTGTGCCCGCTGATCAAAATATCACACGAGCGCGGGATGATGTCGGGACACCAGCCCGATGGTCAACTTGCACGATTTTGCGTCTGATCGGTTCACGCATGTGCCCACACACCAACCTAAAAATTCTGCCCCCCCACCGGTTTCCAAACATTACCAAATTAAAAACAAAATGCTGCGGGCTATTCTCCTCCCCTCAATCCACAAGTCAAACAGGCATCGCACCATCAGAAATTATTCATGTTACGCTCTTACATTCTGTTGAAGTTGGGCGATGGTAACATAACGGCAATATCACCGGACTAGTCACCCAGAGGCCCAGGCCAACCGCTGGAGCCATGGGCAGAATCTTCGGCTTGGCGAGCGGGGGTGGGACCCACTCGCTGAGGCATAAAATGACGTGGGGCGACGTCGGGTGTGCGTCCCAATGTCACCGCGCGTCATTCAGATCTTCAGCTTGGTGCGCGTGCAGCCGACACGGCTGTGGGCCTGCTGAACTGTCAAAGGCCTATCGAGGCCAATTAACTATTAATTAAAACAATAAACAGAGCTGCCCGTCCAACCTTAAGGCTGGCGGGTGGGCAGGCGAAGAGCCCAGGCGACCTTTGCATTTTTCATGGAACCTCATCCACGGGCGGGATGAAGTTTCATGAAGATTTTTAAAGGTTTGTAAATTTTTTAAATTTAATTCATAGACAAATCCCAGCTCGTGTGACAGTTTCACATGAGGGGACATGTCCTAAATTTTTTTTTTCTCCCTTATTAAAATTTTTTAGACTTAAACTAATCTCCCCTGGGGCAGCTCTGTGCCTCAGGGAGATCTCTGCGCTCTTTCGCGTGCATACGAGAAATAGCGCTGGCCCCAACTCAGGCAACCCCCCTCCCCTGCCCACACAGGTATGCATCATGTTGGGCAGGCCTTAATTGGCCCACCCACGTAAAATGACGGCACCCAGCCGATCGCTGGGGGGGGGGGTGGGATATGCTGCGCGCACGCCCGCGCCTGCTCCCGCTCCCTCACAACTGCCCCCGACAGGGAGAAAATTCTCCCCCATGAGTTCAAATCCCACCATGGTAGCTGAGAGAATTTAAATTCAATGAATGAATTAATTTGGAATAATATTCTAGTCAGTAATGATGATCGTGAAACTAACGGATTATTGTAAAAACTCACCTGGGTCACTAATGCCCTTCAGGGGATGAAATCTGCTGTCCTTACCTGGTGTGGCCTACATGTGACTCCAGACCTACAGCAATGTGGTTGACTCTTAACTGCCCTCTGAAATAGCCTAGAAAGCCACTCAGTTGCATCAAACCTCTACATGAAAGCAAAATAAGAGTAAAGCTGGACAGATCACCTAGCATCGACCCAGGAAGCAGGCACAACAAAGGCACACCCTGCTCAGTTGACCCTGCAAGGTCCTCCTCGGCATCAGCTGGAGGCTTGTGCCAAAACTCAGAGACGTGTCCCATAGAGGAGTCAAGCAGCAGCCTGACATATAACCACCGAATCATACCTCACAGGTAATGGGTGGAAACGTCTGGTCCCGTCGGCGGCAGATGCCACAGCGGGCGGAGCGCGGAACAATCCGGCGTGAGGGGCAGAAATCGGTTTCATGCCAGGGTGAAAGGGCACCAGCATCATCTGACGGTGTCCGTCATGGCGGATCGCGAATCCTGCTGGAGGCCGGCCTGATCATGATACATGAGCTGCCTCCCGCCAATGGGATGCAAAGCAAGGCCTGGCCGGAATCGTCCCCCTCCAACGCCAGATTTACCGTTATGTCTGCGGGGAAAACACGCTGGCCCAGAACACGCCTGGACAAACGAGACGTGCAGAGGTCGGGACTTAGCGTCAGGGCCTTTGCTCAGGTCACGGACGCCCGAGGTGAAGGAGATGCTGAAGCCCTGCAGCTACCGGACCCTGGAGGAACACGTGCCCCGCGCGCTGGGTGGATTCTCGTGGACATGGCTCCGCCGCGAAGCAGCTCGGCGAAGGTGGGAGGTTTGTGTCTCGGGTCAGCTTCGGAAAATCACGGTGTTGGCCAAGGGCTGCTACAGATGATCGTCGAGGGCAGGGGGAGAGGGAAAATCAAGCTATGAGTGGGAGAGGAAGGTGTACTGGAGGGCACTGGGGTGGTGGGGGTGGGAGAGGATGGTCTGGGTTTGAGTGGGAGAGGAAGGTGTACTGGGGGAGGGGTGGAGGGGCCGGTGAGGTTGAAGGTGGGTGGGGTGGTGGTGAAGATGTCGGGGGGGTGGTGGTGAGGTTGGGGGGATTTCGAAGCTGTCGGGGGAGAGGTGGGAGAAGGAAGTACGGGGGGAGGAAGGTATAATGGGGGAGAATGCAAGAATGCAGCCAGTGGGGAGGTAGGTGCAAGGCAGAGGAAGGTATATGGGAGGGAGTTTGGACGGGGGCAGGGGTGAAGGTATCTGATGGGAGGAGGGAGTTTGGAGGGAGGAAGCTGTTAGAGGGAAAGAGGGAGTTTGGAGACGGGAAGGTGCCTGGGGGGAAGAGAGAGTAAGGGTGGGGAGGGACTAAGGTCGGTGGGGGTGTCCAAGTGAACATGCAAGGGAGGGAACTGTGGAGTCAATGTCTGCCTCCTGCGGAGTGAACTGAGGGTGGGTGTGCTAGGAGGGAATGGTGAGTGTGAGACAGGACAGAGGGAGCCAGAAGGCTGCAGCGGCAGCAGTAGAAGAGGCGATGAGGATGGTTGCTGGGGATTCAGAGGCAGACACAGACCCTGGGGGTGGGAAGGAGGTCGGGGAGGTCAATGTGGATGGGGGTGGGATTCTCAGCAAGGTAGTGAATGTGCACATTCATCTGCACTTCCTGGAACAACAAGGATTTAGGTTGGTAGGTGATGGTTGGGAGGTGGAAGGTGATGCCAGTAATAGGGGAAAGGGCATGGGTGACTGTGGGAGGGGAAAGGATGGGGGAACTGGTAACATACGTCACCACGACCATGGCTGTCGAAATCGAAGGTGAGCGGAGCCTCGTATTGGACAGGAACAGTTGCTGCATGGGAGTGTGATCATTGGGTGGACGGAGATGCAGGTCAGCTCAGATGGACACCTGATAGAGAACCCCAGCAGGCAGCAGTGAAAATACTCGGGGACAGTAAGATGAGTGTGGTGGAGGAAAGCTCTGCGTGTGTGGGACAGTGTTTGCATGAGGTTCCGAAAAGCCCTGCCCCACACACACTTCTCCCTGCAGAATGACTCATGGTCTGGTTGCGTGTAGCTGAACTGACAGTGAGAGGGGGTGATGCAGTGGGAGGACTCGTGAAGCCTGTCAATGAAGCTGAAAGACACCATTACACATTATTCAGTGGAAGTGAATATATTTTCAGATTATAAAGTGACAAAATGTGTAACCGCTTGTGATCAGAATTTCTTAACTTTTCTAGGCCTACCACTTCTTCTAGGTGCTGCCCTGACATCCGCAGCAGGGGTGGAGACAATCTGTGCAATGCTTGGCCCTGTTGCCTCTGATGACTTCGGCGTGAGTTCCCTGGAGAGTCGAGGCTTTGAGGGCCCTGGCTTGCTTTGGCTGTCCTCCTGTGGTCCAGCTTCTCCCTTAGTGGTGACAGAGGATGAGGTTGAGGGAGTCACAGGCAAGGGGACTCAGAGGGAGAGGGCAGCCTCTGAGATTCCTGAGTGGATAACCCAAGGGTGTGCAGCTGCTGCTCCTCCTCCCTGTGGGTGCGCCAGGGCCCCAGCCTGACTCCTGGAGGGAAACTGAGGTGGCCTGTTTCCCTCTCATGTTGCCATTGTAGGAACTCACCCATGGCTGCCGCGATGGAGTGCAGGTCTCGGCATATACCCATGTTCTGCTGGACCAGGGTCTCCATGGTGACCGCCATCCTTCCCATGGAGACCTCTATGTGTGCATATGTGCAAACAACTTCATCAGAGAGCAGGCGGACACATTCCTCTGACTCAAGTGCCACTCTGTTGAGGGCTTCCAACAGCTCTGTATGATGATCCCCCACCTTCTGCTGACTCTCCACAATGAGTTGGAAGGTCGAATCTAGAGGCGCATCTTCTGACTCAGACCTCACAGGTGCCTCTTCCCCAGCAGTCCTCCGAGTGCCAGGGAGCTTGGCTGAACCTGCCTCCTCCTGCTGCGGACACGTGTCCGTGAGGTGACCACCAGATTGTGAACCCGAGCCTGCTCTAGATCTCGGTTCCACCGAGGTGTGTGTCTCTGTGCTGGTGGAGGGTGTGGGTAAACGCTGTGATGGGTCTTCCAAGTTGCTTATTTCCGGCTGTTCAATGGAGGAGGTGCTACCTTTGCTGGAGGTGAGGACCAGGATGGAGCTGAGGGACCGGCTGGCTGAGGGTGTCAGTCACTTGGCAGAGCTCCCTGTGAACCAAAGTAGAGATAATTAGTGAATGGCAGCAGAGTCAAAATCAGGAGAGAGCACTCACAGTTGCACTGAGGGGGGGGGATGATGTGGTGTAGGATCCTCACGTGGGTGTTCACCGCCGACCTCACCATCACCACAGGCACGGTCCACGCCCTCACCAGTCAGTGTGATGGCACACTCCTCAAAGTGAGTGAGGGGTCTAATGTGGGCCACTCTGCCCTCAGCCTTGGCCCTCTCCATGCCGTTTTGAGCCAATTTCTTCTGCATGGAAACAGATGAAGAGAGTGTGAGCAGGACCCATGGCACTGCGTGGGATTTTTGGGTGAGTGGAGCATTGGACGGGATGAGGACGTGATCTCCAGAGGGTATGAGCCTGATGGAGATGTGAGGGTGTGTGTGAGAGTTAGTGATGTTGTCCCTTGAAGTGTGAGATCCCTGTGGATGTGTGATGGGTTTGTGAGTGTGTGAGTTGAGAGTGATGAGGTGATTGACTTACCCTGGCGGAACAGATGAGAACATTCATCCTCTTCCTGCACTGGATGGCTGACCTCTTCTGTGTTCCGGTGCCACTGACCGCCGCTGCCAACACCCCCCAGGCTGGATTGGTGACTCTGGTGGACCTCCTGCAGCCAGAGCAGGGGTAGAGGACATCACGGTGGCCTTCCACTGTGCCCAGCAGGCGCCCCGGAGAAGAGTCACTAAATTTGGGGGTTGCCATCTTCTTTGCTTTTGGAGCCACCTGTCACTTGGAGCAGTCCTGGTTTGTAGACATGAAGTAGGCTGTGCTCTGGTGTGCTTTGAATATAGCACCCGGAGCGAGGAGGCACTGAGGTCATGGTGGGCCGGGCGAGTCTGAGCCCACCCACCAATGATCCGGTGTCTTTCCTGTGAATGCATAATTAATGAGGCAGGATGCACCCAGGAAGGGGATGATACGGTGCATAAACCCACCATTGCGGCCAGCGGGAAAACAACTTCTTTCATGTCCACTAGGGCAATTCCACCCAATGTCCCAAACTCCCACATCACCAACCCTGGGTATGTCCTATCCCAACAGCAGGACAGACCCACCAGAGGTGGTGGCACAGTGGTATACAGTCAGGGGGGAGTGCCTCTGAGAGTCCTCAACATTGACTCCGGACCCCACGAAGTCTCTTCGCATCAGGTCAAACATGGTTCGAGTGATCGCCATCGCGCAGGAGTGTGGAATGGGCCAGACCTGCGCCACGTACAGCAACAGCGAGAGTACCTCACACCTGATGACCAGGTTCTTACCCGCAATGGAGAGGGAGCGTCGCTCCCACATGCCCAGTTTCCTTTTCACCATAGCCACTCGCTCCTTCCAGTTTCTAACGCATGCCCCGGTCCCTCCGAACCATATCCCCAGCACCTTCAGGCCGTCAGCCCTGACAGTGAAGGGGACAAAGGATCGGTCAGCCCACTTCCCAAAGAACATGGCCTCGCTCTTCCCACGATTTACCTTGGCTCCCGAGGCCAGTTCGAACTGGTCGCAGACGTGCATCAGTCTGCGCACCGACAGCGGATCCGAGCAGAAGACGGCGACGTCGTCCATGTACAGGGAGGCTTTTACCTGAGTGCCTCCACTGCCTGGGATCGTCACTCCTCTTATGCCCGGATCCTTCCTGATGGACTCGGCAAAGGGTTCTATGCAGCACACAAAAAGGACAGGCGAGAGAGGGCAGCCCTGCCTGACTCCAGATTTAATCGGAAAGCTATCTGTTTCCCACCCATTGATTGAGACTGCGCTACTGATGTTAGTGTAGAGCAGTTGGATCCAATTTCGAATTCCCTCCCCAAAGCCCATTTTGGAGAGCACATCCCCCATGTAGGTGTGCGATATTCTGTCAAAGGCCTTCTCCTGATCCAAGCTGATGAGGCAGGTATCCACACCCCTGTCCTGTACATAGGCAATCGTATCCCTGAGCAGCGCCAGGCTGTCAGAGATCTTCCTGCCTGGCACAGAGCAGGTCTGGTCAGGGTGAATCACCAATTCCAGAGCGGATTTGACCCGGTTGGCGATGACCTTGGACAGAATCTTATAGTCCATATTCAACAGTGAAATGGGTCGCCAATTTCTAATTTCCTCCCTTTCCCCCTTGTGCTTGTAGATGAGGGTGATGATGCCTTTCCTCATGGATTCTGACATGCTGCCGGCCAGGAGCATACTCTCGTACACTTCTAGCAGGTCTGGGCCGATCAAGTCCCACAGAGCCGAATACAACTCCGCCGGCAGGCCGTCGCTTCCGGGGGTTTTACTCTTCTCGAAGGACTCGAGGGCCTTAGTCAGTTCGTCAGGAGTTAGCGGTTTGTCTAGGCTCTCCCGCGTACTGTGGTCTAGGACCTCCGTGATAGAGGACAGGAAGGACTGGGAGGCCGTGCTGTCCGTGGGCTTCACGTCATACAGTCCGGCATAAAAGGATTTGCTGATCCTCAGAATGTCGGACCGTGATGACTTTACTGAGCCGTCTTCTTCCTTCAGGCTGCTGATCACAGAGCGCTCTCTGTGTACCTTTTGGAAGAAGAAACGTGAGCACGTCTCATCCTGCTCCACGGAGCGGACTCTGGAACGGAAGATGATCTTGGAGGCCTCCGAGGCAAAGTGCGAGGCTTGCTGGCCCTTCACCTCTTGGAGCTCCTCCTTGACATCCACCCCCATCGACTGCAGCCGGAGCAGATTCTGCATCTTTTCCTGGAGTCGGGACATTTCCCTCTGTTCCTTTCTAGCTTTCTGGGTGCCTTTGAGGATGAAAAACCTCTTGATGCTTCCCTTGATCACTTCCCACCAGTGTGTCAGGGACTCAAAGAGGGGTTTCACGGTTCTCCAACCTTTGTAATCCCTCTTGAGCTCCTCAATGTTCTCTGGGGTCAGCAGTTGCACATTTAGCTTCCATGCCCCCCTGCCCACCCTCAGGTCTTCCTCCAAGTGGCAGTCCGCCAGTAGGAGGCAGTGGTCAGAGAAGAACACCGGCTTGACCTCGGTGGATCTGACTGTGAATGCACGGGACACAAACAGGAAGTCTATCCTGGAACGAATGGACCCGTCTGGCCGCGACCAGGTGTATCTACGCTGCGCTCCGTCTGCAGGGTTGCTGAAGACGTCGTGCAGCTTGGCATCCTTAACTGTTTCCATCAGGGATCTGGACGTAGCGTCCAATCTGCTTCCGGCCCTGCCGGATCGTCCAGCCGCATCGATGATGCAGTTGAAGTCCCCGCCCAGAATGACCGGCCTGGAGGTCGCCAGCAGCAGTGGGAGCTGCTGAAAAACCTCCAGCCGCTCAGCCCCTTGTGCCGGGCCGTACACGTTAATTAACCGGAGTGGAGCGTTCTTGTACATTACGTCTGCTACCAGGAGTCGCCCGCCCACCACCTCCTTGACCTCGGAGACGGTGAAGTTGCCTCCCCGCAGCAGAATACCCAGGCCGGAGGAACGAGAGTCGTTTCCGCCCGACCAGATCGATGGCCCGTGGGACCACCATCGTGACCATTGCCTGTAGGAGCTGAGGTGCGGTATCGCACACTCCTGCAGAAACAACAGGTCAGCTTTGACCTTGGCTAGGTAGTCCAAGGTCGCAACACATCGCGTAGTAGATTTAATGCTACGCACATTTATGGATACAATCTTTAAACCCATATTAAAGCATTTATTCTCCTACCAAACCCACTGTCTCTGAGAGTCCCAGACCTTTAGTCTGCTCCTTCATACCCGTAGTGAGCTCAAATTCCTTCACTTTGGATGGGCTGAGGTAGATCTCCTTGGCCGTGTTCTGCTCCAGTGGCATCTGGAGGTTCACGTAGTGAGCGGATTTTGAGATGACCTTTGCTGGAGAAGCTTCTCCAAAACTCACCCCCTCTGGGGGGTTGCTGTTGGATCGTGTCTGCAGGGACGCGATGTACAAGCCTCTAGATAAAGGGGGAAAAAACGTGCCCAACATCGCCCTCATACTGATGGCCACCTTTGTGTGTGGCTGCATCAAGCGGTGCGTAGACCCTCAGTACGCAAACACCAAGTGTCACTACGTGCTGAGGTTCTACCTGTCCCCGGTGTTGCGAAGGATGGGTCTGGCCACGCTGCCGCGGAACGCTCCAAGTAGTTGGACCGTGCCGTACCACCTGTCCCTGGTGGAAAAATTTATGCAGAAAAACACCTTTGACCACAAGTCCATCAGGCAGTGGTCAGCACGTAACGTCCTAGAGGCCCTGAGGGATAAGGAGAGGGTGGACCCTGTGGGATGGTTCCCCGAGCAGACTGTCAAAGTCATTTGGCAGAATGCCTCATCGCCAGAACTTTCCAACAAGCACCAAGACGTAGCTTGGCTGGTGGTGAGAAAGGCCCTCCCCGTCAGATCCTTCCTACACGCCAGGAGTCTCACCCCCTCTGCACGATGCCCTCGAGGTGGCTGTGGTGGGGAAGAGACCGTTGTTCACCTCCTGGTGGATTGTGCCTTTGCAAAGAAAGTCTGGAGAGAGATGCAGTGGTTGCTGTCGAGGTTCATCCCGAGCAGTTCTGTGACACAGGACTCTGTGCTCTACGGGCTGTTCCCAGGGACACACACCGAGACAAACATCAACTGCAGCTGGAGGATCATCAACTCGGTGAAAGACGCGCTTTGGTCTGCCCGAAACTTGTTGGTCTTCCAGCACAAAGAGTTGTCCCCGACCGATTGTTGCGGACTGGCACAATCCAAAGTCCAGGACTACGTGCTGAGGGACGCACTAAAGCTTGGGGCAGCTGCCGCAAAGGCGCAATGGGGAAGGGTCGCTGTCTAAGACCTTTCTACCACAGCGCACCGAGAGACTGGGAACTGTTTAGAGCCCCTCGGGCTGTACAGATCCAAATGAAAGGCTGTAAATGACTGTAATATTGTTTGTACTGATGCACCTGGTGATACATTTTGTAAAAGTTTAACCTGGATTGTACCCTTGTAATGTTGTTTTTGAAATGGTTTTGAATGTGATTGAAGATTTTTATGAATAAAGTATATTTTTACAAAAAAAAAAAAAAAAAAAAAATCAGGTCAAACATGGTTCCCGTGCGTCTGTCCTGCCAGTGGGCCAGAACACAACCAGGATAGTGATGTGGGAGTCTGGTATCTGTAAGGGATGATTTAGTGTCCATGGCTACATCAGGCTGTTGCTTGACTTCTCTGGGGGACAGCTCTTCCAATGTTGACACGTGCCTGGGCAATAGTGAGGCAGATCTTGCAGGGTCAGGGGTCATATCTGAAGCCCAGGTTGATGCAGGGTGGTCCATCCAGTTTCATTCTTATTTGATGTTTCTGCTGCAATTTGATACAACTGCATGCTGGGCCATTTCAGAGGGTGGTTAAGAGTTAATTATATTGCTGTGGTTTGCCGTCACATGTAGGCCTGACTGGTAAACTTGGCAGATTTCTTCCCCTGAAGGGCATTTATGCAATGGATGAGCTTTTACAGCAATCATGTAGTTTCATGGTCACCATTACCAAGACTAGCTTTTTATGTGAATGTATTTAATGAAATGAATTTAACCTCCCCCAGCTGCTGTGCTGGGATTTGAACTCAGCCTCTGGAGCATCAGTTCAGGCCTCTGGATTACTGGGCCCAGTAACATTGTCATGCTACTGTTCCCTTGTCCAGCAAGGCTGGCAAAATGTCATCTCTTTACACAGCAAGGCTTACAACAAAGCACAATGAATGTTCCATTGGGCACATGGCCAGGCACCTCACCACTGAGATGTTGAAACAAAAAAAACTACGGATTGTCCAGAATTGGTTCAAACGTCACAGTAGATGTGACCGTTGTTATCAAAACAAGCAAGTAAAAGTTACTTTGCATGTGTTCTTGAGGATTTGGTGGTCTATCATGAGCAATGGACAGATCACAATGGCTCCCTAGTCTCCTGAGCCTGACATTTCACGTGACTATAGAAATTTAGTAACAGTCTCAACAGAATTACACTGGATTTGATAAACCAGGAAACTTTACAGCACTACAACAGGATACCTTAGGCAGCTCCAGCATTCGTTTGGAACACCTGGTGATTTTAACACACACATTACTCATATTCTGCACTGGGTTCTGAAAAGGAAAAAGAGATTGGAAGTCAGGTATGTGACTGAGATTAGCCGATGAGGGGATATATTTACCTGAAATGTTTAAATACTACTTTTCCTCTCTTTAGTTTCACAGGGACAAGTCTCTAATATCGGCCAAAATACCCAGGTGACCTTGGGCAGGGGGAGTCAGCAGGCCGAGGGGGGTTTTTTTGGACTGTAATGAGTGGGTTTCCTGGACAACATCCTCTCCTTAACCCAGAGATGCTGGGACGAATTCTAGTACTTTTACTGCCATTTTAGTGGAGAGTAGCTAAATCACCAGACACGGGACTATGTAGTCTGTACTGCTTCTCTCCCTCACCCTCCCTTACACCTCTGAAGCACCTTGGGCTGTTTCACTTAAAGGTGCTAAGTCAATGCAAGTTGTTGTAGCTCACTGGATAACCCTCCCGGGACAGTGGCATGGGTGGAATCAAACCAACAATTTTTTTTAAATAGATAAAAGAACCTGCATATATATAATCACCATTTATGACACCAGGATGTCCCAAAGCATTTTCTAGCCAACGAAGTATTTTGGGAAGTTTATTCACTAGAGAGGAATCACGGCTGCCAATTTATGCACAGCGGCTCCAGTGGGGGAACCTGACTGAGAGGCAACAACGGTGTAGGAGTTTGAGTGAGTAGACATTAGCTGTAGGCAGCAGACTTCCTAAGAGGAAGACTGCAGGAACAAGACATTTGCGACTGGCCAGAGAAATGATTCACCTCCCACAGGCTCAATGACTAGATTCTTTATGGCTGTGCAACTATTGTAATAAGTAGAATGCGAGTCTTCGGGTAAGTGTTCAATAAATGTACAACCTGAAAAGGGTAGTGTATTTTACGCCGAATAAATTCCTCTTCTTTCAGCTGATGTAGCCTCATAGCCTACTGTTCAGTGTTGATGTGCTGCCATTGGTGTGGCAAATTGCACACAGCGCGCGATTCATACATCTCAATGAAGTACTAGCGCCACCTGGTGCTATGAAAGCAAGTAGTCACTTCTTCAGCATGTCTGTCTGCTGGACTGGGAAAATTCAAGTAACCTTGCAATGTGCTAATAATTTATTACCGGAATAATCAGGAATTAGGCAATTTGGTCGCTCCAATAGTAGCTCTCTAATTAAGTTTATTGCATTCAGCTTCACATATAGATGTTAAGATGTTATCATCTTTATGGACCAATGTCACCCAATCTACAAATATGACCACGCACCCCCAAACATATAGAAACATAGAAACTAGGAGCAGGAGTAGGCCATTCGGCCCTTCGAGCCTGCTCCGCCATTCATTATGATCATGGCTGATCATCCAACTCAATAGCCTGCTCCTGCTTTCTCCCCATATCCTTTGATCCCTTTCACCCCAAGAGCTATATCTAACTCCTTCTTGAAAACATAGTGTTTTGGTCTCAACTACTTTCTGTGGTAACGAATTCCACAGGCTCACCACTCTCTGGGTGAAGAAATTTCTGCTCATCTCAGTCCTAAATGGTCTACCCCATATCCTCAGACTGTGACCTCTGGTTCTGGACTCCCCCACCATCGGGAACATTTATGCTGCATCTACCCTGTCTAGTCCTGTTAAAATTTTATAGGTTTCTATGAGATCCCCCCTCATTCTTCTGGACTCCAGCGAATATAATCCTAATCGACTCAAACATTTCTGTTAATTTCCTATAAAAATAAGGTGACTTCAACACAATGGAAGAAGCTAATTGGAGAGTAGCCGATGAATATTTATTTTAATCATTAGTTTATTTTGCTTAAGTGAATTAATAATTGGATAAACAAAGGGATGGCAGGGCATCTGAGTCCTGTGAATTGCGCATCCGGTTCCATGTGGGAAAACCAGGATGCATCCTATGTGCTGGACGATCACAAAGGGGAATGGTTGAGAGGTGTTTCTGGGATAAGAAGGCTGTTTCCAGTGGAGCTCTGGATGGCTTACTGCAGGATCCCATGCTTTTATGGTATAAATCACTGATTTAGACTTTAACATAGGGGCCACGATTAAGATATTGGAAGCCTTGTGGTTAACAGTGAGGAAGAAAGCGATAGGCTGCAGAAAGACATCAATAGACTGATCAGGTGGGCAAAAAAGTAGCAAACTGACAATTTCTGCAATTAAGTAGTTCATGTCCAAATACAGCAAGACCTGGACACTAACCAGGCCCGGGCTGACAAGTGGCAAGTAACATCTGTATCACAGAAGTGCCAGGCAATGACCATCTCCAACAAGATAGAATCTAACCATCACCCCACGACATTCAATTACCATAGCTGAATCCCCCACTATCAACATTCTGGGGGTTACCATTCATCAGAAACTGAACTGGACTAGCCATATAAATACTGTGGCTACAAGAGCAGGTCAGAGGCTAGGAATCCTGTGCCAGGTAACCCACCTCCTGACTCCCCAAAGCCTGTCCACCATCGACAAGGCACAGGTCAGGAGTGTGATGGAATACTCTCCACTTGCCTGGATGAGTGCAGCTCCCACAACACTCAAGAAGCTTGACACCACCCAGGACAAAGCAGCCCACTTGATTGGCACCCCTTTCACAAACATTCACTCCCTCCACCACTGACACACAGTAACAGCAGTGCATACCATCTACAAGATGCACTGCAGGAATTCACCAAGACTCCTTAGACAGCACCTTTCAAACCCACGACCGCTACCATCTAGAAGGACAAGGGCAGCAGACACATGGGAACACCACCACCTGGAAGTTCCCCTCAAACCACTTACCGTCCTGACTTGGAAATATATCGCCGTTCCTTCACTGTTGCTGTGTCAAAATCCTGGAACTCCCTTCCTAACAGCACTGTGGGTGTACCTACACCACACGGACTGCAGCGGTTCAAGAAGGCAGCTCACCACCACCTTCTCAAAGGCAATTAAGGGATGGGCAATACATGCTGACCTAGCCAGCGAAGCCCACATCCAGTGAATGAATAAAAAGAAATTAAACCTCACTTTTAAAATTTGTCATTGGGACCTGGGCTAATGCCAGCAATGCCACATTCACTGTTTATCGCTGGTTTACAACTGATGGTACCTGATTTTGCCTATGCCAAGCCATTACACATTTTGATCTTCTCCCGAAACACTCGAGCCGTTTTTCTGTACCTGATGAGAATTCCAACAAAATGTGGTATGGAAAAAGGGAGACAAGCTTTTCCTAGTTGCACAACATGGTGACAAGCAGCCTCGATACTTAAGCTAAAAACTCTGCATTTTGTTGAGGGCCACAGTGTCAGGTGCAGCCTTGTTTGATCAATATTGCAGCTCGGTTCACCATGGAATGACACCACATGGCTCTGCAACCACGTTTGGACACTCTAAAAATTGTAGAGATCAAAAATATTACAAAAAATAGATCTATCTAAGTAGCTGTAAAACCTCAATGCCACTGGAAAGTCTGTCATACACTGTGCCAGTGGAATACTCTGAAGCATTTTCCTGATCCACTACTTTAATAGGTAAGGGCAGAATTTTAACCTTGTTGGCATCCCAAGATTGTATACACCATGAAGAGCACTTAATTCAGGCTGCAGTTCAGGGAGTACAAATGACCTTGGACTATTTAAGGCCCAGATTTCTGCCCCCAGGTCAGGTGTGTAGAGATGGGAAAACTCGCGGCCCTATGAACCCGACCTTTAAAATCGGCTGCCTGCAGGTCTGATTTTTGTTCTGGTGGAGGTGGGGGTGGGGAGGGGGTGCTCCAGTTAGAAGTCGTGCCCACCATTCCCCAGAACGGGAGCAGAGCCTGCCGGGTGAGGAGGCAGGCTGGGCAGAAGACTGGTGCTGTGTTGAATTAAATAAACAAAAGAATAAAACAAAAAAAAGTCCCTTCAGCCCTCACCCCTTGCCTCCCTCACCACCCACCCCCCCACACGCTTCCCATGCCCCATCCATGCCTACCTCTGCCACCTCATGCTCCCCACCCACACCATGAGCCCTCATTCCATTATGTCAACCCAGGCCCCTCTGCCAACACCCAAGGCCCCTCATACCCCCATGTCAACACATGCCTCTCTACCCATGCCCCATGGCCCCTCATAACACCCAATGCACCCACATCCTCATGGTCCTTTTTAACCCCTATGCCAACTTAGTGCCAACTCATGTCAACCCATGCCCTCCCCCACTCAGCACTCTTTGACCTTACCCTTTCCATGCCAATTAATCTACTATCCTTGATAGTTCCTTGACAGTTTTGACTGTTCCTGGGCCGTTTGACAGTTCCTTGACAGTTCTTTGACAGCTTTGACAGTTCCAATGAGTTTATGCACTTTTTATGCATAATCATGTTTACTTTTAACAATCCCAAAATGTGCCTTACTTCCCCCAAAGGGTGCCTTACCTTCCCCAAAAGTGTCTCAGGACCAGATCCAAAGGGGCACTGTATCTCTGCAAAGGGGTACCCTTGCTATCCAAATGAATCCATCAAGTTTAGACCTCCTCTTACTTTGTCTAATCCGCACACTCTGTGTTTCACACTTCTAGACTAACAAAATCCCACTTCAGTGCAGCTGGTGATTTAAATGGCCAGCTGCCTCTGTAAACCACACATATGTGAACCCTGGCATGACTCCACTCCCACCCCCGCCAAAATGGAACACGCCATGCTCGGGGGTGGGACATAGAATTTCTGGCCAGTTCCGAGATTTTCACCGTGGCTCTGGGCCTAGTGAGCACATCCGGCATAGTTGCATGTGTCAGGTTATTACTGGGGAGAAACTATAAAACGATGGGGAAAGTCTGAGGCCTTTTAATTTGCATGAGTCCCAAGAACTTGTGGCTCAGTTGGTAGCAATCTTAGCTTTGAGTCAGAGGTTTGCTGATTCATGGCCCAGCCAATCCAGTTACAAGTACAAAATCTAAGTTAGCACTTCAGTACGCTACTGAAGGAGTGCAGCAGTGTCAGAGGCATCATCTTTCAGACGAGGCATTAAACTGGATGCCCTGGCTGACCTCGTGGATGGACACAAATGATCTGATGGCACTATTTCGACAGAGAGCAGGGGAGGTTTCTCCACCATCCTAGCCAATGTTTACCCCTCGATCACAACTATAAAAGATGATTGGGTCATGATCACATTGCTCAATGGAGGCTTGCAGGTACAAGTGGTTGCTGCCTTTCCGACAACAATAATGTTAACCATAAAGCATTTTGGGATATTCTAAGGTCTTTTTTTTTTAAGCGGAAGAAATCCTTCAACATTTTCTTTGAACAAAAACTTGGATTAATACTAACTCAGTGACCGGAGTAATGGTTCAAAGTCAAGTGGCAGCTTTGCACAATGATTTTACCAGCTCTCAATCCATGACAATTAATTTGTGTGTCCTTGGCTCTTTCTGCTGATCTCCTAGGAATGATGCTGAAAAGAGCATAGATAGTAAATTTTCAAATGAACTCGCTAACCAGACAATGATGACTTAACCTTGCTGGACCAAGAACTCATATTAATCCCTCATGACAGACTGCAATGGCACTGTATGGGGAACATGCCAACATCATGCCTCGCGCACACCCACAGTACAGCAGTGAATATTCAAGCGTGCTGACTCTCTAGGGCAGGGCACTTAAAGAAATCATTTAAAATTAAGTTCTTGGAGCAATTGGGACGCTGATTTCAAATTGAGTCTTATAGTGCAGGGTTCCTATAGGCAATGAAAGGGAGGAGGAAGTTACTGCCTCTGCAAAGCAAGTCCCTTTCTCACCATTCCTGAGGGCCAGGAGAAACAGGAAAATTTTTGGCTTCCCCCAGCTCTGATCCCCCCCATTCCGCCAACAGCCCTCCCACCAGAGGTTTCCAGGTTGCCATCCTCTCTGCCTTACCCGAACCTTGCTAACCTCTCCCATCTCCCGAAACATCAACCCTTTGGTTTGTCGGTCTTGTGTCTCCCACCCAACCCATCACCCCTACTTGCAGCCTCTTGTGTCACCACTCCCCCCTCCCCCTCAGAGTCCCAGACCAAAGTCTCCCGTTGCTGGTGTTCCCAACCAGTCAGTTTGGCCAATTGCCAGGCAGCAAAGAGGTCTAAAAAATTTTTTAGCGATCCTGCCATTAAAATTTGACAAATCCTCCATGCCACAGCCATTCTCAGCTTCCTGAATCCTTCTCACCTTCCTGTAAATATTACGGCCTCAGTCTCTGACATCAATTGAAAATACTCACTTGCATTTTGACATTTAAAAAAATTATTCATCTCACGGGATGTGGGTGTCACTGACTAGGCTAGCATTTTTAATGCCTACCCCTAATTGCCCTTGAGAAGGTGGTGGTGAGCTGTCTTCTTGAACCGCTGCAGTCCATGCAGTGTAAGTACACCCACAGTGCTGTCCAGGATTTGATCCAGTGACAGGAAAGGAACAGCGACATAGTTTCAAGTCAGGATGGTGTGTGTCTTGGAGGGGAACTTCCAGGTGGTGGTGTTCCCATCTATCTGCTGCCCTTGTCTTTCCCAGTGGTGGAGGTCACAGGTTTGGAAGGTGCTGTAAAAGGAGCCTTGGTGAGTTGCTGCAATACATTTTGTAGATGGTACACACTGCTGCCACTGTACGTCAGCGGTGGAGTGAATGTTGAAGGTGGCGCATGGGGTGCCAATCAAGCAGGCTGCTTTGTCCTGAATGGTGTCGAACTTCTTGAGTGTAGGAGCTGCACTCATCCTGACAAGTGGGGAGCATTCCAGCATACTCCTGGCTTGTCCCCTGTAGATGGTGGATAAACTTTGGGGAGCCAGGATTCCCGGCCTCTGCACTTGCTCTTGTGGCCACAGTATTTATATGGCTGGTCCAGTTCAGTTTCTAATCAATGGTAACCCCCAGGGTGTTGATAGTGATTTCAGCAACTGATTTCCGCAAAAATATTGAGCCCAGCTCATTCTGGCCTCCCAGCCTAACTTGGTGTCAAAACCTAACTTAATCACTGTAGCTGAAATCGGTAATTATCAGTTCAATCCAAAAAAAAAAGTTAATGTATCATTCACTTCGTTGTTTAGTCAAAGCACTGCTCGATATAATAGTTGTTGTTTATATGTCATCACATTTCAATCTAGTCAGGCAAACGATAGCAAAATAATTTGACGTTTTTCAGCCAGCATGACAATCTCAGTAAGGGAAATTATGGGAAATCTATGCTTAAACAAAAAACAAGACTATTAAGTGGTTGCAATAAGCTTCTAAAATAAAGGCTACCAGCTGTAAATACATTGCCTTTGACTTTTACAACGCGTGAAGAATTTTGCTCTCTCCTGTTCCTTCCTCTCTCTCTCGCTATTTATCATTCTTTCCATCTGTTCTGCCATGGAGGTAGCAAGCTGTCAGCTCTCCCACTCAGCTTCCCTTCTTCATAATCACCCCTTTAATTACTGTCAGATCAATTTGTTTGATACAAACCCTTAGTTTTCCAGATAACTCAACACTATGGCTTCCTCCCCGATGATCCTTGGCTTTCAAAAGAGACGCCTAGAAACCTGGTTTTGTGCAGCATCTAGAGGGGGGGTCAATCGATGGACACTTTGGGCTTCTTCCCACACTTCCTGGGGGTTCATCATACTACCCCCACCCTCTGAGTTTCTCCTCCATCCCTTCCTCCCCATTCACTGCATAGTGCAACAGAAGAA
The DNA here is from genome assembly GCF_964194155.1 of Cetorhinus maximus. NCBI lineage: Eukaryota > Metazoa > Chordata > Chondrichthyes > Lamniformes > Cetorhinidae > Cetorhinus > Cetorhinus maximus. The sequence continues at coordinate 90,561,497 of NC_135895.1, read as the reverse complement.
CAGACAGTGTAGACTATGGAAGTTTCTGTCCTCCAGTGTCTCAAATTATTTTAAAAGCTCATAGAGCCTGCCAAAAAAAATATACATAATCCAACGCAGCAAGCCTCTGTCCCCCACTCCACAAATACACACAGCGATAAATCAAAACTGACGTGTTTTTACGGCACATTGAACAGATGGAGTAATTAAGTGATCAACAGGGCTGGAGGAAACCTTTGAAGCCTAATAATATTGAAAGTAAAGCCTGATGGGGGTATTGAAGTTAAATATGCGGTTAAATATCAATTATGGGATAGTCATTCAGGTTAAAAATTTATTTAGTATATATTCACAGGAACATTGTTTTCCTTGCTTTAATAGTCATAAAACCACAACATTCTAGCAGTGAACAGAAGGATTGTCTAGCAGATGACATGTTATTTTCCTGTATCGAGTCCAGGAATTGGTTTGAAAATCTGGTTTGAATTTGGAATTTGTTTACTGAATGTTGTTAGGGAGAACATATGGGAGAGTAGATGGAAGGTGGCCAACAAACGAAACACCATCCAAGGTCCATCATTAACCCCAATTAAAAGGTGAAAATGGTCCTCTGCATTTAGTGGTTAAAAAGTAATTTCATTTATGTTTTGTTTAACTATAAGTAGGAAAGATACCAAAACCAAAGCAGTCATCTTCACTACGCCCACCATGTTACATCATGGAGCCTAGCCCTGTTTTGATAATTACATACAGTTGGTGTGTACCGCCTCCAAAGTGCATGGAACTTTAAAAAAATTCAGTTATGAGGCTGTAGCATTGCTGGCTAGGCCAGCATTTATTTCCCATCCCTAATTGCCCTTGAGAAGGTGGTGGTGAGCTGCCTTCTTGACCACTGCAGTCCATGTGGTGCAGGTACACCCACAGTGCTGTTAGGGAAGGAGTTCCAGGATTTTGACCCAGTGACACAGAAGGAACAGCGATATATTTCCAATTCAGGACAGTGAGTGGCTTGAAGGGGAACTTCCAGGTGGTGTTGTTCCCATGCATCCGCTGCCCTTGTCCTACTTGATGGTAGCTGTCGTGGATTTGGAAGGTGCAGTCTAAGGAGCCTTGGTGAGTTCCTGCAGTGCATTTTGTAGATGGTACACGCTGCTGACACTGTTCATCAGTGGTGGAGGGAGTGAATGTTTGTGGATGGGGTGCCATTGAAGTGGGTTGCTTTGTCCTAGATGGTGTCAAGCTTCTTGAGTGCTGTTGGAGCTGCACTCATCCAGGCAAGTGGAGGGTATTCCATCACACTCTTGACTTGTGCCTTGTCGATGGTGGAGAGGCTTTGGATAGTCAGGATGTGAGTTACTTGCCTCAGGGTTCCTAGCCTGTGACCTGGTCTTGTAGCCATAGTATTTATATGGCTAGTCTAGTTCAGTTTCTAGTCAATGGTAACCCCCAGCATATTGATAGTGGTGAATTCAGCATTGATAATGCCATTGAATGTCAAGGGCGATGATTAGATTCTCTCTTGTTGGAGATGGTCAATGCCTGACACCTGTGTGGCGTGAATGTAACTTGCCAGTTGTCAGTACAAGCCTAGATATTGTCCAAGTCTTGCTGCATTTGGACATGGACTGCTTCAGTATCTGAAGAGTCACGACTATTGCTGAACATTGTACAGTCATCAGCGAACATCCCAATTTCTGACTTCATGATGGAAGGAAGGTCATTGATGAAGCAGCTGAAGATGGTTGGGCCCAGGTCACTACCCTGAGGAACTCCTGCAGTATGTCCTGGAGTTGAGTTGATTGACCTCCAACAACTACAACCATCCTTCTTTGTGTTAGGTATGACTCCAACCAGCGGAGCATTTTCCCCCTGATTCCTATTGACTCCAGTTTTGCTAGGGCTCCTTGATGCCACACTTGGTCAAATGCTGCCTTGATGCCAAAGGCAGTCACTCTCACCTCACCTCGGGGGTTCAGCTCTTTTGTCCATGTTTGAACCAAGGCTGTAATGAGGTCAGGAGCTGACCTGGCAGAACCCAAACTGAGTGTAAGTTAGCAGGTTATTGCTAAGCAAGTGATGACCCCTTCCATCACTTTACTGATGATCAAGAGTAGGCTGATGGGGCGGTAATTGGCTGGGTTGGATTTGTCCTGCTTTTTGTGTACAGGACATACCTGGGCAATTTTCCACATTGCCGGCTAGATGTCAGTGTTGTAACGGTACTGGAACAGCTTGGCTGGGGGCATGGAAAGTTCTGGAGCACAAGTCTTCAGTACTATTGCCAGAATATTGTCAGCCCCCATAGCCTTTGCAGTATCCAGAGCCTTCAGCCTTTTCTTGATATTATGTGGAGTGAATCAAACTGTATACTGGCAACTGTGAGGCTGGGGACCTTCTTAGGAAGCCAAGATGGATCATTCACTTGGCACTTCTGGCTGAAGATTGTTGCAAATGCTTGAGCCTTATCTTTTGCATTGATGTGCTGGGCTCCTCCATCATTGATGATAGGGATATTTGTGGAGCCTCCTCCTCCAGTGAGTTGTTTAATTATCCACAACCACTCATGGCTGGATGTGACAAGAATGCAGAGCTTAGATCTGTTCCATTGATTGTGGGATCGCTTAGCTCTGTCTATCACTTGCTGCTTATGCTGTTTGGCATGCAAGTAGTCCTGTGTTACAGCTTCACCAGGTTGACACCTTATTTTTAGGTATGCCTGGTACTGCTGCTGGCATGTCCTCCTGTACTCTTCATTGAACCAGGGTTGATCCCCTGGCTTGGTGGCAATGGTCAAGTAGGTAATATGCCGGTCCATAGCTTACAGATTGTGATTGAGTACAATTCTGCTGCTGCTGATGGCCCACAGCGCCTCATGGATGCCCAGTCTTGAAGTGCTAGATCTGTTCGAAATCTATCCCATTTAGCATGGTGGTAGTGCCATACAACATGATGGGGTATATCCTCTATGTGAAGACGGGGACTTTGTCTCCACAAGGGCTGTGCGGTGGTCACTCCTATGATACTGTCATGGGCAGATGCATCTGCAGCAGGCAGGTTGGTGAGGATGAGGTCAAGTATGTTTTTCCCTCTTGTTGGTTCCCTCACCACCTGCCGCAGACCCAGTCTAGCAGTTATGTCACTTGGGACTTGGCCAACTCGGTCAGTAGTGGTGCTACTGAGCCACTCTTGGTGATGGACATTGAAGTCCCCCACCCAGAGTACATTTTGTGCCCTTGCCACCATCTGTACATCCTCCAAATGGTGTTCAACATGGAGGAGCACTGATTCATCAGCTGAGTCGGGGGGTGGTATGTGGTAATTAGCAGGAGGTTTCCTTGTCCATGTTTGACCTGATGCCATGAGACTTCATGGGGTCCGGAGTCGATGTTGAGGACTCCCTCCTGACTATATACCACTGTGCTGCTGCCACCTCTGCTGGGTCTGTCCTGCTGGTGGGACAGGGCATACCCAGGGATGGTGATGGTGGTGTCTGGGACATTATCTGTAAGGTATGATTCCGTGAGGATGACTATGTCAGGCTGTTGCTTGACTAGTCTGTGAGACAGCTCTCCCAATTTTGGCACAAGCCTCCAGATGTTAATAAGGAGAACTTTGCAGGACCGACAGAGCTGGGTTTGCCATTGTGGTTTCCGGTGCCTAAGTCAATGCCGGATGGTCTGTCCAGTTTCATTCCTTTTTATTGACTTTTTAGCGGTTTAATACAACTGAGTGGCTTGTTAGGCCATGCAGAGGGCATTTAAAAGTCAACCACATTACTGCAGATCTGGAATCATATGTAGGCCAGACCAGGTGAGGATGACACAGGCCAGACCAGGTGAGGATGACATAGGCCAGACCAGGTGAGGATGACATAGGCCAGACCAGGTGAGGATGACAGATTTAATTCCCTAAAGGACATCCATGGATTTTTAACAACAATGGTTTTTTGGTCACCATTACACTTATAATTCCTGATGTTGCTTGGATTCACATCCCACCATCTGCTGTCATAGGATTTGAACCCAGGTCCCCAGAGCATTTACCCTGGGTCTCTGGATTACTAGTCCAGTGTAAATACCACTCCGCCACCAACATTAAACTCAAAGACCCTATTATCTGCACTAGTTGCTCAATTTAATGTTAAACAGCAAAGTTTGTGGCAATCTCTATTCTAGCACCCTCAATATCTTTGTCCTTCTCTTGCTCTGATATTCTGAACGCTGCAAATCCCAAGATTTAAACCATTCTATTTTCATTCACAGGTATAGGAGGCCTTTTGCCCCTGCGCTATTCAATCAGATTTCTCTCTCAACTCCATTTACCCACCTTTTATCCTTATCCGTTAATACACTGACACAATGAAGATATACCTATCCACCTTTCTACCCAGCCTTGAAGTTTTGAATTAGCCCAACATTCAGTCTTATTGAAGTTCCAGATTTCCACGAGATTTGTACGAACAACTACCTCTTGATTTCACACCTAAATAACAGCACCTTCTTTAGTCTTTACCACTACCGTTAACATTCCCTTTGTCTTGTGTCCATGAGATCCTTGTCAATCTTTCCTTACCTCCCACCTATCTCTAGCCTTCTGCTTCCCTCCACCTGCTCTACCCCCTATTAAACAGTATCAAATCCATCACATTTCTACTTCTCATTAGCTCTGAAGCAGTGTCATTTGGACTTGAAACGTTAACTCTGTTTCTCTCTCCACAGATGCTGCCAGACCTGCTGAGTTTTTACGGCATTTTTTGATTTTATTTCAGATTTCCAGCATCCGCAGTATTTTGCCTTCCTCATTTGCATAGGAGTCCCTGCCAGATGAAATCAGTGATGAAGGCTTCCTCAGCAAAATATTCCACAGCTTTTACAATATATAGCTATTCAAGTATACTCCAGTTCTATGATTGCAAGGGTTTCTTTGAAAATAACTCTGTCCTAAATGACCTTTGTGCTGTGTGTTTTGCTGGTGACCTCCCAATGGTCTGGATATTGCAGCATAAATTTCTAACCATGTACCATAGATGTCGGCATATAAGTTGATCTTTGAAGCCTCGGAAAATGGGGTTTTGCTTATATAAAAGTGAACTACCGGCATGGGTGTGCATGGCCGGCACCTTTGTCATTCACCATGCAGCGTGTCTGCTCTGTGTGGGCGTCTTAAACTCCTGTGCATCTTTGCAAAACAACCCGTGTTGCCTGCTTGGTCGCTTGCATATAGTTATTATGTACTGGTAAGTAAAACATCAATTTGTGGGGTGAAAAATTGAGGCTGACTACTAATGCGAGCATAGCATATCAAGGTTGAAGCAGGGGGGTTGACTTATACACCGAGTATATGCAAAAACATGATTTTTGGGGCTGAAAACAGGGTCGCCTTATACGCTGTGATCTGTGGCGAAGTATTTTAGCTATAACAACATAGTGAACCACCGAGGATAGCTGTTCACCTTTCTGCTTCAAAACAGCAGTACAAAAGTTGGCTTATTTATACAAGTAGACCTCTAAGATGATATACAGTCAAATCTAAAATATAAATGAGAACGGCACCAGATTAATGTCAAAACTAAATTAAAAACAAATGGCAGAAGACTGCAGCCAAACTTAAATACTGGATTGATGAATGTCACAGACTTCGGTTTTCTAACTTTTGCCACTATTCCTTTGGCTTCTCAATGTCCACTATGTCTTCCTCAAAAACATAATACTTAAATATGTCCAGTCACGCTTATCTATGCATTTATTCGAATTCAATATTGCCCCAGTTGAGTTGTCTCTATGTAGTGCTCCATGGTTCCTATCTGCTCCTGAAAAGGAAACCTGGCAGAAATCTCCTTCCACTGGTGTTAAAATAAAACATCTTCCTTCTCTTCACTTTCACCATCTTTCACCAGCTAGCACGGGCTGCCCGATAATCTCACATTATGTCCCATGCCCTCAAGGTCTGATTTGCCTATTAAAATGTCACATAAAAACCAACGCGAGGCAGCCTAATCCTTTAGATACCTCAGCAAGCCACTCAAAAGGGAACACAAAGAAAGCTCTGATTTATATAGCACCTTGCACAACCTGGAAGGATGCCCAAAGAGCCTTATACCAAAAATACTTCATTGGCTGTAATGCTGCTCACAAATTGCATGCAGCAAGCTCCCACAAACTGCAATCTGACAATGGCCAGATCATCTATTTTAGCACTGTTGTTTGAGGCATAAATATTAGTCAGGACACCAGGGAGAAACCCACTGTTCTTCACAAATAGCGCCATGGAATCTTCTAGCCAACCGAGCAGACAGACAGGAGCTCAGATTAACGTCTCGTCTGAAAGATGGCACTTCTGACAGTGCGACACCTGCTCAGTACCGGACACATTTGTCAGCCTAGATTTTGTACTCAAATTACTCCAATTCAAGGACGTCTGACTCAGGGATTAGGCTGCTGCCATTGGTGCAAGCCTGAAGCCATTTCTGGCATTATTGTCATGGCACAGCAGCAATGGGCAGGGCTGGGAGCAGAAAAAGCCAGGAGGCAAACAAGCTCACGGCTGCCTTCTCTCCCATGGCTGTAGAAGTACACACAAGTAGTTACATACACGCTAGCACAAACAATGAATACAGATTAGCTGATAAAGAAAATCCAGGTCATTGCTACAGTCGTCTTGACCATGTATTAATATGATAATAAATGTTTGAATCTGTAATATTCTGCCCAATGCAACGTTTTTGACATTGATAGACATGGTAATATATATATGCATTTGTAATAGAAATCTAGGTAGCATTGCATGTCACGGTCTAGTAAATGGTAGGGTCCTCTAATTGGACATTTTCACAGGAGTTCCTGACAGATGGAATCAGCGATGAAGGCTTTCCACAAGTGAAATATTCCATCAGCCTTTACAATATATGGTTATTAAACTATGCTCCATTTCAATGTTTGCAGGGGCTCTTTAAAAAAGCAATGAGCCCTAAATATGCTTTGTCCTGTGTGTTGTGCTGGTGACGCCACCAGGGTCTGAATATTGAAGCATACATCTCTAACTATTTCAGCTATGACCATGTAGTGAACAACTGAGGATAGTTAATCACCTTTCCGCTTAAAAACAGCAACATGGAAGTCGGATTATTTCCACAAGTTGGCTTCTATGATGATATGCAGTCAAATCTAAGAAGCAAATGACAACAGCATCAGATCAGAGTCTAACCTAAATTAAACATGTGATGTGGGACACTATAGTCAAACTGAAAAACAGCTGTTTGTGGGGTAAAGACCAGGGCAGCAGGATAGCTGTTCTTCTTCAACAGTGCCATGGAATCTTATAGCCAGGCAGGCAGGGGCTCAGGTCAACGTCTCATCTGAAAAAGGGCACCTTTGATAATGTGACACCTGCACAGTAACTGGACACAATTCTCAGCCTAGAATTTGTGCTTAAGCCTCTATAGTCCATGAACATCTAACTCGGGGATGAGGCTGCTGGTGGTGATGCAATGCCAACACCTACTTCTGGCATCCTTGTCGTGGCACAGTGGTAATGGAGAGGGTTGGAAGTGGTAAAAGCCAGAAGGCAAACAAGCTCCCGACTGCCTTCTCTCCACGATGTTGCTACAGAACTGGTTGTTCTTTTACTGACCATTTTTCATACACTTCACCTTTATGGTTGTAGAGCCACACACAAGTAGTTAAGTGCGTGCAGGGACAAACAGTGCAAAATTAGCTGACAAGGAAAATGGGGGTTATTGCTACAATCATCTTAACCTTCTTTTGCTGGTCATAATCAGGGTTTGTATCTGAATTATTGTGCCCAATGCAGTTTTTTAATATTCATAGAACTGTAATATAATTTTATTTGTACTATGGCAATTGTAAAAAAAACCTAGGCAGCATTGAGTGTCATTGCATAGTGAAAGGTAGGACTCTCTAAGTGGATATTTGCACAGGAGTCCCTTTCAGGTGAAATCAGAGAGGATGGGTGGAATGGTCCCAGATTTGCACTAGGTGCGGTAGCGGGTGGGTAAAACGATGTTTGGGTTTTCACACCGCATCGCCCCAAACCCGATGCGTTACTTATGCATTCCCTGGAAACACGTTGTTACCATGGCAGGCGGGCTCTCATTTGCCCACCAGGCCATCGCCTCGCCGCTTCACCAGACCGGGCGTCACATTTAAAGCTCAGCCGCACAAACACCTCTCAGTGCTTCCAGCCAACGGCTGCTGCAGGGAAGATGTCCACGAAAGGCAAAAAGACTGCAGCCCCCAGGTTTAGTGATGCATCACTGGAACGCCTTTTGGATGCCGTGGAGGCTCGCCATGATGTCCTCTACCCCTGTGTGGCCACAAGATGGGCAGTGGTGGTCAGTGCCGCCGCCCTTCAATACAGGACAGCCGCACAGTGCCGAGAAAGGATGAATGATCTCTTCCGTTATCCAGGGTAAGTCACTCTTCTCACACTCTCAGTTCACACACTCACAAACCCATCGCACATCCACAGGGCCCTCGCTCACTGCCAGTTCAAGGGTCATCATCATTCACTCTTTCACACACACCGTCATTGTCCTCATCCCATCTATGGGACCACTCACCACCCACTCAGGCCAGGCATACTTATCATCTGGCCCAGCAGGAGTCCTGATACACTCTCCCCCATTCCCCCATCTATCCATGCAGGACAAACTGGCACACAACAGGAGGGAAAGGTCGCAGACAGGTGGAGGGATGCCAGAATTCAAAGTTCTGATAGAATTCGAAAACAGAGCCATCCAGCTGGCCGGCGAGGATCTGGACCATTCCTGTGCCGACGGTGAGGTCGGCGCTGGTCTACTAAGTGAGGATCCAGCAGTGCAACATCCATCAGACAACCATGCTGTGAGTGATGTGTCCTGTTTCACAGGCCCCTGCCATCCACTAATTATCTCCTCTTGCTCCCACAGGCACATCTTGGAAGCAGCCGACAGAGTCCACAACCCAGGGCCTCCAATCAAGCCCCAAAGGAACCTCTGAAGAGGAATCTGAAGGCACCCTTCTTGAAGTCCCATCACAGCGCTCACCCACACCGTCCACCAGCGCAGAGACACACACCTCGGTGGGTCCTAGCTTTAGAGTAGCCTTGAGATCACAATCTGGTGAGCACATCGCACTTTCTGATCCACAACAGGCGGAGGCAAGGACTTCCCAGGTGTCCGGCACTCAAAGGACTGCTGGAGGCCAGAAATTTGCTGAGTCCAAGTCAGATGACGAGCCTCTGGACTCAGTCATGTCACAGTTACTGGAGCTGCAAAGGCAAGCTCGGGAACATCAGGAAGGGATGTCCGCTGCGCTCCCCAGATTGCAAGGCACGATGGAGAAATCCGCCTGCCTTCAGGCTGAGGTGATAGCGCTGGCATTGCAACGCACCGAGGTCAAGACTGGTGGGATGGCAGCTGCCATGGAGGCCTTGTCCCAGGGGGTCATACCTGCAGTGCTGCGCGGGCTCAACTCCATCGCTGATGCCATAGTTGGCCTCCAACAGTGAGTATATGAGAGGGGTGCGGGGCAGCTCGATCTCACTCCAGCTATCCCTTCCCCTCAAGGAGTCAGCCTAGAGCCCTTGGGCATCCATAGGGAGGAGGATCAGCAGGTGTTCCCCCCCCGACTCATTGGTAACCCTGGGAGTGTCCGGCCCATCTGAATCCCCTCTTCCTGTGACCTGAGCAGCTTCAGCTCCACATGCCGAGCAGGGTGCCACTGCCACACAGCGGGACCCCGAAAGCATGCAGGAACTTTCAGTGTGCAAATTGTTAGCAGCATTTCCTACCTTACAGCCAACAAAGTATTTCCAGTATAAAGCTCTTTGGGCATCCTTCCAGGTTGTGTAAGGTGCTATATAACCCAAAACTTTTTTGCGTTCAATTTTGGATGGCCGACTGAGATATCTGACGGATTGGATCCCAGGGTGCCCTGACCAGGCACATGCTGGTTTTCCTGTGACATTTTAATAAGAAATTCAGATCTTGAGGCCATGAGGCAAAGGTGAGATTATCAGGCAGCCTGTGCTAGCTGGTATTAGTTCAACGAGAAGCTAAATGTAGGGAAGGAAGATGTTTTATTTTAACCCCAGAATAAGGAGATTTATGCCAGATCGCCTTTCCAGAAGCACATGGAAACCATGGAGCGCTACTGCGCATACTAACTTTTTGTGACTTATGCACTAGAACACCCAGATCCCTCTGCACCTTCGAATTCTGCAGTCATTCTGCATTTAAGTAATACTCTGCTTTTTTATTCTTCCTATCAAAGTGAACAACTTCACATTTTACCACATTAAACTCCATCCCCAATTTGGACGTCCCAAAGCACTTTAGACTTTCTAAGTGCTTCATTGGCTACATCACCGCTATAAAGTAGGAAAGGCACCAGACAATTTGCACACAGCAAGCTGCTATAAACAGCAATATGATAATGAATAGATCCTAGTTTAGTGATCTCATTTGAGGGCTAGATATTGGCCAGAACACAAGGGAGAATTCTGCTGTTGTTTTTTTGAATAGTGCTATGGAATCTTGTGATCGCCTGAGAGTGCGGACAGAGCCTTGGTTTAACATTTCATCCTGAAGTTGGCACCTCTGACAAAGCCCAGAAGAAACATTTTCCTCTTGGCCAAGTTCAGACGCACAAGTGGCCAATTTATTTTTGGTTGGGGGAGAGGGTTGGCACCATTACTAACCATAGTTACAGACATAAATTCAACAAAATTACTCCCATGCTTCCATTTCTCCCACTTCTGAATTTGGCCTAAATTCCAATTTTTACAAATTCTGCCCGATACAAATTGATTTCAAAATACCTCAAGGCTCTTCACACAAGTGCGAGTGATGCTACGAATGCATTTGTCCTTTCTCCTCAATGTTAGCATTCCTAATAACACTAACAAAAATTCAGAGCGAGAAAAAAGAGAGATTCACTCCTGAAGTAGCAGTACTGAAGTCTACAATGCTTGCAATATGTTGACTCAAGATGATATTCAGGCGCACAGCTGCTATCCTCTGTTGTTGACTATGTTGTCATAGCTGAAAGAGTTTCCATGGTTACAGGTTTATGCTGTAATAGTCAGAGCATTGTGAGGCCTTTAGATTCTTTGCTTTTAAAAGAAAACCCTGTTAAAAAAGAAACAAAGTCTGCTTGAACAGTTATATGTCGCAAAGGCTGAGGGAATTTTTCACTTGTGGAAGCCTTTAGCACTGACTACATTGGAGGTGCTGGTCAGGTGGAGGGATGGAGGGGGTGTTCGTAAAACTGATAGGCACTGTTCCCTGCGCCTACTCACCTGTCCCCCACATCACCAGCAGTGGGGAAGCTGTTGGTGCCCCCCCGCCCCCACCCCCACCACCAACCCATGGTTCAATTGAGGCCCTAGCCTGGCACTGTTATTGCTCAGATTTTACCTGTGGAGAGGCCCAAGCCATGTGTACAGATTTCACTGGTTGGGCTGGTGGGCTGTCAAGAGGTGGGGGCACCTCCTTTACAGGCCCCCTGTACCCATTGGACATTCCCCCAAAGGCCTTCCACCCTTACATTTCCCCATCCCTCTGCCTTGACCACACCAGCAACCCCCCGCGCACACCACCCCCCACCCCCCATCCCACCCCGCCAAGGCCTCTCGCCATCCTTGCTGACGCCTGCCAGCCTGGCACTGATTAGACCCCAGACTTACCTAGAAGTCCTGCCTCCATCGCTGAATGTCTTTTTCAGGACTGGCTGCAGTCCCACCAGTGGCCACCAGGGGTAGTGCTGCTGGGATTAAAGAGTTGCCAGCCATTTGATTGGCTGACAGCTCTTGGAGGCGGGACTTCCTCCCCTAACGTGGCCCCACCTCAAGCCTGTAATTGCCCGCCAGGCGTTAAGTGGCTTCTGGATGAACTGGCCAAGCAGAGGAGAGCCTTGCCCCCAAATCTTACACTGAGGGGAGGGGATCCTGCCCACGTAAAATCCAGCCCCATGTTTTACTAAATAATAATACTCAATATTATCAAGATTTTTGATACAATCCTGAAAGTCAAATTATGTGAGTGAGTGGAACCAAAACCTATTGACGCAGCGACTCTTGCAAATTTCATTTAGATCACTCTCATTCTTCTCAATTCCAGAGCATATAGAACAAAAACAAAAATACCTGGAAAAACTCAGCAGGTCTGACAGCATCTGCGGAGAGGAACACAGGTAACGTTTCGAGTCCGAATGACTCTTCATCAGAACTAAGGAAATATAGAAATTAGGTGAAATATAAGCTGGTTTAAGGGGGGGTGGGACAGGTAGAGCTGGATAGAGGGCCAGTGATAGGTGAAGATTGCCAAAAGATGTCATAGACAAAAGGACAAAGAGGTGCTGAAGGTGGTGATATTATCTAAAGGAATGTGCTATTTAAGGGTAGAAAGCAGGACGAGCAAGGTACAGATAACCCTAGTGGGGGTGGGGTGGGGTGGGGGGAAGGGATCGAAATTGGCTAAAGGTCGAGATAAAACAATGGATGGAAATACATTTAAAAATAATAGAAATAGATGGGAAAAGAAAAATATATATAATTTTTTAAGAAAAGAAAAATATTTTTCTTTTCTCAACTAATCTTTTGGCAATCTCCACCTATCACTGGCCCTCTATCCGGCTCTACCTGTCCCACCCCCCCACCCCTTAAACCAGCTTATATTTCACCTCTTTTCTATTTTTCCTTAGTTCTGGTGAAGAGTCATAAGGACTCGAAACGTTAACTGTATTCCTCTCCGCAGATGCTGCCAGACCTGCTGAGTTTTTCCAGCTATTTTTGTTTTTGTTTCGGATTTCCAGCATTCGCAGTTTTTTGCTTTTATCCAGAGAATATAGGCTCAGTTTACTCATTCTCTCGTCACGGGACAAATCCATCATCCCAAGTACCAATCTACTGAACTTTCATAAGAACACAAAGGCGGAAGAAATAAGAGCAGGAGATGACCATAGTACTTGTCAAACCTGTTCAGCCAGGTTTCAACTCCACTTTCCTGCTCTTGATTCCCCGAGAGATCAATAATCTGTCTATCCCAGCCTTAAATGTACCCAATGATGGGGCATCCACAACCCTCTGGGGTAGAGAATCCTAAAGATGCACAACCCTTTGAGTGAAGAAATTTCTCCTCATGCCAGCCCTAACTAATCGGCCTCTTATTTTGAAACTGTGCCCCCCTGCCCCTCCCCGTATTAGATTCTGCAGCAGAGGCTGCGTGATTCTGTGTGAATCGCAGCTCCCGAGGACAGTGAGGCTGGGGTGCCACGGGCAGGTATGCTTGCCCAGCAGTGAGGTCACCATTGTTCTCCCAACAGCCATGGCAGTGCTGAATGTTCAGTGATTGAAATTTGCAACATGGCTTGACCATTGTTTATGGGAGGATGAGCGGATAATGATCCGGGGGACAGGGATGCAGATTGACATTGTCTCCACGTTAACTTATCCAATGTCCTTGTTTTTCCTTTCAGCATCAGCGGAGCAGGGCCGGGAGGAGGAGCAGCAGAAGCCCCCTCCCTCTCTGAGGGCCCAGGGGTCTCACCAGCATCACATCATCTCTGCCAGGCAGGCACCAGCGCAGCTACTAACACCTCGGTGGGAATTAGAACATCGGCTAGTGTCCCGGGGCACAGCGGTGAGGGCACTTCACAGTCGCTGGAGGAGCTGGCGGAGACAGAGACTGCCCATGGTGCCAGCAGTCGGAGGACTGCAGGGGACCAGGCACATGCTGAGACGGGGCGTGATGATGTGCCTCTGTCCACGACGAAGCAAGTGCAGGAAATGCGGCCGGGTGTGTGGGAACCTCTGGTGGAGATACATGAGGCTATGCTTGGCTTGGTGTCCGTGGTGGAGGAATCTACGCGGACTATCGCCGAAGCAATGAGCCTCATGCCTGAGTGCCATACGTCCTCCATGGAGAGACTGACAACTCTCATGGAAAGGCTGCTCCAGGAGACCCATCAGGGCTTCCTGGGGATGCGCTGGGGCCAGCAAGCCCTCACATCGGCATTGACCTCAGCTGGTCACTGCCAGTGTGGGAGATGGTCTGGGCATCAAGTTTCCCAGCTTGGTGCCCATCCATCTACAGTGAGCAGGAAGGTCCAAACCAACCTCACATCGGCGCAGCAGCTGCCTGGCGTCTCTGCGGGCTCCTCTCAGGGCACTCTGGATGAGGAGGGCAACTCCTCTGTCCCTCTGCCAGTGACCGTTGCATCCAGTGAGGCTGCGACGACTGGGGAGATGCCAGCTGTGGAACTGGCAGCTCCCTCCCAGCCGGGGCCAGCACAGGTTCCACAGGCCAGAGGACAGTTGCCAAGGTCATCGAGGCCAACAGGACAGCAGAGTGAGCAGGCTGGCTCAGATGACAGTGCCAGCGAGAGGTCAGCACCAAGACTTGGCACCTGAAAGCATAAACATAAGGCACCTTAGGCACACCACGGGTTTATCACTGGCGCTTTTGTGTTGGCCCACAATGAGGTCTTTATGAGTTGGTGTGGTTTTTAACACTGTTTTCATTTTATTTCATTACGTTTCTTTGGTTGTAATAATAAATTCAGGCAAGTCACCATGGCTGAGGGTGCCTCTTTTGTTCTGCAGGTGGATGGTTTCCAATAATGTAATGTGTGCTTTGTGGGACATTCAGCTTTATTAACAAGGACCTTAGTTAATGTCCCTAACAAGGCAAATTTTGCACTTAAGTCTCGAACATGGAGCATACAGCCCAGGCTTGTCCTGCAGGTCTAAATGTGGTGGGATAGCTAAAGGTTCATTGGATTAAAGCCTCCTTGGTGTCCCTGCCTCCCTGGAGTGTGCCCGGGTCAGTGTCTACCCCCTCAGCATTTCCCTGTGCATGCTCATCCTCAGACTTACTGTTGGACTCATCGAGTGCAGCTGCAGCCACTCTGTCTACATCTTCTTCGTCCACAGCATCGCCCCTTTTCAGCGCAAGATTGTGGAGAGTGCAGCATGCAACAACGATCACCGAGACATGATCTGGGGGCTACTGGAGTGCGCCCCCTGAGCGGTCCAGGCATCAGAAGCGCACCTTGAGAAGACCAATTGTTCTCTCCGCCACAGCCCTTGTGGAGGCTTGGCTCTTATTGTACCGCTGCTCAGCTTCTGTTCTTGGATGGCAAAGAGGCTGAGGGGATAGCCCTTGTCACCCAGCAGCCATCCATCAAGCCGAGCCGGAGCACTGAAGAGCCCCGGTACCTGGGAGTGTCTGAGGATGTAGGCGTCTTGGGAGCTGCCTGGGTACCTTGCACAGACTTGTAGAATCAGCATCCAGTGGTCACACACTATCTGTACGTTCATGGAGTGGAATCCCTTCCTGTTGACGAAGGATCCGGGCTCACCTGCTGGCGCCTTGATGGCCACATGTGTACAGTCTATAGCACCCTGGACACGGGGGAAGCCGGCAATGGCCGCAAAGTCTCTAGCTCGCTGTGTCTGCCTTGCCTGGTCCCAACAGTAGAGGATGAAGGTCAATGCATGCCTGAACAGAGCGTCTGTGACCTGCTTGTCACAAGTGTGGACAGCTGATTGGGAGACATCGCCAAGATCATCCACCGACCCCTGGAAAGAGCCAGGGGCATAGAAGTTGAGTGCGGCTGTGACCTTCAGAGCCACAGGCATGAGGTGTCCACCCACACAGTTAGGGGAGATCTCAGGCCCAATCATCTGACAGATATAGTTCACTGTCTTCCTTGAGAGACGGAGCCTCCTTCGGCACTGCACCTCAGACACATTGAGGTAGCTGCTTCGCCGCCTGTATACCCTGGCAGCAGGATAGTGGCATCTTCTGCGGCCCCTTCCACCTTGGACTACCTCTTGGCCTTGCAACCCTGTGCCTGTGCGTGACCTCCCAAAGGTGGCTCCCCTGGAGGCTGAATGTGCACACCTGGCCTCCTCCTCCTTCTGGCCCTCCCTTCCTCCTCAGAGGAGGTGCCTCCAGTGGACAGTTCAGCTCCCATTCCCAGGCTAGGGGAAGGCTTCCTGAAACCTGCAGACCCAAAAAAGATTCCTCACTGCAGAGTGCTGACCTGAAGGTTGTGAGTCCAGAACAAGCAGCTGGTATGTGTTTTGAAGTATTGCAGATCACACAGGCAAGTATCAGTAACTTTGAAATATCGATATTTGACAGAGCACGCTCACGACCCCAGTGACCCCTCTTATCCCACCTGTGGATGAGGTTTATACAAATGTGTCCTGCCCCTTGTGCCCATGCGCCGACCTGAAGATTGCATGGGCGGCAAAAAGTTGCGGTCGATTGGCGCCTCAAGGGCCTTAAGTAGCCCATTAATTAATGGCGAGCGCGCATTGGAGAGCATCGCGCGCCCGCCCAAAGAAATAACGCAATGGTGTGCAGTGACGTCGGGACGCTCGCCCAACATCACCGTGTGCATCATTTTACGCACGTGCGTGCGGGGCCCACCCCCACAGGCCAACAGGAAAATTCTGCCCTTGATGTCCATGAACAGTCTTCCATGGAGGTTGCTTTGCCTGAGTCCATGTCAGAGTCGATCGAGGATCACACTGCCCAAGAGCTGGTACCTTCCCAGGGTGAAAGTCAATTGCCAGTCATACTTCAGTCCCAGTTGAAAGTCTTCTTCCCTCCAGAGCTGGAGGTCAGCACAGAAGCTGCAGCAGAATCTTTAGCACTTCTGAAGCTGAAGTATCCAGTACAGCAATCTTGTCCCTGAGTCAATCATCTACAGGAAATTTATTTCATTACAGAAGATGGTGCCGTCTTGTCTCCATATCCTCATCAATTCATCCCATTGTTCAAAGTGCAGCCACCTTACACAGAGTGAGGTATGGCTCTCTTACTACTGCCTACAGAAAGTGGATGGCCCTCCCAAAATGTCACTGGGAAATCATCTCTTCATCTTTTCCTGAAAGGCCTACAGGAATATTGTAGTTTTTTCTCTTTGTTGTTTAAGTTCATTGAAATCTTGGATCTTCAATACCTTTTCAGTCTTCTATGTAGCGGTGAGTGATACAGCTGTGACAGTCTTCCCTGGAGTTGAAGATCATTCATCTTCTGAAGGTCTTTCCCAGTGTGCACTGAGGGAACAACAAGTTCCTCAGGAAGCCATAAGTTCTTCTCTTCTAGTCCCAGAGGGTCCAAAGGTCAATGCTCTTCGGTCTTCTCTCTTGCATCAGTCTTTCGTGGAAAAGTCCTCATTGTCTGTGTAGTTCAGTCATCCTGCAACCTACACTCTTCTTCCCAACAACGCTGCTAAATTGCTGTCCTATTCAGCAGATGATGATGTCCTACCGGATGCAAAAGAAACCCCTCATGTCTCCAAATGCCTTCCCTATGGTCTGAGAATGCTGATGAGATTGAATCCCTCAGGGCTGTGTCTTGGGGAAGGGGAAGAGCAAGAGTTGGAGTTGGGTAGAATCTGTGGTTGTAGAAAGGGAGTTACAGCAAGGTAATGTAAATAGTTAAAGACATAGTTTCATATTGTTGTTGAAAATGGGATAGTATACTTGGGGAGGGGAGGTGTATTCTAAAGGGTTAACAGATGGTATATGCTAATATGACGTAGGTGATGATGTATCACTGACATCAGTCAGTCATGTGTTACACTCTCAAGAGAGGGGATGGAATCATGACTAGGAGCAGCATGCCTACCCTGTAACCTGTTTAGATGTAGTGCTAGTAAACAAGTGTTAAGCAGATACTAGAGTATGACTACCACGGCTGAAGTCCAAAGATAAGAAACACCATCTCAGAACAGGGGAGGTGTCGGGTGGCCCGCCCGGGTGGCCCGCCCACCCTTGTACCAACTGAGGCCCTAAAGTGGCCAGTTAATGCCCCCTTCATCACTATTCATGGATGGCGGGCTGAGGCTGGCACCATGTCGGAAACCAACAGGTAACATTGTCTTTGGGCAGGAAATGGCCCCCTGTTTCAATCAGAGACCCTCCTCAAGCTGCAGAAACTCCCACGTTTCCCCTGACCACCCCGGCCCCCAATTCCCCTTCCCCGCTGAGGCCTGCCAGCCTTGTCTCAGTAATACCCCCCTCCCTCCCCCCCACTCAATTACCTGCATCCAGCTTAAGTGACGATCGTTGTTGGGGACTAGATATAAACTCAGCAGTGGCCACGTCTCCCAGTGGTGCTGATGGGGCCGGAGAGCTGCCTCACAGTAGTAAACATCCCGACGGAAGTTAAATCGCTGCAGGGCCACGGGATTGGACAGGAGTCAAAGATAGGCCCACTTTTGCATCCACCTGTTTGCTGGACATAAAATCCAGCCCTAAAAGTCATTAAATTCATGAAAGTATAAATACTAATACTTAGCACTTAATGGATAAGGGATGGGGATATTCGTAGCAAAAATTGCTAATGTAGCTCTGTTGATGAAAGACGCACATACAGGGCAGAACTTTTCGGTCAAGCACACGAGTGCGATCAGCGGGCCTGGGGGTGGCTGGGGAACGGACCGCCAACTGCGATTGGCCCCCGACCGCGATTTCACACCGGCTGGCCAATTAACCAGCGTGAAGCGAGCACTGAAATGCTCAGCGCTGCCGGAGTAGGGTGAGGGGGCAGGAGGGCGGGCACTGATGTAAGTGTTGGTGCGGGCAAGCGCTAAATGAAAGCTCCCTGAAGGCAGAGAGCTGCCTCAGGAAGCTGAAGACTTTAAAACCAATACATAAAGATTTTAAAATCCGGAAAAAAAATGTCCATGCATCAGAATCAGGCACCTGAACATACACATGATAAAAATTCTGTCCAAACATTTTATTCTTAAATTTAATAACGGAAACCTCATCCCATCCTTGGATGAGGTTTCATGAAAAATGCAAAGCCTGCCTGGCAGAGTTGCCCGTCTGTTAACCGTAAGGTTGGATGGGCCATGAAAAATTGGAGACAATTACAACTTTAATTGCACTAATTGGTCTCTTAATTGTCGGCGGGTGCATTGCCAACATTTGCTTGCATATGTTCCTTGCGATTCCACGTGCCCACTAGCTGACCTAAAAATTCTGCCCACTCTGTATACTCTGTTAGTAAAACAAAAACCAATAAGTTAAACAAAATTCTATAAATGAGGTGGGGATCACAGCCCTTGATGGGGCACACACATAGGTCAGAATTTTCTGTTCAGTGTGTGGGGGCGGGCCCCTCACGCCGATGTGTAAAATGACGCGCGGTGATGTCGGACATGCATCCCGAGGTCACTGTGCGTTATTCTGATCTTTCATTCGGCTGTGCGCCCGCCGCACTGTCAAAGGCCTGTTAAGGCCATTAGCAAACCAATTAAACAAAATGGCAGGGCTGCCCGTCCAATCTTAAGGTTTTTGGGCAGGCGAAGAGCCCAAGCGGCCTTCGCATTTTTCAGGAAACCTCATCCACAGGTGGGATGAGGTTTCGTGAAGGGTTTATTAAATTAATAAATATTTTTCGAACATTTCATAAACATGTCCCAGCTCATGTGACGCTGTCACATGTGGGGACGTCTTAATGATTTTTTACCTTCTTTATTAAAAATTCTCATTATGAAATGAATCTCCCTGAGGCAGCTCTGTGCCTCAGGGAGATTTCTGTGTTCTTTGGCGCGCGTGTGTGAAAGTGCTCAGGCCCCCGACTCTCCCTCCTCCCCCTGCCCACACAGGTAACACTGAGTGCTCCCAGGCACACGTCATGCTGGGCGGGCCTTAATTGGCCCGCCCACATAAAATGGCGGTGCATAGCCGATTGTGGGCAGCGATTGGCTCTGCACCCACCTGCGCCTGCTCCCGACCGGCCCACCCTACGGGGAGACACACACACACACAATTAGCACTCCCCTCCCTCCTGTCAATTGCCATTTCCAGCAGCAGCCAAGGTGTTCCATTCAATTGTACCTCACTGAATGATGAAGTTTGAGCTTCAGTTAATGTATTACTAGAGCTTAATTTACATTGGATTACGAGAGCTGTTCTATATTATATGAAACAGCAATTTATTGAAACAAAAGGAACATGAATTGAAATATCTGGAAAAACTCAGCAGGTCTGACAGCATCTGCAGAGAGGAACACAGTTAAACTGCTGAGTTTTTCCAGGTATTTTTATTTTTGTTTTTGTTTTAGATTTCCAGCATCCGCAGTTTTTTGCTTTTATGAATTGAAATCCATTTTGAGATTTCTGCTAAATTGACTTAACCCATGGGTTACTTTGATTTATGCTGATTCTGTGTTGGAACATGAATTTCAACTTCACAAGAGCGTTCCCCTCGCCACTATCTATGAATTGCGTGAGAAGTAATCAGCCATTGGACTTTGTACAATCAGGCTTGTGACAGCGCATCAGCATTACTGGCAAGTTATTTTAAAAGCAGGTGAAAGGTACCAGACTATCCTGCTCCTGACTAAAGTCAGCGAATATGGGAAGCAAGCAGACAAGAGGAGGTGGTTTATCAATTGCATTCAAAACAGCTCCATCTATTTTCCCAAATTTTACACAGCAGCTCAATCAATGTTGAAATGGCCCTGGCATGAATTTTGTTACCTGGGTTTTCTAACCTAGCTGGGAATGCAAAAAGTCAGAGAATAGGTGCTTTGTGTAGCAGATTTTTTTAAGGGTTTTGTTTTTGGTTGGAATGTGAATTGAGAGTGAAGGTGATTTGCTGATATCTGATTCTTAATTCAGAGAGAGTAGAAGAACTTCCTTATCCTGACTGTGCTCACTCCCTTAGACACTTACCTGGCAGTCAAGAAGGAGTTACCCCATCACTCGTGGATAAGAACTGCCTCTTTGTACTTCACTTAAACCAATCCCTTTTGCACCTCCTTGCTCCCATTGCCTACAGCCCAAGCTCTCAGCCGCTGCTCTGTCACTCCATGCAGCCTCCCTCAAATTGATCCCCAGTCAAGAAGTATGCAGTGCCCACTTAAAGAGGCAGGCCAGGTACCACGAAAAGCACACAAAAATCAATAAAGACTTCTGTGCTTTTACTTAATTGTAAAATGTTTTATATATTTTTTTTGCATTTGCAGAAGTGGAGCGATTTCATGGGTCTTATGGCTTTTATGAATAAAAATGATAATTGCCCTAGACCAGGGCATTTTTTTAATATTTGAAGCTGTTACCTAAAAATCGATATCACCACCTAATTAGATAGCTCTTTCAAAGAGCCAGCACAAGTGTGAGGGCCCAAATGGCCACCTCCTATGCTATCTCATTCTATGATCTGGCAGGCAGCCATGCCACATCCTCTCTTTACAAACAGGCAAACAGGGGAGGCAAAGGGAATACTGATTTCTTAGTTTCAGTCTCATTCTTTCATAAGCTACGATGCATTGAACAGCTGCCCAAGTGACATCCGTTAACCAATGCTCATATTTAAACAGTTCATGGGCAGAATCTTCTGCCTGTCGGGCGGGCGGGACCGACCCAATCTCTGGTGGGCGGGCGGGGAGCCGATCCCCGCCAGTGAAGCGGGCCGCACCGCCATTTTACGTGGGCGGGCCAATTAAGGCCCACTCAGCGTGACGTCCGGCGGGAAACGCTATGCACTCCCTGTGCAGGCGGGAGGGGGGATTCCCTAAAAGTGGGAGTGTGCTGTTTTGCGCATGCGCACAAAAGGGTGCACATCCTCCTGAGGCTAAGTGCAGCGTCAGGGAGATCACTTCCACTGTGAAAAATATTAAAAATAGGGAAAAAAAATCCCTAACATGTCCCCCTCATGTGATAATGTCACATGAGATGGGACATGTTCATAATTTACAGAATAACTTTATTAAAATTTTTAAAACCCTGCATGAAACCTCATCCTGCCACTGGATGAGGTTTCATGTTTTCTCTATTTGCCGCCAGGACTCCTGGCCTGTCCGCCAGCCTTAAGGTTGGACGGGCGGGTCCTTTAATTGTTTAAATGATCCTGTCAATGGCCTCAATTGGCCATTGGCAGGTCGGCGGGTGCACAGCTGATTTTGCTGCGCCCCTGCCTTCCTGAAAATTTAAATGGGGCGGGGTGACGTCGAGGGTTCCGCCCGATGTCATCCCGCGTCATTTTACGCGTCGGCGAGCGGGCCCCGCCCCCTGCTCGCCGACGGCAAAATTCTGCCCCATGTTTCTAAATCAGACCATGTCTTTCGAACTATTAAATGACCCTCAGCTGGTAAAGTGATTATGAGGTCCAACCTAAATATTCTTTCCTCTTCACACACACACACATAGTTGCTCATTCTGAATTTATGGCCATGTTCCTTTGTAAAAACAAGAGTTATTTTAAACTAATTAGTTATTTCCCAGTGTAAAAGTACAAGGTCATTAAAATTAACATTCAATTTAAAAAGTAGTACCAGAATTAATACCTATTTCTCGCATTCACGATTAATAGGCAGACAAACCACAAAACCTCCTTGCCAAGATTAGAAAACCACATAGGATACATGTTCGATTTATGATTACTGTGAAATAGTTGCTGCTTGTACTAATAAAAATAACCACACAATAACAGTGGGGGTGGAAACACCTTAGGATCACTGACTTATCTGGGTTGTTCTATGTACCTTCAGATAATTAGAAAGGCTGTTTTTTGGCTTGAATATCCCTTGGCAGCACAATCCAAATCTCACACTCCACTAACTCAGCCCCACCCGGTTCCGTACCATATTACATCTTCGCTGTACATGCATTCACACTCCTGCTTGGATGTCCTTTGTGCCAACATGGGGAAGCAAGTGGAGCATGTTGTCACTTACTGTTTCTAATGGCTTAGGGAAGGTTACCAGGGGCCAATGTTTCACCTGCACAACGCTAGGGCAGGCCGTGCTCAGTAGTGCCTTCATTTTGCTCCAAAATCAAGGACCTGTAACCAGGTTTTTTTTGACTGGATGGCAATGCTGTGTCTCAGCAAATCATTCCTGAATTAGAAAGACACCTGGATGTCCTGTTGTGAATGCTGTAGGGAAGGTGATGGTGTGGTGGTGTTGTTGCTGGGCCAGAAATCCAGGGTAATGCTCTGGGGACCTGGGTTCAAATCCTGCTCACAGCAGTTAGTGGAATTTGAATTCAATAAAAACCTGGAATTAAAAGTCTGATGATGACCACAAAGCCATTTTTGATTGTTGTAAAAACCCATCAGGTTCACTAATGTCCTTTAGGGAAGGAAATCTGCCATCCTTACCTGGTCTGGCCTACATGTGGTTGACTCTGAACAAGGACAATTAGGGATGGGCAATAAATGCTGGCCTAGCCAGCAACTCCCACATCTCTTGAATAAATAAAAGAATATGAATGATCCCCTTTGAGAAAGATCAGAAATGTTAATCAAAGGTCATGTTAATTTGAATTTCCACATTAACTGCTATAAAACTTGCACATGGGAAAGCTCCTGACTGTAGACTTTCTATCTTATATTTCTTCTTGTAGAAAGCTATTGTGGACTTGTTCATGAATTTGCCAAGCTGAGCAGTTCATGGTATTAATATTGCCGACTGTCCTGATGTTTTTAAAAACTCCCTGGGCAGAATTCTCCGGCCGGTGAGCTGGGGAGGTTCCCCGCTCACCGAGGTGTAAAATGACGCAGGGTGACGTTGGGCGTGCGCCCTGACATCACCACACGTCATTTAGATTTTCAGTTCGGCGGGTGCTCAGCCGACTCAGCTGCGGGCCCGCCAAACTGTCAAAAGCCTATGAAGGCCTTTTAAATAGTAATTAATTCAATCAACTCAGCTGCCTGTCCAACCTTAAGGTTGGTGGGTGGGCAGGCGAAGAGCCCAGGCGGCCTTCGCATTTTTCATGGAATCTCATCCACGGACAGAAGTGTTTTAAAGTCTAATAAAAATGTTAACATTACTTCTTTGACATGTCCCAACTCATGTGACAGTGTCACAGGAGGGGACATGTTTTAAAAGTTTTTTTCCACCTCTATTTAAATTAACACGTCAAACTAACCTCCCTGAGGGACCTCTGTCCCTCAGGGAGATCTCTGCGCTCTTTTGCGTGCATGCGCGAAAGAACGCAGGGAACAACTCAGGGAACCACCGCCACCCGCCCTCCCCCTCCCCCCCCGCCCTCACAGGGAGCGCTCAGCGCTTCCGGGTGAGCATCACGCTGGGCGGGCCTTACTCGGCCTGCCCACTTAAATTGGTGGCGCAGCCCACATTGTGATGGCTCCCTGATGCAGTCCTGCCACTGGGGAAGTTTCCCAGTGTTGGGAATGGCAGTGGTTTGCTATCTGAAAGATTAATGGACAATTTAAGGGCAATTTTCCCTGGTCATCTGCATGTGGTCAATGGTGGAGCAGCCCCCGTCAGTTGAGGAGGCCACCAGCTGCATGGAGACTCCAAGGCACAGGGAGGGGGCTGCCAGCAGCCAATGGCATCCCTGCTGGTCCAACACTAATTCTGGAGGGGTTCCCCACCCTCCCTGTTCTCTGGGCCCTGCCTGCTTAAAAATTTATTTAATGCCCATCCTTCTGAGGGCGCCTCAAAATGGCAGCCCCCTCATGTTGTCCTTGGCACCTCAGCAGTGGCCAACTCTCTCAGGAGTGCTGCCAAGGCCACAGAGCTGCCAGGCCGCTGATGAGGCTGGAAATGTGGAATGCCCTCTCCACCGTCTTTAATTGGCCACCAACCCAGCACGCTGGCAATATCGCAGGGAGGTCCCACTTCTCGCCCGAGTGCTCTGGCCACCCAAAAACCACCCAGATAGGATCTCCACCACTTCGGCAGATTCTTGCTCCTAGTTTTAAAGACTAGTCAAAATCAAAACGGTTTGTCAACTCCAAGATGCTAGATGTCCAGATGTTACTAATGGGCTTTCAACACAGACTACACTTCAGGGGTACCTCAGTCAGCTGTGAAGTGCTTTGGGGCATCCTGAGGAAAGACAATTCTTCCTTTCTTTAATTGACACAACGATACATGTACTGGGCACTGAGGAATAGCAGAACAATTAGATGCCTTATCCGTAATGTCGAGTATATTATTATTATTGAATTTTCTAGTATTGTTACATCCTCATTACTTAAATACATTATCTTGGGGAACCATTGTAAGAGCAATGGAGGGTAACAAAGATCCAAAACTTGTGTAGTGTTTTTATTTAACTGTGCCTCTGCATCATGCAGAGTTTATGGGGTTTCACAACAATCAAATGCCTATTAGTTTAGTCCATCAGCTTGTCAGGCTGAATGACCCTGAAATGCCAGCTTATAGCAAATTTGCCCCTGAGTGCTATTATATTGTTTATCTAGAGCTCGGCAGAATTTTTTTCTGTATATGGCAAATGACGAGTGTGTTGACACTCAAAATACTTCCACCCACAGTGGGAGAAGGAGGGAGTTTATCAATCTGCCAACCCTTCCTTCACTCTCCAGGCCTACTGAGAGAGAAAACAAGTTCCTGTGCAAACGTGAGGGAATTTACCTGTGGTAAAGATGTCTCCGCCGAGGAAAGAGGCCAAAACATGATCAGGGCCATCTTAGAGACGCAGCCATGAAACTTTAGACGCATCTGATGCTGTGTCCGCCTTCAGCACCTCAGCCCTTCAGGAGCTGGTGCACAGCATCACTGGTCACAGATGCTGGTGTGATGGGGACCAGCCCCAACTTAAAGGTGCTGAGAGCACACAGTGAGTATGAGAGAACTCTGGTGCCTGCCCACAACACTCTGGCAGCAATGACGAGCACTGCCGAGGTGCAGGCATCAGTAATGTTTCCAGGGGGTGTGAGGCTGGACCATCACTGTGGTCTAAAGGCTGCACAGAGCACAGGGAAGAGGCCCTGGACTGAGATACCTGCCTTGTATCTTTTGCAGAAAGGCTTCACATCTGAGTGACAAGAACACTGCTCATCAGAACAAGTAGCAACAGTCAGGGAGACATTCTTAGGAGTTTATTGACAATAGTGAACAGTATATATAAATGATCAACACCCGTGGCCAGGCTGTGCAACTACTTTTACCTAACCCTGCTGCTATGTCTCGGTACTCCGCGGACATCCACAGTAGAGATGGAGGCAGCCTGCTGACTGTGATGCCCTGTCTGTGATGACTTTGGCAGGTGTCCTCTGGAGGGCAGGGACTTGGAGGGCCCCGGCCTGCTTTCAGGGTCCTGCTGTGTGGCAGTGGCACCCTCCTTGGCCTGTGGAGCTGGATCTGCACAGGTCACAGGAAGAGGGGTGTCAGATGGGCTGGTCACTCCCAGAGTCACCTGAATGGATGGCCATGGGGTGCGCACCTGCTGATCCTCCTACTTATGGGTGCCTGAGGACCCTGGCTGATTCCGTGAGCAGAAGGGATAGCTGGAGTAAGATCGAGCTGCCCAGCAACCCTCTCGCGTACACACCGTTGGAGGCCAACTATGGCATCAGCCATGGAGTTAAGCCCGTGCAGCAGTGCAGTAGTGACATCTTGGTCCAAGGTCTCCATGGCGGCCACCATCCTGCCAGAGTTGACCTCGGTGCGTTGCATTGCTGACGCTCTCACCTCAACCTGAAGACGGACGGACTCCTCCATCGTGCCTTGCAATCTGAGGAGTGCAGCAGACATCCCTTCCTGGTGTTCCCGAGCTTGCCTTTACAGCTCCAGCAATTGTGACATGACTAAGGTCAGAGGCTTGTCATCTAACTCGGACTCAACAACATTCTGGCTTCCAGCAGTCCTCCGAGTGCCGGGGACCTGGGAAGTCCCTGCCGCCGCCTTCTGTGGATCAGAAAGTGCGATGCGCTCACCAGATTATGATCCCCAGGCTACTCTAAAGCTGGGTCCCACTGAGATGTGTGTCTCTGTGCTGGTGGAGGGTGTGGGTGAACACTATGATGGGACTTCAGGGAGGGTGCCTACAGATTCCTCTTCAGAGGTTTCTTCGGGGCTTGATTGGAGGCCCTGGGTCATGGACTTTGTCGGCTGTTTGGCAGATGTGCCTGCGAAAGCAAGGAGAGATAATGAGTGCATAGAAGTGGCCTGTGAAAGAGGACACATCACTCACAGCATGGTTGTCTGATGGATGTTGCACTGCTGGATCCTCACTTGGTAGAGCAGCACTGATCTCACCATCAGCACAGGAACGGTCCTAGTCATCACCGGCCAGCTGGGTGGCTCTGTTTTCGAATTCTATCAGAACTTTGAATTCTGGCATCCCTCCACATGTCTGCGACCTTTCCCTCCTGTTGTGAGCCAGTTTGTCCTGAATGGATAGAGATGGGGAGAGTGTATCAGGACTCCTGCTGGGCCAGTTGATAAGGATGCCTGGCCTGTGTGGGTGGTGAGTGGTTCCATGGACAGGATGAGGACAATGATGGTGTGTGTGAGAGAGTGAATGATGATGTCCCTTGCACTGGCAGTGAGTGAGGTCCCTGTGGATGTGTGATGGGTTTGTGAGTGTGTGAGTTGGGAGTGATGAAAAGAGCGACTTACCCTGGCGGAATGGAGATCATTCATCCTTTTGCGGCACTGGGTGGCTGTCCTCCTCTGCAGGTCCTTTGCACTGACCACCATTGCCACCGCCCCCCAAGCCGGGTTGGTGACATTGCTGCCCATCCTACAGCCAGGGCGGGGGTAGACCACGTCCTGGTGGGCCTCCACGACATCAGCAGTCGCTCGAGGGACCCATCGTTGAAGTGGGGGGGCTGCAGTCTTTTTCCCTTTGTTGGCCATGTCTCCTGGGCAGCGGTGGTGAGCTGGTGGTGATGAGCGTTTTGATGGCGGCTGCCTTTTAAAGATGGCGGCCGGCATGATGCAACAGCGGGGTGATGGCGAGTGGCCGGATGAAACCCCGCCCGCCATGGAAACGGTGTGTTTCGCGGGAGTGCATATATAATGAGGTGGACTCGGGACGATACAGAGTGAAAACCCGCCATTTTCATCAGCAGGTAGAACTCCACTTTACCTGCCCGCTACCGCACTTAGTGCAATTCTGGGCAAATTCAGCCCAATGTATGTGAGCAGATATTGTGCCTTTGCTGTGCTTAACCTGAGTTCATTGCAATGGATCAAAATATGAGCCAAGTTGGGAGGGAATTCTTAACTATCTCCCTGCCCATGTTTCTGGGAGAAGGGTGGGGAAATACTAAAATTTTAAAAGTCTGAAAGCACACCTTAACGCGCTTTGTTTTTTTGGAGATGGGTTGGAGATGAAGAGTGGTGGATGATTAACCAGCTCTTGAGAGGCAGCTCAGTTAATTAAAGATGATTTCATTTTTAATTTTTAGCAGACTTTAAGGGCCCAATTTTTACTCAATACGTTCTGAATGAATTAAACCCCACCCTTTGCTTTCTGGCCCCTCAAGCAAACTGGCGAGGGGGGCAATGAACCCTGCAAGGGTAAGGGGCATGGTGTAGTCACTGCAAAGTGGCACTCATGATGGCATCAAGCCATGTGAATGTGGGACTCGAGGTACATCAGGCAGAAGTTTGGGTTCTAGGCCTCAGTGCCAGATGGAATATGTGGGCTGAATGTGTGGGTGCCAGTTCATGCTGGGGAAGATATACCAGTTGCACGAGTTGGAGAGTACACGTGATGAACACTTACTAGGGGAGTGATATTAACTGTCACAGGTCTGAATGCTGTTAAAGGGGATTTCTGTCCATTGACATGATGCTAAATCCTTTTGCCTACCTGCAGGATAAAAGAGTATATAATGTCAGGGAGCAACTGAAAACTGGTATCTGTATCCCTGACATTTTGATTCATGCTGAGGAGAAGGTGGTTGAACTGGCCGGGGAGTAGGGCGGACGCTCAGTTGAGGATGGTGAGGCCAGAATGTCAAGACAAGAGTGAGGGTGTCTTCAACCTGGTGTTGAGTATTGGGCAGACAGGAGACCTGTGCATCACTGCACTGGGAAAAGGAATTGTGCATCATCTCCAATACAGGTCCCTGCTGCAAGGAGACACGTCACCCACAGCCTGCAGCAAAACAGCACTCCTCCTCTGAGGATTGTCACAAAAGTATAATAATTTTCATAATTTTTTTGGTTTATTGTGAAGTAAGTTTATGCGGGTAAGTATAGTTGGGTCTGTCTGCTGGGTCATGCTAATGAGTAAACATGGATGCTGGCTTAGCATGTAAGATGTGAAGGGAATTTGCATTTTTAGATAAGTGAGGGGAGATTTGGATCTCAACGGGATCTTGATCTATTTACAACTAACCAGATAAGCAAGGCTAAGGAATGTGTTTATTTTTCCCAAAGGTTACTGGCAATTTAGTCACCATGAAAGGTTTTATATTATGAGGAAGATACAGTTTCAAAGACATATGGACAATAGAATTTACATATTAAAAAGACAGAAACATATATAAAGGAGAATGAAATGTTATGTGTCAGAAGGCCATGTAAGATCTAACAGGAGTATGTGATATAGCCTTAATGAAGCCTCCAATGTTTGTGCATAAGTCTGCTATCTAACGAAATTGAAGCTGGAGAAAAGCCATTTGGAATTCCACTGTCCAGGGTATTGTGTTAAATTTCTGAGTTTGTTTTAAATCTGAAATCCATTTTTGGACTGTTGCCTTAAAGGGAGTGTAACCAGGAGTCAGGTTAATTAGGGGCAGGATTTGAGAGTGCACTCTTTCATGGATGCACACGAAAGAGCACATTCATCTCCCTGAGGCTAAGTGCTGCCTCAGGGAGATCAGCTGTTCTGTGACAAATATTAAAAATGGAAAAAAAAAATTCCTGACATGTTCCCTCATGTGACACTGTCACATGAGTTGGGACATGTCCATAATTTTTACAAAAACTTTAATAAAATTTTTAAAAACCTACATGAAACTTCATCCCGCCTGTGAATGAGGTTTCATGCTTTTTTAAATTCCTGCTGGGGCTCCTGGCCTGCCCGCCAACCTTAAGATTGGCCGGGCAGGTCCATTAATTAGCTAAATGACTCTGTCAATAGCCTCAATTGGCCATTGATAGGTCGGTGTGCGCACAGCTGATTTTGCTGCGCCCCCACCTACCGGAAATTTAAATGGGGTGGGATGATGTTGGGATTTCTGCCCAATCACCGTGCGTCATTTTATGCGTCGGCAAGCAGGCCCCGCCCCCCCACTCACCGAAGGGAAACTCCTGCTCTAGGAATTTTAAGAATGATTACAGTAGTAATTGTCGTCTTTTGTATGTGCTTGACATCTTTTATTTTGTTATTAATGTTTTAATTTAATTTTTAAAATTCTCTAAAGGTCTTAATACTTCTGAATTCAGTGCATGCATCTCATAATAAATAGAAATTGCAAAACTGTTGTGATAGTGCGACCAAATTTCCCTTGTGGACTTGGCTTGCCTGGCACGTCATAACAGGATGATGACACAGGACAATCAGAGGATGAACCATCACACCATTCTCCTGCACCAACCACCACATCAGAGACTGAACCCTTGGTGAGAATACATTTGCAATTAGGCTTGAGGTCACAATCTGGTGAACACATCACAGACATATCACAGCAGCTGATGAAGGATGTGACAGCCAAGGTCTCTGACAGTTGGAGGACTGTTGGAGATCAAGCCCATGCTGAGCCCCATGCAGGTGACATGCCTATGAAAATGGCTGTAAGATGCATAGACAGGCAGGGAAGTACCTGGCAGAGATGTCAGAGGTTATGCCTTGAGCGAAAGGTGGGTGTGTCCATCCGAGCCATGAGTTCTATCATGTCTCCAGCATGTGAGCATGTGGCTTTCGCCATGGAGAGGCTGATGACTGCCATGGAGATCCAGGTTCAGCAGAACACTCAGTGACTGCTGGACATGTGCTCGGACCAATATTCCATCACTTTGGCCATGAACTCTATACAGCAGAGGCTGGGCGAGAGGCGGAATGAGGCACCTTGATTTCCTTGAAGTTAGGGAGATGCCATCACACACCAACAGGGGGAGGAATGCCAGAAAGCCTCCCTGGGGGCTTCATCTCAGGGTGCTCCAAGGGTGTGCCGCCGATCCTTCTCTCCCCTGCTAGTGACCCCATCGCCTTCAGTAGGTGAGGCCGGAGAGGATGAAACTGCACTTGTGCAGGAGATTCTCAGCATGCTGGAGCCTTCTAGGACTTGGAGTACCAAAGGACGGCTGCCAAGGTCGCCTCAATCTCAACTGCTGGGCAGGAGGGGAATTTGTAGATGTCTCAGGTTCACCAGTCTGGCCGTCATCTGGATCACTCGATGAACGCAGCATCCCTGGTTTGTTCAGCTGGGTAGATGACTGCTTCAACTGTTTGCTCAGTCAAGGCAATGGAGCATAGCACACAGCGATCTGCCTCCACTCCAGCTGTGGATGTCGTTGCACTAAGGTATAGTGTTAGGGAAGATAAGCTGAAAAATTTCTAATAGCACAAATGTGGCATGGGTGTCCAATCATTCTATGACATTGTAAGTTTATGTGTAAATGTCTAGTTTCAAGCTCTTTATTCATGTGTTTTGAATGTCATGTTATTGGGGCTTTTGAAACCTGTTAGGGATTTTTATGGACTTGGCACTTCATTGAAACTCGATGATGGCTGATGTGGTGGCTATGGACACACGTTTATTGGTGAGCATTGGAATTTGTGACAAATCTGAGCCTCTTGACATTTGGTGGTTGCTATGTTTGTCAGCCTTTGTTAGGTTGAGGTTTTGGAACATCGCTGGCAAGCCAGCATATGTTGGTTACCTCCTTATCACCCATCGGAAGATGTTGTTACAGCAGTGTCGGCAACTAAGGTCATCCTTATTTTGCAGGTGAACACATAGAATTCTTAGCCAGGCCTTGTCAGGATTGCAGTGTGTGTGAGACTGTGCCACGTGTGACTTCCTTCCAAGTCAGAAGCGTGTGCAACTTTGATGGGGACATGCATATGGGCTTGTTGATGCCAAGGGCCTGTAACCTTTTCTCTTCTAGGAGCCAGAGGCTGTGAGCCTCTAGGCTGTTCTGGGGGGGCGTGTGCTGGATGTGGTGACAGTTCCACAGCAACATTTCTTGAGGCGGAAATCAAGGGTTCTTCCTGGGGTCTCACTCTGGCTAAAATCAGGATGCAGTGAGGGCCTCATGGGCCTGTCTAGGGTGTTGCTCCATTGTCCAGGCATTTGTAACTGGAGCAGCATGATGCATCACCTCAGAGTCTT
Organism: Cetorhinus maximus; assembly: GCF_964194155.1. Lineage (NCBI taxonomy): Eukaryota > Metazoa > Chordata > Chondrichthyes > Lamniformes > Cetorhinidae > Cetorhinus > Cetorhinus maximus. Next base: position 90,529,477 of record NC_135895.1, on the reverse strand, counting down.
CTGATTCTTCCCCATCATCCTTGTTTGAGGATGAATCTGACTCCTCCATCTGCTTGCCTGGCAATTCTTCACCTCTGTGCTATGTTAGGTTGTGCAGGGCTCAGCAGACCATACCGAAACTGGAGACTCTCGCTGGTGCAGGAGTGGTCCAGGCAGCGGGACCTCATCTTCAGCAGTTGAATGGTCTGTTCTATTGTTGCCTTGTTGAGGTATGGACAGCATATCCTCTGCTGCGCTTTGTGGGTTCTGCACAGTTGCCATGAGCTGTGCCTTCTGTGGATATCCCCTGTCACCCAGAAGCCATTCCTGCAGTTGCTGAGGCAGGAGTAAAGAATTGTGGCACCTGAGAGGGAGCGAGGATGTAAGAGTCACAAGAGCTGCCCGGGGAGCGAGCAGACACCTGCAGGATTTGTTTGCGGTGATCACACTCGAGCTGCACATTGAGGGAATGGAACCTCCTGTTGCTGGCTGTTCCCAGGGAGCTCTCAGGGCCGTGTTATGATAATGTTATACCTTGGGCTTACTTACTGTACAAGACACAAGGCACCAAGCGCTTATAAGAGATTGGGTAAACATGTTGTGGGTCCATTTACTAAGAGTAGGCACTTGAGAACAGTTATACATAGGTATAAAGCTTGCAGACATCAGAGCTGTGTGTGTGTGCTCTGCTCAAAGCAAAGTGGAACTAAGACTGGATCACATGACACATTTCCCTTTGATTGATGTCATGCTGATATCCCTTAAAGGCATATTATAACACTCAGCACCACATAAAAACATGTATGCAATCAATTGCCCCTCGTACCTGTGGAAAATATGGAGCTGAATCCAACAGCTCTGGCTGCCTGGCTCTCAGGGTCTGTGGTGAATCTCACAAAATCATTGGCCCTTTTGAACATGGTGTTAGTGAACTCCTTATGCAGATGTATGTGGTTGACTAGGAGATGCCACACGTGACCCTGTGGAGCCTTGGAATGACCCAGTGGCACAGAAGTTCAAGGCTGTGGTGACTTTCAAGGCTACTGGCATTGGATTGCCTCCCATTGCACTGAGCTGTAGGTCTTCCTGCAGGAGCTAACAGAGGTCAGTGACTTACTGCCTTGACATCCTCAGCCATCTCCAACATTGGTCAAGGTGATGTGAGAGTGACTGTCCTTGACAACAAGACAGCATTTGATTGAGTTAGGCATCAAGGAGCCCTAGCAAAACTGGGGTCAATGGGAGTCAGGGGGAAAACTCTCTGCTGGTTGGAGTCATACCTAGCACAAAGGAAGATGGTTCCTTTGTTGGGATGATTATTGGAGGTCAATCATCTCAGTTCCAGAACATTATTGCAGGAGTTCCTCAGGGTAGCGTCCTTGGTCCAACCATCTTCAGCTGCTTCATCAATGACCTTCATTCCATCATAAGGTCAGAAGTGGGGATGTTCACTGATGATTGCACAATGTTCAGCACCATTTGTGACTCCTCAAATACTGAAGCAGTCTATGTCCAAATGCAACAAGACGTGGACAATATCCAGGCTTGTGCTGATAAGTGGCAAGTAACATTCACACCACACAAGTGCCAGGCAATGACCATCTCCAACAAGAGAGAATCTAACCATCGCCCCTTGACATTCAATGGCATTACCGTTGCTGAATCCCCCACTATCAACATCCTGGGGGTTACCATTGACCAGAAACTGAACAGGACTAGCCAAATAAATACTGTGGCTACAAGAGCAGGTCAGAGGCTAGGAATCCTGCAGCAAGTAACTCACCTCCTGACTCCCCAAAGCCTGTCCACCATTTATAAGGCATAAGTCAGGAGGTATGGGAGGGGAAGGATCCAGTTGTCATTCTCCACTTGCCTGGATGAATGCAGCTCCAACAACACTCAAGAAGCTTGACAGCATCTGGGACAAAGCAGCCCGTTTGATTGGAACTCCATCCACAAACATTCACTTTCTCCACCACCGACGCACAGTGGCAGCAGTGTGTACCATCTACAAGACGCACTGCAGGAGCTCACCAAGGCTCCTCAGACAGCACCAAGGTGATCCAGAGCAAACACATCTGTCGTCAGTGTTTGCAATTCGAGGAACTTCAGATCGGAGTTAAGGAGCTGGAGTCCGAGCTGCAGAAATTGCACCACATCAGGGAGGGGGAAAGTTACCTGACACTTTGCTCCAGGAGGCGGTCACACCCCACAGGTTAGATAATTCGAATTTGGTCTGTGATCAGGGACAGGAGGGTATGACTACAGGTGAAGCAGGTTTGGGGACCCAGGGGGTAGCGTTTGAGAAGCCTCGGCCCCTGCAACTGTTCAACAGCTACGAGGTTCTTGCAAGCTGTGTGGATGAGGGCGGGAACTGCAGAGAGGATGAGCGAACTGACCTCGGTGCCGTGGTACAGAGCGCCATTGAAGTAGGGGGAGGAAATAGGAACGTAGTAGTGGCAGGGGACAGTATAATTAGGGGAATAGATACTGTCCTCTACAGCCATGAGCGTGAGTCCCGTTGCTGTGTTGCCTGCCCGGTGCCAGGGTTAAGGTAATCTCCCCAGGGCTGGAGAGGAACTTGGAGTGGGAGGGGATTAGTACCAATGACATTGATAGGACTAGAAAGGAGGTTCAGCTGAAAGAATTTGAACAGTTCAAATTACCTCCAAGGTAATAATCTCAGGATTACTACCTGAACCATGGGAAAACTGGCATAGGGTAAATAAAGTCACGGAGTTAAATGTGTGGCTCAGAGATTGGTGTGGGAGGAATCGGTTTCAGTTCATGGGGCACTGGCACCAGTATTGGGGTAGAAGGGAGCTGTTCTGGTCATACAGGCTTCGCTTGAACCGTGCTGGGGCCAGTGTCCTGGCAAACCGAATAACTAGGGCTGTAGAGAGGGCTTTAAACTAAATGGTTGGTGGGGGTGGTATAGGGTCCTGCAGAGAGGATACGTAGGCTAACAAAGCAAAAGGATATGGTGGCATTGCAGGGTTGCTACTTAGGTATTGATACCCAGAGTGTGACAGGAAGGAACAGAGTACAAACATAAAAAAAAGCAGCAAATAGGGTCAAAGGGGGAAAAATGGTAAAAAGGCAAAATTAATAGCTCTTTACTTAAATGCGCATAGTATTTGGAACAAAATAAATGAATTAGCAGCACAAATGGAGGTTAATGGGTATGATCTTATAGCTATTACGGAGAAATGGTTACAAGGAGATCAAAGCTGGGAACTAAATATTCAGGGGTATGTGACTTTTTGAAAGGACAGACAGGATTGAAAGGATGGTGGGATAGCTTTGTTAGTATGAGATGGATCTTGGATCAGAAGGGGTAGAATCCAAATGGGTGGAGGTAAGAAATAACAAGGGGAAGAAGACGCTGGTGGGGGCAGTCTATAGACCCCCTAACAGTAGCTATACTGTATGACTGAGAATTAGTCAGGAAATAATGAGGGTATGTGAAAAAGGCAGCACATTAATCATGGGTGACTTTAATCTTCACGTAGATTGGGAAGATCAAATTGGCAGGGGTAGCCACGCACAAGAATTCATAGAGTGTATTCAGGACAGTTTCCTAGAACAATATGTTATGGATCCAACCAGGGATCAGGCTATTTTGGATCTCGTAATGTGTCATGAGGGAGGTGTAATAAATGATCTCAGAATAAAAGATCCATTAGGAAACAGTGACCATAACATGGTAGAATTTAGCATTCAGTTAGAGTGAGAAACTTGGGTTGGAAACAACTGTGCTAAACTCAAATAAGGGTAATTACAAAGGAATGAAGGCAGAGTTGGCTGGAGTGGACTGGGAAAGGTGTTTAGCAGAGAAGACGGTTGATGAACAATGGCAGATGTTTAAGAAAATAGTTCATGACTCTCAACAAAGATATATCCCAGTGAGAAAGAAGGATTCTAGGAAGTGGATAAACCAACCATGGTTAACCAAGCAAGTTAATGATAGTGACAAATTGAAAGAAAAAACATACAATGTTACAAAGATTAGTGGTAAGCCAGGGGATTGGGAAAGTTTTAAAAACCAACAAAAGATGACCAAGAAAAAATAAAGAGGGAGAAAATAAACTTTGAGAGTAAACTAGCAAGTAATATAAAAATGGACAGTAAGAGCTTCTTAAAATATATAAAAAGGAAGAGAGAGGCCAAAGTGAACATAGGCCCCTTAGAGAATGAGGCTGGGGAAATAATAATGGGGAACCAGGAAATGGCAGAGGAGTTGAATAAATATTTTGCATCAGTCTTCACGGTAGAAGGCACTAATAGTATTCCAACTACAGTAAATAGTCAAGGGACAAAAGGTGTAGGGGGAGGGGGTTGGGGTGGCAGGAAATGAATACAATAACTATCATGAGAGAAAAAGTACTAGGGAAACTAATGGGGCTAAAGGCCAATAAGACCCCTGGACCTGATGGGTTGCATCCTAGGATATTAAAGGAAGTAGCTACACAAATAGTGGATGCACTGGTAGTAATCTTCCAAGAATCCTTAGATTCTGGAGAAGTCCCTGAAGATTGGAAAACTGCCAATTCTAACGCCCTTATTCAAAAAGGGAGGGAGACAAAAAACAGGTAACTATAGGCCAGTTAGCTTAACATCTGTCACTGGGAAAATGTTGGAGTCTATTATAAAGGATGCAATAGCAGAGCATTTAGAAATGCATAATATAATCAAGCAGAGTCAGCATGGTTTCATGAAGGGGAAATCATGCCTAACAAATTTATTAGAATTCTTTGAGGAGGTATCAAGCAGGATAGATAAAGGGGAACCAGTAGATGTAATATATTTGGATTTCCAAAAGGCGTTTGATAAGGGACAGCCAATAAAGCTACTTAATAAGTTAAGAGCCCATGGTGTTGGGGGTAGTTCATTAGCATGGATAAAGGATTGGCTAACTAATAGAAGACAGAAAGTTGGGATAAAGGGTGGGGGCCATTTTTGGGATGGCACCCTGTAACTAGTGGAGTGCCACAGGGATCAGTGCTGGGGCCACAATTATTTACAATATATATTAATGACTTAGATGAAGGAAGTGAATGTACTCTCGCCAAGTATGTTGGTGATACAAAAATAGGTGGGAAGGCAAGTGGTGAGGGTGACACAAGGAGTCTACAGAGGGATATAGACAGGTTAAGTGAGTGGACAAAAAAGCGGCAGATGGAATATAATGTGGGAAAATGTGAGGTTATGTACTTTGGCAGGAAGAATAGAGGAGCTGAATATTATTTACATGGAGAAAGACTGCAGAAAGCTACAGCACAGAGGGATTTGGGAGTCCTCATGCATGAATCCCAAAAAGCTAACATACAAGTTCAGCAGGTAATAGGGAAGGCAAATGGAATGTTGGTCTTTATTGCAGAGGGAATGGAATATAACAATAGGGAGGTCTTGCTAAAACTATACAAGGCACTAGGCTAGGCCACACCTAGAATACTGTGAACACTTTTGGGTCCCCATATCTAAGGAAAGATATACTGGCATTGGAGGCAGTCCAGAGAAGGTTCACGAGGTTGATTCCAGGTGTGGAGGGATTTTCTTATGAAGAGAGGTTGAGTAGTTTGGGCCTCATTGAAGTTTAGAAGAATGAGAGGTGACCTTATTGAAACATATAAGGTTCTTAGGGGGCTTGAAAGGGTAGATGCTGAGAGGTTGTTTCTCTTTGTAGGAGAGTGTAGGACCAGAGGGCATAATCTCAGAGTAAGGGGTCGCCCATTTAAAACAGAGATGAGGAATTTCTTCTCTCAGAGGGTAGTGAATTTGTGGAATGCTTTACCGCAGAGAGCTGTAGAGGCTTGGTTGTTAAGTATTTTCAAGGCTGAGATAGACAGATTTTTAATTCGTAAGGGAACCAGGGGTAATGGGGAAAAGACAAGAAAGTGGAGTTGAGGATTATCAGATCTGCCATGATCTCGTTGAATGGCGAAGACTTGATGGGCCGAATGGCCTACTTCTGCTCCTAGGTCTTATGGCCTTATGTTCACCTTCCAAACCCACGACTACTACCATCTAGAAGGACAAGGGAACACACCACCTGGAAGGTCCCCCCAAGCCACTCACCATTCTGGCTTGGAAATATATCACTGTCGCTGGGTCAAAATCCTGGAACTCCCTCCCTATCAGCACTGTGGGTGTACCTACATGAGATGGACTACAGCAGTTCAAGAAGGCAGCTCACCACCAACACCTTCTCAAGGGCAATTAGGGATGAGTAATAAATTCTGGCCTCGCCAGCAACGACCACATCCCATGAATTAATTTTTTCAAATTTGCCTCTTCGACATTTCCAGATAGTTACACTGTGTATGATATATTGTTCGGCGTTGCACTGGGTCCTGGTTTCTGGCACACTAAACTGTCTGACCCTCTACTCCTGCCCCTTGTTGTCCTTCTAGCCATTGCTGCACCTCACCCTGTGTTATCCTTTGCTGGGTCCTCTCCTCCTCCTCCACCGCAGCATCGGAAATCACTGGTGGCACAAGACCCATCTTGCGTGAAGTGAATATAGACAGAAGGCAGCAATGACCTGTTAGCACAGCCTATTTAGCCCTCCTACCTGACTTGATGACTGTGGACCAATGGGGAGCCCACTGCCCTATTAATAATACCCTGGTCTTCACTCGCCTTACCATGGCCAACTCTGTCCTTGACCTAGTCTATGGCCATCTCTTCTAGCTATCACAGCCATGTCCCTGGATACTCCCTCTCTGACACTGGAGCTAAGTCACCTTTAACCTTCCCTCCATTACCCTCACCCCTCCCTCCATCACCCTAGCCCTGACTTCTGTGACTCTCGAGCCACCCACCATCACACCTCAAACCAGAGCTGCTCGCTGCCAACATTGAGCTGCCTCCCAGCACCCTGGAGCTCTCCCCTTCACCCAACCAGCCGTCCATCATCCCTGGTCCTCCGTCTATCACCCTTGACCTGCCCTTGGTTACCCTCGACTCTCCCAACCTCACCATTGACCAGCCCTCAATGACCCTTAATCTCCCCTCTTCCTTCAGTAGAGATTGACCCTCCCTCTGTGGTTCAGCTCCCTCCCTCTCTCTCCCACAACCATTCTTACAACGCAACTTTCCTCCCTCAGACAGACATGCTCTGATCTTCCTGGACAGCTGCTACCCAAGCTGAATGCAACAGCTTAGCCTCCTCTCCCATGCTCCAACGGAGCTCCCCATACAAGAAAAGCTGTTTTTACTCGCTCCAAATCCATCAGGAAGACTACCTCGCCTGCTGCACACCACCCTTAACCAGCCATGAATCTGAGGGCACATGTTTCTCATTTACTGCCAACTTAATCACAAAGGTACAATTTAATCTGGCAACCATGTGTTTTAGTGAGTAAGCATGACATGGTAATGCATTAAAAATAGGCTCCTGTCGCTTGCCGTCAGGAGCCCACGATCCGACTTTAATCTGGCGCCAACTTACTTCCCAACTTTCATCCTGTGGCCGAGAAGCTGAGGTGAGATTCACAAGATTCTGCCCATTGACATTACTCCCCTCCCCTCCCCCCCACCCAGCCCCCACTCCAAATACCGGGGCCAAGGTTTCTGCCAGCAGCTTTTAGAAATTAGGTCTTCTTTTCAAGTGGACTTGAGGAGTGAGATTGTACAATGTTATTGCAAAACCGTTTGCACATGCACATAAAGTTCTTGTACATTTGTCTTAGTTGAATACAAGTGACCTTGTACTGATGGGAGAGACAATGCTGCGTGGGGGAGAGGAATGCGGGGACAGATGGTGAAATAATACATTCTTCTCTCATTGTTGACAACTTCTGCAAGGCTGCAGGATGGCCTGATTGGCAGTCATCGAAACAGGAAAAACCCAACCCCTTCCTCTCTGTGAATGTGCCTCCATGGGCCTGAAGTCAATACTGATTAAATTACATTTGGGTAACAACAACCGCAATTCGATATATAGAAGAAGCAGGAACTTGATTTATGTAGCACCTTTCACAATCTCATCCAAAGCACTTTGTGGCCAATGAAGTGCTTATTGAAAGTAGGAAATGCAGCAGCCAACTTGCACACAGCAAACTCCCACAGTCAGTAATGATAATTTGTTTTATTGATGTTGGTGGAGGGATTAATATGGGCCAGGATGAATGCCCTACACTTCTTTGTTTAATGGTATTGGATCTTTTATGTCCGCCTTATAGAGCAGACGCGCCTAGATTTAATATTTCATCTGAAATACAGCCCCTCCGAGACACTCGCCCAGTACTTCATTGGAGTGTCAGCCTAGATTTTTGTGCTCAAATCTCTGGAGTGGGCATTGAACCTACAGCCTTTTGACCCAGGAGCAATAGTGCGACTAACTAAGCCATGTCTGACACATAGGCCTGGATTTTCATCCTCAAGCTGGGTAGCGGGAGTTGGGGAAATTCCTGGCTTGGCTCTCCCACCTCAGGAGAAAGGTGGCATCTTCATTGCCGGAGGCCAGGTCTGGGCTGGAGTCGGCCAGCTGACCCAGGCAGAACTGCAGAGGCAGCCACAGGGGCTGCCGGGTGCGGAGGGGGGCTGTTTAAAAGGCCTGCCTCAGTGCTGTGGGACTTTGTCCCAGTGAAAAAGAAAACACAAAGGTCCTCACCCCCTTCACATGCCACCTCAATACCTCCACCCACCATGTCCCCCATCCCAAGTTCTGCCCTTCCACCCACTCCCTCAGGCTCATCATATCCCGTGTGCCAAGCTCCACCCATGTCCCCTCAGGCCCAGCTCTGCCCTTCCACCCAGCCCCTCAACATTCCTGTGAAGTACCTTGGGATGTTTTACTACAGTAAAGACACTATGTAACCTAGATTTAACATGTCATCTGAAAGCCAACACCTCTGGGATACTCGTTCAATGCTTCGGCCTGGATTTTTGTGCTCAAATCACTGGAGTGGAATTGAACCTACAGCCTTTTGACCCAGGAGCAATAGTGCTACTAACTAAGCCATGTCTGATATATAGGGCCTTATTGCCTTTACTGTAGTAAAACATCCCAAGGCACTTCACAGGAGTGATGTCAGACAAAATTCAACATTGCTTGGTCAAAGAAGTTGATTTTAGCGAGTGTATTAAAGGAGGAGAGAGAGGTGGAGAGGTGTAGGAAAGGAATTCCTGAACTTAGGACTGAGGCAGCTGAAGGCACGGCCGCGAATGGCGAAGTGATTAAAATCAGGGATACACAACGGGGCAGAGTTAGAGGGGTACAGAGATCCCAAAGCGTTGTAGAACTGATGGAGGTTACAGAGATCTCACAAGGTAAACCAATAAATCCTATGTTGACACAAAATGGGTCATTATTTTGTTCTGTTATGTCTATTTTTCCTTACAAATAATTTAATTCAAGGGGTTAGAGTACAGGAATTTTCATTTGGTTCAATAATTGCAAACAATGTGGCAAGGCAGGAATGTTACCCAGCTGACTGTGGGCTCTGTGCAACCCCACCAACATTGGCAAGGTCAATCTGGGTGAATTCCTGGCATTGCCAGCACCTCTGATTGGGAAGACATTGGTTTGTGAGTGGGAATGACTTTCTGCTGCCAGGATATAAATATTTGCAGGGGCTTATAGGACCAGGATTCATATACAGAGGACAAAAGATGAAAAATCCATTATTTTAACTCTGCCTAGAACACGATTTTGCATTTTGTGTCGGGACTCCAACATTGGGGTCAAATGAGGGTCCTGACCCCGCATTTTAGGGGAAAACTGTCACCCGGCAGTGATTTCTCCTGCATTGGCCAATTGGTGGCCACAAGATGCACTGGCCATCCAACTCAGGATGGTAGGTGGGTATGTAAAGTTAGAGGGCCATTAGGCGGCTCTCCAGCATGGGAGATGTTGCATCCTGCTGTTGCAGTTAAGGGAAAGAGAGAGAGGGCGCCCCCATCTTGAGGCACCACCTCAGCCACTTCAAAAAAATCTAAAATACAAAATGGCCAAGCTGCCAAGCCACCATTGTGGGGGGAAAACCCCTCCACAGGGCAGCTTGTGGGCACAGCTGGAGCCAGGTCAGTCAGTGTCCGTCTGGAGTGTTGCCCCCTCCGAGACTGTTGCCTAGAGATTGATGCCGTGTCGCGGTTGCCATGGAGAGCCTACAGGCAGACCAGAAAATTCCAGTCAGTTTTTTAAAATTCATTCACGGGATGTGGGTGTCGCAGGCTGGGCCAGCATTTTATTGCCCATCCCTAGTTGTCATTGAGAAGGTGGTGGTGAGCTGCCTTCTTGAACCGCTGCAGTCCACATGGTGTAGGTACACCCACTGTGCTGTCAGAGAGGTAGTTCCAGGATTTTGACCCAGCAACAGTGAAGGAGCGGTGATATATTTCCAAGTCAGGATGGTGAGTGACTTGGAGGGAAACTTGCAGGTTCCCATCTATCTGCTGCCCTTATCCTTCTCGCTGCTGGTGGTCGTGGGTTTGAGAAGGTGTTGCCGAAGGAGCCTTGGTGAATTCTGTGTCTGATAATTGGCTTTACTTGGCCTTTTACTCATTTCAATTGTTACCTACTGCTTGTGGGCTGGTAGCCCTTCTGCCCCCAATCCAACTTCCGGGAAAATGGCTTGATGGCGAGTTGGTGTGCCAAACAAACAAGCGGGTCGGCGACGCACAATTATCCGCTCGCCCGCCTTTGTTCTCGCCCTGTATCGGGGTGCAAAACCTGCCCTTAGTTTCTCAAATATATGTGTAACACAATCAGGTAGCTGTGAAGGAGTGAGATTCAGGCAAGGATGAATAAGAATGATTGTAGTAAAGTAGAGCTTATACTTCCTTTGGCATAATATGATAATGAAATTGTCAGGGGTTATATTGCCTAGCGTTTAGAAGAATGAGAGGTGATCTTATTGAAATGTAGAAAATTCTTAACGGTCTCCACAGAATAGATGCTGGAAGGATGTTTCCCTGGGTTGAGGAGTCTAGAGATAGGGGTCACAGACTCAGGATAAGTGGTCAGCCATTTAAAACTGAACTGAGGAGAAATTTCTTCACTTAAAACTTGCAAACTTTTGCCACTCATTACCCCAGAGAGCTGTGAACCTTCAGTGAAGTGTATTCAGGGCATAGGTTGAAAGATTTTTGAATACTAAGGAAACCAAGGCACAAGGAGATAGTGCAGAAAGATGTAGCTGAGCTAATAGGTCAGACATGGGCCTGAATTTTCAGCTCTGTGGGCGGGTGGAATCAGTGGGCCCGGGAGCAGTTGGGAAACGGACCGCCAACCGTGATTTCACGCTGGCTGGCCAATTAATGGCCGGCTAGCGTAAAGCACACGCCGATACGATCAGCGCTGCCTGGGTTGGGGGTGGGAGGATGGCAAGCGCTGGAGTCAGCGTGGGTGTGGGGGGAGTGCGGAATGAAAGCTCCCTGAAGGCAGAGAGCTGCCTCAGGGAGCTGAAGAATTTAAATACAAAAAATAAGGATTTTAAAAACTGGGAAAAAATGCCCACACGTCAGAAATAGTCACCTGAACACATGCAACATGAAAATTTTTGTCCAAACAGTTTTATTTTATTTTATGACGGAAACCTCTTCCCACCCTTGGATGAGGCTTCCTGAAAAATGCATAGGCCGCCCAGCTGATTCGCTTGCCCGCCAACCGTAAGATTGGACGGGCAGTGAAAAATCCCAGTTAATTGCACCGCTAATGGGCTGACTAGCCCTCTTAATTGTCTGCAGGCGCGCTCCCGAGTTTAGCGTGTGCCTGCCGACCGAAATATCGCGTGAGTGTGCGATGACGTCGGGGCGCTTGCCTGATGTCGCCGCGTGCTATTTTACACTCGAGGATCAAAGGTGCACGCCCGCACGCCAAGCCAAAAATTCTGCCCATGATACCTGACTAAATGGCGGAGATGTCTCGAGCAGCTCAAACCCTACTCCTCCTCTTCCTTCTTACATTCTTATGAGTGACATTACTCGCAATGTTTCCTTGAGCTAATAAAATGAAATTCAGAGAGAATTCTACCCCTCCTTGATTGAAAGGAACACTGCAATTGTTTTAAATTGAATATACCATGGTCAGCCATAAAAACTAGCTACTCATGAGGCTGATTATAACTTCCTTGTGAATCATTCCATCAGTTTCACTGTAGCAGTTCTTTATTTCAGTCTTACTGTTGCTTATAAGACATACTGGAGATAAAAAAAATGAAAGAAGGCAAACATTGCATGGGAGTGGGCGGAGAGCTATGGAGAGGGCTTAAATGGGTCTTCAATTATTTGAAATGGGCTCCTTTTTTTATTCTTTCATGGGACGTGAGTGTCGCTGGCTAGGCCAGCACTTGCTGCCCATCCCTAATTGCCCTTGAGAAGATGGTGGTGAGCTGCCTTCTTGAACCGCTGCAGTCCATGTGGTGTAGGCCCACCCACAGTGTTTTGAGGGAGGGAGTTCCAGGATTTTGACCCAGCGACAGTGAAGGAACGGCGATATAGGTCAAAGTCAGGATGGTGTGTGGCTTGGAGGGAAACTTGCAAGCGGTGGTGTTCCCATGCATTTGCTGCCCTTGTCCTTTGAGGTGGTAGAGGTCGTGGGTTTGGAAGGTACTGCAGCGCTCTTGATAAGTTGCTGCAGAGCTTCTTGAGTGATGTTGGAGCCGCAAGTGGAGAGTATTCCATCACACTCCTGACTTGTGCCTTGTAGATGGTGGACAGGCTTTGGGGAGTCAGGAGGTGAGTTACTTGCTGCAGTGTTCACCTGTCTGAATCATTCTTGTAGCTACAGCATTTATATGGCTAGTCCTACATTAACAACCCTTTTTACACTGGCTACAATGGAAAAGGAAATCAGGCACAATGTAAAATGTGCTGTTGTTTCACCGTGAGCCAATTTTATCTTATGGGAAATTCTACCCCCGAAAATCTGAAGTAAAAACAGAAAATTTAATGGAAACAGACAGTGGGTCAGTCAACATCTGAAAGGGAAACATAGCTTTGAGATTTTGAATGTGACTCCATTCTAACGAAAGGTTAAAGGGTTGCATTTGAAGCATTAATTTGTATCTCCCTTTCAGGTGCTGATTGACTTACTCTACATTTCGAGCGTTTTCTGTTTTTTCATTGCGCATTACATTTTATCTATATATATTTGTCCATGGATTGGTAATGTGATGTAATTAAGGAGTGCTATATTGAATGAATAGCATTGTATATTTGTATGTGGGAGGGAAGTATACCACAAACTATTTTACAAAATGACTAAAAACATGAACATAACCACCTATTGAAGCACACATTACAATTAAACCACAGCTTGCTTTGAGAGTCATATCTCAAAGTGCTTTACAGGGATGATAATGGTCCTGTACAAAAGATGGGAATGACTGGGGAGAAATGGAACAAAAGGCACCATCAAAAAGATGGACTTTTAAAAAAGCTTTTGAAGGAACTAAGGGATTCTCCGGCAAATGGTTTTGGGAGAGAGTTCCAAATAGCACGGACTATTGATTGAGAAGAATACATTTGCACACGCATCAAATCATTCAGACAGGGAGAATGACGTCTCCTTTCCAATAACACAGTGAAGCCTTTTATTCTGAATAAAATTTATTTTTTTTAAGAACAATCACAGACAGAAAGAAATGCAGATTTGAAGCAGAACCAGTCTGAATGACCCTGTCACCCACTGGAAACAATGTGATTGCTGAGACCTGAGGTTTGAGATTTGAGAAGGTTCCATAGTGAAACAGCTTTCTTTTTATGTAATTGCTTAAGCTCTGTTGACAGTCTTGATACATAATTGTGCAAATTGTGTGTGTGTGTGCGTGTGTGTGTGTGTGTGTGTATTTTAAGAAATACAGGATTTGAAGAAGAAGGTTAATACAGGGAAATAAACAACACAGAAAATACACTGTAGGAAACACTGAATATCCAATTTCCACACACAATGATAAGCAAGATTCAAAAAGACAAGAAAAGAATTCAAATAAACTTCAGGTAGCATCTTAACTGAGTGTGGAAAGGATAGTCTTTGTTCACTTAAATTTATCCGTAATATACGTCTAAATCATATCAAACAAAAAAGTGAAAGCATTGTTCATCTTTTAGACTTAATGTATGCATAATGCTTTGCCAGGGGAAATGCAGAAACAATTAAAGGTGATATATTATGAAAAGTAAGAACATTCCATTGCTCAGACTATGAGGATTGAAGAACTCATTGATTTTACACTGGTAAATTTTCGTATTTACATCTTAATCTAAAATAATTTAAAATTGCATCTTCATACAGGTAATGTACTTTTATAAATTAAACAATCAAAAGAAAAGGAAGTAGCGTTATATATTAATATAGCTTAATGCTTAGAAAAAAGACATTGATTTGGCTGGTGTACAGTATGCAACATAAGCAAGGAGAGAAAAGCAAGACAGGAATGGAAGAGGTAGATAACATTTCTTCTGTGACACCAAGAGCCTGGGATCACTCAGTTCAAAAGCACTCATTGGAAAATTTAAAAAGAGAACTCATCTAAAATACTGAGCTATAGAAAATTAAACCAGCAATTGCATCAGGGCTGCCTGAAAGTTCAGCATCTGAAACTTTGCTGTTATCTGCCCGAGTTAAGGCGTAACCAATTACAGACAGAAATGGTAAAATGGTTATGTCTTTCATGCCAAACAACCACAAAGCACCTAAAAACGTTTAATTTCACCCACTTTGCTGTGTGCTCCAATTGGAATGCTCTTACTTTTCATTGTCCTACATTAAGCTGCTTTAAATTGTTTGATATGATCCTGTTAATATATTGTACACCTAGGGGAGAACATTTCCTAGGGCTGGGCGGGAACGGGCAGGGGAGGACGCAGAGCCAATTGCCGCGTAATGCACGGCCAGTAGCGCTCAGCGCTACCTGTGCGGGCAGGGGGAGGAGGAAGAGTTGGGGCATGTGTGCAAAAGAGCGCAGCAATCTCCCTGAGGCACAGAGCTGCCTCGGGGAGATTGAGTAGATTAAATCAATGAAGCATAAATTTATTTAAACAGGTCCCCTCATGTGACAGTGAGCTAGGACATGTTTGTGAAGTTTGGAAAATGTATTTTTTTTATTTTATAACAGCTTCAGGAAACCTCATCCCGCCTGTGGGTGAGGTTTCCTGAAAAACGCGAAGGCCGCTTGGGCTCTTCGCCTGCCCGCCAGCCTTAAGGTTGGACGGGGAGCATTCTTAACTAGTTCATTTAGTTTCTTAATGACCATAATAGGCTGTTGACATTTCGGCGGGCGCGCAGCTGCCTCTGGTGTGACCCGCCAAACAAAATATCGAGATGACGCGCGATGATGTTGGGACGCACGCCCGATGTCATTGCATGTCATTTCACGCGTCGGTGTGTCAGGCCCACCCCCTCACGCCGACCGGAAGATTCAGCCCCGAGAACAATATTTTACATTACAATTTCTTTGACTTCATACCTAAGGGGTAATGCAATTAAATAAGGCTTCAATGACCAATTTGAGTAAACCCTGGAAGCTAGTTCAGCACATTTCAGCATTCTGTGCCCGTACACGATCATTGGTGAACTGTTCCTGGTTTAAGTCTTGCAGACCAGTAAAACCTAGTATTCTCTTACGCAGTTATTCCATCTCAGAAAAAAATGATGCAGCATTTAGCAGAGTGTGTTGCACAGTCTATGAAGCTCCCAACAATTACTCCTACAAACACTAAGTACAGTGAACTTTACTTACACTGCTCAAAGCCCGCCCCCTTCCTCCATCCTCACTTAAGAAGCCCTCCTACTCTGTGTGGGGATAATATTGATTTTGTTTGATAGTCTAAAATGGGTGATAGTGAGTCGGCAGCCTGTCTTACTTCTGACACACTTTTTATCGACAAAAACTGTAGAAATGCAAAATGAATGCTGGCACTTTCAGTATTTTTTTTCTTTGACACATTTTAGAAATTCGTGAGGAGATGGGGTTACCATTGGTTCTATTTTCCGGAGCCTTTTTATGTGGTTCAGTGTCAAATTTTGTTGGACAACACATTAAATGCAAGTTGTTGTTTTAGATACACTTAACATAAACATGCTACTAATCTATTAAATGTACAAGAGTACAGTGGAACAATTATGAGACTATTATGCAAAACAAAGTAAAAAATATTAACTGAAAGACTCTTTTTACTAAATCACCACAATTTCCATTCAGGGCCAATGGATCATCAGCAACAATAGGCTTGATGACCATGGTGCAGCTCTCCAACTGCAACATCAGGCAAAGTCCCGTGTGACAGTGACTGATGAAGATGGTTTCCTGTACCAGACAGAAATTTTCCTGTTCTCTTTGTGTCACTTGCAGTGTGCACACCCCAGATGGACAAAGTCATGCTGATTGAATTAGATGGAAGAATTAAAATGGGTAGGCCCTGAGAGGTGAAGTGACTGTGAAATTAGGCCTGTGTTAGTATGTACTCAGAGAAACCCAGAGTTGATTCGTCGTAGAGCATTGAACAGAGAGCCGGAGTTGGAATTTCAATGCGGGGTTGGGACCCCCATACCTGGATGGATTCTGGGTCCTGACCCCCATGCCCAATGCAATGCTATTTTTAAATGCAAATGGCCTAGCTGGCACTGAGCATCATGACGAGGTGGGAGCTGCCTACCTGGCACCAGCTCCTTCTACCACTGCAGGCCCTTCAAAAATTCAGAACTGCCTCAGACACTTTGGGATCCCATCTGCACCGGGTCTCGACCCCACGCCCCTTTAAAAATCCGGCCCCAGAGTTTCAAAAATAAACACAGTTGAATTTCTCTTCCTGAGTGTATTCGGGAATCAATTTCCAGTTATTGAGGAAGGATCAACCTGGTTCATTTTTATGCTGCTAATTAGCTTTGGTATCACACCTTGGCACATTTAACAGAGCCACAAAGGGAATAACATTCTGCCCTACAGTGTTAGGTTTCGGAAAAGGGAAGTAAGTATGTTCTACACTTTAAAAGTTGCATGTAGAATGTGTACATATGCATACACAGGCATCACAAATGATCAGAGACAGTGATCTGATAGGGCATTTACAGAGAACCTATTTCCTCTGGTGGGGGCATTGAGAACAATGGGATACAATCTTAAACTTACAGCTAGGTCACTCAAGAGTGAAATCAGGAAGCATTTTTTACACATAAAGTGTAAATGGAAATCTGGAACTTACCCCCCATAAGGGCTGTGGATGCTGGGACAAATAAAACTTTCAAAGCTTAAAGACTGATCAATTTTAGTCAAGTAAAGGGACATAGATTAAAGGTGACTAAATTGAGTTACAGATCAGGAATGATCTAACTAAAACAGGCTAATGTTTCTATGTTCTATGTGCCATTCTATTGAAATGGTGCAAAACAAGTAGCTTTCCCAAATGGTAACTTTTACATGACATTTTCCAACATTACTACTTAAATTTTATATTCTTCAGTCCCAGTTACTTGCTGTCCCATGTTATACCACTCAACTGGAGGCCTACTATGGGCTATGTTTAGAACCTACACTTTCGCATTCAACATCAAAACTTTACTGAACTATGAAATAGTTGCTAGCAATAAGAATAAATTATTATTATATCTATAAATAATACATACACAGAGAAAGCAATGTTATTTCCTGGTAGTTCACTGCATGTAACTGCTAACATGTTAACACTAGAGGGTGGTGTCCAAAAAAAAACCCGCTGCATTTTATATAAATACAAATCTTTCTTTTTCAATTTTCTTTTTAATATCTATTGGTTTAACATCGAGGGCAGGTGCTTTTTCAATGTGATATACTGGTAGCAAAGAAAGACTTGGAGAAATAAACTGCAACCTAAAAATGGACAAGCATAATCGCACTTAGAATAATTTCACCACATGATTCGCATAGAAATTAACTGTTCCAGTTTTGAACTTGTAGCTTCTAAAGGCAATTGAGCTTATTAATTAGTTCTATGAGTTTGTAATCATTTTAAACAATCCATTATTCTATATTTAATTGTTACACTGTACGATTAACACAAATTAGCGCTTTGAGAAACACTGTTACTATGTAGATTGCAACAAAGGCACCCTCTCCATCTAAATATTCAACCCAATCCAGAGCAAAAATAGAATAAAATTGCAAATTAAATATTGCCTCCTTTTTAAAAAAAAACCTTGTTAACAATTTAATGACACCAAATATGGCTGGGGGGAGGGGGGTGGTTGGGCACGGGGGCTGGGGTGGTGCAGAGGGGGATAGTCAATATTAAGGAGGACTGCAACAAATTACAAGAGGACATTAACAAACTTGCAGATGGTCAAATAATTCGCAAATGAAGCTCAACGCAGATTAATGTGAGGCAGTACATTTTGGTAGGAAGAATAGGGAGGTCACTTATTATTTGGAGGATGCAAGTCTAGGGTGGGATAGAGGAACAAAAAGGATCTCAGAGTGCAGATACACCAATCACTAAAAGTTGCGCCACAAGTTAGCAAGGCCATAAAATAAAATGCAAACAAAGCACGAGGCTTTATTTCTAGGGGATAGATTTGAAAAGTAGGGGCGTTATGTTAAATCGGTATTAAACCTCACTTGGGCCGAATACTGCGTGCAGTTCTAGTTGCCATATTCTAAAGAAGATACAGAGGCACTGGAGAGTGTGCAGAGAAGATTCACAAGAATGACATGAGTAATGCATGGGTACACATGAGAGGAAAGGAATTATAGGCTGAGGGGGTGATCTATAGTGATCTTTAAAATTATGAAATGGCCACCCCTTAATATTCGCTTGATCGCACTTAAGCCAGCAGAAAGTACTCATAATACAGGCAGCAGAATAGTAAGATATTCACTATAATATACACCTCACATGCAGAACCTTTCATGGTGTCTTCTACCCATTAAAAAAGATTAGTAATTTTTTAAGGCTTGGGGTTGAATTTTGCACTCCCCTGTTGGGGGGGGGGGGCAGTTGGCAAGTAGTCGGGGGTTACAATATTGAGTGCAATGCCCTGGGTGCTATTCCCAGCACCTGATTCCTGCCCCCGACCCCACTGCAATTTTACACGTCACAGAGGAGGTGTCAGGCTACCCATCTGCCCATGAGCCAACTGCGGCCCTTAAGTGAGCAATCAATACCCTCACTGGGGTCTGCCAACCTGGCTCTAGCAATACCGCCCCACCTACCACCACTTACCTCAATGTCCAACTCCAGTGACAATCGGAGTTGTGGACTGCATGCAGTCCCAGCAGTGGCCATCTCTCCAGGTGGCGCTGCTGGGATCAGCAAGCTGTCAGCCGTTTGATTGGTCAGCAGCTCTTGGAGGTGGGGCTTATTCCCCAGAAGTCTCGCCTCAAATCAAATAACAATTCGCCAGCAGTTAAATGGCCGCCGTGGGGCAATCTACCAGAGTAGGGTGGACTTGTCCCCAATATTTACACCGGGGTGGGAGGGTGGGGACACTGACCAAGGATAAAATCCCAGCCTTTATTTCTGGCTTTAGGTCAGACTTATGCCTTCTCTGTCTAAAGTGCACATTGTCAACTGTAAACTCAAATCTATAATTATTCAAAGGATCTTTTTTTTAAAATGCTCCTGTCACATAAACAAGTCACCCCACCATCAGGATCTCTTTTAATGACACTGTGATGCCATCACATGTAATGGTCTTGAGTGTTGTGTCAGCTACATCTGTGACATACATTTAGTCTGCTTTCAGGCCAGCACTTTGAAGATGTCTCTTCAGAAGTCAATCAATCAGAGGGAGGCTTGCCTGTTATGTATTACATTGTCATGCCAAATTGAAATGCCATTTCCAAACTTTTGTTGCCATGACGGGGGTCTCCATAACAGGCCAGAAAGACGGGGGTCAAGTGTGGGATCGCTGGCCGCATTTTCCTACCTGTCCGACAACTAATTAGTTGCCCTCGGGGCTCCCGTCCCTTTAAAAGATGGATGCCCCCGCCCAAGAGCAGCTGGCCAAATCGGAGGGGCGGCAGCTCAGCAGCACCATCGGAAGTGGCGGCCACGGCTTGCACTGTGTCTAGCAGAGGGGATGTCTTGGAAGCAGACTTTCCTCCCAACCAAGTGAGTGGGTCTGAGAGCACCAGGGCCATTTAGGCCCTGACGAAGATGGGGGAGGGGGGGGAGGGGGGTTAGGGTGCTGCTGAGGATGGGTGGGATGGTTGTGCTCATTGTGAACTATAGGCCAGAATTTTAGGTTTGGCGTGTTGGGCATGCGCCCGACACAACCGAGCGTAATATGACACGTGATAATGTCGGGCGTGCGTCCTGGTGTCATCGTGCACTTGCGCAATATTTCATTTGGCAGCTGCGCGGCAGAGTTGGCTGCGTGCCCGCCGATAATTGAAAGGCCTATTAAGGCCATTGAGAAGGTAATTAATTTGAAATTTACGCTGACCGTCCATCCTAACGGTTGGCGGGCAGGCGACCTTTACAGTTTTTAGGAAAACTCATCCACGAGCGGGATGAGGTTTCCTAAAGCTAATGCACATTAAATAAAAACTTTATTTTGAAATTAAAAACATGTCTCATCTCATGTTGGGGATGGGCATCCAACTTTTAAAGGGACATAGTCCCATGAGGGGACATGTTTTATTAAATTTTTATTGTATTTATTATTTTTTTTAAAAAGCGCTTCAATCAGGGAGATTGAAGCGCTCTTTCGCGCACATGTGCGAACTGCGCGCCAGGCCCACTCTCCCTCCTCCCTCCACCCACACAGGTAGCGCTCAGCGCCTTAAATGGCCCACCTGCATGAAATCGCTGAGCGGAGCCAATCGCGGGCGGCGGCTGGCTTCCCGTCTGCCCCCACCCGCTCCCACCGAGCCTGCCTGACGAGGGAACAATTCTGGCCATAGAGTGCACTAGGGTTCACTGGGCAGTCTGCCCATGTAGCGGAGGGCACTGGAAAAATGCCAGCAGTGATGGGAAGCAGCCCTTAATTGGCCACTTAAGTGGCTGAGGTCGTCTCTGGGTGGGAAGGCCATCCCTCACCTTCCCCACTTCCTGTTAAAATGTCATGGCAATGGGAAAATGACGGGCACACCACACACACACATACACGCACCACCCGCCCCCTCCCCGCCCACCCGTATCGTCTTACAGGCCATCCCGGCTTCCCACCCATTTCTTGAGGGCTTGTAAAATCCAGTGCCATTGGTGTAAATTTGGCTCAAATGTTACAGTATATAAGGGGTGCAAACTGTTGAAAATTTATCAAGTTCGACAAAAGCAGCCTTGATCTGAGTGTGAAATTCAAAACTGTCGCCTGGGCCAAGTTCAATGAAAATGGCAGAAATGCAGAAACAGCCAGCTTTGTTGGTTAAAAAATAAAAATCTCTATTAATGGGCAACGTGTGGTCCATTATTTGGAATGGATCAGTGCACTTGAAAGGTTAATGAGGAGTAATGTTTTCTGTTGGCCGTGAGTACAGTGTGACTTTGGAGTTGTTTCCTGCTTTTGGTTTTGCTAAAGATTTGGCTAAATTAATTCCAATTAGGATCAATTAAATATGTCAAAGTGGATATGAAAAACTCACATTTATATGGCACTTTAATGGAGAAGGACGTATCAAATGCCAAATAGAGGAAAAATGCTGTGGCATGTCAGAAGAGTTAGGAGGGATGACTAAAAGCTTGGTTGAAAGCAGGGCTTTTGAAAAGGCTTTCAAAGAGAGAGAGAGAGAGCAAAAGAGAGGCATGAAGGCCTTAGAGAAAGTTTACCAGAGAGTACAGCCAAGCTGACTGTGGCACAAACATGGGGGAAAGGAAGTAGCGCTGCTGTCAGAGGAGAGGAGAATACAGAATGGGTATGAAGAGGTTACAGACAGGGCACGGGGCAAGGCCCTGGAAAAATTTGGAAATGAGGACCATTTAAAATTCAATACGCCAGGTGACAGTGAGTTAGTGGAGATCTCAGCCCTTTCTCTGTAAACACAAATCTAAGTTTACAATCCTGTCCAGGCAGAATTAAACTGGATTTCCATTTGCACTGTACCCTTCACTTGGCATCATAAGATTCCACAGTTTTGTGAATGAACTGGATAGAATTCTGCACAGTTTCAGCAATTTAACAAATAGCAATCAACAGGGATGATCAACTTAAGGAAACTATCTTCCAACAGCAAGACTGATTTAATATCCCAGGAGATCTACATGAACAGGTTAAACTATTTTAAGCATTGATAGCTAGATCTCATTCCAATAATATCAGCACTATTTTGGCTATTTTATTAGCAAAGGATTGCCATATTGTACCAAAATGGAGGGGTGGCACTTGACCATCTACATGAGTGCGGGGTCTACAATGAACTTGAAGAGTTTTGCATGAGCGTCAGAAGAAAACCAGCATCAATGTTCCTGCAGAGAGGTGGAGGGAGGGAGGAAGGTGGTGAAGTGGGGGGGTGACTTGTAACCTCTGCCTAATAGGGCAAGAATTGCAAGCCACTGAAGAACAAAAATAAATAGAAACAAACCACACACACACGTACACACACAATATCATTATTTAAAGTAACAAATTTGAAAACAGTACCACTTGCAGAAATTCTGTACTAGCAGAAATATTAAGAGTTATTCTGAATATTGACTGCAGCATCAACAAATGCCCTCTGTGATAACAGCAGTTTGAAAATATAAGCCCTCGTTGGTTTTGCAGCAGTCAAACAGCTAGCCATTCTGTCATGAGCCCTGCTCACTTCCAACACCAGTATGTGACTATAGATTCATACCCTTTGTGAGGCAGATATCAATGTAATATTGCACAGTGGCAGAAGCACGGCTATCCTTTGGATAGCACTAAGGAGATCCCACACCCGTGAGCTCTTTATTAAAATTAGTGGGCGATATGTAACAGGTGAAAGCCAATGCAGAGATAGGGAAATGGAAATAAATACCTTCAAAATATCAACTAATCCGACAGTAATTGATAATTAGTCAGCAAAATCAGCTGCAGTTGTACCACCATTTGAAAGAGTGCAAGAAGTCCAACAAAGAGAGAAACTATAGCTTTCAGTTGATTCTATGCCACATTATCCCAAGGGATTTTTTTGTAGTTGCCTTCCAGCAGACATTTTTTTTCACAAACCACATCAGTTTGACAGAGAGGCATTGGTTCTGATCACAGATCAGAGCCGAGTAGTGCAGAGCCACATCATAATTCATCTCGAGAGGCGGTGTTGATGGGGGTTTGGGGTTGCAGTGCCTCGGTATTCTGGGCTTCTGCCCCGATCTCTCCCTGCTCCTTAGTTTTTCTGGATAACTTGCGGTTCCAGTCCGTTGGTATGTTATCATTGTCCCAGATTATAGAGGTCTCAGTATCACTGATGTAGCCTGGGTCTCCAGTGTAGTGTGTCGGGTAAATCAGCAGTGGCTCCACTGAAAAGGCTTTCAAATCGCGAGGTTCATAGAATGCCATATAATCTTCTCTGTTAAGAAATGGAATGAATAATTAACAAAATTATATTTGATGTGCTCCATTTTCCATTACTGACTGCTGTAAATCCACCTCATGGGACTTGGAATCTCACCAGTTAGTAGAAGCCTCTTAAACTCTTGGCCAAGTTGCTGTCCAGACTACTGACTTAACAGAATAAACTTCATACAAAAAATGTACAAAGGGAAAACATATTGAGGATATCCTAAAGCTCTTTACAGCCAATAAAGTACCTTTGAATTGTAGGCATTGTTGTAATGTTGAATTCACGGCAGCTAAATTGTACAGAGCAAATTCCCACAAGCAGCATGCTCAGGTAATATTTTTTTAATAAGTGATGCTATTTGAGAAATGAGTATTGGCCGGCGCACCAGAACTTCCCTGTCCTTCTTCAAATATTGCCAAAAAAATCTTTTACACTCACATGAGAGAACAGAAAAGGCCCAAATTTAACATAAAAGCAAAATACTGCGCATGCTGGAAATCTGAAGTAAAAACAGAAAGTGCTGGAAATACTCTGGCAGCATCTTGGAGATAACGTTTTAAATCCGTAAGACTCTTCTTCAGAATTTAACGTTCTCAAATTTAACATGCCGTCTGGACTGCAGCGTCTCGGACAGTGCATTCCCTCAGTACCTCATTGCACCAGTAGCGTAATTTCTGGTGATCAAGTCTCTGGACTGGGACTTGAATATTCAACTTACTGACTTAGGAGGTGAATATGCCATCAACCGAGCTACCACTGACACCTGGATCACATACACTCAAATCCCTAACAATAAAATCCCAGAACAGCATATTGCAGTGAACCAAGATGACATATATTTTGTCCACACTATTAATTACTGTGGCATTCTGAGTGATTTTATTTGTCTTATAGATTAAAGCCTCCTACTACTTAGATTGGGCCCTCAAAAATTAAATTCAAAAAGGGGCTTGTGGTGAAACAACACGACACCCCTCTTAAAAAAGATGATTTATTCTCATTTTATTTTAGTTTCTCTGTGCTTCTTTATCGAAACCTTTTTCACTGTCATTGCTGCTTTACAAATGGGCATTGGTGCTACCAATCATAACTTTTCATCCTACAGAAACCACAGTGAAACTACATTAAGAAAGAAAGACTTGCATTTACATAGCGTCTTTAACAACCTCAGGATATTCCAAAGCACATTACGGCTCTTTGACCTGTAGTCACTGTTGCTATATAGAGAAACACCTTAGCCGTTTGTGCACAGCAAGGTCCCACAAACATTATCCCAACACTGTGACAAAGCCCAGACAAACTGTTTTAGTGATCTTCATTGAGGGATAATTCTTCTTTTAAATAATGCCATGGGATCTTTCACATCTACCTGGGAAGGCAGATAGGATTATGCACTCAGGTCTCTGAACAGCGACTTTAATCTATGACCTTTAAACTTAGAGGTGAGAGTGCAAGCCTTTGAACACAGCTAGCTCACATGAGATCTGATTTGATCAAACTACATGTGCTATGCAGTAGACAGGTATCATTGGAGATGCAGGTTAAAGTCCTTTGCAGAACCTAAGTGCGTCAGTTGGAATTTTAATACAACAGACCCACTGGCATCTTCAACTCGCATACATCCCTCACACTGACCCTCCACAATTGGTGTCATTCCCTCTTCTTCACACAATCCATTTCTCCCATCATGACTCTGCTTTCTCCCCTTGCAGGAAAGAGCGCAAAATACTAGGGGAAAACAAAGGATGAGGGAGGGTCCTCCAGCAATAGACACTTTGACAGACACTGGTAATTCTTCCCCACGAGGTCCACTGGGAAGGAAGCCTTGTTCCAGGAGGGCGGAGATATCAGCAAAAACCTGTTTAAAGGCTTTCGAGCCTGTCAGTTTCATCAATCAATTATCCCTCCTCCACCCACCCACCACTCCTCCCCCATCAATTTGCTATAGCCTTGTTTACGCTGGTGAATTCCACACAGTTCTGGAAACATTTCTGCTGGATGCTAAAGATAGAATCATGGGTTAAATTCACAATTAATTGCTTGTTTGCATATTTAAATGACTGACCGGACAGCTCCAAGGGGGCTTCTAACTCACCTGGGAACATGCCCCAGTGACGTTGTAGTGGACGGGTTGGCTGGATTTCCAAAACTTCAGCTTTTTTGGGAATTCAATCCCCTTTTCCTTGACAGTTAAAATTCTGTCAATAGTCTCTGTTGATTCAGTGCAGTACAGAGGGATTGCTGCACTGTCAATGTTAACAATACCACGCATAATCTGAAGAAGAGCACGACATTCTCCTGATGTTTTGGCCAAAATTCCTTCTCTTAGTTAACATCAGAAAAAGTAAATATATAGCTCACTAATATTTATGGGTAGGGAGGCCTTGTGGCGCAGTGGGTAGCATCATTACCTCTCAGCCAGAAGCTCTGGGTTTGAATCCCACCCCAGGGCCTGATGGCCGCAGTGTTCATAATATGGCCAAAGAAAAATCCTTCCAATATGCCTATGGCAGGTAGTAAGAGAGGGAGAGTCTCCTGGTCAAGCCATGCTTCATGTGGAGTAGTACCCCTCAAGCTATGGCCTCTGGTGACAGGCCAGTGACCTGCTCCAGGAAATATTAGCGATGGAAGCAAAAGTGTGCACGAGCTTTGTCTGCCTCATGCACCACTAGGTGTGGGAAGAGAAAAGAAAGAGTATTTATGGGGCTTTGCTGTAAGCACATTGGCTGCTTTGTTAATAATAACGTCGGGTATAATTCATCATGTGTTCATGGGATTTGGGATGCTCTTCGAAAAAAGTGATAAAGCACTATTTAAATTTCCTGGGATTTTTGACATCTTCGTTAAAATGAATTTGTAATCACTCCTAGCACAAAGGAGGATTTATCAATGGCAGTCTCAAAAATCTATGACCCACCCACCCAAAACTTGCAACTCGGCAACAATGTTGGTAGCAGGGTCCATATAATTACAAATAAAATTACATTTAATCTGCTGGCGTCGGAGGGCTGTGAGCTGACCAGGCCTGTGTAGGATGTTCCGTTTTATTCCCCTCCCTTGGCTACAGCACACTACAAGGCCCGATGGCCCATCAGCGGCTCTGTGCACTTCTGAGTGGAGACAGATACCAGGGAAGCCATGAGGCAACTTCTAGGGGATTCACCCTGTCACAAGGGGTGAAACGCGAGTTGTGGATTGTTGGTATGAAACGAAATGTTACAAGGCTGAACTTTGTCCCATTCTCCCTCAGGACTTTCCCAATCAGAGGACCAAGAGCTAGGGAGAAATAATACCAAACAATATGTGGAGAATGTGAATTTGCTGTCAGAGATGGCGTATAATGTTACCCCAGGGTGTCATGAAACACTTGACAACCAATGAAGTGCTTTTTGAAATGTAGGCAGGGATTTTCTGGCCCTGTCACCGGTGGGACCTGCCACGGGCGAGGTGGCACCCCCCAGCCAGGAGTCCATTGACCGGGACCGGACGATCCCGGGCGGAGGGCGGGTGCGGAAAATCCCGCCCGTAGTCACTGTTGTAATGTAGGAAATGGGACAGCTAATTTGGGCACAGCAAGATCCAAAAGCAGCAATGGGATAATGCCCAGATCATCTGTTTTTAGTGAATACTGATTGAGGGATAATTATTGGCCAGGGTACCTCCCCTACTTCTCTTCAACATAATGCTATGGGATCTTTTACACCACCTGAGAGGGCAAAGATAGCCTTGGTTTAATCTCCCCACCCAAAGAACAGCACTTCCTGCACACTGCATTGCAGTGCCAGCCTAGAGTTTGGTTACTCAAGTCCCTGAAGTGGGACTCTTGTCAGGTGGCCTTCTATTTGATGTTAGTGATTAATTAAGCAATTAATTAAGAGGAATTGCATTGATCCAATATAATGTGCAAAATAAATGTGAGGGTATGCATTTTGGATGCAGAAGTAGACCACATACACTATGGAAAACAAGTGTCTAAATGGCATAGCAGGGCAAAGGGATCCAGGGGCATGGAATAACATTAAAATTAGCAATGCTGGTTTTTAAAGCCATCAAAAATTCAATCAAAGTAAGAAATTAGGTTATTTCTAGAGGGATAGAATTGGAAAACAGAGACGTTATTATTAAAGTTGTCCAGAACCTTGGTTGGAGCTCAGGATATTGAAACACAAAAAAGATTGAACAAGTATGATGGCAAAACCATCAGGAAAGACTAAGCAGACCGGGGCTCTTGTGTCTATAAAACAGAAGACTGAGGGGGGAACCTGTTACAGGTCTTTAAAATTATGAAAGGGTTTGATGAAATAAATGCTGCCAAGGTGTTTCCACTTGTGGGGAAGATGAAAACTAGGGCACATAAATATAACGGAGTCTCCAATAAATCCGGTGAAGAAGTTAGAAGAAGCCTCTTTACCCAATGGGTGGTTCGAATGTGAAAATTGCTTATCACATGGTATTGTTGAGGTGAGTCACGTTGGTGCACTTAAGGGGAAACTAGATAAGTAGATGAGGAAGAAAGCAATAGAATGATATGCTGACAGGGTTAGATTATCTAAGATAGGAGGAGGCTCATGTGGAGCGTGAATAGTAGCATAGGGCTGAATGGCCTGGTATTGCGCTGTAAAATGTAAAATTCTCAGAGTGTTTATCCTGGACTAGTTCCACTTTTGTTACAAAAATGCCTTATTCTCTTATAGCTCATTTCCTAATAAACCTGGCAGCAGGCAGCGTTGACTGCCCAGGAAGTTTTCACTCTAACAGCCTGTGGCTGTAAGGTGCATCAGGAGCATGGACTCAACCCATTGCATGGGTGGGAACATTTTAGGGCTGATCCCATGATTAAACACTGCCAGCAATCATGGAGAACACAGTTTAGAAATTGAGAGCCTGCAGTCCACCATTTTCTGTCCACAGTGAGAACTGTGATAGCCAGCCCTTCACTTCCTGTAAACACCGCTCTTTGAATCAGCACTTTGATTTCCTTCCTTGATTTTTCTGCCTGTTCTCTGGAAGCCAGTGATTTCCGTGAGGGCCCAGTAACCGAGTATCTCTCCTCAGCTGGTCATTTCCCTTCTGAACACAAACAGTGAGCACTAAGACATATCTCATTCTTACCCAGCATCGACAAGCTCACCCTTGTAGTAATCGATTGCTAGCTAGCTATCAGCAACAGGAGTCACGGCTGATTTTGTACCTCCTTGGCATGAGGATGCTGAGGCCAACTCTAACCTCCTTGTTTGACCCAAGTGGAGATCACGTGACCCAGCACAAGTCAACACTTAAATCTGGAACTTGCAAAATGTAAGTGATTTGGAGCCACAGCATGTGGTGCTGTGCTCACTCAGTCACTGGGGTTGACACACTTGAAAGAGCAGGAATGTGAGGAAGAGCAGATATTTTGGAATGTGAGCTGTAACACAGGGACAGGATTAGGCCATTTAGCTCCTTGAGACTGTTCTACCATTCACTGAGATCCTGGCCAATATGTAACCCAACACCATCCACCTGCCTTAGTTTTATAACCCTTAGTATTCTTGCCCAACAAAAAAATATGAGCAATCCCAGTTTTGAAATTTTAAATTGACCTCCAGCCTCATCAGCTTTTTGAGGGAGAGAGTTCCACGTTTCCTCTTACTCTGAAGGTATGCTATCTATGGCAGTCTAAAGGGAAGGGTTATATTTTTGAATCGCTGGCAATCTAGTGGTGGTAGGATGGGATCTGAGCTTTATTTACCAGCAATCTTGTCAAGGCCAAATTGAGATAGTAACAAGGATGCATACGTCCTTCCTTTTGGCACCCTTCCCCCTCAATGGATGGAAAATGTCCTGTCAAACAGTGAGGTTGATGGCAAGTGAGCTTACCTGGTGTGAACTATCAGTCAATCATTGATTGATAGGTCAGGTCTATTAGATCCAGTAACCTACTGCTATTACAGGCTGGACCAATTCTACCACCCATCATGGCGTTGCAAAAGAGAATGCACCAGTGACGGTGACTGACAGTTAACTGCCACGCAGTGTTCAAAATTTAAACCAGGCACCTTGACCCTGATTGGTCAAGGCATTGCCCTGAGGAATGAGTCAGCGAATGGCTGTCACTTATTTTGTTTAGCTGAAACAGGCACAATGTGTGTACATGTTCTTTCTGTCTGCAAAGAACGGGGCCCTGTGTATTAATATATGTAGCTTCTAGTACTCGCAAATGTGTCACATTGCGAGCCTGACTGACAATCTTAAATTGGTTGTCAGTGTAATTATTAGCACACTGAGGATCATTTAGCAAATGTTGTCCGATCACAGAATCACATCTAATGTTTGACTCTGTGTTTTGAGTTTTGCAAACACAGGCTGGTTGGGTATGGTCTGTATCCACTGCCCGTTGTGAACAGCAGCTGGGACATGCTGTTTGATACAATCTGCCAGTCTTTGGGATGTATGGCCTACATGCCTGGCTCTTTACTATGGAAATCGCCAGACAAATCCATCTTTAATACTATTTTGATTGATAGGTGCTACTTACGGTAAAAATCTAGTATGGTCTCTGCTCCACAGTTCCCCTCCCTCTCCACTGCCCAGATGTACATTAGTTACTTACACTGGATGTTTATTGTACATGATGGGTAAAAATTCATCCACTGGCAACATCTTCCCCAGAGGTTCAGCTCCCACCAGTTTTTTGGCCCCTTGCTGAGATATGACATAGGCCAACGTCCAGTAGGAATAATCTGCTTCTACTAGGTTCATAATGCCAGGCACAGACTTTTCCGGATGTTCCACTTGCATCCGTTTCCGACCAACGTAGCTGAAGTGAAAACAACAATGGAAAATGTAATTGACTTTGTGGGAAAGGAGTAGACTGACACAGGTTAAACACAGTCCTGCATCTCCTCCAGATCCTAAACTCTGTGTGCTGCTTAGATAACTGAACAAGAATGTTAAGTAAAAAGTGCTTCTAAGGTGTAATTGGACAAAATCTTCAAGACGATTGACATAACGTAAAGTAATGGCAGCAATGTTAACTTAAAGGAATACTAATAGTTGTTTGGTAGTACAAACTTGAGTATTGCTGAAAAAAGAGACATGTCTAAGCTTTTCGTCTGGCACTCATCAGGACACCAGCAGGACACTGAGGTGGAAAACAACAATTTATACTGTACGTGAGGAGAGTGCTGATTGGTTGGCAAGTGGCATTGCCACGGAGAATGTACCAGTGATGGTGACTGACAGTTAACTGCCAAGCATTGTTTGAAATTTAAACCAGGCAGCTTAATCTTGATTGGTCAAGGCGTTGCTCTGAGGAATGAATCAGCAAATGGCTGTCACTTATTTTGTTTAGCTGAAACAGACACAGTATATACGTGTTCTTTCTGTCTGCAAAGAACAGGGCTCTGTGTATTAATATATGTAGCTGCCAGTACACACAAATGCGCCACACAGCGAACCTGACTGACAGTCTTAAATTGGTTGTCAGTGTAATTCTTAGCACACTGAGGATTATTTAGCAAATGTTATCCAATCACGGAACCACATCTAATGTTGGCCACTGTGTTTTGAGTTTTGCAAACACAGGCTGGTTGGGTATGGTCTGTACCTTGCTCGTTGTGAACAGCAGCTGGGACATGCTGTTTGATACGATCCGCCAGTCTTTGGGACATATGGCCTACATCCCTAGCATCACACTGGCACTGAAATTCATACACCACATCACTCATTTGTGTGATAGGCAGAACGTCTTTTTGGCTTGAAGGCAGCATCCTGTTAGTGGTGAATACCATTCGTGTTGCTACTGCATAGTAGCAGCTTGAAACAGCTATCTTCACCTGTTGCTCAAAGTTTTGCGATACCTTGCCTTTCCAGGGTAACCTGAGGTAGACTGGGCACTTTTCAGGGCCGAAAATGATGGCTTTAGGCCTGTTCATGAGTTTGCGTGATATACAGAAGTTACAGGAGGATATAGATGGGCTGGTCAGATGGGCTGATCAGTGGCAAATGGTATTTAATCTGGATAAGTGTGAGGTGATGCACTTGGGCAGGACAAACAAAGCACGGGAATGAATGGTAGGACCCTGGGAAGTACCAAGGATCAGAGGGACCTTGGTGTGCATGTCCACTGGTCCCTTAAATTGCGGGACAGGTAGATAAGGTGGTTAAGAAGGCATATAGGATACTTGCCTTTATTAGCCAAGGCATAGAATATAAGAGCGGGGAGGTTATGCTGGAACTGTATAAAACACTGGTTAGGCCACAGCTAGAGTATTGCGTGCAGTTCTGGAATCCGCATTATAGGAAGGATCTGATTGCGCTAGAGAGAGTGCAGAGGAGATTTACCAGGATGTTGCCTGGGCTGGAGAGTTTTAGTTATGAAGAGAGATTGGATAGACTGGGATTATTTTCCCTGGAGCAGAGGAGATTGAGGGGCGACATGATTGAGGTGTATAAAATTATGAGGGACATAGATAGGGTAGACAGGAAGGAACTTTTCCCCTTGGTGGAGGGATCAATAACCAGGGCACATAGATTTAAGGTAAGGGGCAGGAGGTTTAGAGGGGATGTGAGGAAGAATTTTTTCACCCAGAGGTTGGTGGGAATCTGGAACTTACTGCCTGAAAGGGTGGTAGAGGCAGAAACCCTCATAACATTTAAGAAATATTTGGAGGTGCATTTGCAATGCCATGGCATATAAGGCTATGGGCCTAGTGCTGGGCAATGGGATTAGAATGTTAGGTACTTGTTTGACCGGCATAGACTTAATGGGCCGAAGGGCCTTTTTCTGTGCTGTAGGCCTCTATGGCTATGACTCTACGACAGCGCGAATGGATCTCACCAGGATAACCATTATCCTGTAGGATGTCTTTGATGCGCCCTATTTCAGTGTCAAGCTTGCATGGTGAGCAAATGGCTCGGGCCCTATTTACAAGGTTGCCAATGAGACCAATTTTATAGTGTGTGGAGCTGTAAGGCAGGATTTCTGGCTCGGCGGGTGGGTGTGTGCCTGACCCGACCGAGTGTAAAATGACGTACAATGATGTCGGCCAAGTGTGCCAACGGTCACCCGCAGTCGCACGATAGTCTGTTTGGCGGCCGCACTCCAGTGCACCCGCCGACAATTAAAAGGCCTATTAAGGCCATTAAGTTATCAATTGTGCTTAATTTTTCACTGCCCGTTCAACCTAATGGTTGGCGGGCAGGCGAGAAAGGCCTTTGCGTTTTTTTTTGGAAACCTCATCCACGGGCGGGATGAGGTTTCCAAAAGCAAATAAAAATAAAATAAAAACTTCAATTTTTAATTAAAAACATGTCCCTGCTCATGCGACAGAGTCAGATGAGGGGACATGTTTCATTAAATTTTTCCGTTGTTTAATAATCTTTTCAATATATTCTTCATTTCCCTGAGGCAGCTCCATTATTCAGCACTCCTCTGCGCCCAGTTCGTGCTTGCCCCGCTCACCCCTGCCCGTACAGACAGCGCTCAGGCTGCCGCTCGTGTATCATGCTGGGCAGGCCTTAATGGGCCCGCCAGCGTGTAATCGCGGTGCGCTGTTGATCGCGGACGGCGGTCGGCTTCCTCATTGCCGCCGCCCGCCCCGGCCGATCCCGCACGCCAAGGTCAAAATTCTGCCCTAAGAATCCCAACGCATATATTGACCGGTGAAAGTATTCTTGAGGTAGACCACACCCCTATCAGATTTCTCAACTAATACGTCTCCTTATATTGGTGTTCTTGCGAGTATCCTGATGAGTGCAAGACAAAAAGCTCAGGCATGTCTCTTTTTTGAGCAATACTAAAGGAATACTCGGGAACAGGCCGTAATATTGGGCTGCAAATTCCAAACTCCCCAGTGGGGTTTGCACGGCAATTGCCCAGAACTGCAGACTTCCTCTGGGCACCAACCGAAAATGCGATTTAAATCGCAAATTTCAGATGGTTCTGGCTGTGTTACACAAATAGTTACTCAGAAAATGTTATAAGAATTAAAACCGCTTCTAACTTTTGGGTATCTGTTGTAAAGACCCAGATGGACCCCCTCGCGGGACACCCCCGCTCCCCCATGGAACTCCTCCCCCCGCCCAAAACCCCAACCCCCCAGGGGTCTCCTCCCAACCCCTGACTACACCGCCCAAGCGGTATTCCCCAACTCCACCACACCTCCCCATGGATTCCCCACCAACCCGACCCCCGCCGCAGTACTGAAACCCCCCGGCAGTACCGAGCTCCCTCTGCAGTACCGACACCTCCACCCCTACTGAC
Organism: Cetorhinus maximus; assembly: GCF_964194155.1. Classification (NCBI taxonomy): domain Eukaryota; kingdom Metazoa; phylum Chordata; class Chondrichthyes; order Lamniformes; family Cetorhinidae; genus Cetorhinus; species Cetorhinus maximus. The sequence continues at coordinate 90,495,862 of NC_135895.1, read as the reverse complement.
CTAAGTGACACCCGCCTTCCCCACCCCAACGCGGACCCAGCTCCCCTTCTGACCCGATTGGACCTCTCTCCTGACCTCCGACACCGGCCCCCATGAGGTCCGACCCCACCCCCCCCACACCCTGACAACGTCTGACCCCGCCCACCTCCCCCAATGTCCCACCCCCTGATGTCTGACGCCTCCCACGACCCCTTGATGTCTGACCGGGCCTCCGATGTCTGACCCACCCCACTCCCCACTGATGTCCAAAAGTTCAGGGTGGAGCTTAAGAAAGCAATTAGGAGAGCAAAGAGGGGATATGAGAAAGCTCTGGCTGGTAAAAGTAGGGAAAATCCCAAGATACTCTATAAGTATATCAATGGGAAGGGGATAACCAGGGAAAGAGTAGGGCCCATTAGGGATCAAGGGGACAATCTATGGGTGGAGCCAGAGGACATTGGTAGAGTTTTGAACGAATACTTCACATCCGTCTTCACCTAAAAGAATGAGCATGAAGGTATCGAACTTGGGAAGAGAGACTGCGAGGTTCTTGAGCAAATTGATATAGGGAGTGACAAGATATTGGAGGAGTTAGCAGGCTTAAAAGCAGACAAATCTCCAGGTCCGGATGATTTGGGTCCCAGACTGCTGAGGGAGGCAAGGGAGGAGATCGCAGGGGCCCTGACCCAAATTTTTAATTCTTCTCTGGCCACAGGGGAGGTTGCCAGAGGACTGGAGAACAGCTAATGTGGTTCTGCTATTTAAGAAGGGTTGTAGAGATAAGTCAGGGAACTACAGGCCAGTGAGTCTCATGTCAGTGGCAGGGAAACTATTAGAGAAAATTCTGAAGGAGAGAATCTATCTTCATTTGGAGAGGCAAGGTTTGATCAGGAATAGTCAGCATGGCTTTGTCAGAGGGAGGTCATGTCTAACAAATTTGATTGAATTTTTTGAGAAGGTGACCAGGTGTGTAGATGAGGGTAATGCAGCTGATGTAGTTTATATGGATTTCAGCAAAGCCTTCGACAAGATCCCACATGGGAGACTTATAAAGAAGGCAAATGCACATGGGATTGATAAGGTGGATTCAAAATTGGCTTAGTTGTAGGAGACAGAGGGTGATGACAGAAGGATGCTTTAGTGACTGGAAGCCAGTATCCAGTGGTATACCACAGGGATTTGTGCTGGGTGCCCTATTATTTGTCATTTATATAAGCAACATAGATGACTATGTGGGGGGTAGGATTAGTAAGTTTGCGGATGACACAAAGATTGGCGGGATGGTTAACAGTGAGGTTGAGTGTCTTGGGCCACAGGACGATATAGACGGGATGGTCAAATGGGCAGATAATTGCCTGGGATGAAACATTTAAGTTATGAAAAGAAGTTGGATAGACTTGGGTTGTTTTCGTTGGAGCAGAGAAGACTGAGGGGTGACCTGATCGAGGTGTACAAGATTATGAGGAGCATGGACAGGGTAGATAGGGGGCAGTTGTTCCCCTTAGTTGAAGGGTCAGTCACGAGGGGACTACGTTCAAGGTGAGGTTTAGGGGGGATGTGAGGAAAAACTTTTTTACCCAGAGGGTGGTGACGGTCTGGAATGCACTGCCTGGGAGGGTGGTGGAGGCGGGTTGCCTCGCATCCTTTAAAAAGTACCTGGATGAGCACTTGGCACGTCATAACACTCAAGGCTATGGGCCAAGTGCTGGTAAATGGGATTCGGTAGATAGGTCAGGTGTTTCTCATGTGTCGGTGCAGACTCGATGGGCCGAAGGGCCTCTTTTGCACTGTGATTCTGTGATTGTGTGAATTCCCGAGAAAGTGTCCAAATAATTCAATGTCCTTCCAATTTAAAAAAAGATCATTATTGGAGATATGGATTCCCAACAAGTGCTTCCATCCAAAATCAGAAGGGCAACATCTCCTGCACCATCCTATCGTCCCACTGAGCAATATTCCTGATTTAAGGGGGGGATTCCACTGTGAGCCCATTCCTTCCAGCACTAAACTGAGACTACCCACACTGACTTCCCTTCACACCACTATAGTCAACAGAGCAGACATTCATCCCAGTAGCCTAGGCTGGTTTGGAATCAACAGTCAGAGCTGATAGGCCAATCTTTAGCCTGCCACATCAGATTGTCCACAGAAGTTGAAGGGTTTTTTTTAGATATAAGTTTGGAAGGGACATTTTTAAACAAATATTCAAATAAAAAGCCATATCCAAGAGCATTTCTTAAAATTATGAAAGCATGGTGATTGATGTTGAGCACCTATATAGATCCTCTAAAACTGTAAAATTGCACCTCTAAGCCCGTCAAAAATCAATGTTACCTCCTTTTCATTCATGTGTTTGGAGCAGCCTTGGGGGGTTCCTTTAAAAATGCCTGGTGCCCTATGTCCAATAGTAGTGGGCAGAAAATCATTCCATGTGTGTCTGCCCACTGGTATTAGAAAATTGTGCCAGATCCTACAAATAGCATAGAAATACTGTAGCAAGCAGGTGCACTGGCTGCCTATTTCAAGGCCCTCTTGACATTCAGGCTGGGTAGGCCTCAGGCAGCCAGTGTAGTCTGAGATTGAGGCCAGTATATTGAGTCCGTATTTGGGACCTATAGAGTGCTTTGCCTTGCATAGAAGGTTTTGGGTCACTGATAAGGCCATTATATTTGAGGTTGCCAGTTATGAAGAGTCTCATACAGAAGGTGTGCTCCAATGCCCAGCCCAAAGCAGTTTGCTGCAAATTTGTACTAATGCACACAGCCTGCAATTGAAACGTGCAAATGATTCTTCACAAGCAGATGATGCGTGCTCAACATTTTGTGTGTGAGAAAATAAATATCTTGTTAAGCTGGTAGCTTCTGCTCCCACTGGGCAATTTAAAAACATACATGCACATACGCACACACCCCAAAACCCCAATGGCTGAATAGAAGAGATTTCAGTAGCGCCAACTCACTCTATTACAGAGTTCTCCTGGTTCACAGTTCATTTAATCTTTTTCTGCATCCAGCACCAATAAAACACATATTTCTTCCTTCCAGGTGTCAAGGATTGCAAGCTTCTGAGATAACTCTGAGATAGCGATGCTCTTTCTGATCCTTTTTCTGATCCCAGCCCTGCTTCGATTGATTTAATCTCTCCTGCCCTTCACCCTATCAAACATGGTTATATATTGTTGAATTATCTGTAACTATCTGTAAAGAGCTAGGAACTAATTGTCATGTGTAAGTGTTCTGGGGGGCAACTTTTCACAGCTGCATTAGAGACTCATGTGAAGTATAACAGAACCAGTTCAAACCAGTCCTTCTATTGAACCAGACAGCATGGCAAAATTAAACTTAAGGAGTTTTTGATCTTTCCAACTTTAAAGTGTGATTATTAACAACACCTGGGAACCAAAAGACAACTGGAACACACAGCTCAGGCTTTTGCCTTGATTTTTTTCCTCCTCCTCCTCCCTTTCCTGGCTCTGTACTCAATTAAAAACTGTTACATTTCCAACTTCTGATGAAAGATCATTGACCTGAAACATACACACTGTTTTTTCCTCCATGCTGAGTTTACCAGCATTTTTTTGTTTCTGCGTCAGGGGAGAACTGTTCTAGTCATACTGCGACATGAAGTCAGCACACTGTTTATATGGTCCATCGCTACAGGTTCTGAGGAAATCTAATTTAGAGATCAGTAGTAAAACGGAAAGGCCCTGCATTGTTCAACCTTCAGTATTTAATCAGTTGTTGTACGTTTAGACTTACATCAGGTCCCAGTCCAGCTGGTTCTCCTCGATATCATCCATCAGCTTTGTTATTCTTCTTCGAAAATGTGGCTGAAACCTATTGTCATCTTCTAGGACAAGGGCCTTCTTTAGTCCTCGGTCAATGACCTGAATGATGGAGACAGAACATTTAAAAACGTTTTGTTGCACAGACTAGGCTTATATTGCCTTGAGTATGGAAGATTAAGGGCAGATCAAGTTGAGGTGTTTAAGATAGTTAAAGGATTTGGTAGGATAGATAGGGAGAAACCATTCCCCCTGGTGGGCGAGTCCAGGACAGTGGTGGGTTGAGGGGCGTGTCCAGGTGTTAAAATTGACGCTGGGCCATTCAGAGGTGAAATCGAGAAACGCAACCTCACACAAAAGGGGTTATGGAAATCTGAAACCCTCTCCTCTAAAAATCTGTTGAAGCTGGGGGCCTAATTGAAAATTTCAAAACAGAGATTGATAGATTTTTGTTCGGCAAAGGTATTATGGGTTACAGAACCAAGGTGGGTAGATGAAGGTAAGCTACAAATCAGCCATAAACTGATGAGCAGAATTACTGAAGTAAGAACTCTTTTTAATCTGGTTAGTGAAATTAAATAACTCAAGCAGCATCCTTAAAATCATTGGATCGTAGGGTGGCTGCAGCACAGAATGAGGTCATTCGGCCCGTCATGTTTGTGCCAGCTCTCTGCAAGAACAACTCACCCAGCCCCACTGCATCCCCCTTTCCTTGGGGTCTTGCAATATTTTTCTCTTCAGATAGTTATCCAATTTCCTTTTGAAAGTTATGATTGACATCTATTTATTTCAATAACTGTCTTTCAAATCCTTTGTCAGGATCAAACTTTAAACTCTAATTAATAACCCCTGCTGTGGTTACTTGCAGTTCCTTGGCCTCGGCATAGGTGGCACCCTCTTCTTTGTCACATAGCTGCAATTCCCAGCTGTTTTAATGACGGAGGGCAGTGACGATTTGTCTGGGTGTCCAGACTTGTTATCGTAAACGTGACGGACTAAATTCTCAACCCATCAATTTTGAAAGTGTGTGAAAATAGATATTTTGTCCAACACTGTCAAAACAGCGAGCTAATAGACATTGGAGGAAAAAATTGCTGCTTCATTTGCATCTGGAGACGCATAACTCATGCCATGTCTTGTTGTCTGGTCTGTACATGTACATTAGGAAAAGTTACCATGACTGAGGAACTACTATCTAAGGTCACAAGTGGTACTGCTGGAGGGGCTGGTAGATTCGACCGGCATTCCTCAATAAATCCACAGGCAATGTCTAAATGATACAAATCAACCAAGTGAAATGATTTTATCCTCAGGAGAGTTAATATCAGGTTCTGTTTTGGCTTTTGTCCAATCGTTGCACTGTTCTGGTATCCAAATTAAATACACATTAGATTCCAGCTTAGAGATTCAGGCTGAGATTGAAAAGATTAGATCAGTTGAAAAGCAGCTCTATAAAATGACTAACAGCTGCAAACCATCTTGTAGCATCAATGTTCATTTTTCTGTTCATCCAAAAAGCTTTCACAATGAGTTATGTAAGAAAGGCCTGAGTTGCACTGCAGAATTGTATAGACAGATTGTGCTATTGAATAGCATTGCATCTTGGTTGGTTTTATAAAGAGACTAAACAGTTGACTCTTGGTATGCACATGACACTCGTAAAGTTACAATCAGTTTCACAACAGGGAGAAAGGTTGCCATTCAAAAGATTGGTGAGCATTTACAGCACTGTGCTGGTGTTGCTGAGATGTGATTCACGACTATGATCCCACACCCACACACCTTATTACTGCTCTACCCCCATGGGAATGCTCCCATACAGAAGTCCACTATTCCTTCTAGAAGTGATAGAAATGATCAAAGATGAATTATTCCCCACAGCAACCTTGTACCATTTCCTAAAGAAACAATTTCAGAGAGATGTTAGCAGAAGACTAGGTCTGGGTCATCTACCAAGCTCACTCTGGTTGAGATGGCGGTTGATGTTACAGATTGGTTTGTCTCCCAAAACTCTTCACTCATGCTCGCCTCAAGAGGCAGCTTCATAAACAGGCCCATGCCTCTAGTGAAGCAAAATTTAATTTTACACAAATAATGAAAGGGATGCAGCATGCCTCAGGGCTATCAATCAACCCTTTTTACCCTGCATCATTCTGGGTATAACGCAGGTCATGATGTAACTGAAACAATATAACCTGAGCAGGGCAGCTCCCCATCTCCATCATGGGAGGAGAGGGGGAATACTCTTTATAGAAAACATTGACAGTCTCACTCTCAACAAAATAAACACCAAGTAAGGATGTGTTTCTGATTTTATGCTTCTACATCAGCAATACAAGATATTCAGATGCATTTACCTCAAGTGACAGACCATTTCTAAAGCACAGGGAGCTCTAATAGAATCTCTGGAGGTAGATGAACACACTTTAAGTGACAACACATCTAGAAACACCTGAAATAAGTGAACGTGTACATGAGGGTCGATCATCTTACCTCTTTCCAGATGTAATAATGACTCAGGAAGCAGCCTATTTCTCCCCGTGTTAGTATTCTTCCTGAGTAAGGGTCATGATACCCTGGCAACATTTCAATGTTGAGAGCTTTCAGGTGGCTTGTGTTGAGGGCTCTGTCAATACAAAACATCTGTCACATTATGGTACCCTATGTCTGAGCAGGGTTAAGACACATTAGGAAATTAGCCCTCCAAGGCGTGAAATGACCTGAAATGACCAGTGCCTGCAGTTTTTCCTGTCATTATCAATCCCCAGTTCTACTGCATCAGATCAAATGGAAGGATTGGAATGTAAGCCTGTCAATCTTTTTTAAACATGCTGTTTGATGGCACATGGATCATGGTTTGAAAATCTGTTCTGAGCTGATAGTGATATATACTGGTTGCAGTGTAAACCTCAACCCTGCTTGTCCAATATCAAGTCATCTGAACCTTGGCAAGACCAAAGCTATTCTGCTAGGTTTAGCTCCAATGCTTCTGATTTTGGACTGGAGGAAGAGGTGTACAGTGGGGTTCTCCAGGGGTTGGCGTTGGGATCTCTTTTCTTGGTACACTATATATTAGTGACCTAGACTTGGGTCTACAGGGCACAACTTCAAAATTTGCAGATGATATAAAACTTGGAAGATTTCTGAACTGTGAGGAGGAGACTGTTTAACTCCAAGTGGACACAGACAGGCTAATGCATTGGATGGACAGGTGGCAGATGGGATGCAAAGCTGAGAAGTGTGAACTGATTCATGAAGAACAAGGAGAGGCAATATAAATTAAAGGATACAATTCTAAAGGGGGTACAGGAGTAGAGGAACCTGGAGGTACACGTGTACACATCATTGAAGGTGACAGGGCAGGTTAAAAAAGCAGTTAAAACATACAGGATCCTGGGCTTTATAAGTAGGGGCATAGAATACAAAAACAAGGAGTTATGATGGACCTATATAAAATACTGCTTTGGAGTACTATGTCCAATTCTGGCCATCACACTTTAGGAAAAATGTGCAGGCATCAGAAAGGGTTCACAAGAATGGTTCCAGGGACAAGGAACTTCAGTTATGTGGATAGATTGGAGAAGTTGGGCCTGTTCTCCTTGGAGAATAGAAGATTAAGAGGAGATTTGATAGTTTCAAAACCACGAGGAGTCCGGATATAGGGAAAAACTGTTCCCGTTGGGGGAAGGACCAAGGACCAGAGGACGCTGATTTAAGATGAATGGCAAAAAAAGGCAATGGGGACATGAGGAAAACCTTTTTACATAGTGAGTGGTTAGGGGCTGGAACGCACTGCCTGACAGTGTGGTGGAGGCAGATTCAATTGCGGCTTTCAAATCATTATCGGACAAGAGAAAAAAAAAATGCAGGACTGCAGGGAAAAGGTGGGGGAATGGCATTAGATGAGTTGCTCTTGCAGAGGGTCAGCATGGATCCGATGGGCTGAAAGGCCTTCTTCTGTGTTGTAACCATTCTATGATTCCATGATTCTTTCAGCCCCATTCCCAGCTGGTCACAACCTGAACCTGACTCTTCTTCAGCAATCTCTTTCTATCCACATTCCAGCTGGTTTGTGTCACTGCATTTTATCTGCTGGTGAGAATTCCCTTTTTTTCTCTCTCTGCTTGTTCCTGGAACCCTGTGCTGAAAATGAAATTAATGGAAAAATAAACACGGGTGCTTGATAAATAATTACCCAAAATTAAGCAGCACCTTAAAATATTTATTTGCACACCATTGCAGAGATTTAGGGCTGAGTTTTCCCAGCCCCATGGAGAGAAGGATTGGAGGTGGGGAGGGTTACGGTGGGGGGTGGGGGGGGTGGCGGGGGGGGGATACCCCAGGAAAGCAGTGGGAGCCTCTGCAATTTTCCTGTCGGGCATGGGCCCCAAGCTGCGTCGGGAACCCACTGACTCTGTAGGAGGCAGCCTGTCGCTGGGAGTTCTGTGGGCCATGGGTGGCTGACTTAATTGGCAGCACTAGGGGGCCACAGTGCACACAGGATTCAGGGGCAGCCAAAGGCATTCTTCTTGAGGGGCCACCCTTCCACCCTGAGGCCCCGCTCAGTACTTTATCCTCTTGTTTAGCATTGAAGAGGGAGGCCATCATGAGCGCCTCCATTTTGAGGTGCAACTTGATTTCCCTCTTCTCCGTCAGCGCTCACCTCTCCCAGCGGGGTTACCACCTGGGCATTACTGATATCCTTCCAATTGGGCCTCTCCTGCATCCCGGGTCCGCCTGTCACCCTTAATTGGACGTCGGATGTGGAGGCGCCAATTAGTAGGCCCTCTCACGTAAAGTTGCTCCAGCAGGCCCACTGAAGCCACGCACAGACCTGGCCAGGGTCCTAAATGCCTGCAGGAAAATTCAGCCCATAAAATTAGTACCGCAAAGCCAAAGTAGGGTCTATTTATCAAGCAAGTATAATAGTATTGGAAACCTTAAGTTAATTTTAACTGCCAGCAAGCAGCCCATGAGCCATGAGTTTCAGCGGGAAGCTGGTCCATTTTAACAGCTGGCCACATTAAAACTCATCCAAATGGCAAAAAAGTGGCAACCCAAATCAAGTGGAAAAGATGCCAGAATTTTTTGCTCCAATTTTCTTCAACAAATAACATTTTACCAAAAAAAGAGTACACACGCTGAAGAAAAGCAATAGAATTTCACACTTTGATGGGTAAATACAATCTATATGGGGTTATTGTATATTATTTTCTTCAGGGTCAGTACTTACTTCCCATCTACAGCATCTACCACTTTGCCTTCAATGTTCAGCTCGTAAAGAGTGCGAAGCATTCGTTTCCTCCTGTCTGTCCTGCGCTTGAGATTTATCATGAAGATCTAAATGCAAGTTCACATTAACTGGTTACCACTGCTGACTTGGCAGCGATTACCTTCTGTTTTAAAGGCTTTTATATACCGCTGATGTCTTATCTCTTCAATGACGCACACTGGGAACTTGTTCTTAACAGGCGAGTTAAACCATCTGCTTTGAATATTTGCTATGCTTTCTTTAGAACTAGTCTTTAGCAAATGGTTGTGGGTCAACAGCTAATGACTAAGTCTACAGTTCTCACAACATTCACACCTCCACTGTCCACTTCCCAGCAAAAGATTAAGAAATAATGATTCTAAATCAAAGAATTTTATTCTTTTAGGTGGATGTAAAAGATTGCCTGGTACCATTCAAAGAGGAGCCGGGAGTTCATCCCGTTGGCCGTACTCCATCAACTGATGAGTCAATGGGATTATTGCAATAGTCCGTCAATTGGTGACCCTGTGAATCAATGAGCGAATTGGGTTATGGCAATATTCCATCGCTTGATGAGTCAATAGGATTATTGCACTAGTCTGTCAATTGACCCAGCTCTGCAGTTTTTGTGGTCAGATGTGGGATGCTATACATAATATATGCAATCACAAACAAAGTTATTCTCCAGAGCCTTGAGAAATCAGTTTAACACATTGCTCATTTTGTTGTTGGTGGCACCCAATATTTTATCCTTTTTCAGGAAGCATCACTTATGACAAGTTTGATTCCTGTGCCAAAGTCCCATTGACGATAGGCCCTGGTGTAGTGATGGCGCGGGACAAACAGAATAGCTGGTGCATGTACAATTCCTGAGCTCAATGCCATATGTAAGTCTCCAATCGTGACCAGTGGGAGCTCTTTTAGATGGACAGAATGCGCGGTGAATTCACAACTCCCCAGCCATGTTTGGGAATGGCTTCAGTTATGGTAGATAAGTGAATACATGGAATTCTGTAGGAAGGGTAGTGGAGAGTGATACAATGTGTTGAAACTCCTAGCTGCTGTGCCACAGAGTGGTCAGATATGGGTTTCTAGATAAGATACCTTATTTCCCCATCTCTGTCATACTGCTGCCGGAGGTGCCAAGCAATTGCCAGGGTGCAAGAGCAGGTCAGGAGGCAGGTCTCCCTGGGGTGCACTTACACCACTTGGTAGCGGCTAGGAAGATAGGATTTAATCCGGCTGCCCCTATAAGGCCACGGAACCTAATTGTTGTAAAAGGGCACATCCTGAAGTGAAAAGCAGCTTTCCCTGAAGAAAGGTTGCGGACTGACAAATTATTTTTAAAGCCCAGATCAGGTTTATAAAAGCCAGGCACTATTCAATCAGATGCTACTTGTTATTTAACACATTCCTAAATTGCTCATCTAATTCTTGTTTGTTGTTGTTTAGGTTAGAGGCAATTAAGTTTGTGTGTTTTGCAGGTTTTGCATAGGTGACACTTTCAATTATGACTGATGTGATAAACTTTTACACACACTGACTTTATAGAGGCGATATCATGAGCTCGGTCAGATGACAATGAAAGAAAAATGTTTCATTAGCCAACACATTTACAGGGAGATAAGGGGTCGATTTAGGTACAACCTGAATTAACCGCTGTTAAACCAACAACATGGATTGCATTCATTAATTAACCAGCTCATTAGTCAGGTCTTTTCAAATTAATGGACTGATTTGATTACAAAATTTATCAAACTCATTTCCAGAAACAATACAATTAGGGGCCAATCTAATGCTTCACGCACTGTTCTATTTATAAAGCCATGGCTTTGCAAAACCTTTCAAATCCAGTGGCAAAAAAGGAGCATCCTCTCCCAAGCCAACGTGCCCAGCATTGAGTCACTACTCACTCGCAACACGTCATTCGTACACCTGACAACAGATTCCCGAAGCAATTGCTCTACTCGAACTCCGTTGCAACAGGAGACTCCCAGGAGGAGAGCGGAAACAATTTAGGGATGTCTTCAAAGCATCCCTGAAGAGGCCAAACATCTCCGCTGCCTCATGAGAGACCCTGGCTTATGACTGGCCAAAATGATAAAGGTTTATTCGACAAGGCACAAAATGCATTGAGTGACTTCTTCAGGAACACACAGAGGCCCTAGTCAAGGCATCGGAGAGAGCACACAATCATCCAAACACCCAATCTACCCGATCCTTCAAGCATCAACTGCCCCACACATGGCAGAGTCTGCAGATCACGCATTGAACTTAGCCGTTATCTCAGAACCCATCAAACCAGAGTGGAAACAAGTCATCCTCGATCCTGAGGGACCGCCCAAAAAGAAGTATTTATAATAATGCTATCCTTTAATTATTTGCATAGTAATGATCTAGGGTATTTCAGAAGGGCTGCTGTGAGAATTAAAGAAACAGCTGAACTGAAGAGCAGGATTAGCTGAAAAGTGTTGCAGCAGCAGGGGTTCAAGAAGGCAGCTCATCACCACCTTCTCAAGCGCAATTAGGATGGGCAATAAATGCTGGCCCAGCCAGCGACGCCCACATCCCATGAAGGAGTCAAAAAAATGTAATCTCTAGGTTTCACCCTAGCAAGGAGCTGATCCACTTAGAGTGAGAGATCTATCAGCAGTGATTCTCAAACCTTCTCAAAGTTCAGTTATGTTATATTCTAGCCCTTTCTAATTAAAGAGCAAGTTTTTATTATGCTATTGCCCTGAACTTCCCTTGTTATTGTTTCTAGGACTTATCAAAGTTAAATCAATTCCAACATAATTTTATTGCCTAATAACAGATATCAATATGTTCATTTTGATGCAATATCAATGCTTTTAAAGATGGCCGTCCCTTCTTATAAATAAACTTTTCAATTCAATGTAATATAAAAAAAATTCTACTTATGTTAACATAGTGTTTTATGCTACTGTAACTACATTACTAAATCAGTAGTGAATAAGTTTAACCAATGCAATGGAAAGTCAAATTGATATCCTATTGCACTCCTGGAAGATTATTATCCTTGTGGAATAGTCAGTTTACTACTTAATTTAGTCCTGAACAAAAGCCTGTGCCTGCTGAACCTCATTTGGACACAAATTCTACTGATTGGATTTCCAGCTTGGTACAGCAAAGATCAATCTTAAAAACTGGCAGTCTTCGAAGTCTTAATTCTTTCATATGTCAACAGTTGCTTCTGACCAGAGGTTCAGCAATTGCCCTTTCTCTTACCTCATCAAATCCCATCTTGTCTGCATGTCTGACAGGTACAGAAACGTTATTTGAAGGCTCCATGGGAGGATGGTCAACTGGAAAACAAAGGGACAATTAACAGTGTACGCATTTAACTGTGGTTTATATAACGTACTTGGAAACATATCACAGTTCCTGGGTCAAAATCCTGGAACTCCCTCCCTATCAGCACTGTGGGTGTACCTACACCACATGGACTGCAGCGGCTCAAGAAGGCAGCTCACCATCACCTTCTCAAGGGCAATTAGGGACGGGTGAATATTGCTGACCTAGCCAACGCCATCTATATCCCGTGAACAAATATATAAAAAGAAATTATCTTGGTTAACAGTTTGCCCCACCTTTTTGACAATGTAGACAACTTGGGGGCAATAATGATGGACAGATGGACATTATGAAGCTGAATCAGGAGACTTGGCCAGGCATGATTTGAAAGTGGAAGATCCTCCTTCAGCCTCTGCTACCAAAGACAGGTCAACTGGTCATTCATTCATTCCCTGCATGTGGGGCCTTTATCGTGGTCTCTGTCTACCCTTTGTATTAGGTCGCCAACTACACACCTTGCAGGGAGAAAGGAGGAGAGTGCTCACTGTCCCGAAAACATGCAGAAACATGTTACAAATCTGATGGGGGGACTGGAAAATATACACAAAACAAATTGTTAAAAAAAAAATCCAGAGATAAATGTTGCATTAACAGTGCTCACATCTCCCTTCAAAAAATGAATAACTGCACTCCCAACGTAACTATTACTTTGTGTCATATCCATTGAATAAAAAAGTAATATCACAGAATCACAGAATTTTAACAGCACAGAAGGAGGCCATTCAGCCCTTTGTGTCTGCACTGGCTTTCCGAATGAGCATTATGACCTAGTGCCGTTGCCCTGCCTTTTCCCCTGTACCCCTGCACCTTGTTTCTATTTAAATAATCAACTGACGCCCTCTTGTTTGCCTCAATATCACTTAAGCAGTTGTCTTGAAATCACAGGCCTGATTCAGAGCCGCTTTCCAGTTATATATTTTTTGAGGCATTGCCAACTTTTTTGAAGCAATTTGTCAGAATATTGATGTATATTAAGTTGGCATATATCCTTTCCATGCTTGGAGGGCAATTCTCTCAACATCATGAGGCACAGGCTGGTAAAAGTGGAAATTTCCACTTAAATTGGAGACAATTTGTTAAAATGTTCTTTGTACTTTATCTGGTAATCCTGCAGTATTCCACTGAGAAGGGGCGTGAGTCTCATCAGCAAAGTAGGTATAAAGAGGTAGAAACACTTGAAACAAAAGTAATTAATAACTTCACTTCCATATAATTAACTGCCATCTACACACTTAAGTTGCTTCATTTAAATTATCTGATAACTCCACTTATTTCCACTTATCGGAGCAGTCCAAAACTAAGGACCATAAATATAAGATAGTCCCTAATAAATCCAGTAGGGAGTTCAGGAGAAAATTCTTTACTCAGTGAATTGTTAGAATGTGAGACTTCCTACCACCAGGAGTTGTTGAGGCAACTAGCATAGATACATTTAAGGGGAAGTTAGATAAGTATGTGAGGAAGAAAATAGTAGGAGGGCATGCAGATAGGGTTAGATGAAGAAGATGAGGGGGTCCGTGTGCAGCACAAACATTGGCATACCAGTTGGTTAGAATGGCCTGTTTCTGTGCTGTAAAGTCTATGTAATTCATTAAATTCACATTTTGCTTAATTCATATGATGATTTAGCGCAAAAATAACCCAACTACAAATGGCCATAAACAAGACTGCATTGCGGTTCTTTATAATACGTGTGAGTAGATCTGTTTGTTGGTTTTCTTCCAATGCCATACGACAGAGCCAGTACAATTGCCAATCACAGCACTTACGCCCACAATAGCTGAAGTTAATCAACTTGGAAGAAAATAGGGATCAAACCAAGAACTTTTGATCCAAATGATGCAGTACCACCTGCTACATTGTGCACATTGAGATACTGAGGACAATTTTGTGACTTATCAATTTTACGATTTATTGAGGAACCTTTGACCCTTTACTGTTAGCTTGGCTGTTAGGAATCCCTAACAAATTTGCCGAAGGCTGGAAATCGAGATGAAGATTTAGCAACGAATTACAGTTTTCATCTCTACTTCAGAAGCTGCAAATAAAAGATGTAGCAAACTCACAATATAACCCCAGAGAGGCTCATATTTCACATTTATAGCAGCTTTTGGCACATCTTGGTGATTACCATAGATGAATGAGGTGGCAGTGTTGAAAGTGCTAAGCGTGCATTTGCGAACATGCTTTCACACCATGTTTCTTCAAGGCTGGATTTGATCTTTCTCATATCAACTTTCCCTGCTTCCTTCTGATCTTGAAGACAACGATATCTTCGGCATGGATCCTTGGGCTTCCCTCCGTTACCTTGTTCATGTGGCTAGTATTTTGTGTGGGCCTTGACAGTGGGTTTTGGTAGCCTATTAGACCCTTGGCAGTGATGGAACATATTCAGTCATGGCGGGGGGCGGGGAGGGGCATTGAAGCCAAGCAAAATTGACAATAAAATGCACCGGTGCACATTTGAGTCTTTCTATTTGTCATGTATTCATCTGAGCTAGAGGGGGAACAGGGAATGTTTCTGTGGAGTCAGAACCATGCTGACATTGCAAGGGTCATGGACTTTTCCTGCAAGCAAAATTAATTGCTTAGAATGACAAACAAGACACTGTTAAACCGCCCGGTTCACCTGCAGCTTTCCCTGATTGGCCGGTGCTGCAGAACATTAACTGCTTCGTTCTGCCAAATTTTCATTTAAAAACTTACCCATGCAAAATTTTAAGGTGAACTGGAAACCTATTTTTGATTAGGAGGTGCCTTTCCCTGCTCCATGTCAGGGGAAAGGTGTAGAGGGAAGGAGGAGGCTTGTAGCTGTCCGAGTGGCGCCAGGCTCAATGCCATTCCCATTGGCATGAAAGAAGCAGAACGCTATTGATTGAAATCTTCATCTCGATTTCCAGCCCTCAGCAAATTTGTCAGGGATTCCTAACGGCCAAGCTAACAGTAAAGGGTCAAAGGCTCCTTAATAAATTGTAAAATTGATAAGTCACAAGACTGCCCTCAGTAGCTCAATGTGCACAATGTAGCAGGTGGTACTGCATCATTCAGATCAAGAGTTCCTGGTTTGATCCCTGTTTTCTACCAAGTTGACTAACTTCAGCTATGGTGGGCATAAGTCCTATGATTGGCCTCAGCAGCTCCAAGCTACAGAATGGAAAAGTGACAGGGTCCAGGCTTGCTGTGCACAGTGACCACTGGTGAAGGTGTGCCAGGGCAACTGGTTGACAGCAGATACAAAATTAGCTCTGATACAACCCCTGTGGTAGAATTGTCCAAGAACTCTATTTTCAAGGTTGCTACTGCTCTTTTCATATGTATTTTGCTGGGTTAAAAATCACTCTGAAAGTCACTCTTCAACAACGTGAAGCTCACTGGGCTGAATTTTCCCCCCGTTGGGGGGGGAGTTGATGGGCAGGCGCGTGTGGGCGTGCTTCCAATCAGCGCCCCTGATCGAAGGCGTGGCGCCATTTTACGTGGGTGGGCCAATTAAGGCCCGCCCAGCGTGACATCCGCAGGGAAGCACTATGCGCTCCCTGTGCGGGCGGAGGGGGGGAAAATCCCTAAAATCAAGAGTGCGCTCTTTCGGGCATGCGCACGACAGAGCGCACTCATCTCCCTGAGGCTAAGTGCAGCTTCAGGGAGATCGGCTCTACGTGCAAAAATGTTAAAAATAGAAAAAAAAAATTCCCTTACATGTCCCCTCATGTGACATGAGTTGGGACATGTTCATAATTTCCAACAAAACTTTATTAAAATTTTTCAAACCCTACATGAAACCTCATCCTGCCTGTGGATGAGGTTTCATATTTTTTTCTACTTCCCGCCGGGGCTCCCAGCCTTAAAGCTGGACAGGCAGGTCCACTAATTACTTTAATTGCTCTGTCAATGGCCTCAATTGGCCATTGACAGCTTGGCAGGTGTGCAACTGATTTTGCTGCGCCCCCGCCTTCCTGAAAATTTAAATGGGGTCGGGAGTTCCGCCCGACGTCCCCACGTCATTTTACGCGTCGGCGAGCGGGTCCCGCCCCCTGCTCGCCGACGGTAAAATCCTGCTCGCTGAATGATTCCTGTACCCTTGTTGCGCAGGTAAAAATGGTCGCAGAGCAGCATAATCTTCATTGGGAAACTATTGCTGAACTAAATTGCTGGCAAATTGTACTCAGCTTTTTTCTCCAGATGACTGTCCATACAAATCAAATTCGCTGCTTGCTTTCTGTTTCTCTCATCGTTCATAAAGATCAAGATGCATGAACTGTTGTCAGTATCGAGACTTCATGAACTTACAGCTGCTGTGCTCACAGCTCCTTTCCTATCAGTTCACTGAATTTTATGGACATGATTCTCCTCACTGTTTTATCAGCAGGTCCATTTGTCATCATTATTGCACTTTCTTGCCTACCCACGCCCTGCCGTACCACTGACCCCCACCCCCAACAGCCCAAGGTTAAATAACTTTAAGTCAATTGGACATCTGGGCAAGTAAAACAGTTTCCACATTTTTAAAAGTTCTTTTCAGCCAGAATGGTCTCAGACTAACTTAAAAGTCAACTCTACATCAGGTAGTTTTCAATAAACTATTGGTGCGATTTGTATGTCCAAGGGATAGATGTTTAACTCTCATTGTACAATCATTATTTTTCCTGACCAAGTCCAACATCCTGAACTTAAATGACTGTTAACTAGGCCAGTTAGGCTGCAGTGTCATACTGGGGCAAAGTGGTTTCAGCTTTTGTGAGCAAACATTCACATTTTTCTACAACTGTAAATAGTACCTGTGGGAGGAGCAATCAGTTTGCCGTAAGGACTCTAAAATAGCCGCTGGAAAACCAGTAGTTTTCACAGATCCTAATCTACCTCTCCCCAATCTCTTCTTCACTCTTTTGCTTCATGTCATAGACTGCAATGCTAACTTTCATCATCATGTGTTGCATATTCAGATCCAGAACACATTTAGACTGTAAGTGCATAGTTGGTGTGAAGTCAGGTGGCTTAGCACTGATACTATAGGTGCAGTGTGAATATACCTTTAGAAAATACAATTCCACCTTCATTGGAAAAGAAAAGATTCTAAGTAACAACATTTAACAAAAGCTGCAACTTAAACTGAAGATCAACGTGTTCGGTTGCTTCATTGATATAAACGGTGCCGAAAAATATTGGTTGTCTTTTTACATCAATGACGTGTATTAAATTCACAAGGACAATTGAAACTTTCAAGATTGAGATTGATAAAATGTTGTCAGGTAAGAGTATCAAAGGATACGTAGCTAAGGCAACTATACGGCGTTGACATACAGATTAGTCATTACCTAGCTGAATGGTGCAGCAGGTTTGTGGCATCAGATGGCCTAAACCTGTTCCTATGTTTCCAAATCTACATTTGGGTTTAGGCCCTGAACAAGTACATAGAATGACAGAATTTTGCAGCACAGAAACAGGCCATTTGGCCCAGTGGGTCTTTGCTGGAGTTTTTGCTCCACAAAAGTCTGCTCCCACCCAACTTCACCTCACCCTACCACATATCTTTCCATTCCTTTTAACTTCATGTACTTACCTAGCAGATATGCCTCTATGCTAATTGCCTCAAACACCCCATGTTGTGGCAAGTCCCATATTCTAACCACTCACTAAACAAAGGAGTTTCTCCTGACTTCCTTATAGGATTAATGACAATCTTATATTTATAACCCCAATTTTAGATTCCCTTGCAAGTGAATACATGTTCTCTGCATCAACCCTATCAAACATTTCTATCATTTTAAAGACCTCTGGCACACCACCTCTTAGCTTTGTCTTACTTAGAGAAAATAGCCCCAGCCTGTTCAGGTATGACCTCTCAGTTCTGGTATCATCACTGTAAATCTTTCTTGCACTTTCTCCAGTGCTTCCACATCCCTTTTGGAGAACAGAATTGTGCAAAGTACTCTAAAGTACGAGCTAACCAAGCTTCTATAAGTATAACATAACCTCTCTGCTTTTGAATTCTAGAACAAAGGGACAACATAAATGTGTCCTTCCGCAACATTACGTATTGGGATTGTAGTTCTTATTTTCTTACTGTGGGGCTAAGCTGAGGTTCCCATGTCACATTGTACTGCACAAACCCCAGACTCTGGTTCACAATCTCCTGCTCTGGGGTAGTACTTTTACAGTAATTTCTAATGGAGAGTCCAGACCATCTTCCTTCGTTCCATAAACTCATAATTGTATGATGACATCTGGATGGAACTGTGTGATGTAAGCTTGTTAACTTTTACATTTTCATCACTCACAAAAATGAACAAACAAATTTTGGGTTCAGAGGAATCCCAGATGCCAAACACTTGTCATTGTGATGGTGGGAGCTTAGAATGATATTTGGAACAAAAGAAAACCTGGAAGGAAGCAAATCTGGGTTTTTAATTTAATGGACCATTGATTCCTACTGAACCAGTCTATAATCATGAAGTTACATTAATTCTTCATGGATTTCCTAACTGTTTAACTTAATGAAGGAACGTAGGTGAAGAAATAACATGGTGCCTGAATGATTTCTCTAATAAAAAGCCAGCATTTCACACCTTGACCAGGCTTTGGTGATTCTTTCTTCTGGAATGTTCCAAAGTACTTGGAGGATTTAAACACTATTTGTCAGAAAATGTTTTGTGGCAGATACAACATTTTTTTTTTCTGTCTTTGTCAGTAAACTTACTCATTCTTTCAATGAGAACGTGGACAAAGCTTTCAACATCCTCCTGTAAGGACTGCTGGGCCTTTAGAGGCACGGGAAGGTAGCCGTAGTGATCTCTGTTGCATATGTGCATCTGGATCTCTAAAACAAAACAGAAAACAAAAAATGTTCAGCATTTGTTCTGTTAGGATAGGAAGAAATAAGGGTCAAATAATATGGAATTAATGCAGGAATATTAGGTTAAAAATTACTTAGGTAAACTCACGGTAAAGCATATTCTAACAGGGGTCAAAACTAGTTTGCAAAGCAACATGGTTAACTCCCTTCATAATGTGAATTCGCCAATAAGATATACACATCTAAATTAGTATTCCATGGCTGCTATTACACTGGCGTGTAAGCATATAATGCTAGCCCTGAAAATTAAAACCACAATCAGATAAAAGAATACCAGGCCTCAAGCCCTATTATCTTGCTGGAACCTATACCTTTAACTGAGCAAAACTGACCAAGGTCCAGTTTTCGAGAACAAATTTAAAATAATGTTTTTAGGTCAGCAGCGTTCGGACGCGAAATCGCGCGGGATGACCTCGGGCGAGCGCCCCAACGTCATCCCGCGCTCGTGCGTTATTTTGGTCAGCAGGCGCGCACAGAAGTCGGAAGCGCACCCGCTGACAATTAAGAGGCCTACTAAGGTCATTAAAACTGTAATTGCCTCCAATTTTTCATGGTTTGTCCAACCTTACGGTTGGCGGACTGGCGAATGGGCCAGGCGGACTTTGCATTTTTCATGAAACCTCATCCAAGGCCGGGATGAGGTTTCCATTATTAAATAAGAAAAATAAAAATCTATGGACAGCATTTTTATCACGTAGGTATTCAGGTGACTGATTGTGATGTGTGGGCATTTTTTTCCTGATTTTAAAAGCTTTATTTATTGGTCTTAAAGCCTTCAGCTCCCTGAGGTGCCCTTCTGCCTTCAGAGAGCTTTCGCTCAGCGCCCGCCCTCCTCCAGCCTCAACTCCGGCAGCGCTGAGCATTTCAGCACGCGCTTCATGCTGGCTGACCGCTAATTGGCCAGCCTGTGTGAAATTGCGGTCGGGGGCTGATTGCGGACGGTGGTCCATTCCCCTGCCAATCCTGGGCCCGCTTATCGCGCCCGCCTGCTGACCTAAAATTCCTGCCCAATATTAAACAAGCACCCTCATTATAATAGGTGGCCCTTATGCCTATTATGGGATATTAATTAGGAGTGGTCTTGTGACAGATATACATGAATAGTTAGGTAAAATGTAAGTATTAGATAGAAGTCATATATAATTAGAACATTATACTTTAGGATTGAGAAAATGGTGACAGGCTAACCAATAGCCATTTTTACCCAGAAACACTCACACATACATAGGCAGCACCAACCTTAATTACAAGCAGATAAAAGCAAAGTACTGCTGACGCTGGAAATCTGAAACAACAGCAGAAAATGCTGGAAAAGCTCAGCAGGTCTGGCATCACTGGGAAAAAGAAACAGAGTTAATGTTTCGAGTCTGTGTGACTCTTCTTCAGAGCTACAGAGAAGTGGAAATGTGATGGAATTTATACTGTTTATGGAGGGGGGGGGTGCGCGGTGTAGCAGGTGAAGCAAGATAGAAGGTCAGCGATAGGTGGCAAACATCAGGAGAGGAATGGAAAGCAATGAAGGTGAACAGGGTGAGAGAGACAAATGGAAATCCTGTCAGAGAGAAGAGCTGTACTTCTTCAAGATAGGCATTCCTGGAAGAGAAGTGGCAGTGAATGAAACACTAAGATGAAAGCAAAATACTGCGGATGCTGGAAATCTGAAATTACAAGCAGCTCTGATTTTGAACTCATGTGGTAACATCCACTGTGTTTCGTGAGTGCTTTTTTTTTGGAAATAGATATTAGTTTAATTGCCTTATTCACGAACAAAGGAATTTACAAAAAAAGGTGATAACACATTAATGGTGATTCAGCCTGGGATTGGTGGCATTATCTATTAAGAAGGAATTCTTAAAATTTGGCTCAGTTTATCACGAGAGATTAGTAAGAATTCTAAATGTCAGAATTGAACATTACTAGGCACTGGTACGAAAGACAGATGCTGAAAGAGTGTAATTTTCACTAAGCTGGAGAAAAGCAACTTTTAAAAATCACCATTTCTCTATTAAAAGTTTAAAATCACTTTATGAAAATATAGAAGCAAGTGAAATTAGTTAGGATTGATATTAGCATGAATGTGGGCAGAGTGTTCATTCTTAACGATGAAATAATAGTGAATTATAAGGGCTAATCGAAAGGGAGGAGTTTAATGAAGGAGGCAGCACCTATAGTTGCTGTAATGATGTAATTTAGGATAGAAGGGTATTAACAGATAGGTTTCTTTCCAGGAAAGCAGAAATATTGTAGGAGGGTTCAAGTGTTGAGAGCTCTCCAATGCTTCTCGAATTATCGAAAAGCTGGACATCTTAAAACAGAGAGTTTCTTGTGTCCTGCGGTACAGGCAACTGAAACACTCGGGGATTTAAGGTAACACTTTGCTTAAAATATTTAATAGATTTCCATGAAGATTTTTAAAGCTGTAACATTGTATTTTAAAATATTTTTCACTGGGTTCTATATTTAAACCAAGACTATGGGCAGAACATTACGCTCGACAGGCGTGCACACGCACAACCCGGTCAAGTGTAAAATGACGCGCGATGACGTCGGGCGAGTGTCCTGACATCATCGTGTAGTCCTGTGATATTTCGTTCAGTGGGCACGTGCCATAGTTGGCAGCGCGCCCGCCGACAATTAAAAGGCCTATTAAGGCCATTAAAAAGTTAATGATATTCAAATTTACGCTGCCCATCCAACCTAACGGTTGACGGGCAGGCGAAAACACCAAGCGGCCTTTACATTTTTTAGGAAACTTCATCCACGGGCGGGATGAGGTTTCCTAAAGCAAATAAAAATCACATTAAAATTTTACACTTGAATTAAAAACAAGTCCCTGCTCATGTGCAGTGTTGGAGAGTGTGTGAAAGAGAGAGAGTGTGTGTGTGTGTGTGTGAGAGAGTGGATGAGTAGTGTGTGAGGGAGAGCGAGTGAGTGAGTGCGCGTGTGAGCGAGTGAATGAGTGTGAGAGATAGTGAATGAGTGAGTATGCATGAGAAAGAGTGATTGAGTATGTGAGAGAAAGAGAGAGAGAAAGAAAGAGTGAGCGAGCATGTGTGAAAGAGAGAGACAGAGAGAGTGAGTGAGTGTGAGAGTATGTGTGTCCAGCTCACTCCAGTCCTGGGGTTCTCACCTTCACTCATGCACACCAACACACACTCTCACCCACTCACACAGAGGGTGTAGGTGAGGGTGAGTGAGCGAGCATCATGAGACTGGGAGTGAACCAGACACACGCAGACACTCACCCTCTCACGCACTCAATCTATTAGTCATCTTCATTAATTACTTATTTTTAAAAAATGATCAATTTACTGCTTTGACAATGTCTTTTTTTTTTGCTCAGCAAGTTGTTTTTTTTCCTCACACCTCAACTACTTTCTTTGAAATTTACGTTTAATGCTGTGCCAAACCTTGAGGGCAGAACTTTTAGGTCAGCAGACCAGCGCGATCGGTGGGCCTGGGATCGGCTGGGGAACGGACTGTCGACCGCGATCGGCCCCTGACCGCGATTTCACGCCAGCTGGTGCGCTGAGAAGCTCAGCGCCGCTGGGGTGGGTGGGGGAGGGCGGCGAGAGGAAGGCAGACGCTGACATCAATGCGGGTGCGGGGCGAGCGCTGACAGGAAGCTCCCTGAAGGCAAAGAGCTGCCTCAGGGAGCTGAAGACCTGAAGAATCGAAAATAAAGTTTTGAAAAGCAGAAAGGAAATGACCAAGCCTCCCAAAGAGGCAGCTGAAAATATACACGATGAAAATGCTGTCCCACCGATTTTTATTTTAATTTTATTTCATCACGGAAGCCTCTTGGATGAGGTTTCGTGAAAAATGTAAAGGTCGCCTGGCCGATTCGCCCATCCGCCAACCGCAAGGTTGGATGGGCAACGTAAAATTAAAGGCAACTGCGCCATTAATCACCTTAATTGGCATCTTAATGGTTGGCGGGCGCACTTCCGACTTTTGCGCGCACCCACCGACCGGAATATCGCGCGGGCGCGGGATGGCGTTGGAACGCTTGCCCGACGTCACCTTGCGCGATTTCACGTTGGATGGGGTCGGTCGCGTGCCCGCCCGAACAGCGTCAAATTCTGCCCTAACTTTCCGAAATGTTCTCATCAGCCCCTTGAGGGAGAAAAAAGTTGAAATGTGGGTCCTCACGCAAAAAAAAGTCGGATAACTCTGCCTTAGAGGCATGGTGGCACACCTGGATGGCCGGAATAGGGATCAGAGAGATTCCAGGCGGGAACAACGTCATCCCCAATCTGTCAAGATAAGCAGCCTGAATGACACTCAGAGGGACTGGGATAGGAGAGTGCCCCCAAGAGGGAAAAACAGAAATCAGTTAAAAGGATCACAAGTCAGACCAGAAATAAAACTTAGGATTCTGAGGATCACAGCACTCAGGGCTAACTACCTGGCATCTTGAGCTCCTCTATGCCCTGGCAACTTTGCCCACTGACAAACAGGAGCAAACCCCTTTTAATACAGGAGCTGCTTACACTGTTAATAGCCCTAAAGTTATTAAAAATAAGTGGATGGATTTGGGAAGCTCAATTTATGACGTGCCTTTAGTGGGATTCACAAGGACTCAGACACAGTCAATTGAATTATAAAACATGCCTGTTGTGGTGTACAGGATCATGGTCACTCCAGAGGTAGGATTAGTACCAGATTTAACCTGTTCCTTCATTATATAAGACAGACAGAAAGCTCAACCTCAAAATGTCAACCAGGCCTGTCCACTGACCAGGATGACAGATAAAACTTGTCTACAAAGTGTGGGGCGGGTGGGGGTGGGTGGTGGAGGAGAGAAAGGGCTTCTGGAGCAGCTTATTAATAAATACTACCCTCACTGACCAACTACACTCACTGACAATGCCACCCAAATCAATGTGGCAAGGTAGATATTGAGCCTCACTCACTTGATCCAGGCTGACACAAAACTAAAAATCAGTGCTGACACAGGGTCATAAAGGGAAATGGGATCTTCTTAACACCATCAAAGAATTAAATGAACAAGATGTTCTAATCAAGATGCCATCTCAAACTAATTCACCGCTGTTAAACCAGATGGGAGATGGAGGTTAGTGATTGATTATAGGGCCTTAATTAAAGTTACAGCCCTGGGTACTGCACAGCAGCAGAATTCCAGAGCCCTGCTATCTGGCATCAAGAGAGAACAGAATCCTGTAGCGACCTTGCAAATTACTTTTGGTCACAACTGATTAAATACACTGACCGGCAGAAAAAACACAGCTCTCGGTATTGTTGGACAAGCTTGGAATTTCAAAATAGCCCTGTCCTTTTTTATCTACCCCTGCATTGGATATTTTAAAAGACATTAAAAATGTTAACTCTTATGTAGGCGGTATTTACGTGTCACGCGATAACCCCCAAGATCATGTGGAGCACGTTGACACGGTTTTCTTTCTGCTTCTGGCTATCTGGTCAACATTAAAACAAAGTCAGTTGCTTAGAGAAGAGGTAGGTTTCTTAGAACTGTGAATAACAGGGAAGGGTAGAGGACTAACTGACTCATAAAGAAAAACTGGCCACACTGCAATATCCTAAAACCTTGAAGAGTTTCCATTTGACTTTGAGGATTTTGAATTTTGCAAGGTTCCTTACACCAAACTTTGCATCTCTATCAGCATCCCTCTATGCTAGGGTGGGGGCGGGGGGAGCTGTGAAAGGACAGTGGTATCTTTTCCCCAGACGACTAGCTGAAGCTGTAACAATTATGCAGAGGAATGCAGAAAGCCATGAACCTTAGACAGCAAGATACACAAGTCCCGGTTAATATTCACATTTGGATATCATCAAGAGTAGCAGCTGCTATACCCTACGATGAAAAAAAGCATTGTCCCTGTCCAATTTCACTCTTACAATTTCAATAATATTGAGATAATATTACTGAATAATATTGTCATAGTCAAAGAAAGAGAGTTATGACTATGGTAGTTCGATGCCTTATTAAAGCAAAGATACTACAGGGGACCCACCCTATTACAATCCACACTGAGGTCTCTGACTTAAGATCAGTGCTCAGATGGCTTCTAATGAGGAGAAAGCCACACAAATTTGATGTGATAAATTGGCATCATCTTCGAATGATCTTACACAAATTTTAAAGTATGGATTTAGACCATCGTCCTGTCCTGGAAGACAATGATAGAGAGGAGGGAATTAAACATCATTATACCATCAGGTTGTTTACTGTGACGGGTCTTCAATTCCAGCTATAAAACAAGGAGACATCCCTACAATCCTCAGCTGGGATAGGGATAGTAGCAGGAAGTTTGAGGCTCTTATTCTTTTGTATTGCTGAAAAAGAGGGACATTTTTTGTCAAAGCTTTTCGTCTTGCACTCATCAGGACAATTTGCGAGAAGATACCAATATCAGGGGAAACAACATATTTATGCTGTATGAAAATAGAATGCTGATTGGTTGGCAAGTGGACTCTGATTGGTAAAAGGGTTGCCATGGAAATTAGCACTCTTCTCATACAGTATAAACTTGTTGGTTGTTTCCCCTGATGTTGGCACTTTCTTGCAAACTGTCCTGATGAGTGCAAGATGAAAAGCTTTGACAAACAATGTCTCTTTTTTCAGCAATACTCAGGTTCTGTACTACCAAGCGACTATTCCTATTCTTTTATTCCAGAAGAATTACTATCCATGTCCCTTGGCCAAAAAACAACACAATATGATGATGAAGCAGCAGCACTTAAATGTGCCTTGGAGCAGTCAGGTCCTATTAAACCCACATTAATTTGTACTGATAGTGACTATGGTAAAAGGGCAGAGTGTTCTGGGAACAGATACAGGGTTTTTAAATCACACGGGTAAGCCCATTAAACGTATGTCGTTGTGGGAACCAATTCTCAGTCAGGTGACACAAAAACAAAACTGTCTGGTTATTTATGTAAATAGGCATACTATTGGGACTGTACACTCAAAGGGCAACAGTCTCGCAGATGAACAGGCGAGCTCGGTTTGCCCCTCCCGTAAGGGGTCTGTGAAGGTTAGCGTTACAACTAGAGCAGAAAGGGCAGCGAATCAGGATGAGGAGCTGATTCAGTTATTAGATCCAACAAAAGAGAATCCATGAGGATATCCATCAAAGTGCTCTTACTGGGAGGCCTCTAGCATTGTGCTGGTACTGATGCCCAAGGGAAGCAGGGAGGTAGCCCTGAGTCACGATCAAGAACAGCTTGCAAAGGGGGCTCACAAGGGTATAGAACAAGCACATTGTGGTGCCAGAACAACATTCTGTAAACTGACTTCTCTATATTGGTGGCCAGGCCTGCTTCAAGCACATAAAACATATGTGGCTAATTGTGAGCCCTTATCACTTACTAAACCACCACCATTGGCTCCTTTGAAGACAAAGGAGCCAATACAAAAATTATTGATTGATATCTCTGACCCACCTCCCCCATCTATGGGATTTAAACATGTTTTTTGTTTGTGTTGATGGATGCACTTCCTTCTGCTGGCTGGTCCCCACAAAATCAGGTTTGGAAAATGCGCTTGTCAATGCCATTACCTACATAATTGCTGTAGCTGCTTCGCCCAGAATCCTGAACTCTGATCAAGGTGGAGCATTTGTCTCCAGAGTCTTCAGAGACTACTACGAACACGGAGAGGGGTGGGGTGGGGATTGGGCTAGAACGCAATACACCATGCCATCTGCAATCGGCTGGGCTAGTGAAACACAAAAAATCAAAAGGTAAAAAAATTTTTGGTAAAATTATTGAGAATCAGTGGTCAACTATCATACTGGAAGTGCAGCTATCACTTAATAATGTCCCTCATATGCATCAAAAGAACTCAAGAGCACAAGAGATAGGAGCAGGAATTGACCATATGGCCCATCAAGCCTGCCCCGCCATTCAAAAAGATCATGGCTGATCTTGGATTTCAACTCCCATTTTTCCACCCACTCCCCATATCCCTTAATTCCCTGAGACACCAAACCTCTGTCTATCCCAGCCTTAAATCGATTCAACAATGGAGCATCCACAACCCTCTGGGGTGGAGAATTCCAAAGATTCACAACCCTTTGAGTGAAGTAAATTCTCCTTATCTCAGTCCAAAATGATCGGCCCCTTATCCTGAGACTGTGCTGCCTGTTTTAGATTCCCCAACCAGCTGAAACAATCTCTCAGCTTCCACCCTATCAAGCCCTTTCAGAATTGCGTAGGTTTCAATGAGATCATCTCTCATTCTTCCAAACACCAGAGAATTATAGGCCCAGTTACTCAGCCTCTCACCGTAGGTCAACCCTCTCATTCCAGGGTCCAATTTGGTGAACCTTCACTGTACTGCCTTCAATGCCAATGCAAGTATATATTTTCTTAAATATGGAGAGTAAAACTGCACACAGTACTCCAGATGTGGTCTCACTAAAGCCCTGTACAACTGTAGCAGGACTTCTTTATTCCTGTACTCCCACCCCCTTGCAATAAAGGCTAACATGCCATTTGCCTTCCTAATTGTTTGCTGTACCTGCATGCTAGCTTCATGTGTTCCTTGTATGAGAACCAAGTCACTTTGAACATCAACACTTACAAGTTTCTCACCTTTTAAAAAATAATCCTGCTTTCCTATTCTTATGGCCAAAGTGAATAATTTCACACTTCCCCACATGATATTCCATCTGCCATCTTGTTGCCCACTCACATAACCAAATCAGGAACTGTACCCCCCAAAGCTCCAAGGTATTTAACGTATGGTGTTGAGATGCATACAACACTTACCCAAGGTTCCTACACAGTCTCTACACATTCTGGCTCCATGACCCGACAGCAACAGTTAAACTTAAAACAAGAAATTACAGATGCAATGCATAAAATTGATCAGAGAATACAGGAGACAATTGGGCAAAAACAATTGAGTAAAAAAGCACGGCAACCCCTAGCAGGAGAGTGGGCTCAGGAACAAAACTTCGAATAAGGACCTGGCTTAAGGCCTAAGTGGGAAGTCAAACCTGTTCAAATACATTCGATTATTAACGAACAAACTGTACAACTATTCACTAATCAGCTGCATGGCAGGCAATCTCTTAAAACTGTCCCCATAGATGATTTGAAAAGGTGTCCTGAAGGATACAAGGATGGAGGAGCAGTGCAACGTGCACTGTCGTCTGAGATCCAGCTTGGACATCAGGAGTGGAAGTGATCGAGCTAACGATGACAGTGCCATCTCCTCGACACAGACCTTGGCAACGCCTCTCTCCCTGTGTCTCTCTGTCTGTCTATCTCTCTCTCTGTCCCTCTATCTCTCTCTCTCTCACATTTTCTCTTTCTCCGTTTCCCTCTCTTTCTCACTCTCCCTCTGTTTTTCAGTCTCTCTCCGTCTCTCAGTCTGTCTCTTGATCTCTCTCTCTCGCACACGCTCTGCTTCTCTCTGTCTCTCTCTCTCTCACTCTCTGTTGCTCCCTGTGTCTCTCTCTCTTTCTCTGTCTCTCCCCCTCTGTCTCTGTCTCTCCCTCTCTCTCTGTATCTCCTGGTCTGTCTCTCTCCCTCTTTCTCTCTCTGCCTCCCCCTCTTTCTGTCTCTGACTCTCCCTCTCTCTCCGTGTATCTTGGTGTCTCCCTGTCTCTTTCTCTCTCTCTCATTTTATGTCTCTCTCAGTGATTCTCTCTCTCTGTCCCTCTCACTCTCTCTCTTTTTCTCTGTCTGTCTCTCTCTCTCTCTCTCTCACCCTCTCTCTGTCTCTATCTCTCAGTCTCTCTCATTCACTCTCTCTGTCTGACTCTTACTGTCTCTCCATCTCGCTCTGCCTCTTTCTCTGTCTCTCTCTCATTGCCTCTCTCTATCTTTCTCTCTCTGTCTCTCTCTCTGTGTCTCTCTCTGTGTCTTTATTTCTCTGTCTGTCTCTGTCTCTCCCTCTCTCTGTATTTCTTTGTCTATCTCTCTTTCCCTCTCTTCCTCTCCGTTATCTCAGTCTCCCTCTCTCTGTATCTCTTTGTCTCTCTGTCTCTGTCTGCCTTTCTCACTCTCTCTGTCTCTCAGTCATTCTCTGTCTATCTGTCTCTCTCTCTCTGCCTCTCTCCTTGCCTTCTCTGTCTGTCTGTCTCTCTCTGTCCCTCTATCTCTATCTCTCTCTCTACCTGTCTCTCTCTCTGTCTTTCCCTCCCTCTGTCTTTCAGTCTCTCTCCCTCTCTCAGTCTGTCCCTTGATCTCTCTCTCTCTCTCGCTCTGCCTCTCTCTCTGTCTTTCTCTCTCATTGTCTCTCTCTCTCTCTCTGTCGCTCCCTGTGTCTCTCTTTGTCTCTCTCTCTCTGTCTCTGTCTCTCTAGATTACAGGCGACATTTCTCTTTGGGAAATGGGTCCTACATGGTCATTACGGCATCCAGGTGTCTTGACTGTGGTCTGGACATAGGCACCTGGATGTTAACGCCCTCTGAAGATGTCTCCTGTTGTGGACACACTGTTGAATCCTCTAGACCTAGAAATACCTATACCCCTAGTATTCCTGTAAACCTATTCAATTAGTTAACTGAGTACAGCTCTAAGCCAGTTACAGGGCAGAGAGCTGATTCTTACTTTTACCAATTCCTTGGTAGAAGAAAGTGTTCAAAGGTCACAACACCTGCTGTCACAAATTGAACTGAGTAAAATTTGGCAAGCTCCAGATTGGCTTCAGGCTGTAGGACACAGTATCATAGAGGCGATGCCAGGGTTAGCTCCTGTCAATAAATCTGCTATTGATTTGATCACTGATACTATTTCAGGTGTATTTGGGAGTTCTCTCGGTATCTTCTCTTACATTATTCTAGTACGCCTCTCAATTGGCCTTGTGATCCTCATGTTTGTTGTCAGATCATAACTTCTTTCTCAAGTGATTTTTTTAGCATGGCATTGCATCATAACATTGACCCAACTTGCTGTTCCCTACAACTCAGCATTCAAAGGTTGCCTTCTGCCACTGCATTCCAACTGCACCCTCCACCTCACCGACCAGCCCCGACGATCATGTTTTTAAGAACATGGCTCCCATGTCAAGCTTCAGCCAGTTCTTCACACTCTGCGACTTCTCTTTGACTCACCTGAATGGCTCAACCTTAGAAATTGCACCCCTACTCATCACTGCAGGGACATCTGTGCACTTTGTAATGACCCTAAGGATTGGGTTGTGGGCTATTGTAATGCATACTTAGATTATTGCCAATCTTATATTATTGAAATTGTTTCTAGTACTCTTGGCATCTCAAGTGATGGATCCTGGCACTCTGAGGAATGTCTGGCTTTCTGACATCACTTGCTTTGGCTCGCTTTTCCTTGCTCACGCTCATGTTGGTCAAGAGTGGGGTGAGAAGGAATAAAGGTCAAAAATATACAGAATGAATGTAGGAATATTAGGTTAAAAGTTACTTGGGTAAACTCAGGGTAAATCATATTTTAACAGGAGTCAAAATGAGCTTGCAAAGCAACATGGTTAGCTCCCTTCATAATGTGAATTCACAAATAAGAAATACACACACCAAAAAATGGTTCTAGTTATTACACTAGCACGTCCTCAGCCCAACCATTTTCAGCTGCTTCATCAATGACCTTCCTTCCATAAGGTCAGTAGTGGGGATGTTCACTGATGATTGCACAATGTTCAGCACATTCGCGACTCCTCAGATACTGAAGCAGTCCATGTCCAAATGCAGCAAGACCTGGACAATATCCAGGCTTGGGCTGACAAGTGGCAAGTAACATTTGTGCCACACAAGTGTTAGGCAATGACCATCTTCAATAAGAGAGAATCTAACCATCACCCCTTGATGTTCAATGGCATTACCATCACTGAATCCCTCACTATCAACATCCTGGGGGTTACCATTGACCAGAAACTGAACTGGACTAGCCATATAAATACTGTGGCTACAAAAGCAGGTCAGAGGCTAGGAACCCTGTGATGAGTAACTCACCTCCTGACTCCCAAGGCCTTCCCACGATCTACAAGGCATAAGTCAGGAGCATGATGGAATACTCCCCACTTGCCTGGATGAGTGCAGCTCCAACAACACTCAAGAAGCTTGACACCATCCAAGACAAAGCAGCCCACTTGATTGGCACCACATCTACAAACATTCACTCCCTCCACCACCGACGCACAGTAGCAGCAGTGTGTACCATCTACAAGATGCACTGCAGAAATTCACCAAGGCTCCTTAGACAGCACCTTCCAAACCCATGACCACTACCACCTAGAAGGACAAGGACAGCAGATAGATGGGTACACCACCACCTGGAAGTTCCCTGCCAAGTCACTCACCATCCTGACTTGGAAATATATCGCCGTTCATTCACTGACGCTGGGTCAAAATCCTGGAACTCCCTTCCTAACAGCACTGTGGGTGTACCTACACCACACGGACTGCAGCGGTTCAAGAAGGCAGCTCACCACCACCTTCTCAAGGGCAGTTAGGGATGGGCAATAAATGTTGGCCCAGCCAGCGAAGCCCACATCCCGCGAATGAAGAAAAAAAAGTAAGCACACAATGCTGGCTCTGATAATTAAATCCACAGTCAGATAAAAGAATACCAGACCTCAAGCCCTATTATGTTGCTGGAACCTGTACTTTGACAAAGTAAAATTGACCAACATCCCAAGGTCCAGCTTTCAAGAATAAATTCAAAATAATATTTCCTAGAAATTGAACAGGCACCCTCATTTTAATAGGTGGTCCTTTCATTAAATATGAGATATTAATTAGGGGTCATCTACTATTGATCAAATTAACATCTTCTACGTAACCATTAATTATACAACCCCAAAATTCATTAAAAGTATCTCAACCCAAACTCGAATGATTTCAGATTTACTAAACTGTTTAGATTGGCTTCAGACCTGTTCTAAACCTGATGAGTTTTACACCCTTTGTGGCGAAGGTAATCTTACATTCGAATTTGATGGATATCCTAACTTTCTTTTAAAATCTTATATCTGTAACAAGCAAAGTCTAAAGCTTGGGTTCTCTTATGGAAATTGCCTGCTGTCTTCTTATAATAAATTTGTGTGTACTTAAAACGTAAATTGTCTTATTTAGTCTTTTGTATTAAAGATCCAAGAACCTTACTGCCATCCCCATATGGGGTGGGGGAACATTTACTGAAAAGTTTCACCCAGATCCTTATTACAATCTAGCTAAAATCTATTTGAAAATAAGGCTATCAGGAAGAGGGTAATAATCTAAACTGATTCCCTCCCTTTGTGTGGAGGCTGTTTAGACTCAGTGGACCCAGTTACATGTCTTTGAGCCCGAATCCCTCTGGCTGAAGTTGAGGGGAGTTAATAGGGTGCTATGTCTGATCTCAAATAGCCCCAAAAACAGGCCCAGGATTGTAACACACCACGAGGCGAATTATCTTTATTTTAAATTTTAAAAAACTGCTCCCAGGATGTGGGTCACAAAGGTGAGGCTGAATTTATTGTCCATCCCGAAATGCCCTAAGAAGATGGTGATAGGTTTATCCTTGAGCCATTGTAACCCTCATGGTGATTGCGATCCCACAATGGTGTTAGGTGGCAAATCCCTAGATATTGACTCAGCGACAAGGAAGGAATGGCAACATATGTTCATGAGCATTGTTGCCTTCTGAATGTAGACAAGATAAAAGTAAATACATTGGCATTCCAATCCATGCTCAAGGAAAGTGATGCCTAATGAGGTAGTGGTCAAAGAATTTCCACTATAGACTGGAGGACTATCTATGCTACAATCTATCATGGTGTCTGTCTAATAGAAATGATGCTAGTGATCCGATTGTGTAAAACATTATAATGTCCATCCTTACGACATATATTACCCCCGGCACAATAAACAGAAAAAAAAACTTTCATTTATGTAACGCTGTTCACAACCTCAAGGTGCCCCAAGGCACTTTACAACAAATACAGTACTTTTTTGAAATGCAGTCACTGTTGAATGTAGGAAATGTGTTAGCCAATTAGTGCACAGCAAACTCCCTCAAATAGAAATGGGAAAATATCCACATAATTTGATTTTAAGTATTGTGTGAGATCTCCCATATTCTTCTTCGGAATAATGCCACTGGGATTTTTAACGCTCACCTGAAAGAGCAGATGGGATCTTGGTTTCACGTCTCACCGGAAAGAGGACACCTCTGATAGTGCAGCACTCCCTCAATACTGCATTGGATTGACAGCTTAGACTTTGTGCTGTAATCTCTGAGGTGAGAATGCTACCCAACAAACCATGGGTGATGCCAGTTGAGTATTATTTTTGCCAGACAGTGACAGATAAGTCCATTCATTTGTCAGCCTGATATTAGTTTGCATTTCATTAAGACAGCTTTCGCTGATCTGTTTTCTGAAAAAAAGCTGATCAGCAAATGCTTTTAACCAAGAGTTCTTAATAGTGCTGGTGTCATTAATAAAGTAAGCAATTGACTGCAAGAAAGTTTGGGATGTCCTGGGGATGTAAAAGGTGCTGTATAAATGCAAGTTCTTTCTTTTCTTTCAATCAGTTAAAGTGGGAAGAATGCCAGCCCCTGTTGACATGACTACTCATCCAAATGCTATTAAGGTACCAAGATAGCTGGTCAGGCAGCATTGCTATGATGTGCAGTATTAACTTCCTGGTATTCAATCGGTCAGCCTGGTGCGAATTGTTGACTTGGTTCCAAATCTCCGTGACCTGGAGTATCACCTTGGATACACGTTGTCCCTATTTGTCTCCTCATCCCCCTAGGAAGGGTAGTCAACTGTTCCTGATTGGAAAACTTGCAAGCATGTGCTTGGGACAGACAGCAGGAATTAGGAGGTCATCACAAGTAACCTAGAGAACCGTACATTATTGTTACCCAGCTGAGCACAGCATGGCCACATATCATATTCCATCAGATGGTGACTTCACCAGTTGGAGGTGGAGCAGACCTTTAGCTGCTGCTTGTCTCTCTGCACCCAGCCATGATAAACATCAAAACCCTGGAGATGTTCTCATATTTGCCTTCCAGCAGTGGCTATGCCTAGCAGCTGCAGTCCCAAAGCTCCAGAGTTTCCCTTTGATCTATATGAAGATACCTGCCTTCAATGCCCTGGAAGGATGTACACAGGACAGCTTGCTATGTGTCCTGCTCTCTCAGATATCCAAGTCTAGTGCCACATAAAAGGTTTACTCATCACCAGCAGATTCTCACAAGGATACAAGCAACATGTGTTGCCCGGAACACAAATATTTAACAGAAAGCCCAGAACACATACAAATATACCGTATACATTTAAACAAATTTGATATATGGGGAAAGAAATTAAGCAAAGAGAATATTGTTTATGGGTCTGAATCTAATTACTTAATCCTGCCTGGAAATGAATGGGAGACATAGAACGTTCTTCTATTTGTAAATAAACAGATTGTGAGTACTGTTCATATATACTACGCTGCTTAAAATTAGCTCCAGCCATGCTCAGGAAGAGAGACCAGTAAGTTAACAAAAGCTGTAGTCAATCCCGAGGTACAGCATGCTGAATGGATAAACGATTTAAGGGTTATACTGAATAAATCCCAGAGTATTTTTATGGTAAATAGCAGGAGTAAGATAAATAAAGAAATCAAATTAGCTAAAAATATAAATCAAATGAGGTTATATTGTTGTCACAGATGTGTTTGTCAAGCCTCATTCTAGCCACTTAATACTGGAGAATATTATTGACATTCATTAGCTAACTGCGAGCGACAAAAAGGTTCCAGGTATTGAGAATGCATTTTACAAGGAAATGAGGTCTATTTTTAAGAATAGACCTGGGGGCCTAAGAGTGGGCCTAATTACAGAAAACGCTGACCAAAGTTTGGGTATGTGCACTTATAGGCTCCAATTTTCATGGTGCTAGAAAGTACAGGAGTGTGTATTTGTGCACGGCACAAAAAGAGGCCATTTGGCTTATCGTGTTTGTGTCGGCTAGAGGTACTACCCTGCTCTCTTCTCTGACTTCTGCATATTCCTCTGTTTCAATTTTTTAATCCATCTGTCCTTTAAAGAATGCAATTTGTTTTTTTGCCTCAACCACTGCCTGTGGCAAAGCATTCCTTGCTCCAACAATTCTCTGTAAAGACATGTTTCCTAAGTTCACACCTCACTCTCAGTGGCAATGTTAAATTGATGACCATCTGGTCACTGACTCCCCAAACAGAGGTTCTTCTCTCTCCCCACTGACCCAACCAAAACTCTTCCAACCCTCCAGTGCATAAAGTGAGACAAACTACTTTATACTCACAGCTACTTTTTAATCTAAAAAAACAGCAAGGGACACTTATTATTAGGACAATCCAACAGGCAGAAAAACTATACAGTCACTAACTTGTACAAACAAATAAATAGAAAATGTTGAAGGTACACACCAACTCTGCATATGTAGAGAAAGAAGACAAGCTAATGTTTCATTTTGAATGAGAACCCTTCACTGGAACTTAAAACTAAAAGGTAGGCAAACATTTTTAGTAAGATTTAGGGGCAAAAAAAAATGAGTAAATGGGGAGGGAGAATGGGTGCATTCCCAGGCCTCTCATTTTAACTCGTACAAGCAGGAAGCTGCCCAATTGCAGTCACATCCCATAAAGAAAGTCTTCAATTTTTAATTTCAAACAGATGTTAAAAATAAGGTGCATTAAAAAGATTGGCATGGAATCTAAGTGTAAGTAGCTGTGACAGAACGTATTTGATGCGCTCTGGATTGAGAAGGCTAGTTTAAAACCAATTGTATGTCTGTTCTGCAAATGTATTTTGTTCTTCTCCGCCCCCACCCACACCCTCCTCCCCAAAGCCTCTCGCCCAATAGCAGTTGTTTAACATCTTGGCTGTGAAAAAATAATATTTAATAATGACCATTTGGAATGACACTTAAATCTGAAAGTACTTAAATGGGGAAAGGAACATCTCAAACTAGGAGCTAAAGGGAACCTTGACTACAAGCTCCCCACCATTGAGGTTTTCCTCACACGGTGTCTAGGTCTGTTGTGGACTAATTGTTAAAGGTTGATTGCTGCCATTAATCAACAGGAGCACAAAAATTAGGAGCAGGAATAGGCCAACTCCATTATTGTATCATGCAGCCAACAAGATGCTAGATGGCGAACTAGATGGTGTTTTTTCACCTAGTAATTTATTTCCAGCATCCACAGAATTTTGCTTTTATCCTAAATGTCTTTGCCGTGTATCATAAGTTAATGCAGCAGCATCATCTAGTGGCTGCAGTCCTTACTTTTAATTTAAAAGTGCACCGGAGCGATTAGCGTCAAACAAAAAAAGTGGAGATTGCAATATGTGCAGTCTGCGCTGGACTGCGCTCTGAACTTTCACCTCTTGCCTATTGTCAGGGACAGAAGAACCCTCCTAAAAACAATATAATTTCTGTATTAACTCATTCATGGCTCGGCCGCAGGAAAGAGCATTAAATTATTACTGTCAGTCTGCATAACCAGATTCGTTTAAATATCATTAGGTACGACTTAAACGTTGCCAAGGTTGATAGCCTTGGGATCAGTCAATGTCTATTATCACCTAACTGATCCTCACTCTGTTTAGTGGCTCAGTTTACTGTTTACATCATTATCAATGGAGTGGAATGTAGAATTATTTTGTTCACACAAGCGCTAGGGATCAAAGTGTAAAACAGAGATCGCTAAGTGAGGTCCTTGAGAAATCTTTTGTCTACCCCTCCCCTTCATTTGGCAGGTTATAATCCTTGCCGTTACCATCATCAGTGGTCTGCAGAAGTTTACTTTTTGGGGGCTGGAGGGTTTCGAAACATGAATTTTGAAATAAAGTTCAAACAGAAACGTTATTACTTCTTTGAGACAATAGCTCAATGTGCCGTCAGCCAATCCCAATAACATATTCAGTGTAAAATGCTGGTGGAGGGCAAGCCTAGTATTTCACTGCTCGAAATGTAGAAGTGGCCAATCCACTGACTAAGGGTTGATGGTGTTGTATCAATTCATCTAAGGCATCTTCTTTTAAAAGGACGCGCGGTCCGATTAAGAACAAATCATAGAAATTGTTGGGGTGGTTTGAACACCCTCTGTTGCCAGACTCATTTCCTCAGATGGAGGGAATGCCAAATTGCTACTAATCTCGGCGAGTGATCCGAGCAAGCTCGGTCTTCTCAGTTATCCAAATGCAGCACTCCGCTGTCCATGTACTCCCCCTCTCGTGGCCAAACAGAGAATCAGCAAAAAGAGACTGGGAGATTGTCTGACTATCGGTCTAGGATTTGCTAGATGGGAGTCCAGTTCTCCTCACTGCTAAAGTCAGATTGCCAGATTGCTCTTTCAGAATCTATCCTTTGGGGGACTTTTGGAGACTTGTGCTGAAAACTAATGATGCTTTTATTTTTAGCAAATCGTGCGAGAACAGGAAATTAACGTCGGATTAATATCCATTGTGCACTGTGCGTGCGGTCCAATAGTAACTTTAAAATGTAGTTAGGATTGAAGAAATTGAATCAATGGTGATGGAATGTGGAAATAATTTTACACATAAATAATTGAAAGATTTGGGAAATGAATCTCGTCTTTTCTGTAGATAATTCTTGTCACTGAAATACAGAATCCTTTTCCACACCTCCATTCCCCCCGCCCCACCCCCTCGGTTTTGTGCTAGGTCTGTGCTTTTTGTTCTGTGACTTTAGCTAATTGAATTGGTCATAATTCACACTTCTTGGCAAAATACTACAGAAAGATAGAAAATCTTGCATTTAAGTAGGACCCTTCAGAACCTCAGGGCATGCTGAAGCAGTTTACAGGATTTCTGAAGTGTCGTCAATATTGTAATATAGGAAAACACAGCAGCCGATTTGCGCACAGTAAGATCCCACAAAGAGCAATGTGATAATGATCAGATAATGCTCTCAGTGATGTTGGTTGAGAATTCAAGAAGTGATTTTAAGGGACAACTGGCTGATCAAATTCCCAGTGACCAACAAGTGTAATACAGTTAGTTTGAACAGTGCAGGGAGTTTAATCATTGTTACTGCCCTTCAGGCTTGCAGACAGGTGTGTCCAGAGAAGACAGAAACATTATTTTGAAATGATATTGTTTGCGGTGGAGTGGTGGTGGCATAGTGGTATTGTCAGTGGACTAGTGTTCCTGAAACCCAGGGTAATGTTCTGGGAGACAAAAACAAGAATAAAAATACCTGGAAAAACTCAGCAGGTCTGACAGCATCATAGACTCTAGTCATACGGACTCGAAACGTTGACTGTATTCCTCTCCGCAGATGCTGTCAGACCTGCTGAGTTTTTCCAGGTATTTTTATTTTTGTGTTTGTTTTGGATTTCCAGCATCCGCAGTTTTTTGTTTTTATCTTAATGCTCTGGGAGTCCAGGTTTGAATCCTGCCACAGCAGATGGTGAAATTTAAATTAAATAAAAATTTGGAATTAAAAAGCCTGATGGTGGTGACCATGAAACCTTGGGGAAGGAAATCTGCCACCCTTACCTGGTCTGGCCCACAGCAATGTGGTTGACTCTTAAATACCCTCTGAACAAGGGCAATTAAGGATGCCCACTTCTCATGAATGAATAAAAATTAGCATTGTGTGTGGTGAACTGTTCATCCACACTTGTTCTATTAGAGCATTAGGACCATGAGGAGTAGATGCTGGCTAGGCTCTCAGTATGTAAGCATTGTTGTCCCTGAGAAAATTGAACAAGCATTGGTGTTACATAACTCAATGTTTCAGTTTAGGGAGGAGAGGCAGAGATCCCTGATTTGGTGTGGTGCAGGGGTAGTACTTTCACCTTTAAGCTAGATGTTTGTGGGTTAAAATGCCACTGCAGCACAAAATATAGGCCAATGCTCCAGTGCAGTACTGAGGGAGTGCTGTCCGTCAAATGAGAGCCTGTCCACAAAAATACAACAAAAGCTATGGGACTATTTTGAAGAAGCACGGGAGAGTTCTTCCTGGTATCCTAGACAATATTTAC
This sequence comes from Cetorhinus maximus, assembly GCF_964194155.1. Classification (NCBI taxonomy): domain Eukaryota; kingdom Metazoa; phylum Chordata; class Chondrichthyes; order Lamniformes; family Cetorhinidae; genus Cetorhinus; species Cetorhinus maximus. Next base: position 90,456,686 of record NC_135895.1, on the reverse strand, counting down.
CCCTCAATTAACATCACTAAAAACTGGTTATCTGGTCATTATCTCAATGCTATTTGCTGGAACTTGCTCTGCAGTAATTGGCTGCCACGTTTCTTGCATGACAAAGGACTACACTTCAAAGGTACTTCCTCTGTGATGTCCTGTGGATGTGAAAGGCACTATATAAATGCAAGTCTTTTCTTTTCAATGAGTGAGTTGAACCTTTGCAAACCTAAAAATAAAATGCAAACAAGTGTTGAACTGAGAGTTGAGGCTGGGTTGAATTGGTGTTGGGAAAAAGAAAGAGTAACACAGGTGTGGGCTATCCTGCAAGGGCCACTTGTTCACACATTACACAGGGAATTTGAAGAAAATATAAATCTTTACACACTCCAACTCCCATCTCCATTTTTTCTTGACTTTCACTTACACAATTTTTTGTGGCTGGCAGTGGTTCCTTTGTATCTCATAGTCACCCTCTACATGGGGTTCTTTGGCCACGAAATACACTGCAGTCCAAGTCTGATCTTATCCAGACTTGACATCCCCCCACACACACTTTCCAGCAATCCAACTGGGGAGCCGCCTCCCTCTCTAGCTCTAAGGGTTGCTGGGCTTAACAGCTGCCCAATAGGTGATGGGGAGGTGCTGAGTCATGGAGTGCTAGTTCATCTTAAGAAGCAAGAAAGACAAGGGGTGGGAGCACAACTCTCTGATGATCAGAGCATTTATAATAGTGTGAGGAGTAGACAGGACATAATTTCAATTTTGAGTGGTGCTTGGCATGTAGTAGTTTGGGCATAGGCTTTGAGCAATTCTACTACAAATTAGGGTCAAAAATTGATTCAGAATTAACTGAGTATGGCTGTGCCTTTCCTGTGCATCATAGAAAATAAAAACATGGAAATAACTCAGTCAAGATGTTGTACAGTCTGACTCAACCGAGGCAAGTGGCCAAGGAGGAGATGGAATCAGTGGCAAGGGAATGGAGTTTATGGTGAGGCTGAAAAACCAGGTGAATAAGAGGTTTTGAATCAGGGGACAAGGATATACAATTAAATGTAAGAGTTTTAGGGCAAAGTGCATGACAAATATTTTTACACAAATGGCTATGAGGCTGTGCAATGTATTGCTGGAGTTAGTGACTGAAATAGAGGCTCTGTCAACATTTAAGAACAGATTGGAAAGGCGATTGAAGGAAAAGATGGAATAAAATGGATATAGGAACATGGCAAGCAAATGGGATTAGGACTATAGCTTGCATGGGAGGTAAAATCCGACAAGGACTAGCTGATCCAAATGGTCTCTTTTTAACATTACAATTTCTATATAATTCTATGTAAATTCTTAAAACCCAACATCAGCCAAGCTTTTACCTACATCTCCCAGCTTCTCCACAACTACATCTCTATTTCTGTCTCTCCTTTTGTATCTATTTCATTTTCTCTCCTTCCGTGAATTGTCTTGAGACGCTTTTTATGCTTCAGTTATCAAATAAATGCAAGCTGTAATGTTTCCCTGTGTGAGACTAGTGCTACAACTCTGAGTAATTATGTGCTGGGGCATCCACCACATCCTCTTGAATTGAGCCTAGGGAACACTAAGCTCACCTTATTAAACATTAAACAATTTTTATAAACCTTACAAATGCAAATGCACAATTTTTAAAAAAGAATCCTAGAACCATAGAACCATAGAACACTACAGCACAGAAAACAGGCCATTCGGCCCTTCTAGTCTGTGCCGAAATATTATTCCGCTAGTCCCATTGACCTGCACCTAGTCCATAACCCTCCAGACCTCTCCCATCCATGTATCTATCTAATTTATTCTTGAAACTTAAGTGTGAGTTGTAATTAGGCGACCAGAACTACACACAATACTCCAAAGTTGGCCTATTTTCAAAATATTTCTTCTTGAGTCTCTGCTTGAGGGCAAGTCCAACCCACAGCACCACAGCCTCCACCACAGGTAGGGCAAGAAGGCAGGTCCTGAATCCACCCCAGCCAGAACAAGGATCAAACCCTGTACAGTTGGTTCCAATCTGATCCACAATGACTCTTCAGTCAGCTGAGCCAACCAATCTGAGCTGCTGTGGCAACATACGCTTTTACATGCATGTTGTAGTCAGGAGCTATGGATAGTGATGGTAGAAGCTCCAATTTCTTTCCGTCACATGGCTGACCAGGAATCTCCACTCACCATTGGCAAGTGTCGGAAGGATTCACAAGTTGAGAATCAACTTGTTTGGCCACATTATGAACATACCTTCCTTGGCCGTCAAGTCCAGGAGTGGGACTTGAACCCAGAGCTTCTGGCTCAAAAGTAGGGGCACTACACACAAGACCTCCTTTTCCAAAATACTAAGGAAATTGAATAGCTCTGAATAATGTAATCATGGTCATAAATGGCGGTCTATTCCAGCTGCAAGTGTGAAGAAACTCGTGCCTAAATTATAATCTTTTAGTTTCCTTGTTTTAAAATCATGTCACCACGTTGATTATCACTCCCCATTACAGTAAGGTAAAAAGGTTGCAGATGATAAATTCTGACAAGCGGCATTAGAGCTGAAATCTACCCAAAACTGAGATGGTGACATGCAACAGAAATGGTGATAACTCAAAAATGGCAGTGAGACTGTGCTTTTTATATAGTATCTTTAACAAAGTACTTCACAGGAGCATTGTCAAATAAAATTTGTCACCATGGCACATAAGGAGATATTAGGACAGAGGGGAATGGAGGGAAGTGGCAGAGGTGGCTGAATGGATGGTCTGAGTCTTACTGACAAAGATGTCCATGAGCTCTTTGTGCTTGTTGTTGGAGGTGAGGGTTAGGGGGACGGGGGACAGGAGTTTAAGAAGACAATTTGTAGTGGAGAAAAGAAGCCGGGGGTTATCTTTGTATTTCAGGATGTCACTGGCCTAGTGAGCGGTTTTGGCAGAACCTGGTGTGCCTTTATGTGGTGCGGCCTGATCTGGCTAAATTAGTTGTCGACCATATCTGTTCATGTCTGAGTCCCTTGGATTTAAGGGAACAAAGATGAGGGCGTAGTTGGGGGTTGGTCAGGGTGAGAAAGGGCAATGGGGACAAGGCATCAAGGATGGAGATGAGGGGATGATTGCTCAGATCAATAGCTACAGAAATGTGATGAATGGAGGGCCAAAGGTGAGAGAGTTGAAAATTTGAAAATGGTTTGGAAGAGATGGATAAAGTGACCTTTTCTTGTTCATTACATGCGCCACGGCATTATCATGGTTTTATTGTAAACCGTGAAATGGTGTTGTAATGAAGTGCTACAATTGATCCATACTGGATTCGCACAAAGAAGTGCATTCCACAAAAATAATACATCATTTGTTTGCAGTTAATCAGGTAAGGTATCCCTCTGCGCTAAATTTTCTGTCAGAGTTTAAGTATAGCCAGCATGATTGTATTGAGTGGATTTTTAACGACCTCCGATTGTTACCATGTTATAGGCCTATTCCTAGGGAGTGTAATGATTTTCTTTGCAACCCCGTCACGATCTAATGAATAGCTGCCGTCGGCAATGGACTAATGACTTTAGTTCTTGAGTACTTACTGGGCATATCAATGCTAAGTGGTAATCAGCTTGTACATTTTTAATGTTGCTCACTCTATAGGAGAGCTTCCATTAGCAGGCCTCCACTGTACTTTTAATAAGCAGCAGAGAAAAGAAAATCTGTTGCCTTACACAAGTAACAAAAAACTTACAAACACACACAATGGGTCTAAACATAGGACTGCAGCTAATATTTTTGCAACCCTAACGTCAAAACAAAAATTGACACACAAATCCAAGGTATTGGATTTCACCATTCCCAATAGGATGGAGATGATTCCAGATACCCCAGCTCACCATATCTACTAACAATGACATACCATGATCCCCAAACATGCAGCACAATTCAATTATGACCCTTAAGCATGTATGACCATATCCGCACAGTGTACACCTTGCAAACAAAGCTATCCAGGATCCTTGGCTTTGTAAAGAGAGGTGAAGAACACAAAGTCAAGGAAGTTGTGCTAAACCTGTTTACAATGCAGGTGAGGCCCCAGCTGGAATATTGTGGCTGGCTAGCAGTACCACACTTTAGGAAGGATATCAAGGCCTTGGATAAGGTGCAGGTCAGATTTACGAGAATGGTACTAGGGATGAAAGACTACAGTTATGTGGAGAGATTAGAGGAACTGCAGTTATTCTCTTTAGGGCAAAAAATGTCAAGGGAAGATTTGGTGTTCAAAATTATGAAGGGTTTTGATAGAGTAAATAAAGAAAAATGTTTTCCAGAGGCAGAAAGGATTGGTGACCAGAGGGCACAGATTTAAAGTGACTGGCAAAAAAACTTAAGGTGGCAGTTGGAAATATGTTCTAACATAGTGAGGTATGATCTGGAATGCGCTGCCTGAAAAGTGGCGGAAGAAGATTCAATGGTAACCTTCAAAAGGGGATTGGTTGAATAGTTGACGGGGCAAAATTTGCAGGGCTATGAGGAAAGAACAGAAGAGTGGGACTAATTGGATAACTCTGCCAAAGAGCCAGCACAGGCACAATGGGCTGAATGGACAGAAAGTGTAGTATCATTCTATGCTTCTAAATATAGTGTGAATCAAGTATATAGTGACTCAACAACTCTATGTACATATGCAAAGCTCAAGGGAGAAGTAGGGGGGAGGGCTTGTTTAATAGATCTTTATAATATTCACTTTATAATTACTCAGTCTTTATCCACTGAGAAACATGTATAATGAGTATACCTTCAAAGCATTTTATGTAAAGATATACAAATGTTCTCCCCCAGAAGAAGCCATATGCTTGAAGGCAAAATGTTTAAGGTTAATATTCCACTATCAATGGAATGATTCTTTGAATAAGATAAATGAGGGAGTTTTTAAAATAGGAACAGTTTTCACACAATATGGATATTTATAAAGCAATATATTAAAATAGCATTAACAGTTAATCCTTTATAATATGACGCAAATTAATAATGCATCAATTGAATCATATAGAAACTTACAGGAGGCCAGTTCAAACAACACACAGCGCCAACACTCCCGAGTGCAGGCAACACACTGCACCAACATTCCCCAGTGCAGGCAACACACAGCATCAACACTCTCCAATGCAGGCAATACACTGCACATACACTCCCCAGTGCAGGCAACACACAGTACCAACACTCCCGAGTGCAGGCAACACACTGCACCAACATTCCCCAGTGCAGGCAACACACAGCATCAACACTCTCCAATGCAGGCAATACACTGCACATACACTCCCCAGTGCAGGCAACACACAGTACCAACACTCCCGAGTGCAGGCAACACACTGCACCAACACTCCCCAGAGCAGGCAACACACTGCACGTACACTCCCCAGTGCAGGCAACACACAGCACCAACACTCCCCAGTGCAGGCAACACACAGTACCAACACTCCCCAGTGCAGGCAACACACTGCACCAACACTCCCCAGTGCAGGCAACACACAGTACCAACACTCCCCAGTGCAGGCAACACACTGCACCAACACTCCCCAGTGCAGGCAACACACAGTACCAACACTCCCCAGTGCAGGCAACACACTGCACCAACACTCCCCAGTGCAGGCAATACACTGCACCAACACTCCCCAGTGCAGGCAACACACTGCACCAACACTCCCCAGTGCAGGCAATACACTGCACCAACACTCCCCAGTGCAGGCAACACACAGCACCAACACTCCCCAGTGCAGGCAACACACTGCACCAACACTCCCCAGTGCAGGCAACACACTGCACCAACACTCCCCAGTGCAGGCAACACACAGCACCTACACTCCCCAGTGCAGGCAACACACTGCACCAACACTCCCCAGTGGAGGAAACACACAGCACCTACACTCCCCAGTGCAGGCAACACACTGCACCAACACTCCCCAGTGCAGGCAACACACAGCACCAACACTCCCCAGTGCAGGCAACACACAGCAGCAGTACTCCCCAGTGCAGACAACACACAGCACCAGCACTCCCCAGTGCAGACAATACACAGCATCAGCACTCCCCAGTGCAGACAACACACAGCACCAACGCTCCCCAGTGCAGACAACACACAGCACCAACACTTCCCAGTGCAGACAACACACAGCGCTTACACTCCCCAGTGCAGGCAACACACAGTACCAGCACTCCCCAGTGCAAACACATAGCACCAACACTTCCCAGTGCAGACAACACACAGCGCTTACACTCCCCAGTGCAGGCAATACACAGCACCAACGCTCCCCACTGCAGACAACACACAGCACCTACAATCTCCAGAGCAGACAACACACAGCACTAACACTGGTGAGTACAGACAAAAGCTTGAGTACAAATGCCATTTATTTCAGCCAAGAAGAAATCTAAACACTGAACGTTGTCATGGCAACATCACCAGTGAATCTTTTGCATAAAATGTGTCAGATTTGCCAATGGACCAGTGAGCTCAATGATGGTTTGGAGAACAAGACTGGGGCAGGATATGTAAACTCATCCATGATGTGGTGTAATGAAAGTATAATCATTTTCATAATATTTTTCTGGTTTATTGTGAAGTAGGTGTATGGGGTAAGTATAGTTGGGTCTGTGTGTGATCTAAATACATTTCATAGTCAAGTAGACTGCAAGTTTGAAATCATCAAAAGATGCGAGGTGCTTGGCATGCTAATGTGTAAACATGGATGCTGGCTTAGCCTGTAAAGTATGAAGGGAATTTGTATATTTAGATAAATGAAGAAGGGATATTTGGATTTTAAAGGGATCTTAGTCTATTTACAACTAGCCAGATAAGCAAGGATAAGGAATGAGTTTATTTTTTCCAAAGGTTACTGACAACAAATAGTGACAACATTAAAGTTTTTATATTATGAGGAAGATTCAGTTTCAAAGACATATGGAACAATAGAATTTACATATTACAAGGAGAGAAATGTAAATAAGGGAGAATGAAAGGTTATGTGTCAGAAGGCCATGTAGGATCTAACAGGAGTGTGTGAAATAGTCTTAATGAAGCCTCCAGCATTTGTGCATAAGTCTGTTATATAACAAAACTGAAGTTGGGAGAAAAGCCATTTGGAATTCCACTGTCCAGGGTATTGTGTTAACTTGCTGAGTTTGTTTTAAATCTAAAATCTATTTTGGACCATAGCCTTAAAGGAGGTGTAACTGGGGAGTCAGGTTAATTGGGAATTTTAGGAGTTATTATAGTAGCAATTGTAGTCTTATGTATGCGCTTGAAATATTTTATATTTTGTTAATAAATATTTTAACTTAATTTTTTAAATCTGTAAAGGCCATGGTGGACTCATTACTTCTGAATTCAGTGCACACATCTCGTAATAAATAAAATTGAAAAACTCTTGTGATAGCGCAACCAAGTTTCCCTCATGGATTTGGTCCACCTGGCACACATCATCTGCCAAGCCATAACAGTGGTAACCATTAAAAGGTTGAATGTCTGCAGCGGTTTACCAGATGGTGGAAAATCCATGGTAAATGCCGGAAAAATGGTGCAAATGTAAACCTTCTACCAGCAGCACCTTCACCAAGGTCATGGTGAATATAATGAATGGTGAGAATTTCACCACTTATCCCAGAGGGACTTGGTGGTTACAAGGACTTAATTAGATCTAATACAATTACCAAGAAGGTTACACTTCTTGATTTAGAACCAATTAATAGTTCAATTTAGAACTTCAACTTTGATCTCCTGTCATCTCAGTTTAACCATCATATTCATGAGGAACTTTATCAAATATTTTCTAAAAAATTAAGTTATGTCATGAAAATTTCATGCTCTAATCCATTCATTGATTTTTCTATGTTCATAAAATTCCAGTAATTTTGTTAGAATTATTGTGTTAGTCACTGGGTTGTCCAGTCTTGAACATATTCCTAGAGTCTTCATCATGGGTCATCCTGCCTCCAAATGATTTATCAGACAATATTCTCCAATATTATTATAATCATAAACAGAAACGTTTAAAGAAAATGAAAAAAAAACTTTAATTTTTCCCCTAGTTTTGTTGTAGCTGTGTCCTGAAGATTAATCTTTAATTCCTGGTGATCCCAGGACAATCTGAGAGAGTTGGGAACCCTAAAATGAGGGGAGAATCTTCTTGGACTGGGGTCCCTGATGTCCCGCCATAACTGCAGTCTACATCAACCTTCCAGGTTTCCAATCAATCTTTCATGGAGGCTACAGAGGGGAGATTGGGAAAGCCACCAGGGAAATGATTGCTGCAGCTTTCAAGCCTGGTCTTGCAGCAGTAGAGTGGTATAGTTCCTCTCCTGTAGAGTCTCTGCCATCATTTAATAAGTATCATTTTCAAAAGACATAGAATGAATTCAACGCTGTACTGTTTACCCGAGGAGGTCTTGTGGTGCAGTGGGTAGCATCCCTGTCCCTGAGCCAGAAGCTCTGGGTTCGACTCCCACTCCAGGACTTGATGGCTAAGGAATAGGTGCATTCAAAACACTGCCAAACAGGTTGATTATCAACCTGCAAATCCTTCCAATGTACGGCAATGGTGAGTGGTAAGGGCGGGAGAGATTCCTGGACAGCCATGTGATGGAAAGAAAGTTGGAGCCTCTGCCATCACCATCCATAGCTCCAAACTACAACAAGCATGTAAAAGTAGCTGTTGCTACAGCACTTGGATTATCTCACTGAACTGTAACACACCACCACTGTTTGCAATTCTCCAGTGTGTGAGGTACACTGTGCTTCACGATGTTTGAGAGACACCAGACCATTGATAACAAGTTGTTATTTTTAGAAAATTGAAAACATTGGGAGGTAGCATTAACATCTGAATCGAAATGAGATGGTAACTAATCTCTCGGTGAGCCTTATCTTCTCTTTAGCATGATCCAAATAAGCACTTTTGCAGGATAATAATTAACATGCTCTTTAAGATTTATCCATACATAAATTATGCATGATGTTGGAATTCCCTCTTGTTCCATTAATCTGCTTTAATCAGCTGCTAGTCGGTTTAATAACACTGCCGAGTTTCAATTTCCGCACACTTCCAGTTAAGAGTTTTCTGAAGATTTCTAAAATTAACAGCTCAGCTGGTATCTGGTCAACTTTTTAGCAGGCAGAGGAATGATCAAACACCGTTCCTTGTTTCTTCCTTGTTCACCTCTTCCTGGCACCGTCTGCTTGTTTAACTAACTAAAGATTTATTAATCGTGTGGTAGAGGGTAAAAGCTGCCGGTCCTGCAAATTGTAGGAGACCAGCTTTATATTATGTATTCTGGTAAGGCACGGAGCAAGGGCTGTTGGTGTAGAGGAGGCATTTTCTAAAAAGTCATCCAATCATTGTACGAGTGCGGACACATAGTTAAGACTTTCAGCTGTTGCACCAGTACCAAGCAGTCCACAAATAAAAGCTTGGCTCTGCATTCTTCATATGTGAACTCTCACAGCCGAATGCCTGCAGACCATCCAGTCACCACCATGTCATAGCTGAGCCTGGTCCTAATGTCCACTGCTATCTTTAAAAATTCATTTGGGATATAGGCTTCAATGGCGAGGCCAATATTTATTGCCTATCCCTGGTTGTTCTTGAGAAGCTGAGAATAGGCCTTCTTATTAAACAGTTGGAAAGCATGAGGTGGAAGGTATTGTCAGAGTGCTGTTAGACAGGGAGTTCCAGGATTTTGACCCAGCAATGGTGAAGGAACAGAGATGCAGGCCCGGATTTTCCCTTTCCGCCTACAGCAGGAATCATCGCAGGCGGGATGGAAAATTTGACGGACCAGCCAAAGGTCCATTGGCTTTGAGCCGGAATTTCTGATTCCCCTGGTGGGTGGAACCGGAAAATCCCAGCCGTACATCCAAGTCAGAGTAGCATGTGATTTGGCGTTTCCAGGTGCTTACTGCACGTGTGGAGGTCATGGGTTTAGGAGGTGCTGAAATGCACTTTGGGACATTCTAAGGGTTTGAAAAGCACTATATAAATGCAATACTTTCTTTTAATCTTAAGTCAGAAGGTAATTGTTACTCTGTAATTAAATTCGACAATGCTGGGTTAAAGATATAGAAAATCAGACAATGGGGATCATCTTTACCTATCCTATCAGACAGTGGGAATATTGTTAACCTAGCCTTCCAATGGGAAACAGACATGATGAGGTGTGTCACCTATTGAAAAGCCATGTTCCTGCTTCTTAGCACTATTCAGTGACCTCACCTGGGAAATGCACACTTGTGTGAAACAGGTAAAGGCAACAACAGGTTCAGCAATGATGTCTCCAGATTCTAATAGTGCACAAGATTGCACTGAAAGAATGGCTACTTCTACAGCTGGGGTTCCTGGAGTAGTGCCTCACAAACAGTCTGTACCCTCAGAAGAGTCGGTGGAAAGAGAAAGAGGAACCAAAGAAATTTGAATTTTCCAAACAATCTCTGCTTGTGTTTATTCCTCCAGAAGCTTGTTATTTTAATTATTACTGGCAAAATGAAAATTGAAGTTGCATGCCATGCAGCAATTATAGCAATACGGCTATTTAGTCTGGACACAGAAAGATATCTGTCAGTTAAACAGGACACAAAGAGAACCACAAGCCACAAAGTAAAATTAATACATCGTGATCGTCATCTGGGAAAACAAATTGGCAATTGTAGGATTTCTACACGTTCATTTTCCACTAATGAAGCAGTTTATTGATGGAACGATAAATGTGTGATGTGTGAGGGAGTACGCTCCATGTTAAATATTTAGAGCAGCTCTTGTATTCAACATTTGTGACATTTACTGTTTGTATGGACCCTTTATCTTAAAGCTTAAGAGTGACTAGATGTTAACAATTACCGGCCACTTTGCAGGAAAATGCAAAGACAATGATGTCATCGAATGCCCAGGTGTAGTCTGGGTGTGGAGGATAGAATGCCAGGTTTCTCGTAGCTTCCCTACGCAGGTCAATGAGGAACGTTGAGTGCACCATAGGGACGGGATAACAACCCGTACGCTTCCACTCCCGGATTGGAATGTAATCAGGTGTCCTTCTGTAGTATCCCTGGGTGAAAATAGAACACAAAACTGATCTCTGATTGAGAAAAGAAATAAGGAACAAAATGATTGCTATGGGGGGGTATAAGGGTATCATTGTAACCCCTTCACTAATAATTTCATACTGGCATGAGAATGGAGTGAGCCCAGTGCAAAGCTTGGTATACCGTAGCCTTTGGGGATTAATGACAGGGCTCAGCGACAGGAAACAAAGGTTAATGGTTGATGGATGTTTTTACGAATGGAAAGCGGTTTCCAGCGGCATTCCATAAGGTTGGGGCCCTTGCTGTTTGCGGTATATATTTATTATTTGGACTTAAATATGGGAGGCGTGATTGGAAAATTTGCAGATGACTCAAAAATTGGCCGTTTAGTTGACAGTGAAGAGGGTACTGTGGACTCCAGGATGTTATCAATGGTTTGGTTGAGTGGGCGGAAAAGTTGCAAATTAAATTCAATCTGGGGAAGTGAGAAGTAATGGTTTTTGGGAGGGCAAACAAAGCAAGGGAATACTCAATGAACGGGAGGATATTGAGAGGAGTAAGAGACCTTGGAGTACATGTCCACAGGTCCCTGAAGGTGGCAGGACAGGTAGATCGGTTGGTGAAGAAGGCATATGGAATGCTTCCCTTTACTGGACGAGGTATAAAATACAAAAGCAGGATGTAATGCTGGAACTGTATAAAACGCTGATTCGGCCACAGCTGGGGTTTTTTGTACGGTTTTGGTCACCACATTACAGGAAGGACATAATTACTCTGGACAGAGTACAGAGGAGATTTATATGAATGTTGCCAGGGCTTGAACATTGCAGCTAGGAAGAAAGATTGGGTAGGCTGGGATTGTTTTCCTTAGCACAGGGGAGGCTGATTGAGGTATACAAGATTATGATGCGTCTAGAGAGAGTAGGCAGGAAAGATCTGTTTCCTCTAGAGGAGAGGTCAATTACCAGGGGGCATGGATTTAAGGTGATTGTTAGAAGGATTAGAGGGGATGTTAGGAAAATCTTTTTCACCCTGAGTGTGGTAGGGGTCTGGAATTCACCCTGGATTGGTGGGTGAGGCAGAAACCGTCAACTCACTTAAAAGGTACTTGCATTGACATCTGAAGTGCTGCAACCTGCAAGGCTACAGACCAGATGCTGGAAGGTGGGATTGGAATGGGCGGCTAGTATTTTCATCCAGCACAGACACAATGGGCTGAATGGCCTCTTTCTGTGCCGTAACTTTTCTATGGTTCTAATATTGGTTTCATATGGCTATGTAAGGGTTATAGGCTAGGGTAGTGCGAGTGTTAAAGCTAAAGTAAAAATGTGTCATGACATGCACGCAATTATATCACATATACTCCTTGTAAATTGTGCAAAATATGATACCTAAACTAGTCTTGAATATAGGCCTATGTTATGTAATAGCACAGGAAGGGTAGTGGTGGTGATTGTGTCATACATTATGTGAGTGGGAATCTGTAGTTTCAAAGCTTGTATTTTTTGAAACAGACCTTAACTGCAAAGGGAAACTAAGAAAGGAAAGTGGCCTTTCCAGTTTCTAAGGAAACTAAACCTGAAACTGAGGTCAGAAACCAAAACTTCTGGGCAGTCTGAAACTGAATGTAGGAACATAGGACATAGGATTTAAGAGCAGGAGTAGGCCATTTCGCCCTTCGAGCCTGCTCCGCCATTCAATAAGATCATGGTTGATCTGATTGTGGCCTCAACTACACTTTCCAGTCTGCCCCCCATAACCCTTGACTCCCTTGTCTATCAAAAATTTGACTAACTCTGCCTTGAATAAGTTCAATGACCCAGCCTCCACTGCTCTCTGGGGAAGAAAATTCCACAAAATACTAACGACCCTTTGAGAGAAAAAACATTTCTCCTCATCTCCATCTTAAACGGTAGAGCTGAGGAGGCTCTGCAGATGCGTGCCATTTTTAGTGAAGACCGTGGAACTGAGGCAGGTTGTGTGCTGGTGTCAGCAAGGAAATCAAGCTAAGTCCTAGAAGACGAGGAACTGAAATTCTGTGAGGAAGACAGAGTTTGAAGGACTTTGCGACTGAGATTGATGACGTATATGTTGAGTTGACCGCCGAACTGTTTGCAAGATCCATCTTAATCTGCATTTAATCTGCAATTAATAGTTTATATCCAACTGTAGCTTTCCTGCTAATTCATGTTTAATTTATGTTAATTCTGGGCTTAACAGTAGGGGTGGATTGCTTTGTCTGACCCCTGTATAGTAAAAATGCTTTTGTTTCAAACCGTGGAGTCTTGTGGCTTCATTCTTTCTATAAATAATTGGGATTTCAGATTTCTTTTGTCAAAAAAAAGTTACTGGTCTCGGCTGAGATCATGACAATTAAGCTGTAGGTATATTCAACATTTTACCATTTGCAAAATGGAAGATATTGCAGAATTTGCCACCCAGCAGCTTTCAATCCGGTACATCAGGAAGTATTAGCCAGGAGTGCTGCTGAGGGTGGGAACAAGGTACCCCATTGAAAGGTGGAGCTGGGATTGTTGCTGATTTTCATTGATAAATGTAGACTGGTCAATATTGCCCCAAAATGCTGACTGTCCATGGGAAATGTTGAATGATTGCCATGCACATTATAAATTATACATCTCTTGTTTTTCACAAGTCTAACCTCACAGAGAAAGGTTTTTCTGGAAAATGTGATTAAAGAGGGGCAGCAATTGTTGTGACATGTCAATTGTTCTTGTTCATCAGCAACTTAGAATAATCAAAAGATTACAAAATGCTGGGTGTGTACGAGCCAACAGTGAAGTGACTAACCTGCTGAGGAACAACTTTAATAGTTCAACCTGAATGTGCTGTGAAGGACTTATGATGCCCTCAGATTCTCTTAGTGAAACCAAGCGTAGGATTTAACATGACTGACAAACCATCCCTGCCACTGGGTCATCATTCTGAATGTTTCTCACCACTTCTGTAGCCGGAAGGCACCCAAATCTGGGGATAAATGTGGAAAGATCTCTCTAGTGCTTTGGTTGGTCTCACAGGTCCATTACCTGTACGAGTCACAATGCTGACACAGGACACTGAGTGCAAAGGCCTGCACTCAGATGAAAAAATTCTCGAGTTCTGATGGGGGATCATCGATTAACATAGGGTGGAATTTTCCAGTCCCGACGCCAACGGGCATTGTCGTGGGTGGGTCAGGAAAATATGGAGAGCCGTTAAAAGTCAACAGCTCTCCAAATTTTCCTATCCCACCCATGACAATGCATGCTGGTGTTGGGGCCAGAAAATCCCGCCCTCTGCTCCTCTCTCCACAGATGTTGCCTGACCTAAGTATTTCCAGCATTTTTTGTTTTTTATCTCAAAATGTTAATTTGATTAAAGAAGCACCCTTTTAAGTTAAAAACGAGAATTAAGCTCTATTTCCTGGTGGTCTGCTGCTTTAATCTTGCTCTGATGGAATGGGTTATTTTAAGTGAATAAATCATGGATTGTATGCGTGATGTCTTCTGCTGAAAGTATTAAAATAAATGGTTCACAGACTATAATATTTTCAGTGCTTGCTGTAGTGGCAGAAGCTATACTGCTCGATCGGTGACAATGCCAATCCAGATTTTTAATACTCAAGACTGAGTTTCAGCTCATAGGAAAGGTGGGGATTGTCATTGGATTGACTTTCATGTTGAGTACTGGAAATAGCCTCAAATAGCAATACTGTCATGGTTCCCAGGTGATGAACCTCATGAAGCAGAACTGTATTTAATCGGGTGGAGGGTGGGGAGGGGACAGCGGGGGAGAAAAACACTAGCTTGTGCTTTATTGACTTGCAAATTGTTAAAATCGACAACTTCTACTGCTGATAACTGGTTTCGGATGGCTGTTTTAAAACAACTCACCTGAGGTGTCATGCCACACCAGAAATTTGAGTACAAGGTGTGAGAGTCCAGCATGGGTGCAGCCACAGTCAAGTTTTCAGCTATCATCAAATTCAGTGCCTGCTCATTTGTTAGAACGTTGTCTGTATCTACAAACTGGAAGAAAAACAAGATGAGGAACAACATCCAATCATTTACAATTAAAGGAAAACTACCTTGGGCTGCTTAATGGTGTTAGTTTTTCCCCATATGAAAATGATTAGTTCCCTCTGATCTAGATGCATAAAACTTTTAAGAGCGGGATTTTCCAGCCCTCACACCTGCTCTCCAAATTTTCCCATCCTGCCCGCCAGTGTCGGGGCCGGAAAATACCGTCTTTCATAGTCTGACCTAACCCATTCCACACAACAGGAACTGGAGAAAAAATATCCAATTTAGCTTTGACTATGTCCTGAATACATAAACTGTTTTGCAGCATTGCAATTTTATTTCAAATAGCCATTCCAACCTGCCAGTCGTACCTTCTTTAGAAATACTGACATTAAAACTTCCGGCACTGTGAGAGAAAATTAATTTGTCAAAGATCGTGAAAGAATAGAGGCTGAGAGGTTAATGTTCAGCATGGTACAGAACCATACATATCAGGCAAACACAGTGATTTAGTGAACTCTAGATGAAGGTATCGTCACAGGACCCTCCCACATCCAAGCCACCCCTACCCTCGGCCACAGATTGTAAGAAAGTCAAAAATAACCAACAGTCTTTTTAAAGCCCGAAAGACTTTTTGCCAGAGTTGCTGTAAGAGATGCTCAGGAGAGTAACCTCGACTTCCTGGGGGGGTCCAGGCCAATTCTGGGGGGGCCGGCAATCCTAACCGCTCTCGGCTGAAGTAGCTGATTCCAGCTACTGTGGTGGGGGTGGGGAGGGAATGGGTGTGCGGGAGGGAATGGGGCAATGGGGAATGAATGGGGGTTGTTGAGGGAATGGGGGCGTGGGGAGGGAATGGGGCAGTAGGGAACGAATGGGGGAGTGTTGAGGGAATGGGGGCATGGGGAGGGAAGGGGACGATGGGGAACGAATGGGGGAGTGTCGAGGGAATGGGGGTATGGGGAGGGGGCGGAGCAGTGTTGCAATGTGCTTAACTGTTTGGTGGAACAAAATGGCCCTGGTTGTTGCTGAAGCACGTTCAGTGTGCCAAGCAGCCTGAAGAGTTTGGGGCTACCTGTACAGGAGCCCATAATCACCATCTGTACAATGCTCAGACTGACTTGGAAAGCACTGTAGAGGCCATAGCCACTCTGGGGTGGGCCTCTCTCTTGGCCAAGCTGCTAACCTCAGGCATGTTTCTGTCAATGAGAATGTTGTGGCCCAGGAAATTTGAACATGGTGAATATTAGGCGGAGAAGGGTCTTGCTGTAATCTCCTCATCAGTGCTGATGTAAGACATATTGGGCGGAGTTTTCTGTGCCCATTGGCGTCGGGCATCATGGCAGGTGTGAGCGGGCAATGTGGGCGGGAAGGCCGAAAATTGCGTGAAACCAGTTTGCGACTGTCCGCTCCACCCAGTCAATGGCGGGTCACGTTTCCTGTGCTGCACAGCGGGAGCTTCATTTTCATACATCTGCACATCATTAGAAGCCCTGCTCGCCAAAATCATCGCCCACATCAAATTTACCGCCCATGTCAGCGGGAAAACACGCCGGTGCAGAACTCATCTTGACAAATCAGGGCCTAGTGTCAGGGCCTTGCTCACATCGCGGACATCCAGGGGGGCAGAAGATGCTGAAGCTCTACAGCAACGGGACCCTGGAGGAACGCCCATTGCATGCTGCATGGATTTATATGGACATGGCTCTGCGGTAAAACAGATTACGGAAGGTGGAAGGTCACCGTTGAGGGTCTACTTTGGGACATCAGTGTCTTGGCCATGGTCTGTTCTGGATGATTGTCGAGGGGGTGGAGATGAAGGTATAGGTTTGATTGGGAGTGGAAGGTGTACCAGGGGTGGGGGTTGCGGTTTAGAGGGGGAGGATGATGGTGTCAGTGGGGGGTGAGGTTGGGAGAGGGGGAACGATGATGCCAGGGCGTGTGTGGTTGGGAGAGTTGGGTAGGGAGTACGGTGGGAGGAGGGTGTAACTGGGGAGAATGCGGCAACTGGGGGATGTAAGTGGGGAAGGAATGTGTAAGGGAAGGAGTTTGGAGGGGGGAAGGAGTCCATGGGGAGGAAGGAGTCCAGGGGGAGGAAGGAGTTCAGGGGAGGAAGGAGTAAGGGCGGAGGGAAGAGTAAGAGTGGAGGAAGGAGTAAGGGTGGAGGAAGGAGTAAGTGGGATGATGTCCAGGTGAACATGCAAGGGAGGGGTCTGTGGAGTCAATGACTGCCTCCTGGGGAGTGAAACGAGGGTGAGCATGGTAGGAGGGAATGGTGAGAATGAGAGAGAGAGCAGAGTGAGCTGGTAGGGTGGGAGGGTGATGGTAGAAGGGACAGCAAGGGTGGTTGGTAGGAACTCGGAGGCAGACTTCCCTGGGGTTGGGAAGTCGGAAGCCGGGGAGGTCAATGTGGATGGGGGTAGGATTCTCGGGAAGGTAGGGAACATGTACGTTCACCTGGACATCCCCGAAGGAAAAGGGTTCGGGTTGGTAGGTGACAGCGGGGAGGTGGAAGGTGATTCCGGGGCGTTCGACAGTGATGGGGAAAAGGACAAGGGTGACTGCGGGGGGGAAAGAACAGGGAAGCTGAAAACAAACTTAGCAACCACCATGCTTCTGAACTCGAAAGTGAAAAGAGCCTCGTGTTGGGCGGGAACAGGTGCTGCATGGGGGTGTGATCAGTGGGTGGAGATGCAGGTCAGCTCAGATGGACAACTGAAAGTGAACTGCAGTAGGCAGCAGTGAGAGTGCTCAGGACAGTGAGATGAGTATGATGGGTGTGTGTGACAGTGTTTGTACGAGGCTCCGAAAGGCCCTGCCACACACAAATTTCCCCTTCAAGGATCACCCGTGGTCTGGCTGCGTGCAGCTGAACTGCCAGTTGCGGGGGTGGGGATGCACGGCGAGCACTCACAAAGCCTGTCAATGAAGCTGAAAGGCACCATTACACATTGCTTGGTAAATATATTTTCAGATTATAAAGTGACAAAAGGTGTTCACCCGTGCAACCACTTGTGATCAGAAATTCTTAACTTTTCCAGGCCTAACACTTACTCCAGGTGCTGCCCTGACATCCGCAGCAGGGGTGGACTTGGTCTGTGTAATGGTCGGCCCTGTTGTCTCTGATGACTTGAGGGCCCCGGCTTGCTTTGGCTGTCCTCCTGTGGTCCTGCTGCTCTGTCTGCACACAGAGGACGAGGTTGAGGAGGTTGTAGGCAAAGGGGACCCGGAGGGAGAGGACAGCCTCTGAGATTCCTGAGTGGATAACCCAGGGGTGTCCAGCTGCTGCTCCTCCTCCCTGTGGGTGCCCAAGGGCCCCGGCCTGACTTCTTGAGGGGAAGAGGCACCTGGAGGGATATTGAGATGCCCTGTTTCCCTCTCATATTGTCACTGCAGGAACTCACCCCTGGCTACTGCAATGGAGTCCAGGTCTACGCGCATCTCCGTGTTCTGCTGGACCAGGGTCTCCATGGCATCCGTCGTCCTCCTCATGGAGACCTCTGTACGTGCACATATGGGCACCACCATCATACAGCAGATGGAAGCACTACTCCAACTCACGTGCCACTCTGTTCAATAGCTCTGTGTAATGTTCCCCTGCCTTCTGCTGACTCACCACGATGAGTTGGAAGGCCGAATCCAGAGGCTTGTCACCTGACTCGGACCTCACAGATACCTCTTCCCCAGCAGTCCTCCGAGTGCTGGGGAGCTCAGCTGAGCCTGTCTCAATCTGCTGCCGACCCAAGTCTGTGTGGTGACCACCAGGTTGAGCCTGCTCTAGATCTAGGTCCCACGGAGGTGTGTGTCTCTGCGCTGGTGGAGGGTGTGGGTAAGCGCTGTGACGGGTCTCCCAGGCTGCTTATTTCCAGCTCTTCAAAGGAGGAGGTGTCCTCTTGGCTGGAGGTGAGGACCTGGATGGAGCTGAGGGACTGAGGGTGTCAATGTGCTCCCTGTGAACCAAAATAGAGATAATTAGTGTATGGCAACGAGTCGAAAGCAGGAGAGAGAGCACTCACAGTTGCGTTGACAGAGAGCTGATGCGGTGCAAGATCCTCATGTGGGTGTTCGTTGCTGACCTCACCGTCACCACAGGCAGGGTCTACGTCCTCACCAGTCAGCACAATGGCACACTCCTTATAGTGGGTGAGGGGCCTAATGTGGGCCACTCCACCCCCGGTCTGGGGCCTCTCCCTGCTGTTGTGAGCCAGCTTCTCCTGCATGAAAACAGGTAGAGAGAGTGTGAGCAGGATGCATGGTACTACGTGGAATGTTTGTGTGGTGAGCGGAGTCATGGACAGGATGAGGACACGAGCTCCAGAGGATATGAGCCTGATGGAGATGTGAGGGTGTGTGTGAGAGTTAGTGGTGTTGTCCCTTGAGGTGTGAGATTCCTGTGGATGTGTGATGGGTTTGTGAGCGTGTGAGTTGAGAATGATAAGAAGAATGACTTACCCTGGATGAATGGATGAGAGAATTCATTCTCTTCCTGCACTGGGTGGCAGTCCTCTTTTGCAGGGCGTTGGCGCTGACCACCGCTGCCACCGCTTCGCTTGCTGGATTGGTGATCTTGCTTGCTGGCCTTTACTCAGAGCAGGGGTAGAGGACTTCACGGCGGGCCTCCACTGTGTCCAGTAGGTGCTTGAGGGAGGCTTCGCCAAATCCGGGGGCAGCATGTTTCCTCCCTTTGGCAGCCATGACTTTGCAACAGCTTCCTATCCCTTGAAGAGGGCTAGCTCTTCACAGGGGCGGCCTTTAAATATGGTGCCTGGTTTACAGAAGGCCTAAGGTGATGGTGGGGCGGGCGAATGAGAGGCCGCCCTGCCAGCGACTTGGCGTGTTTCCCAGGAATGCATGATTAATGAGGCAGGATTGGGACAATATGGCGTGAAAAGTCACCATTGAGGCCGGCAAGTAAAACATTCTTTATCCCGCCGGGTACCGCACTTAGTGCAAATCTGGGACAATTCCGCTCATTGTTTTTAATTTATTACATATGACTAAAACCCTACTACATTTACCCAGCTTTTCAACATATCTTTCTTTCATATGACTCCTAAAGATAACCTTTTTAAGACGACTTACTGGAATAACAGAACTTCAGACAGGTTGAACAAAATTGCATAGAATTACATAGAATTTACAACATGGAAATAAGCCATTTGGCCCAATAGGTCTATACTAGTCTTTATGCTCCTCCCATCCTCCTTCAACTCACCCTATCAACAGATATTGATGGGTTGCAATATCAGCCTGCAGTTTGTACAGGAAATTAAAAACATGTATACTACAATATTTATTTTGTTCCCAATACTTTTCAGAATTATGCTTCCAATTTGGTGTCTGACTGCCTCGGTACTAATCCTACCCAATGTGGTCGAATTCATTTGAAAGATCTCACAAACATGGTAGTAACTCGAGAATCTATGAAAGGCTTTTCATATTTTCCATCCAACAATGGAGATGGTAAGCCATTGAGTGGGAAAGTACTTTTAGCCATCCTAATTAATAATTGGCTAACAAGGCTGCTGATTGCTTTGAGAGAGACTGCAACCTGAAACGTTACTCACCAGTATGTAGTCAGCCCACTTGTCCCTCGCAGTTTTCAGTGCTGTTTGCCTGAGTTTCATCACATGTGAGAACCTGGAATTGCTCCAGTGTTTTGGTCCTATTTCATCAGAATAGTGCCTGGGGAACCAAACAACGTCTATTGGGTCAGTGGGAACATCAAAAGCCATCTTGGCAGGACACAATAACAGACCTTGTGCTGATGTTTTGGCACAGGGGCTGCTGAACGTCAACTTTGGTGGGGGTGTGTTAATGACAAAGTGGGCTGTATAATGGGGGATCGATTCACTGCTGCCGATGTTGAATTAATCCTCCTCCCTCACAAAGGAGAAGGTGAGGTCCTGAACCAAGGCAACCTGTCATTAAAGAAGCTTAGTAAGAACTCTTAGGGAGCATTCCGGTAAAACCAAGTGCTGCTACAATACGCCACCGCCCTTAAATTCACCCCCATATTTTTAAGCCAAAATGAAAGCTCATCACTGCCAATGAATGACACTTGGTAAGCTGTGCGGAGGTTATAGCTTCCTGCTTGAAGCGACTGAAACTTGCAGGATGTCTCTTGTTTTTAAACGGGTTCCAGTAGATTGTGCATGCTGCTTATTCATGCTCCTTATTGTACTGTCTTCCCCACCAAGCTGCTACTAGCTCACACTGATCACTAAATCTGGCTCAAAGCACGCGGAGTTTCGTGACCACACTTGCTATTTTGGTGCCAAACAGGTAAGTGCACTCGCTTCTGGCACCGTCTTTGCCGGGTGCTGTTTTGGTGAGGCAAATGGAAGCATGTGCCAGAAGTATGCAGACCAGGTAAATCACGCTTCAGTCAGTGTGTGGTGCTGATTTGATGCCAGCATTCTCATTTTTAAACTCGCCTCTTGGGCTCTCTCAAACACAAACAGTTGCACATGTGTTGAGCAGCACGGAGGACCCCTGACCAATGCTATTTAAAGTGATCGTCGACTCTGCTAAGTTTAGTTGCTGATTGATTGCTATTGGCTGTGTCCACTGTGTCAATACCTGAGCTGTTGGCTGCCTTTGAAATTTGGAATTCTTGCATCTGTCCTGAATAGTGTAAGATGAAAAGCTTCAACAACATGTCTCTTTTTTCAGCAATAAACAGAACTTCTGTTCTGGATAAATGGGCCATTCGTTCAGTCAGCGTCATGCCTATTCACCCTCTTTAAGCTATGTTGATCTAAACATTATTAAGAACATCAGTGGTAAGTAATACTGCACAGAAATGTGCAAACAGTTTGATGCCAATGGCTAGTTTTCTTTAATTTATTCCCCAGGCTGGCAGCTCTTGCTGTCTCAGCAGCGCCAGAACTCAGTAGTGGGCACTACTGGGACTGCAAGTAGGCCCAGGAAGAGGACATGATGGATGCTGGACTGAGGTAAGTCTGAGATTTTTGAGCAGTGAGGGATTGGGCACCCTAGGGAGGGGCAGAAGGGGTTAGCCTCGAGTTTTGGAGGCTTAGGTAGAGAGTTAAAGAGGAGGCCATCACCTTTTGGCAGGGTGCGGTGTGGATGCCACCAATGTGCACAGGGCACACCCCCAAAGGAGATATTCCGACCCTTTCTTTTACCTCAGGTGGTGAGAAAGGGGGCTGCCCATTCTCGTCTGCCTTCCATAGCCCAGCTTATTATGACAGTGGAGGCTGAATGAGGAGTGAGTTGCCCTTTAACTGGGCAGTTAAGGGCCTCAATGGGCCTAAGGGCAGGTGGGCTAGTGGGCGCCTTACCTACACACCGAATTAAGGGAAACGGGTCATGGTGGGCAGGAAGGTGGTGGGCTTGTTAACTGTCATATTTTACGTGCTCCCCCTTCCCCCACCCCTGCTAGAAACACGTCAGCTGGAGGAGCGTAAAATTCACCCCATGAGCAATTTTGAACTTGGCTACTCTTCTAAAATGAACTGAGCTCCAAATGTTTAAACAGGTCGCAAGCTGTTTGCCCCCTGGCATTTTCCTGTTGTTTGACAACCACTGTTCCAGAATCTTGATGGTCTAATACAATTCAGGCAAGAAAAATCTTCACATAATGGAGGATTCAGAGGAACAGTGCTTGTCACGATGAATCACTGTCATGGGAGTGGAGTTCCACGCTAACTATGGGGAGGCAATGAGCATCGAAAATTTAGCCAGCCAATATTGTAAATGACATAACACCTGAAAGTAAATTCTAATGGTGCCCATGTGAGAGAAACTGTTATAATTTCCTACTTCTAACACATCCTTTTAATGCAGCTTTCAAGGCCCTAGTTAACTCAAGGGACAGCCTGGAATCGCCTGCATGCTGGGCCTGGTAGCTCTATCACCTGATCAGCATTTGGCAGAGGCCCAGCTCCTCTGGCCCACAAAGATTCCACAGAAAACTTAAATAAAAATACTTATCTTGGCCTTTTCTGCTGACCCTCGCTGGAGATTGTTGGGTTTGGCCACTTACCATTGATTCTGAGTAAAGGGTGCGCCAACCCCTCCCTTGTGTTTATCTTTGGCATGCAAATACAGGTAGCTTAGATTTAGAAATGAATCGAGCATTACTCACGCCTAAACAAGTGACATTTCGCAGGTCTGTGGCACCCACTTCTGGGAATGTTCCCTCTGAGCTGTGCGGCCATGTAGCAACTGTGCAAAAGTTGGCCCCTTTAAATTACCAGGCATTCATGGCCATGCAACCAAATTTAAAGAGGCTATGCACTTAAGCAAATTGCTCTGTGTACTCCAGAAAAAAATTCAGAGGATACATTGGTGTCTGGCACAATACAGCTGAAATGTACTCTCCCTTCAATAAAAAGAAGATTCCTGATCAATATTTGAAGAGGAAATGTGATTGTAATGTGATGACAACGCTGCATGTTTGTGGCACAGTGCTGATTTGATCTACCTTAATGTGTTAAAATAAGTCTCCCCCACACTTTATTGGATGAGGCAGTGCTGCTTTAGTTGCTCTAATTCTATTTTCAAGGTGCATTTTCCTACATCAATTGCACCCATGCTTCGTTGACCAAAGTTATTGTGAAAATATTTGGAAGCCATCTAAAATGTCTTCAAAGATTCGAATGAGCAGACGAGAATGAACTGAGATGGCTGTGCAATGGAGGCTACTCACTTGGGATGATCCAGCGGCCTCCACTCCACGTAGTGGTAAGCTTTCTGAACATTCTTTAACCATTCCCGCAGTATTGCTGTTGTGTTGTCAATGTTGTGGTCTGTAGCAACCCTGTGGAAAGATGCAGATAAAATCATCATTGATAAACAAAGCTGAATTGAATTAGCATTTAAAATCAGTAGATTAGTAAACAACTTGATCTTACTTTAAATGCAAAAATGTGTTGCTTTCCTGTCAGCAGTAAACAAAAGGCGGACAGTTTACAAATCAGCTTGGCGTTGGACTGTTGTTTAGGGAAGAGAGTAATTTAAAATATCACCTTGACAGATACTATCATCAGCCCCATTTTAATTAACAGTTTATTCTCACAGGTTTCTTGTCCTCTAATGCCTCATGCTGACAGCTATTGAATTGATGATCTGTTGCCAAAGGAATTTGTTCAGATAGAAGAAAAATATTGACATTTCCTCAAATTATTCCTACATCACTTAAAATAAGCAGAGAAATTCCCGAACTCACTGTGGAAGGAATGGGGCTATTTCAATAGCTCTTTCAGAGAACCAGCACAGACACAGTGGACCGAATGACCTCCTTCTGCGCTGTAAGATTTTAACCAAGCGCTATTTTTCATTCTCAGGACGTGAGTATTACTGGCAAGGCTGGCATTTATAAGAACATAAGAAATAGAAACAGGAGTAGGCCATTCAGCCCCTCAAGCCTGCCCCACCATTCAATAAGATCATGGCTGATCTGCCCCTGGCCTCAACTCCTCTTTCATGTCAGCTTCTCATAGCCCTCAACTCCCCGAAATTTCAAAAATCTGTCTACCTCCTCTTTAAATACTTTTAGTGATCTAACCTTCACAACTCTCTGGGGTAGAGAATTCCAGACATTCACTATCCTCTGAGAGAAGAAATTCCTTCTCATATCAGTTTTAAATAAGCGTCCCCTTATTCTGTAACTATGTCCCCTAGTTTGGGATTCCCCCACTAGTGGAAACATCTTCTCAACATCTACCCTGTCAAGCCCCCTCAGAATTTTGTCCGTTTCAATAAGATCACCCCCCCATTCTTCTAAACTCTAATGAATAAAGGCCTAACCTGTTTAGCCATTCTTGATAAGTCAACCCCTTCATCCCAGGAGTCAGCCTAGTGAATCTCTTTTGATCTGCCTCCAATTCCAGTATATCCTTTCTTAAATATGGGATCAAAACTGTACATAGTACTCCAGGTGCAGCCTCACTAACACTCTGAACAGTTGTAACAAGACTTCCTTATTTTTAAACCCCAACCCCCTAGCAATACAGGCCAAAATTCATTTGCCTTCTTAATTAATTGCTGCACCTGCATGTTAACTTCCTGTGTTTCATGCACAAGAACACCCAGATCCCTCTGTGCTGCACTTTTTTGGAGTCTCTCTCTATTTAAATAATAGTCTGCCTTTTGAATCTTCCTACCAAAATGCATGACCTCACACTTTCCTACATTAAATTCCATCTGCCAAGATTTTGCCCACTCACTCAACCTATCTATATCCCTTGCAGATTCCTTATGTCCTCATCACAACATGCCTTCCCACCTATTTTTGTATCATCAGCAAATTTGGATACATTGCACTCTGCCCCCTCCTCCAAGTCATTAATATAGATAGTAAATAATTGAGGTCCTAGGACTGATCCTTGTGGCACTCCACTAGTTACATCTTTCCAACCTGAAAAAGACTCATTAATCCCAACTCTGTCTTCTGTGTGTTAACCAATCCTCAATCTATGCTAATACATTACCCCCAGTGCCGTGAGCTCCTATCTTGTGCAATAACCTTTTATGTGGCATCTTATCGAATGCTTTCTGGAAATCCATTACACTGCATCTACTGGTTCCCCTTTACCAACTCTGCTTGTTATATCCTCAAAGAACTGTAGCAAATTTGTCAAACATGATTTCCCTTTCACAAAACCATGTTGACTCTGTTTGATTGAATTAAGCTTTTCTAAATGTCCTGCTATTTCTTCCTTAATAATGGACTCTAGCATTTTCCCAATGACAAATGTTAGGCTGGCTGGCTGATAGTTTCCTGCTTTTTGTCTCCCTCCCTTCTTGAACAGGGGCATTACTGCCCATTGCTAGTTGCTGTGGCTTGCAGGGTTGTGGTTAAGAGTCAACCACATTGGTGTGGGAACTGGTGTCACATATAGGCCAGACTGGGTAAAGGTAGCAGACTTTCTTCCCAGAAAGATATGAGTGAATCAGGTGAGGTTTTGCATCGATCTGACGGCTTCCTGATGCCAGCTCTCTACTAAGTTAGCTGACCTCAACCAGGATGGCAATAGGGGAGCTGGAATTGACATCAACAACACTGGGCCAGGGAAAGGAAAGCAGCCCGTGATCCCAATCCTGATCACTATCCGGTGAACCCAGTCTCAAAGTGCACTAGTGAATCCTGCTTCAGGCCAGGATCAGGCTCTGCAGTGATGCCCCAGGGGACATGTTGCCTGTTGATGCTCACTGCCCTGGCTCACACATGGTAGCAGGAGGGCAAAGCGCAGAAAGGTCTGCTACACATCGGGAGTTGTACCAGCGGAGTGCGTTTGTGACCTTCCTGTGATTTTGAGGCTCTACTCTCGTTCAAGAGAGGGCTGCAGGGTGCCCAACAGTCATACTGACGCAGCTCGCTGGACTCATGCCTGGAAATGTGACGGGAGCTGCCACTTTCTTTTGGGAATGTAAGTCACAGCAGGGGGAGGCTGCGATTGCAGAGAGGGGTCATCTGGGGTAGCAATGGCCACCATATTTCGTGGGCTCCACAGGGGCACTTCTGCCCCTCCAGTATTTGCAAATAATTCAAGGTTTATCTTTCGAGGGACTCTTCAGTTCCATCACTCATAGAGCTGATTGGACATAGCTCCCATAGCTCTTACTGAAATGGCAGTCAGAATCCTATTCACATCATCGCACCTCAGTTTCCATATTATAAGATGCCTATCACCTGAATCAGGACTGTGAACACCCAGAGGTAGATCCCTTCCAAAGCTGCAGCTGCTTGGGTCACTGTGTTAATGGGGCAGTAAGATTTCCCATTCTACTTTTCGGGCCTTGCCACCCTGTTCATACTAAGTGGGGCAGGGCTCTCAGAATCAACCCCAGTAACTTTAGCTGGCCAGGAAAAAAGAATTCGAAGAAATTCACAAATAATAGCGATACGGTTCTCTAACATGTTGGCATTGTTATAGAACCAGCCAGAAAATCATTTCTAAAATAAATTAAACCACTGTTGTAAATGTTAGTAAATTCATTATGAATGAACCTCACAATACCACTGTTACTTGATAATTTATCAGATGTATTGAAATTTCAGCCTCTTCAGTGTCTGTTTGAGTCAGTAATGACAGTAAGAGTGACAGTCAGAGTGACGGTAATTTGTTGACAAACGTCCTGCAGTTTATTTTATACCCACTCCTTCACAGTGTCAATTGGGTGCTGTTACCCAGTCTCCTGTGTGGCACCATACTATGATACGGCTGTTATAAGAATAAATTTATTGTTTTTTGCCCCTGGAATTTGTTTTATTTTGAGGAGGGAGGGAGCCAACTCATTCTCAATGAATTGTTATAACACAGCAGTTGGTAAAGGCTGAGTTGTTTAAATCCCAGAGGGAAACTTGAACAACTGTCAAAACCTATATTTTCAGTTGGTATGTTTGAGATGCAGCTCTGAATCCAGGAATAATACCACTAAGCCTTAAGAGGTTTTTTATATAAAACTAAATTAAACATTTATTAATTTAACAACTAATTAAGCACATACACATGTCTACAAATTACTATCATCATAACTTTTAAACAAATCCCCAAATTAATCACTCCCAGGTAAATCTTCATCAAGGCAACAATAACCCATAGACTTTAAATAGACACCAGGCAAAGCACATTTGACCTTGTGAATTCCAAATGAGGTTCCTTGCAATATGGTCCCTTTGCAGACACAGTTGTTGGCTTACAGGCCGGTTAGATCTTAAATTCCTCTGACTGACACACACAAACTCCTTTCTGTTTATACCTAGCTTCCCCTTTGAATGTAAATGTTCCAGTGTATTACGAGGTTTTTAAAATTTACCTCTCCTAACAATAATCCTTTCATTCCATCAATTTTATTCGTAATATAAACACATTGGTGTCTCCCAGCTAGGTGCAAGATTTTACCCATTCTTTTTAATGGCTTATTCAACAAATGCAAATTTACACTTTACCTTCTACTCATTTCGTTTATCTAATTAACATCTCAAAACTACTATACATCAAAGCACCCAGACTAGCTGGCTTTAATCCAGTTAAGACACATACAGACACCCACATGGACGCACACATAGACACAGACCCTACTACAATTCCAGTTTAAAAATAATTTCCAATAACATTATAGACATTAATATCTCTTCAATCTCTTCATGATATATAGTGTTAACAATCGTTAACAACCAGGTTTCAGGACCTTTTATAGGAGTTCATTGCTCCCTGTATAGGGCTAAATTCAGAGGTTAGAGTTGCTCACTGGGTAATCCTCAGCTGAAACTGAGGGGCAACCTGATAAAGGACTTTAAGCATTATAAAGGGATTTGATAGGGAAGACGTTCGGCGGGATTTTCCGCATCCGCCCGCCTCCACGATCTTCCGGTCCCACCACAAATCAATGGACTTCTGGCTGGGGCGTTGCCTCGCCCATGGCAGGTCCTGTCCGTGACAGGGCTGGAAAATCCTGGTCATAGAGAAGACATTTCCACATGTGGGGAGACCAGAATTAGGGGCCATAACTATAAAATAGTCACTAATAAATCCAACTTCAGAATTCAGAAAAAAGATGCATAACCTGCAATTGTATAGTGCCTTGTTCCAAAGCACTTTACAACCAATTAAACATTTTTGAATTGTTAGGAACCAGATATAATTTTACGTAAGTATTTGTGGGGTTAGGAGCAAAATATAGCTTTAAGTTTAATTTATCCTTTTTTTATTTGTGTGTTAAAAAGGTGGAACCTGGGTTTGGTTTCATTTTAGAGACTGTTTTTTTGAGATGGAGCCAGCAAGTCTCAGGCCCTTTTTTGTAAACATGCATTTTTAATGAGGTTTTATGATGCTTGACCTGAAGAGATGGGTCACTAAGGTGTTAGTAGTTTAGGGAAGTTAAAACAAACAAAAGTGGGAAAAAAAACTGTGCTGTTGCTTAGCAACAGGAGATCAGAGAGAGAGAGGGACCCACAGGGACACAGGGAGAGACAGAAGGGCAGATTTTAGTTCAGTTGGTATGTACGTACCACAGAGTGAAGACAGAAAAGACTCTCTAGCTGGAAATGATGCCAGACTGCTGAGGAATTGAGTTTAAGGAACTCATATGCTCAAAAGTTAAAGTAATAATGAATTTAGAGTGAGTTTTCTGGACATCTCAAGGGAGATACTAATCGTGGAAGGACTTTTAGTGAATGTTCGGAAGTCTACTGGAAAAGAAACCTCTTTGCAACTGAACCAACTCTAGCCTTGGTGCTATCTCTTCACTGGAGTATTGGGTCTGTAGGGGTATTGCTGGGATAAAAGGAACAGTGTGAGTTTGAATCATTTTTTCCCTTGGTGTCTGAGGCACAAAGAAAAAATGATGACACTGAAGGTGAGAATACTCAGTATATCCCTCTTTTCATCCCAATCTTTCTTCTTGCATTTTTTAGCTCTCTTTTGGTACATAATTTAAATCCTAATCTATGATTCCTGGTTCATACTTCTGGATTTGGAGTCTGTGTGTCTCAGAGAATTCTTTAATCTGATTGGTTGAAAAGCCTCCCTTTTGTTTGTCCTGCTCACGTCAGAGATATCCTGTAGGAGGCGCTCTGCTGGATCATATGCCCAACGGCAACAAGTCTGCCCAAAAGCCCACAAAAAAATCTGCGGGCAGCTATCAGCATAGTGCATGGTAAGTGCCGCTCCTTCACTGCTGACTGCAAAATCCAGGCCAGTAACTATCATGCCTCTTGTGAGTGTGGTAACTTGAAATATTAACTTGGCTTACACTGTCGCTTTCTAAATGTTCAATTGTACCAACAGAAAGAAAACTGCAAACGCTGGAAATAAAAGCAGTAATTGGTGGAAGTGCCAAATTAAAATTTACAATTCTTCCCATCTCCTCTCAGGACTGCACTGGCTTGCATTGAGATATAATCATCTATTGTTGCACTATTGGAACAGCTAATTTAACAAAGGCCAGGGATTGAATCCTCACCAGGCGAACCAGAGTATTTACTCGTTCAGTTGGAGAAACTGTTTGACACACAGGTTTGGCATGTCAAATACAAAAATCCGTTACAAACACATGGGGCGGAATCGTCCCAGATTTGTGCTAAGTGCGGTAGCGGGCGGGGAAAAGGACGTCTTACGCACCAGCCGCAATGGCGGCTTTTCACGCCATATCATCCCAATCCCGCCTCATTAATCATGTGTTCCCAGGAAACACGCCGCTTCGGTGGCGGGTGGACTCCAATTCGTTCGCCATGCCGTCACCTCGCTGCTTCGTTACACGGGGCGCCATATTTAAAGTGCAGCCGTGCGTACACCCCTCAGTGCTTCCAGCCCAGGGCTGCTGCAAAGAAGACATGGCCCCAAAAGGCAAGAAGACTGCAGCCCTCCGGTTTCGTGATGCGCTCCTCAAGGGTTTTTGGGATGCCGTGGTGGCCCGCCATGATGTCCTCTACACCCAGCTCTGACTGCAGGGGGGGCAGCAATATCACCACTCCAGCTTGGTAGGCGATGGCAGTGCTGATCAGTGCCAATGCTGCACAGAAGAGGTCTGTCATCCAATGCAGATAGAGGATGAATGATCTCATCCGTGCCGCCAGGGTAAGGCAACCATCTCATCATTCTCAACTCACTCACAAGCCCATCACACATTCATCGGCATCTCATTCACTGCTAGCTCAAGGGACATCACCACTCACTCTCTCACACACACCCTCGCATCTCCATCTGGCCTTATCTCCTCTGGAGACTGCCTCCTCAGACCTCATCACCTTGAGGCCACTTGCACAGATCACCATGTGCCCCCACACACACCCTGCAATACCCCCCTTCCCCAGTACAGCCCTCGCCCTGCAGCCTCTCCCCTTGCCTGAGGTCACTTCACCCCCTTCCCCAAGCAAGCCCTAGCCCTGCAGCCGTTGAAAAGCCACCCCCGCCTATGGCTGGTCTGGTAGGTAGAGACCTGCCTGTGATCCCCCGCTGAAAATAATGTGGTGCTGTCTGCGAAGCCTGGCGCTGATGACTGTGAGTGCTGCCCGAAGCAAGGTGGGCAAACAAACCCCAAAGTCCTGAGCAAAGTGCAGCTCACCAGGTGCACATGGCTTATGTTCAGTTGTGAAACACGTCAGCGTGTGCTCGGATGATGCAGCGTAGGGGGGAACGATTCTGGTGGGCTGGGCTTATAATGATATGCAAAAGTATTACAATGAGGTTCCTGACGTCCAATGGTGGAAACGCGTCCTGCCATTGACAGGCAGAGCAGATGATTGCAAACTGTTTTCACAGTGTCGTGAAACCAATTTTTAGCCTTCTTGTCATATTGTCTGCTCACGCTGCCAAACACACCCAAGCCAGTGGGCATGGAAAATTCTGCCCATGATCACAAGGACGAACTTTACAGCTACTGATTTTTATTCTCCCTGCAAAGGGATTTAGGGTTCCATTTTGCACTTCGATCGAAGGACTGATTCTGAAGGAGTCGCATGTTTGTCAGCATCCAGGAATGCCAGACATTACTCTGTGAACATACTGTCCTGTAAAGTTACACATCACTTCACCTCTTCAACTCTCTGAGCTTTAAAGAGTCCTCACAGGAGTAAACGGCAAGGCCAGAACCTGTTTCTCTGTCCCGCTCCTTGGCTCAAAGACCAGCCAGAGAAATGAATTAAAACTCCACACTTACCTAAAACCACACTTCCCTGTGAAAGGGGAAGTTCAATCTTTAGGGAGAAGTTTAGAATGCAGCGACTGCATGTTCTACAGCAACTCCCCAAAGCCGCTACCAAGTGGACTTGGTAGTGGAGAATTCCTGGCTTGTAGGGCAGAAATCCCTGACACAAGCAAATTGGCCACTCAACGCCACTATGCCATGTGACAGCATATTGTGAACCCGTGCAAAATTTGTAGCCGTCAGAACTTTAGAGGCTCCAGTACAAAGACTAAACCATACTGATATTTCAGATCTTGAGTGCAGGTGAACAGCTTGAGCCCCTGAAAATAATTAAAGGATAAGCCACAACAGCAAAGCTCGACTTGTTTGCAGATCTCAAAGCAACAAAGACTAAATGATACCCATTAATATCTATATTTTCATACCGCAGTCTCAATGAGATTAAAGCAATGCTAATTATGGTTCAAGGTAGCACTGAAGTTACATTGAGATCAAAGAATGGAAGAGGCTGTTGGGGTCAATGTATTGTGATAATGGCGAGCTTCACACACAATATAAATTGGGGGCATTTGGTAGTCATAAAACACAATTAAAAGAGAATTATGCATGCAGTGTACTGAAAATATTACATCTAACTTCTCTCTTCATGTTCTATACCCAAATGATGGGGTCGCCCAATATGTGAACACCTGAGCCTTGGAGGGCTTGGAACTTGCAGGTCAGGTGGCTTCAGGAACATTTCCCTGAATTTTTGGTTGGGAATTTGGCTCAGGTGGGAATTCGGTGCACGGGGGATAGAGGTGCTCCTTTTTTCTACTTTTTTCAGCCTCCAGTGGTTGGTGAGTTTCTGTCTTTGTCCCCAAGCTAGGCGAGCGCAACTTTCTATTACTTTATCTGTGTAAGTTATTAACTAATTGATTAATTAAATAAATAAGGTTGGACAGAAATGGCAGGGCTGGTGGTGTGCCGTGACTGCAGCATTTGGGAATGTGTGGAATGCACTGCAATCCCGCACAACCATATCTACAGAAAGTGGCTGCAGCTTAGGCAACTTCTGCTCCGAGTTGCCGAGCTGGAGTCTGGGTTTGCAGACACTGCAGGGCATCGGGGAGGGAGAGAGGGAGAGGGACACTTTGTTCCAGGAGGCAGTCACTCCCCTTAGGTTAGGCAGAACCTTAGAGTTGGTCAGTGGTCAGGGACAGGAGGATGCGACTGAGAGTCAGGCGGGTAAGGGGAACCAGCATATAATGATGGAGGGGCCTCCACCTCTGACTTTGTCCAACAGGTACGTGGTGCTTGCTACCTATGTGGATGGGGAGAAGGTCTGCAAGGTGGATGAGCTGATTGACCATGGCACCATGGCGAAGGATACCATTCAAGTGGGGGAAGCAAAGAGGAATATGGTAGTGATAGGAGGCTGTATTATTAAGGGGGAAAGATACTGTTCAGTTGAGAGCGTGAGTCCAGAAGGCTTTGTTGCCTGCCCAATGCCAGGGTTTGGGATATCTACTCAGGGTTGTAGAGGAAATTGCAGTGGGAGTGGGGAGGATCCAATGTTCGTGGTCCATGTAGGTACCAACGACATAGGCAAGACTAGGAAAGAGGTTCTGCATAGAGAGTAGGAAGAGCTAGGCACTAGGGATTAAATTTAATATTTCCAAGTTTGCAGATGGCGCAAAACTAGGTGGAAGTGTGAGTTGTGAGGAGGATGCAAAGACGGTTCAAGGGGATTTGGAGAGGGTGAGCGAGTGGGCAAAAAATTGTCAGATAGAATACAATATGGAGAAATGTGAGGTTATCCATTTTGGTAGGAAAACCAGAAATACAGATGTCTCAAATGGTGAGAGGCTGGGAAATGTTGAACTTGGGCGACCTTGTTCATGGATCACTGAAAGAGCTAACATGCAGGTACAGCAAGCAATTAAGAAGGCAAATGGTATGTTGGCCTTTATTACGAGGGGTTTTGAGTATAGAAGTAAAGATGTCTTGCTGCAATTATATAGAGACTTGGTAAGACTGCACCTGGAGTATTGTGTGCAGTTTTGGTTAAGGAAAGGTATACTTGCCATGGAGGGAATGCAACGAAGGCTCACTAAATTAACCCCTGGGAGCAAAGATTAGATCGATGGGGCCTTTATTCTCTGGAGTTTAGAAGAATTGAGAAGTGATCTCATTCAAACATAAAAATTTTTAACAAGGCTCGCCAGGGTAGATGCAGGAAGGATGTTTCTCTTGGCTGGGCGGGGGTGGTCTAGAACCAGGGGACAGTCTCAGAATAAGGGGCAGAGTATTTAGGAGGAATTTAGAACTTAGGAGGAACTCTGAGATGAGGAGGAATTTCTTCAAAAACATCAAGGGTTAGGGGGATAGTGCAGGCAAATAGTGTTCAGGTAGAAGATCAGCCAAGATCTCATTAAATGGCGGCGCAGGCTCAAAGGGCTGAATGACCTACTCCTGTTCCTGTTCCTTATGTTCTTTTCTTCCCTTTTCCACAGATGCTGGCTCCCTGACCCACTGAGTGTGTCCAGCCTTTCCCCGTTTTCTGTTTTAATTTTTTGATCTTTGTTCTTTTTTTAAAAATTTGAACAGGCACAAAATTATTTATGATTAATATTAAAAGTCTTTGTTTCAACAGATGAAATCAGAGACATTAATTTGGAAAGACTACAGAGGAGGAGCACGTGAGAAAACTGAAGTAAGACGCTTTGTTGATGTTGAACCTTTCCTGGATATACAATTGTACTTTTACTGAAGCCAACACACAGTCTAACATAATAGTTATTTTAGTACTTTCCATTATAAACATCAGCACTCATATTCACAGCCTCTCCTCCAGCGTTGTCATCTCACGTGCCCTCTCAACCCCTCTGGTCTTGATTGTAGACAAGTCTATCTCTGACCCTTTTGTGCACCTCTCAATACCCACATTTCCCTCCCCCCTTCAACTCCACTTTGTTTTGCATCCACCTGGAAAAACTGACCTTGCATTTATCACAAAACTTCTGCAGCTGTCTATCCACTCAATCATACCCTCACCTCCATCTTTGTTCCTGGTAAAAATCCCTACTCTCTCCCATCCATCACTCTCTCTAGTCTTAACCCTTATCTTTACTCCCTCATGTCAAGGGGGGAAAATTGGGTGTATCTGACACACAATTGGTTTTGTCATCTATTGTCAAAATCTGGCTGGATGACATTGAGTGCTCTTTTTTGCTAAAACATCCCTCTACTCCAGGATTATGCTGCAGAGCTAAGATAAACTTATATGTAAATGGTCTCCTTAACTCTGCCCCTCCACTCCCACTTCCAGCAACTAGTGCAAGGAGCTCAGGGACTTTATCACTCAAATTGAGATATGTAATAAGCTGCCTTTGTGGATTCTCTCCTTTCCCATTGTGGAGCACACCAAACTCCACCCCCAACAGATTCTCCCCTTCCTTAGGATGAAACATGCACCTTTTGCTAGTTTCTCTCTTATCGCCCTTAATTCTCTCTACAAGCTCATCCTCTCCATGAGATGCACTTCTTGGCCCCTTTAAACCAATTCCCAGTAAACTGCTGACCGCTCAACTTCCTTTGTGGTCCTCATGCTAGCTGACATTAAAAATTGTTTCTAATTCTCACGTTTTTCTCACATTTAAAAAAAAAATCAACCCTTGACCCCTCTATCCTTGGAAACTACTGCCCATCACCAACCTTCTTTTTCTCTCCATACTCCTTGTTATCTCCTCCCAAACCCATTCCCATCTTTCCTGCAACTCCATGTTTGGATCCCTCCAATCAGATTTCACCCCTGCTGTAGCATTGGCATTATCTGTGACGGTGACCATGGTACATGTCCACACATTGACTGGCCTGTCACCATTGACAAGATTGGCCATATCTTTTTCCTCCAAAGCCTCTCTTCCATTGCCCAGCTCAGTGGGACTGCCATCGCTTAGTTCAACTCTTACCTATCCAATTGTAGCCACTGCATTTCCAGCAATTGCTTCTCTTTCTGTCTCCCCTATGTTAGTTCTGAGTCCCACCCCCCACCAGGAATGGTTGGCTCCGTCTAGCCCTCATCTACATCATGCAGCCTTTTGGTGACATCAGCCGATGATATAGGGTCAGTTTCTACAAGGACGCTGCTGATATCCAGCTCTATCTCTCCAACCCTCCACTTCTCCTGCACGACTTGTCCGGCATGCAATCCTGGATGGCCTGGAAAATCCTCCGGTTATATATTGGGAAGGCTGCAGCCGTTGTTTTCCATCCCCAGCATAACTTCGGTACCTTGGCCACCCATTCTATCTGCTTCCCTAGTTACTGGCCCAGTTTTTCATGCATCTGTCTGTGTCAGATCCATCCATGTCAGCATGGAGATGGTGAACGGAAAAAAATGGCGCGTGGGACACGGATGCGGAACTCATGCCCCCATTTCAGGCTCTGCATATTCTCGTCAGTGTGGGATAAGGGTGTAGGAACTCTAGAAGAGGGGTGATCTGATAAATGTTTATAAGATAATGCACAGAATAGATTAGGTTCCAGCTGACAATTTGTCCTAAGTAAATAGATTAGTGAGGACCAGGGATCACAATATTTAATTGTGTAAGGCCAACGCTAGGTTAAGATGAAAGGAAATGCTTTTTTCCCCAGAAAATTAATGGACCTCTGGAATTGGCTGCCATCTTGTGAGGTGGACACTAACTCACTGAACTCTTTTAAGCAAGAGCTGGACCTGTATTTGGCTGGGGGAAACATCACCGCTTTTAAAAGGTAGGGAGCTCAGGGCCAGAGTGATCTTCTGAACTAGTTTCAATCATCTCGATAGGCAGGTGAACAAATGACCAGATTTTTTCCCCCAAATTGTCCTGGGATTTTACCCGGTTTCTAATCTCTCTCAGAAGGTCACCTGGTTTCAGGTAGGGAGGAGAGTGTATATAGGAGATTATATATGTTGTGTTAGATAAAGTATCATAATTGAGTGGGACAGGCTAGATGAACCAGTGGGTCTTTACCTCCCTGTAATTCTTAATTGTTTAGTATGTTCACCTCTAGACTTGATTATTCCGATATGCTCCTGGCTGGGGTCCAAACCTCAATACTCTAAGTTTCAACTCATCCAAATCTCTGTTTCTCCTGTCCTATCCTACAAGTCCCACACACCCATCATTACAGTCCTTCCTAATCTATATTGGCTCCTGTGTAAATTGACACTCTTTTAGATTGTTTATTCAATAGTTTGAAGTTGACTTCATATTGATATGGTCACAATTTCTATTTAAGCCTATGTGAGACTTAACACATTACACAGTAATTGAATATCAGTTTACAAAGTACAATTGAGATAGCGAGTACCTCTTCAGGCTCTTTGCGCAATGGAAGGCCTATTCCTCATACTTTCTACTCACACAAGCATCTACACCTAGGTGGCATCCTGCCACCCTCAGAATGTCCCAAACCCACTCGGATATATCCAAAAATCAGAATTGCAGAGAAATCCATCCCATCATACGTAGGTATTTTTGTGTCATTGGTATGGCCTACGATTACACACAGGCCTTGGGGCCTCCCTTATCTGCCTTTTGGCATTAGCACAAGCAATGTCTGTGCTTGTCTATAGTTGATGAGATAAGACAGGACTTCGAGGACAACTAGAGTTCTAACTGTAAATGGAATCTAGATTTTAACATATATTTTTCCTTGATTATAACAGATGAGAAATAAATATACATCTGTAGACCGACAACCTTAATATTAGACTGCAATTTAACAAAGCTTATTGCTGAAAATAGAAAAAGCTAA
Organism: Cetorhinus maximus; assembly: GCF_964194155.1. Taxonomy (NCBI): domain Eukaryota; kingdom Metazoa; phylum Chordata; class Chondrichthyes; order Lamniformes; family Cetorhinidae; genus Cetorhinus; species Cetorhinus maximus. The sequence continues at coordinate 90,419,226 of NC_135895.1, read as the reverse complement.
TTATATTTAATGATATTTCAACAAATTACAACAGATTTCTCATTCACACATACATAGCAAGTGGTAAGAGGTAAGGCTCACGGTTTCACTCGGTTCTTTTTTTCTTCAATCTAGCAATAACAAGACAATACCAAGGTGAAGCTACAGTCAGCAGACTTGTCTAAGGCAGTGTATTTTTACAGAACAGTAACTTTAGAGAAAAGCTTTAACTCTTGCGATGTCTAATCCCTCAAAATGTGACAGCCGTATCTCAGTTGGTAGCACTCTCACCTCTAATGCACAAGGTTCTGGGTTTCAAGTCCCACTCCAGGTTTTGAGCTCAAAAATTAAGGCCGAAACTCCAGTGTAGTACTGAGGGAGTGCTTCACTGTTGGAGGTGCTGTCTTTTGGATGAGACGTTGAGCTGAGGCCCCACCTGCCTCACTGGGTAGATGTAAAAGATCCCATGGCACTATTTTGAAGAGCAGGGGAGTTATCCCCAGTGCCCTGGCCAATGTTTATCCCTCAATCAACATCACAAAACCAGGCTATTCAGTCACTATTACATTGCTGTTTGATGGGGTTTGTTGAGCGCAAGGAAACAATGACTACTTTTGAGGTAAAAGTACTTCATTGGCTGTGAAACACTTTGAGACGTGTGGTGGTAATATAAATGTTTTTCTTTTCTTCTTTCAAAGTACTCCCATAAATCCATATTCTTGTCCCTAGTCCAACATAAAATCCTGATTCTTGTGTTTAAATCTCTTCATGGCCTTTGTCTTCCCTGAATCTCCACCCTTTAAAGTCCCTGCATCTCTCTTCCTCCAATTCTGGCCTCTTATACATCCTGTCCTTCCTTCACACCACAATTGGTGACAATGTCTTCAACTGTCTGGGCCATAATCGCTGGAACAGACTCTCTGAAGTTTCTCCGCTTCCCTCTCCTTTTTATAGAGCCTCCTTAAATCCAAGCTTTTTGACCAAATATTTGGTCACCCCCCTCCTAACATCTCCTTTGGCTCAGTATCCATTTGCATCTGAACATGCCTCTGGGGAGCAGCTTGGGGCATCTTTCTGTATCAAAGGTGCTATATAAATGCACCTTTTAGCTAGATCACATCCGAAAATTGAAAATATCTGAATACTGTAACATAATTGGCCTCAAGGGTTTTGGATAGATGCAAGATTTGATCAATTTCATTTTACTTTGAAGGATTGGACTGAGAATAGATTTAGACTGGAGCTATGTGGGTGTAGGGATTTAGAATGTTAAACTGAATTAGAAAGTCTGGCAGATAATAAATTGTAGAAAACGGTTCTCTGGAAATGCTTATATTTTCCTGAAAAAAGGTCAGATTCATGGCAGACCTCCTTAGATGATTGTACAGGCGACAGGCCCATCTCTGGTAGACTATCACTGAGCAAAGTGAGGATCAGCATCTTTTCCAGTCAATGGACTGCAGTTGGAACATAATTGAAAGGCCAGTGCCTGCCCGAATTTCAAATCAGATCGCACTTTTTTAAGTTGCATTCTAGGATCAGGAAACTTCTTATTCAGCTCAGGGGAGCTGAACAAAAGAACAAATCTGTGGGCTATGCCAGTTAGCCAGTCTCCAGATAACAGACTCAATACAAGAAGTCTCCATGGAGCTTAACCTTAACAAAGCTTTTGAGATTAAAGCACTCTTTTCTCCCCAGGGGGATGGATTTTATTGATTGCCTAGCCATAGATAGTGGCATATTAAGTATATTAAGGATACTCGACCTGTAGGCTTACAGCTGAAGCCTAGTGTTAAAGTAAGTTTGTTTTGACAGATTATGTCAGACTGTACTTGTTGATTTATGCTTGAAGCTTTGAAAAATCCTTCCAGAAACAAGGGTTGACTTATACGCCAGGAGTAAAGTGTGAACCACCTGTGTTGGTGTAGGTGGTCACCATTTTGAAATGTGCAAAGATTTCTGTTCGTCGTTGGCCATGCACGATCTGCTCTGTGTGGGCGTGTCTTAAACTCCCGCACACCTTCTAGGCAACCAGCCTGCTTGGTCCCTGACGCTGACTTCTAAGGCGTTTATAACTCTAAACATATATTTCTAAACTGCAAGATTAAGGCTGACTCCAATGGGGAGTATAGCCCTAAACATGCATTTATTAGCTGAAAAATGGCTTATATGCCGAGTTATAAACATGCAGTTCGGCTCCACTGGGTCGACTTTACATCTTGATCTATGGAAGTTATAGTTAAACAAGCTATGATCAATGCTACGATGGTTAGCAAGTTTTACCCAGGTTAATGATGAATTGCTTAATTGCCTTGCTGACAAACATAAAGCAACAAGTACAGTCTGACATAATCTGTCAGAACAATCTTCTTTAACATTAGGCTTCAGCTGTATGCCTACAGGTCGAGTATCCTTAATCCAAAATGCTTGGGGCTGACTGCGTTTCGGTATTCAGATATTTTTGGTTTTCGGATGTAATATAGCTACCATATATAAGGTCAGCCTAGGCCTACTTACATTACAATAGCCTAAGCCTAGGCTAGCTATAGTTTACAATACTAGGTTGCTCCTCCATTTGCCAACTCTCACACATCTTACTTTCTGCCTGTTAACACTTAATACTCCCGTAATATAATGTTACATTGCTTTAATAACATACAAATTAACTGCATAACTGTTCAAAAAAATGTCTGGCTTTTGGATGTAGGGATAAAGGAAATTCGACTGTACGATAATCAACAAAGAAAACAAAATTTTAATAAAGTCATAATGAGAAGCAATCTGTCTGTGCCTGCGTGTTTGTTACAGTAACTGCCACAGTCCATAGCAACTGGGTTATCTTGCCTTTTAATCTCTGGCATTAGTGTCGTTTTGTTTCAGATATTATGTCACAGATGATTTCAATTAGCAGAGCTGTTGCTCTGGGTTATTATAGTGTTGAGATTTTGCGCACTTCAGTCAGGATGCATGCTGTCCAACATTCTTTGATGTTATGTTGGGAATTTTCCTTGACTGATCTTTACCAAAACACAGCTGAGCTTTGCAAAGGCGGCAATGATTTTTGCCCCTCCCTTCTCCAACCCCAGCACCTGCAGCAGCCTTTCCCGATCTATCATTGAAACCTCCACAAAAATGACCTTGAATGCCGATGGACTGCTATAAAATTCCACGTGGGTCACTTCAACCGAAGGGAGCCTGTCATCCACCCTCATCCCCTCTGCTCCATATGTGACTCCAGCCCCACACTAAATGGTTGAATCCTGATGTCCTGTGAATTCACCTTTGCAAGTCATTCAGTTGTAAACAAATCACTACAACGTTCGGTAATAAGGGTGGGGGTGTTGGGGAGTGGCAATGATCGGGACAAGAGTAAAACAGTCTCAGCCCAGTCGATTCTGCAGAACCATTCTCACTAACATCTGGCACTGTTACTCAAATTGGTTAAGCAATAGCCTAATAATGCTGTTCTCACAGAGTGGTATCTTTCAAACGATAACCCTGTTTTCACCATCTCTGCCCGTGTGCTCTCCCACTGTCCGGAATGGTATCTAAATGAGTGTGAGTGACCTTTGGAGGCCTCAACATTGACTCTTGATTCTGTGAAGTTTTAAGGCTCCAGCGAATCTGCTGCTGAATAGTTCTCAATGAGGAACTAGTACTCCTCCATGTTCAGTATCACTCTAAATCGACCTGAAATGTAACTCTGTTCGTCTCTCTACAGATTCTGCCTGAGCAGCTGAGTATTTCCAGCATTTTCTGCATTTATTTTTAATTTTCCACTTGATATTCCTATTTCCTTCCGCTCTGGAGAAGGGCTGTACGGACTCAAAACGTTAACTTTGTTTCTCTCTCCACAGATGCTGTCAGACCTGCTGAGTTTTTCCAGCATTTTCTGTTATTGTTTCATATTTCCTTGCCTGAGGAGTTGCTGTATAAAAATGCACTTTTAAGAATCATGTTTGGGGCTCTTGGTTAGCTGCCAATTTCCATTATGTCTATAATGGAAACTAATGGAGGCGCCTCTCAACTCATAAGTCACTAGGGTAGCATTTATAATGCTGGAAGAAGCCTGCTGATTGTTCCACTGGCATTGGACATAGTTGACTGCTGTGGTATATTTTTTAAAATCCAAAGCATGACCATTTGGAGTCAGATATTACCACCAGCAAGGACAAGAGCAATAGGGAAATTACTTTTGTATTTTTCACACAGGACAAAAGACATATTATATTCCAGTTAAAGTACAGGGAGAGCTGCACTGAAGTGGACACTCTGAACCTTCCTGCACCTCCCTGAACTATTTACTAATGCTCTATTTGGAGGCCAGTTGGCGAAGGAAGACCCAAGCTTTATGCAAATCCCAGTTTGCTACCGCACATGGACAAAGTGGGAATTGTAAGTTCACTGCAGTGGAATTGGCCTTATGCATTCATAAGCGAATGTATGTGGAGCAGAATCTAGCTTGTGCGTCCCTGACACAGTGTGGATTATGATGACATCCCTTTACATTAAAGGGTGCCAGTGTTAGTAGAATCACAGTTCCCATTGACAGCATCTTACCAATCGAGAAGTACCTAAAGTCAGCTCCCAGACCACCCTGAGCTTAAATGGGGCTGCAGATAGTGACACCACTATTCCCAGACAGAATGGAGATAATTAAGCAACTCTCCCCATCGATCACACCTGGAAGCCACACTGCTGTAAGTGACTGGGATTGATTTTACACATATAATTTGTATTATGTTACAATACTTCACTTACTGCATTTTGCTGGAGGAATAGCCTTACTTTTCCTGAGAGACTTTGTTCCAGTCACATATGTTGTTTGTTGTAGTACATAGAGATTCTTTTTAAATCAACTCAGTTTGCTGTAAGTCTCACCACACCTTCAACTTATTGACTGACAGAGTACAACTCACCGTCTTATTATGCTGGTGTCAATATTCACTTCAGATCAAAGGTTTAGAACACCAGCATTATGCAGCAGAATACTCACAAGGTTAAAAAAGACCAAATCACACCAAAATAATTTATTCCTTAGTCTTAGATCTTAGACAAAGGTTACTGCACTGAAACATTGGGCAGAATCATCCCAGATTTGCACTAAGTGCGGAACTGGGCAGGAAAAAGAATGTTTTACCCGTCAGCCGCAATGGTGGCTTTTCACGCCGTATTGTCCCGATCCTGCCTCATTAGTCGTGCGTTCCCAGGAAACACGCTGTTTCCATGGCGGGCAGGCTGTCATTCACCCGCCACGCAGTCACCCCACTGCTTCCCCTCACTCCGAGTGCCATATTTAAAGTGCAGCCGTGCACACATCTCTCAGGTGCTTCCAGCCCAGGACTGTTGCACAAAAGACATGGCCCCAAAAGCCAAGAAGACTGCAGCCCGCCGATTCAGTGATGCATCCCCGGTGCCTTTTGGGTGCCGTGGAGGCCCACCATGATGACCCCTGCCCCCGCTGTGGCCGCAGGAGGGGCAGCAACATTACCACTCTGGCTTGGTAGGCGATGATAGTGGTGATCAGTTCCAATGCTGCACAGAAGAGGTTGGCCATCCAGTGCAGATAGAGAATGAATGATCTCATCCATGCCGCCAGGGTAAGGCAACCATCTCATCACTCTAAACTCACACACTCAAGCCCATCACACCTTCACTAGCATCTCACTCACTGCCAGCTCAAGGGACATCAGCACTCACTCTCTCACACACACCCTCACATCTTCATCTGGCCTCATCTCCTCTGGAGACTACCTCCTCAGCCCTCACCATCTTGAGGCCACTTGCACAGATCAACTTGTGCCCCCACACACATCCTGGGTTACCCTTCCTCCCCAAGTACAGCCCTAGCCCTGCAGCCTCTTCCCTTGCCTGAGGCCACTTCTTCCCCTGCCTCAACCAAGCCCTAATCCTGCAGCCATTGAAAAGCCACCCCCGCCTTCTGGCTGGTCTGGCGGGTAGAGATCTGTCCATGAACCCCTGAAAGTGATGTGGTGCTGTCTGTGAAGCCTGGAGCTGATGACCCGAATACCCCTTGCATCCTTCATGCCCATTCATCCTGTATCCACTAGGTACAGAACTGAGGAGCCATGTAATAACACTGGCAATTCTTTGTTTTTATTTCATAAGCATTTCAATCAAGCATTCATAATGAGACAATCTGGCAAAACAGACGTCTGGCCATTTGTTCAGCCTACTTCTGTTGATACAGTTAACAGATGGCCTCATTATGAATGCTTGGCTGAGTTCCAAGAATGACTAATGTATTGAGCCCAGTAGAGGTTGTTTACACAATTGTAAAAATGGGCTGCTACCTTTGCTTGACAGTTTTACTACCTTGTAATAACTTCATCTTTCTTTGAAGTAGTTTTCAATGCCTGTGTGTTTATTTGGACAGGACTAAAGGTTTCTTCAATGGGACTTTCACTGCCTGCATTTGATTAACAGTTTTATGACAAAGCTAGAGAGGATTTTTTCCAAAGGGAATATTGACTGCCTGAGTGTATTTTTTAATTTTATTTCATGAGCATTTCAATGAGCATTTCAAAGACTTGCCAGGGTACCTAGTGGAGACTTGAAGAGTATTTCAAAGGCTCAGCAGATGTCAGGATATTAAATCAATGTGAAATTCAAATCACAGCGTGCCCTAAATACATTCATATCTGATTCTCTATACTGTAGAAAAGACCTTTAAATACTAGAGAAAAGTATTCTAATGGGTCTGAATCATTACACAGTGCTGGTAAAGTTAATAGTCTCTCCTCTTTTATGGACTGAGCCCTATGATCAATCACTGCATTGAAAACATACTTAAATCGTCATAACCATTACCTTATTGCACTTGAAATTGGCAAGAGCTTTTAAACTTGCCCGTCAAAAGGTTCCCAATTCCACGGCAGGCTTCCCCCGAGGGTCATGAATTGAATTACCCGGTGGTCCCCACAGCGTTCAGGAACCCACCCACCTACATGAAAAAGGTGATGACAGGGAAACGTGAACTTGCAGCAGGCAAATAACGAACCTAACGTCACTTTAAGTGAGCGTCAGGTCACGGAAGCGCCATATCTCTCGGCCCGACGAAAATGGCGGGTGGCGGGAATTGCAGGAGGAATTTAAAAATGCGGCTGCTTGCGCCTCCTGTTTTGACCTCCTGACTTGGGTTTGCTCAGCGTTGGGAGATGAAAGTTCAGCCCATTGTCTCTGTTTCTTTCTCTGCAGATGATGCCAGGCCTGCTGAGTATTCCCAGCATGTTCCGATCTTATTTCAGATTTCCAGCATCTGCAGTATTTTGTTTTTGTCGTGGCTAAGTGTGTTGGCAGCCTGATTGGTTACTGAGGAATGGCAGCAGATGAAATGAAATGAAATTACTACTGTAGTTAAGGCCCGTGCAGTGAATCACTGCAATAGTCAAATTGAGTAACACCACCCATAATAGAACAATGATAGGTTTTAAACAGCGTAGAATTTTCCAGAAGCACCATTGGCTCTAAGTCCTTAGGCACCAAGACTGCACAAAATGGCACTGCAGCAATTTACAACTTCCAGTAACAACAATTAGAATTTTCCTTTCTAGGTGTTAAGGCATTTTCTAAATCCCCAGGCTTGTTACTATCTGTGACAGGCCTGAAGCATGCCTCATTAATTCCTAAATACTTACAGTATAGATATTTGATCTTTAAGTAACTTTACTGGTGGTTGCAAGCTTCTAAGACCAGCTTGTGAATGCCTGCATGAGTCACCTTGTAAACTGGAGCTATGAAAATACTTGAATCTAGAGGCTGTCTATCATTTCATGGGGTCGAGTTTGAAATTAAGGGATCAGACCCAGCCCATGAGTGAATTTGATCAAGGTCACACAATAAGCAGGATCAAACCCGAGAGGCATTGCGAGCTACTCTTAGAATCATTCTTCCAAACTTCAGTAGCCACTGTTACGTCTTCAGTTAACTACGTTTTCCTCAAAAGCTGTTCTTTATTAATTAACTTTCTGGCAGCTTTCAGTATATAAATTACATCAATTTTGATAAACCAAAGCGACAAAAACTTTTTCTTCTCCTCAGACCTTGGGACCTCTAATGATCTGAAATGCTCTGTTTAAACAAAGTTTGAGATCAATTCCTCAGCCTTGCTGCAGTCTGGTTGTCTCTTCAGTTGATCACACAAAAGGGTTCAACATAATGATCATATTGTCATTGTGAAGGGACTAAGACATCACACTGTTTTTTTATAAAACATATATAGAAATCCTCCTGGCTATTTGTAAAATTTTAAAACTGGACAAAGACCTTTTAAAATGGCTGAATCCATGTCTGTCTGTGACCCTCGAACAAAAAGAGCTACTTGGCAGTATCAAAGAAACTTGTACCTCGTTATCTCTGAAGACACACTAATGAAACCCTGTGGGCTGCAGAGAGCAAATTCAAAGACAGTTATATAAAGCCCATTTGCATTTTATAACTGAGTTTGGCCAACCAGAGTCTACTGATCTATGAAGACAAAGGGCCCTGCAAACCTTCCTTTCAATTCTTAATGGGTGAGACATTTAAACATCTTGGAGAACCAGATGAGGGATACATATCAAAAACAGAATTACCTGGAAAAACTCAGCAGGTCTGGCAGCATCGGTGGAGAAGAAAAGAGTTGACGTTTCGAGTCCAACATGACCCTTCAACAGAACTGAAGTATAGTTAGGAGAGAGGTGAAATATAAGCTGGTTTAAGGTGGGGGGTGGGAGGAGAGAGAACATATTCACTTTTCCCGTGGTGTTGACTTCACATGATGAGATAGGCATGCACAGGGATACATATCCCTGGTCAAAGACAATGTGGAGAGCTGGGAGTCATGTGACATAAACCCCTAGTTTGTGAAACCAGTAATTTGCCTTGTGGAACTGCAAAGGCAGCCTGACGTTTACCATCCTATAAGCAGCCTCACAAAAAAGGAGCTCTGCGCAGGTTTGGATACCTGGTCCCCATCTACATTGTTACTACTGGGAATTCTGCACCCAGTAGAAGACTAATTCATCTGTGCATGCCTATCTCATCATGTGAAGTCAACACCACGGGAAAAGTAAATTATACAGCATCAGTTTTTAACCTGCTGACCTCGGTGAAGGAATACCTCATTGAACTTTGATTCTGGATTCTTGAGCCCATGTGAAATACCATTTCTTTGCTCTGTGGTCTCTGCACTATAAATCTTTCTTTTCTCTATTCCTCATTTACTATGTGAATGCAAAGGAGGCAATGTTGCAAAAACCTCCTTCCCCCCCAACCCCCTGCTCACGTTTTGAGTGTGTGCAAATAAACTAACCCCTTGAGTTCATCCTGTCTGGAGTTGCTGTGAGGATATTAATAGAAATTGTATCAATACCGAGGGGTTGGGAAATATGCCACTGCTTTTCAAGGGGAAAGCAAATCAAAAACCCCTTTCTGTTTAAGGAAGAGTGGTGAGAGGAGAAATTGTGCTGTTCAAATTAATCGTCCGTAACATCATTGACAAATATTAAACACAAGGGCACAATCAATAGCCAATGATGTGCACCAGCTACACACATTCACTGTACAATGCTATCTCATTCACTTTACAAAGCCCCCTCATTCATCTTATCGCGCTCTCTCATTCAGTCACCTTACAACACTGTCTCATCAGAACAAGAATAGGCCATTCAACCTCTTGAACCTGTTCTGCCTTTCAATGAGATCAAGGCTGATCTGTATCTCACCTCCATCTGACTGACTTGTCCCCATAAGCCTCAATACCCTAGGCTAGCAAAAAGCAATCAACTGCAGATTTAAAATGATTAATCGAAAAGCATCTACTGGTTTTTGTGGGAGACACTTTCACCCTTCTACCTTTGCATGAAGAAGTGTTTCTTAACTTCTCCCTTGAATGGTCTGGCTCGCATTTTAAGGTTATGTCTCTCTATCTACCCTATCAATTAATTTCAAAATCCTCAAGACCTCAATTAAATCATCCCTTACATTTTAACAGTCCAGGAACTACAAGCCCAAGTTTTTGTTATTGTTTCTCATAATCTAACCCTTGGAGCCTTGGTAACGTTCTGGGTGAATTTGTGCTGCACTCCTTCCAAGGCCAATATATTCTTTCTAAAATGTTATGCCCAGAACTGTACACAGTATTCCAGATAAGGTTTAATTAGGGCTTTCTATAGTTGTACAAAAACTTCCTCACCTTTATATTCCAGCCCTCCACATGGCTAACATTCCATCAGTATTTCTGATTTTATTTTGGTAGCTGACTATTACATTTTAGTGATCAATGTGCTTGATTCCCTAAATCTTTTTGGATCGCCACTGTCTCTAACTTTTCACCATTTAAGTAATACTCAGATCTAACCTTCTCTATCCAAAATGGCTGACCTCACATCTCCCTGCATTGAAATCCATCTGTCACAGTTTTGCCCACTCACTTAATGTTGTTCTGTAATTTTATTCTTCCATCTACAGTACTTACTATGCCACTAATCTTCGTGTTATCAGCAGACTTGGATTTATGGCTCTCCCTTTTGTTACCTAAGTCATTAATAAACAGAAGCACTTGTACAGATCTTAGTGGAATACTTCTTCCCAATTCAGGTACAGAACTATTCTCCCAAATTTGTCCTCTACTGCCTAACCCATCTCCTAAAGGGGTCAATAATCTGCCTTTAATTCCTTGAGCTTTAATTCACCTTAAAATATTCTCTCTTTCATCCAGCAGCCATGTTACACTTAACAATACGAATTGCTGAACATTCCTAATCGCTGTAAAGGAAAGTTATATTTGTATTCATCCTCACCTTTCCGTATTCCTGGGGGTGGAGTTCAGGGGTCCTGGCGCTGGGGCTGAAAGTGGGCAGTGACCTAATTTCTGTGGGCAGCATCACCTGGGGCTGTATTTTCCTGGTAGCAGCTGAGTGAGCCCTGTTAAGGACTGTTCCCCGCCCAAAAGAGCTGCTGACCCAATCAGAAGGCTGACAGCTCAGCAGCATCAGCGATGGCCATTATGGGGGGCTGCGCTTGGAGGATGAGAGCATGTTGATAGTTGTGCGCCCTCAGCATCGGGAAAGTGGGCCCTGGGGGGGCCTGGGCGAGACAGGCAGGCTCGGGTTTGTGAGGGGTGCCCAATGAGGGCAGGTGGCACATTGCCGCACGTCTCCATGAACCATGCAGTGCCCACAAAAGAGGCCCCTGACCCCAGAGCCCACTGGGAGGCCAACAGAGCCTACTTGGCGACCCCCCTGAGCAGCGATGGGCCCTTCCGGCATGTGAAGTTGGTAAGAGGCCCTTAATTGGCTGATTGTGTGGCTCAGTTAGGCTCTCAGTGGGCACCTCATCCCACCTTCCCCCCGTTGCTGGCTAAAGGGCATGATGGTGAGAAGGTGCCGGGCACCCCCTTCATGATGCACTCCCTTGCCATTTTGCCAGCCTTCCCATCTCCCAGCCCATTCCCAAAGGGCTGGTAAAATTCAGCCCTATGTGTCTCTCTCACAGCAACTCTTCCTTTCCATTAACAGCATGTTTGGAGACACAAAAACCTGGATAGAAATCCAAGTATATGTTGCCATTGGTGAGAAACTTGTTGATGATATGAAGTGGCAGAATTCAACACAAACAACAGCTATCAAGTTGTCCGTCACTAGCAGTTTTACATCCTTCTTCAAGTCCTTTTCTTATTTCGCCTTAAAATTTAATTGAAAGTACATCAAAAGTAAACCTGAATAGAAGATCTAGCAACAGCACATTAAAATTATGCCAAACTCTTAATATCAAGAGACTTATAGAACATGTCGGACAATTTGCTTATTGAATTGATGGCCAGAGATATGGTTTCCAAATGTCAACCATTCAAATATCAACCAGAGTCCACTTGCCAACCAATCAGCACTCTCTTCTCATGAAGTGTAAATTGCTGTTCCCTTTACATTCAGCATTCTTACAAATTGGCCTGATGAGTACAAGATGAAAAGCTTCGACAACATGTGTATTCTTTCAGCAATACTTAAATTCTGTACTACCAAATGACTATTTATCAACTATTCCCTTGCCCTGCGAAAGATCAAAAGCAGGCCTGTTGCAACAGGTTTGATATTGGGCCACTGCTGTGTTCAGCTCTTAATAAATAATCTAAATCTCTCTTTGACAGCCATGATTTCTGAGAATTGCACAAAGCAGCCTGAATTATTTAACTAGGTCGATGAACAGAAGAGGAACTCGCATTATTTGGTTTCCCATCTCTGAGGATTGCCTCAAAATTGTTAAGAAACCCATACTTACCTTTAGAGTTGGGAACTCCGATTCCCGACAAACCTTAGGCCTTCCGTGCATGCGCTGGCCGGGAAATGGCTGCATGTGCGCAATTCAGTTATTTTACGCTCTTCTGGCCAAGGACTGGCCCTGCGTGCCTGCACAGAAGGAGAAAAGCAGAATGGCGGGAATGTGCAGGTCAGATGACCTTGAGCAGAGCACCATGGTGGAGTGAGTGTCCCAGGGAATGGGACAGAGAGAGGTCCCAAACCAGGGAGGAGGACAGGGAGAGGTCCCAAAAGGAAGTCCCAGGTAAGGGATAAAAGACAGTGGGCAGAAATAGGTCCAGTTAAGTTAAGTTAAAAGAAAGGAGTAGAGAGATAGGCTCCAAATTAAAGGGAGCAGACTTTAAGTGAAGTGGGCACGAGAAAAGCCCTGAAGGTTGAGAAGGCAGCTGATGGTTGGTGACTCCAGGCTGCGGGCCACTGGGGCAAAGGTACCCCTTTGGAGCAGTGATGTTCTGCTTGGCATGGCCAAAGATCTGAAATTGCGCTTGGAAGGTGAAGCTTGAGTGTACTAGGAGATCCAGGGGAAAGGAATCTTGGAAGGCGAGGCTGAATCCCTATGAAGTGAGTCGTTGTTGAAGTCATCTGAGTGGGAGCGACTTTTGGGCAGAATTCCAAGGCGAGACCTTCAAATGTGGGGATTGGTAACTCTCATGACAAAGACAAAGTTTCAGTGAGATTGGTTGGCTCACAATGTGACAAACGTCTGGTTGGGTTTTTGAGAAATCCATGGAATCTGTTTTGGTCACATCTGTCATCTGTTATGTAGTGGGGTGCGGCCAACCACAGTTCTCCTGTTAATTCACATATACCTCATACTTATCCTGAATGTTAGAGTATATAATAGATATTGTAAATTGTTTTATCTTTCTGAACTTTTCAAACCCATGGGATCTTGGGCTTTATTTACTTAGTAAGCATCTTGAATCTCAAACTTTATCTACTTTAAACAAAAGGTTATTAGTCCCTAACTGAATCTCACCCTACAACCTGGGGTCTGACCAAGGATCACAACAAAATGCTTTCCACGCAATTAATTACTTTGAAGTACAGCAACTGTTGTTAAGCAATTAAATGCAGTTGTCATTTTGTGCACAATAAGACTCTACATACAACAATGAGATGAATGACCAGTTAATTTTGGCAGCATCGGTGGAGAAGAAATCAGTTAACTGATTTCTTCTCCACCGATGCTGCCACACCTGCTGAGTTTTTCCAGGTAATTCTGTTTTTGTTTTGGATTTCCAGCATCCGCAGTAGCTTTTAGCTTTTTGTTTTTAGACCAGTTAATTTTGTTTATTTAGGGTTGGTTGAGGTAGTTCACTAGCACACCTCAGAAGAGCTGATTGGCCTTTGTTAAAATTAAATAGGTTCGGGGAGATCAATGGGTCACATCTGTAATTGTGTAAAGACAGAACTAGGAGATTCTTCTTTTCCCAGTCAAAAGTGCATTGAACGCTGATTCGTAAAATTCCTTCAAGTGAGAGCTGGAGTGGAGATATCTTGGTAACGTTATCCAGGGCCTGGACAAGTCTTGTTTGCCTAAGGGAGTCAGAGAGGAATTTCCAACAGATTTCCCCCAATGGGTCTGGGTTTCCATCTGGATTTCCACCTCACCCAGGAGAATACATAGATTTTTATGATGCGCAAGGCAAGAGATTTATGTGGGACAGGTTGAATAGGTGAGTTAGTCTTTTACTGCCCATCATTTCTCATATGTTTGTATGAGATTGACTGGTCATTAATCTTATTGCACCATGACATTTTGCTTGCCTACATCTCCTATGAGTTAACTCTTTGAGGCCTTTCTGCACTGTAGTAAGAGGCTAAACAAATGTAAGCCTTTCTTTTATTTAATCGAAGTGAAGGACACTTTGTTCCAGAACTCGGTTACGCCTCTTTGAATATGGTCGTCTGTTTTGGTCAGTGGTCAGGGACACGGGGATGTGACCGTGAGCGAGGCAGGTAAAGGGGCCGAGCAGACAGTAATGGAGGAGCATCAGACTTTGCAATTGTCAGACAGGTTTGAGGTGCTCGCAACCTGTGTGGACAAAAGTGAGGTCTGCAAGGTAGATGAACAGGATGGCCATGGCACCATGGTACAGGAAGCCATTCATGTGAGGGGAGCAAATAGGAATGTAGTGGTAGTAGGGGACAGTATAGTGAGGGGGATTGACACTGTTCTCTGAAGCAAATAGCGAGAGTCCAAAAGGCTGGGTTGCTTGCCCAGTGCCAGGGTTCGGGACATCTGCTCAAGGCTGGAGAGGAACTTGCAGTGGGAGGGGGAAGACCCAAACATTGTTGTCTGCGTAGGCACCAATGACATAGACAGGGCAAGGAAAGAGGTTCTGCATAGTCAGTATGAGGAGCTAGTCACCAAATTAAGAAGCAGAATCTCAAAGGTAATAATCTCTGTATTATTACCTGAGCCACATGCAAATTGTCAAAGGGCAAATAAGATTAGAGAGATGAATGTGTGGCTCAGAGACTGGTGTGGGAGAAGTGGGTTCCGGTTCATGGGGCACTGGCACCAATACTGGGGTAAGTGAGGGCTGTATTGTTGGTACAGTCTACACTTGAACAGTGCTGGGACGATTGTTCTTGTGAATTGCATAACTAGGGAAGTAGCGGGGGCTTTAAACAAAATGGGAGGGGGACGGTGAGGGACCAAGCTTGGGTAGATGTAGCAACACAAATGGTGGATTCATGGCAGGAGAGCATAATAGGAATATGGGAAATAAGGGTCATAGAATAGCAGGAAGAGACAGAGAGATAAAACCTAAGAATACACCAGTAGTCAAGATTAGATGTTACAAAGATAACAAAAAGAATGCACCTCGCATTCATAACAAAGTAAATGAATTGATAACACACATTGAAGTAGAAAAATATGATCTGATCATTACGGAGACATGGCTAAAGGGTGACAAGGGTTGGGTCTTGAATATTGAGAGGTATATGACATTCAAGAAGAATAGGAAGCTAGGTAAAGGTGGAGGGGTAGCGCTGTTAATCAAGGATGGCATTGGTGCAATGGTTAGAGGTGACAGTTCAGGAGATCAGGATGTAGAATCAATTTGGGTGGAGATGAGGAATAGTAAGGTAAAGAAGTCACTAGTGGGAGTGGTCCACAGGCCCCCTAACAGTGACAGCAATGTAGTACAAAGTATGCAAGAAGAAATATTAGGTGCTTGTGATAAAGGGATGGCAATAATCATGGGTGCTTTAATCTACGTATAAATAGACTGGCAGTAGTAGCCTGAATAAGGAGTTCAACCAAAGGGCAGGTTATATTAGACTTGGTATTGTGTAATGTGACTGGATCAATTAATGACTTCAGGATAAAAGTAACCCTAGGTAGCAACGATCACACTATGATTGAATTTTACATCCAGTTTGAAAGGGAGAAGAATGGGTCTAAGACTAGTATTTTAAACCTAAATAAGGACAACTATGTGGGTGTGAAAGCTGAGCTAACTGAAGTGAAGTAGAAGACTAGGCTAAGGGATAAATCAAAAGAGAAGCAGTGGCAGACATTTAAGAGGATATTTAAAAAAACTCAGAATAAGTATATTCCTACAATAAAGAAAAATTCTAAGGGGAGACCCGCCATCCGTGGTGAACTAAAGAAGTTAAGGAATGCATCAAACTTAAGGAAAAAGCATATAACTGCAGAAAGATCACTGGCAGGTCAGATGATTGGACAGAATATAAAGAACAGCACAGAATGACTGAAAGGTTAATCAGGAGGAAGAAATCAGAGTATGAGAGGAAGCTCGCTAGAAATGTAAAAATGGATAGCAAGAGTTTCTATAGGTATTTAAAAAGGAAAAGAGTAAGATAAGTAAGTAAACTAAGTAAAGAGTGAGTAAAATAAAGCTCTGAAGAAGTCATACAGCTTCAGAATGTTAACTCTGTTTCTCTCTCCATAGATGCTGCCAGACCTGCTGAGTTTTTCCAGAACGTTCTGTTTTTATTTCAGATTTCCAGCATCCACAGTATTTTGCTCTCATCCAGTAAAGTGAGTGTTGGTCCTCCAGAGAGTGAGAATGGCGAATTAATAGTAGACAATAAGGAAATGGCAGATGAAATGAACACACATTAATCTTCTGTCTTCACAAGAGAAGATACAAAAAACATTCCAGGAATAGCTGCAAATCAAGAGGTGGAAGGGAGAGGGGAACTTGGTGAAATCACAATCACTAGGGAAGCAGTACTGATGGAGCTGCGGGCTGACAAATCTCCAGATCCCGATGGACTTCATCCTGGGGTCTTAAAAGAGGTGGCTAATGAAGTAGTAGATGCATTGATGTTAATTTTCCAAAATTCACTAGATTCTGGAAAGAATCCATCAGACTGGAAATTAGCAAATATTCAAGATGGGAGGGAGGCAGAAATCAGGAAACTAGAGGCCAATTAGTTTGACTTCTGTCATGGGGAAGGTGTTAGAGTCGAGCATTAAGGCAGCTATAGCTGGGCACTTAGAGAAACACAAGGTAACTGGAAAGAGTCAGCATGGCTTTGTGAAAGGGAAATCATGTTTAACCAATTTATTGGAGTTCTGTGAAGGAGTAACATGTGCTGTGGACAGAAAGGAGCCAGTAGACATGCTCTACTTGGATTTCCAGAAGGCATTTGATAAGGTGCCACATCAAAAGTTATTGTGGAAAATAAAAGTTCATGGTGTAGGGGGTAACATATTAGCATGGATAGATGATTGGCTGGCTGACAGAAAACAGAGAGTATACAAAAATAGGTATTTTTCTGATTGGCAGGATGTGACAAGTAGAGTCCCGCAGGGTTCTGTGCTGGGGCCTCAACTTTTTACAATTTGTATCAATGACTTAGAAGAAGGGAGTGAAGACATGGTAGCTAAATTTGCAGATGACACAAAGATAGGTAGGAAAGTATGTTGTGAAGAGGATATAAGGAGGTTGCAGACAGATATAGGTAGGCTGAGTGAGTGAGCAAAAATCTGGAGTATAATGGAGATGGACTATAATGTGGGAAAATGTGAAGTTGTTCACTTTGACAGGAAGAATAAAAAAGCAGAGTATTATTTAAATAGAGAATGACTGCAGAATTCTGAGGTACCGAGGGATCTAGGTGTTCTTGTGCAGGAGTCACAAAAAGTTAGCATGCAGGTTACAGCAAGTAATTAGAAAACTAATGAAATGCTATCCTTTAGTACGAGAGGAATTGAACATAAAAGTAAGGATGTTATGCTTCCGTTATACAGGGCATTGGTGAGACCGTATCCTGAATACTGTGTGCAGTTTTTCTCTCCTTATTTAAAAAAGGATGTAAATGCATTGGAGGCGGTTGAGAGAAGGTTTACTAGATTGATACCTGGAATGAGCGGGTGGTCTTATGAGGAAAGGTTGGACAGACTGGGCTTGTTTCCACTGGAATTTAGAAGAGTGAGGGGTGACTTCATTGAAGTATATAAGACCCTGAATGGTATAGATAAGGTGAACGTGGAAAGGGTGTTTTCTCTTGTGGGTGAGTCCAGAACTAGGGGGCACTGTTTTAAAATTAGGGGCCACCCTTTTAGGACAGAGACAAGGAGAATTTTTTTTCTCTTGGAGGGTTGTGTGACTTTGGAACTCTCTGCCTCAGGAGGCAATGGAGGCGGGGGTCAATGAATATTTTTAATGCAGTGATAGATAGATTCTTGTTCAGCAAAGGGAATCAAAGGTTATTGGAGGTAGACAGGAATGTAGAATTTGAAACACAAACAGATCAGCCATGATCTCATTGAATGGCGGGGCAGGCTCGAGGGGCTACTTCTGCTCCTATTTCCATTGTTGGTATGTAAATCAAACATTTTTTTCCCTGTTAGGATCTAGCATCAGCACCAAGCACTGAGAGATGGCATCCACTGGAAACAGAGTAAAGATGCCTTTGCACTGCCCCAACAATATGCCTTTGTCCCAGCATTCACTGTGCACCAGTATGGCATCTTTCTAATCCCCACACTGGCCAAGCTTGTGGTTTCTTTGTCATTTCAACATTCAGGAATGCTGATGCTGTAGAGATACCAAATTAATATTCAAAAAACCCTTCAAGTACCAGATCCTAGTTATAGATTTTTAAATAATGCATTCTCGGGATGTGTGCATGCTGGCAATGCCCGTTTTTATTGCCTAACTACATAAGTGGTTTTGATACAGCTGTGTGGTTCGATTGCCCACTTGGAACAACAGTTAACTTAAGAATCAACCATGTTGGTGTGGGATTGGTGTCACATATCGGCAGATCTGGTAAAGGTGGCAGATCCCCTTCCCTCAGGGACATTAGGTTTTTAGGACAATCTTACGGCTTTGTGGTCACTATTACTGATATCAGCTTTATTGTTTCAATTTATTTTTAAAAAGGACTTTAATTCTCAAACTTCTGTGGCAGGCTTTGAAAGTATATGTTCTTGATTATTAGTCCAGAAACGCAACCACTATGCTAACTGTAGGCCAGTTAGCTCAACATCTGTCATTGGGAAAATGTATTATAAAGGATGCAATAGCAGAGCATTTAGAAATACATAATCCAATCAAGCAGAGTCAGCATAGCTTCATGAAGGGGAAATCATGCCTAACAAATTTATTAGAATTCTTTGAGGAGGTAACAAGCAGGATACATAAAGGGGAACCAGTAGACGTAATATATTTGGATTTCCAAATAGCATTCCATAAGGTACCGCACATAAGGCTACTTAATAAGATAAGAGCCCATGGTGTTGGGGGTAGTATATTAGCATAGATAGAGGATTGGCTAAATAATAGAAGACAGAGAGTTGGGATAAGGGAGGCATTTTCAGGATGGCAACCTGTAAATAGTGGAGTGCCACAGGGATCAGTGCTGGGGCCTCAATTATTTACAATATATATTAATGACTTAGATGAGGGACATGAATGTACTTTCGCCAAGTTTGTAGATGACACAAAAATAGGTGGGAAGGCAAGTGGTGAGGATGACACAAGGAGTTTACAGAGGGATATAGACAGGTTAACTGAGTGGGCAAAAACTTGGCAGATGGAATATAATGTGGGAAAATGTGAGGTTATGCACTTTGGCAGGAAGAATAGAGGGACTGAATATTATTTAAATTGAGAAAGACTGCAGAAGGCTGGAGCACAGAGGGATTTGGGAGTCCTTGTGCATGAATCCCAAAAAGCTAACATACAAGTTGAACAGGTGATAGGGAAGGCAAATGGAATGTTGGCCTTTATTTCAAAGGGAATGAGGCATAAAAATAGGGAAATCTTGCTAAAACTATACAAGGCACTAGTTAGACCACACCTAGAATACTGTGAACAATTTTGGTCCCCTTATCCAAGGAAAGATATACTGGCACTGGAGGCAGTCCAGAGAAGGTTCACTAGGTTGATCCCGGTGATGGAGGGATTTTCTTATGAGGAGAGGATGAGTAGGTTGGGCTGTACTCATTGGAATTTAGAAGAATGAGAGGCAACCTTATTAAAACATATAAAATTCTTAGGGGGCTTGACAGGGTAGATGCTGAGAGGTTGCTTCCCCTTGTGAGAGAGTCTAGGACCAGGGGGCATAATCTCAGAGTAAGGGAGTGCCCATTTAAAACAGAGATGAGGAGGAATTTCTCCTCTGAGGGTAGTAAATCTGTGGAATTCTTTGCCACAGAGGGCTGTAGAGGCTGGGTCATTAAGTATATTGAAGGCTAAGATAGACAGATTTTTAATCAGTAAGGGAATCAAGGGTTATTGGGAAAAGGCAGGAAAGTGGAGTTTAGGATTATCAGATCAGGCATGATCTCATTGAATGGCGGAGCAGACTCAATGGGCTGAATGGCCTTCTTCTGCTCTTACATCTTATGGCCTTATTACCCCCGTTGTCAGTGCAGCCTTTAGCATAGCACCAATGACATTTGCCAATGATGCAGAATAAAAGGCTACGGTGACACCAGAGAGCCAATTTTAACTGTGGAGGCTGTGCCGTCAGTGACCTTTTGTGGAGCGAGGAGAAGCACAAAAGTACAACTCAGAAACTTCTCTGGGCTGTTTTGGTCCAGTTAAGGGGCACAGGTTAGACCACGGCAGAGCCCATGTTCCGAACTGGATCATAGGGAAGAATTACGTGTCCCGCAGGCGGGTGCCCGCCCGACCCAATCGGGTGTACAATCAGGTGAGCATCCTGATGTCATCGCGCACTTGGGCGATATTTCACTCAGCGGGCGCGTGCAAAAGCCGGAAGCGCGCCCGCCGACAATTAAGCGGGCAATGGAGCCCATTAACGGCGCAAATTGTCTGCAATTTTTTGAGGCCCGTCCAACTTACGGTTGGCGGATGGGCAAATCAGCTGGGCGGCCTTCACATTTTTCATCAAACCTCATCCAAGGGCAGGATGGAATTTCCATTTTTATGAGGCGAGCTTTCAGGTGCTCGATTGTGATGCATGGACATTTTTTTTGAAGCTTTCTAGAGCTTTATTTCATTATTTGCAGGTCTCTAGCTCCCTGTCTGCCTTCAGGGAGCTCTCTCGCTGTGCTCGCCCACACCTGCAGTGACATCGTCGCCCACCCTCTTCCCGTCCTCACTTTGGCAGCGCTGAGCTTTTCAGCACACATTTCACGCTGGCTGCCTGTCGATTGGCCAGTTAGCGTGAAATTGCAGTCGGGGGCTGATCGCGGTCAGGGGTCCGTTTCCCGGCCGCTCCTGACACGTGCCCGACGGCCGAAAAGGTCAGGCCATAGTGTCCAGCGGCTCAGAGTCAAAAGCCTACCTCCTGAAACAAAAGGGCACTGCAGCCTCTCCCAAGGCAAAGGACCCTTTAAAAGTAGCAGTGATGGGCGTGCTGCTTATAACAGAGTTGTCGGTCCACTGACTGCACTTTGTGGTTATTATCACCCTGTCAGCATTGATCTGACTGAAGATCGGGTGAGAATCAGCTCTGGGTACGCAGGGTCTGCGGTAAATGCTGGGAACTTTATGACACAGGCAACCCTTTCAAGGATCCCCAGTGTGGACAAACAGCGCTGTATCTGGAGCTAAACAACGCTTCCTTTTAAGTTGACTGAATGTCTAGGAGCTGCATAAGAGTTGCTTGTCTCACTGAGTCAGAAGGAACAGGAAACATTCCATCAGACCTCTGGCCCTACACTGGCAGCTGCTGTTAAACTGTGTACCAGGAGCCAACAGGAGTGTGAAGGATGTTTTTCACCGTTTGACTATTTACCTGGAAACTCAATGTTTAGAGAACAAAATCTGCTAACCTGACTTATACTATGGAAAATAACTACAGAATGTGTTCAGACTGTTACTTTCTTTCCCCAACAAATAAGTGCTCCAAGTTGATTTCTCCCAAAACCATCCGTGTTTTCCTGAATCCGATTGCGCAACACGTTCTTTGCAGATTCTGATATAGGCCAAACGCTCACCAATTTCATAAGCAAATACTCGTTAAAGTTTGGATAAAAGGAGTGCAGCACAATGATATTAACCAGATCCCGCCATGACAGACAGAGTAACCCACTGGCTCTAAGAAAAGGTCATCGACCTGAAGCATTCGCCAGAATTGTCCGGCCCTGTTGGAGACAGGCATCATGATGGGGGGTGGTGCAGGCAAGTAGCTTTCTCCCGGCTGACTTTCAGTGCGGTGCCGGGGCAAAGGCTCCAGTGCGGGTCAGGCGGGGAGTTGGGGGGCAAGGCAGCACGGACTGAAGGAAGTACCCAAGCACATGCTGTGGGGGGTGGGGGGGAGGTGGTGGTGGGGTGGGGAGGCTGGGGGGGGTGAGGGCAGCAGCCATGCACTTGGAAAAGCTGGTCAAAGCATTCTTCCACAGGTGAGACCGTGCAGCAGCTCCACTGACATGCTTGTCCTCTGAAGCTTTTCTGCCCACTCAAGCAACGCAAAAGCATGAAAGTGCCGCCCAATGCTCCAGAACCTTTCACCCCTCGGGCAGTCTCCTTGCAGAAGGTGGCCATGGTACATTCACTGGTGGAGGCGCTCATAGCCCCTCGCAATGTCTTTATTAAGATTTGGACCATTAAAATGGTTCAAGCTAACAGCGCAGCCTTGCAGTGCGAGTTAGGAGAATGCCTGCGCCTGAGCTGAGAGCACATCATGCAGTCCAGTGGGCAAAGCTGCTGCCAATCAGTTGAGAGGAATGGGGCGGAGGTGGGTAGGGTTTCGCACAGCCAACGAGTGTACTACACAATGGCCAACCAAGTGGTGGCCAGCATTCTCCTGCATACATGAAAGGCCTTCAGACCTAACCAAGAGAGCTTCTTAGGATACCTATGCTAACCCACGCACTCTCTCTTTGATCCTGCAGGAGGAGAACATCATGATCATGGAGCCTGGTGATTTAGTGGTATGCTTCATGGCTTACAGGGAGACCCAGGGTCTATAAGCCCAGGGTCTATAGATGCCGCCTTTCACTCCTGTAGATGACTGAGAGCTGGTGTCGCTGAAGACTGTTCATGTACAGGGGACTGGTCGGTCACATATGTCACCTGCTGCAGGATTTGGCGTCATGGAGACATGGGGGCATCCACTGCCAGTGCCCGTGAAAGTGACCACCGCGCTCAATTTTTATGCCGGTGGCTCCTTTCAGGTGACTTATGCAGGATCTTGCAAGCCCCCAAGCACAAGGAGGTCACGGATGCCATCTTTGCGAAGGCACAGAACTTTGTGCATTTTCCCCAGGATCAGGAAAGCCAGGAAGCAAGAGCGCTGGGATTGGTGCAGATCTCAGGTTTTCCACAGGCGCAGGGTGCCATCGGCTACACTTGTGTGGTGCTTAGATCTCCCTGGCAACAAGTAGTCAGCTATAAGGGCTTCCACTTGCTGAATGTTTAGCTGATGTGCGACCACCACAAACACGTCCTACAAGTCTGCACACGATTCCCAGGGAGCATCCACAAATCCTACATCTTTAGCAGGTCACAGATCCCTGACCCAGATCTAGGGTCCACAGAGGCTGCAGGGTGGGCTCCTCAGGGACAAGGGCACAAGGGCTACCCACAGAGGACGTGGTGATGCCACCCATGTGGCGGTCTCAGACTGCCGCAGAGCGACTGTAACAAGGCTCATGCCACGACCTGGCGCTGCAACTATTGAAGGGCGGAGGTGATGGCGAGGCAGGCAAAACAGAGGCCGCCCCACCAGCGATCCGGCGTGTTTCACGTGAATGCATTATTAAAGAGGCGGGATACGCCGGGAATGGAATGATACTGCACGAAACACCGGCATTTTGGCTGGTGGGTAAGATAACTTTTTTCACGCCCACTACCACACTTAGTACAAATCTAGGAACATTCCGCCTGTTAACTCTGTTTCTCTCTCCATACATACTGCCAGACCTGCTGAATATTTCCTGCATTTTCTATTTTTATTTCAGAGTAACCATTAAATCTGATGGAATGGGCAGAATTTTCAAAGGCCCGTGAGGGCGGGCAGGATGAGGGGGGAGCCTTGAAAATGGGAGCAAAATCCCATCGGACATGATCCACGACATGATCCCGCCTCCAGGGGATTCTGCAGGAGTTGGAATTGGAATGGGTACTCACCCAGTTGTGGCAGGTAGTCGATTAACCCCCTGGAGGGGATTAATAAGGCCACTCTCCCGATGCTGACTGTCTTCACCAGCTGGCACAGAGGGTACCCATCACGTCAGGAGGCGGACCTTGAAAGAACCCTCAACGCCAGCCTGGTGTGCTATCCAAGCCAGAGGCTCCATTCATTGGGGAAGGCACCTCGCTAATGGGCAGCTGTGCCCGTTACTGTGGGAGACATTGCTTCTCCCGTCCGATGGCCCTAATCCTTTTTATCCTTCTTATATTCCCCCATTCGTGGCTGAATGAATGTACCTTCCTGCCTTCCCACCTGCTTCAGTAGTGCCTACCTCCAACGTTGGGGCTGAATGGCCCGTTTTGGTCCTCCGGACTCGGGCACCGCCCATCATCCTTAACTGGACCCAGCTCCGAGGGCTGCCTCCTCCAAAGTATTCCTTGGGGACCTGACGTCGGGACCTTACGTGGGTCCTGAGCCCGCGAATGGTCTCATTGCGCCTGCTGTAGTAACTTTACATGAGGCGACCTCATAATTGGCCATCTCCACGTTTGCCATCCAAATAAGGACACTGGGCCGATCAGAGAGAAGTGGGAGGCCCAATAGGAAGAAGCATTGCAATGTCCAGGTGGTAGCCCACACCTGAGAAAGTCGTCCAGGGCTGGGAAAAGTCAGCCTTTCGCTGTGGTTGTAACAGGCCAAAATTGTGGAGAAACCTGGTGGCTGAGATCACAGCAGCCTTCCTGTACACAGGCATTACAGTGTCACCTATTAACAGAAGCAGGTGTTGCTCTCACAGTTTAGGCATTACATCCTGGCATCACAAAAGCATTACTAAACTTTGACAATAGGTGATAGTCAAGATAAGAACGCAGGAATGAAATAAATGACCAATAAATCCATTTTGACAGTGTCTGGTTGAGGGATATGACCACCAGGTATTTTATCACTGAACATTTTGCACCTACAAGGCTTTAGTCTAATGCCTCATCCAAGAGATTTCTGCAGTTACTCCTCAATGGCAACTAACTTGAAGAAAAGGTTAGGCAGACTGGGCTTGTTTCCACTGGCGTTTAGAAGAGTGAGGGGTGATTTGATTGAAATACATTAGATCCTGAACAGTCTTGACAAGGTGGACATGGAAAGGATGTTTCCTCTTGTGGGTGAGTCCTGAACTAGGGGGCACCGTTTTAAAATTAGGGGTCGCCCTTATAGGACAGAGATGAGGAGAAAATTTTTCTCTCAGAGGGTTGTGTGACTTTGGAACTCTCTGCCTCAGAAGGCGGTGGAGGTGGAGTTATTGAATATTTTTAAGGTGGAGGTGGATAGATTCTTGTTAGGCAAGTGAATCGAAGGTTATTAAGGGGAGGTGGGAATGTGGAAATTGAAACACAAGAAGGTCAGCCATGATCTTATTGAATGGCGGAGGAGGTTCGAGGGGCCGAATGGCCTACTTCTGCTCCTACTTCTTAACCGGAAATCCATGAGCTACAATTTAGCTCAAAATTGAGCCAAATAGCTAACTGCTTGATTGAGCATTCCTGTCACTGCACTGGTGGCATTACCAGCTTTGGAAATAAAGTTGATGTAGAAATGTGATGAGCTTCAGTTAATTTAAGCCAAATGTACTGAGATCCCATATTGACTGTTTTGTAGCAGGTCGACTGATGTGCTGTACCATGTATACATCGTGTGTGAATCAGAGTTCGTGGTTTGGTTCTGTAATTAGGATCACCAATGATTGGACGCATTTCCATAGGTTTCCACCAGCCTCCAACTGCCCCGCCCCCATTGCTCGACCTCCATATCCATCCACGTATCATCTTCCCATGCCAATCCGAAAGCAAACAGGCTCCTAATTACCCCAATTAGATGATGCTTGACTGTCAGTCAAAGAATCTTTTTGTCCCATCTCCAATACTTTTATAACTGATAAGCTAAAGAAAATTTTTAAAAAACTTTCTTTTATTGTCCCTATGTATTTTTCTTTCTGGTTGCCCCTAATGATGTTTTGGAGGCTTCAGGATAATCCTGGAAAGTTGGCAGCTCTATCTGTATTTTAACTGTTTTTAGATTGTTTTGCATATACATTTCTGATAGTTGAAGTCCCTTTGTTCCATGGAATAACTGCAGTGAGCCCATATCTTATACACTAGAATGGTCAATGTTGGTAGGGATATATGGGGGTGGGGGGTAATATTTAGAAGAATAGAGAGATTGTCCTCCCTAAACTGTAGGCAATCAGTTAGGTGTATCAGAGAGCACAAAGGCCACATGCTTATCTCTGGAATCTACAATTGTAGTCTGTATTGCTTTTTAAAACATGATTCAGTGTGTGTAATTATTTTTCCATCCAATAGAAATAATCAAACCTGTTTGCCATGTCCAAAACAGCAACACAAACTGGATGACAATAGTGGGCAAACATTTACTATATTCATTTGACATTCTTCTTTTGAGCCTATCACTTCTGTCTTCTTTCCAATGTCATAACAGGCAGATATTAACACGTTTATTCTATCACCTCTGCAAAGATGTACTCACCTTCCTGCAATACTTTTATGTTCATAATTAAAATGCTTAACTTCTAACCTCTTCCAATCCTGAAACGTTAACACTGTTTCTCCCTCCACAGATGCTGCCTGACTTGCTGAGCTTTCCCAGTCTTTTTGTTTCAGATTTCCAGCAGCCACAGTGTTTTGCTTTTGTACTATTATGGGTATTTCCACTACAATAAGAGAGGTCATGGGCAGAATTTTCCCTGCAGGCTTCAGGACCCTGCTGACAAGTTCAAATGGGGGTCAGTGTGGACTCGGCTGCGATATTCCCCGGATTGGCCAATTAGAGGCAAGAGACAAGGCTTGCCATCCAATTAAGGATGGTGAGCAGGTTCTCGAAGCTGGAGGGCCTAAGCATTGAAGAAGCAGAGGCTGACTTTCCAAGGTAAATGAAAGAAAGGGTGCCTCAAGATGGAGGCCACCTCCAGCAGCTACACTCCGAAAGTTGGCCTGAATAGGCTCTTAACCAGCTTAATTGGCTACCTGTCACTTGAAGACGGTTATCCCTGTCACACCCGATTCTACCTCCAAGAAAATGGCCCTGGGGTGGGATGAAGCCGGGAAACTGGCATACTGGCCAGTGGCGCAAAAGTTCTGCACCCACCCACCTCCGTGCCTGACCGCAATGGGCCTAAAAACTCGCCCCCATGTGTTAGATATGCCTACAGCTTAAGACATGACCTGGTAAACCTCGTTAAGCTTTCAGTGCATTTGTTGTCTACAGATTGCACAAAGTTCAAGGCTGTTTCTCAGTTTTATTGGGATGGTGTTAGTTCTTGTCAAGTGGTTGGTCAGCTTTGGCCATGTTTCCAAATTGGCGTGTAGGAAGAAGAAATGTCCTGTCTCAAAAGTGTAGAACTCAACTCCTGTTCTTGCCAGATGACCTCACTTGAATCATGCCTCCTGCTGTGGCACATGGAGCCACACTGCTGGCTGGTGTGGAAATTTCTGGTGCCCAGAACAGATCACACTCCTTCCTGACCGGGGAGAGAGAGACAACATCTGTTCCTCCCACTGAATCTTGGTTGACTGGCTAATTCATGTGTAACAATGGGAGTGCTGTTTTCAGTATGTTAAAACTCTTAGCAAGTATAGAAATATTATTTTGCTTCTCTTTGACATTGGCCAGGGCTTAAAAGAAAAAGAAAAAACTTGCATTTATTTAGCACCTTTCATGAATGCTATACGTTCCAAGGTGCTTTATAGCCAATGACAGTCACTGCTTTAAGGTAAGAAATGTGACAGCTAATTTGCACACAATAAGGTCCCGCAAATGGCAACGAGTAGATGATCTGTTTTAGCAATGTTCGCTGAAGAATAAACTTTGGCCAGGACACTGGGGAGAACTCCCATGCTCTTCTTCAAAATAGTGCTGTGTGATCTTTGAGGTCCGCCTGAAAGGACAGATGGGGCCACATCCGAAAGATCCAAATGTAAGTTCCATTTGGCCTTTTAAAGCAAAGCTTTTCTACGCAGGGTGCTTTGGCTGTTCATCATTGGAAAACAAAAAAATAAAATACACACCAAAATCTACCAACTGAAAGTGTTCTGTAACCTTGCAGTTACATTGAAAGTGAAATGGGATACCAGTCAAGTCAGAAGCCTGCCAAAACACCAATGACATATTTCATAAAATACAAAACTCTTTCTTCTAGAAGCTAGCTTGAATGCACAAATTTGCTTCATCCAGGGTCCTGTAAGTAGTCTGGCTGCAGACCACTCATTTCACCAGCGTGCATGTATCTGACAGCTTGTATAATCCTTCAGTATAAGAGTGTAATATAAACCCTGGGAAGATTAGGCATGGATTATAAAGGCTGAGCTGAGTTCAATCCGATCCTTGATGCCTCTGTGACTTAAAGGGACGAATCCAAGATTACCAATAAGCCACATTTGTTGCTCACATTTTCTACTGTCATTTTCAAAAACACTTTTGATCTGATAGCCAGACAGTTGTCAAATGTGAAACATTTATCTACTAATATAAAATGTTTAATAATTTCATCATTAATTTCAGTCAAATTAAATTACAAGAGGTGGGGGAAGTTGTTTCATTTTAAAGAACAATGATAGGTGACTTAATTGAGGCCTTTCAAATTATAAAGGGGGTAAATGCAGAGGTGTTTCCACTTGCGGGAGAGTTCAAAACTAGGTCATAAATTTTTTTTGTTATTCATTCATGGGATGTGGGCATTGCTGGGCCAGCATTTATTGTCCATCCTAATTGCCCTGTTCAGAGGGCATTTAAGAGTCAACTACATTGGGTCTGGAGTCACATGTAGGCCAGACCATGCAAGGATAGCAGATTTCCTTCCCTAAAGGATATTAGTAGTGATGGGTTTTTACAACAATCAACAATGATTTCAGCATTAGGCTTTTAATTCCAGATTTTTATTGAATTCAAATTCCGCCATCTACCATGGTAGGATTTGAACCCGGGTCCCCAGAGCATTACCCTGGGTCTCTGGATTACTAGTCCAACGACAATACCGCTACACCTCTGCCTCCTCCAGCAGGGAATTTGGGAGAAATTTCTTTTCCTCAGAGCACATTTAGAATCTAGAATTTGCTACAGTGAGTGGTTGAGGCAAACAGCTTGATGCTTTCAGGGGAAGTTACATGAAGGAAAAAGGATAAGAGGATATGCAGATAGGGTTAAGTAATGTTGGGATGAGAAGAGGCTCCTGTGTGGCCTTAGCACCAAAACAGACCAATTGTGCTGAATGA
Source organism: Cetorhinus maximus (assembly GCF_964194155.1). NCBI lineage: Eukaryota > Metazoa > Chordata > Chondrichthyes > Lamniformes > Cetorhinidae > Cetorhinus > Cetorhinus maximus. The sequence goes on along the minus strand of NC_135895.1, from coordinate 90,390,107 downwards.
TCTGTTTTTGTGCCACAAATTTTATGTAAATCTATGTAATCTTACATCATAACCCAAACATATAGCAGCCTTAACATATCGGTATGGATCTCAGAGTACCATGAAGTGGATCTACCAAAGGACAATTTAAACTTCTAGATTCTTCAATGAAGTACTGGTACTTCAGATGGATCTGCATTTGAGAGCTGTTCGTGCTATTGTGGATCTGGGCCTAGTCTGTAAATCATCCTATGACTGGTAGAGGCCTGGTATGTGTATCTATTACAACATCAAAGCAAAGCATAACTAATAAAGTAAATTCCAGGATCACAGAGACAGAATGTAAAGTCAAAGGGCAAACATCAAGAATGCAAACACAAACTACTGGAAAATTGTTGAAATCTTCACCATTGATGGTTCTCCCAACAGGTGAAAGTTTTATTTGAAACTCCTATCTGTTGGTTATAAACAATTATTTCCTGGTTAGCTATGGCCTGAAGGCCATGTGTTGTCCCACACTCTGGAAGAGTTAAATTAGAAAAGCAAAGATCCACTTAAGAGATAAGGGAGTCAGGAGCAACTGATCCTTATCAAGCTTGAAACTATGCCCATTATCCTTGGGGGACGGCAGAAAGATTCACATATTATAGATAATAGTTTTTTCACTTCAAAGGAATTTACTACACTCTAATTTAGTAGGCATGGGAAGCCTGAAGGCATTTCCTCCAGTGGGTAGGGTTCTATTAGATGCAGGGTACCTCTCGTACCTTCTCTAAGCCAAGGCTATGTACCCTGGGTGGATGCATCCCTGCATGTTTCATCAAATGATCTCTTCCCTCTACCTGCCCCAGCCCCGCCCTCCTGCAATTGGTTACCAACATGCCTATCTTTCCAGTATCCCACCCTCTTGCACCATTTGTAAACTGCAAACAGACATTTCTTACTTGATTGGCTAATTCCTGAATGTCAGTCAAACATCCTTTACTTTCCCAAATACAACATTTTTCTAACTGATAAAAGCATGACAAGAAATTTTGCTTGCCTATCCTGTCACTAATTGGTGGGAATTACAGCCAATTCCTCAGCCAAAGCTCCATAACATACATGGGAGAGACAAATTTCAGATCATAAGGGGTATCGCCCACTTACACACAACAGGGCTCATTATAACTTGTCCCAGTTGGTACAATGGGATGATAAGAGAGTTCAAAAGATGGTGCAGGATGATAGGGGCCAGCTACTGAAAGGTACTATATAAATGAAAGCTCATTCTTTTTCTTATCGGGGAATTTCAAGCCTAGTTTGTTTTATTTGTCATTTATTCTGAATGGTTGGGGCACTTGCACCTGTTCTATTTTAGCTCAACTGACAGAACACATAACAAGAACAGTAGAAAAAGCTTTAACTTTAAGGAGGGAAATTCTGGAAGAACTGCACCAATATTCAAATTTGCAAAGGGCGTTGTGAATAAAATCTTAAATTAAATAGGTGCATTTATACAGCACTTCTCACAACTTCAGGATGACCCAAAGCACTTTATAGCCAGTGAATTACTTCTGAAGTGTGGCCACTGTTGCAATGTAGGAAACATGCCAGCCAATTTGTACATTGCAAGCTCCCACAACAGCAATCTGATAACAACCAATCAATTTGTTTCTGTTAATGACCTTGATAAATACCAGTGATAACCCCCTTGCTCTTCTTCAAAACAGCACCTTGGGAACCTTTAAATCTGCCTTAAATGTGTTACATAATTAGTGGTAATTAGTAGGAGCCTAATTAGTAATTAAAGTTGGGGATTTATTTGATTAAAAAAAGATACTGATTAGTTTTAATCTTTTGATAACTTTTATTATGCTTGGTCCTCGCTATATATAAAAAAAATCCTTGATGAAATCAATGCTGGTTACTTTACCTGCACCTGGCTGATGCCCTTGTCTAATTGAGTGAGGCAGAGTCCTACATACTGAAAAGGATGTTGAAATAGCTCCAGGAATATAAATGTGGAAACAGCTAATTTTATAGTGGAGAGTAGAAGAGCCTTCTTCACCTCTGACTCCAATGCACAGATCTGATCCTGCCTTCATCTGACATCCACGCACTCAGGCTTACCCTTAGGGGTAATTGAATAATGGTCAGGAATATCAACATATCTCCATTCTGGTCATCACCCTGTCAGACAGCAGTTAACTCCTACAGGCCAGGAGCTGAATGTTGAAGCTTCCCTGTTCTGTACTGTATGAATTCATTCATTGCACTTAACCAATGGGCCTTTGGGAAGATTGAAAATAAAAATAAAAATGTTTGACACAACCTAATCTGTACCCACCTTTGCTGCTGTATTAAAAATGCATTCCTTTTGCAGGTAGTTCTATAGTCATGTGTGGAAACACTGTACACCTTCTCATAAGATAGCCTTGGATCAAAACACCGATCAGAGAGTGTAATGACTGCTAGTACGCATGAATAGTTCAATTCCAAGGCCCTGGACTATGTGCTGAGGGACACACTAAAGTCTGGGGCAGCTGCCGCAGAGGCGCAATGGGGAAAGGTCGCTGCCTAAGGTCTTTCAACCATAGTGTATCAAGGGGCTAGAACTGTGTTAAACCCCTTGACTGTATGCCTGACAAGGAATGTATATTGTAAATATCAAGAGTATTACAATTGTATTGAGGCACCTCACAGTAGAACAAGCTGCATGGAGACAAGTTGAATTCTATCACACTTTCTGTAATCTTCAATTTGAAACATTTTTGCACTCAGGCTGTATGTCTGACAAGGAATGTATATTGTATATACCAAGTGTATTACAATTGTATTGAGGCACCTCACAATAGAACATGCTGTATGGAGACAGTTGAATTGTATTGCACTTTCTGTAATTTTTAAGTCAGGAAGTTTTGTAATGTACTTTTATAGATTTTATGAATAAAGTACATTTTTGGAAAAAATGAATTATATTAGTATTAAATAGTTATATACAGTTACGTATACATAATACAGTTAGAACAATATATTAGGATGTTGCAAAATTGGAACTTGCCCAAAATTGAATGTAATTTTGAACTGGATTGCACACCATATATGTATTCTTTTGTGTACAGTACTCCACTTTAGATCCATTATTATGAGATGAATATTACCTCCCCTATTGGCCCTTTAGGAAACTTCCACCAGCACACCAAAGGCTTGACCTACATATTGTTCAAATCCCCAGCCACTGTATTGACTTTATGAGGATCCATCCACTTTGTTTTGTATTAGGAGTTAACATACGCCCACAGTTGCCAGACCTGCCAACTGTTTTGAGAAACAAGAGCAGGTGGCATGATGGAAAAATAACTTAACTGGCAATACAAGATGCCAACTGAGCCTCATTTTTAAAAATATATATTTATTCATGGGATGTGGGTGTCACTGGCTAGACCAGCATTTATTGCCCTTCCCTCGCTGCCTTTGCGAAGGTGGGGGTGAGCTGTAGTGTGGTATAGGTACACTCACAGTGCTGTTAGTGAGAGAGTTCCAGGATTTTGACCCAGTGACAGTGAAGGAACAGTGGTATAATTCCAAGTCAGGATGGTGAGTGTCTTGGAGGGGAACTTGCAGATGGTGATTTCCCATGCATCTGCTGCCCTTGTCCTTCTAGTAGAGGTCCCAGGAATGGAAGGGGATGTAATGGATAAGGTCAAAGCAGCTTTCAGAAGCTGCAGAGAAAGACCAGTGACAGGTTTCAAATGCCCCAAAATTTGGTTGAATGCAATTTGATAGTACACACATTTAAGCCGTCTGTAATAGTGACTGAGAAATATTTCTAAATAGCAGAAATCATATGAAAAAAATCACAGAAAACCCAACTGTTATTGTGTGCAAGACAAGTGTGCAGGAAAAACCAGTCAGGGGCATTACACAGAGAACTAGGGCATCTACTCAATCACCATGGAAATCATACCCTCAAAATATCTTCAGCTGGTTTAGGCCAAATTTCATGCGAGGCTTCAACTTGGTGAAGGAGGTGAAGCTTCTCACTTGAAGGATTCTTCAGGGACAATTAAATTGCCGATGGGTGCACATTAAACAGGCAGCTGGAGGCCCTCCTGTCTGACCAAAATTGCCTGGACAGAGATGGCAGCAGTGGTTAGTAGCCGTGGGTCCAGTGAAGAAAAAGGGTCAGTGGCCTCCTGCGCTTAAGCAGGGTAAGTGGCACATTGTAGTCACTACAGAGGGAATCGAGCAATGTAAACATGTGAGTGGAGAGGGATGGCGGGCAGGAGGTTGGGTTCTAGCCATTAGCACCAGATGGAACATATGGACTGAAAATGTGGGGGCCAGTTCATGCAGCGCAAGTTGCAGGAGAGTGTATGTGTGGGACATCGACTAGGGGGGTGACAATAGCTTTCAGAGGCCTGGATGCTCATTAAGAGGTTAGGAGCCCAGTGAAAGACATTCAATCCTTCTCTCTGCCTGCAGGACAAAAGAGTGCATAATACCATGTAGCGGGCAAAGACAGGGGGAGGCGCCCCAGAAATAAGAATCCTGACCCCCACAGAAGAGGAGGCTGTGGAACTGGCACATGGCCAACCCTGTGCCGATGGAGAGGTTGGAGTTTCAGGGCATCAGAGTGAGGATGCCTCCAGCCCGGTGTTCAGAACTGGGCGTGCAGGGTACCAATGTGGTACATTGAAGAGGGAAGGGAATGTGCAAAACCGTCAGCTAATTCTTTGTGTTTGCTGCTACAGGTACTCACAGTCATGACAGATGGCAAAGCAAGCTGAATGCCACCTCTAAGGATGATGACACAGGACAGTCAGAGGGTGCACTGTCACATCATTCCTCTGCACTCTCCACCAGCGCAGAGACATTCACCTTGATGGTTAAGTGTTTGTGATTAGGCTCAGGGTCACAATCCGGTGAGCACCTCACAGACGCGTCCCGGCAGCTGACGGAGGATGTGACTGACGAGGTCTCTGACAGTCAGAGGACAGTTGGAGACCAGGCCCATATTGAGCCCCATGCTGATGACGTGCCTCTGGAAACAGCTGTAAGAAACCTGATTGGGATGCAGGGACAGGCAGGGGAACATCTGACAGAGATGCCTGAGGCCACACGCAGCCTTCAGCAAAAGGTGGAGGAGTCCGTCCGAGTCTGCGTTCTGCCATGGCCTCAGCATGAGAGCACTTGGTTTCCTCCATTGAGAGATTGGTGATTGCCATGGAGAGCCAGGTCCAGCAGATCACTCAGTGGCTGCCGGACATGCTCTCAGACCTGCATTTCACCGCTCTGGCCATGGGCTTTATACAGCGGTGGTTAGGCAAGGGGGGAATGAGGCACCTCAATCTCCCTCCAGGTGTCCCTTCTGTTCCTGGAGTCAGCGAGGTGACATTGTGTATTGACAGGGAGAAGTGCCAGCAAGCCACTTCGGTGCACCATCTCAGGGCGCTCCAAGGGTGCCCTGCCAACCCCTCTCCCCTCCCCAAGTGACTCCAGTAGGTGAGTCCAAAGAAGGTGCAACTGCACCTGTGCAGGAGACCCTCAGCAGGCCGGAGCCCTCTAGGCCTCGGACCACCAGAGGACGGCTGCCAAGTTCATCTCAGGCAAAGGGGTATAGCACTCAGCAGGCTACCTCCACCTCAGCTGCGGATGTCGGGGTTGCGCCAAAGCCAAGTGTTAGGAGACGTAAATCCAAAAATCCAATGGCACAAAGGTGGCACGAGTATCTATTCATTCTATGAGCAGAAATTTGCGTTGAGTGGGTGCGCCTGACCTGCTCAAGTGTAAAATGACGCGCGATGATGTCGGGCGAGCATCCCAACATCATCGCGCACTCACGTGGGAGTCGGCAGCACGCCCACCGACAATTAACAGGCCTATTAAGGCCATTAAAGTTCTAATTGAATGAAATCTTTCACTGCCTGTCCAACCTTACGGTTGGCAGGCAGGTGAGAAGGTCAAGCGGCCTTTGGATTTTTCAGGAAACCTCATCCACGGACGGGAGGAGGTTTCCAACAGCAATTTAAAATTAAATAAAAACTTATTAAAATTCATGTATAACATGTCCCTGCTCATGTGACAGAGTTTTTAACGTTGTTAACATTTTTATTTTTCATGTTATAAATCTTCAGCTTCCTGAGGCAGCTCTGTGCCTCTGGGAGCTTTCACTGCGCAAATGTCCGCGTTGGCCCTCCTCCTGCTCCACCACCCTGGCAGCGCGGAGCACTGCAACGCGTGATTCACGCTGGCTGGCCGTTAATTGGCCAACCAGCGTGAAATTGGAATCGGGGCTCGATCACGGGCAGCGGTCGGTTTCGTACCCGTTCCCGGGCCCGCCTGGCATGCCCGCCTGACAAGGTGAAAATCCTGGCCTAAGTCATGTGTAAATGTATGGTTTGGATCACTGTTACGGACAGAAGAGGGGCAGACAGCCTGTACTGATTTCCTCTTACCACCTGATGGTGGTGCCATGTTTTCCCAATCCCTCATTTTTTTTTTTGTGGTCCAATTTTACTCATAATCCGCAGCAAACTTGAGTTAGGGTTAACTCAGGAGGTTAGTTTATTTAACACATTCAACCCAGGGAAAAAGGAGTGTCTGCAATGTCCCACTCCGCACATACACACAGTAAAGGGAGGGATAGAGAGAAGGGCTTTTGCAGTACACGGACCATAGAAGGTGAATATTAATTCACATGAGTTCCAGAGTTCAAAGTCAGAGTCCAGATGGTGCTTCCTTCATGGTGGTGTTCCATTCTGATGTGTTTCTGGCTGGTTAAATGATATGAAAGTCCTTGAAATGAATGATGCTACTGCACGATGGGCTTTTCTGTGTTTGACCACTTGGCAGATGTTGATCAGTGATTCTTGGAATATGGTTAGAGCTGAGACTGCTTACCCAGCCTGGCTGCTGGAGTTCTGTCCGGTTGATGTTAAAACAGTGGTCTGAATGTGTATGCCCAATTATGTAACATTAAACTGTCCAAAAGGCCAGAGGCTGGAGATGTGACATGGCCTATTAAAGGCTAATTGCAGCCTAACAATTAGTGCTCCTGGGCAGGATTCCATTGTTCCTCCTTAGGAGAGAGGCGACTTAGTGATTAGCATCTCTTCCAATAATGAGGTTCAATCCTTCTCCTTTGTGATAGCTCAGGGTGGGGGAACAAGTTTGTCTGCACTTCCTCTCCTTCTGTTAATTACAAGGGGTTTGTACAATGAAGTGTGAAATTCCAGAAACTGAGAAAATAATGTTTTGTTTTTGAAACTGCTGGGGATAACTCCCAAAAATGGTCAACCCTGTGATCAGGTGACTTATGGCAGCCATCTTCATTTTCATGTTCAGCAGAAAATGTTGTTTAAAATAAAATAGCAATAGGATAAAGGATAAAAAAAACAATACAGTGTTGGGTTTCTTTCCATGTCATAAGAATCCAATAATCGCTTTATTCATGTGTGTTGAATGGGTCATTATATTGGGAGTTGTACAAACTTATGATGCATTTAATGGCATGGCACTTCATTGATGATCATTGCTAGGTAACGTGGGCCAATGGAAACACCGTTTCTTTTGTGGTCTCGGAAGTAGTGGAACCTCTGAGTCTCTTGACATGTGCAGGTTTCTATTTCAGGCAATCTTTAGAAAGCTGGGGGTCTGGAACCTGGCTAGCAAGCCAGCATGTGGTTCTCACCGACCCCACACCGGCCTATAATCCATCAGAAGCTGTTGGTTAAACAGCACCTGGAGCCGAGGCATTCCATATATTGCAGGTGAACGCATAGAGCTCTTAGCAAGGCTTTGGCAACATTGGACCCTGTGTCACTGAGCCATGTGCAACTTCCTTGCAAATCCCAAGTGTGTGGGGCTTTGATGGAAGTATGCATGTGGGCTTGGTCAGGCCAAGGGCCTGCAGTATTTTTCCTTCTAGATGCCAGGGGTCACGGGAATGTAGGTTGGTCTAGAAGGAGTGTGGTGGGTCTGCTGGCACTTCCACCATGACATTTATTGAAGAAGAAATCAAGAGGTCTTGCAGGGGCCTCACTCTTGTTGGGTTTCAGTGAGGGTGTCACGGGCTTGTCTGGCACTTTGCTCCATCACCCTGACATCTGCAGCTGCAGCCACACCATCCACTCCCTCGTGAACATCAGCTTCTTCCCCTTCTTCTTCATCTGAGGAGGCCTCCAGCTCCTACATTTCCCCATCTGCAAATTTCTCACCCCTTTTCTGTATGAGTCTATGTAGGGCAGACCAGAATTATCCTGGAGACAATGTGAGGTGTGTACTGCAGGGCTCCACGTAAGCTGTTCAGGCAATGGAACCTCATCTTAAGCAGTGTGATGGTCTGTTCTATTGTTGCCCTATCGTTGAGATATGGGCAGCAATATGCCTCTCTTCTGTTGGGCTTTGTGGGTTCTGCACAGAGTTGTAGTACCTGAGAGCGAGTGAGGATGTAACAGTCATGTAGATATTTACCTTCCCTTTGTAGTCCAGCTTTCTTCCTCTGTTCCCCATGAGCATTAATAGTTCTGCCACGACTCACCTTCCCCCTTTGGTCAGCCATGTACCAATTCCCTTGCACAGCCACCACCTGTTCTCAATGCATCAATTCCTTCTCTCCCGTGGTCCAACGCAGCTCCCCATGAAAGAAAAGCAACTCCTACTCAGTCCAAATCCATCAGGAAAGACTACCTTGCCCGCTGCACACCACCTTTAACCAGTCATGAATTTGAAGGCAAGTGATTGTCATTTGCTGCAGTGTTAATTGGTAAGGTACCATTTAACCTGACAAAATGGTGTTTTAATCAGTATGCAGGACATGCTAATGCATTAAAAATAGGTTCCCGGCATTTGCCGTCAAGTAGCTCGGTCTGCCTTCAATCCACCACAACCTTAATTCCTTATTTTCATCCCGCTGTCAGGAACCTAACCTTTTGCCTCCTGCACAATTAACTGCACCCACCCACCTCATTTCCCACTACGGGTAGCAGCTCAAGATTCCATCCTTACACATTTGGAGGAGCCCTAACAGAGGATTAGCAAAATTCAGGCAATCTTTGGTGCGATTAATAGTTCATGTTGTTTATGGCAAGTACAGTAGAGGAATGACACATCACTTCTCACACAGATATTACTAACAGTGTTGGATCATTTGTAGAACTGTGAAAATTCATTTGGGCTTACATACAACTGATTTGCAGAATTTCGGCAATTTACATTACAACCCCTGGGCTAGTGACCTACTTTGACCCATCATTCCTGAAATGCATCACAGTCTGATGGATAATTACTGGCTCCTCCTCAGACTGCAGTCTTGATGGATTTTGACAAACTCTATCCACAATGCTACGCCCCTTGTCAGGACCAGTCCCGGCCTCAAAACAAGGCTTCTGCTCTGAAAGGCAAACTTGTTGGGATTAAAATGCATTCATTGTGTGTGTGAAATTTAGCATCTGTTAAGATGGTAACTTGTTAGAAGAAAATTTGATTACTGAAAAACCTTGATTAGCTACAGTGGAACAGTATGTAGCAGAATGCTTTAACAGGCGTCCTAGCCACAGGGCACTGAAACAACGGAGTTGTTCAGAAAAAATTAAATGGAAGGACCTAGGAGGTCTCTCACTCCATTCCCAGGTGTGCTAATCTCAATTTCTTATAAGTGACAGCCAATCATTTTACTTTTAAAATGTAAATTATTTCACGCATCTCAATCTTAAAAACAGCTTTCTGGTCAAAAGATCTTACACAGTATTAGGAATGTATCATTCAGCCTCTCGAGCCTACACCTACATTCAAATGTACCCGAACTCAATCTTCTTGCCTTTATCCCAAAGTCCCTAACACCTGTACCTAACAGAGTCTTAAATCTCATTGCTAATTCCAGCCTATCACCCATTAAGAAAATATTTTGATTTCTCTTTTTTTAGATCCCAGATCCTCAGACTTCTCAACAATGAACTCTGCCACACTTTTACCCACTCACTTCATCTCTGTTCCTTTGTAAACTCCCGTTCCCATCTATATTACTGTTGAGTCTCCTAATTTAACACTTAATATAATTTGAAGAGTTGAATATGTAACTCTCTATTCCTCCTTGCAAGTCATCAACATGCAGGGTGAAAAGCTGAGGCCCCAGTACAGATCTCTGGAGATTACCACTTGTCGCATTCCATCAATCAGTGAATGTTCCCTTCATCCATATTCTCTGTCTCCGACCTCCCCAACCTATTAGCCGCATGTTACAAAGTTACCTCCAAATCTAAAATACAGCTAGATTAGACAGGCATAACCTAATCTTCACAAGTCCACTGTGACTCTCTTTGATCAACTGGTATTTATCCAAGTGCTCAGTCACTGTCTCTGATGATAGATAAACTCCAGTCAACTTCCCACAATTGATGCCAAGTTGACAGGTCTATAGTTACTGGGTTTCTCCTTCCCTCCCTTCTTATTTTCTCCGTGAACCATGTTTAAGCAAATTCACTGTAACACAGTGCACAGAGGAATTCTCCTCCACATTCATTTTGCTGACTTTCCATTATCTGTCACTCTTGCAAATTACAAGTGTTATTCCCTTCATTTTCTCAGTGGACGTTTAAATGGAAATGAGTAACAGTTACTCCCAAATGGTAATTTTCTTTTGCTTATTCCCGATTCCTCGTGGTAGCTAGGGCATTTCCAGAAATCTATGAATGGCCAAAGAATTAGGGAGATAAGCACATTTTGGAATACTTACATTCTTGACCTGGTTTCAATTTTTAAAAGTCTATTGATTTTAAACTAACATAATGCAGAAAAGCTGCAACCATGGCTCAGTTTCATTTAGGCGATATTGACTTGGTTTATTAGTAATGTGGGGTTTAAATATTCTTTGTGCCTATTTATCTGTGCCTTTTATAGGGCCGTCGACTGTGATTAAATGTATTCCTGGAGGTTTCATCACGTAACTTGCCTCCAAACTCTTGCCACTCACCAGCCAACACATCCACCCATCCTTGTGATGCATTGCCTTCCTACACCAATTGAAAGCAAAAAGGCGCAATAGCTAATTGGATGATGCTTGACTGTTAACCAAACAGCCGTTTTTTTTCCAATTTTCAATATTTTTATATCTGGTAAAGAGAAATTTTCAAAGAAAAAATGACATTTTTTAATGTCCTGCTGATTTTTTTTCAGGTTTGCACATAGCAGGATCCTGGAGACTGATCTGCAATTCTTGGAGACTCCAAGCCAACCCTGGAGAGTTGGTAACCTTAGTTATAAGCCTACAGATAATTTTACTGCCAGGAGTGAGATGATTAATTTCACATCATTATGTCCGCAGGTTTCTTTGTACTGTCTAATCTGTCAGAGGTGTGATTGAGAGGACTGTTATCATTCTTGTCTGAGTCATGCACAGAGCCTCCAGGTAAAAGGTAGTACTTCATTTATCACAACTGAATTGGGCTGATAAAAAGCAAGTAATATTTGCATCACAGAAGTGCGAGGCAATGACTATTCTGATAATCTAACCATCTCCCCTTGAATTCCATGGCCACTGAATCCTCCATCATCAATATCATGGGGTTACCATTGATCATCAATTGAACTGGGCTAGCCATATAATTACTGTGGCTCAACAGCAGGTCAGAGGCTAGGAATCCTGCGGTGAGTAACTCACCTCCTGCTCCCCAAAGCCTGTCCACTATCTACAAGGCACAAGTCAGGAGTGTGATGGAATACTTTCCACTTGCCTGGATGAGTGCAGCTCCAACAACGTCCAAGAAGCTCGACACCATCCAGGACAAAGCAGCTTGCTTGATTGGAAACCCATCCACCACCTTAAACATTCACTCCCTCCACCATCCGATGCACAGTGGCAGCAGTGTGTACCATCTACAAGATGCATTGCAGCACCTCCTTAGACAGCACCTTCCAAACCCGCGACCTCTACCATCTAGAAGGACAAGGGCAGCAGGCACATGGGAACCCCACAAGTTTCCCTCCAAGTCACATGCCATCCTGACTTGGAAATATATCACCATTCCTTCACTGTCACTGGGTCAAAATCCTGGAACTTCCTCCTTATCAGCACTGTGGGTGTATGTACACAAAACACTGGCTCAAGAAACACAGCTCACAACCACCTGTTCGAGGGCAATTAGGGCTGGGCAATAAATGCTGGCCTTGCCAGCGACACTGAAATCCCATGAACAAATAAAAAGAAGAATTGGGCGTGTCTGCTTTTGGCGAAGCATTAACAACACAACTAATGTGGAGGAGAGGAGGGAGGGAGGGGGAGTGAGGAAGGAAGGAGTTTACATTGTATCATGTACCCAGGACATCTTATTATGTTGCACAACAAATCAATTACTTTTTGAGACATTTGTTGTAATGTCACCAAATGCAAAATCCAATTTGCACACAGCAACTCCCCATGTAAGGCAAAATGAGATGAGTAACCAGTTAATCTATTTTTTTGTGTGGCGATGATTGAGGAAGGAACGTTGGACAGGACATTGAGGAGAACTCCCTGCTCTGAACTTAAAAGATGGTGTCTCAGCAATGCAGCATTAGCTCACATCTGCACTGAAATGTTAGTCTTTGGGTCCCACAACCATTTTGGATGCCCCCGAAATCTGAATCCATGAAGCATTTTCTAACCTAGGCGACCCTCAGCAGTCACCAGAGGGATGGTAAATAAGAGCTCACTGCACTAAATTTCCATCATTTTACTGTGAGCTATGGTTAGCCCTCTTGTGTACAAAATATAGAATTTCTATAAGCTTTCAAAGACAAAGAGAAGGTATGTGACACAAAACAAATAAATCTCATTTCCTTGATGTACAGACTCAGGAAGCATTTCCCGTGCCAATACAGATCTCTTTACAGGATATGAATTTGCACCTCAGCTTCCGTTGGCTACTCAAAATGATGTTTGAATACAAATACCCAGCTGCATCTGCAAACAATTTGAACCTCCTTCCTCTCCCTCACCATCAATTCAGCAATTTCTAACCTGGAATCACAACAGCGCAAACTGAAGGGGCCCCAAAACATTCCGGGGGAGAAGCTCGAGAGCCCCCGGAAACGAGCAGGCAGATCACAGGATTAACCATTCCTTCATACTGCCTGCTAGTTTAAATGGTCATCGCGTGCAGGCTAATACTAAACATGCTGTTGAGTGGCTGCACGCCTCAGCTAGGGGCCAAAGTGCGTGCCAGGCAAGCACCATTTAAAGCTAGACAACACTACTTAAAGTCAGCCTTCACTTCTTAAAGGGATGATGCAGGCTGGCTGCAGGAGCTGCTGGAAGTGACTGTGGAAAACGCCTAACCTGCAAGAAGAGTGAATACGATGTAAGAGCCCAGAAGGAAAAAAAGAACAGTTCGGTGCAGTACTCTTATCCCAGTTTTTACTGATGTTCCATTTTCAGGCATACAAGACCAGTTCAGACCAGTACTCTCATTTCCCAGTTTTTACTGGCGTTCCATTTTAAAGTGTACAAGACCAGGTTGGGCCAGTCTTTTTATTTCCCAGCTTTTATTGCTTTTTGCTTCTGAGAAGGTAGAGAGCATGCTTCAAAGTTCTCTGATGCAGCGCTGGAGGCCTTGGTTCAGGAGATGGAGCAGAGGCGGGAGCTCCTCTGCCCACAAGGAGCCAAGAAGCCCTCTAGACAAACTTTGCGAAGGCAGTGGGAACAGACAGCCATCGCCGTCAGTGCAACATTGTAGCCCCGAGGACATGGATGCAATACAGGAAGAAGTGTAATGGTCAAGGTCAGTGAATTCATCCTCAAATGTCATATCCTTACATCCCAACCACTAGGCTCACACACACTGTTTAATTAATTGCATCAACTTCACTCAATTACCAACAATCTCTATCAACCATGACTTATACTTCACAATCATAGCTTTACTGCATCTTCACAGACAGAATGTCAGCCATTGCGACGATGAAGCAATGCTTCAGCAGCCTGGACCATTCTGGAAGAGCCCTGCAGTACTCTCTAGAGCATGTGTCACAATTTGTCACAGCCGACTGCATCCTGCCATCATCATGGCACAGCCCTCACCACCAGGCATATGGTGAGCAGCTAAGGAGAAAGAAGGAATGAGGCAACCTACCCAACCCCCTTCTGCCTGGGCTGTCTGTGAGTGGCTCATCCAACTACAGTACCAGTGAACACAACGCCAATTCCCCATTCAATAAAAGTTCCATACTAACCTTCCCCCTGTCACTGACCACCACAGTGTCCTCTTGGTCACAATGCTGAAATAAAAACCACCAGAAAACACATGTTCCAAACCAACTTTATCAAACAAATCATCCAATTTTCCAAACAAAAGACAGCTAATCACCCTTGTGCATTCACTTAGTGCCTGTCTTCCACGTACCTTTGCTTGGCTTTGCGCTCCAATGGAGTGCTACACTTGCAGCTGCAACGTAGCTGGTAAAAGTAGGTCCCTTACAGTCTTCTGGGGAGACTGGCCTTGATGGATGGCCTTGCCGAATGGCCTCGAGCAGCTCTCACCCTAGAAGGCCCGGCTTTGGACTGCACCATTTCAACATGGACAGTCACATCACTTTCACAGCCACTGACATTGCCATCCTCACCTTGCTCTGAGGCTACAGGTATGCTTGTAACTGACAGTAGATTTCTATAAGCACATTATTAGTGAAATTGAGGCATCTAACACTGTTCCTTGTTGAGGTTGAGATATGAGAATTGCCCTGGAGACCCTGGGCAGATTTAGCCTCCTGCTGAGACCCCTGCTCCCCCTCATCCTCCTCCTCCCTCCTTGAGCAGCTTGTCCTCTTCTGTGACACCTCTGCTTATTCTCCATTTCAGGCCAAGGGAAATGGAAACTATAGCACTCTTGACTGAGAGAAGGTGCTCTGAGCAAAAGCCTTGAAGTGAAAACCAAGGCCTTTAACATGTGCTACATCATTCCCTGTGGACTTCACCAACTTTAAATGACAATACAAAGTGCTAAGCACTTCAACAAATTCAGCAACAGCCACTAAGAATCTGTCAGCAACTAAGCTGTAACTAGTTGATGAGCCTTTTAAATAGTGCTCATGGGGAGTCCTTCTTCCTGCTTTTCAGCCGTGCGAGGTTAAGAGAGACCATTAGCTGGAGTGTTGGTGTTGAAATTGGCACCATCTGAGTCAAATCCACGTTACACGCTGACGATGTCATAATCTGCCACTTTGCCTAATTCAAGTGTATCCCCACCTAATACCAATGCTACCAACCTCCCAAAATGGCATCCAGCGAGGTCCACACCAAGTGTTCACGCTCATTGTGGATGGCAAAACAGCACCTGTAGCACCAGAAATGTAGACACTATGGAGCCAAAGCTAAAGTAATTATTAACTTTATACATTCATTCATTCCATTTAATTTATAATTCAGGTGCCTCATTTTCCCCACTGTAAAAGTGGGTCCATGACTGGTCAAGTTGTAGCATTGTAATCTCCACAGCTTCACAGTGCACTACAGGACATGGATGGATTCTATCAGGTCTAAGAGAGAAAAAACATTGTATGAGAGTAAACTTGCAAGGAACATAAAAGTGGACTGTAAACGTTTCTATAAGCATGTAAAAAGAAAAAGATTAGTGAAGGCAAATGTAGGGCCGAAACAAGAGAATTTATAATGGAGACAAGGAAATGGCAGAGCAATTAAACAACTACTTTAGTTCTGTCTTCATGGAGGAAGACATAAATAATTTCCCAGAAATGCTAGAGGAACAAGGGTCTAGTGAGAAGGAGGAATTGAAGGAAATTACCATTAGTAAAAAAAAACGCTGGAGAAATTAATGGAACTGAAAGCCAATAAATCCCCAGAGCCCAATAATTTACATCCCAGGGTACTAAATGAGGTGGCCATGGAAATAGTAGATGTGTTGGTTGTCATCTTCCAAAATCCTGTAGATTCTGGAACATTCCCGGCAGATTGGAGGGTAGCAAATGTAATCCCACTATTTACAAAAAGAGGGAGGGAGAAAACAGGGAATTACAGGTTAGCCTAATATCAGTACAAGGGAAAATGCTAGAGTCTATTATTAAGGATGTGATAACAGGACACTTAGAACATATCAACAGGATTAGATAAAGTCAGCATGGATTTATGAAAGGGAAATCATGATTGACAAACCTGCTGGAGTTTTTTGAGGACGTAACTAGTAGAATAGATAAGGGAGAACCAGTGGATGAGGTGTATCTGGATTTTCAGAAAACTTTTGATAAAGTCCCACATAAGAGGTTAGTGTGCAAAATTAAAGCACATGGGATTGGGGGTAATGTATTGACATGGGTGGAAAATTGGTTAACAGACAGGAAACAGAGAGTAGGAATAAATGAGTCTTTTTCAGAGTGGCATGCAGTGACTAGAGGAGTACCACAAGGATGGTGTTTGGGCCCCAACTTTTCACAATATATATCAGTGATCTAGATGAGGGAACCAAATATAATATTTCCAAGTTTGCTGACGACACAAAACTACATGGGAATGTGAGTTGTGGGGAGGATGTAAAGGGGCTTCAAGACAATTTAGAAAAGTTGAGTGAGTGGGCAAATACATGGCAGATGCAGTACAACATGGATAAGTATGAAGTTATCCACTTCAGTAGGAAAAACAGAATGGCAGAGTATTACTTAAATGGTGATAGGTTGGGAAATGTTGATGTACAAAGGGACCTGGGTGTCCTTGTACACCAGTCACTGAAAGCAAGCAAATGGTATGTTGGCCTTCATTGGGAGAGGACTTGAGTACAGGAGCAAGGATGTCTTCCTGCAGCTGTACAGGGTCTTAGTGAGACCACACCTGGAGTATTGTGTGCGGTTTTGGTCTCTTTACTTAAGGAAGGATACACTTGACATAGAGGGAGTGCAGCGAACGTTCACCATACTGATTCCTGGGATGGCAGGATTGTCATATGAGGAGAGATTGGGTCGACTAGGCCTGTATCCACTGGAGTTTAGAAGAATGAGAGGGGATCTCATTGAAACATATAACATTCTGACAGGGCTGGACAGACTGGATATAGGGATGATATATCCCCTGGCTGGCGGGGGGGGGTCTAGAACAAGGGGTCACAGTCTGAGGATACGGGGTAGGCCATTCAGGACTGAGATAAGGAGAAATTTCTCCACTCAGAGGGTGGTGAACGTATGAAATTCTCTACCACAGAAATCTGTCCAAGCTAAGTCACTGAATATACTTAAGAAGGAAATAGATAGATTTCTAGACACTAAGGGTGTGAAGGGGTATGGTGAGAGAGCGGGAGTACAGCATTGAGAGAGAGGATCAGCCATGATCATATTGACTGGCGGAGCAGGCTCGAAGGGCCGAATGACCTACTCCTGCTCCTACTTTCTATTTTTCCATGTTTCACAGTCAGTAAGTTTCAAATCTCGTCTTTCGGGTCAGCCTGGGGACTTGGATCAGTTTGAAAACTTGTTTTGTTAAATGGTCATCTCTATGTTATTATGATAATGAAGATGTTGCGCTGTTTCACTAAACAGTAGACCTCACGACTACCAATGTTCACACGCGAGCACCCCACTGGCCTTTACACAGGGGAGCAGGCAGTAAGTGTTGGCATTTCCAGCAATACCACATCCCGCGAATAAATAAATTTTAAAAACCAAACAAAAACAGTGACTTCATCGCTCATCAGTCTCACCATCCTTTCAATCCATTAGAGGTAACTGTGTTCTACAAAGATTGCTTAAATATTCTCTAACCACACAGTACTCTCTATTGGACTGAACCCGTGCCATGCAACATCAAGAACAAACATGTTATCGTATTCTTATAAAATCCCTCCTAAAGATATTTTAACAACAACATTCTCCTTTAAAATCAAATGGATTGGCATCAGTTCAAGTGAAAGGAATTTTGTATGGGTATATTAACCTATTTTTTACGATCATCACACAATACAAGTTCAACCCCACCTATAGAGCAGTGGAGGCCACTCAGACTGCATTCCATGGCAAATCCCTCACAATACAACAGCTAGTCAACGGAAGTGCCCCTATACCTACTGAAAGCATTTTAAATAGTTGCAATGATGTTCAGAAAGCAGACACATGCAGTACTAAGAGGCTTCTGGACTAAAATTAAATGAATATAATTGGTTAAAAAAAATTATAATCATTATAAATAGCATTAGCACTTTTTCAGTTGGTAGCACTCTCACCTTCCAGTCAGAAGGTTGTGGGCTCAAGTCCCAATCCAGAGACTTGAATGCATAATCTAGGCTGACACTCCAGTGCAGTACAGTACTGAGGGGATGCTGCACTGTTGGAGGTGCCGTCTTTCAGCTGGCCCTGTCTGCTCTCTCAGCTGGACACGAAAAAGGTGTTCTATCCAATGTCCTGCCCTGTATTCATCCTCCAACTAACATCACTAAAACTGTTTAACTGGTCATTATTACATCACTGTTGGTGGGATCTTGCTGTGTGCAAATTGGCTGCCTCATTTCCAACAGTGACTATACACAAACATACTCCACTGCTAATAGATCATGAAAGATACCTATAAATGTAAGTTTTCTTCAAAAAGCTCTTTAACTTCATGGTAAGAAGTTACCAATTAGGATATTAAAATTCCTTGGGTGGGAATTTAAATCTGAGTCCACTTCACTTTGATTTTCACTGAATTTTCCTCGAGATTTTACTATTACAGTTTTTGTGATAAATAATATAATAATAATCATGGCAAATTCTTGCAGGATCCTCCATGTTGGATTGACTATCACATAGGCTTAGGATTGCTAACCGTGATTAAATGTATTCCTGGGGGTTTCATCACGTGACTTGCCCCCACGCTCCAGCCATTAGTTGGCCAATACCGCCATCCTTGTGACGCACGGCCTTCCTACACCATTTGGAAAGCAAAAAGGCTCATTAGCCACTTGGATGATACGCATCTGCCAGCCAAACATTCATTTTTCCAATTTTCAACATTTTTATATCTGGTAAAGAGGAATGTTCAAAGAAAATGACAAAAAAAACCCCAATCTTTGCTCATGCCCCGAAGATTTTTCTCTAGGGTTCCACTCAGCAGATTGGTCTTCAATTCCTGGAGAGTCCAGGCCAATGCTGGAGGGTTGGCAGCCCAATGCAGGCTGGTTAACTCCAGGACATTGACATGCAGCATGCTTATGCAGTCTGAGGCAGAAACCCTGCCTTAGGAACAACACAAGTGCGGGGGGAGGGGCGTGGAATAACACACAAAAGGGAAACTGTAAATGATAAGAAAGGAGGTTTGAATTTTTTTATTATTGTTTGCAGAATGCAGCAATGTAATTTGGATGAAAAGGTATCACCGTATGGTGCTAAATGTTCCGTATTTACTTGCAAGTGGCAAACTCAGAGTTAAAATGTCACATGGGTCTTACTCTTTTCTCGAAACAACCAGCTGATCTTTATATCTAGGAGATGGATACGAAGATTTGAAGGCGTAACTTTGAGGGAATTACACAAACAAATGTGTATCTACTGCGACAGAGCCATACTGACAGAAAATTTTACATCTAATTTGAATTTGAGTTGTTTGTTTAAAAGGCTATTTATCAATAATTTGTCCTAATATTCAGTGTCAAATCTTACTTGATATTGCTCCTGTGAGGTGCCTTGGGAAATTTTACTATGTTAAAGGTGCTATATAATGCAAGTTGTTGCTGAATGCTAAAATCTTTAACAGAGTTGAAAATTCACACCATTTTACACAACAAGCTATTCGGCTACAGGGGATTCACAGCATAACCCAATCCCTTGTCCTCAGCCAGAACGCACATAAGAAATGTTTGCTTGAGATTTTTAGTGCTGAAAAGTAGGTCCACTTTAGCTACATCCTACAACTGAAAGTGTCACAAACATTGTCAGATCTAATTCTTGGCTTCAGCTGAATCACCCAGGGTGATGTGCTGGGGACATAATCGGTCTCAAGGAAAGAAATAAACAGCCAGAAGTCCTGTTCCTGAATTTCCAATGGTTCATTCTATGAAGTTCATACATGTGTACTGGCTGAGGACAAGGGATTGGGTTACGGTGTGAATCCTCTGTAGCCAAATAGCTTGCTTGCACTCATTGACCATGCTCATGCCTAAACAATGGACACTTGGTATTGCAAGGTTGCTGCTGTAGCTTCGCATGAGTCTGCGCTGATGTGTATTGGACTGGGTAAAACTACATGTGGACACACAGCAGACAGCCATGATTGAACTAACTTTACTCCTCCCTAACAGAGAGGGCAGCAGAGAGTGCGCTATAACAAAATGCTCAGATCTTGCGATAAACTACATTTCTTCCCCACTTTAAAAAAACCACTTGTAATATACTACTTGCACAAATATTCCCTCTTTTGTTTTGGAGTATGTGGGTAATTTATTTAAGTGCATGGCTCCTTTAATTTTTGTTTGCACAGCTGTACACACATGGTATCTTAAAGGGGCCGACAGGTTGCTGCACAGCTTACAGGAAACACAGGTGAGCACCTTCCGCACAAGAGTAAGGCAATTGAGCCAATAAGCTGAACCACATCAAATGGGCCTAAGCAAAAACATTATTGTACTCCCTATTTTAGGAAAGGAAAGGGCTTAGAGGAATCCAGTTTAATTTTTGTTGTGAGTGCAGTACAATATTGCCAAAAATATGGAACAATATTTTGGAACGTGAATGGTGCCTTTAGCATGACTGGAACATTATCATGTCACTTGGCTGTAGGTGGATGGGGAAAAGCTTTCTGAATAATTTTATATTTAATTTTAACGTGCGCCTTCAATTCATACAGACTCGAAACGTCAACTGTATCCCTCTCCGCAGATGCTGTCAGACCTGCTGAGTTTTTCCAGGCATTTGTGTTTTTGTTCTAGATTTCCAGCATCTGCAGTATTTTGCTTTTATATTAGAGGTGGTATGTTTTTTTGCGGGGGGCGTGCTGCTTGGCAGAACCGTGCATGCTCGCTGCGACATAGCTGACCATTCAGTAATATCTGGAAGTGGATAACTGTGAGAATTTAGCCAGTTGTGAACAGACTCTTCCACACAGTCCAGGTCATTCCTGCTGTCTCAGCATTCCTGCTAGCTCAGTCTTGCCACCTGGACCTCAAATGTTCCTTTGACCAATCCAGACATCTGGCAGCTAGGGTTCAAAAGGGACTTTTGTGATTCAGCCAATCATGTGACATGATCATCAGGGAGATTAAATCAGCCATGTTTTATTTACATTGCCTGATCTCCAGCTCCAAGTGTGCGCACATTGCAGACGTGCCACTCCCAAGTATAATGTGCGCTTACATCAGAATGTGCAGTTTTATTTTTTTTCAAGCGGTTGAGCATGAAAAGGCCGATGACAGTAGCTGCAGAGGCTGCAGGACATGAAGGGGACATGGGCACAAGATCCTCACAAATGAGGAAGAGCATTCAACTCATCTCAGTCCATCTAACCAGAAAGTCTCAAATCCCCTCACTGTATTTCTTAAAATGATTCAAGTCTCAGTCGGTGTTCCTCTGAACGTCCATTCCGAGTGTTGATCATTCTGTGTGAACTTCTTGATATATACCCTAGTTTTACCTTTCACCTGTTTGGACCAATATCCACTTTCTATTAATATTAGTTCTAAGATATTTTCTGCACTTATCTTTTTCATACCATTAACTGTCTTAAATACTCTCAACAATCTCACCTCTTAAATGCTTCCTTTCAAAGCAGAAATGCTCAAGTTTTTCATTCCTTCCTCATATCTTTTGACTTCCAAAACCAGGAATCACCTTATGGATCTTCTCTTCTAGTGCTCATGTGTCTGTTCTGTGTTTTGATGGGGAGGCAATGGCATAATGGTATTATCATTAGACTAGTGTTCCAGAAACTCAAAGTAATAAGGGATTGAAGTTCAAATCCCACCATGGCAGATGGTGAAATTTGAATCCAATAAAATATCTGGAATTAAAAGTCTGATGATGACCATGAAACCATTGTTGTAAAAATCTATCTGGTTCACTAATGGCCTTCCTTTAGGGAAGGAAATCTGCTGTCCTTACCTGGTCTGGCCTACATGTGATTCCAGACCCACAGCGATGTGGTTGACTCTTAAAAAAATGCCCTCTGAACAGGGGCAATTAGGGATGAGCAATAAATGCTGGCCTAGCCAGTGATACCCACATCCCATGAATGAAAAAGGTAGTTCCCGTGTGCAGAAAGTTCCTGAACTCCTCATTGGCATGGTGTTTCTCTAATCTGTTCAGAGTGAGGAATGGACTGAGCACTTTAAAACTTTGTCCTGGGCAAGATCTTTACCTCGTCGGGTAGGCACAGCGGGCAGGCATGGGAGCAGTTGCGAGACCGACTGCCGCCCGCAATCGGGCCCCAATTAACAGCCAACCAGCGTGAATTGCGCGGTTCAACCCTGAGCACTGCCAGGGTGGGGCCGGGAGGAGGGCGAGTGCGGAAGTTCGCAGGTGCGCACACTGAAAGCTCCCTGAAGGCACAGAGCTGAAAACATATAACAGTATAAATAAAGATTGAAAAAATAAGGTGAACATATCCCCTCATGTGACAGTGTCACATGAGCAGGGACATGTTATAAATTACATTTAAACATTTTATTTTACTTTTAATTCCTGTCGGAAACCTCATCCCGCCCGTGGATGAGGTTTCATAAAAAATCCAAAGGCCGCTTGGCATTTTCGCCCACCTGCCAACTTAACAGTTGGACGGGCAGCGAAAATTCCAATTTAATTAATTGATTCTCTTAATTGGGAAGGTGGTGGAGGCGGGTTGCCTCACATCCTTTAAATATACCTGGATGTGCACTTGGCACGTTATAACATTCAAGGCTATGGGCCAAGTGCTGGTAAGTGGGATTAGGTAGGTGGGTCAGGTGTTTCTCACGTGTTGGTGCAGACTCGATGGGCCGAAGGGCCTCTTCTACACTCTGTGATTCTGTGAAGTGTCGGCGGGCGCACTGCCACCTCTCAATTGGAATGTCATAAGAGTGCGCGATGACATCAGGATGCTCGCCTGACATCATCGTGCACTATTTTACTCTCGCCCGTCTTGGTTTCCTTGCCGTTGGGTCAAGTTCTGTCAAGACACGTGTGGAATCTGGTGTGCAACAGCTTCTCCATGTTAAAAGGTGTCTTTCTTCCCGAGCACATCTCGAGCACATCCCAAGCCCTCCAGCGACCTGCAAATAGCAACAGGAGCAGGATTGTGCTGTCTGGAAGCTTCTCACCATGATGTGGCAACAGTCACAAAATGGTCGCCCAGCACTCAGACGGGGCAGGGGATCCCTTTCAGTAGCTGTAACTGTGACTGAGCTGCCCTCTTTAGGGTCCAATCTTCTCACCCTTTATCGGGGAGGGGCTAGAAAAGGTGCCCTAAACTTGGTCGGCCTCACCTCTCCCGACTGGACAGCCATGTCCAGAGGGATCAACTTTTGTGGGAGAAAAGCACAAATGACACAAATATTAAAGTCTGGGACCTGGGACATCAGGACTCTCAGTGAATGCCCAGAGCACTGTGTCTGTTGCCTCAGGACTCCAGCAATATACCTCGACATTGCCACTCTGAGTTAGACGCAGCGAGCTGGAGAGGGACAGCTCAAGGAACTCCGAGGTGGCTATGCTTTCTTCTGGAAAGGGAAATCAGAAGAAGAATGAACTTGTGAACTAGCTATATGAGTTCCCTCTTGGAAGAAACCAGTACCTCATGGCTCTTCGTCTCAAACTGGCAAGGAGCCAATATGCCACAGTGATCAGTGCATATGCCCCAACTCTGAACACCAAGGAAGATTTCTATGCCAAACTCAACCACGTTCTCTGTGGGGTTCCAAAGGAGGACAGGGGAGATTTGATCAAAGAAAGGGAATCTCTCAATGACCGTTGTAGGGAGCATTTTGAAGACCTTTTCAATCAAGAATCAATTGTTGACTAGAGTGTTTCCAACCCCATCCCACAACACCCAGTTAGAGACGAGCTTGGAACTCCGCCAACACCTGTGGAGGTGATGAAAGCCATCACACAAATGAAGAACAACAAAGCAGCAGGAGATGATGGAATTCCCACTGAAACCTTTAAGCACAGAGGAGAGGGACTATCATTCCAGCTCCATTCCTTCAACCTATGGATCTGGAATGAAGAGGAAGCCCTGAATGATCTCAAGGACTCCATGGCTGTGACAATCTTCAAGAAATGTAACAAATTCACCTGTGGAAATTACGGAGGCATCGCCCTGCTTCCTATTACAGGAAAGATATTACAGGAACCCTTCTGAATCACTTATTACACTTGCTGAAGAGCTACATCCCGAACCTCAATGGGGCTTTAGGCCATGAAGAGGCAGGGCCGATATGATTTTTACAGCTTGCCAATTGCAAGAAAAATTTCACCAACAACATCAACCTCTCTATATAGCATTCCTTGGCTTGACAAAGGCCTTCTGCTCTGTAAATTGTCAGGCGCTCTGGAAGACTCTGATGAAGCAAGGATGTCCTCCAAAATTCATTACCACCCTCCGCCTGTGTCGTGGTGATATGCAAGCGTTGATCCTTAACAATAGATCCGTTACAGACCCTTTTGAGGTTAAGACAGGAATCCAACAAGGGTGTGACATCCCTCCAACTCTTTTTTTCAATCTTCCTTGCTGCCATACCCCATCCGACTAGAGTCAAACTCCCTGCTGGAGTGCTGCTTACCTATCAGATGGAAGTAAACTATTTAATCTCTGATGACTACAATCAAAATCTAAGACCACCCCGACCTCAGTCATTGAGTTCCAATACACTGATGATGCTGCAGTAAGTACTCTGCCAGAAACAGATTTCCAGAGAATCATTCACATATTTACTGAGGCATATGAGAAGATGGGACTTACACTCAACATTCAGGAGACCATCAGCAAGCCCCAAATGCACATGCCCCCCAGCCCCATCGATTAGGGTTCATGATGAGTGCCTGGAAAATGGAGAACACTTCCAGTACCTTGGAAGTTATCCTTCACAGAAAGGTGACATTGATGAAGAAATCCAGCATCACCTGCTGGTGCAGCTTTTGGCCACATGAGGAAGCGAGTAATTGAAGATCACGACATCGGAACTGAAATCAAGCTCATGGTTTACCATACGGCCGTGAGCCCTCCCTTACTGTACGTGGCTGAAACATGGACAATGTGTAGGAGGTACATTAAAGCACTGGGGTCATACCATCAATGTTGCCTGCGGAAGATCTTACATGTTAAGTGGGAGGACAGATGCACCAACATCAGTGTCCTCTCACAAGCAGGCACCACAAGCATCGAGGCTATGATCGTCCGCCATCAGCTTCGTTGGGTTGGTTATGCAGTTTGGGTGTCAGACACTGGGCTGCCAATGCAGGTCTTCTTCTCCCAACTCAGTCAGGGCAGACGCGCCAGAGGATGACAGAAGAGGCGCTTCAAGGATGTGCTGAGAGCCAACCTGAAGAAATGCAACATTGACAGTAACTGCTGGGGAGCCATCTCCCTGGATCGAACCAGATGGCGGCAGAGTCTGTGGGAAAGATCCCAGCATTCTGAGAGCCAATGACAACAAAATAAAGAGGAAAAGCGGGTTCAGTGAAAAGATCATGCCATGACCCGAACTGATAATATATGACCAGGCATCCCACATGACAACAAATGCTCTACAAGCCATAAAGTCCACAGATCCTGAATTGGCCTCATCAGCCATCTTTGGACCCATGGAAGACAATCTTTCTCACTAGCGGGGGATGGTCAATAATAATTATACTCAAGGGAAATAGGATATGTCTGTAAATATTCGGAGAAATAGGTTACATCTCCACCTAATCAGGGGGAGTGAGATAAATCTCTATATATGCAGGTAGAACTTAACAACCCTATCTGCTAATTGAGGCAATTCAATAAAATGTACAAAGGTAAATGGATGTGGTTGTGGGAGGTCACTGCAGGAGTTCCTCGGGATAGTGTCCTAGGTCCAACCATCTTCAGCTGCTTCATCAATGACCTACCTTCCATCATAAGGTCAGGAGTGGGGATTTTCGCTGATGATTGCACAATGTTCAGCACCATTCACAACTCCTCAGATACAGAAGCAGTCCATGTCCAAATGCAGCAAGACCTGGACAA
This sequence comes from Cetorhinus maximus, assembly GCF_964194155.1. Taxonomy (NCBI): domain Eukaryota; kingdom Metazoa; phylum Chordata; class Chondrichthyes; order Lamniformes; family Cetorhinidae; genus Cetorhinus; species Cetorhinus maximus. The sequence continues at coordinate 90,364,021 of NC_135895.1, read as the reverse complement.
CATCCAGGCTTGGGCTGACAAGTGGTAAGTAACATTCGTGCCACACAAGTGCCAGGCAATGACCATCTCCAACAAGAGAGATTCTAACCATCGCCTCTTGACATTAAAGGGCATTACCATAGCTGAATTCCCCACTATCAACATTCTGGGGGTTACCATTGACCAGAAACTGAACTGGACTAGCCATATAAATACTGTGATTACAAGAGCAGATCAGAGGCTGGGAATCCTGCAGTGAGTGACTCACCTCCTGACTTCCCAAAGCCTGTCCACCATCTACAAGGCACAGGTCAGGAGTGTGATGGACTACTCTCCACTTGCCTGGATGAGTGCAGCTCCAACAACACTCACAAAGCTCGACACCATCCAGAACAAAGCAGCCTGCTTGATTGGCACCACATCCACAAACATTCACTCCCTCCACCACCAATGCACAGTAGCAGCAGTGTGTACCATCTATAAGATGCACTGCAGCAACTCAACAAGGCTCCTTAGACAGCAACTTCCAAACCCATGACCACTACCATCTAAAAGGACAAGGGCAGCAGATAGATGGGAACACCACCATCTGGAAGTTCCCCTCCAAAGCACTCATCATCCTGACTTGGAAATATATCGCCATTCCCTCACTGATGCTGGGTCAAAATCCTGGAACTCCCTTCCTAATAGCACTGTGGGTGGCAGCGGTTCAAGAAGGCAGCTCACCACCATCTACTCAAGGGCAATTAGAGATGGGCAATAAATGTTAGTCTAGCCACCGATGCCCACATCCCACAAATGAATTTTTTAAAAATTCCCTTTTGATAAAGTAATGGGGATGAACAGGCACTGATAAATGGTGGGGTTTCAATCTTTCTGAGTAAATCATCTTTGTTTGTCGTAAAATGAACTCACTTTCATATGAAGAAGTGAAAATGTAAAATATCCATTTTAAAATAGATAAACTAGCTAAACTTGTCCAAACGTGATCCTGTTAAATCAGAAGAATCTTAAATGCACTGGTTGTGTTCATCATTCTGTGAGAAGTCCAGGGGTTAAAAGATAGGAAAGAATTTGAGATTTAATTGTTCTTGCTATTTAACACATTCCACCTAAAATGGTTCTTTAGGATTTCATCTGAGTACATCAGTATTTAACCCTTAAGATCCAAGCTATTCTAACTGAGAACTGAGAGATTGAACCTATTCACTAAGCACATAGAGATTTCTTCAGTATAAGAAGAGTGAACCCATTCAAACTGAATACCGATTTAAAGTTCAGTGAATGGGTCAAATCTCCATAAAGGGGGAAATGGGTTAAATGTGCTGGTACCCAGGGAATGGGTTAAATTTCCATAAAGGGGGAAATGGGTTAAATGTGCTGGTACCCAGGGAATGGGTTAAATTTCCATATGCTTGAAGGGAATGGATTAAATCTCCTTGTACTTGGAAGGATGGGTTAAATCTCATTGTCCTTGGTGAAATGAGTTAAATCTCCACATACTCAGAGGAAATGGGTTAAATCTCCAAGCACTGGCAAGAAATGGTTAAATTTCCATGTTCAAGGAGAATCTGTGTTAAATGTTCATGTACTCAGCAGACAGAGAGGGTGGGCTAAATCTACTTGAGGGAATGGTTAAATCTTCCTGTACACGAGGACATGGGTTAAATCTCCACATATATTCAAATCTCAATGAATAAAATAAATATATATCTAAATGATAATCCAAAAATGTGTCACTTCATTAATTGTACCGATGCTGTGCACTGATATTAGAGGCTGGCTGCATCCTATGTATCTTTTGGCATGGTGTATCACTGAACTAAGCCCTAAAGGAGCCTGTTTTTATGAAAGAAAATACAACCTGGATAAAAGTGGTTTAACAATCCTGCTTTAAAACTATTGTAAAACATTTGCAGCTTATGCTGCCACCCTTGTTTCATCCAATAAATCTGACTGCTTTCTAATTGGTCTAATGTCAGCAGTGCCAATGTGGGATGAATCAGATTCTCTGGCTTGCAACCAGTAGCTCCTTACAGCTAAGCTCTTTCCAAAGATCCTTTGCACTGAATCAGTACCACACATATCCACTCTTCTGGGAAAAATATTACCAATGTTCACAAGGGGCAAGCTCAACCTGCTCATGAGTAAATAAATAGCACTGACTGGTTTACTTCCTGCTCTAAAGTCCCACTAAAAAAAAGGGATTAACCATTTAAAAGAAAGACTTGCATTTATATAGCACCTTTCACGACCTCAGGATGTCTCAAAGCGCTTTGTAGCCAAGGAAATACTTCTGAACCGTGGCAATATACAAAAGACAGCAGCTAATTTGAGCACAGCAAGATCCCACAAACAGCAATGAATTAATAACAAGATGATCTGTTTAGTGATGTTGGTTGTGGGATAAAGGTTGGGATAACTCCCTTGCTCTTATTAAGATTGTACAATGGGACCTTTTACGTCCAAAATAGGGCCTCAGTTTAACATTTCATCTGAAAGACGGCACTTCTGACAGTGCAACACACCTTTAGTACTGCATGAAAATGTCAAGGTGGATGTTGTGCACAAGTTCCTGAATTGAGACTTGATCAACATGCCCCCTAATTTTTATTTTTGCAGTGCACAACCCATTCGTGTCAGTGTGCAGGCCATTTCAATTTTATTGCATGGTCGAAGACACACAGCGACTTAAAAGAAGTTGACTTGCACAGCTTGTGTGGGAACTTTTGGGTCGGAGACGTGCAGCTTAGAGGGGTTATTGGTCTCGATCCCACAATCCAAAGGCAACACGTACTACCGGGTGAACCACAGCTGACGTAGTTAATGTTCTGTGATGCTCCCTCTTCATTCACTTCCCTCATCTATTTGCCCCGCAATGATTCGCCCCATTCTTCCTTCCCTGATGCTGCGCTGCTTTGCTGCAATGTGCTTCAATGGGCACCAGTCTGATCATTGGTGTCTGTGGGAATTACTCCAGTGAGGAGCCCTCACTTAGTCTTGCACAGATTTGTGCGCTTCCAGGAGCGGGTAGCCAGATGGCGATAAGAAGCGGCTGCCACAGGCCAGCTTTTGCCTTCCTCCCCCAAAGGGCCAGTTGTAGCTTCTACCCTGGCTGAGATCAGCTAACTCAGCAAAGCCTACAGAATTTGTGCTTTGGGCTATTCATTGGATAAACTTGCTGAGCCACTGCAAGAACAGTTTGTAAAACACACAATACTTAAAATCCAATACTTAAAACCCTCGCACAAAAGGATTTTGCATCATCGTCGCTTTTGTTATTTAATCTCTCCTGCCTTCAATCCCAACACCGACCTTCCCTTTTGTTCTTTCATTCCCCTCCCCCCACTCTTTCCCTGCCTCTGTCCTTGCTTAAAACCTGGGTACATCTGTAACTTCTTCCAGTTCTGCTGAGAGTTCATTAACCTGCTACACCAATTGGAGGGGGGAGAAGGGTGGGTCAGATGTGTTGGAGGGGAGAATAAAGTTATACAAATCAGGACCTTAACACCAACCCGCCACGATCAGTTTTAAAGGAAGCAGGATTGTGGGCAGACAACTAACCCATTCTGAGGCAAAATTGGCACTTTAATAAAGTGAAGATGGGAGCCTTAGGGGAGAATTTTCGGCTCAGCGAGTGGGGGCGGGGCCCGCTCGCCAAGGTGTAAAATGACGTGGGGTGACGTCGGGCGTGTGTCCCAACGTCACCGCGCGTCATTTAGATTTTCAGTTCAGCGGACTGTCAAAGGCCTGTTAAGGCCATTAATTAACTAATTAAACCTATTGAGAAAGCTGCCCGTCCAACCTTAAGGTTGGTGGGTGGGCAGGCGAAGAGCCCAGGTGGCCTTCACTTTTTTCATGGAACCTCGTCCACGGGCAGGATGAGGTTTCATGAAGGATTTATAAATTAAATAAAGTTTTTCATTAAAGTTCATTGACATGTCCCGGTCACATGACACTGTCACGAGGGGACATGTCTTAAAAATTTTTTTCTTCTTTATTAAAATTTTTAGAACTCAGTGCCTCAGGGAGACTTCTGCGCTCTTTCACATGCATGCACGAAAGAGCGCACTCCCAGCTCAGGGAACCCTGCGCCCCCCTGCCCGCACAGGGGGTGTACAGCGCTTCCGAATGTGCTTCACGCTGGGTGGGCCTTAATTGGTCTGCCCATGTAAAATGGTGGCATGGACCCAATCAGTGGCGCAGATCGGGTTTGCGCCCGGCCTCGCACAACCTCCCCCCACCCCACCAACCGATGGGGGGAGAATTCTCCCCTTCGAATTTTTCAACATTTTGAATTTAACTTTGGCTGGCCACATTCCAGCAGTTATACTCAGACTGAGATTGAGGAGATAAGTGTCTTGATACCCAACTGCTGGATCAAGCATGTCTACCTGGGCAATTCTCCTGTCAAGTGGCCTCTGACTTCCCCTCCCCACAGACATCCAATTTCCTTCCCAGACCTCGGACTTGCACCCACCCCACACAAGCTTTTGCCACATTCTCCTCCCCACCAGACCTCCAATACCCCCCTCCCGCCACTGAAGACTCAGATCCCCCCATCCCCCTGCTCAAGGCCTTCAACCCCTTCCTTCCCAACCCCAGGATTGGCAGCTCCCCCAGAATCGACCCCCAACACCTGCTGCCCCACCCACCCCCCCAACTCACCATGATTCATCCGCTCCCCAGAACTGACTCCTCCTGCCTATACCTCAGATCGTCCGCCCTTGGGATTGTGGATCTACCTTGTCCTGCACCCTCTACCAAACTGCTCCCACCCAACTGGAATCCAAGCCAGTCAGTCAGCCTGGCTTCCAGGTAAGGAGCCTCCCAGTGATGTCACTCGCACACTGTGGAATTTAAATCTCCACAGCTTGCGGGGGAACCTGACTTCCACAGACCTGCTTGACCTGCTGAGAATTTCCATAATTTCCTGCTTCCATTGCTTAAAATCTTTGGGCTTGCAAAGGAATAAATCAGGGGTCCAAGTATCTTTCAAGTGTGAGAGCACCATACAGAAGAAGGCCAGGCTCTTTGAAATCATGTGCTAGTCGCCATATTTCTTGACTATTTGCAACCTGTTCATTAGGGTAACTGTTGAAACTCTGGAATAACAGTCACCATATCCAACTTTTTTGTATTCTTTCACGGGACATGGGCTTCGCTGGCTAGGCCAGCATTTTTATTGCCCATCCCTAAAAAAAAACAGCCCTTCTAAACTACTGTCACATTAATTATCAGAATCTATCAACTCCTTTGCATGGACCACATGCAGTTATTTTACATTCTGGCTGTTTAAAAAGGCATGTAACCTGGAACCTGAATCACTGCAAACGGAATTCTTTTTTTAGTTTGGTTATTTAATGTAAATCTCATCTAGATGGACTGTGCCCCTTGCCAATTGTAAGCTAATATAAAATCATGGGCAGGGAAAGAAATCAAAGCTTTCCAAACATTTTTAATATCAAAAGTGGCTTCATAAAATATACACTTAAAAAAAAACCTGTTTGCAACAGAGCCTTTTAAAATCCTTCAAAATTTTGAAAGGGGCGGATGAAAACACTAACAAACCAATGACTAAGATATAAAATAGACTGGCCATGTGTTTGGCCTTCTCATGTCTGCACTGGTGTCCATGCAAACAGCTGGGCAAAGCTATGGGAAACAGTGAGAGCTGTGATGCACTTGCTTGGCAGTGGAACTGAGGACTGAGAGGTAACCACAAAGGAGCACTTCCAATTCAGTAGACGGACATTTTGTAGCAATTGCAAAGATTCCTGCAAGCTCATAATTAACAACTTAGCAATATCTTATCAGACAGCAGTGATACAAATAGAGCGAAAGTTAATTAAGTTAGTGGAGACTGTTCCCCAGGGATTCGTAATGGTCAGGTCTAATGCTAGGGATTGACTGGGACTATGATTGGACCAGGAAGGAACTGTCTGGAGACGAGAGACAGAAAGGAAAGGATTTGCATTTATATAGCACCTCTCACAACCGTAGGACATCCAAACCACTTTACAACCAATGAAGTAGTTTTAATTGTAATCCCTGATGTAATGTAGGAAAACCGCAGCCAATTTGCATCTACAAAACAATTAACAGATAATCTATTTCAGCGACAGTGGATAAGGGATAAATAATTGCCGGGGGTAACTCCCCTGCTCGTCTTTGAAATAGTACCAGAGGATCTTTCACATTTATCTGAAAGCACAACCAGCTCCTCGTTTTAACATCCCAGCTGACAGACAGCACCTCCAACAGCGCAGCACCCCCTCAGTACTGCATCAGAGTGTCAGTCCAGATCTTGTGCTTTGAAGTGGAGGTTTAAACCCACTCACTACTTTCTGAACCAGAGGTGACAGTGGGACCCACAGAGTCATTTACTTGTCAGAAAATGAGGATATCCAAGGAAAAAGAGACAGAGTATGAGACATGGGGAAGCCGAGCCAACTTGTCTGTGTTAGGTCAATGATAGGAGTCTGTGGGAGCAGCTAACAGATTTTCTCTTTCCTTACCTCTAAGGCTGATTTAAGCAGAACAGTCAAACCGCTTCATCATTCTGTACAGAAGCTAAATGACTGTGTTCATAGACAAACAGATACTAGGAACAGCTTACATGACAGGACACAGTCACAGCTGTTAGTACAATGGTGATACTATACTAATGGGCCTTGGGAGTCTGGCATTCAATAATGTGAGAAAATTAGTGTCCAAAGAACACAACTGACTTCATTACATGACTAAGGGGTTGTTTTCATTGCTGATTATAAACATCATACTAAATACCAATTATCGTAGGTGACTATTAGGACCCAGTTGTAATATTACGTTAACTGAAGCCGATTCCATGGTTTAAATTTGACGGTGTGCCCTATCAGTGGTGGAAGAAAATGCCTCTTTTAACCCCTCGCACTGTGTCTGATGAATCTGATATTCATTTTAGGATGTGAAGGGGCCTGAGCTCCGCCCCTCTACCTGATTTCTGAGCAGGATTCCAGTGCATTTACATTGTACAGAACTACTTCAAAACAAAGCGCTTCTGGTCACCATGATTATGGTTCTGCAACCCATGCCCTTTACATCACAGACCCATTCCAGAGGCTCAGCAGCCCCACGCCCCTTGCTAAACCAGATGTGCACCAGAACCCTTCTGCACGAGCAGCTGTTCCTAAGTCACGAGCATGCGCTTTAATTTTTTGGCTTCGGCCCTTCATTGCCGCCTGGGGAAAGTCTGTGCAGGACAGTAACGCAGGCGAAAAGAGCCACAGCTAATGGCCCTGGGACAGCTGCTCTGTACCGTCAGTTTGGTGGGAGGGAAAGCCACCTCTGGGGCTGTCCCTCCATGTGATCGGAAGTCTGAGCTGCTACCGGTAGCAGTACTGTAATGTAAATGCAACATCCACCTCGGATCCTGGTCCAAGATCCGAGCCGCCTTTTTAATTCGATTCATTCTCAGGATATAGGCATCACTGGCTAGGCTGGCATTTATTGCCCATCCCAAGATTGAGAAGTCACTGATGGGCCTTATTCTTTAACCATTACAGACAGCAGTTTGATACAACCTCAAAGAATGGTTAACAAAGGACCAATCAGCCTCCCCAGTGAGACTTGTGTTGGCTAGCATCACTCCCTGCTGAAAGCTGAACATTTTCTTTACCAATTGATGAAGCAGCTGAAGATGGTTGGGTCTAGGACACTACCCTGAGGAACTCCTGCAGCAAAGTCCTGGGGCTAAGATGATTGACCAACAACAGAAACATCTTCAACTTCAACTTCGACTACCTCCAGATATGTCTTGGTCTTACTTAACCTTTGTAAATAGCTGGTATACAAATAAATGTGTTTTTAGCAAAAGAGTACTGCCTTGATCAAGACCTCTTCTGGAGTAAGAAGCTAACAAGTTCCAAGATAAGTCCATGATAACAGATGGTGGCAGCAGTGACTGCACCCACCCTGTTGTATCTCTCTGAGGTCGTTCAATAGGCTTTAAAGGTTTTATACTGCCCTGATTGCAGGAGGCTTAGTGCAGAGTATTTTTTGGTCAAACATTTACATTACATCACTTTTCCACAACCTTGAGGCTCTAATGTACGCTGCCATTTGCTTTATAAACAGAAAGACCATCCAAAGCAATGTTTCTAAATGGGCCAAACACTGCTTTTTCTCCAAAATTACTTTGCTTAACAACAGTCACAGCTTGCATTTATATAGTGCCTTGATCACAGTTAAATGTTCCAAAGCACTTCAAGTGAGAGGGCATTGAAAGAAAAATCCACACTGGTAGGGTGACGGGGCGGCAATCATACAAAGTGAAAGAGAAACTAAAGAGAAAGTAGGTGCAGCAATTTGAGGACTGAAGGAAGGTCAGAAGAGGAGCTTGTGAGGATCTGATGGGCATAGGTATAATAGACTTGAGATGCTCAGAACTGCTAAGCAGATAGTGAGCATTATGGATTTAAATTAAATGTTGAAGAAGTTGGCCTCTTTGAGAAGAGACTTTGAGATGATCTAATTAATCTAATGGACTTTTCGAAGAAGTTACCAGGTTGGCAGTACAAGCGGATTTGAGAGGCTGCAGGAATGATTGAAGGGTATGATGAGAAAACAGGTACTTGGCGCAGGCTTATAGGACCTAATGGCCTTTACTTTCCATTATAAGACTTTATGTTCTAATAATGAAGCTGTGGAAAACGTTTCCTGTCCTTTTGATGCTATACTCAGTCAAATCAGGTGGTTATATAATTAAATTCTACAGTGAAGACGAGGTCAATGCACAGGCAAAATGTGAGCATTTAGACTAATAGGAAGATACATTTCATAATGCAATGACGATCGGTCAGCTAAGAGAGCTCATCAGGAAATGGCCCAGTACTATATAATAAAGCAAATCTGAATTTACTGTGTGGTCTTTCAATTGTCAGCATTCCCAGGAATGTAGCCAGTAATTGGATCGACATATACGTTCATTTCTGCGTTATCCAACACACAAGTAACAAGCTGTGTTTCCATATGATCTACTCATTGTATGTTTGCAAACAAATAAAAATTTCTTTGTTCTATGAAAGCGGTAACTTTTTGTATCAGAAGTTTAAAGTCAAATAGTAGGGAAGGTGAGGCAAACAGTGGACAGATTAAAGGTAATGATCACATAAACTTCAAAATGACTACATTGGACCCATTTGTGTGGATTAGATTACAGATTTCAAAATAAATTGAATGAAGGCTGAAAGGAAAGACAAGAGAAACTGAAATCTGTGCAGCCTGCCAAAAGATTCTGGACCTGACTCTTGTAGTTGTCAGAGGATACAAGAGCAAGGCGGAAATGAAAACCTCACTCCTGGAGTTCTGTGTGACACTCTGACCAAAGAGGAGGGTTCAGCTCCTGTTCGTGGCACAGTGACACTTGCTGGGCAGTGGGTATGAGGGGCTTTCATAGACAGGGGGGAACTGTTTCCAGCACAGGACGATCAGTAACCAGGGAACACAGATTTAAAGGTCATTGGCAGAAAGGGCAGAGGGAAAATGAGAAGAGTTTTTATTATGATCTGGAATGAACTGCATAAAAGGGTGGCGGAAGCAGATTCATTGTAAATTTCAAAAGAGAATTAAATGTATGATTGGGGGACATAGTTACAGAATAAGGGGACACTCATTTAAAACTGAGATGCAAAGGATATTCTTCTCTCAGAGGGTAGAGAATGTCTGGAATTCTCTACCCCAGAGAGTTGCGGAGGCTAGATCACTGAAAGTATTTAAAGAGGAGGTAGATAGATTTTTGAAATATCGGGGAGTTGAGGGCTATGAGGAGCTGGCACGAAAGAGGAGTTGAGGCCTGGGGCAGGTCAGCCATGATCTTTTTGAATGGCAGGGCAGGCTTGAGGGGCTGAATGGCCTACTCCTGCTCCTATTTCTTATGTTCTTATGAAAGGGGTGTGTGGGGAAAGAGCAGGGGACTGGGACTAACTGGATTGGTCTAACAAGGAGCCAGCATGGGTCGAATGCCCTCTATCTACAGTGTACTTTTCTATGAAAATCAAAATTAAACCAAACCAACAATACAGTATGTGTAGGTCACTCTAATATTTAATATATTTCCTCCACAGTTCCTCCGTGGCCTGAATTTTAGGGTCACGGGCAAGCGCAATCGACAGGACCGGAAGTGGATGTGAGATCTGCTCCCACCCGCGATAATGCACTGGTTGGCCAATTAACTGCCGGCCAGCATGAAGTGCGCACTGAGAGAAGCTCAGCGCTGGCGGAGGGAGATGGGGGGTGGAGGGGAAGGTGTGGGAAGAGGGAGGATGCTGGAATGAATGTAGCTGCAGGTGAAGGATTTACAAGGAGCTCCCTCAGGGCTGATATACGTTGAGGATCTGCTTCAGAGCGGTGTTGTAATCATTAAAGGGGCAGATAATTGTTTCGATGTACTGCGCAGGAACGTGTGGCTGAAACACGAGCAATGTCTTCCGGGCCTGGAGCCCATGCCAGGCGGGATAGAAATGGCCGGAGCCAATCAGCCCCCTCGCTTTTCGGATGAGTGCCTGCGGGTTCTACTGTTGGCTGCTAGTGCACGTGGGGAGATATTGCTGCCGCGAGGTGGCAAAAGGAGGCCACCACACTTAACCAAGGAGGCATGGACGGAGGTGGCATCTCTGGTCAGAAGCCATGATGTGGTCAGAAGGACCTGGATGTGGTGCAGGAAGAAGGTCAATGACCTTCTGCACTCTGCCAGGGTGAGTATTGAGTCCACATGTAACCATGGAGAGATGTGTACATCTGTGTGACAGCACTTGCTGGGGAAGCCCTGAGCTAAATTTAGCACATCTTCCTGTGCCCTGAAAGACTGCATGTGACTGTACAGGATGGTTGCCATGTACGTAAGGGTGAAATGCCGCAATGTGATGGGCACCTAATCTTGCGACTATGGGGGTAGGCTGGTACATTCTGGCATGTAGTGGGGGGACTAATGAAAGCACTTTTGTCCTTACAGGGGAAGAGAAGTCACAATGCACAGGAGCAAGCATGGACGGGTGGTGCTGTCTCTAATCTGTTGTTGCTAAGTCAGGCGGAGGAGCAGGTACTGGAGATGGCTTGTGAACGTGGAGCGAGGTCCACTGGTCACAGAGACGCAGGGGTTTCGGAGGAGGGTAACAGTCCAGTGGACAAGGATTCGATTGGGGGAGGGGATGAGAGATGTCGGGCAGTGGTTGTAAGACTGACAGGTGAAATCCACTAATTCCCATTGCTCGTCCATTCAGGAGTCTTTGCTGAGCCAGATGTCCGGTCTGAGAAGCTACCAGATTGCATGCCCTCTGTCATTAATGCTGCTCAAGACTTACATATGTTTTCCCTCCCTCAGATGCAACTTCCTCCTGACTGCAGAAGGACCCCGAGGACTCTCCCTTGACACCAGCGGATGGTCTGCAGCCAGATGCAAGCGCCTCACATCCTCTCTGTGCATCATGCACCAGCACAGATACAGGCACACTGGTGGGCATGAGCATTCCAGAGCAGATTTTAGTGCACGCCAGGGATGGCACGTCACACTCGCTTGAGGAGCTGGTGCACTTGCGGCCGTGGGACTGCTGGAGACCAGGATGATGCTGAGCCTGAGGCAGATGATGAGCATCTGGAGATGTCCATCAGGCGGCAGATGCTGGCTGTCCAGTGGAATGCGCAGGAGGATCTGGCAGAGATCCCTGAGGGTCTGCATGCCATGGTCTATGTATTGGATGAGTCCATGTCCCTTGATGTTCAATGGAATTACCATCACTGAATCCCCCACTATCAACATCCTGGGCGTTACCATTGACCAGAAACTGAACTGGACTAGCCATATAAATACTTTGGCTACAAGAGCAGGTCAGAGGCTAGGAATCCTACGATGAGTAACTCATCGCCTGACTCCCCAAAGCCTGTCCACCATCTACAAGGCACAAGTCAGGAGTATGATGGAATACTCCCCACTTGCCTGGATGAATGCTGCTCACACAACAATCAAGAAGCTTGACACCATCGAGGACAAAGCAGCCCGCTTGATTAGCACCAAATCCACAAACATTCACTCCCTCCACCGCTGACGCACAGTAGCAGCAGTGTGTACCACCTACAAGATGCAGTGCAGGAATTCAGCAAGGCTCCTTGGACAGCACCTTCCAAACCCATGCCCACTACCATCTAGAAGAGCAAGGGCAGCAAATAGATGGGGACACCACCACTGGGAAGTTCCCCTCCAAGTCACTCGCCATCCTGACTTGGAAATATATCGCCGTTCCTTCACTGTCGCTGGGTCAAAACCCTGGAACTCCCTCCCTAACAGCACTGTGGGTGTACCTACACCACATGGACTGCAGCAGTTCAAGAAGGCAGCTCACCACCACCTTCTCAAGGGTAACTAGGGATGGGCAATAAATGCTGGCCCAGCCAGCGACACCCACATCTGATGAATGAATTTTTAAAAAACAACTGGGGGCTCCTCTCAGGCACTCTTGATGATGGCAGCAGTTCCTTTGCACCTTTGCCAGTGACCGTCGCATCTAAGGAGACCGTGATGACTGGGGAGTGCCCAGCCATGGCACTGGACTCTCCCGCCCAGACGGAGCCCACATAGGTTCTGGCGACCAGAGGTCAGCCACCAAGTCATCGAGGCCGAAGGGGCATCAGAGTCAGCAGGCAGCCTGCAATGCAGCTGCCGGCCAAGGGAAAGCACCAAGATGTAGCACTCGAAAGCAGAAACTGAAGTCACTGTGATTACAGAGGAGTTTCACGGGTGAATCATTTCTCACTGACACTTGTGTGATGTTGTATGTATATCTCTCTAATCACTATTAAAATGTGACATCATGTCAAAAGGCCTTATTGTGCTTATGTAATTGTTAGGGAGGAGGCCCGAAACTGGTGTATAACACATTGACTGGGCTGCAAAGTGTATTTCGGAGGGAAGGACAGGAGAGGATGGTGCCAGGAGGGCCTCATCAGCACCGAGCAGTAAGGTGGCTGTCTGTTAGCAATCATTTCTACCCCTAGCTTGGGAGTCCTACCGGAAGGTCCTCTGAATCAGGGCCTCCCCTGCTTCCATAAGCATTCTCATTGCTGGATCTCACTCATCACCCTGGGGCTGATTAGGTTCCTCCTCAGAATCAGCACTGGATTCATCGTCTGCAGCCTCTGGAACAACATCGCCCTCTTCACCCTCCATAAGCTCTCCCCTTGAGAGAACCAGGTTGTGCAGGGCGTAGCAGACTACTACAATAAGGGAGACGCGTTCAGGAGGATATTGCAGTGATCCCCTGAGCGGGTCAGGCAGCGAAACCTCATCTTGAGAAGGCCTATGATCCTCTCAATTATTTCCCTTGTGGAGGCATGACTGCAGTTGTGGCTCTACTTGGCTGCAGTCCTTGGGTGTCTGAGCAGTGTCATCAGCGAACTTTTGAGCCCTTTGTCCCCCAGCAGCCAGCCATCCAAGTGTACTGGTGCAATGAAGAGCCTTGGCACCTGGGAGTGACGCAACATGTACACATCATGGCAGCTTCCAGGATACCTCGCACAAACCTGCAGGATCTCATGCTTGTGGTCACACACAATCTGAATGTTCAAAGAGTGGAACCCCTTTCTATTCACAAAAGTACCCGGCTCCATTGCTGGTGCCTCGATGGGCACGTGTGTGCAGTCAATGGTTCCCGGGATTCTTGGAAATCCTGCTATTGCAGCAAAACCTCTGGCTCGCTCTGCCAGGCTGGCCTCGTCTGCCTTGTACTGAATGAAGGTGGTCACCCTTCGGAACAGTGTCAATATCACCAGTTTGATACAGCTGTGCGCTGTGGATTGCAACACTCTGTAGAGCTCTCCCGCAGACCCCTGGAACGAACCCAAGGCATAAAAGTTCAGCGCTACTGTCACCTTCAGAGCCAGGGCAGTTTGAGGCTATCTCAGGGCCGACCCTGTCACACAGAGAGATGACTGTTTCTCTGGAATGGCAGAGCCTTCTTAGGCACTGTATCTCTGCCATGCCCAGGGAGCTGGATCACAGCCTGTATGCTCTACCAGCTGGGTATTGGCACCTTCTCCTGACCCTTCTCCCTCGCAACACCTGCTGAACCCCTTCCGGCTGTGCCTCTCGGTCCTGAGGGCAGACGCTATTACAGTGCCTGTGGGCAACTGGCTTCCTGTCTCTTCTTGCCCTCTCCTCCTCTTCTGAGGTGGTCCCTCCAGCAGAGCGCACGATCCCCATGTCAGACCTGATGTTTGCACAGGTTTGAACAATGAAGGGGAACTGTCTGCAGAAAGCCTGTGCAAAGATTTAACCCTCCTAGAATTATCCAAATCAACAAAATTATTCCAAAAACAAACTATAATCCACATACTCCCAACTCACTTCAAGACTGCTAACTCCTCACCTCTCCAAAACCTTCTGGGCCTTTTATCCCACCCTGGATCTAGAACGATTAAAAAACGTGAAGCCTGCCTGCCCGCCCGATTGGCCAGTGCGCCAAGCGTAAAAGCGGAAACAAAAATAAAAATACCTGGAAAAACTCAGCAGGTCTGGCAGCATCTGCGGAGAGGAACACAGTTAACGTTTCGAGTCCGTATGACTCTTCAACAGAACTAAGTAAAAATAGAAAAGAGGTGAAATATAAGCTAGTTAAAGGGGTGGGGGGGTAGAGCTGGATAGCGGGTCAGTGATAGGTGGAGATAACCAAAAGATGTCATAGACAAAAGGACAAAGAGGTGTTGATGGTGGTGATATTATCTAAGGAATGTGCTAATTAAGGGTAGAAAGCAGGACAAGCAAGGTACAGATAGCCCTAGTGGGGGTGGGGTGAAGGGATCGAAATAGGCTAAAAGGTAGAGATAAAACAATGGATGGAAATACATTTAAAAATAATGGAAATAGGTGGGAAAAGAAAAATCTATGTAAATTATTGGAAAAAAAGTGGGGGGGATCGGAAAGGGGGTGGGGATGGAGGAGAGAGTTCATGATCTAAAATTGTTGAACTCGATATTCAGTCCGGAAGGCTGTAAAATGCCTAGTCGGAAGATGAGGTGCTGTTCCTCCAGTTTGCGTTGAGCTTCACTGGAACAATGCAGCAGGCCAAGGACGGACATGTGGGCAAGAGAGCAGGGTGGTGTGTTGAAATGGCAAGCGACAGGGAGGTCTGGGTCATGCTTGCGGACAGACCGAAGGTGTTCTGCAAAGCGGACACCCAGTCTGCGTTTGGTCTCTCCAATGTAGAGGAAACCGCATTGGGAGCAACGAATGCAGTAGACTAAGATAGGGGAAATGCAAGTGAAATGCTGCTTCACTTGAAAGGAGTGTTTGGGTCCTTGGACGGTGAGGAGAGGGGAAGTAAAGGGGCAGGTGTTGCACCTTCTGCGGTTGCAAGGGAAGGTGCCATGGGAGGGGATTGAGGTGTAGGGGATGATGGAGGAGTGGACCAGGGTGTCCTGGAGGGAACGATCCCTGCGGAATGCCGCATGGGGGGGTGAAGGTGTTTGTTTATATTTATTTATATTTATTTTTATTTTTATTATTATTTATTTTTATTATTATTATTATTTATTTTTGTTTTGGATTTCCAGCATCCGCAGTTTTTTGCTTTTATCTAAGCATAAAAGCGCCTCGGGCCACACAAAATCGGAGCCAGTGAGCTTTTAGCGGCCTTAATTCGCACATTAATTGCCAGAGGGCAGGCGTCTGATATTCATGCGCACCCGCCAACCGAGACATCGCGAGACGGTGCGATGACGTCAGGAAGACCCCACCGCCACCCCCCCTCCCACCACCATGATGTCATCACACCCCCAGTTCGCCATGCGTGGTGGCTGTCGCGCGCCCGCATGGCCGATGTAAGATTCAGGCCTATGAATATTTACGTAAAATCAGTCTGAAAAACTATGGAATGTAAGGACGGAAATTGTCCCGGAAGCTTTTCATTTACATTATTTTAAAATGTGTGGCCAGGTATACATACTTGTGGAGAAGGAATATTTTCGCCGTCAAAGAGTTAATGGGAGATGCTTTAAATTCCAATATGTAACTGGTACCATATTGAAATATATGTGAAAGCATTTATACGTACTGCCTGTTTATACAAACTGGCTTGCCACAGGCTCTTATTACTTACATTTTAGATTGACTAGGCCCAGTAATATATCTGGTACGCCATAACCCCTTAAATAGCTCTTGAAATTCTTGCCATATACAGATTTATGGGTGGGTTTTGGATGCAGTGGGTGCAAGCATTGTATCATATCCAAAAATCGTATTCTAAATCTGGACAGTGGCCCCTAATTTAAATATATTTAGTAGGTATCTGGCACACACACTCGCCACATAAATTGAGGCCTATTTGAAATCCTGTCAAATGGGTCTCCGGCTATTTTCATCCTGCTATTGACTCCTGTTGATGCTCAAAAATAGGGAAATGGGAAGCTGAAACTTCTGCCATATCCTTTGTAATATTTACTCAGGGAGCTGTGACACTGTGAAACTCGCTACCACATGGAGTGGTTGAGGCAACTTGCATAGAGGCCTTTTAAGGGGAAACTAGATAAATAAATGCATGAGGGAGAAAGGAAAAGAGGATATGTTGATAGGGCAAGATGACACCAGGTGGGAGGAGGCTTGTGTGGAGGCCAGACAGGTTGGAACAAGTGGCTTGTTTCTGTGCTGTAAATCCTATACAATTCTACGTAACACAATGTTATTTAATCTAGCGGAACACAGTTAATAAATAAGTGGGGAAGGCAGCAAACAGTAAAACTTAATTATTTCTACCTGAGATGTAGATCTGGGGTTTGTAAATTTTGAACTCGTTTACTGAGGGAAATGTTATGCCTCTGGGTCTAAGGTGTCCGCAGGTTTCCCAATCCCTCATGGAGCGTTGGTGGAAGCCCTGACAAACAGCTGGTCTATGACACTTTTTCACTGAAGTCACAAGAACGGACTGGGAGAACGCCACCTCCCCATCTCATCTAGGAGCTTCCTGGTGGCCGACGTCAATGTATGGTACAGAAATGGTTAACTCCAAAAGTAAACTCCGACCCCCCTGTGGTGCCCAAGTACTAAATGATTTCCTTGGCAACCACCAATTGCCGATTTTTTTTTTTGAATGCCATTTTATTGTTCCTGTAAGGATCCTGGCTTTCTAAACTTGCATTTGATTAAGATAAAGTGTATTACAGCTGGCCTACACATGTTACTTTGGGAGGAGGAGCTATGGTGCAGCACAGAGCACCTGATCTTAGGCAACATGCCAATTACTTTATTCCTTTTTATATGGGAAAGCTACTCATTAAAACTGGCTCAGGCCATTTCCTCCCTCCTCTAGCTTGGATAATTTGAACAATATATGGAAAGCTTGGAAGTGAAAATGTACAGAGAGAAAAATCATACTGAAATATGATTTGCTAGGAGGCAAGAGGAGATATTCTTATAGTGCAGCCAGTTGCTGTGACCAGGAACGCCCTGTCTGAAAGAGTGGTGGAAGCAAATTCAATAGCTTTCAAAAAGAAATCAGATATCTAATTGAAACGGTTAAAAAAAAAGGCAAAGCTGCGGAGAAAGAGCTGAGGAGCGGGATTAATTGGAGAGATCATTCACAGAGCCAGCACGGCCACAATGGGCCAAATGGCCTCCTTCTTTGCTGCATGTTTCTATGGATTTCGTGTTGATCCCTGAATTGCCTTACCGTAAATGACAATGATACATACTCCGCTGAACAGAAATGCAACCATAATGTGGGGTGAGGGGGTGGTGGGGGAGAGAGGAGGGAGGTCATCAGGTACAATTCTGGGATTTGGAACAGGGGGAGAAAGGCAGAACTGATGAAGGGCAGATTGTTCTCTTCAAAGCTACACCAAGTGCTGTTGGCTTGGGGACTCTGCTGTCTTTCATATGTAAGAAAGGAGGTATGTGGTCATGGGGAAAACAATGAAAGAAAACTGGGCAGGAAAGAAAAAATTGGGGAGGCGATGGCGTAGTGGTATTGTCATTGGACTAGTGACCCAGGGTAATTCTCTGGGGATCCAGGTTTGAATCCTGCCATGGCAGATAGTGGAATTTGAATTCAATAAAAATCTGGAATTAAAAGTCTAATGATGACCATGAAACCATTGTCATTTGTTGTAAAAACCTATCTGGTTCACTAATCCCTCCGAGGGAAGGAAACCTGTTGTCCTTACCTGGTGTGGCCTACATGTGACTCCAGACCCTCAGCTATGTGGTTGACTCTGAAGTGGCCTAGTAAGCCACTCAAACCGCAACAAAGTCACAAAATAGGAATTAAACTGGGCGGACCGCCTGACATCGACCTAGGTACCAGAAACAACAATGGCAATCTCGGTCCTGTCGATCCTGCAAAGTCCTCCTTACTAACATCTGGGAGCTAGTGCCAAAATTTGGGAGAGCTGTCTCACAGACTAGTCAAGCAACAGCCTGACATAGTGATCCTCACAAAATCATACATTCCAGATAATATTGCAGACATCACCATCCCTGGGTATGTCTTGTCCCACCTCGTACTGATTACCATGTCCTGCCCTCCCTCTGCTGATGAATCAATGCTCCTCCATGTTGAACACAACTTGCAAAGGCTGTGGGCCCTGACAATATTCCAGCAATAGTACTGAAGACTTGTGCTCCAGAACTTGCTGCGCCCCTAGCCAAGCTGTTCCAGTACAGCTACAACACTGGCATCTACCCAGCTATGTGGAAAATTGCCCAGTTATGTCCTTTTCCCCAAAAAGCAGGACAAATCCAATCTGGCCAATTACTGTCCCATCAATCTACTCTCCATCATCAGTAAAATGATGGAACGGTTCATCAACAGTGCTATCAAGCAGCACTTGCTAGCAATAACCTGCTCACTGACGCCCAGTTTGGGTTCCGCCAGGGCCACTCAGCTCCTTAACTCATTATAGCATTGGTTCAAGCATGGATAAAAGAGCTGAACTCCCGAGGTGAGGTGAGAGTGACTGCCCTTGACATCAAGGCAGCATTTGACTGTGTGCAGCATCAAGGAGCCCTAGCAAAACTGGAGTCAATGGGAATCAGGGAGAAAACTCTCTGCTGGTTGGAGCCATACCTGTCAAACATGGAAGATGGTTGTGGTTGTTGCAGGTCAGTCATCTCAGCTCCAGGGCATCACTGCAGGAGTTCCCCAGGGTAGTGTCCTTGGCCCAACCATCTTCAGCTGCTTCATCAATGACCTTCCTTCCATCATAAGGTGAGAAATGGGGATGTTCACTGATGATTGCACAATGTTCAGCACCATTCGCAACTCCTCAGATACTGAAGCAGTCCATGTCCAAATGCAGCAAGACCTGGACAATATCCAGGCTTGGGCTGACAAGTGGCAAGTAACATTCGCACCACACAAGTGTCACAAATGACCATCTCCAACAAGAGAGAATCCAACCATTGCCCCTTGATGTTCAATTGCATTGCCATCACTGAATCCCCCACTATCAACATCCTGGGGGTCACCATTGATCATGAACTGAACTGGACTTACCATATAAATACTGTGGCTACAAAAGCAGGTCAGAAGCTAGGAATAGTGTGATGAGTAACTCAGTGCCTGACTCTCCAAAGCCTGTCCACCATCAACAAGGCACAAGTCAGGAGTGTAATGGAATACTCCCCACTTGCCTGGATGAGCGCAGCTCCCACAACACTCAAGAAGCTGACACTGTACAGGGAAAAGCAGCCCACTTGATTGGCAGCACATCCACAAACATTCACTCTCTCCAACACCGACGCACAGTAGCAGCAGTGTATACCATCTACAAGATGCACTGCAAGAATTCAGCAAGGCTCCTTCGACAGCACCTTCTAAACCCACGACCACTACCATCTAGAAGGACAAGGGCAGCAGGTAGATGGGAACACCACTACCTGGAAGTTCCCCTCCAAGTCACTCACCATCCTGACTTGGAAATATATCGCCGTTCCTTCACTGTCGCTGGGTCAAAATCCTGGAACTCCCTCCCTAACAGCACTGTAGGTGTACCTACATCACATGGACTGCCGCGGTTCAAGAAGGCAGCTCACCACCACCTTCTCAAGGGCAACTAGGGATGGGCAATAAATGCTGGCCCAGCCAGCGAAGCCCACATCCCATGAATGAATTTTTAAAATTTTTTTTAAATAGGTGTGTGTCCGGCTATCAGGTACTTCAATTTCAGTTTCTAATTTACAATAGTTACACTTATTTTACTCAAAATAAATTAACGTGGGGAATAGAAATCAATGTAATGGTTTGGGAGGAAATTTTAGCCAAATATGTGTTTATTTACTCATTTAGGCCCTGAAATTATACCAGATGATACCAGAGTACCTATGCATAACATGTGGATCTGAACTCCTTTGTTCTTTTATCTGAGTTGACAACTGGTTTAAAATAAATGCATTAACACCTCTGATTTAAAACAGGGAGAGGAACTTCAAAGAAATGTGGAAGGCATTAGATTCCCTGCAGACCACAACACTGTTTCAAGATTTTAATCTCATTCATCTTAACTTTTCCTCCTCTGGTTTTACGTCAATGCAAATATCCTTCGATTTTTTAATGAAGAGTCCAGAGTTTTTAATTATTCATTCAAGAGATGTGAGCATCAATGGGCAAGGCCAGCACTTATTGCTCATCACTCATTTTTTTTGTTTATTCTTGAGATGTGGGTGTTGCTGGCTGGGCCAACATTTATTGCCCATCCCTAATTGCCCTTGAGAAGGTGGTGGTGAGCCGCCTTCCTGAACTGCTGCAGTCCTTTAGTGTAAGTACAATAGACAGTGCTGTTAGGGAGGCAGGGTTTGACCCAGCACCAGTGAAGGAACGGTGATATAGTTCCAAATCTAAATGGTGTGTGGTTTGGAGGGGAACTTCCAGGTGGTGGTGTTCCCATGGGCTGAATATTCCGGTTGGCATGTTAGGGTGGGCCCGACATGCCGACACGTAAAATGATGTGCGATGATGTCGGGCGTGCGACAGGCATGTCATTGCGCGTCATCTCGATATTTTGTTCGTCGGGCGCATGTCGAAATGTCAACAGCCTCTTAAGGCCATTAAGGAAATTATTAAAGTCGATAAGAACGCTGCCCATCCAACCTTAAGGTTTGCGGGCAGGTGAAAGGCGCAAGCGGCCTTCATGTTTTTCAGGAAACCTCATCCATAGGCGGGGTGAGGTTTCCTGAAGCGTTTATGAAATCTATAAATTAATTTCCCCACCTTTACAAACATGCCCCAACTCATGTGACACTGTCACATGAGGGGACATGTTTAAATAAATTTTTACTTCATTTATTAAAGTTTTTTATTGTCTATTCCATCTCCCTGAGGCAGCTCTGTGCCTCAGGGGGGTTGAAGTGCTCTTTAGCATGCTAAAGACTCCCCCTCCACCTCCCCCCCACTGCCCGCACAGGTAGCGCTGTATGCTACCAGCCGCACATTACACTGGGTGGGCCTTAATTGGCCCGCCCCCGTAAAATGGCGGCACGCAGCCGATCGCGGACGGTGATCAGCTCCGTGCCCGCCCCCGCCCAGCCCTCCCGGCATAGGAAAAATTCTCCCCCATGTGTGTCTGCTGCACATGTCCCTCAATGGGGTAGAGAGTGCAGGTTTGAAAGGTACTGTTGATGGAGCCTTGGTGAGTTCCTGCAGTGCATGCAGTGATGCAGACTGCTGCTACGGTGTGCCTGAGGTGGAGGGAGTGAATGTTTAAGGTGGTGGATGGGGTACAGATCAAGTGAACTGCTTTATCCTGGATGGTGTTGAGCTTCTTGAGTGTTGTTGGGGCTGCACTCACCCAGGCAAATGGAGAGTATTCCATCACACTCCTGACTTGTACGCTGTAGATGGTGGACAACTCGGGGAGTCAAAAGGTGGAGTTACTTGCTGCAGAATTCCCAGTCACTAACATGCTCTTCAAGCCACAGCGTTTATTATGGGTGATCCAGTTTCTGGTCAATGGTAACCCCAAGGATGTTGATTGCCCTTGAGAAGGATGTAGGCATCACTGGCAAGGCTGTCAATTCTTGCTGAGCCTTCGCTGTCCTGGGAAGAAGGTGGGACTCCCCCTTGAACAGCTGGTAAAATCTCTGATACAATTGAATGGCTTGCGAGGACCCTGTCTGGTCTCTACATAACTTGAGTGGACTGGTTGGCAGGTTTCCTTCCCTAAATACCATGCGTGAACAAGTTGGATTCTACAACAATCTGACAGAATCAGGGACACTTTTTACCGCCTCTAGCTTTTCAATTCCTGGGACGGGTTTTACGCTGGCAGGATTTTACGGTCACGCTGAATTCAATGGGCTTTTGAAAGGCTCGCCACATTTAACAAGCAGACAACAGCTGGAAGAAAGGAGGCTGAACCATCTCAATGGCTTAGAGCAGAGGCACCCAAGCCTCTTCTGCTCTGAGCTCATCCTTTGGAGATTCATGAACTGAGCACAAATCCTCCTTTTAACAACAAAAGCAAACTAATGCAGAAGTTGGAAAGCTAAAAAAAAAACCAGAAAAAAACTGGAAATAGGGCGACACGGTGACGCAGTGGTTAGCGCTGCTGCCTCACAGCTCTAGGGACCCAGGTTCGATCCTGACCTCAGGTCTGTGTGGAGTTTGCATATTCTCCCTGTGTGTGTGTGGGTTTCCGCTGGGTGCTCTGGTTTCCACTCACTATCCAAAGACTAGGTGGATTGGCTACGGTAAACTATCCCCCTGTGTGTGTGTGTGTGTGCCCTGTGATGGACTGGTGCGCCATTGTGCCCATTGCCTGTTGGGACAGGCTCTGACTTCCAATGACATTGAAGTGGTTCTGGAAGAGTGAGTGAATACTGGAAATACTCAGCAGATCTGTGGCAACATCTGTGGTGAGAGAAACAGGGTTAACGTTTGAGGTTGATGGACCTTTTAAGAAGCCCTCCTTTTCAGAAACTATTTTTTGCAGCATTCGTGTAGACATAGTTCATAACCCACAAAACCATGCTAGTTTTGTCACTTTGTCTGTTTTAATTCTTCTCCCTTACACTTTTGGGTTTCAACATGATGTGCATCCATATTAGAACTTACTGACATGGAAATGCTTCTGATATGCTCCCGGTCTGCCATAAATGGGGCTCCCACTCCATGTCCCATCAAGTAACGTAAGCAAAGCAGGAGCAGATTAAGGAACTCCCTGACCATTATGTCCGGCCTGCCCTCTGTAATAACCTGATCCCCCAGTTTGAGAACCTGTGGTCTATCAAATAAGAACACTCTATAGTGAAGAACAACGCCATATAAATTGGGAAGGTCCCATACGCAATGTAATAAATTAGCAGAATATTTTTTAAAAGGAGTGAAACATGTAAATGTGGATGATCAGAGAGATTTGGGCATGTTCATTAAAAGAACTCAGAAAGTTAGTATGCAGGTTGTTACGATCCTAGTCCAGACCCCAGTTTTGTTCCGGTCCCAGGCGAGACCCCCAAATTTTGTTATAATCTGTTTGGGGACCAGTAACTTTTTGAAATTTGAAATCTCAGTTACTTACTGAGAGAATAAAGCCTCAAGAATCTATAGTTTTGAACAAACAGAAGAAATTTTATTATTCAAGAGTCAACAAAGCAAACAGCCCATACTATATATAATATACTCTAACATACAGAATTAACATGAGGTAAACATGAATTAACAGACACCCCACAAACTGCATACTAAATGACAGACATAACCAAGACAGATCTCACGAATTTTATTGGCAACCCACCCAGATGTCAGTAATCACTGTGGTCCACAAACATCCTTTAAAATGCTGGGCAGAATTGTCCCAGAATTGCACTAAGTGTGGTAGCAGGTGTGAAAAATGACATTTTACCTACTGGCCACAATGGCGGCTTTTCACACCTTATCATCCGCTTCCTGCCTCATCAATTATGCAGCCACAGGAAACATACCATCTTGCTGGCAGGCGGCCTCTGAATCACCCTCCATGCCATTACCTCACCGTTTCCTCACTCTGAGCGCCATATTTAAATTGCAGCTGCGCACACAGTTCTCAATGCTTACAGCCCAGGACTGTTCCAGTGAAGACATGGCCCTGAAAGCCAAGAAGAGTTCAGTGACCCGTCACTGGAATGCCTTTTGGAGGCTCACCTCCACCTCCGCGCTGGCCGCAGGAGGTCCAGCAATCTCACCACTCCAGCTTGGCAGGCGATGGCAGTGGCGATTGGTGCCAATGCTGCACAGAAGAGGTCGGCCATCCAACACAGAAAGAGGATGAATGATCTCATCCGTGCCACCAGGGTAAGGCAACCATCTCATCGCTATAAACTCACACACTCACAAGGCTTTAACACATCCACTGGCACCTCATTCATCGCCAGCTCAAGGAACATCACCACTCACTCTCTCACACAAATGCTCACATCTCCATCTGGCTGCATCTCCTCTGGAGGCTGCCTCCTCAGCCCGCACCATCTTGAGGCCACTTGCGCAGATCAACATGTGCCACACAAACACCCTGGGATACTCCCTTCCCCAGTGCATCTTTTGCCTTGTAGTCTCTTCCCTTGCCTGAGGCCACTTCTCCCCCTTCCCCAAGAAAGCCCTAGCCCTGCAGCCATTGAAAAGCCACCCTTGCCTTACAGCTGGTTTGGTAGGTAGAGACCTACCTGTGAGCTACCCTAAAAATGATGCGGTGCTGCCTGTAAAGTCTGGCGCTGATGACCACGAGTGCTTCCCAAAGCAAGATAGGCAAACAAACATTGAAGTCCCGAGTGAAGTGCTGTTTGCCAGGTGCACCGCGCTTATGTACAGTTGTGAAAAATGTCAGCATACAATCACACCAACGTACCCAGATGACCCAGCATGGGGGGATGATTCCGACAAGGGCTTATAATGAGATGCTAAAGTACTGAAGTTAGATTCCCGACATGTGGCGGCAGGAATCGTGGCCCGCCATTGATGGGTGGAGGGGGTGACTGCAGACTGGTTTTACGCTGACGGGAAGCCGATTTTTGCGATCTCTTGACATTTTCTGCTCCCGCCTGCTATGACGCCCACCGCAAATGGGAGCTGACAATTCCGTCCGCTGTCTTCCTTGCGAGGGATTTCACTTCCTATTTTTTGAGGATCTGGCCCCTGATTTCCCTCAACAGGAACTCCAACTCAGACTGCCCCATTGTGTGTGGTATTGGTCTCCATATTTAAGGAAGGATATACTTGCATTGGAGGCAGTAAAGCGAAGGTTCACTAGATTGGTCCCTGGGATAAGAGGGTTTTCCTATGATGAGAGGCTGAGTAAATTCGCTCTATACACTCTGGAATTTAGAAGAATGAAAGATGACCTCGTAGAAACATACAAGATTCTGAAGGGGCTTGACAGGGTAGACACTGAGAGGTCATTTCCCCTGGCTGGGGAATCTAGAACATGGGGGCACAGTCTCAGGATAAGCGGATGATCATTTAGGAAAGAGATGAGGAGAAATTTCTTCAGTCAAAGGGTTGCGGAATTCTCTTTGGAATTCTCTACTGCAGAAGGTTGTAGATGTTCCATAGCTGCATACATTTAAGGTTGGGATAGACAGAGCTTTGGTCTCTCAGGGAATCAAGGGATATAGGGAGTGAGCAGGAAAGTGGAGTTGAAGCACAAGATCAGCCGTGATCATACAGGATGGCTCTGCTCTTGCTCCTATCTCTTGTGTTCTTGTGTCCTTCTCTAGTATGTGTACTACAATCAGCAGCACTGACTCTGGGTTACAGAGGTAGGGGAATAAATCAGCTGGAGTATTCATTGTTTGGTGATCCATTCTGGAAAATGCATGTGTGAGGAGTCCATATTAAGGGCAAGATCGAACAGCATTACGACACCCTTGATTATAGAGCAGTGGATGGGATAGTTCGGCTGTTTAGACTTCCCTCGCCATCAATGAGGAAAGAAGGGAATCGACCTGGATTTCCCTGCTGAAAGCTGCCAGTGGCTCCAACTGGAGAGTGCGTGTGTATGGTCATTGGTCAGAAGCAGGGCTGTGTTTAGGTGGCGATGTCCACACTCCCAGACAATCTGTCTGCACTCACCAAGTTCACATATGTTTATAATCATTTATTTACAGTTGTGCATACCATTTCTACAGCGATCCTTTCAAGTGACTATCTGCAGCAGTTTATTAATAGGTGCAGGAACTTTGCCCCCAGGCCTTGCTGATTGGTTCAACTTGCTCCAGCTGTTCACAAATATTTCGAATTCTGTTCCAAAGCTCGTTCAGAACACTGGGGACAAGTTTCAATTTTCCCCATTTGCCATCTTCAGAAGAGAGACTAAGACGGGGTGATGGGTAAAGATGTATGGGGCCTATTCACAGTGTTGGAATAACTTTAAAGAGAATAACAGCAATTGGAACTTGCCCGTGCTTAAACAAAACATCTGTACTTCCCTCGGTTGCCCAGTGAGTACCGACATTGCTCATTTGCCCAGCTCATGCATGGAGAACAGCCATTTGGACAAGGATGGTTGTCTTCCAGTGGATCACACTCATGCCTCGGAGTCAGAAGGTCATGGATTTAGACACTACTCCAGAGACTTGAGAACAAAATCTAGGGTGACATTTGGAGTGTCAGAGGTGCACTGTCGGAGGTGCCATCTTTCAGATCAGACGTTAAACTGAGGTCCGCTCTTCCTGCTCAGGTGAATACAAAAGATCCATGGTACTATTTAAAGATGAGCTGGTGATTTTTATTTGGGTGTCCTGGCCAATATTTATCTCTTAACCAACATCATTTAAACAGATTGTCTGACCATTAACTCATTGCTGCTTTTGAGACCTTTTTCTTGACCAAAGCCAGCGGAAATGATGTTGAGACCAGCGGGCAGGAAGAGTGTGGAATCGAGTTGCAGTATACCACCGCCATGTACTGAAGGACATGGTTACTGATGGGGGGAGCCTGAACCAATGACAGTCTTGGAAAAGAAGAAGGAAGACCAGGACAGGGAATACCCAAGGATTCCTTGTGGGACTTAAAGGAGCACATACATATTTAACATACCTGGGCCCCTTCTGGTCATGGAACTTGCTTACAGCAGGTTCGCTGGGTGCCGGTGATGTTGTGCTTGAGTCACCTAGCTGGGCGGGGGTGGGGGTTAAATTATGTTAGAGTTAGTGGACCCTTATCTCAGTGAGACTCCAGCCTGTCAGATGGACGTTGTCCAAAACAGGGCTTTCAAAATGACACCGGGCTCAATGAGGCATGAAGAAGATAAGTAGCTCCCTGCTGTGATTTTATCTTCCTTTTAAACCCTACTCTCAAACAAGTATGGTGACAGGTGGGTTGTAGTCAGGGCATGAATTTTTAAGGTCTTGCAACATCAATATTGTAATTATTTGGCAGCTTTTGGTAGAGAGGTTGCATGTACTGTATTAAATGACTTTTATGGCTACAACTCATTATAGCCATCTCCCCTTCCAATAAAAGGTTAATTTTATGCTTGGATTCTTTTGATGCAACGTTGTACTCACTAAGGATGATTCCAACTGCTCAATAAATCTTGAAATACGTTAACGGGGAGTTACAAGATTTCAAAAATCCACGTACAAATTCTGAAAATATTTTTCGTCATCATAATACACACAAGGTGATAGAAGTAAAGGGAAGGAAAAAGATCTTGTGGTTGTACGTCTGTTTTCATGTCCTCAGGGTGGCCCAAATGCTCCACGGCCATTGAGTTATTTTTCACTTAAAGTGCAGTCACTGTGACTTTGTCGGCAAACAGCTGATTCAAGCACAGTGCAACCCCAGGAACAGCAGGCAAGTGGAATGGCCTGCAAATCCGCTAATGGTGTGGCCTGAGGAATGAAATATTGGCCAGGACACAAGGAAAGTTCCCTTGCTCTTCTTCAAATAGCA
The DNA here is from genome assembly GCF_964194155.1 of Cetorhinus maximus. NCBI lineage: Eukaryota > Metazoa > Chordata > Chondrichthyes > Lamniformes > Cetorhinidae > Cetorhinus > Cetorhinus maximus. Next base: position 90,336,158 of record NC_135895.1, on the reverse strand, counting down.
ATGTGTTACTGTCGCCTAACAGAAATTATCCAGAAATAAAGAACAAATGGCTTCTTTGACCCTGTTCAGTCAATTTAACCCGACTTTGGAGCCAGTAAGTCAATGTTCGAGTTATCCAGCTCATTTGATCTCAACCTATTCATTGTTCCAGCTGCTCTAAATCTATGACATTGTTCTTTATTCTATCAGAAAGTGCGGTTACCTAAGATTGATTTGGAAAATTTTGGGCTGCTTTCATTAGAACAGAGGAGATTAGAATGATTTGATTTTTTTAAAAATGAGAAACGACAGACCAAGGTGAAAAATAACAGATTCCTTCCCGTTGTTAAGGGAACAAAGGGACAGATATAAAATTAAACGTAAGAGATTTATGACAGTTTGCAGGAGAAATATTTTACACAAAGGGTTGTGAGATTGTGGAATGCACCATGAGAGTAAATGGTTGATATCAACATTTAAGAACAGGTTGGTGGAGAGAAAGGGGGTTAAGAGGGAAAAAGGAATATGGAGGGTAAATACCAACACAGAGTGGTTGGGCTTAATAACCTCTGTATTGTCATTTCCATGTAATTCAATTAGAAATCTCAGTTACTAATACAGACAATAATTAAAATCGTATTTATTTATGACCCGACAGAGGCGAATAACCCATTTTAAGCTGGGGAATCAATACATAGCACATATTATGAAGAGGCTTGGAATTTGGCACTCTGATGTTCATTGGCACTGCTCTCTTCAGAATTTAAAGGAATCATTGAAAGAAGTTGTGTTTGGGAGTGGAATTTCATTACCACATCATACCAAAAAACCATGCTCAAGGCAATTGCAGTGCTGTGTGTTAATCAGTGAAATCCGTTCGGAATTAACTAATGTGAGGGAATATATTTGACAGAGTGCCCTCCATAAGGAACTACATTTCTGAACCTCGCCCTCTCTGGTTTATAACAATGGAATTGACCCTCCCTCACTGTAACCAGCGGTTTTCTTATTCCACAGTATTGTTATAATTTCAACCACATAAAGGGATAAGAAACCTAGAAACATGAAGCAAAATCAGAAAATGCTGCAATTACTGTGCGTTTGTCAATATGTTATAAAAATAGAAAACACAGACTAACATTTTTGGTGTCCAGTTCTATTTGATCACACTGTTTGTGGCCTGGCCTCACCCCTCCCCATCTCTGTAATCTTCTCCATCTATACAACCCTCCCAGATATTTGCACCTCCTCCAACATTTCCCTGAGCTTCCCTTCACTCCAGCACTGGTGACCAAGCCTTCAGCTTCCTCGTGCCTAAATTCTGGTATTCACTACCTAAACCGCTCTACATCTCTCCTGCTTTAAGACGCTTCTTAAAATCCTGCTCTTTGACCAAGCCTTTGGTCACTTGTCCTGTTAGGTTTTATGTAGCTCAGTGTTAAATTTTGTTTGATAAGGCTCCTGTGAAGCACCTTGGAATGTTTTATTATGTTAAAGGTGCTATATAAATGCAAATTGTCATCATTGCAATGGGAACAAAAATTAAACCAGGCGAACAATTTCCATAATGTAGTGCATCGCTCTTTCTGCAACTGTTCTTAATTACGGAAAGCTTTGGAAGATTTGCCTTGTGGTCTTGTCCCACTCAATAGCAATATGTAAAACTGTCCACAAAATTCTAATTACACTCAACAGGAGCTTCTGCATGTGGTTTCAATGTAATAATGCCATTACAGTGGAATCGTGTCACCGTTCACAGCTCAAAGTAACTGGTCAAATGAAAAGTTTATCAGCAGACGTTTGGAAATGTATATCTACATTAAGAAATGTATATCTATTTGGAGCATTGTGGTTGTGGCCCAGGTTTTATGGCCACCAGAAGCAGCAGCAGCTGCTTTTTCAACCACATGCGCCTCCACAAGGTAGAGGGCATGGGCAGTCAAATCCAGCTGGAAGAAGGTGAGGACCCCAACCACTACCCACCCCCAATCCAGGGTATAACAGGGAGAGGATCAATTCCCTCAACATATCCGAGCAGCATCATTGCGGCTCTCATGGCAGGTTGCCACTGGCACCTGCAGCCTCCTGGAACAAGACCTCCTTCCCAGCGGAGTAAGTGGGCATGCATTGGCAGTGGCTGTTGAGGAGTCTGTCACTGGAGGGCCACCCTCCCCACGTCTCTGTCTCTCCCTGAGGCTCTGTGCTCTCCTTTCCTGCAAGGAGAGAAGGCAGAGAGTTATGGGTATTAGAAATGGATAGTGTAGAGAGGAGGCTAGGACGGCATTTGGGTGAGAGTGACTGTGGGTTAAGGACTTGAGAGGGCAATAAGATGAGGGTAAGTGTGAGCTTTGGCTGCTCAGATTTTTTTATTTATTTACGGGATGTGGGCTTCACTGGCTAGGCCAGCATTTATTGCCCATCCCTAATTGCCCTTGAGAAGGTGGTGGTGAGCTGCCTTCTTGGACCGCTGCCGTCCATGTGGTGTAGGTACACCCACAGTACTGTTAGGTAGGGAGCACCAGGATTTTGACCCAGCGGCAGTGAAGGAACGGCGATATATTTCCAAGTCAGGATGGTGAGTGACTTGGAGGGGAACTTCCAGGTGGTGGTGTTCCCATGGACAGGATTTTCAGCTCAGCGTGTAGGTACACGCCTGACAAGCACGAGCGTGAAATAGCACATGATGACGTCAGGCGAGCGTCCCGATGTCATCGCGCACTCGTGTGATATTTTGGTTGGCAGGCACGCACGCATGGGAGTCAGCAGCACACCAGTCGACAATTAAGAAGGCTGCTAAGCCCATTAATCAATTAATTAAAGTGAAATTTTCCCTGCCCGTCCAGCCTTATAGTTGGTGGGCGAGCGAATATGCCAAGCGGCCTTTGCATTTTTTGCAAAACCTCATCCACGGGTAGGATGAGGCTTCGAACAGTGATTGAACAAAACAATAAAAAATTTTAAACCTCATTTTTAACATGTCCCTGCTTATGTGACAGAGTCACTCGAGGGAACACGTTTTCCTCATTTTTGAAATCTTTATTTTTAATGCTAAAAATCTTTAGCTCCCTGAGGTAGCTCTGTGCCTTCGGGGAGTTTTCACTGAGCGCACCTGCGTGCATGCGCACACTTCAGTGCCCCCGCTCCTCCTGCCCCCACCCTGGCAGCACTGAGGTTATCAGTGTGCGTTTCACGCTGGCTGGCTGTTAATTGGCCAGCCAGTGTGAAATCGCGGCCGGGGCCTGATCGCGGACGGAGGACAGTTACACGGTCACTCCCAGGCCCGCCCACCATGCCTGCCTGACGAGGGGAAAATCCTCCCCCATGTGTCTGCAGCCCTTGTCCTTCTATGTGGTCGTGGGTTTAGAAGATGCTGCCTAAGGAGCCTGAGTGATGTGATGGGGGTGTGAGGTGCCTGCAGAGAGGGAGGAATGAGTGGAGCTACAAGACGTGTTGTCTTGAGGAATGCCATACAGTAGAATGGTTGGACAGTCGGAGTGTGGAGTTTAGTACCTGAAAGTGTTATGCCATTCGCCATTCCCGCCCCGCCCTCCTGAGGACCTGGATCCTCTTGGTGCACCATCTCCAGGTTTGAGGGATCACACTCCTGCTGCTGACTTACTTGGCCTCCATTCACACCTGCTTGATTAGAGAAGTTGTCCTCTTCCTCCCATCCTTGGGAGGGCTCACCTCACTGCAGTTCTTCAGATCCTCCAGTAGGCCCTCCAGGTAAGAGTGAAAGACCAGGGAGATCCTTCCCAGGTCTCCTCTCCATTCCTGTGGTTGCGAGAGCCTCAGGAATCCACTTCCAGTTGAACCTTATCTGCATCATGCCTTTTCATACGAACATACATATGAAATAGGAGCAGAAACAGGCCATTCGGCCCCTCAAGCCTGCTCTGCCATTCATTAAGATCATGGCTGATCTGTTTGTGTTTCAAATTCCATCATTACATCCTGCTTTTATATTCAATACCTCTCCCAATAAGAAAGTGTTCTTTGCCACTTTCTTGACTACCTTGTCCACCTGTCCTGCCACCTTCAAGGACCTGTGGACACTCCAAGGTCTCTCACTTTCTCAACCCCTCTCAATAACTTTCCATTTATTGAGTATTCCTTGCTTTGCCCTCCCCAAATGCATTACCTCACAATTTTCCAGATTGAATTCCATTTGCCGCTTCTCCACCTACTCAACCAAACCACTGATATCATTCTGGAGTCAACAGCTATCCTCTTCACTATCAACTACATGGCCAATTTTTGTGTAATCTGCAAATTCCCCAATCATGCCTCCCACAGTTAAGTCTAAATTATTAATTTATACAACAAACAGCAAGGGCCCCAACACTGGGTCCTGTGGAACACCACTGGAAACATTTGTAAAACATTATATCATCTCTGCTACAACCTTTCATCATTTTCCTAACCAGATTTTTGACTTAGGTTACTTTTAAAAGGAGGTAACTGGTATGAGTAGCATTCACTTATGAAGTGAATTGTTTTCACAAATCTATCATTGCAGCAAAAATCACTCCTAATCTTCAGCTGCGCTCTAATTTAAGGGTCCACAGCTCATAAAATAATGGATTCAAGTTGAGGATTCAGGATAATAGGTACCAGGTGACCTTAGATCACCAGGTAACACTGCAGCTCAATTAACTGCAAGAGGAAAACAGTTAGCTCCTAACATTCATTTTGTGCCTTTTTCTATTTATTCTTTCATGGGATGTGGGCACCGCTGACAAGGGCAACATTTGTTACCCAATTGCCCTTGAACTGAGTGGCCTGTCAGGCCATTTAAAAGTCAACCACACTGCTGTGGATCTGGAATCTTATGTAGGCCAAAGCAGGTAAGGATGACATTAGTGAACCAGATGGGTTTTCACAACAATTGATAATTGCTTTATGGTCACTCTGACTAAGACTAGCTTTATACTCCAGGTAGTTATTACTACAATTGAATTCAAATTTCACTAGTAGTCATGTTGGGGTTTGAACCCCTACCCCCAATGCACTAGTCTAGGCCTCTGGATTACTAGCCTAGTGGCATTACCACTACACCACCATCTCCCCATTCAAATGAATAAGCTGGAATGAAGGAAATGACATTGGTTCAAGTTTGTTGTCGAGCAGAACTTGTTGGAATATGATTTATTCTTCAATAAGGTGGTTTGCAATGGACCTTAAATAACCTGCCACATAGATAATCAGCCTTCCTTGATGTTTCCATATGGCAAGACAGAAGGGAAAATATTAGCACTTTGAACATCTGACTATTGAAACCAGGAGGTTTTCAGCGATTGCTGTGGTATGTGGTTTGTTTTTGTACACATTTTCTATCAGCTGGATTGAACATTTAACCCCACCGATCAAAATCCTTCCTGAAAGATGGGGAGTAAAATTATTTTCCAAATGTATCTATCAGTTGGCAATTTAAAAAATGGTGCTTGAGGAATTACTGATGCAGAACTACAGTTACTTTTCTGGTATATTTGTATTTAATTAATTATCCCAGGGATGTAGGGAGTTTTAGTCCAGATATTGCATTTGCCTTGGTATTGTAAATATGTGCAGGGAAATATACAGGATCATGGCTCATTGTAAAGCTACAGATCGAAAATGGAGAGTGTAGAATTCTCACAGAAGCCTCTTTGATCAAAGCCATCTTGCTATTTTCCAGTTCAGGATTTAACCTCTTGTACCCCTCCATCACTGCCCAATTCACACCAAAGATTAATGGGTTGGGAGAAAAGAATATCAGCAAAGAAAATTGAATACAGTTCTTAGATCTAATACTTGCTGCGCCGCTTTGCATCTGTTACACATAAAACATACTTAGAGATCACAAGATAAGGTCAGGTGAAAAAGACCTTCCCACCCATTTGACCTCCAAATACCAACCAGCATCCCGTGACAGCATCTAACAGCTTCTTAAGTAACTCCATTGTCTTAACCCTTCATGACAACCCGTTCCAGCTGTTGATCATTCTCTATATGGTGAATGTAGGGACCAACAGCAAGCGGTGGGGAGATGAGAAACAACTCCACAATGCTCATTTATACTGGGAGTTGCAGTTTAACTTTAACCAGTAAAACCGAGTAGACAATACACCACTAAAAAACAAGATGTTCAACTGCAGTAGCTGCTTTGAAATAAACTTTACTTTGACCATCTTCCAACCTCAATCCATCAAAAGTCTCGGATTTAACCCCCCCATGCTATCAATCACTGCCTAATATCTAATTAGCTGCTGACGGGGTGAGAGTACTTTCTCTCGTTGAAGGCACTTAAAGTCTTTGTGGTGGTTTTCATTATGTCTTTTATGACATTTTAATGATGGTTTATGCTTTTGAATCAATGTTGTGTTAATAATATTAAAAGGGAAGGAATTGCTAAGTGGAGTCCATTCTGTTCAACTAATCCCATCTGTCTGAGAAAACGTACAGGAAAAAAATAGCTATTTCTCTCAGCTACAATATAGATCGTCAACTTTGTCACCTTATACATTTTATGTTACCATCCCTCTTCAGGAATACATATGGAGGAGGGAATCAAACTGAAAATATTCCCTTTAGACATTTTTTAGTTAAGAACAATCACTTTGGCTTCAACACAATTGAATAACCAACTACCATGGTTTTTGATTTTTGGCTCACTTTTCATGAAAGGATTCAGGTTGGGGGTAGGGCGGGGGTGTGCGATAGGGATGGCGAATTATCTCCAAATTCTTATTCATTGAAGTAAAAAAAAAAGGCACAGTGTGCTGAGTGTTTAAAATACAAATGAGCTAAGCTTTTGATAATATCTGCCTATAGACTTTAAATAATATTCATTGTCAGCCCATCTTAGTGGCAAATAAACAAGGATTCACTAGGATTTCCGTTGGGAAGTCGTTCAACATCATCTGGCTGTAACCAGAGAGAAGCAGCGACATAGGAAGCCAGGTCCTTATTTTTAAGAAAACAGAATTCTATATAGGATAGTGAGGTCCAGCAAATGCTGCAAAACTGGGCAAGCTTTTGCAAGAAAACTACAAGGGTAGTCAGGTTCTCAAGAAGAAACCTGTTATTTTGAAGCGGTCAAATAAAATGATCCAGTGCTGTGGGGGATATAGTGCATTCATTATTACGTATTACTACACAAAGACAAGTTGCAACTTGAATTAAATAGATCAGATCATGACTTGCTCTGTACATTCACTTGCTGTGAACTAATCTGACTTGATGATTAAGGCAGAGCTAGATAGATTCTTGGTTAACAAGGGGGTGAAAGGTTATCGGGGGCAGGCAGGAATGTGGGGTTAAGGTTACATTCAGATCAGCCATGGTCTTATTGAAATGGCAGAGCAGGCTCGAGCAGCTGATTGGCCCATTCCTGCTCCTAATTTGTATGCTTGTATTCCTGAATGGGTCCAGTCTTAGCAAGAACTTTCTTGATCCGTCTTCAAAGAGATCAAAGATGTGTACGTGAAAAAGACAAAATTAGCCTTTTTGCACTGCAAATATTATCATGCAGCTGAGCTAGCTAGTGCAGGCTTAAGCACTAGGAAGTACAGCACTCCCCCAATACATTCAGACTGCTTACTGCAATGACCTGCAATGCTCTAATCAAGAGAAGATCTGAGACGAGAGCGTAAATTTGTAAGAGCTATGAAATAATATGCAATAACCACCTTTGCTGAGAGTTCTGTTGGTAGCTTCTATTTTGTGAGAATAAAATTTCCTTCTAATCTCTAGTTACATTTGAGGACTTTCAAATTTCTGGAGATTCAAGGTGCCAGTTTTAAGATGATGAAGAGTATTCGCAAGGAGGCCTTAGATCAGATGATTACACTGGAGTTAAATCAAGCGATACATACAGAAAACCAAAAGTTGCTGACGTGCATTTTGTGCCACTGAAATAAATAGAAAGAGGTGACCGTAGTTCAAACTCAGTTGTTAAGCAAAACAACACCTGATATGAACAGACTTACTCTGCTGTGGTTTGCACTAGGCTCTCAAAGATATGTCACTATCCATTGTTAGCTGTCCAAGAGATAGTCACACGATTCTTAAATCACTACACTGACTTCTAAGTGTGTCTTTCTCTCTGATTACTAATGTTAGCATACACATTAGAGTATGGAATGAATTTCCTTGTTTTACACTTGCAGCTGACACTTTTGCTTACCTTAGCAATGATTAATAAATATTTCTAACTGACCTGCTGCAAAGTTCAAACCTTCTGTTCTTCCATGCACTTGATATCCTGAGCTCAGGTGCACAGCTAGGGATCAGTGGTAGCATTCTGACCTGCAGCTCAAGAGTGTGAGTTCAAGACCCACTGCAGGGACTTGAGCACAAAATCTAGGCTAACACTTATTCCTGTGCAGAGAAAGTGCTGCACTGGCTGAGATGACATCTTTTGGGTGAGACGTTAAATCAAGTCAGTCCTCACTGATGGATGGAAAATAGAATGATAGAAAAAAAGGAACATATTTCGTACAAGCATCCTGCATCTGTTACAGATAAAACATATTCACAGGAAAGGTAGAAAGCGAAATAAGAGGCAATCTCACTGCTCTCCTGCCATGCTATTGGGTAGGGAGGATATTTCAGTTCTCAAGTCCATCAATCTCAATGTTAGCCTTGTTGCAAAGGGAAAGCAGGTTCAGGAGCTAGAGGTGACTCCACAGATATCGCCATGCAGTATCCCTGGTCAATATTGTACCAAGTGCAGCTTAATACTCTGATCTTTTAAAAAGAAGAGACAGAAACATGGAAAGATGGGAAAAGAGAGAAAGGTAACAGCATAAGTAATTTTGCTTTAGTCTTTCATGAATAAAGGAGCATTTGTTGTCCACCCCTAATTGCCCTTGAGGTGGTGGTGGTGAGCTGCCTTCTTGAGCCGCTGCAGTCCATGCAGTGTAGGTACACCCACAGTGCTGTTGGGAGAGGAGTTCCAGGATTTTGACCCAGCGACTGTGAAGGAACAGGGATACCGTTCCAAATCAGGATAGTGTGTAGCTTGGAGGGGAACTTCCAGGTGGTGGTGTTCCCATGGTTCTACTGCCCTTATCCTTCTAGGTGACGGAGGTCACAGGTTTGGAAGATGCTGTCGAAGCAGGCTTGGCGAGCACTGCAGCGCATCTTGTAGATGGTACACACTGCTGCCACTGTGCCATGGTGGCGGAGGGAGTGGATGCTTAAGGTGGTGGATGGGGTGCCAATCATGCATCCTGCTTTGTTCTGGATGGTGTTGAGCTTGTTGAGTGCTGTTGGTGCTGCACTCATCCATGCAAGTGGAGAGTATTCTATCACACGCCTGACTTATTATTACTTGTGCCTTGTAGATGGTGGACAGGCTTTGGGGAGTTACAGGGTGAGTTATACGCAACATTGAACTTCTCTTGTAACCACAGTATTTATATGACTAGTCCAGCTAAGTTTCTGGTCAATGGTAGCCCCCAAGATGTTTATATGGGGGGATTCTGTGATGGCAATACCGTTGAACATTAAAGGGAGATGGTTGGATTCTCTCTTGTTGGAGATGGTCATTGCTTGACATTTGTGTGGTGCAAATGCTATTGCCACTTGTCAGCCCAAGCCTGAATATTGTCCAGGTTTTTCCTCACGTGGCATGGACTGCTTCAGTATCTGAGGAGTCATGAATGGTGCTGAACATTGTGCAATCATCAGCGAACAGCCCCACTTCTGACCTTATAATGGAGGGAAGGTCATTGATGAAGCAGCTGAAGATGGTTGGGCCTAGGACACAACCCTGAGGAACTCCTGCAGTGATGTCCTGGAGTTGAAATAAATGGCCTCCAACAGCCACAACCATCTTCCTTTGTGCTAGGTATGACTCCAACCAGCGGAGAGTTTTCCCCCTGATTCCCATTGACTCCAGTTTTGCCAGGACTCCTTGATGACATACTCAGTCAAATGCTGCCTTGGTGTCAAACACAGTCACTCTCACCTCACCAATGATGTGCTGAAAAATAAAGATACCGACTTTGAAAAACGGGAACAGTGATTAAATGAAACGATAGAAGTGAGGAGACAACAAAGACGTAAAAATATGTGATCCATGGGCGGGTTTTTAGGTCAGTGTGCGGGCGCGATTAGCAGGCCCGGGAGTGTCCGGGGAACAGACCGCTGCCCACGGTCAACCCTCACCCGCGATTTCACGCTGGCTGGCCAATTAACAGCCAGCCAGCATGAAAGGCACGCTGAAATGCTCAGTGCTGCCGGGGTGGGGGCCGGAGGAGGGTGGGTGCTGACGTATGCGCGGGCGGGGGCCCCCTGAAAGCAGAGAGCTGCCTCGGGGAACTGATTTATTTAACAGCAACAAATAAAGATTTTAAAATCTGGACAAAAAATGTCCACGCATCAGAATCAGTCACCTGAACATATGCATGACGAAAATTCTAACCAAACATTTTTTAAAAATTTAATACCAGAAACCTCATCCTGTCCTTGGATGAGCTTTCATGAAAAATGCAAATTCCGCCTGGCGGATTTGCCCGTCCGCCAACCGTAATAGACCACAAAAAAATCGAGGACAATTGGGACTTTAATGTATCCATTAAACCACAAAATCCAAAATTAGGTGTATCAATGAACAGCTCAGTGAAACTCGATTCTATTGAAGCAAAACTTTGAAGATGAAACAAGATTTTGCTCCTGCACAAATCATTGGGATGAGTGATCACAATCATGTTTTAGTTCACTTTGAACTTTGGACAGTACTTTTTCACATTGTTATATGTTCTAAGCACTATTCCAGCTCTTTGTGATGATTTATTCCTTTCAGATATGGTCACTGTGCAGAAAATCAGAACAGTTTGGGAAGTTTATTGCAATTCGTCTCCAAATGCAATAAGTTTGACATACGGCCAATTTTGTGAATAACACAGCCTTAACTGTATTTCTGTGGCTCTATTCTACAGTCCCCTAATATATGGGAAAATTGTCTTTTCCAATTGCAAAGTTTTCTTCAGTCATGTTCATTTTTACAGGTGCAGTTTAATGGGGCAGAAAGTTTCATGGGGCCTGATACACAAGATGACCTTAGATTCCAAGATTATAATGTGGCTCAAACCATATGTTAGTAAGTTAATAGCCATCTCTTGATCCAAAGGGTCTTTGACTAGTGAATTGAAAAAACAATGTCTGATGTTTAAACTTGTCAAGCAGAACTTAATGTTAAGTAGCACACCTTGTTTTAGATGACACATCTGCTTTACATCAAAATGTCCTGGAGATGTACATGTGGAAGGAATAAAATAAATTTTACTGAGTTTAAACAGTCATCAGATCTAACAGAACAATATTACAAGCTAGAAGGCCTTACCACCTCTGCCAAAATCACCAACCACTCCAAAACCAAAAGATAACCGCACTACCAACCTCTTCATTAAACCCCTTTCCCCCCTCCACATTCATCTCCAGTGGCACTGAGGTTGAGACCATTTGTTTAGCTGAATCTGCTGCTTCTTCTCTTTCCTCCTGGCCATCAGACCTGCCCCCAGGCTCCCCTGCCCTGCTCTTGAACTCCCTTCTCTCTGGTTTCTCTACCATTTCCCCTCATGTCCTGTTCACGCTCACCTTGTCCATGTGAACCACCACCTGCATCCCATTCCCACTCAGTTTTTCCTTCCCGCTCCACTCCATGTTAGCTGACTACAAATGGTTCTCTTTCCACAAGCACTGTCCCCTCTCTATCAAAGCAGACACCATCATCTGAAGGAGAGTCATATGGACACAAAACGTTAACTCTGTTTCTCCCTCCACAGATGCTGCTAGGCCTGCTGAGTTTTTCCAGCCTTTTCTGTTTCTATTTCAGATTTCCAGCATCTGCAGTATTTTGCTTTTACCATCATCCGCCCCCTCCTCCAAAAAATTGGCCCCTGACCCTTCTGTCCTTACAAACTAATCTCCAATGACCCTGAACATGTTGTCATCTCCCCCCAAATCTATGCCCATCTTCCCTGTAAATTCTTGCTTGCATCTCTCCAAACAGATTTCTGCTCCCACCACAGGCTCGAGCAATGGCTCGAAACAAAGACACAAATGACATCCTCTGTGACTGACTATGGTGCCCATATCCCTCTGTACCGAGCTGCAGTTTCTTCCAACCAAAGCACGGTAAGGACAAAGCTTTGCCTTGTTTTGAGTTCCTCCAATGGCTCATAAATGCAATGTCTAGTGTGCTTAGGAATCACCTGGACCATAATGTTTCCAGGTTCAATCTCCATTTTGTGTTAAACTAGCTTATAAAAGTAGGGATTCTACAAATGGCTTACTTCCCCTGGATGAGAGAGGAGATAAATCATCCAAGCCTCATCCAGTGCCCTGCTGAGAAGTGTGGGTATCAGCTAAAAGGCAGGCTCAGCCTTGGTTTGTTGTGACCTCTACAATCAAGCTGCCTGCTGATACCCACTTTCAAGAGGAAGAATAACTAGTTAGCTATGTATAAAAACAAAAAGCTAAAAGCTACTGCGGATGCTGGAAATCCAAAACAAAAACAAAATTACCTGGAAAAACTCAGCAGGTCTGGCAGCATCGGTGGAGAAGAAATCAGTCAACGTTTCGAGTCTTCATGACCCGAAGGTTCTGCCGAAGGGTCATGAAGACTCGAAACGTTGACTGATTTCTTCTCCACCGATGCTGCCAGACCTGCTGAGTTTTTCCAGGTAATTCTGTTTTTGTTTTAGTTAGCTATGTATGCTACTGTGAAAGCTGCATTGAGTGACTGCTTCTAGGCAGAAAACCAGGAAAGAAATTCTTCTGATCTTTATGCCAGTTCATGTGACTGTAGGTTATTGATGGGAATACAAAAGATTTGTCCCGGAACAACGGTGACCCTAGATCACAGGACTGCACTCCAGCCACGTTACCACGGTAACTACTGCAGGTAATGCTTGTGCATTATAAATTGTGCATGGCTGAAATGAATGGTAAATAAAAGTCCCAAGTTCTTGAGCACAAATCGTTCCAGTTAGAACTTTAGCCATTGTGTTCCTTGGAGAAATAAAGTAAGCTGCAGGAAAATGTGTTGACAAGTTCACTGTGCAATTGAAGCAGAGAAGGAGCTCACAGCAGATTGCTAAACTTTCCCGTTTTAATTTTTAAACAGAGCTGCCCGTTTTTTATTTTTGAGTTGACAAAATATTCCCTGTAAATTACCTTTCCTATATATTCAGCCAGCACCAGTGTTCCTTCACAACGTCTGGCAGCATTGCACTTCAGCTATGCTAACTTTCATCGCGAGATATTCGTCTGGGCCTGAAGGATGGTATTGAGGATCACCTTGGCCAGATATACATTCCAGCAGAGCACCTTAAAAGGTGAAGCCTTGACTCCTAAACAAAAACAGAATTACCTGGAAAAACTCAGCAGGTCTGGCAGCATCGGTGGAGAAGAAATCAGTTAACGTTTCGAGTCCTCATGACCCTTCGGCAGAGCTTTCTGTTTTTGTTTTGGATTTCCAGCATCCGCAGTAGCTTTTAGCTTTTTGTTTTTAAGCCTTGACTCCTGGTGCTTTGCAATCTGATTGCATAATAGTTTACAGGAATGCTGCATTCTGAAAATCCATGTTTTGCACAGCTGTATACAGACAAGGCTTAGGTTGATTAATTATACTAACCACATGGAGACCGCAGGGCATTCAAAATACAACTGAATATATGAGTATACAATCCTGATGTAAGAAAACACCTCATAAGTCCCAAGTTTCTTTCTTTTTGCCCTTCTTTATTATTCTTTTTTATGGTTAATTCCTATCTGTGCTATTTTAATGTAATTGTTGATCCATTTATCTTATATAGTTTGAGTAGTATAGATAGGAAGTGATGATGAACACACTAAGCAATGCTCTAAAGTGCAAGAAGGAATTAAACTCCCAAGTCAGAATTGGTACAATTTGTCTTGCAGTATACAAATTCTGGTTTTTTTTTATTCATTCATGGGATGTGGGCTTCACTGGCTGGAGCAGCATTTATTGCCCATCCCTAGTTGCCCTTGAGAAGGCGGTGACATCTGTAATATCTTTTGATTAACTTGGCCTGCTTCTCATTCGCAGAAGCTGCTATATGTAAGGTGGAAGAACAGAGCATCAAGAGAGGATTACAAAGCCATATAATCCAGTGACTTTGATGCTGATCCCATTATCAAAAGGGAGCCATATGTATCATTCACCACTGGCTATTTGTTATTTCATATTCAGAGAATCCTTTTAATTTTAGTTCCCAAAGACCATGGCCTAGGAACTCTGCACCTGAATGGGTAGGCCCAAGGTGCGTCCGATATTGGGCCTCAGATCTTACTTAAATGACACAGGCAAACTGCAGATCCCAAAAGAACACATGATGCTATTTTGAAGGGCAGGGAATTTCTCCATGATGTCTTGGACAATTTTTATCCCTGAAACAACATCATATAAAAACAAAGTATTTGGTCATTGGTGTCTGTGGGACCTCATTGTGCTGCCACATTTCATTCATTTCAATATGCACAGATTATTCAACATTATTCAAGATCCTTTAATTATTACTTTACCGGGAATCGATCCCCACTCTTTCACTAACCCGACCTCTGCCTAAACCTTCTTCACTTTTTCCCCACTCTTCCAAGGTAAATGAGGGTAAGGCCACTTGATCCACCCATTCAGACAGATCCCATAGTCTCCAGCACTAATTCACATAATTGTTCAGTCAGCAGTTTGGAGTTTTTACATTTATTACTTCCACTGGAAGTTCTATTTTAGAAGTGATGGCTTATGTTGGAATATGAGGTGCCAGCAGTTCTTGGATAACTGGTCCAAACTGCCACCCTTTTAGTGCAAATTTAGGCAGCAGGTGTGGGCAGACTATTAGACCAGTCATATCCCTCAGTCAGCATTCAAGAACATCCACTTCCCAGAGAATAACAATCAGGAGCGTAAAGCTTGGCCAGTTCATCCTGCTGGAGCCTTGGATGTCCTGCAGCAACCCCCTCACAGTTTGAGGCAGATTGCCAAAAGGCAGTCAGTCCTGATCTGTGTGGGTAGGTGTTTATGTCCAATCCATTTATTTTATATAGTTTGAGTAGCATGGATAGGAAGTGAAGATGAGCTCACTAAGCCATGCTCTAAAGTGTAGGTGTCCCACCACACATCACACCCTTGTTGTCTTCTGGCTGAGGGAGGAACTGGTGGCTTCCCTGCCCTCCTGAAAATGAAAGTTACAAATAGAATGGCAAGTGCATTTAATGCCAATATTCGGAACGTTGGTCAGCTCTTAAACAGTAATAGCTGTTCTAGTAACCAACCTCCTTGAATGAACCATACAGACAGTTTGCATGATCCTCCTTCTGTATGTTTTCCAAATAATATAGACTCAACATTAAAAAAAAATCTGGGAAGCACTGCACACAGGATGTTTAACATAACAAAATAACGTGTTCCTTTTCTCTTTATGGGCCATCCAACTTGTCGGATCATGTTTTTAATGCCAGTTTTTAGTGTGTTTTATTAATATATGTGCAGAAGATGATGATTAACTAACTGAATACTTAAATGGATTACCAGAGATAAAATACTGGGGCAGTTCAGGTGACATTGTAAACCGTGGAGGTGAAGTTTGAGCAGTTTATGAATGCCACTTCAAACAGATTATGACATCACTCAATACGCTTTCATACCTTTATTCTTCATAATCAGTAGCTTATTAAAACTGACTGTGAGCTTTCTAATTCCAGTTTTAACTTGAAAATTGAAATTAAATATTCCTCCTAAGCCTCTCCTTTCCCTGTCTCTGTAGCATCCTCCAGCCCTACAACTCTCCAAGAAATCTGCATTTCTCCGATTCTCTTGTAGGTTTTTTCCCGACCCTCCATGGGCATCTGTGTCTTCAGCTGTCTAGACTCTGAAAAGCCCTTTTTACCCCTGTCTCCTACTATAAGATGCTCCTTAAAATCTAACTCTTTAACCAAGCTTTTGGTCAATTGTCCTAATATCTCCTTTAGTGGCTCAGTGGGAAATCTTGCCTAATTAACACTCCTGTGAAGCACGTTTGGACACTTTACAAAGTTGAAGGCATTATAAGAAATTCAGGTTGCTGTTGTCTAATTCTGACCAAACATAACCGCATAAGCAATGGCAGACATCTGTGTGGTTGGATTATCAGGAGTCAGATGTAACCAACGTAAGTGGCAGTGCCCAAGTCCCTTAAAATAAAAACAAAATTATTTCAAAAGAAAGACTTACACATTATTAAATCTAGAAGGGCATCCAAGGGGACTGAGTTACACATAATAAACTTATCTGAGTGGATCTGATGCAGGAAGTGACAAAATAAAAGCACTCTCCTTCGACAGCATCTTCCTAACTCATGACCTCTACCATCGAGAAGGACAAAAGCGGCAGATGCATGGGAACACCACCCCACCTGCATGCTCCCCTCCAAGACACACATTATCCTGACATAGAACTGTATCACTGTACCTGCACTTTGGCTGAGACAGAATCCTGGAACTCCCTTACCAGCAGCACCGTGGGTGCACCTACACCACATGGACTGCAGTGGTTCAAGAAGGTGGCCCACCATCACCTTCTCAAGGGCAATTAGGGATGGGCACTAAATGCTGGCCTTGCCAGCGATGCCCACATGCCATGAATGAATAAAACATTCAATTTAATGATTTCTTTAAATTAACTTTCAAACGTGTATCATAATTTACGGTTTACCATCCAGCACCTTAAACATTCACTCCCTCCACCACCAAGGCATTGTGGCAGCAGTGTTTACCAACTGCAAGATTCGCTGCAACAACTCACCATGACTCCTTCAACAGCACTTTCCAAACCTGTGGGCTCTACCACCTAGAAGGACAGGGCAGGAGAAGCATGGGAACACCACCACCTGCAAGGCCCCCTCCAAGCCACACATCATCCTGACTTGGAACTATGTCGCCATTCCTTCACCGTCATTGTGTCAAAATCCTAGAACTTCCTTCCTAACAGTACCGTGAACGTACCTACAGCATGTAAATCACAGCGGTTTAAGAAGGTGGCTCACCACCACCTTCTCTAGAGAAATTAGAAATGGTCAACAAATGTCCACCAAGTCAGCAATGGCCACATCATATGAAAGAATAAAAAAATACTTTCTTCATAATGCATCCATGTCCATGGTAAACCCACTTAATTATTTTAAACTTATACACTGATGAAGAAGTCATATGATACAATTGTCATCTGGGGTCTATTGGTTACATGAATACAATTAAATCCTCCACCTTATCTTGCTCAGTTTGCTTATTCCAGGTGTTTCAGACGTGTGCTGTACCAGTGTAGAACTGGTTAGCCCATGATGCTTTTCACTCATGTCACGTTATCCTAACACTTTTCTACTATTATGCTTAAAATGTACAAGAAACTACATTACTCTACACTGTGAATGATTCTGTCAGCATAGAAGCTGTTAAATGCCTTACCCAAGTGACAATTCGATATCTTTCAAACTTGAGACTGCATATGGACATTTTGAGCACAAGCAAGCATTTGACCAGAATTGCAACTGAATAATGGGCCCTCAGTCATGAGTTTCCTTGTGTGTAGTGTTAAATTAACAAACCACAGTTAAGGCTCAGTATTCATTTAAAGTATCAGGTTTACTTGCCTGAATCTGAACACTGGTTAACATTCAAATGCGCTTAATGTTTTTAAAGCAATTTTTCAGGTAATGAGCTAAATTATGTATATGTAGCAGACTTTATTTGCATATTACTCTTAAATTCTCTATACTAAAGTAACTTCCAAAGATAATGTGTTTTTACCTGAGTTAAGAAATGCAAATTATCTCCATATGTTTAAAAAGAAAGAGTCCTCTAATTTCTCTCCTCTTCTAATGATTCAATGGATTGCCAGAACTGGCCTCTGCAGTTAACCTAACTCTCACCCATTTTAATTATGCCAACTGGCCTGTTAATTTTGCCCCACACGGCATACACAATCACACACACGTACTATAATAGCATGCTGTCATCATACAAGATGTACTGTTGAGGTATACAATGTGTACTGTTCCAAGGCACACAGTAAGTTGTAAAGCCTTTGCAAAATAGAAAAGGTAACATCCTGAGTAGAATCATACTGAACCGTGATAGTAAAGGTCAAACAACTTTTGCGGCATTAAAACACAAATCACTAAATGTAGAAAAATAAAAACAGAAAATGCTCAATGTTGAGTATTTCAACTGTTCAGATGAAAGGTCACAGACCTGAAATGTTAGGTTTGTTTCTTTCTCCACAGATGCTGCCAGACCTGCTGAGTTTTTCCAGCATTTTCTGTTTTTATTTCAGATTTCCAGCATTCGCGGTAATTTGCTTTTGTATAAAGGTACCTATGCAGGTTAATAAGGCCATTAAAGAGAGCAAGCAAATAACTCGGGTTCATTTCTCGAGGGATAGAATTGAAAAACAGAGAAATCATTTTAAACTTGGACAAAACCTTGGTTAGACCAGAACAGTTTTGGTCTCCATTTTATATGATGGATAAAGAGGCATTGGTGCAAAAAAGACTTACTGGAGTGATGCCAGAAGTGAGAGGTTATACCTACCAGCAAAGGTTGAACAAGCTGGGCCTCTTTTATTTAGAAAAGAGAAGGCATTGGGGATAACATGATAGAGATCTTTAAGATTATGAGAGGGTTTGATAGGGTAGGTGCAGAGAAGATGTTTTCACGTATCAGGCAGGCCAAAACTAGGGTCCATAAATACAAAGCAGTCACTAATAAATCCAATAGGAAATTTAGGAAAAACTTCCTATGGGGTTAGGGGTAATACGTTAATGTGGATTGAGGATTGGTTAAAGGGCAGAAAACAGAGAGTACTAATAAACGTGTCACTTTCAGGTTGGCAGGCTGTAATTAGTGGGGTACCGCAAGGATCAGTATTTGGGCCTCAACTATTTACAGTCTATATCAATGGCTTAGATGAGGGGACTAAGTGTAATATATCCAAGTTTGCTGAAAATACAAAGCTAGGTGGGAAAGTAAGCTGTAAGAGGTTATAGAGCAGTTAAGTGATTGGGCAAGAAGGTGAAAGGTGGAGTATAATGCGGGAAAGAATGAAATTATCTACTTTGGTAGGACGAATGGAAAAATAGAATATTTTTAAAAGGTGAGAGACTTGTAAAGGTTGGGATTCAGAGGGATTTGTGTGTCCTTGTCCTTAAATCACAGAAGTTACCATGCGGTTTCAGCAAGCAATTAGGAAGACAAATAGTTTGCCAGCAAGGGGTTAGAATTTAAGAGTAAAGAAGTCTTGCTGCGATTGAATAAGACCACATCTGAAGTACAGGCTTCTTCCTATTTCTTATGTTGTTATGTTTTTTTACTCAGCGAGCGATTAGAATGTGGAACCTGCTAAAAAAGAGAGTAGATGAAGTGAATAACATAGATCCATTTAAGGAAAAATTAGATGTGGGTAAGCATGAAGGAGGATGGAAGAAAAGGATATGCTGATAGGATTAGATGAAGACTGGCATGTACTACTTGGGCTTAATGAAGTGCCTCTTTGATGTACATTCTGTGTAAATGTATGGAACATTTACATTTGCTAACATTTGTGTTACTGTTCCCAGCAACCCAACACCCCCATATGAATGCACTGGGAAGTCAAGATCATGTGTAACCTTCAGACGAAGCACAGTTACGTGATGAGGGATAATTGGGCCAGGACATGCAAACATCATTCAGTTCCTGTTTTAAATTCATACATTCTGTTCTTACTTTTATTAATTTCCAGTTTAAACTCCTATGCTCAAATTTGTGGATGTAAACTTTTCACAATGTAACTACATCCTCCTGTGTTGCACTGCTTCCACTGTTGGGTGAGAATTATTGCAGCACGGCAGGTTTATATGAAAATATTCATTATTAATGTATTGGATTTTGTGGTAGTTATGAGGCAAAACTGTCAGCAATCGGAATGATTGCTTCTCTAAAACTGGCAGCAACTTCTGTAGTGAGCGCATGTACAGTTACACATGGAAATCCAGTGGGGTGCACTGTTGAAGTTTCTGCACACAGCAATCAATTAGAAATCACTAAACTGATGAAAACTTTCCCTTTTACTCTGTAATTTCAATGTTAAAACCTACCTGAAAATGTTACACTTTATTGGTGAGCTGTAACTGGGTTTTAACAGAGAACTAAGTCATAGCCATTGCTGAAGAAACTATCTTGACCAAAATCTGTATTTATATTCCCAAGTCTCTTTTCACACAAAACAGCTTTACGTAGTAAGAAGTTTTGATTCTGTTAAAGTCTTTAGTGAAGAAATACCTGGAAATCCTGTTCTAAAGAAGTCCTGCTTCAATAAAGATGCCAATTGGACCGCAAATATTTTGCAGGTCCCTGCTAGTTTAAAAAGAAGTTAAGGATGATCAAAGCATTTTACTTCCTGGTTTGCTGTCTATGAGAATATTTCAAAATGATTGGCTATTTAGCCTGCTTGATGACATCATTGCTGCTGGACGCCTTGACTTGGTGCCAAATTCAAACTAACATTAGAAAAGAAGAAATCCATGGCATAGAGATTATTCAATCTTTGCGAGCAGCTTTCTTTGAGATCAGCAGTGAGTGCTATTGCTTCTCCACTGATTGCAAAATCCGCACCATGGTGAGCATGAGAATTTATGAAGAAAAAAGTTGACAGGAAATATGCAGAGTCATAATACATTAATGGAATGTTACCGACACTGAATGCATCAATCTCAGATTTAGTAGTAACTTATTCAGATATGAAGTACATGCATAGGGAATCTCTCTCTCTCTCTTCAGGTACCATGCCATAAAAGGACATTGGCGACCATGGATCTCCATGTTAATCTTGCTCTGGGTCATCTTTGCTGGTGATACATTCATCCAGTTTGCGAGGCTCTTTAGAAAGATAATTCTTTGTCGACCTCGATCTCTCTTACCATCAATCTTTCCCATCAGCATCAGATTTTCTAAATCTTATTTCTTATTACTTGCCCAAGAAACTCCAACTCTCTCTTCCTGATCTTGGTCAGCAGAGTTCTTTCAGTCTCAGATTTTACTCGTATCTCTTCATTGGTAGCGTGACTTGTCCAAGATATCTTCATTATTCACCTTAAAAACCACAACTCTGCAGCCTCAATTCTGGGATTACAGGAGAGACAGTCAGTATGACACAGGTGCTCGGAGCTGAATAGCCTCCTCTTGTGCTGTTGTTTCGATTGTTCTCTGAAAATCCCTATTATTGAGTACTGGCCCAGGGTGTGGTTTAGAAACATTGATGCAAAACTGAGTTTAGGATGACATGTCCTGCGAAAAGTTATCCAAACACCATCCCTTTCCCCTCTGTTTGGTTCAGGTCAGTGTGCCACCCAGAAGTCAACTTCAGGTTGGTTCTGACTGAGGCTCCCAGTTTCAAAGCAAGACAGAAATAAGAGCAAAGGGCATATCGACTGACATATTGAGTAATTATGAGTTATTATCTGACAGATTCATGCAAAACCTGAGTCTGGACCAGACTCCAATGAGACCGGAGGCGACAGCGAGACCCCAAAACATTTTTCAAGTGACCAAAATGTTGCCTGATCAAACGTCAAGGAGTGCTCCCAACCCTAATGGGCAGGGATGACTTCACCACCCACTGTATCTAAGGGGGTTCTCTGGGTAAGGAGCTGCAGGTCAGGCTAAGTACCAGTCTACCTGAATCAGAGACCCCTTTACAGAAACAAGCCAGGATCTGCTGGATGTAAAACCCTGCGAGAAGGGGGAAGCCTCATGTGCCGTTCAGTCCAGTAAAGGTGTCTTAAAAAGAATGTAGCAGGTACATGTGCAACCCCTGAGCATTCCTAAAACTGTATGGCTCTGAGCTCAGTTATTCAGCTTGCTTTAATACTGCACTGGGGAGCTTTTCACGTCCATTCTTCACTGAAATATGGTCTCCCCTCCCACATAATAACCCCAGACATCTTTTTTTTCCTAAAAATAAAACCTCTGGGTTATTCTAACGTCACATTCGCCATCCATAGTGAGAGCTAGCGGGATTGGGAGTGTGAACTGTTGGTTTGGGGCGATTTTAAAGGATTAAATCCGCCCCTAAGCCCGCGTGTATCCGCGGGGGGGGGGCGGCGCTAAATCAGCCCCGCCACTAGGTCCAGGAAAGCGGTGTCGGTCTCCCACCGGCTTACATTCTCTACAGGTTAAAAACTAGAGCTGGGGGCGAGAGGGGATTGCAGCCCCTGTTTAATAACCATCGCGCCTGCTGGTGGGGTAACACCCCCGGGGCAGGGGGGAGGGGGCTCTTAATGGTGTGTCTCCCCCCCTCTCCCCCAGCTACCCAATGAATGGGGTCTCCACGCCGACTGGCAGTAGGTAGTAACCTTGAGAGTCCGCCTGGACACCCAGGCACCGTTTGAATGGATGGCGAGTGCTCCACACCGTTACCCAGATGGGCTGAGCTGGGTGCTAAGGACTCGGCTGCCGAGTATGCTGAGGACCGCAAGAAGCAGGCCGAAGAGGGGTGTGTGTGCATCGCATGAGTTTTAACAGACAACATAGAGCACCTTCATCGGCCGCCCAGAGCCAGGCAGGGTTTCTGCGGTGCTCCTGCTCACTGGGGCTGAGTACAGTGTGACCCACACTTACACTGGGACATGTTCACCAAATCCATGATGGTCCCAGACTGGAAAGGGTTAAGAATTTTAAAGAAAATACTAATAAAAATGCAACCAGATCATGTTTGGAACTTGAAAAAATAAATAAATAAAAAAATAACCCGAAGCCCTCGATCACTACAATGGGAGCGGTGACAAGTCGCTATTATACTCTGGGCACACACTGTGCACGTCTCTTCGGCCCTGGAGACTCTGGGACCGTGGTGTTTACCAACTGGGACAAATTTAAGTCATTAACCGGTTAAAATAATTGCTTGCTGGGCTGCGAAGATTCGGCCCAGGGAACACGGGGTCATCGAAGTCATTGCTCAACAGAACCCGCTTGTTACCATTGAATGAATGAAGTTGGCGTATTTAATGCAGCAAGCCGGGGACTTAAATTAAAAAAGACACATCTCCACCACCCCAAACCCATTGATGCAAAATGTTGAATATGTTAACTGCGGGCAAGAGTGAGATAAATTCACCCCGCCCACACACCCCGTTGTCAGCCTCTGACTGCACACACCACCAGCCTGGTTGCTCCCTTAACAAATTACAAGACCCTCAGCTTGATTTAAATAACAAGTCTCAAGAAAAAGCCGAAAAAAAATCACATGTCCAAGATTCATCTGCAAGTAGTGAGAGAGAGAGACAGAGACACACACACAAACACACTGCCCTCCTGCTAAACAGCCTCCAGGTCTCAGCTGATGAACTCTAAATATCATTAGGAGTTTACGGCTTACTTTCACTGTTTGTATGTGAGAGAGTGTATGTGTGAGTATGTGTGAGCGAGAATGTATGTGTGTGAGATGGTGTGTATGTAAGAGAGAGAGTGTGTGTGTCTTTGTGCGTGTATGTGTGTGTGTGAGAGAGTGTGAGTATGTGTGTGAGAGAGAGAGAGCGTGTGAGAGTCTCTGTGTGTGTGTGCGCGCGAGAGTGTGTGAGCATGTGTGAGCGAGAATGTAAGTGTGAGATGGTGTGTATGTAAGAGAGAGTGTGTGTGAGAGTGTGTGTCTTTGTGCGTGTATGTGTGTGTGAGAGTGTGGGTGTGTGTGTGAGAGAGTGTGTATGAGGGTGTGTGTGAGACTGTGTGTGTGAGCGTGTGTGCACGCGCGAGTATGTGTGTGAGACTATGTGTGGGTGTGTGTGTGGGTGTGTCTGTGGGTGGGTGCGCGTGTGTGTGTGAGTGGGTGTGTGTGACAGTGTGTGTGTATGGGTAGGTATGTGTGTGGGTGTGTTTGTGAGTGTGTGTGTGTGTGTGAGAGAGAGAGTGTGTCTATTTGTGTGGGGGGGGTGTTTGTGTGTGTGAGAGAGTGTGTGTGAGAGAGAGTGGGAGTGTGTGTGTGAGTGGGAGTGTGCGAGAGAGAGTGTGTGTGAGAGAGAGTGGGAGTGTGTGTGTGAGAATGGGAGTGTGTGTGTGTGTGAGAGAGAGTGGGAGTGTGTGTGTGTGAGAGAGAGTGGGAGTGTGCGAGAGAGAGAGTGTGTGTGTGTGTGTGTGAGAGAGAGAGAGAGTGGGAGTGTGTGTGTGTGTGTGTGAGTGGGAGTGTGTGTGTGTGTGAGAGAGTGGGAGTGGGAGTGTGCGAGAGAGAGTGTGTGTGTGTGTGTGAGAGAGTGGGAGTGTGCGAGAGTGTGTGTGTGAGAGAGTGAGAGTGTGCGAGAGAGAGTGTGTGTGTGTGTGAGAGAGTGGGAGTGTGCGAGAGAGAGTGTGTGTGTGTGTGAGTGGGAGTGTGCGAGAGAGTGTGTGTGTGTGAGAGAGTGGGAGTGTGCGAGAGAGTGTGTGTGTGAGAGAGAGTGGGAGTGTGCGAGAGAGTGTGTGTGTGTGAGAGAGAGTGGGAGTGTGCGAGAGAGAGTGTGTGTGTGTGCGAGAGAGTGGGAGTGTGCGAGAGAGTGTGTGTGTGAGAGAGAGTGTGTGTGCGTGAGAGAGTGTGTGTGTGTGTGAGTGGGAGTGTGCGAGAGAGAGTGTGTGTGCGTGAGAGAGTGTGTGTGTGTGTGAGAGTGGGAGTGTGCGAGAGTGTGTGTGTGTGTGTGAGAGAGTGGGAGTGTGTGTGAGAGAGACAGTGTGTGTCTGTGTGAGAGAGTGGGTGTGTGTGTGAGAGTGTGTGTGTGTGTGAGAGTGGGAGTGTGCGAGAGAGAGAGTGTGTGTGTGTGTGAGTGGGAGTGTGCGAGAGAGTGTGTGTGTGTGAGAGAGTGGGAGTGTGCGAGAGAGTGTGTGAGAGAGAGTGGGAGTGTGCGAGAGAGAGTGTGTGTGCGTGAGAGAGAGTGGGAGTGTGTGAGAGTGTGTGTGAGAGTGGGAGTGTGCGAGAGAGAGTGTGTGTGCGTGAGAGAGAGTGGGAGTGTGCGAGAGAGTGTGTGTGTGCGTGAGAGAGAGTGGGAGTGTGCGAGAGAGTGTGTGTGTGTGAGAGAGTGGGAGTGTGCGAGAGAGTGTGTGTGTGAGAGAGAGTGGGAGTGTGCGAGAGAGAGTGTGTGTGCGTGAGAGAGAGTGGGAGTGTGTGAGAGAGTGTGTGTGTGTGTGAGAGTGAGAGTGTGTGAGAGAGTGTGTGCGCGTGAGAGAGAGTGGGAGTGTGTGAGAGAGTGTGTGTGAGAGTGGGAGTGTGCGAGAGAGAGTGTGTGTGCGTGAGAGAGAGTGGGAGTGTGCGAGAGAGTGTGTGTGTGCGTGAGAGAGAGTGGGAGTGTGCGAGAGAGTGTGTGTGTGCGTGAGAGAGAGTGGGAGTGTGTGAGAGAGAGTGGGTGTGTGTGTGAGAGAGTGTGTGTGTGTGAGTGGGAGTGTGCGAGAGAGAGTGTGTGTGTGTGTGAGCGAGTGGGAGTGTGTGTGTGAGAGAGCGAGTGTGTCTGTGTGTGGGGGAGGGGGGGGGAGGCGGTTGTGTGTGTGCATGTGTGTGTGTGTGGGGTGGGTTGTTGCCGCGAAGGTGAGCGGCTCCCAATGACAGTAACAAACCAGCATGGCCTCCCGAGCTCCAGGCGAAACAGCCCTCTCCATACCGCGCATTTCAATCGTATTTGATCATTTGTATTGGGAAGCGCTGGGGAGAAAAATCAAAACCAGGACTGTTAACTTTGCCTCCTGGAGGTATACCTGTGGAGGTGTCTGCACATCACCTCCAACCGCCCATTCTCTCCGGCCAGCAATTGCTTAATAAACAAGCGCAAGAAAAGCGCAAATTTGTGCACACTTCTGGTGTGACTGTAATTTCTCTTCCTCTCCTGCGTTGTTCGTAGTTCGTGCACGAGATTCGCAGGACAACAGCGGAGACCTGGAAACCCTCCAACAAACACACGCACACTTGTCTGAAATACGAAAGGAGCAGCTCAAACAATGGTGCTGGGGTAAGTAATGGGGGGAAACTCCCAAGCATTGCTCCCGGCTCTGGAACTACCTCATGCACTGACCCCTCACTGCAGAGCTCTGAGCTCAGTCACTCAGTCAGCCTGGTTTAGTACTGCCCTGGGAATTTTTTCACACACACACACACACTTCATTGCGATACAGAGCAGCACTGACTGGTTTCCCCTTCCACATTATAACCCCAGACACTTTTTCTTTCTCTCTGGAAGAAGTCTGGGTTATTGTATAACATCACATTCACCATCCAAAGTGTGAGCTGCGTGGTAGGGTAGGGTAGGGGTTTGGGGTATTTGTGCACAAAGTGGGGCGGGAAGAGAGGCGGATTTGAAATCCGCCCCCTAAACCCGCGTGTAACAGCAGGGGAGGCGCTTGCACAGCCCAGCAGAGCCCCGCCGCTTAGATCCACGAAAGCGGTATCCGTCTCCCCCCCAGCACTGGCTTATATTCACTCCCCAGCTTGAAACGAGGGCCTGATGTGAAACTCGGGCGGCTTCTCCGCCCCTGTCTAATAAGCATCTCGCCTGCTGTTAATGGAGGCAGCAAAGGCTTGTGTCAATCCCACTCCGAAATTGACTGGGGAGAGGGAGGGAGGGGGGTGGGGTGGGGCGGTGATATCTGAATGAATGACAATAAAGGGAGAGAGAAGGCGCAGGGACACTTCCAACAAAAGGGGGGCATCTCCCCGAATGTCCACCAGCAATTCACACCTTCATCGGACCCCCGCCACGTAAATAAAACCACCCGTC
The DNA here is from genome assembly GCF_964194155.1 of Cetorhinus maximus. Lineage (NCBI taxonomy): Eukaryota > Metazoa > Chordata > Chondrichthyes > Lamniformes > Cetorhinidae > Cetorhinus > Cetorhinus maximus. The sequence goes on along the minus strand of NC_135895.1, from coordinate 90,309,432 downwards.
TGCTGACTGGCTGAAAATCTGTCCACACAGGTGTCTGTCCAGAAAGACTTCTGGCAGCGCTGAACAAAATAACCCCGGCAGATTGTCCTTTCGCGTAAAAAATGCTCGCCTAATAACAGGGGCTAAGCCGTACGTTCAGAGATTTGGAAGCGGCTGAGTTGTTGCTCCGAACGTCAGCAGAGTTCACACCGACACAGTAACTGGACGGAAATAAACCCTCGGTATGAATCCACAATTCACCCAGTGCCCTGCCTCACTATGGACATGGATGTCATCAAAATAATAATCAACAAATGTTGGCTACTGTAGTCAATCAAATGAAGGCGGCTGTTTTTTAAAAATAATAATAATAATGAATCTTTGACTGAAGTAAATCACTTGCTCACCAGAGAGCGATCCTGTCCTTGGGGTAGTCTAACCTCTCGATACAGCCCAGATAATGGGGCAGTGTGTGCGCCGCGTTCCGGGCAATGATGGCCAGCAAAACCTTGGGTTTCAGCAAGGCCGACTCCGCCGCCGGTATCTCCTCTGGAAAATGAGCCCCATCGCCCGCAATCGCTGTCAGTGAGAGCAGCAGGCAGATGAGAGGTCTGGGGAGATGTGTGCACGCAGCCATGTTGTAGTAGGTGCTCTTAAAGCGAGGCTCCCCTGTCCTGTCTCGACTGGCAATGTGCTGCTGCTGGCTGTTAGGTAACAGTCGCCTTGCCGGCTCTCTCTCCTCTCTCTCTCTTGACTTTTATCACCCGGCGATCTGCATACACTATAAAGGCACCCAGCAGTCAAACCTGCCACAGGGAACCCAACAAATCTGCTGCTTGTGTTTAAGTACCTGGCGAATTTGCATTCCAAGCCGAGCTATTTACTTCTGAACTCCAAATGCAGAATAAATCTCACACTCAGATGACAATGTGTTTATTCATGTGTCTTCTTTCTTGCACTTTCCCCCCCCCCTAATGATCACCTTAAACTCCCAGTTGATCATTTTTTTCGTGAATTTATGTAGACTGAGTGACATTGTTTTGGACGACAGTGTTTTAAGCTGCCAAATGAATTTCGATTTGCTCGGGACTCATCAAAGCGAATTCAGTCACTGAAGTGAGTGACGGGGACAGCAATTGAACAATGTGTTGTGAAAAAACTGTCCTGAAACATTACACATGGGGTTGGGGGGGTGGGGGTAGGAGAATTAACTTAAATAGTGTGATGTCCGACTTTTTATGGATCAAGAGGTTCGCTCCTTCGAGCCGGAATTGTTGCTGTCATGAATCGCCCCTGCCCTCTGTTACACCTGGCGTTCAATTGGATTAAATTTTGATTTAGTTCTGTAACGGCAAACACGGTTACAAATTAAATGCTCTGTCCCCCTCACGGAAATTTATCTTCTTGTGTGATATATATAGTAATTATATTTTCATCTTTTAAGCTGACTTTGTTAATTTTCTTACCTGATAATTTGAATCCTGTTTACACTTTCTTTTTCACCTTTGGCTTTTAGTATCAGTTTGGGTTTCTCTTTCTAAAAATCTGCCACTATCATTGTTTCTCTCCTTTCTGATGTCCTGTTTCATTTCTGTCCAACCTTCACTTTCTGGTGTGCTTTCTTACACTCTTCTTGAATTCCATGCTGCCTTCATTGTCCACCCATTTTCTCTTTTATTACTAGAGATTACCACAGATGTTGGTCTGATGCAAACAGTGTTTGATCTAATGTGTTAATTAGATAGGCAATGTTGGTATTAAATTTATAATCACAGGTATACTGCTATATGCACCACTGTGGAGTTAGAAACCGCAAGGGCATCAAATACATGAATACAACTAAATTTGTTGTTTTATTGTATTACTAATACATGCTGCTAGTTTGTATTCAAAAAAAGATGATGGGAGAAGGGTTGCCTTTTTTAATTAGTTCACTGAGTAATTGCATTACAGAGTGTGGTACTGAGACATGCTGTTTAGCAGGATCCCACATTTGATCCCTGAGTTGTGATGAATTAGCTGATCTATGCCAGGGTGGCAAATATATAGGTTTACATAGGACATACGGCACAGAAACAGACCATTCAGCCCAACAGTCTACACCAATATTTATGCTCTGCTCAAGCCTCCTCCCATCTTTCTTTATCTAAATCTATCATCATAATTCCCTATTCCCCTTCCCTTGGATGTTTGTCTAGCTTCCCCTCAATTTCATCAATACTATTCGTTTCAATCACTCAGTGTGGGAATTCTCACCTCTCTCTTGATAAAGAAGCGTCTTCTGACTCGAAACGTCAACTGTACTCTTCTCCGCCGATGCTGCCAGACCTGCTGAGTTTTTCCAGGTACTTTTTATTTTTTGCTTTGGATTTCCAGCATCCGCAGTTTTTTTGTTTTCTTCTGAATTCCCTCTTGGATTTCTTGGTGACTATCTTATATTGATGGCCTCTAGTTATGCCCTTCCCCACAGGGGGAAACATTCTCTCTGTATCCGCTTTATCAAAATCTTTCACACTTTTAAAAACCTCCATTTGTTCACACTCCACCTTCTTTTATCAAAAGAAACGAGACCCAGCCTGTCAATCCTTTTCTGATCTGTAATTCCAAGCATTTCTGGTGTTATTCTTGTAAATCTTTTCTGCATTCTCTCCCCATCTCCATATCCTTTTTATAATGTGGTGACCAGATTTTTTTATATTTGTTCGTGGGATGTGGGTGTCGCTTGCTAGGCCAGCATTTATTGCCTATCCCTAATTTCCCTTGAGAAGGTGGTGGTGAGCTGCCTTCTTCAACTGCTACAGTCCAAGTGGTGTAGGTACACCCACAGTGCTGTTAGGGAGGGAATTTCAGGATTTTGACCCAGCAACAGTGAAGGAACAGTGATATATTTCCAAGGCAGGCTGGTATGTGGCTTGGAAGGGAACTTCCAGGTGGTGGTGTTCCCATGTATCTGCTGCCCTTGTCCTCCTAGATGGTACAGGTTGCAGGTTTGGAAGTTGCTGTCTAAGAAATCTTGGTGAGTTGCTGCAGTGCATCTTGTAGATGGTACACACTCCTGCTACTGTGCGTCGGTGGTGGAGGGAGTGAATATTTGTGGGTGGGGTGACAATCAAGTGGGCTGCTTTGTCCTGGATAGTGTCAAGCTTCTTGAGTGTTGTTGGAGCTGTACTCATGCAGGCAAGTGCGGAGTATCCATCACACTCCTGACTTGTGCCTTCTAGATGGTGGACAGGTTTTGGGTGTTGGTGGGTGGGGGGGGTGGGGGTGGGGGGGGGGGGGGGGGGGGGGATGGGGGTTGGGGGGTGGGTGGGTGTGGTCAGAAGGTGAGTTACTTGTCACAGGATTCCTAGCCTCTGACCCGCTCTTGTAGCCACAGTATTTATATGGCTGGTCCAGGTCAGTTTCTAATCAATGGTGACCCCCAGGATGTTGATAGTGGGGGATTCAGTGATGGTAATGCTATTGAACATCAAGGGGCGATGGTTAGATTCTCTCTTGTTGGAGATGGTCATTGCCTGACACTTGTGTGGTGCAAATGTTGCTCGCCACTTGTCAGCCCAAGCCTGGATATTGTCCAGGTCTTGCTGCATTTGGATATGGACTGTTTCAGTATCTGAGGAGTTTCGAATGGTGCTGAACATTGTGCAATCATCAGCGAACATCCCCACTTCTGACCCTACGATGGAAGGAAGGTCATTGATGAAGCAGCTGAAGATGGTTGGGCCGAGGACACTACCCTGAGGAACTCCTGCAGTGATATCCTGAAACTAAGATGATTGACCTCCAACAACCACAACCATCTTCCTTTGTGCTAGGCATGACTCGAACCAATGGAGAGTTTTCCCCCTGATTCCCATTGACTCCATTTTTGCTAGGGTTCCTTGATGCCACACTCAGTCAAATGCTGCCTTGATGTCAAGGGCAGTTATTCTCACCTCACCTGTGGAGTTCAGATCTTTTGTCCATGTTTGAACCAGGACTGTAATGATGTCAGGAGCTGAGTGGCCCTGGCGGAACCCAAACTGAGCGTCAGTGAACAAGCTAAGCAAGTGCAGCTTGATAGCACGAGACAGTGCTGTAAGTGTGGTCTAACCTAGGTTATATACAGGTGTAGTGTAACTTTGTTTGCTTTATTATGGCCTTGCTAACCTGTGGCATAACATTTAAAGATTGATGTATTTGTGCTCTGAGATCCCTTTGTTCCTCTGCCCCCACTAGACTTGCACCTTCCAAGAAATAAGTGACCTCCCTATTCTTCCTACCAAAATGTACTTCCTCGAATTTATCTGAGTTAAACTTCATTTGCCAATTATTTTCCCATTCTGCATGTTTATTAATGTCCTCCTGTAACTTCTTGCAGTTGTCCTCAGTATCGTCTATTCCCGTCCCCCAATTTGGTGTTATTCGCAAATTTAGAAAATTGTGATTTTGATTCCAAGTCCAAACCATTGTTGTAAATTGTGAACAGTGCCAGCAGTGATCCTTGTGGAACATCTCCTCCCACCTTCTGCCATCCTGAATAACTACCCTTTACTCCCACTCTCTGCTTTCTATCTTGAAGCCAGCTAGAAATCTATTCTACCACTTGCCCCCTGACTCCACATTCTCTGACCTTATTCATTAGTTTATTGTGGGGTGCCTTATCAAAGAGGATACTAAAGTCTTCCTCGGTGCCTGTGGGCAATGGCAGGAGAAAACAATCAGACAGGGATACCATTTTTGAATGTTATTTAGTTTAGTTATTCATTTTCATCACTGGCCAGACAAGTTTTTATTGCTGATCCCTGGTTGCCCTTGACAAGGCAATGGTGAAATATCTGAGGAAAGAACAAAAATATGGTAGTTTGCAAGGCAAGTGTGATCAAATAACTAAATGATGATGGTGCAAGGCAAAAGGGGATGGTAATAGAATAAGTAAAGAACCAAAAGATGGGTCTAAAAGAGGCATGAATGGGAGATAGTAGAATCATCACCAACAGCTGCTGTCTGGGGAAAAAAAATGGGGGCAGAGGTTATGACTTGAAATTGTTGAACTCAATGTTGAGTCTGAAAAGCTGTATGGTGTCTAATCAAAACAGAGGTGCTGTTCCTCAAGCTTACACTGAACTTCATTGGAACAGGGTATGAGACCAAAGGCAGAGAGGTCAGAGTGAGAGTAGGCTAGAATTAAACTGACAACTGGCAGTTCAAGCTTGTGAACTGAATGGAGGTACTCAGGAAAGCAATCACCAAATCTGCGTTTGGTCTCTGCAAATGTAGAAAAGATTCAACTGTGAGCTTGCTAAATTAAAAGCAGTACAAGTAAATTGCAGTTTCACCTTGAACGAATGTTTGGGGCTGGGGACAATCTAAGGGGCTGAGGTAAAAGGCCGGGTGTTCCTGTGCTTGTGCAGATAGGTGTCAGGGAATGGAAAGGATTTCTGGGGGTGGCTGAGAAATGGACCAGGGTGTCATGAAGGGAATGGTCCTTTTGGAATGCTGAAAGGGGGGATTGTGGGGGGAGATGTAGGAGAAGGTTTGTTTTGTGGTGGCATCAAATTGGAGGTGGTGGAGATGGCGGAGGATGTTCCATTGATTGTGAATGCTGATGGGGATGGGGGGAAGGTGAGAATGAGGGGAATGCTATCATTGTTCGGAGGTGGAGAGGAATTGGTGCAGGCAGAGGTATGGGAAATGGGATGGACACATTCAAGAACCCTGTCAATCACAGTGGAGGGGAATGTCTGGCTGAGGAGAAAGGAAAATATATCGGAAGTATTAGTATGGAAGGTTTGCATCATCGGAACAGATATAGCAGAAACAGAGAAACTAGGAAAATGGAAATCACGGGTGCAGAGAAGGGTAGTCGAGTTAGCTGTGGCAGTCACTGAGCTTATAGTAAATATTGGACAGCCTATCACCAGAAATGGAGAGAGAGAAATTGAGGAAGGTAAGGGAAGAGTCAGAGATGGATCACAAGAAAGCTATGGAGGGGTAGGAATTGCAAGCAAAATTGATCTTCCGGGTTGAAATGAGAGCAGGAAGCGGCATTGAAACAATCATCAATGTGTTGGACAAAGTGGTGAGGGAAGGGGTCTGAATAGGCCAGACCCTAGGTCAATAGGGGGAGGTGTCGTGGAGTTGGTGGTCAGCCTCCTCAAGGTCAGAGCACCAAACAACAATAGTGCCATCCTTGTCAGCAGGATTAATGACAATGTTAGAGTTAGACTTGAGAGAACTGAGTGCCGTAAAGTCAGAGGGATTTATGACCCAGCATAAATTAGCACCCTCAGGACAGTAAAGTTAGAACATTGCAAAAGCAGCCCAATTTTTAAAATCAAAATACAAAGGCAGGCTCTTGTACTGACAGGCGATTGTTTCTAAAAAGTGAAATAAAAGACGTACTGCACACCAGATGAAAATAATCTACATTTCTGACCATGGCAGGGTAAAAATCTGTAGACTTATATTGAGGTAAAGTTGTAATCCCTGTACCCACCTTTATTTTTAATAATCAGAAAGCCAAAATACAAACACATGTTTCTTCGAATACACCATGTATTTTTGTATTTTTGTGCTCATACTAAGCTTTGTGGACAGATCGTATTAGAGATTACAGAGTTACTGGTATATGCAGTTTTTGCAGCAGTGGCCAAAATTTGTCATGCAGTGAACAGGTTGTATTTGCTTAAGTAAAGGAGGTTTATAAAGTTAAACATAAGTCAGGTAGAATGAAGGCCGAACAAGACGAAGAATTGGGAATTAGAGCTGGAGTGAAATGAAGAGAGAGTAACATTTTATACATTTTTGGAGCCTTTTTTGGCCTTAGATAGTGACCTTTTGCAAAGGTCAGACAGTGTCTTATGGAAACACTTAGGGAGTGGAATCCTCCATCTATAAGGGTTCTCTCCTAAACGGTTAAGTTGGCTTTCTCTTTCAGAAGCTCTCCATGCACAGTCTGCTTTGCAGCAGTTACCTGACCTTTCATTTATGATCTTTCCTATGCATAATTAAACAAAATAAAATTGCACAAAAATAAGGTGATGTTCATTCCTAAGCACACGTAAATATTGTGCAGGTACATGCCATGATGCTAATGCGTCACAAATTACAATAATGAATTTAGTCATGTAATTTGCATATATTTACATAATACCTGATGGCACCCGTAAATTGAGAGTGAATTCAAAAATAGCCAAATCTATTAGATCTGTAGATTCTCATAGTGTTTCATTTTCCCCCTTAGGTGTGCCATGTATATGGTCAGGAATAAGACCCTTTTTAAAATTCAGTTTATTTCAGCAACTATAAGCAAGACAAAAAGAGAAAGGGAGAGCTAAATGGAAATGATAGAGTTGACATGAGACAGAACAAGAGGAAAAGGAACAGAGGTGAAGTGGAACCAGGAATCAGGTGGATTTCAGGAACAGAGGCAACTTGAGAAGAAGTGGAGAGTGTTGTCAAGTAATTATCATTGCATGTCTCTTTCCTTTCTGAAACAGAAACAGAAATACCTGGAAAAACTCAGCAGGTCTGGCAGCATTGGCGGAGAAGAGCACAGTTGACGTTTCGAGTCCTCATGACCATTCAACAGAACTAAGTAAAAATAGGAAAGGGGTGAAATATAAGCTGGTTTGGAGGAGGTGGGGGGGAAGAAGGGTGTGAGGGGGTGGGGGGGTGGTTGTTGTTGGGACAAGCAGCCAGTGATAGGAGGAGATAACCAAAAGATGTCACAGACAAAAGAACAAAGAGGTGTTGAAGGTGGTGATATTATCTAAAGGAATGTGCTAATTAAGAGTGGAGAGCAAGACAAGCAAGGTACAGATAGTTCTAGTGGGGGTGGGGTGAACTAAGACTAAAAGGGCATAAAAGGTATAGATAAACAATGGGTGGAGCAAATTGCAAACAATTGCAGCCTTAGAGATGTGAAAGGTCCTGGGTTTTATGTCCAGTTTGTGTTGGGTTACATGATCTCAGATACCGTGATAATTGGTCTCTGTGCCCTTTAATTAGGAGACCGCTACATTGGAAAGACCAAATGCAAACTGGGCGATCGCTTTGCAGAACACCTGCGGTCTGTCCGCAAGAAAGACCCAAACCTCCCTGTCGCTTGCCATTTTAACACTCCACCCTGCTCTCTTGCCCACATGTCTGTCCTTGGCTTGCTGCATTGTTCCAGTGAAGCTCAACGCAAACTGGAGGAACAGCACCTCATCTTCCAACTAGGCACTTTACAGCCTTCTGGACTGAATATTGAGTTCAACAATTTTAGATCTTGAACTCTCTCCTCCATCCCCACCCCCTTTCCATTTCTTCCCCCTCCTTTTTGTTTTTTCCAATAATTTATATAGATTTTTCTTTTCCCACCTATTTCCAATATTTTAAAATGTATTTCCACCCATTGTTTATCTATACCTTTTATGCCCTTTTAGTCTTATTTCACCCCACCCCCACTAGAGCTATCTGTACCTTGCTTGTCCTGTTCTCCACTCTTAATTAGCACATTCCTTTAGATAATATCACCACTTCAACACCTCTTTGTTCTTTTGTCTGTGACATCTCTTGGTTATCTCCTCCTATCACTGGCTGCTTGTCCCAACAACCCCCCCCCCCCCCCCCCCCCACCCCACCCCCCTTAAACCAGCTTATATTTCACCCCTTTCCTATTTTTACTTAGTTCTGTTGCAGGGTCATGAGGACTCGAAACGTCACCTGTGCTCTTCTCCGCCAATGCTGCCAGACCTGCTGAGTTTTTCCAGGTATTTCTGTTTCTGTTTTTGTTTTGGATTTCCAGCATCCGCAGTTTTTTGTTTTTATTTTTCCTTTCTGAGTCCGTTCAGTTAACCCAAACCACCATGTTATTGACTCCTCAACCACACCATGGATGTAAAAAGGTGAGTATAAAGAACAGATGGAAGGATTTTCCAGAACATTGTTCTTTTTGTAGGTTAGCCATTACATTGAACAATCACGCCTTGTCTAATGTTTATTAGCTGCCCTACTTCTACACACTATTGGAAGCTCAGGACATGTTTCAGGTTACTCCATTGACTTTCTTGGACAATGTCCCCTTTTCATGTGCCCATTTGATATTGAAGACCAGGCAAGGAAGTGAGTGTGAGGCAATTTCTTTTGAAAGGCACTACCCAAGTTGCTTTTATATTGCAGCACACATGTGAAGCAGTCCAGTCAGGGTGAGTGCATAGAGTGATGTATATAGAGAGTTTATCAAATTTTAAAATTTTCAATCTTGGTTTAAATTTTCCCCATGGACTTGGCCTTCCCTTCCTCTTGTAACTGCATCTGCTTCCTCAACCCTCAGAACTGTGCACTCCTCCAATTCTGGCACAAATCAAAAGAAAAATATGAGAGGCTGGATCAAGCAGATTGCACAACTAAAATCAGAATCAAAGGGCAATGATTAGGAGAATGGCAATTACATCAATGTCTGCACCACATTGTTTACAACATCACTTTATTATACCACAGAGAAGCAGGTGTGGCTCCATTTCCACTTGGAGCTGTGTTAATTGTTTGCCATTTGGAAATCTAAATGAGAATATGGGGTAGACACAGCCGCATGGGTTTTCACCGAGTTATCCAGTGACAATATAAATACATTTTCCAATTTTATGTTCAAATTTGAGGTATAAGGGGCTGAGCTTTGCTATGGGTTTAGGGTTCACAAAGCCAGCCAAAATATTTGTCATCTAAAAAAACCTTGAAAGTGAACCTCCTCTCTTATGAAACATTTATTGACACCAACCTCAGACCCTACTATCCACAGTTTAGCTACAGCATGAACACCTATGTTCTTACAGGCTGCTCTTCAAACTTTCACCTTCTCTTTTGGAGGTGCTAACATGTGGTCAGCAGCAGCTCTCTGCTATCATACCCAAGTTTTCACGTGTGAGTCTGGACAATGAAGGTTTACCAGTGGGGATTGTCACGGTTAAGACCAAGCCTCCCCTCATTCACCACCCACACTTACAGGCCCTTGTAGAGGGAAGGAAATCTGCCGTCCTTACCTGGTCTGGCCTACATGTGACTCCAGGCCCACAGCAATGTGGTTTTCTCTTAAATGCCCTCTGATCAAGGGAACAATTAAGGATGGGCAATAAATGCTGGCCTAGCCAGCGATGCTCACATCCCATGAACGAATTAAAAAATACTTATTTACAACACGGAAACAGGCCTTTTGGTCAATATTGGTGTTTATGCTCCACAAAAGCTTCCTCCCAACCCCTTTTGATCTAACTCCATCAAATTCCTTTCTCCCTTATCTGCTTGTCTAGTTTCCCCTTGAAATCATTAATACTATTCATCTGAATTTCTCCCTGTGGTAGCAAGTGCCACATTCTAACCACTCATTGGGTAAAGAAGATTCTCCTGAATTCCCTATTGGATTTATTAGTAGCTATCTTATATTGATGGCCCCTAATTCTGTTCTCACCCATAAGCGGAAACATCTTTCTATGCCTACCCTATGAAACACTCAATCTTAAACACCTCGGTCATGACACCCCTCAATCTTCTTTTTTCTAGAGAAGAGATCCCCAGGCAGTTCAATCTTTCCTGATCGGAATAACCTCTCAGTTCAGATAGCATTTTGCCTCAGTATCCTGTTTATGATGTAGCAATCAGAACTGTTCACAGTACTCGAAATGTCCAACCAAGATTCTCTACAGAGTTAACTTAACTTTTCAATTCTATTTGTCTCGAAATGAACCCAAGTTAGTTGTTTACTTTTTTAAATGGCCTTATTAAAACATGTCGCTTCTTTTAGTAATTCATGTAATCACACCCCAGATCCTGCTGTCCACTACTCGACGCACACACTTATTTTCTAACCCCTTATTCTTCCTACCAAAATGTTCTACCTTATACCTATCTTTGTAGAAGTTTATTTGCCAATTACATACCCATTCTGCAAGTTTATTAATGTCTTCCTGTGTTTTGTGGCAATCCTCCTCTGTATTAACTACACCTAAATTCACTAACTAACTAATTCACTAACTAGTACACCAACTTCCCCCCGACCAAGCCCCAAATTTAGAGCCAGTCACAGAAATTGACATTGTACGCCTGATCCCATATCAATTGTGTAAATGAATCACTAAATAACGAGTAGAAGCAGAGTTCCTGACTGATTTTCTTCCTTCTGTAGCCTAAGATCATTGACTCAGTCTGACCCGGACCTGGGAGGTTTCTGATTAATATTACTCAGATTCTCAGCAATACTTATTGAGCCATTGGAGGAGTTGATTTGCTATCACAATAAGAACACAAACATAATAAAGCACTTTGCATAAATACAGAACAGGAAAATAATCGGGTGAGAGTCATGATATCCTCAATATCAAATACCCTGCTAACACTCAGTCCCCCCCTTGCCTCTCCACCCTTTGAATGGGTCTCAATGAAGGCAGTACAGCTGAAATTGAATGTGTTTAGATGGATAAAGCCATCAGTAGTACAGATAAATAGTATGATTTTCAAACAGGATCTATGCTGCTCTGAGGCTATTTTGGAGTAAAAATCGCAGTGCAATGAGAGTATTAATATCACGGGGGAGGTCCATAATCACAAGTAAACACATGTTTCTCACATCATCATTGAGTCATATCAATTTAACATTATGATCTACATTATTCATGCATGATCAACCACATTCTAAAGCCGACATTCCTGTACTTCCAACCAAACAGACACACAGTCATCACCAAACCTCCGCAAGAGGTTTCAGCCTAGTCCTTAGCCAGCCCTTTTTTGTTCAATCACTTTTATGTAACAGTTTCTATGTTTTATTTCAAGCATAGCCTCCGACAAATGAATCTGGCAAGATGTAACTAAATACTGGGCCATCTGAATAGGGAGCCCCAAAGATCGACAACAATGATCTTTTACTGAAGTGCTTTCTGAGCTCCTCTGATAGGATTCATTGCACAGTTCATGTCCCAGAATGGTGCTGAGGCAAAGACTCAAAATTCCTGGTTTGTGTTGAGTTGGCTGATTTTCACCATAGACACTTGCTCCTTCCAGTTTCTAACACATGCCCCAGTCCCTCTGAACCATATCCCCAGCACCTTCAGGCCGTCAGTTCTGATGGTGGAGGGTACAAAAGATCGGTCAGCCCAGTTCCCAAAGAACATGGCCTCGCTCTTCCCAAGATTTACCATGGCTCCCGAGGCCAGTTCGAACTGGTCGCAGATGTGGATCAGTCTGTGCACCGACAGCGGATCCGAGCAGAAGACGGCAACATCGTCCATGTACAGGGAGGCTTTGACCTGAGTGCCTCCACTACCTGGGATCATCACTCTTCTTATGCCCGGATCCTTCCTGATGGACTCAGCACCTTTTTCTATGCAACACACAAAAAGGACAGGGGAGAGAGGGCAGCCCTGCCTGACTCCAGACTTAATAGGAAAGCTATCTGATTCCCACCCATTGATTGAGACTGCGCTACTGATGTTAGTGTAGAGCAGTTGGATCCAATTGCGAATTCCCTCCCCAAACCCCATTTTGGAGAGCACATCCACCATGTAGGTGTGCGATATTCTGTCAAAGGCCTGCTCCTGATCCAGGCTGATGAGGGAGGTGTCCACACCCCCGTCCTGCATATAGGCAATCGTATCCCTGAGCAGCGCAAGGCTGTCAGAGATCTTCCTGCCTGGAACAGTGCAGGTCTGGTCAGGGTGGATCACCAATTCCAGAGCGGACTTGACCCGATTGGCGATGACCTTGGACAGAATCTTATAGTCCACATTCAACAGTGAAATGGGTCGCCAATTTCTAATTTCCTCCCTTTCCCCCTTGTGCTTGTAGATGAGGGTGATGATGCCTTTCCTCATGGACTCTGACATGCTGCCGGCCAGGAGCATACTCTCATACACTTCTAGCAGGTCCAGGCCCATCCAGTCCCACAGAGCCGAATACAACTCCACCGGCAAGCCGTCGCTTCCAGGAGTTTTACTCTTCTCGAAGGACTCAAGGGCCTTAGTCAGTTCGTCAAGAATTAGCGGTTTGTCCAGGCTCTCCCGTGTACTGTCGACTAAGACCTCCGTGATAGAGGACAGGGAGGATTGGGAGGCCGTGCTGTCCGTGCGCTTCACGTCATACAATCCAGCATAAAAGGATTTGCTGACCCTCAAAATGTCGGACTGCGATGACTTTACTGAGCCGTCTTCTTCCTTCAGGCTGCTGATTACAGAGCTCTCTCTGTGTACCTTTTGGAAGAAGAAACGTGAGCACGTCTCCTCCTGCTCCAACACATCGCGTAGTAGATTTAATGCTACGCACATTTATGGATACAATCTATACACCCATTTTAAAGCATTTAGTCTCTTACCAAACCTGTTGTCTCTGAGAGTCCCAGACCTTTGGTCTGCTCCTGCATACCCATAGTGTTCACAAATTGCCTCACTTTGGATGGGCTGAGGAAACTGTCCTGAACCTCCCCATTGGAGATGTTCTGCTCAGGTGGCATCTGGGGATTCGTGTAGAGAACGGGATTTGAAATGTCCTCTGCTGGAGAAGCTTCTCCAATCCTCTCCCCCTTTGGGGCGTTGCTGCTCCCGGCTTCCCGGAGCTGGGGTGCACCAGACCTGCAAGGGATACTCTTCTGAAAGTGGATTTTAAAGAAAAAGCAGCTGATTGATGAGTAACCCTGGGAGCAGACTCGGAGGGAGGAGCACCGGAGCGGTGAGTATAAATCTAGCTTACCTTGGGGATTCGCGGCCTTGTCTCCAGGGAGGAGCACCGGAGCGGTGAGTATAAATCTAGCTTACCTCGGGGATTCGCGGCCTTGTCTCTAGGGAGCGGACTCGGAGGGAGGAGCACCAGAGCGGTGACCTCGGGGCATAGAGTAACTGAAGCCAAAACTGAAAAAGTGACGTCACAGGAAAGCTGTGACCTGATTGATTGGTAGGAAATCTGCACCAAATTTGAAAAAAAAACACTGCAAAGCTAATTAACAAATTAATTATCTAAGTCGAGATGGCTGGGCAGGTGATGTGTTGTAGCTGTATGATGTCGGAGCTGGCAGATCCCATTGTGAGCCGCAGTGACCACATCTGCAGCAAGTGTTGGTTGCTGGAGGAACTCCAGCTCAGAATTGAATAGCTGGAGTCCGAGCTCTGGACGCTGCGGCACATCCGGGAGGGGGAGAGTTACCTGGATGCTTTGTATCAGGAGGCAGTCACACCCGGTAGATTATGTACCTCAAGTCCGGTGAGTGGTCATGGTCAGCAGGGTATGACTGCAAGTGAGGCAGGTAGAGGGATCCTGTGTTCAGGAACAGAGGAGCCTCAGCTCTTGACCTTGTCCAACAGATACGAGGTACTTGCTCCCTGTGTGGATGAGGAAGAGGGCTGTAGGCAGGATGAGCCAGCTGACCACGGCACCGTGGCACAGGAGGCCATTCAAGAGGGGGGAGCAAAAAGACAAGTGGCAGTTGTAGGGGATTCTACAATTAGGGGAATTGATAGCTTCCTTTGTAAGCAGGATCGAGAGTCCCGCATGGTATGTTGCCTGCCTGGTGTCAGGGTGAGGGACATCTCTGACCGGCTTGAAAGGATATTGGAGAGGGAGGGGGAGGATCCAGTTGTTGTGGTCCACGTCGGGACAAATAACATAGGTAAGACTAGGAAAGAGGACCTGTTTGGGGATTATCAGGAACTAGGAACTAAATAAAAGAACAGGTCCTCAAGGGTTATAACCTCCGGATTACTACCCGAGCCACGTGCAAATTGGCATAGGGACGCAAGAATAAGGGAAGTAAACACGTGGCTAAAGGAGTGGTGCGGGAAAGAGGGGTTCCATTTCGTGGGGCACTGGCATCAGTATTGGAACAGGAGGGATCTGTACCGTTGGGATGGTCTCCACCTGAACCAATCTGGGACCAATGTTCTAGCGAAAAGGGTAAATAGGGTGGTCAACAGGACTTTAAACTAGAAAGTTGGTGGGGGTGGGGGAAGGGTAAAACCCCAAGAAGCATGACTAATGGGAAACAAAGCAGCAGGTGTGTGGGGGGTGGATTCAACTTCATGGAAAATTATGAAAAAACTGAAAAGAAAGGAGAGCCCAGGAGACGCTATTAAAGTCTCCAGAACACAAAATAGGACAGAGTGTTTGGAAAGGGCCAGGAATCTAACTTCAAGCACATCAGATAAAGGGATGACAATGAGAAAGGGGATGGGAAATACAGGACTGAAGGTGTTGTATCTGAATGCACGCAGTATACGAAATAAGGTAAATGAGCTTGTGGCGCAGATTGAAATTGGCAGGTATGATGTGGTGGGCATTACAGAGACATGGCTGCAAGGGGATCAGGACTGGGAGCTAAATATCCAAGGATATACATCCTATCGAAAAGATAGGCATGTTGGCAGAGGGGGTGGGGTTGCTTTGTTAGTAAGAAATGAAATTAAATCGATAGCAAGAAATGATGTAGGGTCAGATGATGTAGAATCTGTGTGGGTAGAGTTGAGGAACCGCAAAGGTAAAAAAACCATAATGGGAGTTATGTACAGGCCTCCGAACAGTAGTCAGGATGTGGGGCACAAGATACACCAGGAGATAGAAAAGGTGTGTAAGAAAGGCAAGGTTACAGTGTTCATGGAGGATTTCAATATGCAGGTAGACTGGGAAAATCAGGTTGGTAGTGGATCCCAAGAAAAGGAATTTGTGGAATGTCTACAAGATGGCTTTTTGGAGCAGCTTGTGGTGGAGCCCATTAGGGAACAGGCAATTCTAGATTTAATGATGTGTAATGAGGCAGATTTGATAAGGGAGCTTAAGGTGAAGGAACCATTAGGAGGAAGTGACCATAATATGATAGAATTTACCCTGCAATTTGAGAGGAAAAAGCTGGAATCAGATGTAACGGTATTACAGTTGAATAAAGGCAACTACAGAGGCATGAGGGAGGAGCTGGCCAGAATTGACAGGGAAGATGAGCCTAGCAGGAAAGACAGTAGAACAGCAATGGCAGGAGTTTCTGGGAGTAATTTGGGAGACACAGCAAAAATTCATCCCTAGGAAGAAGAAGCATACTAAAGGGAGGACGAGGCAACCATGGCTGACAAGGGAAGTCAGGGACAGCATAAAAGCTAAAGAGAAAGCATACAATGCGGCGAAGAGCAGTGATTGGGGATTGGGAAGCCTACAAAGACCAACAGAGGACAACTAAAAAAGAAATAAGGAAATAAGAAATGACGTCGGTCGTTGGTAAGATTTTAGAGTCCATTATTAAGGATGAGATTTCAGAATACTTGGAAGTGCATGGTAAAATCGGGCAAAGTCAGCATGGTTTCATCAAGGGGAGGTCATGCCTGACAAATCTGTTAGAATTCTTTGAGGAGGTAACGAGTAGGTTTGACAAAGGAGAGCCAATGGATGTTATCTACTTGGACTTCCAGAAGGCCTTTGACAAGGTGCCGCACAGGAGGCTGCTCAGTAAGATAAGAGCCCATGGTATTAGAGGCAAGGTATTAGCATGGATAGAAGATTGGCTGTCTGGCAGGAGGCAGAGAGTGGGGATAAGGGGGTCCTTCTCAGGATGGCGGCCGGTGACTAGTGGAGTTCCGCAGGGGTCAGAATTGGGACCACAACTTTTCATTTTATACATTAATGATCTAGATGAAGGAACTGAGGGCATCCTGGCTAAGTTTGCAGATGTTACAAAGATAGGTGGAGGGACAGGTACTATTGAGGAGGCGGGGAGGCTGCAGAAGGATTTGGACAGGTTAGGAGAATGGGCAAAGAAGTGGCAGATGGAATATAACGTGGGGAAGTGTGAGGTCATGCACTTTGGTAGGAAGAATAGAGGCATGGACTATTTTCTAAATGGGGAGAGAATTCAGAAATCTGGAGTGCAAAGGGACTTGGGAGTCCTAGTCCAGGATTCTCTTAGGGTTAACTTGTTGAGTCGGTAGTTAGGAAGGCAAATGCAATGTTGGCATTTATTTCGAGAGGACTAGAATATAAAAGCAGGGATGTGCTGCTGAGGCTTTATAAGGCTCTGGTCAGACCACATTTAGAATATTGTGAGCAATTTTGGGCCCCGTATCTCAGGAAGGATGTGCTGACCCTGGAGAGGGTCCAGAGGAGGTTCACGAGAATGATCCCAGGAATGAAAGGCTTAACATATGAGGAACGTTTGAGGACTCTGGGTCTATACTCGATGGAGTTTAGAAGGATGAGGGGGGATCTGATTGAAACTTACAGAATACTGAAAGGCCTGGATAGAGTGGACGTGGGGAAGATGTTTCCATTAGTAGGAGAGACTAGGACCCGAGGGCACAGCCTCAGAGTAAAGGAAAGACCTTTTAGAACAGAGATGAGGTGAAACTTCTTTAGCCAGAGAGTGGTGAATCTATGGAATTCATTGCCACAGAAGGCATTGGAGGCCCCAGGTCATTCAATGTATTTAAGACCGAGATAGATAGGTTCTTGATTGGTAAGGGGATCAAAGGTTATGGGGAGAAGGCGGGAGAATGGGGTTGAGAAACTTATCAGCCATGATTGAATGGCGGAGCAGACTCGATGGGCCGATTGGCCTAATTTCTGCTCCTATGTCTTATTTAGATACACATTAGGCCAAATAGGTGAAGGCCATTGGTGCCTGTGGAAACATAGCCTTGCAAGAGAAAGATAAAGGTCAAAAAAACAGATAATGTTCTTGTGAATAAATATATCAGGATGAGACATTTTATTGAAGCAAATGGCCAGAAGTGTGTCACTTAAAGCTTTGTTATGGAATACCTACTGCCTAATTGCTCCGAAATGTCGTAATTTGTATATTTTGAAACTTTTTAAAAATTCAAGTTTTTTCATTTCTTCTGCCTACAGGTGTGACATTCCTTCAGTCATCACCCTCATGGTGCTCTAGGACTGGACTCTCAACCACTGACCCCTGCTCCTGTCACTACTTCACTGGCTATCTGCAAAATATGTGCCATCTACAAAATGTACTCCGACTCCTTTGACAGCATCTTCCAAACCCATGGGACAGAATTTTTCATATGGCGGGCGGGCTGAGCGGGAGTGATTGCGGAGCCGATCGCTACTTGCGATCGGCTCCATGCCGCCATTTTACACAGGCGGGCCAATAATACGCGTCAGGTAGCGCTTAGCACTACCTGTGCGGGCGGGGGAAGGGAGAGTCGGGGCCAGCGGTCTTTCGTGCATGCGCGCAAAAGAGCACAGCATGCCTCAGGGAAATTGAATGGATATTAAAATAATTAAATAAATGATTTAAAAATTTATTTAAACATGTCCCCTCATGTGACTGTGTCACATGAGCTGGGACATGTTTTTATATTTAATGAAGCTTTATTTATTTATTGAATAAAAGCTTCAGGAAACCTCATCCTGCTCGTGGATGAGGTTTCCCAAAAAACACGAAGGCCACTTGGGCTTTTCACCGGCCCGCCAACCTTAAGGTTGGACGGGCAGCATTCACAAGTGCTTCAATTAATTTCTTAATGGCCTTAATAGGCCATTTACATTTTGGCGGGCGCACAGCCAACTCTGGCGCGCGCCCCGGCTGAACAAAATATCGCAATGGCACGTGGTGACTTCGGGTCTCACGCCCGATGTCATCGCGCGTCATTTTACGCATCGGCGTGTCGGGCCCCGCCCCCGCACGCCGACTGAAAAATTCTGTCCATGACCTCTACCACCTAGAAGAATAAGAACCACAGATACATGGGAACACCACCACCTGCAAGTTCCCCTCCAAGCCGCTCACCATCCTGACTTGGAACTATATTGCTGCTCCTTCACTGCTGCTGGGTCAAAATCCTGGAACTCCTTCCCTAACAGCACTGTGGGTGTACCTACACCACACGGACTGCAGCAGCTCAAGAAGGTGGCTCACCACCACCTACTCAAAGGGCAATTAGGGTTGCGCAACAAATGTTGGCATTGCCAGCAACACTCACACCTCAGGAACGAAAAATAAAACCTGTGTAACACAGAGCAAGTCTTCTTAATTGGATACAGCTGCCTTTTCCTGCTGTAAGCCCTTCATTACAGCCTTATTTATCAAAATATTATTACAAGAGATTCCAACCGGCCTTCACTTCTATAATCATGTCTTCTTTTTTTCTCTTATAGGAAAAGATGGCTCAGAACTCAAGCCACAGGTGGTGACTCTCCCAACACAAGACCTTTCGGGAGGAGAAAGCACTGTAGCTCTTAAGGGAGCTTTGCTGCAGAATCTTTTGGGGAATGGAGTAGGAGGGGATGTGAGTGCTGTCAGTTTATCAGGGCCATCTGCAACTTATCTGAAAAATGACACGTCAGTCATGTCTCAGTCTTGCCTCTGAGTGAGGTCCTGGGTTCAACCCCCCACTCCAGAGAGTTGAGCACAAATCCTATGCTGACACTCTGGTGCTGAGGGAGTGCTGAGGGAGTCCTGGAGTATCTGAGGTTTGTTTTTTGCATGAAAAATTAAGCTAAGGCACAGTCTGTCCTTTCAGGTGAATGTAAAGTATCCCATGGCACTATTTCAGAGACGGGTAAGGGAGTTCTCCCTGGTGCCCTGACCAATATTTATTCCTCAATCAACATCTGGTCACATTCTGGGCTGACATCCAGCAGGATAGTTGCATCTGGTGAGTTGCGGGAGCCTGTTAAATAAGCCTACTGTATCTGATAACCACCCCGTCAGCTGATATCAAAAAAATGCCTGCGGGTTTGGAAGAAATGTTCACATTGCAGCCTGTCAGTCTATGAATCCTTCTACTGTTTCGCAACCTTCCAAAAAAAATCACGGGACCAAGCAAATTGCGGATTTCACTTTTCCAGCTTTTCAATAACTACAGGCGTCCATTATTTTCCCATTTTCCATTGTGAGGACATTCACCCATTTTGTTCACCAATTCAAAACAGTGTTCGTGATTCTTGTAATTGTAAACACAGATTCTATAAATTACTAGTCAAGGATCAGTTATTTCTATCTAGCAGAAGGTTTGTAGAAATCTGTTTGCTTCAACATCTTGTTGAAATTTCCAGCTTATGCCTGTGCTTTTTTTTTACTCACTTAAAACCACATTGCCCCTTAATTTGCTGCCAAAATAATGGTGAAGCTCATAGCACTCACCAATACTTAAGTGAAAATACAAGGCAAATGCACAGTAAAATGCAGAAATCCAAAAGTTGCTGTCTGAAGCCAAATGTTCCAGCCCTCATGCCAGCATGATCTTCTGATCCCATCAATGCGAATGGAGATTCCAATGGCTCACTGGCCCCGCTGTTACTCAGAATCAGATGTTGTAGTAGAAGAATTAGTTCAGGCTGGTCTTTTGGTTCAAGCTGGTTTATTTTTCAAGACGCCTCAGTGCTACTGACTTCCAAGTAGCTTCCCCACAAAGTGCTCCAGCTGTGTATGTTTAGATGGGATAATCAGTGCCCATCACCTGTTTAACTAGCAATTGTCTTTAACAAGGTGATTGCCATGCATTGTGATTATTTATACATTGTGGCTCAGTTCATAGCACCCTCGCCTTTGAATCCGAAGGTTGTGGGTTCATGTCCCACTCCCGGAAAAAAAAACCAAGAACCGTGAATGTACTTGAAAGAATTTTTTAGAGGTGTCAGCTGTGGCTCAGTTCATAGCACCCTCGCCTTTGAATCAGAGGGTTGTGGGTTCATGTCCAACTCCCGGAAAAACCAAGAACTGTGATTGTACTCGAAAGAGTTGCAATCTGTGACTGTTGATAACTCAAAAGAGTTCGACAGATTTCCCTCTTTTCTTTTTTAATTAAAAGCTTTGAAAAAAAGTTAATGAACATTCTTTTGGAAACAAACAGAAGGAAATAATGTCACGTATTTCCAAATCTATAGATCCCATATTTTATTTATCAAGTATATATGTATAAGCAATAAAACAAAAAAATAGTTTTTTCTTTTCATTTCACCATAACATAAGACACCCCTCTTCCAATACATTTAATAATTTCTTAGAGCAGGCACTTCCTTTTGTAAAACAGTCTGATAGTTGGTGACTTGTGTCAACCCATTTTATCTTAGAGATCTCTCTTCTCTCTAACATTTCTTTTATTCTGGCTATGTCTATTCTTAGCCTTTTTTCAGTGACATTTTTCATCGAATGAACATTATCCCAAAGAGACCGGTTATCAACACAACATTCTATGGGCAAACTTCTCACATTGTCCCTTATACAATATTTCTGTCAGTATAGTGGTTAAGCAAACCCCCAGATCTAATGCTTCTACTAAGGACAGCGTTTCAGCAGCTAAGGTGCTTTTCACTACCCTTTTTATTTTTGTGGCCTCCCAAGCCAGCGGTCAACATTTATCATTCTTTCCCACCAAGGATATGATAAACCCTGCTGTGCCCAGAGTACCCATCTGGAAGATTGGCATGTGAAGCATCACCAAAAATGACCAAACTATATTCTCAGGATCACCCAAGGCTGGAAACTTGAGCACGTATCTCTCCGAATTTAATTATTTTAGTGCTTTATTTGCTCTTAGAACTTCCTGAACTGTAGCAGGTTTCATCATGGTACTCAGCTTCAACACACCATAACTAGCATTAGGCCTAGTCTGAGTGCACAACCAGTTCAACTGCCCAATCAAACTTCTCAGCAGTTAACAAAACGTCATGAACTTTTTGATGAGAAATCTCTGGCTTCCTAATTGGCAAGCAGTAATGGCCTGACCGACTAAAATGTAGATCCACATTTTTTCCAAACACAACTGCTCTATCATTCTTCATATCTAGTGTCAGCTGAGCCTTCTTCATCGCAGATTGACTTAACAATAGCGGTATCTCACTAGAAACCACATCAGAACTGATAAACAGATTGATCCCTGCTATCTTTCAAGGGAGGACCACCTATTTGGAGGATGTTAATGTATTGTCATCTCCGAATCTGAAGCAGATAGAGCTTTCATAGTCATTGACCTTCTGCTGGTCTGCCTCATCGAGAGGCTCCAGATAGCAGTCACCATCATCATTTTCAGTTTCAGATGAATCCGTCTCGTGGGTCACTTCAAAAAAGCGATTCCTTCCCTGTGGGCAGATCATCATGTAATGATACTTGGAATTACACCAAAAACACCGATTAACCATTCCCTGTGCATTTTTTGTGTTTAAACACCTATGGTCACCATCCAAGACACGCTTTTTGTCCCGACTCTCAAATTGGCTCATAGGGTTACGACCATTTCAGACCTCTTGTCATTAACCCCATCTTTGTATTGGAATCTTGGCCTAATATTTGGTTGACCTCGAAATTTGGCCACCATTGAATCCTCTATCCTTGGTTTCATAGCATAGCTGTTCACATTTGCTAAGAAAGTGGCATGGAACGACCGTTTCCCCAGAAATCTTTTCAGGGCCGCAGCCATTTGATCTAGGAGAGGTTCTTTCCCCCAGAACTGAGCCCCTGTTAGCAGTAAAAGACTATCAAACTGGGAAATACGAGAACAGTCCAGTAATTTACATGCCAATACCGATTCCGGAATTTCAAGTTCAAATCTCTGTAGTCTCCTGCACCATTTATCAAAATCCATGATATATTCTTCCATGGGCTGATCTTCTGACTTCCTAAACCTATCGAAGATCATCCAAGCTTCAGACACTTCCAATAACATCTTTTTTGTAAAACTTAACCAAAAATTGTAACAGAAGGTTCAATCCCTCTTCATGATCCAAATCATCCACTTTCCACTCTGAAAATACTTTACTCCTTATCTTACTTTTGGCTGGTAATGATGATGCCAAAGCCATACCTTGCTTTTTCCTGGGTACAGCAGTAACCCGGGTCCACATTTCAACTTCAGCCTTCCATTGCTGATAAGGTTCAGAGGCAGAAAAAATTGTTGGGTAGCCACAGCTTGCAATTTTGCACCGTCCTTCTACCATCTTGTAACTTAAATTGTCAGCAACAGCACACTTCTTTTCCCTCAGAGGACTGAGACAAAAATTTATCATATACAGCAATCAATCACCAAAGCTTAAAGTTCATCCTCTGCTACCAAGTTATTCACAATAAGAGGTTGTAGTAGAAGAATCGATCCAGGCTGGCCTTTTGGTTCAAGCTAGTTTATTTTTCAAGACAACTCCTCAGTGCTACTGACTTCCAAGTAGCTTCCCCACAAAATGCTCCAGCTGTATCCTTTTATTCTGTTTAGATTATCCGTTGGATAATAACCTGTTCACCTGTAATAACCCATCACCTGTTTAACTAGCAATTGTGTTTAACAAGGTGATTGCCATGCAGTGTGATTATTTATACATTGACACCGCCGCAGGGGAACACACTGCTGGGGGGAGGGGGGGGCTGGAAAATTCCAGCCTAAGTTGTGCCACGTCTCCATTAGATTTTCGAAAATGGCGTCTCGCTGTCTGCCTCACCTTTGAAATGCATTCGATGGTGTGAAGTTGTTGCATTTGGGTGGTCGATATTAACTAACCTCTCCACAGAAAATTAACTCTTATCATTATAAACTGAAGGATCCTTTTAACAAAGTGTTTGCTACTGTCAATCAACCTCTCTGGCACTGAAATTTGACTATTACAATTGTCCTTTGGGTTTTAATTGTTGTTGGGGATTTTAAAAGTGTCAAATTTTAATTATTTTTTTCAATTTTCCTGACTCTTTTTTCCTTCTCTTTTAATCCAGTGTATCTTATCTTCTCATTTTTATTTCTGCACCTGAATTAACATTGAATTCCCCCACTCTCGTTCACACGTCCTTGTTCAAACCTTGCACTCTGAATTTCATGATCCTTCAATCTGATTGATTAAGGAGTTGCACAATTGTGTGCCCTCCCTATTCAGTGAACTTCAGGATGCCCTGTCTCCCTCACAGAGACATTATTAGCTTGTAGTCAGCAACATTCCACGCAAAAAAATAAAAATATAAACATGCAAGTGCAAGTCTAACTAACAGCAGGCGTTGTTAGATGTCCTACTACAGCAAATTATGGGCCCATTATATGATGTTGTTGCTTGTGCAACTTCTGATGTGCTTAGGGAAGCAAAATACATTGTCAACAAATACCGGAAGATTTTGATAAATATAGACTGCATACCATATGCAAGTATTAAAGGGACCTCATCCATGTTCCCTCTAAGCTGCATGGATGCGCGGCTGCCCAGGAATCTGGATCTTACTGTTCAGTGAGTAAATAAGCCTCACATAATCAATGTTCCCTTTAAGTTGCACATATGCCCAACCACACAACAATCTTAAAGGGACTGCACAGGGCTGCAGGCAGGCCGTGTTCTGCAAAGAGAAACTAGAGGGAACATCAGTCTCCATGTTTCTTCTCTAACCTTCCAACTTTTCTCTCTCCCCCTTAAGACTCTTGCTACAGTAAGGTTTCATAGCACTGGGCACTCATCTAACACCTCACCTCAGTGGCCATGAATATGTTAAGCAGTGAGCTCAGTGAAATGCAGCCATTGCAGGCCTGACCCAGTTCTCAAAGGGGCAGTATAGGGCATGGGTTCTCACCCCACACTATAAAAATTCCACCGACCCCCTGTAACCCAATTTTAATCTCTAAAACTAAGTCATACAGTTCAACATATATATTCATTATTATTTTTGTTTGATCCTTTAATGTGAAACTTGTTGCTGCTGCTGAGCAACAGTTTGATCAAGGTGGGGATCTCTGTACTCCTAGATATGCAATCAAAGGACTCTCTGTCAGGACCTGTTGGCTGATTTTATCCAATTCATATGTGTGGAATCAATGTTTCATTGTGTGTGCTCCTCTCTGAATGGCAGAAGTCAATATTGCATTACTAAAAGCTACACGGCTCAAGGGAGAGATTCACAAGAAAATGACTCTGTTCAACAAGTGTTTTTTTTATATAAGACATTGAAGAGGTACTGACTTGGATCTACCATCAACCATCTAAGTTATGAGGTAGATTTCAGGCAAAAAAGGAAGTTGTTTCATGAAGGGAAGACTCCAGGTGAAAGAAAACTGTGATTATGTAACCAGGGAGGGGAATCAATCACAAAGTGAATATACCCTCAGCCAAACACCCTGCCATTGGCCCATATATTTCCCATGTTGTAGTTGAAGGGTGAGTGACTCTAATAAATGGTACTAAATTTAAACATCAGAACATCAAGATGGCTGACACCCTGCCATTGGCTCAGTGTAACCCTGCCACTGCGCTGAAGGCAATTGCCCTACCTTACGGCTGATGAACAAACTCTGAGACTTGAGAGAACAGCACTGGAGACATTATCTGTAGACTGAACCAGTGAGAACCATCCCTGTGCTGGGAAATGTTTCCGATATGCTAGGTAAGCTTCAGTGGGACTCTTGGACACATTTGAAGGTCTATAACCCTTGCTTCTGTCAACTATCATTTCCTTTTCTCTAGCAAGTTCCACAACAACCACATCAGCTTTTCCAATGTCACGATTGGGCTATGAAGATTGAGCCAGATTTGAAAACCTTAGAAGGATGATGCTAATGAAAGAATTTAAAAATAATGTTCCTTTAGGAATAAGGTCCCACATAAAGTACCATAAAGTTTTTAAGATAACGGCTGCTGCAATTATGATTGATGACTATGACTTGTTTCAGAAACATGAGTAGCAGCAGTAGTAGCAGTCACGCAAGGACCATCTCCAACAAAAGAGAATCTAACCATCCCTCCTTGATATTCAATGGGATTACCATCACGGAATACCCCACTATCAACATCCTGGAGATTACCATCGACAAGAAACTGAATGGGCCAGCTACATAAGTACTGTGGCTACAAGAGCAGGTCAGAGACTGGGAATTCTGAGGCACGTAACTCATCTCCTGACTCCCCAGAGCCTGTCCACAAGTCATAAGTCAAGTGTGTGATGGAATACTCTGTCTGTTATTATGGTTTTTTTCTCAGGATTCATTGGCTTCTTACTCTAGAAGGGATCTTGCTGTAGGCAATGGTCTTTTCTTCAAAAACATTTATATACATGCTAACTATTTGCAAATGTTAAATAAGACCAAGACATAACTGGAGCTACTCTGAGGTACTTCATACTCATCTCCTCTCAGTGAGTGACATCACTGTGACATAGCTCCTTATGCACATGGTCAATAGCTATCATTAGAGATTACCCTTTACTTTACATCTCCCAAGTCTTTATCCCCATTCTATTATATGCATATTATCCCATACTTCGCCCTCACAGTCTCTTACGCTGGTGGTGTCAATCTCCCACTGTGTTCTCAGCTTTCTTTGAGGACATATAGGATGTGTGCTCTCCAGAATCTTCTCCTTGGAAGGCACCAACATCCTCGGACAGTGATCTCTGCTTCTGTATTCCCTAGATTTGGGGTAGGTTCCATTCGACTGCAAAATAGCAAATGTAACTCCTTTATTCAAAAAAGGAGGGAGACAGAAAGCAGGAAACTACAGGCCAGTTAGCTTAACATCTGTCATAAGGAAAATGTTAGAAGCTATTATTAAAGACATTATAGGAGGGCACTTAGAAATATCCAAGGCAATCAGGCAGAGCGAACATGGTTTTGTGAAAGAGAAATCATGTTTAACCAATTTATTGGAGTTCTTTGAAGGAGTCACATGTGTTGTGGATAAAGGGGAACTGGTGGAGGTACTGTACTTAGATTTCCAGAAGGCATTTGATAAAGTGCCACATCAAAGGTTATTGCGGAAAATAAAAACTCATGGTGTAGAGGGTAACATATTGGCATGGAAAGAAGATTGGCTAGCTAATAGGCAACAGAAAGCAGATAAGTGGATAATTTTCTGGTTGGCAAGGTGTGATGAGTCATGTGCCACAGGGATCAGTGCTGGGACCCCAACTTTTTACAATTTATATAAATGGCTTGGATGAAGGGACTGAAGGTATGATTGCTAAATTTTCTGATGGCACAAAGATAGGTAGGAAAGTAAGTTGTGAAGAGGACATAAGAAGGCTACAAAGGGATATGGATAGGTTAAGTGAATGGGCAAAGATCTGGAAAATGGAGTATAATGTGAGCAAATGTGAATTGTCCATTTTGGCAGGAAGAATAAAAAAGCTGCATATTATCTAAATGGTGAAAGATTGCAGAGCTCTGAGGTGCAGAGGGATCTGGGTGTCCCCGTGCATGAATCACAAAAGGTTAGTATGCGGGTACAGCAGGTAATTAGGAAAGCAAATGGAATGTTATTATTATTTATGAGGGGAATTGAATGCAGAAGTAGGGAGGTTATGCTTCAGTTATATAGGGCATTGGTGAGTCCATGTGATGGAGTACCATGTATAGTACTGGTTTCCTTATTTAAGGAAGGATGTAAATACACTGGAAGCAGTTCAGAGAAAGTTTACTAGATTGATACCTGGAATGGGCGGGCTGTCTTATGAGGAAAGCTTGAACAGGCTAGGCCTGTATCCACTGGAGTTTAGAAGAGTAAGAGGTGACTTGATTGAACATATGAGATCCTGAAGGGTCTTGTCAAGGTGGATGTGGAGAGGATGTGGGAGAATCTAGAACTAGGGGGTCACTGTTTAAAAATAAAGGATTTGCTCATTTAAGACAGTGCTGGGGAGAAAATTTTTCTCTCAGAAGGTCTCCTGAAAAGGCAGTGGAAGCAGGGACTTTGAATATTTTTAAGGCAGAAGTAGATAGATTCTTGATAAACAAAGGGGTGAAAGGTTATCGGAGTAGGCGTATGTTCACATGGTGCACAGTATAGAGGCAATGACCTGAGATTTGCCTATGCTTCTCTTTTTTCCTTCCCTTATTCTTGGTACTTTGGGGAAAAGTTGGACCGCTGACTGTTCTTGTTTGAAAGAATGCAGCTTGTTCAACTCCTGTGAAGATTTGTACAGCTGCAGAGAGTCTACAGACTTTTACTGCTGCAACGAAAAAAGTGTAATATAAGTCCACGTCCATGAATGCATCAATAGGTGAAGAGAAGGACAAAGAATATTCCCAAGAAAAATTATGATTGTCCTGCTAATACTGGGAGGAATTTATTTTTCTGTCGGCAGTGGTTCAGTTTGCACACTTTCTTCGGTGTGAGTTTGCTCCTCAGCAAGCCTGAACATCTCTGGAACTTCATCAGAAGCATTGTGGCTATCATCCTCTTCCACTCTTTCCCGAAAGAGCAAATTAACGTTTAGAATGTCACCTTGTGGCCGGTCACCTTCATCGTTGGTGCACATGTTTCCCATTGCATCTAGCCTCGCAAAGAGAAATGAAAGATCTACGATGTCCTCTTGTGGTTGTAAGGATGGAGATTTGACTGTGAAGACTAATTCACAGCATTCTAAGTCGACTAGAATTTCTTGAATGGAGGCTCCTATAACAGTCTTCTCCTTCTGTCTGGTAAATACAGGTTTCTTGGAATGCAGACTACTTTAAAATGGGCTCCTTGCCACAGCCATGGCACTGAGCAACTCTGGTGGGGCATTCTTCGCATCTGTGAACCTTAATCTGCCACAGCAGGGACATTGGAAAATGGTGGTCAGGGCCTTTTCAGGGCATTTTCCTGGTTGCTGCCTTGCTGTACTTTCAATTTTACAACCCACAAATTGAATGACTTCATCAGGCTGTTCTTGAGAAATTTACCTCCCATCTCTGATGAAAGCCTTATTCTGCTTCTGCTCTTTGGTCTGTGTGGCCAGTTGTACAGTTTTGCTTACCGAGATGGTAAGAAGTCAGAGAGATTCTCATCTAAAACGCCATCGGCTATTCTATCCCCGATTAGGTGATTGTTTAGTGTTCCATACTCATTTTTTGGCTAGGCGGTCCAATTCATTGATGTATGAGTGAATCCATTTTCTTTTTTAGCTGAGCCGATTAAATTTTGTCCTATGAAAATATTTTTACAAAGACTGAAGTATGAATCAAAGGCTCCAAGAACATCCTTGTAGGAGGCTGTCTCATCGTTCACCGTCTGTCTGGCCAGCACGTCATCTGCTATGCTCTCAATAGCTTATAACAAAGTGTTAATTTTATCTTTGTCCTCTTTACTTGCAATAACTGAAGCGTTATCGTACTGGGTAAAATATCTTCACCAATTTTGCCATTGCTCAGCCTGTCTGAGGCCCTCTATATTTTGAAAGGATTCTGGTAGGGGCAAAGTAGTTTCTCACCCTGGTTCAAGGTTGTCTTTTCCCACACTGCTTGTCTATCAGTTGCTGGGCTGCCCTTGTTATTTGGTCACCTCTAGTGTGGTTGCTGGGTTGGCCTCGAAGTCCTTCACCCGCTGCTCTGTACTATTACTGGGTTTCACTTGAGGCTTTTCCCACCGTTTTCTACTGTTCTCTGTGAGTGCAGTCTCTGTGGTCACCATCTGTTATTGTGGGTTTATCTCAGGATTTATTCACTTCTTACTCCAGAAGAGATCTTGCCAGAGGCAATGGTCTTTTGTTCAAACACATTTATTTGGTTGGTCTTATTTAACCCTCGTAAATAGTTAGCAAGACATAGCTGGAGCTACTCTCTGAGATGCTTCACACTCATCTCCTCTCAGTGAGTGACATCACTGTGACCTAGTTCCTTATGCACATGCTCAGTCGATATCATTGGAGTTAACCCTTTACCCTGCACTCTCCACTTGCTGGATGAGTGCAGCTCAATGATGCTCAAGAAGCTCAACACCATTCAGGACAGAGAAGCCCATTGGATTAGCACTCCAACCATCTCCTTAAACATTCACTCTCTCCACCACCGACGCAGTGTGTACCAGCTACAAGATTTACTGCAGCAACTCACCATCACCGAGTAGTGTGTAAATAAAACTCACACTCACCATCACCAAAGAGTCAAAAGCTCAGACTTCTGAGGTTAAAGAGACACTGGAATATCAGATTTACAACAAAGAGTTAATAGTGGCTGGAAATGAATTAAAGCTGGCTAAATTAAAACTCATGCAGACTCTAAGCAAAGAGTGTAAATGTAAAAAAAAAGTGTCAAAGCAGATAACAGCTGCACTTAAAGTAGATGATGGAACAAAGTAAAGCAGTGCTTCAAAACCAGATAGCTCTGTTGTAACTAATACTGATACCGTGGAGCAAGGAGGAAGGGTTTGTATTCGTGAACATAAAGTAAAACTTCAGAATGATGAAGCTATTACACTTGCAAGGGAAGTATTGGAGGAAGTTTGTGCTGAGCTGGAAAACAAAAGACAAAATTAATTTTAAAGAATTCACGAACTGACAGAAAAAGAGTATCAGGATTCTTTGACTGACCATTGACGTAACTTTAATGAGGTTCTTAAGCAGCTAAGGAGGAAGTGTTAAACCTACATCTCCTGAAGAAAAACATTGAAAGTTTAAATCATTGGAAGAAACATAAAGATAAAGGTAATCCTGCATTTAAACAAGAGGAGGACAATTTAGCTGTATGGCTGGTTGAGACTTTCTTCATAGACTTGGACATTAAAACACCTGCAGCCATGAAAGAATGGAGATCCGGAGTTAAACCCTGACCGGCATTGTTCAAAGACTGTTTTAAATGGTTAACACCCTGATGACAACATTGTTCTTGACAAACTTAACCAGACCAAACCAGGTATAGTATATGAGTTTCTAACATGGGAAATGGGAATGCTGTAAAGCCCAGTTGAAATGAGAAAGGACATACGGACATATGAACATATGAAATAGTAGCAGAAGTTGTCCATTCAGCCCCTCGAGCCTGCTCCGCCATTCAATAAGATCATGGCTGATCTGTTTGTGTTTCAAATTCCACATTCACATCTATCTTCAACAACCTTTGATTCCCTTGCCTAACAAGAATCTATCTACCTATGCCTAAAAAATATTCAATGACCCCACCCTCACTGTCTTCTGAGGCAGAAAGTTCCAAAGCCGCATAGCTCTCTGAGTGAAAAAGAATTTCCTCATCTCTGTCCAAAAAGGGCAACCCCTAATTTTAAAACAGTGCCCCCTAGTTCTGAACTCATACTTCAAACAAGTCATCCCTCGCTTTCCTAAACTCCAATGGAAACAAGCCCAGTCTGTCTAACCTTTCCTCACAAGACAACCCACTCATTTCAGGTATCAATCTAGTAAAACTCCTCTGAACCTCCTCTAACGCATTTACATCCTTCCTTAAATAAGGAGACCAAAATTGCACACAGTTGGGGGGAGCTGGTGGCATTATGATATTGTCACTGGGCTAGTAGTCCCAAGACCCAGGGTAATCCTCTGGGGACCTAGGTTCAAATCCCACCATGGCAGATGGTGAAATTTGAATTCAATAAAAATCTGGGATTAAAAGTTCGATGATGACCACAAAACCATTGCCAATTGTTGTAAAAACCCATCTGGTTCACTAATGTCCTTTAGGGAAGGAAATATGCTGTACTTACCTGGTCTGGTCTACGTGTGACTCCAGACCCACAGTAATGTGGTTGACTCTTAAAAATGCCCTGTGTGCAATTAGGGATGGGCAATAAATGCTGGCTTAGCCAGTGATGCCCACATCCCATGAACAAATGTAAAAAAAATTATGATATGGTCTCACCAATGCCCTGTATAACTGAAACTTACATTCAGTTCCTCTTGTAATAAAGGATATCATTCCACTAGCCTCCTTAATTACCTGCATACTAGCCTTTTGTGTCACATGCACTACAACACCTGGATCCTTCTGCACTTCAGAATTCTGCAGTTGTTTTCCGCTTAAGTAATACTCTGCTTTTTTATTCTTTCTGCCAAAGTAAACAACTTCATATTTTCCCACATTATACACCATCTGCCAGATTTTTTTCCACTCACTCAACCTATCTGTATCCGTCTGCAACCCCCTTATGTACTCTTCACAACATACTTTCCTACCTATCTTTGTATTATCTTCAAATTTAGCTACCATGCCTTCGCTCCCCTCATTTAAATCATTTGGATGCCTTTGCTCCCTCACCTAAGTCATCTCAAAGGAGATTTGCTATGATGGATGATGGAAAGTGAAGCCACCAGTAGTAAAATGAACTCTCGTTCAGAATCAAATTGGATTTTTATGGACTCATCTGAACTGAACTTTAAATCCTAACTGTCACGTTAGATTGGATGTGATGGTTAAGCCTCGTCAGGCTGCCAAGATGGACTTTTTAGTGTGAAATATGGTAACAAGGGAGAGGATTGTTATGACCAGTACCCGGGTGAGGTTCCCCAATTTGTTAACTTCCTGTCACACATACAACACCCCAGCACAGTAGCATGAGCTGCACTGCTCTGCAGATAGCTTTTTAATCCATTTTTCCCTGTGTATTCCTGTGAGGGAAATTTTTCTGTAAGGGAAAAAAAAACATGTCTTGCGCCCAGAGTCTGTTTTCTTTGATCTCATTTTACACATTGAGATATAAATCAACAGGAGATGGATTTTAGATGACTGCTGAGACGTGGTAATCAGCCTTTTTTTTGTCTCTACAACCGCAGGAGATTAAAGTTCAGTCTTTTGCCTCTTCCTATCTCCCGTTTAAGTGTCTCTGCTTGAAGAAGGCCATGATAACTTTTCAGCTGCAACATTCCATGTTCTCTCAAGACGGGTCTGTCAGTATAATCCACAGAGGAATTTTTCCAGAAAGTGGTCACTTTACATTATCAGCCAAGTGTCCTTGCTTGTATTTCTTCAAAAATGCTCACACCTTCCTTAAAATGTTCAATATGCCCGTAAGTAATTCGTGGCTGTAATTGGCTTTTATGACAGGATATTGCTTGTACTGTATGTAGTAAGTTATATTTTGGTAGTGTTGTAGAAAATTATCACAATAATTTTCATCTTTTATGGGGAAGGTGTTATGAATGCAAACTTTTTAAAGATGATTATGTTTCAGGACTGTCTCTTTCATTCAAGATAAAATGGGTTGGTGAAGAGAGACATGTGATCTGTTCTGAATTCTCCCAACAACAAACCTTGGTAACTTGTAACATGGGCCCAGGGTACTCTACACTACAGAAAAGGTAACCCTTATTACTGTCTTTAAAGAACACAGTCCACATTCACTTTCAGACTGAGACTCACCGAAAGTAAGGTCCAAAATGATCATACCTGAAACTAAGACAAGAACAGGTGAGCTAACCGTGGACAGATTTTCTGTCTCAGAGATTTTTTTAGACAGGGAGTGAGAAAGGTCTCTTAGAAAGACAGAAGGCTGCAGCTAGTGTGGTCAGTAGAGAGGAGTGTGCTGACTGTCTGTGAACTACCAGGCAGAATGGGGGACGGAAAACAACCTGTGGTCAAAGAGGCAAAGGGATTTACCCTTACGAGGCTGGGAGGAGAAATTGCTGGGTGGACTTTAATGTTGGTAGTCAGTTTGGAAATTCACTGGAAACTGAGGAAAGCACCTTTCAATTGTCTTTTGATGTTACTACTTGGTGAAACGGGAAGATGTGAACCCATTGGAAGCTGGGAATGATTTTGTACCATGTCCATTAAAGAGTGTAGTCCTGTAGAGAGTGTGCTGGAAAGTATATATGTGTGGTGGGTGGGGGGTGGTTATTGGTAGTTAAGGCAGTAAGGGTTATCATTTCTGTAGTTTACATTACGAGGCGTTGACTAAGTAGTGTTTAGTAGATGTTGCCTTTAATTTGTTTTTCCCAGTAAAAGTCTTAAAACTAGAAATCTTGCGTGATTTCTTTAAGCTGGTCACTTATAGTTGGCATTGGCCCAGTGGTAGCACCATGCTTTTGAGACAGAAATTTATATGTTCACATTCCTATTCCAGTGAGGTGAGAATATGAA
Organism: Cetorhinus maximus; assembly: GCF_964194155.1. NCBI lineage: Eukaryota > Metazoa > Chordata > Chondrichthyes > Lamniformes > Cetorhinidae > Cetorhinus > Cetorhinus maximus. The sequence goes on along the minus strand of NC_135895.1, from coordinate 90,275,776 downwards.
CAAGCTAACATTTCAATACAGCATTGAGGGACTGCTGTACTGTTGGAGGTGCCATCTTTCGGATGAGGTTTTAAACAAAGGCCTTGACAGTTCTTTCAGGCGTGGTAATCGATCCCATGGTGCCTACAAAAGAGCAGGGAGATTCTCCCCAGCGTCCTGACCAATTTCTGTGAAAAAAGATCAACGAAATGGATTATCTGGTCAATCCTCTCATTAGTTTGTTCCACATTGCAGTGTGCTAATTGGCTGCCGCATTTGCTGTTGCAACAATGGCTGTACTTCCAAAGTACTTCAGGGGCTGCAGGATAGTTTGGGATGTCTTGAGGTTGTCCAAGCTCTCATTTGTGGTCTTCAGTTTTGGTGAAATATTTGAAGACCATGAGTCTCCTGATGCAAACTGCGCAAGTGTTCAAAGGGTTAATAACAGGGAATGTGTTGCATGGTTTCCCTGTTCCATTTAAAACCCCATGTTCACAGCTTGGCTAGAGGGAGTTTAGGAGTGAGATTGAGATTAAAATGAGTGTGAAAGTTACCAGCGCCTCTCTCAAGAGTAGGAACAAAGGATAAATCTGACTCTAAGTAGACGAGACTTGCAGCAGAAAGGAAGCGGACTCAGGAGTGTGTGTGTGTGTGTGTGCGCGCGCGCGGGGGTGAGGGGCGGGGAGTTCCGGGCACTGCGGGCGCACACTGCACACCAGCCCCGGAACCAGAGTGAGGGGGGGGGAGCGCCTTCACTCCGCCGGCCGCTGATTGGTGTGACACCGGCGGAGTCAAGTCGGGGCTGCACCGCTGATGGAGGCGGTGGGAGAGAGCGGGGAGTCGGCCGACTCGGAGGAGCGGGAGGTCGGCGGCTTAGGCCCGGGGGAGGAGCGGTCGCTGCATCATCCCAAGGTAAAGGGAGGGGGGGAGGCTCAGAGACCCCGGGGGGTGGGGGGGGGGGGCCATGGTAGGGCAAATTGTCGCAGCCATTGTTCCCCCATGAATCACCCTTATCCTTTCAAACTCCCCTGGCACCAAATAATTTCCAGAATTAACATTTAATGTTTTCATCTTCAGATGTCTTCATGTCTCATCCATCCCCAGGTCTCTGTGTTCACCCTGAACTTCCCTATTGAATGTCTCCTGCTCCTGGTTGGACTCATACCTAGCACCAAGGAAGATGGTTGTGGTTGTTGGAGGCCAATCATCTCAGGTCCAGGACATCACTGTGCAGGAGTTCCTCAGGGCAGTGGCCTCGGTCCAACCACCTTCAGCTGCTTCATTCATGACCTTCCTTCCATCATAAAGTCAGAAGTGGGGATGTTCGCTGATGATTGCACCATGTTCAGCACCATTCGCAACTCCTCAGATACTGAAGCAGTCCATGTCCAAATGCAGCAATCCTAGACAATATCCAGGCTTGGGCTGACAAATGGCAAATATCATTGCGCCACACAAATCTCAGGCAATGATTGTCTCCAACAAGAGAGTATCTAACCATCACCCCATGACATTCAATGGCATTACCTTTGCAGAATCCTCCACTATCAATATCCTGGGGGTTACCATTGACCAGAAATTGAACTAGACTAGTCACATAAATTCTGTGGCTACAAGAGCAGATCAGAGGCTAGGAATCCTGCAGCGAGTAATTCACCTGCTGACTTCACGAACCTTGTCTACCATCTACAAGGCACAAGTCAGGAGTGTGATGGAGTACTCACCACTTGCCTGGATGAGTGCAGCTCCCGCAACACTCAAGAAGCTTGACACCATCCAGGACAAAGCAGCCCGCTTGATTGGCACCCCATCCATAAACATTCACTCCCTCCACCACCAACGCATAATAGCAGCAGTGTGTACCATCTACAAGATGCACTGCAGGAACTCACCAAGGCTCCTTTGGCAGTACCTTCCAAACCCGTGACCACTACCACTTAAAAGTACAAGGGCAGCAGATGCATGGGAGCACTGGCACCTGGAAGTTCCCCTCCAAGTCACTCACCATCCTAACTTGGAAAAATATACTGCATCAAAATCCTGGAATTCCTTCCCTAACAGCACTGTGGGTGTACGTACACCACATGGACTGCAGCGGTTCAAGAAGGCAGCTCACCACCACCTAATTGTTAGGGATGGGTAGTAAATGCTACCAGCGATGCCCACATTCGATGAATGAATCTAAAAAATCAGCCACTGAACTCCAGTTTACCAGAATGCAGCATGTGTTGCCCCATAAATCTCATCTTGTGCAGCTGAGTTGACATATGCTTTATAAATTAATGGGTAGTTTATTTATCGTGGAAGAGAAGTCATCATGGAACAGTGTATGCATTCCTCATGATACTTAGCATCATACAACACCGAACGAGGAAATTTGCCTCCTCATATATTTCCTTGCTGTTTCGAAGCGCCATTCAATTTTAAAAATTCTTTCATGTGATGAGTGTCACTGGCTGGGTCAGCATTTATTGCCCATCCCTAATTGACCTTGAGAAGGTGGTGGTGAGCTGCCTTCTTGAATAACTGCAGCCCATGTGGTGTAGGTACACTCACAGTGCTGTTAGGGAGGGAGTTCCATTATTTTGACCCAGATTCAGTGAAGGAATGGCGATATAGTTCCAAGCCAGGATGGTGAGTGGCTTGGAATGGAACTTCCAGATGGTGATGTTCCCACGTGTCTTTTGCCCTTGTCCTTCTAGATGGTAGTGGTCGTGGGTTGGAAGGTGCTGTCGAAGGAGCCTTGGTGAATTCCTGCAGTGCATCTTGTAGATGGTGCACCCTATTGCCATTGTGTGTTGGTGGTGGACGGAGTGGATGTTGAAGGTGGTGGATAGGGTGCCAATCAAGCGGGCTGCCTTGTCCTGGGTGGCGTCATGCTTCTTGGGTGTTATTGAAGCTGCACTATTCCAAGCAAATGGAGAGTATTCCATCACACTCCTGACTTGTGCCTTGTAGATGGTGGACAGGGTTTGGGGAGTCAGGAGGTGAGTTACTCGCCGCAGGACTCCAAGCCTCTGATCTTCTCTTGTAGCCACAGTATTTATATGGCTGGTCCAGTTCAGTTTCTGGTCAAAGGTAACTCACAGGATGTTGATAGTGGGGAATTCAGTGATGGTAATGCCATTGGATGTCCAGAAGTTCATTGCCTGGCACTTGTGAGCCACACATGTTACTTGTCACTTATCAGCCCAAGCCCGAATGTTGCCCAGGTCTTGCTGCATATGGACATGGACTGCTTCAATGGTTGCAAATGGTGCTGAAGCATTGTGCAATCATCAGCGAACATTCCCACTTCTGACCTTATGATGGAAGGGAGGTCATTGATGAAGCAGCTTAAGATGGTTGGGCTGAGGACACTACCCTGAGGAACTCCTGCAGTGATGTCCTGGGACTGAGATGATTGACCTCCAACAATCACAACCATCTTCCTTTGTGTTAGGTATGACTCTAACCAGCGGAGAGATTTCCCTCTGACTCCCATTAATTCCAGTTTTGCTAGGGCTCCTAGATTCCACACTCTGTCAAATGCTGCCTTGATGTCAAGGGTAGTCACTTTCACATCACCTCTGGAGTTCAGCTCTTTTGTCCATGTTTGAACCAAGGCTGTAATGAGGTCAGGAGCTGAGTGGTCCTGGCAGAACCCAAACCGAGTGTCGGTGAGCAGGTTATTGCTGAGTAAGTGCTGCTTGATAGCACTATTGCTGACCCCTTCCATCACATTACTGATGATCAAGATTCGATTAATGGAGCGGTAATTGGCTGGGTTGGATTTGTCCTGCTTGTGTTGTAGCTGTCCTGGAACAGCTTGGCTAGGGGCATGGCAAGTGCTAGAGCACAAGTCTTCAGTACTCTTGCTGGTTTATTGTCTGGGACCATAGCCTTTGCAGTGTCCAGTGCCTTCAACTCTTTCTTGATATCACGTGAAGTGAATCGAAATGACCGAAGACTGGCATCTGTGATGTTGGGGCCCTCAGGAAGAGGCCGAGGTGGATCATCCACTGAGTACTTCTGGCTGTAGATTGTAGCAAATGCCTCAGCCTTATTTTTTGCACTGATGTGCTGGGCACCCCCATGATTGAGGATGGGGATGTTTGTGGGGTTTCCTCCTCCTGTTAGTTGTTTAACTGTCCACCACCATCCATGACTGGATGTGGCAGGACCATTGAGCTTGGATCTGATTCATTGGTTGTGGGATCGCATAGCTCTGTTTATCACTTGCTGCTTATGCTGTTTGGCAGAAAAGTGCTCTAGCGTCACCAGGTTGACACCTCATTTTTAGTTATGCCTGGTGCTGCTCCTGGCATGCCCTCCTGCACTTTTCATTGAACCAGGGTTGATCCCCTGGCTTGGTGGTAATGGTGGAGTGGGGGATATGCTGGGCCATGAGGTTACAAATGGAGTTTGGATACAATTCTGCTGTGGCTGAAGGCCCACAGTGCCTCATGGATGCCCAGTTTTGAGTTGCTAGTTCTGTTCAAAATCTATCCCATTTAGCACACACAAGATGGAGGGCATCCTCAATGTGAAGACGGGACTTCGTTTCCACAAGGACTGTGCAATGTTCGCCCCTACCATTATTGTCATGGACGGATGCATCTGTGACAGGTAGATTGGTGAGGATGAGGTCAAATAGGCTTTTCCCCCTTGTTGGTTCCCTCGCCACCTGCTGCAGACCCACTCTAGTAGCTATGTCCTTTAGGACTTGGCCAGCTCTTGACGATGGACATTGAAGTCCCCTACCCAGAGTACATTCTGTGCCCTTGCCACCCTCAGTACCTCCTCCAATTGGTGTTAAACACTGATTCATCAGCTGAGGGAGGACAGTAGGTGGTAATCCGCAGCAGCTGTCTTGCTCATGTTTGACTTGATGCCACGAGACTTCGTGGGGTCCGGAGTAGATGTTGAAAACTCCCAGGGCAACTGCCACCTGACTGCATGTCACTACTATGCCAACACCTTGGGTGGATATGTCCCGTCACTGGGATAGGGCATACCCAGGGATGGTGATGATGGTATATGGGACATTGTCTGTAAGGTATAAGGCTGTTGCTTGACTAATCTGTGGGACAGCTCTCCCAATTTTGGCACAAGTCCCCAGATGTTAGTTTGGAGGACCTTGAAGGTCGACAGGGCTGGGGTTGTCGTTGTCATTTCTGGTCTTTTCTAGGTCGATGCCAGTGATCATCCGGTTTCATTCCTTTTTGCATACTTTGATGCAACTGAGTGGCTTGCTAGCCCATTTAAGAGTCAATCACATTGCTGTGGGTCTGGAGTCACATGCAGGCCAGACCAGGTAAGGATGGCAGATTTCCTTCCCTAAAGGACATCAGAACCAGATAGGTTTCCACAACAAGCAACAATGGCTTCGTCGCTATTAGCAAGACTAGCTTTTTAATTCCAGTTTTATTAACTTAATTTTAAACCCTTGTCCCCAGCGCATTAGCCTGGGCCTGTGGATTACTAGTCCGGTGACATTGCCACTATGCCACACCTTCCCCAAGTGCTGTCCCAATGCTTTGCTCTTTCCCCATAGCCCTGCAAATGTTTCATCCAAGTATTTATCCAATTCCCTTTGAAAGTTACTATTGAATCTGCTTCCACCATCCTTTCAGGCAGTGCATTTCGGGTCATGACTCACTGCTTTAAAAAAAATCTCCTCTCCCTTCTGGTTCTTTCACCAGTTACCTTTAAATCGCTGTCCTTTTTGATGCATAGCTTGGGAGGGAGCATTTCCTTTCATCTATCTTTCAACATAATTAGTTCCCTGAAAACAGTTATTCAGATGTTACCTGACATTGCAACAGACATGATAATTTATCCAGCTCCCTTCCTATGGTGGTATAGATTGACTGGCTGGATGCGGGTAGTCCCAAAAAACCCATTCAGTTATCAAAAAGAGCACTAATGTGGACCACGATCACGCTCTACACCCGTCTTCACCTCAGATATAGCTGTCAATTAATGATTCATGATCTCAGTGTAGTTTGATACTTTGACATGTGCCAGCTGATTTGAATACTAACAAAAAAATCCCATTGACCTCCTTGGTGCTTTGACTCAGCTGGCATTCATAATCAATTGTAGAAGAAATCTGTCCCAGTTTTAAAATAACTAATGCTTGAAAAGCTAACAAAGATGTGCTAAAACAGGTGCAACCCAGGGTCTGTGCACTTGATTAATATTAGCATATTAAAACCATCTTTTGTTTCAACAGATGTGGTAATGAGTGAGTTTTCTCTTGAGAACCCATGAGAGGAAACCTGTCTAGGGTTTCACGCTGCATTAGACAGACTGGCCATTTTTTGACTGAATATGGTGTTATTCATCCCTCGCTTTGTAATGAGCAGTAAGGAATTTAAATCAATAATACAGGCACAAGTGTTGAGTCTGTGTAAGTGGCTATGGTGTGGCATTGTGCGTCAGCTTGGCTGAGTTGGCAGCACACTTGTGGTTGTGTCAGATGGTGATGGGTTTGATCTAAAAATATCTAGGCTAACACTCCACTGCACTGTGGAAGGAGTGTAGTGTTGTCAGGGCTGGTGTTCTATCTAGGGACATTAAACTGAGATCCACCATCAAGTCCAGGTATATAGAATATACCTACAATATTATAGTGGATAGAAATCTAGTATAGCCAAGAAGTGCCAAAATAGTACCTGGCCTTTGGGCACCTTGTCATCAGGATAGGATGTTAGAACTACTTTTGTTGCAGAAGCACAGGCTTTGAGGGGATATGACTCAGTTGTTTAAAGTGAAAGGGGTATGAGCCTGTCCAGTTAGGTTATTTAAGAGGCATAGGAATTGTTGGATTGTGCCTTTGTATCAAATCATTGCATAAATATTTAGGTTCATTTTTAGAAGTTATTTCTTTTCACAGAGAAGTGTCACCCTCCGGGACAGTTTGCCAAAACATGCAGTGAGTATGGATTCCCTGCCGTCTTTCAGAAGGGAGCTGGATGATTTCTTGAGAAAAGTGCAAATTTCCAATTATGTTAGGTGGGATTTGAAGGATCCATGCAATACTGTGGTCTGTTAGAGATTTGCATGATTGCCTTCAGCAACTAGGGATGAATTTCCAAGTTTTTCCAAAATTAACCGTAGGTTTTTATTTTATCTTTTTGAAGGTTTTCCATTCCAGGAGATTATGTGACTCGTGGATGCATCAGTGGTGCATGTAACTCCAGTCTGGTTGGGGCATGTTTGATGTATCCGAACTTTATCTGCCCTTTTTACATGTTTATGCTTCTGCTCTCCCTTTCCTTTACCAATATTATAAAGAAAAGAGATGATGCTAGCTGGATTTGAGTGCTATAATTTTCATTCATGTTTTTGTTTTCAGTACACAGAGATGATGGCTTTAGACATTGCGGATAGTACACAAGTATATACGGCATTTCTGGTGCTCCTTGATCTCTTAGAAGGTAAGATATTGGAATATTCTTGTCACTTTTCAGGTATTTTTTCAAGGTAATTAGTATTATATTAATTCTCTGTTTTTGCACTTATTTTCTCTCTTCTCTGTTGTCTTCCTCCTATCCTGAGGACACTGAATCTCCCTGACTCACTCTTCAGGCATTGCTGGCTTCTGACAAGCCATTCTTTCCACAAGTGTAGGCAGGGCAAGTGGGCAGGGCGCGTGGCTTGGGCCCATTTGACTGTAGGGAGCATAAGAAGAAAGTTTTCAGAGCAAAGCTAACGACAGGGCAGGAAAGGAAGAGGTTGAAGGCTGGTGTTGAGGGACCAATTGTCTTTTGGCCAACAAGCTCTTTTATTGTATCCAGTCCGGGAATGTAGACGTGATATTATTAACTTTCCCAATTACTCTGAGGCGCAGGATGAAATTTCCTGTTCTGTTACTCTGAACAATGCATTTAACCCTACCTTCAGAAGAGCACCCTCAACTGCACCTATAATTTTTATTTTCCTTTCGTACATCGGCGATTGTGGATTTTCTGAGTGATATTGTTAATTACTACCAAATTGTTGCACAGTTCTATGCTGTTGACATGTCATAATTGGGAGGAGGATTGAGACAGCCTACTCTCACTTCACTGGGAATTTTGCATCTGATAGACAGAGACCTTTGTTCCACTGGTTTGGAGCACCTGGACATTATTCTGACTCATTGTGCCACCAAGTTATATTTTGGGAAACAATGCAGAGACTCAACAGATCAAAAGCAGCTTACATTTATATCGTTCCTTTAATGAAGAAATTCATCCCTTGGTGTTTCACAGTCACAAAGGAGATATTAGGAGGTGTTATTAAAAACAAAAAATGCTGGAAGAACTCAGTAGGTCTGACATCTGTGGAGAGAAAGACAGAGTTAATGCTTCGAGTTTGTATGATTCTTCAGAACTAAAGGGAAGTAAAATGTGGTGAAATATATACTGTTTAGGGGTGTGTGTTGGGGGCGGGGAGGGGGGTGGAACAGGTGACGCTGGAACAGGCCAGCGATAAGTGGAGGCAAAGGAGAGATTGCAAAAGATGTCATAAACAAAAGGTCAAAAGGGTGTTAATGGTGGTGACACTGGCTAAAGGAGGTGCTACTGGTGACATTAAGAGTAGAAAGCAGATTGTGATAATGGCCGGATCAGGGTAAGCACTCTGGAAAGAATAACATGAGCAAGTGACAGATGGCCCTTGTGGGGGTGGGTTGGGGGGGAGGGGACGGTGGTGGGAAAAAAGATCGAAAATAGGCCAAAAGCTGGGGATAAAACAATGAATAAAAATGGGAATAAATTTTAAAAATAATAAAAATAAAAAAATTAAAATGAATATTGGAAAAAGGATCAAAAAAAGGTGAGGATGGAGGAGAGAGTTCATGGCCTGAAGTTGTTGAACTCAATATTAAGTCCGGAAGGCTGTAAAGTACCTAATCAGAAGATGAGGTGCTGTTCCTCCAGTTTGCGTTGAGCTTCAATGGAATATTGCAGCAGGCCAAGGACGGACATATGGGCATGAGAGCAGGGTGGTGTGTTGAAATGGCAAGCGACAGGAAGGTCTGGGTCACGCTTGCGGACAGACCGAAGGTGTTCCACAAAGCGGTCACCCAGTCTGTGTTTGGTCTCTCCAATGTAGAGGAGACCGCACTGGGAGCAGCGAATGCAGTAGACCAAATTGAGGGAAGTGCAAGTGAAGCAGCGCTTCACTTGAAAGGAGTGTTTGGGCCCTTGGACGGTGAGGAGGGGGGGTGTAAAGTGGCAGATCTCTCCTGGAGATCTTCCCTCCACAGTTTCCAATCTCATAGTCTCCCAGCCTCGGACAACCCGCTTCTACCTTCTCCCCAAAATCCATAAACAGGACTGTCCCGATAGACCGATTGTGTCAGCCTGTTCCTGCCCCACGGAACTCATTTCTTTCTATCTTGACTCCATTCTCTCTCCCCTTGTCCAGTCTCTTCCCATCTACATCCGCGATTCCTCTGATGCCCTACATCATACCAACAATTTCCAGTTCCCTGGCCCTAACCGCCTCCTCTTCACCATGGACGTCCAATCCCTCTACACCTCCATGCCCACCAGGATGGTCTGAGGGCTCTCTGCTTCTTCCTTGAACAGAGGCCCGAACAATCCTCATCCACCACTACTCTCCTCCGTCTGGCTGAACTTCTTCTCACACTGAACAATTTCTCCTTAAACTTGTCTCACTTCCTCCAAATAAAACGTGTGACTATGGGTACCCGCATGGGCCCGAGTTATTCCTGTCTCTTTATGGGGTATGTGGAACATTCCTTGTTCCAGTCCTACTCAGGCCCCCTCCCACAACTCTTTTTTCAGTATATCGATGATTGTTTCGGTGCCGCTTCATGCTCTCATCTGGACCTGGAAAAATTTATTTATATTGTTTCCAACTTCCACCCTCCCCCATCACTTTCTCGTGGTCCATCATGGACACTTCCCTTCCCTTCCTTGACCTCTCTGTCTCAATTTCTGGTGATACTGTCCACCAATATTCATTACAAGCCCACCGACTCCCACAGCTACCTCGACTACAGCTCCTCACACCCTGCTTCCTGTAAAGACTCCATCCCATTCTCTCAGTTCCTTCGCCTCCGTCGCATCTGTTCCGATGATGCCACTTTCCAAAGTAGTGCTTCTGACATGTCTTCCTTCTTCCTTAACTGCAGTTTCCCGCCCACGGTGGTTGACAGGGCCATCAACCGTGTCCGATGCATCTCCCGTGCATCCGCCCTCACCCCATCCCCTCCCAGAACCATGATAGGGTCCCCCTTGCCCTCACATTTCACCCCACCAGCCTCTGCATTCAAAGGATCATCCTCTGCCATTTCTGCCAACTCCAGCATGATGCCACTACCAAATACATCTTCCCTTCACCCCCACTGTCGGCATTCCATAGGGACGGTTCTCTCCGGGACACCCTAGTCCACTCCTCCACCACCCCCAACACCTCAGCCCCTTCCCCTGGCACCTGCCCATGCAATCGCAGAAGGTGCAACACCTGCCCCTTTACTTACCCCCTCCTCACCATCCAAGGGCCCAAACACTCCTTTCAAGTGAAGCAGTGCTTCTCTTGCACTTCCCTCAGTTTGGTCTACTGCATTCATTGCTCCCTGGTCTGGCCATTATCACATTATGCTTTCTACTCTTAATGCCACCATTAGCACCTCCTTTAGCCAGCACCACCACCATTAACACCCATTTGACTTTCGGTGTATGACATATTTCGCAATCTCTCCTTTGACTCCACATATCGCTGGCCGCCTATCCAGCTTCACCTGTTCCACCCCCCTTAAACAGTATATATTTCACCACATTTCTACTTCCCTTTAGCTCTGAAGAAGAGTCATACAGATTTGAAACGTTAATTCTGTCTTTCTCTCCACAGGTGCTGTCAGACCTGCTGAGTTTTTCCAGCATTTTTTTGTTTCTGTATCAGATTTCCAGCATCTGCAGTATTTTGACTTTATCTTAGGAGGTGTTATGACTGGGATGGAAGGAGTGCCCCAGATTCTCTAGCCCCACTACTCCACAGGTCACAGCAACAGTGTAAATGTTTAATTCACTCACCACTTCACTACTGCTAGACCCAGAACAAAAGAGACTTTAACCAGACTTCTTTCAATAAACTCAGAATAATTAATTTATTATAAAGCAAAACTACTTTTCTTTTTAAAAGTTTAAAAGTTGCAAAACTGGTTAACATACAATTTGTAGTCCGGAAATGTGGCGATTTACTCCCTTTTAAAAATCTCAACACACGTATACACATACAAAGCAAAGGGCAAGACAAATAAGATCTCTGCAGAGGTTGGCGTAAAGGAACACTATAAAAAGGATAAAGTTCACAAAGGTCTTGACGCTGTCAATCTGACAGAGTGCTGGTCACAGCAGTTATGGAAGTCCTTTTGGATGAATCTTTGGTAAAACACCACCTTTGTTAACTCTCGCTTGTCGCAGTTTCATCAGTTTTAAATATGGAGTTATACTGAGTTGAGAATTTTCTGGCTGAAGGTGAACGTCCCACTCTGGACTGCAGGCAATATAGGGGGTGAGAGAGAGAGAGAAGCGATCTCCCTTCACAGTTTGCTCACTCTGAGTTCAATATAAAATATTCAGGGAGAACTTCTCCCAGTCTAGGCCAATCAACAGGACCCCAAGGCCTGGCTACAGTAGGAGCCCAAGGCCTGGCAGTAGCAGTTTTTAAATGTCAACTCAAGTAAACAAAATAACTCCTATCTTACAAGGTGTCTTGCTAGTCATTTAGCTGAAGTCATGTGATTTCTTGGAAAACGTAGCTTGCTCACAGACCAAAGTGAACTTGTAAACTTTCTAAACGATAATTGTCCAAATAAGGTCCAAATAATTGAATGTCCTCCCCATTCTTCAAAAAACACAGCTCCTGGAGACATGAACTCCTAACAGAGGAGTGACCAACAGCTTGTTCAGAAAGGTGGGTTTTAAGAAGGGGCTTGAAGGAAAAGAGGGAATGGCGATATGAAGGACTTTAGGGAGGGAATTCCAGAGCATGGATGGGCCTGGATGGCGACATGCACAGGCACAGATGCTAACGGGTGGAGGATCATATACAAAAATGCATAATTTTAAAATTGTGAAGGTTGTGCTGTGAAGGACATTTTTTAAAAAAAAATGTTGTAAATTTTTTGATGGTTAACAATCCATAACTGTTTGGGGAGCTGGAGAGGTTGGAAAGCCTCGACGATGATCTTTTTCTATAAATTCTTGCTAAGTCTCTGTCACTTAGACAGGATGTTTCTTCTGTTTCACAAGGCACTTTATAAGGTGTTTTCAGACCTGTGTTTGAACGCGAGATTTGACAAACTGTAGCTGCTATCTGCATTCTTTGTTTTGATGTCAGGCGATACACAAAATGCAAAGTACTGCAAACCTGAAACAGTAATAGGAAAGGCTGGAAACATTCAGCAAGTTAATCAGCAGCAGGAATAGTGGCTGTTTCTGAAGAAGAGTCCTATGACTCGAAACGTTAACTCGGTTTCTCTTTCCTCAGATGCTGTCAGACCTGCTGAGTTTTTCCAACATTTTTTGTACAACATGAGTTGTTCACAGCAAAAGAGTTAATATTCTAACTTCAAATTAATTCACATTTTAAAGTATGCATCAGCATTTTGCATGCGTTCATGGCCTGTAATTCCGTGCTCCCCAGCATCGGATTTGTGGGGTACCCCAAAGATGCGCTGGGGAATCCCTCTGGCAAGTTCCCGGGTAAGGGTTTGCACGACGATTGCCCAGAAGTGCTAACTTCCTCTGGACAATTGCGCTGTGCTGGGAACCATCGGAAAGTGCGATTTAAATTGGAACTTTGATGGTTCTGCCAGGGTTATACCAATAGTTACCCAGAAAAGACCCAGACCAAGCCCATGAACCCCCCCAACCACCAACCCCAGACCATGACCCTGACCCCAACCTCCGGACCCGCATCTGACTTCCGGACCACACCCCCCCACCCACCAGACATCCAGACCCCCACGACCTCTGGACCGCCACCCCGCCAGACACTCCCGCCGACCTCTGGACTATGCCGCCCACCCGACCTCCGGACCGCGCCCCCCCAACCGACATCCGTAAACCCCCTCCAAACCAACCTGACCTCGGGATACCACCCCCGACATGTGGACACAACCCTCCCGACCTCGGGTCACCGCCCCTCCCCTCCCCTGACGTTGGAACAACCCCCCCCCACCTCACGGGACACCCCACTCCCCCACCCGACCTCGCAGGACACCCCGATCCCCCGTCCAACCTTGGGACACACCCCTCCCCGACCTCGCGACATCCCAACCCCCAAATCCTATCTACTTGCCTTAGATATTTACCTACCCTGGCCTATCAATTTCCCTGGCCCTTTAAACTTACCTGGTTTATGGCAGCAAGTGCTGTAAAAAAGGAGGCTTGGCCTCTATATGCTTGATCTAGACTGTGCTGGGGCCTGCGAGGATTCTTTTGATGCAGGCCCCAAGCAGCTCCGGCGAACGGAAGTGGCAACGCAATTTTCAACACCAGGTAAGTGTGCATTTATTTCTTCTAATTTCTGTGGGCCAGCACTTTCCAGCACTAGTTGGAAGTTATGACCCTATATGTTCTGTGGGTGCGGTATTGATTGTTCTAGCTGACAGCTATATCTGACCTTTTGAGCTACTGGAGGATGCATCTACAATTAATATGAAATGTTTTTGGAAAAAAAAGGAAACAAGCTTTTAATCTAAGGACAAGTGAGGATAATGAAAAAAGATAAAGGGCAATGTTCATGTTGGCAATTGCTTGCACTGTAATAGTTGGTTGATAATTTACACCTTTTACAACGACAACTCGCTTTTGTGTAGTAGCAGTAAGTGTAGAAAAGAAACAGGAAACGTTCAACCGAGCCTAATCAGAAATAAATGGACGCCGAGCCAAAGGAGATATTAGGAGGGGGTGATCAAAAACAGGTGGACTTCAAGGAAATTCCTAACAGAGACCAGGGCCTTGGAGAGACAAAGCAACGTGACTGGAGCAATCCTGGCTGATTTCTCACACTACCCAGCCCCACCCTCATGTGCTCCAAATTCAAGATTAGGGATTTTAAGGCCAATTGTAACACCACTGCTAATGTCCTGCTGAGATTGGGCATAGAACTATAATGGAAATGAGGACTTGCTGGCCTGTTTAGTCTTATTCCAACCAAATCACCACTGGCAGGCAGATAAGGTTGAGCAAAGGAACAGCATTTTTCATATTTAATGCTAATGCTATAGGAATAACAGTTGTAAAATTATTTTCCAAAGGCTCACAGGAGTTGTGCAAGGTTATTGCATAGAATTCTTTATTTTATGATAACTCAGCATTTTTTGTGTGAATAGAATACATTTATACAGGGCAGCAGCATTGTTGGAGTGTGTTAGGTATCAGTACTGCAGCATTCATCTCACCGAAAGTCAGGTATGATCTCTTTGTCTTTGAATTTTTCCAGGCTGGGTTTTACATATTTCAACTGCTGGGTTGAAATGCAAAGGCTGGTCTGTATGAAAGATCCTTTCAACGGGGATTGCCTTGTATGTTTGACTTTACACTTTTAAAGCCATTTTCACTGAACCACATCAAGGCATTTAACATGTACGTGCAAAATGTGTAACGTACTTCTTAAATTCCATGTTCAAGCTTCGCTGAAATGATCTGGTTGAAAGAGACCCAGGAGCACAATATATCTAATCAACGTAGATTAACACTCCTTAAAGTCGGCAGAATGTTGAACTACCTCGCAGAGTACAAGTGAGAGGAAGTCATGGTCAGCCTGTGCAGTACTCTTGTCAGAATTCACCTTGCATACCATTTCTCCGTTCTGGGGAGACATAGAGAACTGAAACGCAGAGAACAGCTGCAAGGTTTTTTTTGCTTTCCAGGATCGTAATTGTGTGCGGTACTGAGGGAGTGCTGCACTGTCGGTGGTGCTTACTTTTGAATGAGATGATAAACCAGGGCCCGTCATCCCACTCAGGTGGAAGAAAAAGACCTCATGGCACTATTCAAAGAAAAGCAAGGGAGTTCTTCCAGTGCCCTGGCCAATATTTATCCCTCAACCAACAGATGACCTGGTTATTTATTTCATTGTTGTCTTGGGAGCATGTTTGCAAATTGGGTGCCTCGTTTCCTGCATTACTACAGTGACTACACTATAAGACTACTTGATTGATTGTGAAGTGCTTTGTGATGTCCTGATTTTGTGTCAGGCATTATATACATGCAAGTCATTTTCTTTTTAGTGGGGAAAGACTGGACTTTTCAGCCTGCAAAGGAGGCATTTGAGAGCTGTTTTTATGGAGGTATATAATACTCCTGGGACACTCTTTCAAAATAAGACGTGGGAGTAAGCCAAGGATTCGAATTTTAGGAGCTGATATCAAGAAGTTCTTCATGAGACAAGTGATAAATACTTGGAGTGGACTTCTGGGCAGAGTGATGGAAATGAAAACCCTGGAATCGTTTAAATAACATATGGATGTAGGAATGAGGGAAGTGTAGGATTGTATTGGATGAATGAAGTAAAATGGGCCAATGGCCTTCCTCTTCTGTAAGTATGTTGTGATGCAGAAGCATCCAACAAATATTTGTTGTGCTGGTGTAACCATCCATCTCTGTGCCTTTGTTGGAAATGTCTGGCATGGTTGTTTTCTGTTTGCTTCCCCATTCAAGTGAGGGAGAAATTGTACCTGTTAACCGTTAGTGTTCAGTTTACCGTCGGAAATGGGGGTGGGGTGGAAGAAGATGCAACTTTCTTCTATCTAATTGAACTGTGGTCATCCTAACATAACTACACTTTGGCATATTTGATTTGTGTTTGTCACCTGCTGCACACAGCCTCCTGGTATAGCTCAAGCAATCAGGAAAAATGAGCAAATAACTTTGAAAAGAATTGATTTTAATGCTGAATTGTTTCTGAATAATTTGCTGTTTCTTCACAACTATTAGACTGAAAAGACAGGGTTCCAGAGATCACAGTTGTGTGACATTCTTCTGTATTGTTGGAAGCAGAAAGTATTTAACACTACATTGAGTGACAAAAATGATTTTGACAGCCATATTATTAACTCTTTTGTTTGATGTAATTTTTATGACACCATAATCCTTCTGTTGTTATGCTTTAGAATCTGCTAGATCTTGAATGCTCTTTGTAGAGTGCTGAAATTGTCCATTTTTCTAACCAATGTGACCTTCATGAAAAATATTTGAGTGTAATACTGAAGCCTAATGAAAATAAGTGTGATCGTCTGGGCCCTGTAGCAAGAACCATTTTTGCCTGGTGTGACATAGCATGCTAAAATGGAAGACTTTAACACCATGTGATACTTCTCACATCCTTAGTTTCATAATGACTGTTATGAATTTGCTGTTTTTACATTTAGCATTGCTTGCTGTGTGTGAACCTACTGACGTTAGAGAAAGTGTTGTGACTGGGAGCACCAAAATGCCCCATGTGTTTCTTGTAGACTTTGTAATAGTGCAGCATCAAAATGTTCCCTTTTTAGTCCACTCATAATCAAATTGCTTAATAAATCCTGAAAGTAGCAAATCGAAAACAATGAAGATGCGTTTCTAAGTTATTGACAACAAAATGGAGAGGAAAGTGAATAAATACCATATCTGCAAGTCTGGCTGCTAATATAGCGCCTTGGTCAGACCCTATCTAGAGCACAACACATTAAAGGATATATTGCATTGGTGAGCATCCAGTGCAAATTGACAATGATTAGAGGGATAGATTATGGGGGCAGGATGCTTAAACTTGGTTTGCATGCCCCTTTAGAAAGTTGAGTTGGGCGGTGATGGTGGGTGCTGCTGTGGTGAGGAATAGTTGATGTGAACGAGGTGTTTAAAATGTTGTTAAAAAGATTTGATTGGGTAGATACAGGGAAACAATTTCCTCTGGTGGGGCAGAGGGAGTGGGGTAGAAAATAGAATGAGGGGACATGATCTTAAAATTAGAGCCAGTCAGTTTAGGAGGGAAATTAGGCAGCACTTTATCACCCAAAGGGCACTGGAAATTTGGAATTCTCTTTTCCCCAGTATGACATGGATACTGGATTAGTTGAAGCTTGCAGGACTGAACTCAATAGGTTTTTCATTGAGCATCATGGGATATGAAGCTAAGAAGGGCAAATGGAACTGATGTACAATCAGCCATGATTTAATTCAATTGGGGAACAGGTTCACAGAATCGTTACAGTGCAGAAGGAGGACATTTGGCCCATCGTGTCTGCACCAGCTTTCAGAATGAGCAATTCACCTTGTGCCATTCTCTTGTCTTCTCCCCCAACCCTGCATATTCATCCATTTCAGATGACAGTCTAATTCTCTTTTGAATGCTTCAATTGAACCTGCTTCCACCACACTCTCAAGCAGTGCATTCCAGACTTTAACCACTTGCTGCGTTTTTTAGCGTATTTTTAATGCCCTATGTAATTGCAGCAAGACTTCTCACTCTTATACTCCAAACCCCTTGCAATGAAGGCTAACATAGTATTTGCCTTCCTTCTTATTTTGCTGTATATACACGCTAACATTATGTGATTTGTGTGCAAAGATGCCCGAATCCCCCTGAATCCCAACAATTACCAGCCTCTCGCCTTTTTAAAATTCCATTTTTCCTACCATAGTGGATAATTTCACACTTCCACATGTCAATTGCTTAACCTGTCTATAATCCCTTTGCAGTCCCTTCACATTCTCTTCACAGCTTACTTTCCCACCTAGCTTTGTATCAACAGCAAACTTGGATATATTACACGGTCTCCTTTTCTAAGTCATGGATATAAAGTGTAAATAGCTCATGGCCAGCACTGATCCTTGCACACTCCATTGGTGACACCCTGAAAATGTCCCATTTGTCCCTACCTACTGTTTTCTGTCTGCTAATCAGTAGTCAGTCTATGTTAATATATTACGTATTAAACTCTAATCTTGTGTAAGACTGCATTAAGCTGCTTTTGGAACGCGATTTTCAAAATCTGAATTTTGTAACCATCTAACTCTTAATATTTGGCTTGAATTCACTCCTGATCAATATTCTTTTCCTTTTGATGCAACCTTTGTTGAGAACAAAACTGCCCATAGTTTGCGCTAAACTGATGTTCTCATTTGGAGATGCAGTGGCAGTTGATGTTTGAAATGGAAATGATGTAAGTAACAAAATAAACTTGAGGTTTTTCCATGTTTAGACCCAAGGCACCACAGTAAAAGGAAAGTAGGTGGAGATATATCTTGCAGCTGCCTTTGATGCTGGCATCACAAACCAAATGTAGAAAATTATTGTTCTCCCTGTCTTTGTTTTTAAGCTAACTTGTTTCTTGTGTTTTTGAAGCCAGGAACTGGAAAGATGTGACATACAAGGGATCTGAAGAGCTTCAGCTGGTCTATCTACAGGGTTGTCCAGGGGAGCAGGAGGAAATGGAAGTGGTAGTGCCGATGCCAGTTCATATGACATTGAGTCACGAAAGGTGAGGAGCTGCTCTGAAACCAGGGCTATTAGTGAATTTCCCTGCAAATTTGCTGGAGTGATAGGGTGGGCGGAACCATTCGAGGTAACTTTGCATTTGTGTATGGTAACTTGTTTGCTTTATATGTATTGTACAGATCCCTGAGCCAGGTAACTTATTTATAAAGTGACAGAAACAAAATGCTGGAAACACTTCACAAGTCTAGCAGCAGCTGTGTAGAGAGAAACTGAATTAACGTTTCAGATCAATGACCTTTCATCAGAACTGAAAAGAGCTGCATTCTGATGAAAGGATCTTCTCCATTTTTTGCTTTATGTTACAACTAAAACTCTAACTCTGATGCTATGAGACATTTTATCTTTGCAGTTCCACAACATTTCCTGAATTTCCTTCTTGGCCTGTTAGGACACCAGATTGCTATCTGATCATCCCTGCACCTTGCAGTATGACCTATATCCATACAAACTCTAGACATCTATTTCAGCTTATTCCTCTTTCTTGTTTCTTTCTATCTTTTTGTCCTACCTCGAGGACGTGGAATGATGGCAAAATGGAAGGCTTAGAAAACCTTACTAATGGGAGTAATTTTCACATTGGGAGGTGGGTGGAAAACTGACTGTCCTTTGTACACCATGCTTGATATTCCTACCTATTGAAGATTGCCAATCCACAAGTCATAGTTTTCTGTCTGCCACTAAACTCTCTCGCTTTCTGTGAGTAAAACAGTACAATGCTTCTCACCTCTGTAGAGTGTTTTCATTGCACCTTCAGGCTGAAGGACTGCACATGAAAGTCACGGGACAATTAAGGCCTAGCCCACCGGTTGGTAAACTGATGGGATTGACTGCAAGGTTGATTTTACAGTAAAAGGAGAATAATATTGTGGGGGTGGGGGGGTTAAATTGACATTCCAACCTATCCCGTGGATTTCCTGCCAGCTGGGTTTAGTTAAATTTTTTATTAGCGTGTTCAATTCAGATGATGGAATACTGCTGTTATGTCCCCTCTACCCAGGTTGCACTCTGTAATTAGCTATTTGGAACTGCTGAATGTAACACATGTGGTTTACTATTGGGAATGAGCAGCACTGCTGAATCTGAGGACCTTTCTAAGGCAGACCCAAAATGTGTTACACTAAAATAAAATAATAATTTTGGACATTTAGGAAACATAAATTTCTTGTGACAAAAATATATTGGAAGATATTTCATGCAATTTCTTTTACTGGATGTTCACATTCTGTGTCTGAGCTGACAATTCTCTATCTCGGTGAACTGTGTCTTCTCTCAGCCCTATAGCATTAATCCCTAATTTCGTATGCAGAACTACAGACTTTGTTCATTCATATTGGGAAAGGGCACCTGAATTTTCAGGTCGTGGTGGGGAGACAAACTGGTTATTTTAAGCTAGAGTCTGTCATCATTTTGCCTCGTTGGCCTACAGAAAATTCTTGATGTATTCATAGGACATCTTAGTGCCCTTGAGAACTTGTGCAACACTAGGAAATAGCATTGGTGTTGAAAAGAAATGCAAACTAGCAGTTTTCCCTGGAGAAAACTAAGTTCTGAAAGGTTTAGTCTTGATTGCTGAGGCTTTATGTTTGTGAATTTAATTGATTATAAAATTTCCTCTGAGAATTCCACTTTCTGTAATTCAAGGCTATGGGCCAAGTGCTAGTAAATGGGATTAGGTAGGTAGGTCAGGTGTTTCTCACGTGTCGGTGCAGACTTGATGGGCTGAAGGGCCTCTTCTGCACTGTGATTCTGTGAATTTAAGTACGAGTCCTAAAACATTCAAAAGGTTCATAGTGGCTGAAAAAAATACCTGGTGACAAAATATAGGTTTCAAAAATTCTAATTCCAAATACTTTACTTCATGAATATTTTGCAATTTCAACACTAACTTCCAAACTGTGCAATCCAATTAACTGTTACACATTGTATAATCACTTTGGTTTTAGTCTAGACAGTGAGGGTCTCAGATACGCTTTGTAACGGTGTTGCCACAGTATGCTTACTGATCTCCCAGGTAGCCCTTCAAAATGAGCAAGTAGGGAATCTTTTTATCATATGTAAATTTGATGGCTGCTTTTAGGTTAACTGGAATATTTTGTTCAGGTTAGGAGAGTACATGAAGTAACATTGTGGAGGTTTGATTTGTATTTTGGTTAAAATAAAAATAAAAAGAGAATATTTTTAAAAAGCTATTTTTCCCCATATATATATATATATATATATATAAAAATCATTGGGGCAGGTTCTATTTGAAATCTATATTAAATATTATAAGCAAATATCATTATTTATCACTTTATTGTCATCATCCTTCACAGTACTCCGTAGTTCATGGGGACAAGAATGGGCTTTTGTATAAATGCTCAATTTTTGAGGAGAAAATCAATGTGGTTTTTCTGTTGAACTGTCTGACTTTTAGCTTGTGTGTTGGATTGCTGATAAAACCTCATTCAAAAGTGTAACATTTTCCCTAAGCCACTTACTGCATTCTGAGCAGTTCTTCACAGGGAGCAGGTACTTTTTGGGTTTCCATTGCTGCCATGCTTCCTTTCGCTAGTTTGGCAGGGGGAACAATCTGTGTTGCAGAACTCATCATAGCCCTAGTCAATCAAATCCAGTAAATCAGCAAGAATTTGGCATAACACCTCTTTCATTTTCAATCTCTCTTTCTGTCTCCCTCGATTTTCCTTTTCTTTACTACTCTCTCCCTATTTCTGTCTCTCTCTCTCTGAGATTGGGCACTCTGTGCAGCGCAGTGCTCTGTCCAGTCTGGTTGAGCGCTAAGAATCCTTGTCAAGCAAGGTCGACTGGGGATAGGATGTGAAGTCTGGTCCTCTTATGATCACATGCTTGGTGTCGCCACGAGAACTGGTTTCATCCTGTATCTGGTGTAAATTTGCGGGCTACTAATTAATACAGGGTTTGAGCAATCCACAGTTCTGTGTGGTTTAGTGTATCATTTGCAAAACAGTGGAATGTCGAACTCTGCAGTGTACCAGTTTGTATGGAGTAATGACAAAGGGAGAGAGGCAAGAGGAGAGTGTTTGGCATTGAAACTGGATTAATTCAGGCTAACCATTGAATGCACAGATCGTTTGCTTAAGAAAATGCTGGGAAACTTAATGCCTTCTGTAGTGTATTTGTATATGCATTTGCCTTGACAAAGAGTATGCTCTGTCATCATTATTTACTTTCAAAACAGTCAGACTATTGAGGCACAAATGACTTCTTTGAGAGGAATCCTATTTCTGTCATTCGAGAAGTCTGTACATGCAATGAAATCTCTCCCAGATCTCAGTAAATGGAGATTTCTTCTTCCTCAAAGAACTAACAGGTTACTAATTTAAACCGGATATGTGCCTACATTTAGATGCTGGATGTACAATCTCCACTTTGAAAAATATTTGTTTGGAGCAGCCAATCTGATTTAGTGACATCAGTCTTTTATTTGATTAAACCAGTTTTTGCAGTAATTGACCAATGGGGCTGTCAAATAGGTGCATTCTTGAAAGAATCGGTAACCTGTTTCTAGTGTCTGGCAATGCAAGGCTGGCACCAGAAAGCTATCTTTATTTAGGATGGTTTTTCTAATAAAATAAATGTAGCATTCCTCAGTTTGATGGTATGCAAGCCAACATTGTGCTTCTTCTGAACTCCTTTCCCTTACGAACTGTCCTGTAGGGATTTTATTGGCCCTAATGACTCGACTAGCGAGACTGCTATACATAAAGTATAATATGTTGATATCCTCTGGGATTCCACACAGGGAGTCAAGCAGGTTAGAAGGTGGTGGGTCAGTGGGGAGGCAGGAGAAGTGGAATGGGACAGAGCAGGAGGAGATGTAGCAACAGAGGGTGATGAAGGAGTGGTACTGAACCAGATTCCATTTCTTCAAGGAAATGGAAGACGTTGAGGAGGGGGCAGTATTGAAAGGGTGACAGTGAGCTTGGGCCAGTTTTCCTGTCGGAGAAGGGAAGCTGCTCTCTGTGAGAATTGAGCATTATGTGGGGAGGAGCAATTTTACTTCTCATGGTGGGGAAATAACAGAGTAATATTTTGGCTCAAGATGTGGGATGACGCTGAGTTGCTTGCAGATGAGGGACTAGAAGAAGCAATATTTGTTTTTCAGTGGGTTGGAGGGTATGGAGTTTTCCCCTCATTGGGTGGAGGGCAAATACTGTTCATGGTGTGTGGGGGCACGGTTAGGGGCAGGCATAGTGGCAAATTTCAGTTCAGTTTGAGCACTTTATTCGGGGACTTTATTCTTAGGGGAAAGGAGAAGGCTAAATTTATTCAGGGAAGAGAAAAACATATGGCGGAATCGTCCATGGCTGCTGGCGTCGGGCGTGTTTGGTGGCACGAGTGGACAATATAGCGAGAAGGCCAAAAATCGGTTTCACGACGTTGTGAAACCGGTTTACGATCGTCCGCTCGCCCGCCAATGGCGGGCTGCGCTTCCCGCCATCGGATGTCAGGAATCTCATTGTAATGCATCTGTATATCGTTATAAGCCCAGTCCGCTGTAGTTGTTCTGCTCCCCCCCCCCACCCCCACTGATCGTCCGTCCATGTCAGCATGATTGCACGCTGACGTGTTTCACAACAGCATATGAAGGACGTGCACTTGGCAGGCTGCACGTTGAGAGGAACTTGGAGGTGAGTACACAGTAACGTTGCGGAGCGCTTGCCTGTTGAATGTCAAAGTTGACGGGGGTGGGGAGAGGTGGGCGCAAGGGCTGCTCTGTGGTTGAAGCGTGTTGGGAGGGGTGGTACAAGGGCTGCCCTGCTGTTGAGGCAACTTGGGGAGGGGGTGGCAAGGGCTGCCCTGCGGTTGAAGGTAGCGCACAAGCATGTGTGGGGTGGGGGGTTTGGAGGCATGGTGAGGGAAATGGCCACGCATTATTAAGAAAACCTTGTATGACCATTCCTCTGCCGCTGAGACAGTTCAGGCACAACCACATTGATATGATTGGAGCCCAGCCCCTCTTCTCTGCCCATTCAAGCAATGCAGAGGCAACAAAGTGCCACCAAGAGCTCCAGAGCTTTTCACCCCTCAGACACAGATAGCAAAGTAATGAGCATTTTAGTGAACTGCAGACAGTTGGATGACTGGGCATGTTGTACAATCTCCTTGCTAAGGCTGGCTGTGGAGCAGTCACTGCTGGAGGTGCTCACAGCCCCTTGCAATGTCGTCATCCCATTAGGACCAGTCTCCCCCATGGTTCAAGCTAACAATGCAGCCTTGCAGCGCAGGTTAGGAGAATGCCTGAGCTAAGAACACAGCATGCAGTCCAATGGACAAAGCTGCCGCCAATCAGTCAGGTGGAGTGAGGCAGAGGGAAGTGGGGTTCGGGCAGCCATGCAGCGCATTAGTCTCTGGCTGTCCAAGTGGTGGCCAGCACTCTCCAGGAAGAGCTAAGTGGCCTTCAGACTGAACCAAGACTGGTTCTTCGCACACCCATGCCAACCTACGCGTCTCTCTCTTCCATCGTGCAGGAGGAGTACATCAGGATCATGAGGCCTGCTGACGTAGCTGTATGCCTCATGGTGTACAGAGAGTGAAGACAACTGAGAAGAGAGCGACTGAGGCTCCTGGCTGGGTAGAAGGAGGAGCAGCATCCTCCGGAAGAAGGGGCAGCTGGGGCTCCTGCACATGTTGCTGAAGAGCCACAGCGAGCCGTCACTGGCCGGCCCCTAGCTAGGCCCAGGGACTGTAGACACCGTCTTTCATTTCTGCAGATGACCGCGAACCAATGTCGCTGAAGACTGCGCATGTCTGGGGAACTGGTCGGTCATATCTGCCAGCTACTGCAGGATTTGGTGCCACAGGGATATGGAGGGCATCCACTGCCAGTGGCCATGAAAGTGACTGCAGTGTTCAATTTCTATACCAGCGGCTGCTTTCAGGGCTCCACAGGTGATCTCTGTGGGATATCGCAAGCCTCCACCCACAAATGCATCCATGAGGTCACAGATGGCATCTTCGCGAGGGCACACAACTTTGTCCAAGTCCCCGGGGAAATGTACAGCCTGGATGCAAGGGCATTTGGATTTGCCCAGATCTCGAGTTTCCCACAGTTGCAGGGTGTGATTGACTGCACTCACATGGTGCTCAGATCTCCGTTGCAATACGCGGTCAACTATGTCAACCGCAAGGGACTCCATTCGCTGAATGTGCAGCTGGTGTGCGACCACCACAAATGCATCCTGCAGGTCTGTGCTTGGTTTCCAAGGAGTGTGCACAACTCCTACATTCTCAGTCGGTCATGGACCACTGAAGTCTTCCAGCTGCAGGTATGACTGCTCGGGGATAAAGCCTACCCTAGAGGACATGGCTGATGACACCCGTGCGGAAGCCTCACACTGCAGCAGAGTGAAATTATAATGAGACTCATGCTGCAACTCTCAACGTGCTGGAGCAGAGCATCGGAATGCTGAAAATGAGGTTCCAATGCCTGAACCGGTCCAGTGGAGCCCTGCCATATGGCTCACAGAGGGTGTCATGCATCGTCGTTGTCTGCTGCATCCTTTACAACCTGGCACTCCAATGGCGAGAGGAGCTGGCAGAGGAGAAGTTAAAGGTCTCCTTGGATGAGGAGGACGCCGATGGGGATATGAGTGAGGAGGTCCTCGAAGACGACGATGACTGGGATGAGGTCCTTGCACTGGCCAGATGAGACATGTGCACTCGGGAGGCCCTCATAGCTGCTAGATTTGTGGGGGATGGCGACAACATGCAGTGAGGTGACACTGTAGATCCTCATATTACATCTATGAACGTTTGACTCCATTCTGGCTTATGACAACACACATACCCTCTGTGATAATACTCCTGTCATGGAGATGCAGTGGAGGTCCTAATAGTTGCTTGATTGCAGGAGGATGATGACGACATAGATCTTCACATTACCTCTGTGAATGTCTGATTCCTGTCTGGTCGAGGGCAGATTGCATGCGCTATGTGATCAGGGTCATATCATAGAGATGCAGCCATGAAACTTTATAAGTACTTGATCCTTTGTCCGCCTTTAGCACCTGACCCCTTCAGGTGCACAGCATCACTGGTCACAGATGCTGAAGAGATGGGGGCCAGCCCCACTTTAAAGGTGCTGAGAGCACATAGAGAGAATGACAGAACTCTGTGACGCCTGCCCACAACATTCTGGCAGCAATGACAAGCACCGTCAAGGTGCAGGCATCAGTAATGTATCCGGGGAGTGTGAGGCCGGACCATCGCTTTTGTCTTAAGGCTGCACAAAGCACAGGGAAGAGGCCCTTGACTGAGACACCTGCCTTTATCTTGTGCAGAAAAGTTTCACACCTGAGTGACCTGGAGCTGTTGAGGTCACCAGGAAGAGGGTATTCGATGGGCCGGACACTCCCAGAGTCACCTGGATGTATGGTCCCTGGTGAGTGGGTGGAGGGGGCGGGGTGGGGGTGGGGGTACACTTGCTGATCCTCCTCCCAATGGGTACCCGAGGGCCCCAGGCTGACTCCTTGAGGAGAAGGAGTAGCTGGAATGAGATCGAGCTGCCCTGCACCCCTCTCGCGTACACATTGTTGGTGTCCAACTATGGCATCAGCGATGGAGTTGATCCCGCGCAGCAGTGCAGGAATGACTCCCCGGACCATGATCTCCATGGAGGCTGCCATCGTACCAGTGTTGACCAGGTGGGTTAGCATGCCAGCGCTATCACCTCAGCCTGAAGGCTGACAGATTCCTCCATTGTGCCTTGCAATCTGAGGAGTGAAGCAGACATCGCTCCCTGATGTTCCCGAGCTTGCCTTTGCAGTTCCAGCAACTGTGACATGACCAAGCCCAGAGACTTGTCATTTGACTTGGACTCAGCAAATGTCTGGCCTCTAGCAGTCCTCTGAGTGCTGGACACCTAGGAAGTCCCTGCCGCCGTCTGCTGTGGATCAGACAGTGCGATGTGCTCACCAGATTGTGATCCCGAGGCTCCTGTAAAGCTAGGTCCCACCGAGGTGTGTGTCTCTGCACTGGTGGAGGGTGTGGGTAAGCGCTGTAATGGGACTTCAAGGAGGATGCCTCCCAATTCCTCTTCAGAGGTTTCTTCGGGGCATCATTGGAGGCCCTGGGTTGTGGACTCAGTCGGATGTTTCCCAGATGTGCCTGTGGAAGCAGAGGGAGATAATTAGTGCATGGCAGTGGCCTGTGAAACAGGACACATCACTCACAGCATGGTTGTCTGATGGATGTTGCACTGCTGGATCCTCACTTGGTAGAGCACCGCTGACCTCACCATCAGCACAGGAATGGTGCAGATCCTCGCTGGCCAGCTGGATGGCTCTGTTTTCAAAGTCCGTGAGGACCTTGATTTCAGGCATTCCTCCACCGGTCTGCGACCTCTCCCTCTTGTTGTGTGCCTGCTTGTCCTGCATGAATAGAGATAGAGAGAATGTAAGCAGGACGCCTGCCAGGCCAGATGATAAGTATACCTGGCATGTGTGGGTGGTGAGTGGTCCCATGGACGGGATGAGGACAATGAAGCTGCGTGTGAGAGAGTGAATGGTGATGTCCCTTGAACTGGCAGTGAGTGAGGGCCTTGTGGATGTGTGATGAGTTTGTGAGTGTGTGAGTTGAGAGTGATGAGAAGAGTGACTTACCCTCGTGGAATGGAGGAGATCATTCATCCTCTTGCGGCATTGGGTGGCTGTCCTCTTTTTCAGGGCGTTGGTGCTGACCACCGCTGCCACCTCCTCCCAAACCGGATTAGTGAGGTTGCTGTCCATCCTGTGGCCAGAGAGGGGGTAGAGGACATCACGGCGAGCCTCCACTGTATCCAAAACTTGCTCAAGGGATGCGCCATTGAACCTGGGGGCTGCAGTCTTTTTGCCTTTCGGGGCAATGCCGTCTTTGCAGCAGTCGTGGGCTGGAAACACTGAGAGGTGTACAAGTGGCTGCACTTTAAATATGATGCCTGATGTGCTGAAGCAGCGAGGTGGCGGCCTGGTGGACGAATTGGAGCCTGCCCACCATGGAAATGGCGTGTTTCCCAGGATTGCATAATTAATACGGCAGGTTTGGGATGATATGGTGTGAGAAGCAGCACTTAGTGCACATCTGGGACGATTCCGCCCATAGTTTACCCTCTGTGGAACAGCTGAAAGGATATTGTCTTTGAGGGGGTGGGGAGGAGGTTGAGCCTCATTATTGTGTGTTTGGATGAGGAGGACAAGAATGTCTTTGACCTCTGGAGATATGGTAATGGACCTGGTTCGTCCGCAATGGAGGTTGCAGGGTCTCGTTGTTCTAAATGGCCAGAGTGCTTCGACTACTCTGGAAGGAAGAGGACTGAGTTTGTCCTCAGTGAATAAGGGAATGTTGAAATGTCTCATTAAGTGGGATGAAGGATGAATTACTTTCAGGATTTCTTTACCGGGAAGTTTAGGGCTGGGGCAGGGTATGGTGGCTGCCTGGTATTGTATTTGGTTTAACGGAGAGTTGGATTTTGTTTATTGGTTAGGGAGCTTTGGACTTCTCTTCATTGGGGATAGGGCTTCTGTTTGTGTACTTATTTCATTTCAGGGGAGAATTCCATTATTCCATTCAGTTGGTGGAATTCAAACAGACCCCATTTTCACTGTTTCAAGGTCTTGACCCGCAGTGTGTGGAGTCACAAATTTATGGAGGCGGCATAAACACTCATGAAGGGTAGAGAAGATCTGTTTAAGTGTTATAATCTGAAGTTATTGAAATCCCCAGCCCTTTAAAAACAAAAAAAAACCCAGGCTACAAGATCCCTAGTTGAATCTACATATCTACTTAATTCACAACCTGACATTATAGATTGAAGTAAATTACGTGGACATGCTGCACCAGAGGCAAACTGGAATGCTGTCCAGAAAGCACCCTTAGATGACAAGATCCCTAACTGATTTGATTCTTTGTTCCCAACCCTAGGATGTTGAGGTTAATTATATCACTCCAACCGCTGCCCCAAGTAAGACTAATTGGGAATGGAACCCAGGGCCCTTTTATGCCAAAAATGCAATACAAATACAAGTCAGGGTTGTTGTGCTTTGCACAGTTTAATTCCACACACTATGCCTTTGCTCACTAGGCCATTGGGGAGCTTTTTTTTTAGTGTAGAAATGGGCTAATCAACCCAACTGGTCTACGCTGGTGTTTATGCCCCACACAAGCTTCCTCTTATCTTTCTTTATCTATCCCATATCCTTCTGTTCCTTCTCACTCATGTACTTATTTAGTTTTCACTTAAATACGTCTAGTAGCAACAAGCATTGCATGTGTCAGTAGGTTCCACATTCTCAGCATTCTGAGGAAGACATACAAATTTTCCTTTCTTTTATTTTCATCATTTGTTGTCATTGACTTCATTGGAGTAGTTATTGAGCTGAACGCAAGGGATCTCAATTAATGCACATGGCTGGATTTTTGTGGAGCCAGGTTGACTCCAGAGGCCTTTAAAAATGGAGGGCAGGACCCAGATGTGGAAGTTCTGTCCTCATTTCCAGCAGATCCCATTTTTGCCTGCAGCGGGGAAGGAGGCAGGGCATGAATCACATAATCCAAACTCAGCAGGATCATTTGAAATTAGTGCTGAGTTCAAACATGTCCCATTTTTGCTGTTCCACGGATCTTAAACCTCAGTATGGGGAATCACAAATTTGCGGAGGAGGCATAAATGCTCATGAACGGCGAATATAGTCATAGTAGGTGTCATGATCTGAAGTTACCTTAATCCCCAGCCCTTGAAAAATGAAAAAACGCAGGCTACATCTGTCAGTTATAGAAAAAAACACCCACTGCTGGAATACATTGATTGATCTGGTGTAGCTTAGAGGGAAAAGAAATTACCATTCCTGCAGTTTTGATAGACTTCATTGTTGACATTTCCCACATGCCCCTTTCCTGAGTTGTTGCTGGTAAATGGAAGATGGCAGATTGATTTTCAGTACAGCATGGCAGTATCACTGGGTCTCCCAGCTAGGGGTGGGGGTTATGTCACATGATTCCCACCGCTGCCCTTTGGCTTTGACAAAGGGTATATATTCCTTTGTCTGGGTTCCTGAGATTGTTAATGTTCCAACATTAAGAATTTGAAAGGTAGGATTCAGGGCTCTTTGTCTTTGCAGACTAGAAGACTCCGGTGGCCAGGCCTGGCTTATGAAATGTAGATGGCCTTTGTATGATTCCCTTTGAATTTGGCCTCTGCAGCCCACAGGGATCGTTAGCATCTCTTCAGAAATAATAAGGCACAAATTTCTCCCACACTGCCAGATTTTAGCTCCTATTGTTCAAAAATCATAGCCAGACATGGCTTCAGTCCAGTTTTAAAAATTTATATATATATTATATATACATAAAACATATTTCATAAAAATATAGCGTGAAGTCTTAGCATTGTTACATTACTTATTATCTGGCTTAGTAACTCTCCCAGTTTGTTCCTATGAAGTTATTGCCAATTTACATTTAAGCAAGGTTTTTTTTTGTAATTTTGAGAGGTACTGATAGTCAGGGTGCTTGTTTAGAATGTGAATAGGTTTGTTCCATCATGTGACCCTATTTACCTGGAATTAGACATGGGCGGTGTATTTGTGTGGATTTAGGAACGTTTTAGTCTACACAAAGTTATGTAATCTGCCTCTTTAACATAGGGTTTTAGTCATCTGCCTTTAAGTTGCAGGAACTGTTTGGCTTGATGGCCATTTTTACCTTTGAGGGAATGGGAACATTCTGAGCTGGGTATGTTTTTAACATTCTGTTATTTTAGTGTCTTCCTGGGGTCTGTGGTGAATTGAACTGCTGAATGCAGGCCCTTGTGACGTTGCCACTGCTGGGCTAATCATTGGCACCATAGCCGCAACTCTTCAGCAGTAATATGTAGTAAAGTTTTTAAGTCAAATTCTATGTACCCTGTGTATTGTAAGCTTGAATGATATTTTGCAGACTTTATAGCTCTTATGATCTCATACCTTCATCCCTCAGGTTTCATTTTTGTGCAAGTATTTTCAAGAAAAATATAGAACTATCTACTGTCTACAGATGGGGTTGGAGGGAGGGTAAACACTTCAATTGAGAAAGTGCACCCACTTGTATATCTGATTTTGGAAGATCTGGTTCAGAAAGTATAATAGTTTTATGCTGCTCAGTCTCTTTCCATCACAGTCCTAACAATAACCACTCATGAGTTGAAATGGTAGAACATTCCTACAGTTTGAGAAAAACTTAGCAAGTGTAGGTTTTTTTTAAACAATTTACTTAAATGCTCTGAACAATAATTGCTCTACCATTGGTGGCCTAAGTCCCGAGCTCTGGAATTCCCTTCCTGCACGTCTCCACTTCTCTACCTTGCAAGCACGTTCAAGACACTTCTTAAAACTTTGACCAAGCTTTTGGTCATTTGATCTAAGATGCCCTTGTGTGGCTCGATGTCATAATGATCCCATGAAGCGCATTGGGATGTTCCAACACTTTAAAGGTGCTATATAATTTAAAAAAAAATTCTTTCACAGCAGATGGATGTCGTTGGCTAGGCCAGCATGTTTATTACCCATCCCTAATTGCCCTTGAGGAGGTGGTGGTGATCTGTGTTCTTGAACCATTACAGTTCATGTGGTGTAGGTACACCCACAGTGCTGTTAGGAAGGGAGATCCAGGATTTTGACTCAGCGACAATGAAGGAACGGCAATATAGTTCCAAGTCAGGACGGTGTGTGGCTTGGAAGGAAACTTGCAGGTGGTGTTGTTCCCATGCATCAGTTCCCTTGTCCTTCTAAGGTGGTGGAGGTCATGGGCTTTGAAGGTGCTATTGATGGAGTCTTGGTGAGCTGCTGAAGTGCAGCTTGTAGATGCTGTCACTGGGCAACATTTGCATGAAGTGGATGTTGGAGGTGATGAATGGGCTGCCAGTCAGGCAGGCTGCTTTGTCCTGGATGGTGTTGAGCTTCTTGAGTTTTGATGGACCTGATCCAGGCAAGTGGAGAGTACTCCATCACACTCCTGACTTGTGCCTTGTAGATGGTGGACAAACTTTGGGAAGTCAGGAGCTGAGTTACTTAGTGCAGAATTCCCAGCCTCTGATCTTGTAGCCAGAGCATTTATATGGGTGGTCCAGCTCAGTTTCTAGTCAATGGCAATCCCGAGGATGTTGATAGTGGGGGACTCAGTGATGGTCATTCCATTGAATGTCATGGGAAATGGTTAGATTCTCTCTTGTTGGAGATGGCCATTGTCCGGCACTTGTGCAGCGTGAATGTTACTTGTCACTTATCAGCCCAAGCCTGAATGTTGTCCAGGTCTTGCTGCATGTGGACACAGACTGCTTCAGTATCTGACAAGTCGCGAATGGTACTGAACATTGTACAATCATCAGCAAACATCTCCACTTCTGACTTTACGATGGTGGAAGTTCATTGATGAAGCAGCTGAAGGTGGTTGGGCCTAGGACATTACCCTAAGGAACTCCTGTAGTGATGTCCTGGGACAGAGATGATTGACCTCCAACAATCACAGCCATCTTCCTTTGTGCTAGGTATGACTCCAACCAGTGGAGAGTTTCCCCCCCGATTCCCATTGACTCCAGTTTTGCTAGGGCTCCTTGATGCCACACTCTGTCAAATGCGGCCTTGATGTCAAGGGCAGTCACTCTCACCTCATCCCTGGAGTTCAGCTCTTTTGTCCACTTTTGGACTAGGGC
This sequence comes from Cetorhinus maximus, assembly GCF_964194155.1. Lineage (NCBI taxonomy): Eukaryota > Metazoa > Chordata > Chondrichthyes > Lamniformes > Cetorhinidae > Cetorhinus > Cetorhinus maximus. The sequence continues at coordinate 90,243,624 of NC_135895.1, read as the reverse complement.
TGCATTGAGGTCAGGAGCTGAGTGACCCTGGCGGAACCCAAACAGAGCGTCAATGAGCAAGTTGTTTCTGAATAAGTGATGCTCGATAGCAATATCAATGACACCTTCCATCAGTTTGCTAATGAACGAAAGTAGACTGATGGGGCGGTAATTGGCCGGGTTGGATTTGTCTTGCCATTTGTGAACAAGACATAGCTGGGCAGTTTTTCACATTGCTGGGTGGTGCCAGAGTTGTAGCTGTACTGGAACAGCTTGGCTAAGGGTGCAGCTAGTTCAGGAGCACAAGTCTTCAGTACTATTGCTGGAATGTTATCAGGACCCATAGCTTTTGCAGTATCCAGTGCCTTCCAGTCATTTCTTGATATCACGTGGAGTGAATCGAATTGGCTGAAGACTGGTATCTGTGATGCTCGGGACCTCCGGAGGAGGCCGAGATGGATCATCCACTCTGCGCTTCTGACTGAAGATTGTAGCAACTGCTTCAGCTTTATCATTTGCACTGGTGTGTTGGGCACCTCCATCATTGAGGAGAAGGATATTTGTGGAGCATCCTTCTCCTGTTAGTTGTTTAATTGTCGTCCACCATTCGTGACTGGATGTGGCAGGACTATAGAGCTTGTATCTGATCTCTTGGTTGTGGGATTGTTTAGCTCTGTCTTTCGCATACTGCTTTCTCTGTTTGGTATGCAATAGTCCTGTATTGTCACTTCACCAGGTTGACACCTTATTTTTAGGTATGCCTGGTGCTGTTCCTGGCATGCCCTCCTGCACTCTTCATTGAACTGGGGTTGATCCCCTGGCTTGATGGTAGTGGTACAGTGGGGGATATGCTGTGCCATGAGGTTACAGACTGTGGTTGTAAACAATTCTGCTGCTGATGGCCCACAGTGCCTCATGGATGCCCAGATTTGAGTTGCTAGATCTGTTTGAAATCTATCCCATTTAGCACAAAGATATTGCCACACAACACGATGGAGGGTATCCTCAATGTGAAGATGGGACTTTGTCTCCACAAGGGTGTGTGGTGGCTATTCCTACCAATACTGTCATGGACAGATGCATCTGCGATACGCAGATTGGTGAGGATGAGGTCAAGTAGGTTTTTCCCTCTTGTTGGTTCCCTCACCACGTGCTGCAGACCCAGTCTAGCAGCTATGTCCTTTAGGACTCGGCCAGCTTGGTCAGTACTGATGCTGCCGAGCTACTCTTGGCGATGGACTTTGAAGTCTCCCACCCAGGGTATATTCTGTGCCCTTGCCACCCTCAGTGCTTCCTCCAAGTGATGTTCAACATGGAGGAGTACTGATTCATCAACTGAGGGGGTGCAGTATGTGGTAATCAGCAGTAGGTTTCCTTGCCCATGTTTGACCTGATGCCATCAGACTTCATGGGGTCTAGAGTTGATGTTGAGAACCACCAGGGCAACTCTTTCCCAACTGTATACCACTGTGCCACCACCTCTGCTGGGTCTGTCCTGCCGGTGGGACAGGACATTCCCAGGGATGGTGATGGTGGTGTCTGGGACATGACCTGTAAGATATGATTCTGTGAGTCCGACTTTGTCAGGCTGTTGCTTGACTAGTCTGTGGGACAGCTCTCCAGATGTTAGTAAGGAGGACTTTGTAGGCTCGGCAGGGTTTGCCGTTGTTGTTTCCGGTGCTTCGGTCGATGCCAGGTGATCGATCTGCAGACTTTTTAGCGGCTTGATACAACTGAGTAGATTGCTAGGCCATTTCAGAGGGCATTTAAGAGTTAACCACATTGCTGTGGGTCTGGAGTCACATGTAGGCCAGACCAGGTAAGGACAGCAGATTTCCTTCCCTGAAGGACATTAGATGGGTTTTTAAGACCATTGACAATGGTTTCATGGTCACTTTTACAAGACTAGCTTTTTAATTCCAGAATTATTAACTGAATTTAAATTCCATGCCGTGGTGGGATTCGAGTCTGTGTCCCCAGAGCATTAACCTGAGCCTCTCGATTACTAATCTGGTGACATTACTACTATGCCATCACCTCCCCTCATATAAGTTATTGTGTAATTATTTAATTTCTTTTCTTGGTAATGACTTAGAGATGCATTGAGTTAACTATGTTACAAAGCCACATTAGAAGTCCTTGTGCACTGTCGTAATGGTGACTACTATTTGTATTAATGTGCATTTACTGTTTACATATTTTTGGCACTTCTTTTTAAGTAATGGTGTTCTAGTTACTAAACAGCACTATATTTTTCTGTCCCAAGGAAGTACAAATCAGCTTTATTTGCTCCATTTGAACAATCAATGGATCACTTTCGTTCAGAATGGATGTTGGGCTTGTACAATAACTTACCCACATCTGTTTCTATGGGTTTGATTTGTTAGCGCAGTGTGGCATTGCTATTAATGTGCAATGGTTTGAGCTGCGGTGTTTCCTGAATTGTTGGAATACGGTCAGTACAATTTAAGTTTGGACATATTCAGTCACCCCTGCCGATACCTGCACTTCCCGGCCTTTATAATGAGCGAAAAGGAGACCGAGGACAATGCAGCCACGGAGAGGGAAGTGGGTGGGGAGATCCGCGTTTAGCTTATAAATTTTAACAACCCTAATACAGAATTGGAGGGCCGGTTATTTCATTAGACGGCTAGCGGGGGTTCAGTGTAAAGGGGTTCAATCCCCATTCCAGCTGAGGTAGACTTGGGGTCTGGCACCTCACCCTGCCCCGTAGTATAATCGTGGGGCATAAGCTGTGTTTCGGCAACTCTCAAATAATGGAGGATGCGACCGGAAGAAGAATACAGAATTATTCACCTTGTTCGCTGAATTTCTCAAAACACCTAGAAAAATAACCAATTGCTTTGGTTATTTCGAATCTTTAAAATGAATAAGCTGATTATTTTTTTACCACTTTGGAATTTCAAAAGAAAATTCTCAATTATAGTTCCGTTTTCTGAAGTCATTAATGCAGGCTTTCCAGGTAAGTGTTTTTACTTTTACATAATACTTGGGTAACACTGGCCAAGTATTGGTGCACAATATTGAGAGGGATATTAAATTGAACAATTCACGCTTCGGCTGCACTCAATATTTGACATAGTGAATACAGGACTATAAGCACTTGGAGCACAAGAGTTGATTGTTGCAATGTATTCTCTCGGGGAATAGCTGGCATTCAGTTTTCCTCGTCAGATACTGGGTATGTATTGTTGGAGTGTGACCCATGATGTTTTTATATTCAGCAAGCTCCTTCTCAGGATTGCACTGAACCGGTGGCTGAACAAGGCTGAAAAGGTGCTTCAGGCACTGTACAGAAGGAGGAGCAGCAGCAGCAAAGTTCAGCTGTTAGCTTTTCGTTTGTGTTAAAAATATTTCGCAAATACTGTATAAACATTGCACAGCAGTTGATCTGTGCTGAAACAGTTTGATTTTGCACTCCATCCATTATTTAATTTTGCAGTTAAATAAGACATTCTGTGGTATTTGAAAAATGCAGCAAACCTCAAATGACTGAAGCTGACCAGTTAATTGCTGTCCAATTAAACTTGTGTACATATTCTTTCCCTCCGCCCCCCCCACCAACTACCACATGTGGATAGGACTGTAATGATGGGCCAATGTTAGAAATAAGTCCCTGTGAACAAGTTCTTGTGAGCCCTGTGAAACAAACCTGAGGAGAAGCTTCATCCTTCTTTGAAGTAGGACTTGGTTTGCAGAAACAAAGGTGATTAAAAAAACCTGTACATATGTAAGTGCATTGATTATGATACATGACTGTGGAATGAAATTTTGACATTTTACTGCCACTGCATCCTTTTTTCTCCTCTAATTTTACTCAAATGTTAACCAGAAGAACTGAATTCTAAAAGGCAGTAAAATTGCTGGGCTATTGATATGAGCTAGAAGTTGATAATTGGGATAGGGAAGAGCTGGAGCAGGCCACAAAGGATCAAGTTCGCTGAATGAAAAACTAAATGAAATGATGATTGGTTGGTGAAGAGATTAACACTTACTTAAAAGCCAGCAAGATGTTTTTTCCATCTTGCATTTGATTAGTTCAGAAATAAAATATCTGATATTACTCATTGGAAAAATCTCTTTTGTTGGTATGTTGGCATTTCAGCAGCAAAGCAAATGTAGGACATTTGGAAGTGTCAGCACACAGCACATGTGCAAATGGAACAGAAACTACCTGTGTACAGCTACAATGGGTTGAATGGCCTCTTTCTGTGCTGTATCATTCTATGTGTCGTAATTGGTTGCATGTTCACATCCCTATGATATTGGTCTTCCTTTAAAAAAATACACTGTGCTAATCGACAACTGAGATTATATTTGGTTTGATTTATGCTACTCTGCTTTCAAATGCATACTGAATAAATTGCACTTTAGAGACAGTGTTTTCATTCCCATATAAGACTGCATTACATCTCTAATGCGTTTTATACTGCAGTCTATGCTGAATTAAATCAACACTATAACGATACCATGATGACCTGTTCATCCTGCTACTTAATCTAGCAATTACATCTGAGTGATACAGAAGAAAATACAGAATAAAGTTGGTAAAGTGGAAATGTGCAATAGAACTTCTTGTGACCATTCGATGCTAAAGCGCTCTAGCCTATGCTGAACACACTGCATCGCTTGCTCCTGGACCTTCTGTGGACTGAAGTCCTTAGCAGCTGATAGAGCAACTAGCCTACTCTATAGGTGATTGTATTCTATTCGGATATCATAAATAATACATCAATGCCACAAAAGCTGCAGTCACTTAAGTCATTAGGGTTTACGTCAGGGACACAAGCTGTTGTAGTTTCACCTGCACATTCTCTATTGGTCCAGAAGCTCCTTATAGAATGTCAGTCATAAAGTGATGCTTCATGCATCACTCCTATCTGCACATTTTCTTTATCAATATTGTCACCTGGCCTTCTTTCATGGTACACAGAGGTTTAAACACAGTCGCTGAACCATTATTTCTAAATGGTATGTCAGTTCATGGAAAGGGTCAGGAGTTCATCATAGTGACAAATTCCTTTGTATTTTTCTACAGCTTCTATAACTGTAAGGGCTATTTTTGTGAGAATGTGTGCACTTATTTTACTATCTTCCTTTTTTCATTCCCCCTCCCCAAGTATGCTTAAAAATGTCATTTAGTGTTGCTGCACTCCACAACGTTCGATTTTTCTACCTGTTTTAATAGGGGGAAAATTATAGTTAAATTAGCAAAGAAGTTGACAATCTTTCCCTGGAATGGAATACCCACCCTCTTTGTTAAAACCCTGACCAATTTTCCAGTGGATGGGGGACTATTGTTTAAGAAAAAACACCTGATCTTCTCCTTGGTAGCTGTGTATCAGATCAATTGATTCAAAATAGTGTTTTGTGAAAAAATTGCTCGAAATAAACCTTGTGACGACCTTTGTCCTGGAAGCAATACAGTAAGGAAAATTTGTAATTTCTTTAAAATGTCTGTGAAATCTGTAGTTTGAAAATGTTTGAAAAGGACTTTTAAGAGTTTGCACAAATTTGTAAAGGGATCAGTTGCAATTTTCTTGGCTAATAAATAATGGTCCACGTGACCTGGCAATCCCTGACGTAGAAGCAGTATCAACAGGAAGAATGTTAAGACCAGAAGCCACATGGCTCGCAGACACAAAGGAAAACTACGAGCAGAGGAGCTGTTGGGTTAGTAGGCAATCAGTACATGGACACAGACACAAAGAGAAAGCAGACAGAGACAGAACGAGGAACACACAGAATTCTTGTGGGGAGAAGAACCAAATCACTCTTATATATTTTCATATTTCCTGTTTGGCATGAAAGGTCACAGAAGGTGTTAGAGGCAATATGTGAGCTGGCTAAAAAGGCCTAAGTTCTGGAAAGCTATGTGAATATTCGGAGATGCTAAAGAGTTAGGTGCTTTCCCAGCTAAGCCATGAACCGGGGTATTATTGGTTGAAAAGGAGCTCTGGAAAGCTACAACATCAGGACTGTCATGACCTGAGGGAGAGAGCATTCGTAGGAGCGTGCGTTGCTGCTGATAATTGTACCCCTGAAACTCGAAGGTGAAAGCTGTGTCAGATAGGACTCCTGACCTACCCTGAATGAATAAAGAACAGCCTATTGTGGAACTGTGTAGCTATGTAGTGCCACATTTGTGCAGGGAGTGATGCGGATGCTTGTGGCTGTGTAAGACGTATCTTTGTTGTTTCAAGTATTTAAAGTGAAACTTATCTTTTGAGGTATCATTTGCCTGTTGGTGCATGAGAAATTTGTGTTGATTCTGATTTGTGTCAAATTAAAAGCTACAAAAAGTGAAGTCTTGTTGGTAATTTCTTCTTTGGGGGGGGTCAATCAATAAATTTGGTTATTTTGGCTTACGGTTTCCCCATGGGGATCTTTAGATCTCTGAAGATCCAATTACTATTCCATTAAGTAATCTGAACTTTGCGTACACAATTGGAATATAAACGGTTTGCTCTCCTAATGTGCCTGCTCTCCCATGCAGAGGGAAATTGGACACTTGGTGTGCATTTATAATGCACATTTAATTTGTTGGAATCTGTGTCTTTGGATGTTTGCCACTGCTGATTCATCATCAGTGCTTGGGAAAAGTTATAATGTTAATTCTAGCTCCCTACTATAAATACAATGTATAGTATTGAGTGCTTGTTGGTTGCACTAGCCTTTGTATTTAAGCCAATATTTCATTTGGGTGAAAACTTGCAGTGCATTTTAACTGTTGTATCTGAGAGCTGGCTCTGGTTACAACAAAACTCATTGATTTTGAATATTTCTGCTGTAAAATCATTATCTTTAACATAACTTGAAGTGCTTGTAATGATTATCAATTTGAACCATCTTGATCAGTTAATTTTTTGGGGGGTAAGAGCTATATAAGCTTGGGTATTGAATAGTTCTGAGTAATGGCTTAATCACAAGCAGCAGCTCACTCTTCCCCAGACAGCAGTTGAGGCAGGGCCATTGAATATTTTTAAGGCTGTGTTAGATAGATTCCTGATTGACAAGGGAGTCAAAGGGCTTAGAGGGTAGATAGGAAAGTTGAGTTGAGCCACAATTGAATCAGCCATGATCTTATCAAATGGCGGACAGGCTGAAAGGTCTATCCCTGCTGCTAATTCGTATGTTCGTATTTATGTCCGTTCTCCCCAGCCTAGTTTGTTTATGGCTCATTAGACTAGAAGGTTTTTTTTTCCCATGCAAAATTCCGTGGAGGATGCTGTTGTAAATATCATGAAGCTTCATACATGTCCACTGCTTCACAACTGTGCTCCCTTCCTGGCCAAGGAGTTGCCATGGCCAAAATGTAACATGAAATTACAAAGTATGTGCTGCACAAAAACAGATCATTCAGCTCATAAAATCCATGATGGTATTTATGCTGTTCCAGATGAGCCTCCTACTCTTTTACTTCAAACCCCATCAACATATCCTTACATTTCTTTCTCCCTCAAGTGCTTATCTAGCATCCCCTTAAATGCATCTATGTTATTCGCCTCAAAGACGTCTGGTGATTGTGAAACAAACAACATAAATGCCAGTCTCTCTCTTATCTCTAACTATTCCTTGTGGTAGAGAGTTCTTCTGGCTCAAGGTGACAATAAAATAATGAAACTTTAAAGGCATTTCAGCATATGGTGCTGTTCTGTATTTCCTGTGCTTCTCTTGTATCTCAGCATGGTGTATGTTGTTAGAGGGATCTTGTTGATGGGGGTGGGATATAATAATATTTTATTTAAAATTAGACTAGATTTTGATGTTTGGAATTTCCAGCAGCGTTAGGTAAAGATCAATTGATTTAACAAAACAAACTGGGAGGCCAGGTTCACCCTGTTGAATTCCAGTGAACAAAATACTGTGGTATTGAGCAAAGAGATCAAGCGTTAAAAATGAGTAGGGAAACAGAAGCTAATGAAGGTGAACAAAACTTAAATAAGAGCCAAATGGAAATTCCATTGGAGGAAGAAGCAGAACTTCAAGATGTGCATTCCTGGAAGCCAAGTAGCAGTGAATTAAACACTAAAACAAAAAGAAAATATTCAATTAAAAGTAAATCCAAATAAGTTCAGTCTGGATGTATTATGTGGAGTAAGCCGCCTTTGCTCTATTAGAATTAATGCCACTCTAGCATGCCTCATTATGCACCTTCCTTACCTCCATACTGTGTATTGAGGATGAATTTTGGTTGTGGTGGGGAATGACCATCAATGGAACCACTGCACAATATATTTATATCAATGATTTGAGTGCAGCTGTTCTTCCCTCTCCAGGCTTGAGGGGCTGAATGGCCTACTCCTGATGCTAATTCATTTGTTCATATGTTTGCCCATTCATAGTTAAAAACTAAAACCCAGGACAAGATTTTTATTACTGAGCTAAAGAAATGTTACACCTTGTGCCTTTTGAATCACTCTTACTGCTAAACAGAGCCATAATTTCCTCCCTTAAAATGTATGATTTCTGAAAATGCAATTTAATTAAGAGCAATGGAGATAAAATAACAGCTAACCGTAATGGACCTACAATTAGTGCTTTGTAAGGAGCTAATAAGCTGCTTATAATTGATATAAATATCAAAGTCTGTTAATACAGTGTCAACTTTGGGAGAGTCTAGCTTAATGACATTTGAGAGAAGCACATTCTACCAACCAAGTTATGAAAATGTGAGGAAGTTCTGCTAAGGAGATGAGAGAACAGGTTTCTGGTTGGGGAGTATAGGCCCCAAATATGCAAAGAAAGCAACAAACATTGTGCCATATTGCCCTCTCACCATCTTGGACTCTCAGGGGATCAACAACCACTACTCCTCTTTTGAGGTTTCCTTCAAAATGTCCATTCACTTTTGAACAAGGCTCTTGACATTTTAGCTCTGGCTGAAACTGGCTTGTGGGCCTCTACACCTCTCTGCTCCTTTAAGGCACTCCTTAAAACCTACTACTTTGATCAAGCTTTTGGTCAGCTATTCTAATATCTCCTTTAATGCCTTAGTGTCACATTGTGTTTGATAATTCTCTTGTAAAGGGCCTTGAGGACTGTTTGCTATATTAAAAGTGATATATAAATGCAAGTTGTTAATGAACCCTTACCGCCTGCCTTTGCTTTCACTGCCTGCTCTGCTCAAATTGTCATGATGACGACATGGACCTTATATGCAAGTCGCATGTTGATCTCTTCCCTCTTGCTCATCTGGCAGCTTGTCTTTCTTCAGATACCTCACCTTGTTCTAACCCCTCACACTTCCTTTAAAATCCTTGTTGTCCAAGTTTCTCCTGAGATTTCCTCTCTCAGCTTCTGCACTAGTTTCATTCTTTAACTCAGACTGCCTTGCCCTGCTCTCACTATTGTTATGACCCCATAGCGTCCGTTAATGTTTAAAAAGAAATTTGAGCTTCCAGTTAACAGCTGAAAAAGATGACACGACAAGGTTTCACATTTTTACTCTAACAAATGGCTGAAAACAATTAACTAAACACTTTTTGTAGACGACTTATACTTTAAACTACAGAAAGAAATGTTCGTCTTTTACACTTATCACACATTGCACTCTCCGTAGAATTACCGTCCTGTGTCAAACAGTCCATAGTCACTTCCAGCTTCCTACAGTTCGCGCTTTCCCACTTCATTGAGTAGTAACTTTGAGTGACTGTCTCTAGGCGCCACTTCCTGGCTTGAGTGACATTCTGTTAGAAGGGCGCCTGTGGTCCTGTCATCTGCATGCGTCAGAACATTGACTTATTATAAGATGAGCACATTTTGGTGTTGCATTCTTAAATTAAACATCTTTTTTCCCTCCAACTTTATGTTTGCACTATGCTTTCATTCCAAAACATGTCCCACTCATCCGTCTAAACATGATTTATTCCAACAATTTTTGAATCCGCAGTGAATTGAAAGCAATCACTTTGAAATCACCTTTGTCAAATATTTGCAGTTGGAAGCATAAAGACATAGTGTAACAGAAGAAGATTCTTCTAATATTTAATTAACTGGTTTATGATCAGGCGATGGCCTGTTTGACTGCACAGTGAACAAGCCATTTTCAGGTACTGGTTTTAATTTCAGGCTATTTCACAGTACATATTCGCAATTGGACACTGTGCTTCACAGAACACAGTGAGGCTTTACATTCCTTTAAGTGTCCTGTTTCCAGTTAGAGCCACTGCATCCTGCATTCTTAATTGATATTTAAATCTGTTCTCTGATACAGGATCCAATCAATTTAGGAAAACATTTTAAAGTCGTTCATTCTTTAACTCTTATGAAGCTTCTCTGTGATTCACTTCCGCATATGAGTTTTTTTTTCCTATTTGAAGCTCCTAAATGATGTGCTGTTTTCTCACTCTTTGTAGTTGTGATCTTTGTTTTTTTACCCCCCAATTCCCTGAGGTTCTTTGTAAAATGCTCTCCCCAATTCCCAGAACTTCCTGGCTATATGAAGACTCAATACATTGTGTTGCATGCATCAGGTGTCATGGAGTACTGATTATGGAACCAAGTACCTCTGATTATTGTGAGCCTCGGAGCCTCTGATTTTTATTTTACAGGATCAGGTTTGTTCCGGTCACAGGTTCAAGTTGAAATAAATATTCTTCCGCGCCTTTTTAACAAAATGTAGGCAATGTACACTTTTCCCTGAGTTTGACCTACATCAGATGGTTTTGATTTTAAACGTCTCTATTGGTGTTCTCTTAAGTGAGACTGATTTTACTGTGGTAGGACATCTAATAGTATCTGCCACTAGTTAGACTGGCCCTTGCATATTTAAGTTTTTGGTGGGGCATGTTGCTAAAAGTGCAAGCTATTAATCTTGCAGTGTGGGTACTTGGGACCTGATTGAAGAGGGAAAGCAACTGCATATCTCCTTAACATATCACATTGAAGGATTGTGAAATTAACAGTGCAAGGACTGAACAGGAAGAAGAGTAGGGGAATTCAATGTCAAATTAGGTACAGGAAGTGAATTAGAGAGGGAAAGAAAGATTGGATGAAGAGAGAAAAGAGAAAGGAAAAGTAAAAATAAAATCGTAATTGTTATTGGAGTTTTGAAAATATCAAATAATACCTAAAGGAGTAAGACTGCTAATGAACACTCATCACATTGTTAAAAAGGTATTTAGATTGGAATGGACGGGCCATACAAATACTGCAACTTCATTGCATTCAATGCATGTCAGTGATAAACCAGACAGTGAGATGTGATTTTTATGAAGCTAATGGAGTGGTGCAACTCAAATATTGGATATTTAACCTCCCATCTGCTCCCCTTGCTTCAAGCTGTGAGCACCATTAGCCACAATGTTACTTTGACAGCAACATCTGGGCCAATATTTCACCTGGTGCCCACTGAATTGCATTAAATTGGCTGAGGAACACAGTAAAAACTTTGAAACTTTATGATTTAACTGCCAGTGTTTACTGTCATTTTATACAAATATTTAATGCTCTGTGCCCAGGCAGCTTGAAGTTTTAAAATTCAACTCTGAAATTGGAAGCAAAGGCACTCCTTGCACTGGTATTAAATCATTACAGTACTGTCCCTTGTTGACGATATTCAGAGGAAAGAAAAAGCTTACTCTGGCCTCAGACCAGCCGACCTACCTCCTTTCGCTTTGTGCCAATGTTAATATCTAGGTCATAGCCATAGTGGAGGGAATTAGGCTATTCAGGTAGCAGCAGAATTGTATTCCACCTCAATCTGTAGCATCACGGTCTGGCATATCCCTCATTCGAACCATTACCATCAAGATAGAGTACCAAGCCTTGTCCAATGCAGAGTGTTCAGAGCATGCCTTGAGCAGTACCAAGCATACTTAAAAATGAGATGCTAACTTGGTGAAACTACAACACAGGACTGCATGCATAATTTGACTGACGGTGGCATCTGTGATGTTGGGGACCTCAGGAAGAAACCAAGATGGATCATCCACTCAGCACTTCTGGCTAAAGATGGTTGCAAATGCTTCAGCCTTGTCTTTTGCCTGGTGAAACTACAACACAGGACTACATGCATGCTAAATAGTGGCAGCAGCATGCTTTAGATTGAGCTAAGCCACCCCACAATCAATGGATTAGATCAAAGGTCTGCAGTCTTACCACATCCAGTAGTGAATGGTGATGGACAATTAAATAAGCAATGGGAGGAGCTGGCTCAATAATGGTGGAGCCAAGCATGTTAGTGCAAAAGACAAGGTTGAAGCTTCTATAACCACTCAGCCTGAAATGTCAAGTGAATCCTTCATATCATAAGGCATAAATTGACTGGCTGTGGCATCTGTGATGTTGGGGACCTCAGGAAGAGGCCGAGATGGATCATCCACTTAGCACTTCTGGCTAAAGATGGTTGCAAATGCTTCAGCCTTGTCTTTTACCCACGCCCATCATTGAGCGTTGTAAAGCCTCCTCCTCCAGTTAGTTGTTTAATTGTCCACCACCATTCGCAATGGGATGTAACAGGATGCAGAGTTTTGATCTAATCTGTTGGCTGTGGGATTGCATAGCTCTGTCTCTCGCATGCTGCTTCAGCTGTTTAACATGCACGTAACCCTGTGTTGTTGCCACACCAGGTTGCCATCTCATGTTTAGGTCTGCTGCTCCTTGCATGTTCTCCTGCACTTTTTATTGAATTAAGGTTGATCCCCTGGCTTGATGATGATGGCAGAGTGAGGGATATGCTGGGCAATGATGTTACAGATTGTGGTTGAATACAATCCTGCTGCTGATTGCCCACAGAGCCACATGGATGCCCAGTTTTGAGCTGTTAGATCTGTTCTGAATCTATCCCATTTAGCACGGTGGTAGTGCCACAGAATGTGATGGAGGGTATCTTCACTGTGAAGATGGGTCTTCGTTTCCACAAGGAATGTGCAATGGTGATTCCCCTGAATACTGTCATAGACAGATGCATCTGTGACAAGTAAATTGGTGAGGGGAAGGTCGTGGAGGTATTTCCCTCATGTTGGTTTCTTCACCACCTGCCGCAGGCCCAGTTTGGCTGGTATTTCTTCAAGACTTAGTAAGTAATGGTGCTACTAAGCCAGTGTTGGTGATGAGCATTCAAGTAACCCACCCAGAGTACATTTTGTGCCCTTACTACCCTCAATGCTTTTTCCAAATTGCATTCAATATGGAGGAATGCATGTAGTAAACTGATAACGATCAGGACAAAGAAATATGAGGTGAGCAAAAGCTTGACTGGTTTTGAGGAACATCTTAAATGAGGAGAGAGAGGTGGAGAGACCTAGGAGAGAATTCCAGACCTTAGGGCCCAGGCAGTTGAAGACACAGCTTACAATGGTTGAGCGATTTAAAAGTGGGAATATGCAAGACGCCTGAATTGGAGGAGCACAAGTGTCCTGGAACAGTTGTATGGCTGGAAGTGGTGCTAAGATTGGGAGGGTTGAGACCGTGGAGTGTTTTGAAAACAAGCATTAGAGATGTAAAATTGTGATGTTCTTAGGTCGGGAACCAATATCCCTGATGGAGCTCAGCAATAATGGGTGAGCTGGACATGGTGCGAGCTAGGATACAGGCAACAGAGTTTTGGATGAGTTCCAGTTTATGAGGGTGGAAGATGAAAGACCAGCCAAGAAATCTAGTGGTAACAACTGCATGAATGAGGGATTCAGCAACAGATGAGATAGGGCAAGTAATGTTACGGAGTTGGAATGCACAGTTATATGGTTGGAAGCTCATCTCAGGGTCATATTGGATGCCATGGTTGCAAATGGCCCAGTTTAGCCTCAGACAGTGTCCAGGCTGATGGATGGAGCTTGCGTCTAGGGAACGGAGTTTGTGGTGGGGACTATCAATTGATTTTAAACAATTCACTCTGGTATGATGGGTGTGTGCTTGCAATGATGGTTACTAAGAATTTAATTTTTCCTTGGCATATTTTGGAGTGGGTTAGGGGGCAGAAGCTGGTTGGAATATGTTGTTTGGTGGGTGGGGGTGGGGGGAGCAGGGGGGTGAATGAGACAGACAACACTTGGTCTGTGAGATCTCCTGGACTGCTTTTGAAGGGGCTTGAAGACGAACTTCCCTGAGTATTTTTCCTTGCTTTTTAGAATTTTTTCTGCTTTGTTTTGCCTCTCCCAGGAGATTCATGGCAGTGGAGGTGGGAGAGAGAGTGGGAGCAAGTATCTTGTCATGATGCTCTGGGGGCTTTTGGGCCAGCTGGTCTTTCCCTGACTATTAATTTTGTATATTCAAGAGAGCAATGTCATGGGTGTGACGTTGGGAGGCATTTTGAAAAATCTGCATGATTTGAATCCACCCTGACATTGAGGAGTTTTCATTTTTGGTCTAGTTTCGAAGTCAAGGGATTTATCGAAATGAAGAATCTCAAGTGATTTCTTGTGCAGTATCCTACCTCCATTTGCCATTATGAACATCCCAGTTCAGATATGGAATGTCACACTGGTTCGCATTTAGTTTATTTACTTCTGAAATCTGGGTTCTAATCACACTAAGGCTAGTGGAAGTCTCCTCTTTCCAGTGACTATAAAGCTTAGAAAGAGATGGATTTTGTTTTATAGTGACTATGGATCCATAGGTCAAAACCGTCTATAACGTAGCACCAAAGCAAGACACTATAGATGCTGGAAATCTGAAATAAACAATAAATGCTGGAAACAATCAGGTCAAACAGTATCTGTGGAGAATCAATGCTTCAGGTCAATCGTCTTCCATTGTTGCTGGAAGATGAAAGATGAACATCTGCCAGGCAAAGGGGGCAGGGAAGGACAAAAAGGGAAGGTTTGTAATAGAGTGGAGGACAGGGGGGGATGTAATAATGTACCACATTTGGTGCTGAGTTGGAAATTTCACTCAGGCCATGGGAATGCAGCAGTTGTTATCCTGAAGTTGGAAAAATATACTGCTGAAGGAGATTAAGAGAAGGCTTTACTCTACTTTAACCTACATTATACCTGATCTGGGAATGCTTGACAAAACTGGTATTCCATTGTCCAACATTAAGCCCTCAACTTGACCATCACATATACCACTTTTATATATTATATGTATATTATATGTAAAATATAATGCCCAGGGACTTAAGCCGCATCCTCTTTTTGAAGGGTGTACTTCATTTGGATTTTCAAAAGGCCTTTGATAAAACATCGACCTGTAGACTCATGAGTAAGGTTAGAGTGATGAGGGATGATCTGAGTGAGGCCTTTAACATTACAAAAGAGATTGATAGGACAGAGATCAAGAAAATGTTACCATTTGTGCAGAGAATAAATCCAAGGGCCATAATTATAATTCAGTAGGGACTTAAGGAAAAACTTCTTTACCCAGAGAGTGGTCAGGATATGGAACTTGATACCTCAAGGCGTAATTGTGGTGGATGGCATTGCTGCGTTTAAGCACATGAAGGATGAAGAGGGGTGGAAGGATGGTTGTATGGAGCATAGAAATCAGTGTAGACCAGTTAGGCCGAATGGCCTGTTTCTGTGCTGTGAATATCACATAATTGTAAAAAATTTCAAAGCTTTGTGCCAGCCTAATTTTGGGCCAATGCCAATTGTAGCAGAAGGACATTTACATGTCAAAAGAAGTTGATGTTTGATATCAAACCGGATGATACATTTCATAACTGAGCAGACATTTGGTTCTTGTGAAATGCATATTAGCGGCAGGCAATCTGCTCTACAGTAAACCCAGCATACTGGGACGTGCCTGTTACTCTGGTGCTGATCTTTGAATAAGTTGAATATCAATTATTGTAACTGTAGAGTCTTTAAACCAGGCTTGTCAAACCTTTGGTGGGGGTGGGGGGGGGGGCATATTTCAATTTTTTTCTCAAGGGGCTGATGAGCAAATTTTGGGAAGATAAGGTTTGGCACAACATTAAACATGAATTAAACATTAAAAAAACAATGTCAAAGCAATAAATAATTTTTAAAAAATTAATAAAAATGACCGTTAAAAAGTGCCAAGCAGTAGAGCTAACCAATAAAACCTATTTTGCCTTTTTGCCTAAGAAGCAGAGCTAGGGAGAGGGACAGACTAGGCTCAAGTCCTGGTCACCATGGAAGGGGTGGGGAGTTGGGTTTAACTAACGCTGACTTTCATTCGCCCCTGGTGGCACACACAGACTGAGCTGTGGAATCGAGGCACTGGCCTCGGTGGAATTCATACGAAAATAGGGTGGGGGGGTGGGGGGGGGGGGGGGGGGGGGGGGGTCGGAAGTGGGTTGCCTTTCAGCCTGGGTTTTCCTCCTCACCTGGCCTGCTTTGTGGATAGGTCTTTGGGGAAGGGGAGGGTGTGTGTGTGTGTCAGGCTCACTCCCAGTCTCAGTTTTTGTTCACACCCACACACTCACCCGAACACGCTCTCATTCTCCCCCACCCGGGCCTGGGAGATTGGATATACCACCCAGGAGGTATTCGGGACACTGAGGAGACAAGCTTCATCAGTCGGCCCTGCCTGGGACTGCAGCTTCCCCGATTGGGGCGGGCATAGTTGTTGTTGCGGCTCTGCTGTTCCTCTTGACCTCCTCCCCGGCCCCCCTCCCCGCCATCTTGACCGCTATGCGCCTTCCCAGCGGCCGGGAGGTGTCAGCTGTGGCTCAGTTCATAGCATCCTCGCCTTTGAATCAGAGGGTTGTGGGTTCATGTCCCACTCCCGGAAACCAAGAACTGTGATTGTACTCGAAAGAGTTGCAATCTGTGACTGTTGATAACTCGAAAGAGTTTCCCGGCGGCCGGCGCTTGCGCAGGAGGGCCGGAGAGAGCGCGTGCTATGGAAACAAGGGAAAGCCAGTTATCCTCCCGCTGCTGTTCACTGCTCCTCCAATCAGAGACTGGCTCACTGGAGAGAAACAGCCTGTGATTGGAGGAGCCGAATCTTTCCTCGAACTTACCTGTTGGTTTGAACACTGACTCCACAGGCCGGATACTTGGGAGGCTTGGGAGAGCGGGTTGTGGCCTGTGGGCCATGCGTTACACAAGCAGGTTTTAAACTAACACAAAACTCGAAGGCAACAAACCTGTTGAGGGTTGTAGGAAGAGGAATACTCTGCAAATTGAGAAGAAAACTCATCTTTATCCAGTTCTAAAAACTGACTTGTATTGTTTTTGGAAGGCAATGTTAACTAATCTGGAAAGAAAACTGAACAATGAATCAAACCAGGATTATTAAAACAATGATCAAAGTGGTAGGTTTTGAACAGGGTCTTGTAGAAGGAGGTGACGAGGTCCAGAGAGGGAACTTCAGAGCATGTGTCTAAGACTTTGTTTTGTTTTCCAAGCTGTCATGTTTTAAGATGTTTGTCTATTTTACCAAGGCGGCATTTTGGTTTGGTTTATGTTGTGTTGTCATGAAGTAAACTTCGGTTTGCAAAGGGATTAACTTGAAAAAAGCACAACTAGCAGGAACGTATAGGAAAAATTTGTTGGGATACAAGAAGAATCAGTTCTCTGTATTCTCACGTATCAAATCAGTTTGAACCAATGGGGGTTGTCCGACACAATATTTGCAGCTTTAATGACTGAATGCTTTTAATCCATGGGGTTAGCAGCCAAGCTAAACAGTGGCTGCCATAGCTCCCACACCAAAGAGACTGTTTTTCATTTAAGGTGTGAAATTTGATTGACAGTTCAGCCAGCCAATCACAATGCAGGGAGCTGAGGGGCGAACCAGTTAATTATTTTACTTTGTCTTTCTCCCCCTCTTTCATTTTCTTTCTCTCTTTCTCTCTCTCTCTCTCTCTCTCCAGGAGAGATGACCTTGGTTAGTTTTTGAATCTGGAGTGGTCAGAATGAGAGCTGGATGTCTCATGTTCTAAAGTTAGTTCTGGTCAATTTAGATTGCTTCCTTGTGATATGAGTTAGACTCATATTAAAGAGCAAGGTTTATATCTTAGCAAAAACTGTAACGTGTTCATTCATGTACTTCATGTGAAGTAAACCAATAAATGGGTTTATTTTTAAGCTGGTATCATCTCACTGGTGTGTTTACCCGTCTCCTTTCTGAACAAAGAGAGAAGGCACTTGATGGTGCAGGCAAATCAGAGAGTCAAGTCACGAGAGGCATATTGTTCATTATGGAATTTCAATTTCTCACATCTGCCATTCTTATATCATATCTCTTGCGAATGCTTTTGCAAACATCTGTCATCAGTAAATTCTGTCAAACAGTCAGAGGAGTTGGTGCCAGTGGGCTCATTTCTATAGCTTTCCCTAATGCCTGATGCCTTTAATGCAGTGTCTATACCCATTCAGTAAAAGTGTTGCACAGTCAGACCTTAGTAAGCGATGTAAATTGGGTTGCCTTTTCTGAAACCAATGAAAGATTCTTCAGCCTGTGTAGATCTTTCTCTTCATTTAAACTGAATTATCAATGTCAAATCTAGACAATCATGCAATTGAGGAATGAACACCGAATTCCTCATAAAATCTGAGCTTGGATAATTTGAAGCTTCCTGTGTTCTGAGTGTTTCTCTCACTGAGCTGTGCTAGGGGTTCACCATCATTTATTTGTGTCCAAGAAAGGGCCTCGGGTTTTTGATAGCTCAAAAAGAAATGTCCTAACATCATGAAAGCATCTTAATGGACCGACCTGACCACTCTAGTGCTTTTTGTATGATATTTAAACAGAATTGTGTGATTTTAGTTCCTCATATAATCTAGGCAACCAGGAAAAACCCAATGCACCTTAACATATTTTGATTTTGTTTTTAGGATTAGAAGAATAATGGAGTGTACCTGTGACCAAAGTGAAAAGGAGCTCACCCTGGCCGTTGTTGACTCAGACTCTACTGTGGTGTATTATCAGCTTACCAATGGGTTTGTTGTACCAGACCCACCAGACATTGTTGAAGAGGAGGACAGCAAACAATGCAGAAAGAGGCGGAGGAAGTTTCTGCGATGACCCCTCTTCATTTTGTCAGCTCGTTCTGGGGAAGGTTATTTTACCTAAAGAGAGAAATGTGTTAAATCTCTGCAAAAAAAGAACTCAATTACATTGTCTCAGGTGATATATCCTGTATTTACAGGTGTCTCATGGTCTTGCCTGTTGCTTTCACAATGGAGGCGTTGACTTATAATGGCTGTTTCAGTGTTAACCTTAGTTAAATTATACTTGAGCAATTTATATTTATTTTCCTTTTTTCACTGTTAGGGTTACCTGTTTCCTTTCCTCTGTCAAGAGAAATTGCATGCAGATCTCCTAGAGCAATGTTAGAAGCACTTCCTGTATTTTGATTCCACTGTTGACCTCCAGTCTCACAGGTTGACATTCAGTGAGGCTGCATGTTATAGCATGAACCAGCAGCATTAGAAAAACCAAATCTGCTGAAAAGAAAATATAGGCAATTCTGCTGACGGACTGGAGTCTTACTGTTATAACCTGATGTCCTCTGGATATCTTTGAGTTACTGTCTTGTCATACACTGTCAACCATCCACTAAGCCTTATGAATAGCAAAGATAAACAATGTTGAGGTAGTTTCAATCTGTACCGCTATAATCTATCACAACATTAAAAGCGTGTCTTAAATAGATTGATTCAAGCACAAGCGGTGATTGACTTCCATTAAACCTAACTGGAATTTTGAGCACTGAGATGAAACACTAATCTATGAACCATGCAAAGAAAATAGCGTTGCACCTATTTGTGATTGGGTTGGTTGATGTCGAAAGAAGCTATCCTGCCAGTCATTCTTGTCTGGGCAAGACGTGTGAAACAAGGAGAGTAAAGGATAGAAAATAAAATATCAATTTAAAAACACATTGTAAAATTCAGTATATAAGTCACAATGGCATGGATTTTTAACGCCTTCTAAAATATGGGGTCTTGATGTACTTTTTAAATGGACTAGGTGTGATTTTAATACCAGGGCAATATTTTACAATGGGTTTTGTGGCCTGTAACTAGTAAATTTGTAATTTCCCGGAGATGTGTTGTAAGAATTTGTACAAGTATATTTCCTACATTTGTACAGCTGTAATGCAAGAGTCTCATTGTTGCTGACAGAATGAGATTGTCATATGCCGCAGTATTTTGCAATTCTATGCTTTTGATTTAAATAACCTCAAGTTAGTGGAAAGATGTAAATGTTCTCCAAATTTCTTGGCCAGTTGTGAATCTGGGCATTTAGAGGCGAGGATTTCAACTGGGATTTTCAATGTCTTCTCAAAAAAAAAATCCAGCAATTTAGTGGTGCCCGCTAACCTGTGTGCAGCAGTGATGATCACATTTCTACAAACAAAAGCTTCAAAAACTAAACAAAAATCTGTACTGGAATGTTGCCTGTTAGTCAATAAAACCACCCATAAGTTGACAAAAGCAAACTTGCTGCTGCAATTATTGACCCATAGAGGTTCTGTTTAGGGGCAGGAAGTGAATTAGCATGTTAATCCAGAGAGTCCTTACCTTTTAGTTTTAAACTTCTAAATGCGAGCAGGCAACAATCTTGTCAATCTAATTCACCTGGGCTAAGTATACTTGTTGTCATATCAATGAAAAGTACAATATACTGCAATAAATATAAATCATGATTCCAGGGTGAATAAAGTTAAATCTTTCTAAAGCAACTGATTTAATGGTTATCAAACAGCATTCTATAAAGACATAGAGCTGACATGTAGTTGGCTTTACAAGATTTTGGCGATCGGTTTCAATAAAATACAATCACGTTCCTGTCATAACTTATTTGAGCTTGACACTCAGAAACCGATCCTACGTACTTTTCGTCGCTGTGTACACCTAGCCTGCAACTTGTCTCTGTACATGTAGCTCACGTTACACTTTGCTATTTAAGGGTATCCCATACTATGTTTGGCTACTGTGTACATGTAGCCCCCATGACACTTGGCCACTGTACTTTGCTGTAGACACATTGCCCACACTATACTTTGTGGCGGTGTTCATGTTGCCAACATGACCCTTTGCTGTGTACACATAATCCACACTTTCCCATGTGGATTAGATTAACATTTAAAATATAGCTCACATCTTAAAACGCTGTCCATGTTATTCCCTAAATATTAAATACATTTATTTTACAACCTCAGCACCACCTAATTCGTTTTACAGCTACTGAAGGACTTTTGTCATATGGTGACTGTTGTAATGGAGGAAACGTGGCAGCTAATTTTCACACAACACGATCCCACACAGTAAGATGATCTGGTTTTAGTGATGTTGATTGAGGAATAAATATTGGCCAGGATACAAGGAAGAACTCCCCTGCTCTTCTTTGAAAAACTGCCATTGAATCTTTAATGCCCACCAGAGAGGACAAATGGAGCCTCAGTTTAATATCTCATTCAAAAGATGGCACTTCAGACAGTGCAGCACTTCCTCAGTACTGCACAAGAGTGTCAGCCTAGATTATATGTTCTCTACAATGGATCTTGAATCTATAGGCTTTGACGCAAAAACAAGGCGTGCTACCTGTTGTCTAGTAGGTTCTGCAAGGGCCACTCAGCTCTTGACCTCATTACAGCCTTGATACAAACATGGACAAGAGCTGCATTCCAGAGGTGAGGTGAGAGGTGACTGCACTTAACATTAAGGCAACATTTGACCGAGTGTGACATCAAGGAACCCTTGCAAAGTTGAAGACAATGGAAATAAGGGGTAAAACTCTCCATTTGTTGAACATATATGTGGCATAAAGAAAGATGGTTGTGGTTGTTTGATATCAATCATTTCAGCTGCAGGACATCCTGGCAGGAGTTCCTCAGGATAGTACCTTAGGCCCAACCATCTTCTCCTTCAATGATCATCCTACCCCCCCTCCCCCCCCCCCCCCCCCCTTCAACAATCATAAGGTCAGAAATGGAGATATCCGCTGATGATCCCACAATGTTCAGTACCATCACAAATTCTCAGATATTGAAGCAGTCTGTACCTGCAAGGCCTGGAGATCAACGAGGCTTGGGCTGATAAGTGTCAAGCAAACATGCATGCCATACAAATGCCAGGCAATGACCATGTCCAACAAGAGAGAATCTATTTCCCCAAGAAGTTCAAGGGATTACTATCACTGAATTCCCCACCACAAACATCTTGGGGGTTACTATTGACCAGCAATTTAACTGGAGCAGCCAGATAAATATTGTAACTAGCAGGTCAGAGGTTGGAAATTCTGTGGCGAGTAATCCCTTCCTGACTCCTCAAAGCTTGTCCACCATCTATAAGGTACAAGTCAAGAGTATGATGGAATACTCTCCGCTTGCCTGAACAAGCGCAGCTCTAACAGCACTCAGGAAGATCGACACCACCTAGGACAAGAAAGCCTGCTTGATGGACACCCCATCTATTACCTTAAACATTTGCTCCCTCCACCACCAATGCACAATGACGTAGTTTGTACATACCATCTACATGATGCACTGCAGCAAGTTACTAAGGTTCCTTCAACAGCACCTTCCATTTTCTCAATCTCCATCATGGAGAAGGACAAGGCCAGCAGATGCATGGGAACAGCACCACTTGCATGTTTCCCTCCAAGCTGCAAACCATCCTGACTTGGAACTATGTCACTGTTCTTTCACTGTTGCTGGGTCAAAATCCTGGAACTCCCTAACAGCACTGTGGGTGTACCTACAACACATGAACTGCAGCGGTTCAAAAAGGCAGCTCACCACCTGCTCCAGGACAATTAGGGATGGACAACAAATGCCGGTTTTTCTAGTAATGCTCATATCCCATGAACGAATGAAAAGAACATCTATGCTATTAAGTAATTACCACATCATTGGAAATAAATAGGCTGTAGATTTAAGGCTCAGGGAATGATTGTGATCTGATAACTTGACTGCTTGTGCTGACTTATTTGAAAAATGTATCCATTTCATCCCATTCCCCTACCCTTTCTCTGTGCCTTTCTTTTCTGTTTGAAACATCTATTTTTCTTTTGAATTGTTATTATAGATTCTCTGTCCGTCAGTAGTTCCTGTAGGGCATGTCATGCCTTAACAACTTTGCACAAAATAACACATAACTTTCCTTGTTCTAATAGTCATTTGGTAATACAGAACTTGAGTATTGCTGAAAAAGACATTTTGTTGAAGCTTTTTGTCTTGCACTCATCACAACAATTGCAAGAATACCAATGTATTCAACAATACAAGCAACAGCTTTATACTGTATGCGAAGAGAGTGCAAGTGGACTCGGAGTCATTGGTATTCTTCTTATTCGTTTGGTGAATTCTTTAGCCCTTATTTTAGCCATCAAAGCCCCTCATAATTTGCATATCCATATTCAATCTCTGCTTGACCGTCCTGGTTGTAGCAAAAAGAGCTGCAGTTTTCCAGTCTGTCCTCATCACTAGGCCTCTTAGTTTCATCATAATCAGCCTTTTCTGTATCATCTCAATGGCCAACCTAGCTTTCCTAAAGTAGCCCGACCAGAACCGGACATAAAAGTATACCGTGTTCTAACTAATGATGTGTATAACTTCAGCCTGGTAACTATAGATAAGTATCGCTACCCCTGCTATTGTACCCTATGCTCTATTTATGAAATGTAAGATAGTAAATGTTTTTTTTTAAGCTTTATCTATCATTTATTCTTGCTCCCAAAATTGATCACCTCACATTGTCTCCACATTAAATTTGATTTCGATCTACCAATCATTGTGCATCCTTCTTTATTGTTTATCTTTCAGCCTTAGTCACCCTCCCCAGTATTGTTTTGTCTGCAGATTTTGATATTAAGCCCCAACATTATTATCATGTCTAGATCACATATATTGAGAGCAATGATCCTAACACCGTTTATATTCCTCCAGGCTGAAAAATATCCTTTAGCCTCTACTCTTTTTACACTATAGCCAACCTTCTGTCTGTGCTGCCAAACCTTTTTAATATCATGTGCCTTACATTTATCAACAAATCTCCTCTGCAGTATTGAATGCCTTTAGAAAATTGATATACACCAACACCAATTGCATACATATTATTTTCTGAACCCAAGTTAAATTTCGTAGACATGAACTGCCTTTTACAAATTTGTACAGGTTGTCCTTAATTAACCCACACCATTCTAAGCAAAGATTAATTTTCTTTTTCCATGGCTCCTGGAAGCTTGTCCATTACCAATCATAGGCATAATAGTCTATCGTTAACCTGGTTTATCTCCTTCTTCCTTGAACAGAGATGCTCTGTTGGTAATTCTCCAGTCCTCTGGGGAAATCAAGGATATTAAAAATCAAGCACTGCCCCTCCTTCTCTACCTCTTTCAGATACTGTCAGTTAGGGCCCAACATTTGAGTCCTTGACTAGCACATACCTAGGGTCTAATGGGCAGGAAGGGAAAATAAACATGAAAAACAGTTTAAGCACTCCAACCATGAAAGTGGGCTCCAAATTCCTAACTTCAAGCACTATTTCTGGATGGCTCAACTCCAGGGAATTATGTCCCGGAGTCCAGCCAATGCAAATATGTATAGGAATGGAGAGCAGAACTTCCAAAACAATTCTCCTGTACTGCCTGCCCTTCATAAACCTCCAAAGGAGGCTGGCCCGGGCGGAACAATGTTTCAGCCGGAAGAAGCAGCTTCTGCTTATCTGAAAATGCAAGCAGGCCGATCGGCTCTGTCCTAAGTCTAGTGCAATGGAGAACTCCGAAATAGTCACTGTAGGTGGATTCTGAATGCAATATGAGGAAGACATCACCAGGTTGCACAAATTTTGATCTGAGCTGCATTTCCATCTGCGACTGTACCTCCATTACCCAACAAACCTCTGCAAGTGCATCTCTACCCATTGCTCCTGGCCTCCAGTTCAGCACAGAAAAGAGAGGCCTTTTGGCCCATTATGTCTATGCTAGGTCTCCAAGGATGACAGAGCTACTCCCACTATCCACCCTTCTCCCATAGTCATCAACTCATAGAGTCATTAATGTTAATTGTATATGTTAAAGTTAAGGATATAGAGGTAGAGGGCATTCATTAGATGATTACTCAAGCACACCTAAAGAGACATATATTAACACTGGTAGTGGGTTGTAGAGTTTGTAATGTTGTGAATCAATCCAAACTGATTAAAGATTGTCTTCTGGTCTTCTCCTTCACCAACAGGCTGTCAGAAGATCAATAATTACCAGCACAAAAGGAGGCCATTCATCCCATTGAGTCCATGTCAGCTTTCTGTGGAGCAATCCGGTCAATCCTACTCTCCCACTTGATCCCCATAGCCCTGCATGTTTATTTTCTTCAAGTACCAAGTTCTTTTTCAAACGATTAATTGTTTCTGCTTCCACCAGCCTTATGGGCAGTGAGTTCCAGGTCATTACCACTCGCTGCATAAAAATATTCCTCCTCACATACCCCAGCATCTTGCCCAAAACCTTAAACCTGTGTCCCGTAGTCCTTGTACTATCAACTAATGGCAACTATTTTTCTTTGTCTATCTTATCCAAACTTTTCATAATCTTGTACACGTCTATCAAATCTGTATTCAACCTCCTTTGCTCCAGTGAGAACAACCCTAGCTTTACCAACCTAACCTTGTAGCTCAAATCCCCCATCCCTGGAACTATTCTGGTAAATCTCTTCTGCATCCTCTCAAGGGTATATTCTTCCTAAACTGTGGTGACCAGAACTGGACGCAATCCTCTAGTTGGAGCCTAACCAGAGTTTTATGAAGATTCAACATAACCTCCCTGCTTTTGTGCTCAATGCTTCTATTTATGAAGCCCAAGATCTTACATGCTTTGCTAACCACTCTTTCTATATGCATTGCCACCATCAAAGATCAATGTGCACATTGCTTTGGGTGTGTCTGTTCCTGCACACTCTTTAGAACTGTGCCATTAAGTCTATATTGCCTCTCCCTAACTTTTCGGTCAAAATGCATCACCACATCCTTCCCTATATTAAATTCCATCTGCCACATGTCTGCCCATTCTACTAGCCTATCTATTGTCATGTTGCAGATGATTTGTATCATCCTCACTGTTCACCACTCCTCCCAGTTTGGTATTATTGGCAAATTTTGAAATTCCACACCGTGTTCCAAGATCCAAGTCATTTATGTGTAGCAAAAAAGCAGTGGTCCTGGCATTGAACCTTGGGGACCACTACCGTCTACCATCCTCCAGTTTGAAAAATAAGAATCCACTGCGACTCAGTTTTTCATCCTTAAGCCAATTTTTTATCCAATCGGACACTGACCTTCCTATTCCATGAGCCTCAATTTCGTTAACCAGCCTTTTGTGTGGTACATTGTTGAACACGTTCTTAAAATCCATATAGATAACATCCATTGTGTTCTCTTCACCAGCCTTCTCTGTTACTTCATCAAAAAATTCGATTAGATTAATCAAGCATTATCCGCTTTTTACAAATCCATACTGGCTCCCTGTAATTAACTCCAACCTCTCAAAATGTCTGTTCACTTTTTCCCCGATTATTGTTTCTAAAACATTATCCACTATTGGTGTTAACCTAACTGGTATGTAGTTTCTAGGACTGTGCTAACATCCTTTCATGAATGCCACTCTCAAATCCTTTGGCACCTCTTAGCAAGATTGGAAGACTATGGCAAGCCTTTCTCCTATCTTCACTCCCACTTCCGTTAGCAAGTTGGGATGCAAGCCATCTGGAGCAGGTGATTTATCTACCCTGAGCATAGCCAGCTTTTCCAGTACTTCCTCCATCTCAATTTTCACTCTACCCATTGCTTCAACCATCTCCACTTTTATTGGTATCTTATCAGATTCCTCTTCCTCAGTAAATACCAATATAAAGAATTCATTGCGTATTCTGGCCTGTCCTGTGCCTCTAAGCATATATCGACTCTTTGTCCCCTAATAGGACCCCTCTACCTCTTACTACCCACTTACTATTTACATGCTAGTAGAAGATCTTTGGGTTTTTTTAATGATGACTGCCATTCTATTCTCGTAATTCTCTCTTGGCTAGTCTTACTTTCCTCTTCACCTCCCCTCTCACCCCTTTGTACTTGACCTGGCTCTTACTTGAAGAATTCACTTGACATGCATTTTTTTGTTCAACATAATTTCAATCTCCATCATCATTCAAGGAGCCCTGTTTTTGATTCCCCTATCTTTCGCCCTTGTTGAAATGTGTCTAACTTGTACCTGAAGTAGCTCTTCATTAAAGATCACCCAATGTTCCATTACGGTTTATCATGTCAGTCTTTGGTTCTATTTTACCCTGGTCGATGGCTTCTCATCGATTTGAAATTAGCCCTCTTCCGATCCAAACATTATGTTGTTTTTCCCCATTACTAATCTAAACCTTGTGATATGATGATCACTCTTACCCAGGTGTTTCCCAACCCCCACCCCACCAGACACTTGGTCCACTTGATCCACCTCATTTCCCAGTGCCAGATCTAATAATGTCTCCTTGAAGGTGGACTGAGAACATACTGATCAAGGAAGTTCTGCTGCACACATTTCAGAAATTCCTCCCTCTCCTTACACTTTTCTATAACATTATACCAATTGATATTTGAGTCCTCCAATATCACCACTCTATAGTTCTTGCACACCTCTGTGATTTTCCTGCAGATTTGCTCCTCTATCTGCAATTTCTCTTCAGGTAATTATCCCACTCCCTTTTGAAAATTATGATTGAGTTTGCCTCCACCACACTCTGAGGCAGCGCATTCCAGGTCCTAACACTTGTTGCATGAAAGAAAAAAGAAGACAAAATGTCCTATTAATCACTTTCTCAACTTGTCCTGCCATGTTTGCACATATACCTCCAGATCCCCATGCTTCTCCACACCCTTTAGAATTGTATCCTTTATTTTATATTGTCTTTTCTCACTACTCCTACCAAAATGGATGGCTTCACACTCCATAAGAAAATCTGAAGGAAGCTTGGGAACAAATCTTCAGCCATAAGGTCGCAGAGGGTGGGGGATGGTGAGGGGATTGGAGGCAATTATGCAAGCAGACTATCACCACCTGCAGCAGGAGGCAAAAGAGTCAGTTTGAGACAATACTTTGGATGCACTGGACTGGGTGACTGCTTCATAAATTCACCTCTCGCTGTGAGAATGATTGCTGGAGGAGCTATGCTCAGGAAAGCACACAGCCACCCTTATTCTGGTCAACCCCACAGCTTACGCTGCCGCAGAAAGTATGACTGATCTCAATTCCTGCAGCCCCAGGCATGTGCCTTATCGAACCTTCCCAATGGTGAGAGGACCCCTCATAAGCAGTTGAGCTATCACTGCTAGCCACACAAAGATGTCTCCTTCCTTCCTTTCCCTGACCCCAGGAGTACACTGCAACCCTACCCAGAACACAAATATGTGATATACTTGTGGCAGCTGGGTTATATACAGGTACTTGGGAGCCCTTTCCTGGAAATCCCCACTCAATCCAGACATCCTCACCTCTACAGCTAGAGGCCTCAAAGGAACATAGCAACAGGAGTAGGCTATTCAGCCTCTCGAACCTGTTCTGTCACTTAGGAAGCTTATGGTTTAGAGCATTAATTCCATATGCCTAACTATGTTGCACAACCCTTAATACCCTTACCCAGCAAAAATTGATAAATCCCAAAGAATGGGTTAGCTGGGAATGGGATCACAACCTATCAAGGATTCTCCTGTGTTCAACTGGGCCAGTTGAGGGCAATGATATAGTTCTGTGCAGACAGATCCCTGGAACTCTTTCTAACTCAGCTGTACTGAGCAAAGTAAAAAAAAAAAATCACTCTGACCCCAAAATGTATGGTTCCCGGCTTACTCTCAACTTACCCTTAACTGGACCAACTACCTCAGTGCCACTGTATTCTGCTGAAGTACTGGTTCAGTAAAAAGTTGAGGTTCTACCTGTCCCTGGTGTTGTGAAGGATGAGTCTGGCCACGCTGCCGCGGAACGCTCCAAGTAGTTGGACCGTACTGTACCACCTGTCCCTCGTGGAAAAATTTATGCAGAGAAACACCTTTGACCACAAATCCATCAGGCAGTGGTCGGCACGTAACGTCTTAGAGGTCCTGAGGGAAAAGGAGAGGGTGGATCCTGTGGGATGGTTCCCCGAGCAGACTGTCAAAGTCATTTGGCAGAATGCCTCATCGTCAGAACTTTCCAACAAGCGCCAAGACGTAGTTTGGCTGGTGATGAGAAAGGCCCTCCCTGTCAGATCCTTCCTACATGCCAGGAGTCTCACCCCCTCGGCACATTGCCCTCGAGGTGGCTGTGGTGGGGACGAGACCGTTGTTCACCTCCTTGTGGATTGTGCCTTTGCAAAGGAGGTCTGGAGAGAGATGCAGTGGTTTCTGTCGAGGTTCATCCCGAGCAATTCTGTGACACAGGACTCTGTGCTCTACTGGCTGTTCCCAGGGACACACACCGAGACAAACATCAACTGCAGCTGGAGGATCATCAACTCGGTGAAAGCCGCTCTTTGGTCTGCCCGAAACTTGTTGGTCTTCCAGCGCAAAGAGTTGTCCCCCACCGAGTGTTGCAGACTGGCACATTCCAAGGTCCAGGACTACGTGCTGAGGGATGCACTAAAGCTTGGGGCAGCCGCCGCAAAGGCGCAATGGGGAAGGGTCGCTGTCTAAGACTTTTCTGCCACAGTGCACCGAGGGACTGGGAACTGTTGAGAGCCCCTCGGGCTGTACAGCTCAAAATGAATGTATGCAGTGAATACTAATTGTATTATAATTGTATTGAAGCACCTCAGAGTGCAATATGATGTATGTTGATAACTCCAATACCATTGTCTGATTGTCTCCATTGACCATATTGAAATTATTGTAATATTCATTGATTGTATTGATGCACCTTGTGATCTATGTGTAAAAGTTGTACTGATTGTACTTTTGTGATGGTGACTTTGAAATGTTTTGGAATGTTCTTCCAGATATTTTATGAATAAAGTATATTTTTTTAAAAAACTGGTTCAGTAAAAAGTAAAACCGGCTTCACAAGACGTAAGAACCTTTGTATAAATAAAAAGAAGCTGTGACTGCCTCTAAATGGAACAAAGATATCTGGGTAATTTATCAAGAGGGAGAAGCTGGAGGAAAATGCAATGCAGAAGTACTCCCTTTGGCCTTTCCTTTAAGAAGTGTTATTGCTGCATTCACTTTGAACTGTAGATGGTGCTGTTGCTGCACAATTTAGAATTTAATGACAATATATCGAAGCTGAGGAAGGGAAGAAACTTTGTGGTCAGTTTGGCCCAAGGTACGTGCTCTGTTTCAGTTTCAAAACTGAAACAAAACAAAAACACTGTTCAGGTCATGAACTAAGAAAACAGGAATTATATCACAATAGACGTAACTTTAACTCTGAACCGTATTGACTCTATGCAATACAGGCTCTGCGGTTAACTTGCGGTTGCTTCTTTATTTTAACATTGGATTTGACCTGAGTACCTTCACACATCATGGCTGAGCTCTTACATTGATAAAGCTGCGATACAATTTGCCACGTAGTGATAGAATATGGGCCAGATCCTTGCTTCCTGGCTCAGCGGTCATTTAATCCAAACGTAGAGAGGCGACTAGATAGGTCAAGAGGTAAATGTGTAGAAGGCCCAGTCTGGCTTGTTTCCCCATTCCCCTGCCTTTCCCGGTGACTGTTACCGTAACCTGGGCAGAGACCTGAGCACAGGCCGCTTTGATGGAGGGAAACCAAGGACTGGGGGAAATGATAAAGATATAAAAATCCAAGTCTGCCCCATTGCAAGTCTCTCTTCCCTCCACTCCATCAGTAACAAAGCCTTCAGCCACTCTGCCCACACTCTGGCATTGTGTTCCTCAATCTCTTTGCCTCACTACCATCTTCTCCAACTTAAAACCTACCTTTTTGATCGGGCTTGAGGTCATGTCCCCTATCCTCTCTGCACCCCCGCCCCCCACCCACCCCCAGCCCCGTTCGAGCCCAATGTTGCCAAGTTCCGTTACATGAGAAATGCTGCACAATTGCAAGTTGTTGTCAAACCATTTAGAATGATTAAACATATACATTGAAAATACCTGTTTTGTAATTCCCCAAGACTGCCCTCTGCATTTGCATCTTCCCTGATTCGGAGGGTAGGATAATCCACAGGATAATCCTTCTCTTGGCCGAGAGGTGGATGCCACAGTGTAAACAAGAGGCTCAGTAGTGGTAACTCCATGACCATCCTTGCTTTAAATAGGAAATCTCTATATTATGATACCCAACCTTGCATTGGAAGGTCATTATGTTGCATGAGTTAAAAACAACAAACTCTTCTTGAAATAACATCTGAAATAAATGTGTTTAAATGTATTTTTCTTCCCCTAATCAGCAAATAGGGCAGGTGAATGTGCCATTCTATAACTAACCACTTGGGAGAGTAGCTGGGTGACTCATCTTCCACTGATCCTTCCTCATGTAAGGAAACACCTGGTCTTTGCAATGACTCTTTCTTCAACAGAGATCGGAAATTCACAGTATGGGAAAATAACATAAACACCCATCCTTCTACACACCATCCTCATGTGCTGCCACTAAGCAGCATTTTTAAATATAGTGTGTAGCATTTGCAGAATGCACCATTCATGCTGCATATTGTAAGCTCAGATCACAGAAATATAAAATAAAAGCAAAAAACTGCGGATGTTGGAAATCCAAAACAAAAACAAAAATACCTGGAAAAACTCAGCAGGTCTGACAGCATCTGTCACTGGCCCTCTATCCAGCTCTACCTGTCCCACCACCCCCTCTCCTTAAACTAGCTTATATTTCACCTCTTTTCTATTTTTCCTTAGTTCTGTTGAAGAGTCATACGGACTCGAAACGTTAACTGTGTTCCTCTCCGCAGATGCTGTCAGACCTGCTGAGTTTTTCCAGGTATTTTTGTTTTTGTCACAGAAATATAAATTGACTTTCTGAAACCAGAATTAAGGGAATAAAAAAGTGCATTGTTATAGGGACTAAACTGTGTTCCCAATAAAATAAAAACCATCTCCCAGCTCTGCTCTTCCCATGTTACAGCCTCCATTGTCAATCATTGATGTCTACTATAGCGGGGAAGCCTCTGGCCTAGCCATCCAATTTGTTTATCTGGGTGGACCACACAGAGCACCGTCATAATTTATTGTAAAGTACTGAGCTAAAGCACCCTCTGTTCCAGGATCATCCTGGGGAACAAGGATAACCTGGCACTCACTTTTTCTGTGACCCAGAAGGACTTGCATTTATGTGGCACCTTTCACAGCCCCAAAACATTTTCCAGCCAACAAAATACTGTTGAGGTGTAGTCATGGCTGTAACATTGGAACATTTGTGAACAGCAAGATCCCACAAAAAAGCAGTGAGATGGTGAGCAGACAATCTGTTTTATTGATATTGGTTGAAGGGTAAACGTTGGCTCGGACACTGGGGAGAAATCCCATGGTCTTCATTGAATAATGCTGTGGGACCTTTAGTTCACTTGAGAGAATAGCAGAACTTTGGTTTAATATCTCATCTGAAAGATGGCACCTCTGACAATGCAGCATTCCCTCAGTACTGCACTGGGAGTGTCAGACTGGATTATGTGCTCAAGCCTTTGGGACTTGATCCCAGAACAGGCTTGAGGAGATGAAAGGCCAATGCTGCTCTTATGTTCCTATGACTGACAGGTGAAAGTGCCGCTACCGAGCTACAGCAGTGGGCATGAGTTGCTTCAATATCTCTTCTTTGCTGCCCCTTATTGTCACCAAGAAATAATGTCATGGCAGCGCACAGTATGGTGGTCCTAAGCCAGGAGCAAATGCCTTTTTGATTCACTGCCCTGAAAATATTTACTTAATTCTTTTTATACAGGAGACGGTGTCTGTTCATCACTGAAAATTGTTAATGTAAATTAAATTCTGCTAATTAATTCTGGTGAGGCACTCATTATTTTGTAGAGTTTTCCCTCTGCATCCCCATGTTCCTCTACTGTCAAGATGAAAATAAAGATCAAAAGGATGATTGTTAGGAGGCCAGGCTGATCCAGCACCGTGTGGCTATCTACGCCTGAAATTGTAATGACCCAGACCCAGACTGCATATGAACCTGTCATGATGCAGTTAGTAAGATGGCTGCACCTCCCCCCCACGCCCAGAACCAATCTCTTGAGATGTGTCAGTTGCTGGTCCCTGACCGTTGCCCATCTCGACCAGTGGCAATGAGACACAAAGACTTTATGCTTCGGTGTCACTGGATCTCCCAGGGCTGGATATGGTGAGGTGAACTAAATTAGCCGCACAGAGCTGATCACCGTTATTCTACTTTGTGACAGATATTGCAAAGGATTGAACATGTGTCAACTCTTACTGTGCACCTTCAGGTTCAGGATATCTTGGACAATTTTGGTGTCATACTTATGAGCACGCACCAAACAGAAAGGCCTTTCCCTCTCTTCATATGCAGCTGGGTTGTAATGGCAATTTCATTCTGTCTCATGTTCGTGGTCCTGGAGGTTGCCGAGTTGTTTTTGTGTTCAGTGAACAAATCCGCCTCTTGCTCACTCAACAAACTCACAAGTTTGTTGCTCGTTAAAACGAAACAGAAAATGCTGGAAATGCTCGGCAAGATTAGCAGCATCTGTGGAGAGAGAAACAAGAGTTAACATTTCAGCTTGATCAGAATTTCTGATGGCGAGATCATTAAACCTCTTCCTGCACTGGGTTGTCATGTGGCAGGTGGTGAGAATGGCACTGGTTATTGCGGCAACTGCCTTACACTATGCCCACACCCTTTTTTGTTTGATCTCCTTTGTTTGCTTCCAACTAACTGGTCCCTCCATGTTCTTATACCAACGAGTAGCACGCATGTCGACACATCTGTCAATCAGGGTGGTGGGGGTGGTGGGGGGTTGTTGGGAAGGGTGGTCTGTGTTGGAGTGGGATGCTTTAGGCATTGGTACTGGTGCCTCGGACATTGTGCTATCTTCCTGTTGAATTGCTGCCGTATCTTCCAAAAATGGTGACCTTCCCCCATAAGCTGTTGCAGTTGGAGAATGTGAAGTTGTTCACTTTGGCAGGAAGAATAAAAAAGCGGAGTATTAATTGGCGAATGACTGCAGAATTCCAAGGTGCAGAGGAGTCTAGGTGTTCTAGTACATGAGTCACAAAAAGTTAGTATTCACATACAGCAAGTAATTAAGAAGGTTAATGGAATGCTATCCTTTATTATGAGAGGAATTGAACATAAAAGTAAGGACATTACGCTTCAGTTACACAGGGCATTGGTGAGACCGCACCTCGAATACTGTGTGCAGTTTTGGTTTCCTTATTTAAGGAAAGATGTAAATGCGTTGGAGGCGGCTCAGAGGAGGTTTACTAAATTGATACCTGGAATAAGCTTGTTGTCTTATGAGGAAAGGTTAGACAAACTGGACTTGTTTCCATTGGAGTTTAGAAGAGTGAGGGGTGACTTGATTGAAATATATGAGATCCTGAACGATCTTGACAAGGTGGATGTGAGTCCAGAACTAGGGGGCACTGTTTTAAAATTAGGGGTCGCCCTTTTAGGACAGAGATGGGGAGAAATTTTTTCTCTGAGAGGGCTGTGCGACTTTGGAACCCTCTGCCTCGGAAGACGGTGGAGGTGGGGGTCACTGAATATTTTTAAGGCAGAGGTAGAGAGATTCTTATATAAAGGTAAGATACTGCGGATGCTGGAAATCTGAAACAAAAACAAAAAATGCTGGAAAAACTCAGCAGGTGTGACAGCATCTGTGGAGAGTGAGGCAGAGATAATGTTTTGAGTCCGTGTGACTCTTCTTCAGATCTGCGAAAATCCTGTTGGAGAGAAGGGCAGTACTTCTTCAAGGTAGGCATTCCTGGAAGACAAGTGGCAGTGAATTAAACAGTAAAATAAAGGCAAAATACTGCGGATGCTGGAAATCTGAAACGAAAACAAAAAGTGCTGGGAAAACTTAGCAGGTCTGACAAAGTCTGTGGAGAGAGAGACAGAGATAACGTTTCGAATCCATATGACTCTTCTTCAGACCTGATGGATTCTTGTTGGGCAAGGGAATCAAAGGTTATCGGGGTTAGATGGGGATGTGGAATTCGAAACACAAGCAGATCAGCCATGATCTTATTGAATGGCAGTGCAGGCTGGAGGGGCCGAATGGCCTACTTCTGTTCCAATTACAAATGCTCACATGTTTGCATGTGAGTAAAATGCTGCAACTGCGCAAGGTTTCACTCCCTACTCATGGTAAAGAAAGCAAGGTCAGATACACATAGTGCCAGCAACCTGCCTGAATACTTACTGGGTGGGCCAGACCAATGGCCAGGAGTCCCGCCCCACCTAAACTCTGAAGGGAATCCTGACAATGAGGAAACCCAGGCTCTCATCTGTCCTTTTCTGAAATAATCTGTGAGGAACGTTGCAATGGTGTGCCTTTTTACATTAAAGGGGTTATATAAATGGGAGTTGTTATATTTTCAATGCAATAAAATCAGGCACTTTCATTATGGGCTGGATCTTACGTGTCTGGGCAGCGGGCGAGACTTCTGTTCAGGAAGTCGGTAGCTCGCCAGTCCCCGCTCCACCGTTGAGAGACAGCACATACTATGCGACTTGGCCGATTAACAGCCACTGGCGGGTTGCCAGCCATCATTGTTAGAGGGTGGTGCGCTGCGCGCCCAATGGACCAATGAATCTGGGCACAGAGGTGCTAGGCCGTGACCTGGAAGGAGATCACAGCCACTTATTAGGAGATTGTGGTGGTGTAATGGTATTAGCGCTAGTAATCCAGAGACCCAGCATAATGCTCTGGGACACGGGTTTGAATATGAGCATGGCAGATGGTGGAATTTGACTTCAATCAATAAAAATCTGGAATTAGCAGCCTAATGATGACCGTGAAGCCATTGTCGATTGTCGTAAAAACCCATCAGGTTCACTAATGCCCTTTAGGGAGGGAAATCTGCCGCCGTCACCCGGTCTGGCCTACATATGACTCCAGACCTACAGCAATGTTGACTCTTAAATGGCCTAGCAAGTCACTCAGTTGTATTAAACCACTGGAAAGTCAATAAGGCCCTAACAGCGCTGTGGGTGTACCCACATCTCATGGACTGCAGTGTTTCAAGCAGGCAGCTCACCACCACCTTCTCAAGGTCAATTAGGGATGGGCAATAAATGCTGGCCCAGCCAGCGCCACCCACATCCTGCGAATGAAAACAAATTTAAAGGGGCCCCTGGCATGGGACTGTGCCTGGTGAACCAGGGATCACCGTTTGCAGAGTAAGAAATTCCTGTTGCAAAAAGTGAGTAATTTTGTTTTTATTATTTAATGACTTTTAACTGATGGGAAGCTTTCAGGACCTGGCAGGCAGGAACAAATAGTTTAGGAATGCAGCTGATCCATCACCCTGATTAATGTGAACTGTGTATAGAGATTTGCATTAGGCCGCTAACTTTCTGTGTCTCTCCACAGATGGCCGAGAGAAGGGAGCCAGGTGATGGGGAAGGCAAAAGGTCCAGGGCGGCCCCAAAGTTTGACAGTGACTCACTGTGAGCCCTCTTTCAGGCTGTAAGTGACACTTGGGATGCCCTCACACGCCTGCTTACGGAAAGAGGAGACAGATCTCCCAGCCTGACCAAAGCAGCCTGTTTGAAGGCCGCAGAGGAGGTAAGCAGCTTTGGGGTCGTCCAAAAAACCTGGATTCACGCCACAAATACCTGAATGACCTGCAATGGTGAGTGAGGCACTGCTATGTACATGTGCATGCATGTGAAGGCTCCATTAGTGGAATGGCCTGTGTGCTCCCCAAAGCTGTGAGGTGGCATGATGCACAAATGCCACACTGGATGGCAGTGGGGACCTATGAAGGGGTTTTGGGGGGTGGGGAGGTGGGTCGGCAGGAGCTCAGGGAAGTGTAAAAGGCTCATTGGTTCGTGTGCACAAATTATTGTGTGAATTGTGCAGTCTTTAGAATTCTCATTGTCCATATGTGAGAAGGGATGATTGGACAGGATATTCACAGTCATTGAAATGTCGCACTTTAATTGCAGAAGAAGGGGGCCAGGAAGAGAAGAGAAGCAAGAGTGGAGGTGGTGTGCCAAGTTTGGTTATCCTAATGCCCATAGAGGAGGTGGTTCTGGAGCTAGCAGCGAATGAGTGGATCCAGTCCATTGGTAGAGGTGAGGTAGGAAGGTGGTGAGTTTGCAAGGGGATGCTATTTACAATTGAAAACAAAAGACGTGTTAAGAGGGCCAGGGAGGGGAGGTTGTGACTTTGAAGGCTCTCATGTATCAGGAGTGAAAGAATGACTACATATTGGAAGTTATAAAATGCAAATAATGAGTACCACCTCAAAATGCTTGCATTGCTTCCAATGAGGAAGTTTGACTCTGTGTACCCACCTCGAGGGTAGAATGTGGCCTTAACCATCCCTTTTTGTCTTCTGCACATTGACGGCTGCTGCAGAGGATGCCTCAGTGGGTGCAGCAACATGTTCATGTCCTGCACTCAGCACCAGCGCAGATATTAGCACCTTGGTGTGAACTCATCTGCGAAGCAAACTGGTGAAGGCACACCACAGTCACAAGACCAGCTGTCAGAGACTGAAATGGAGCAGGGCTCTGGCAGTCAGAGGAATGCTGAAGGGCACCCAAGGTGCTGAGCCCCAGTGGGAAGGCAGCCTCTGGGGTCATCCGTAAGGCAGCAGATGCTGGACATCCAACGTGAGGCGTGTGGCGGAGTTACCAAAGGACTCTAGAAGAGTCCATCCAGGTCATGAGCATTGCGCTTACCCACTCTGTGAACGCGTGGCTTCCTCCATAGACAGACTGGCGACTGCCTTAGAGGGCCAACCCCAGCAGATCACTGATCATGGGTTTGCGTTCTGACCTACACTTCATTACCTGGTCTCTAAGCTCAGGGGCTTAGGGCCAGGGCAATAGGGGGATGAGGTGGCTGGAGTCACATCCAGCTCCTGGTCCCTCTTAGGAAAGCAGGGAGGGCCAAATGGACCTCATGGCGGAGAGTAAGTAGCAGCTGATGCCATCTGGGGGCACCTCTCAGGGCACTTCTGATGGGGACTTCCCATCCACTGCCCCTTGGCCATTGGCACAGCTACCAGTGAGTGCCACGTTGACAGATGGTCCTCCTGCCACTGTGCAGGAGAGTCCCACCACACTGGAGCCCTCATGGCCTCAGGCGACCAGAGGACAATCGCCAATGGGCGAAATCACCCCAGATTTGCACTAGGTGCGGTAGACGGGTAAAACGATGTTTTACCCGCTGGTCACAATGGCAGCTTCTCACACCGTATCACCTCAAACCCACTGCATTAATTATGTATTCCTGGGAACCATGCCATTTCCATGGCGGACGGGCTCTCATTCGCCCGCCACACCATCACCTTGCCGCTTCATCACGTGGTGTATTTAAGGTGCAGATGCATGCACACCTCTCAGTGCTTCCAGCCCAGGACCGCTGCATGGAAGACATAGCCCTGAAAGGCAAGAAGACTGCAGCCCCCAGGTTCAATGACGTGTCCCTCGAGCACCTTTTGGACACAGTGGAGGCTCGTCATGATGTCCTATATCCCTGCCCTGGCTGCAGGATGGGCAGCAACATCACTAATCCGGCTTGGGAGGTGGTGGCAGCGGTGGTCAGCGCCAACGCCCTGAAAAAGAGGACAGTCGCCCAGTGCCAAAAAAGGATGAATGGTCTCCTCTGCTCTGCCAGGGTGAATCACCCTTCTCATCACTCTCAACTCACATAATCACAAACCCATCACACATCCGCAGGGCCCTCACTCATTGCCAGTTCAAGGGACATCACCATTCACTCTTTCACACACACCTTCATTGTCCTCATCCCGTCCATGGGACGAATCACCACCCACACAAGCCAGACATACTTATCATCTGGCCTGGCAGGCATCCTGCTTATACTCTCTCCATCTCTATGCATGCAGGACAAGCTGGCACACAACAAGAGGGAGAGGTCGCAGACCGGTGGAGGAATGCCTGAAATCAAGGTCCTCACGGACTTTGAAAACAGAACCATCCAGCTGGCAGGCGAGGATCGTCCCTGTGCATCCAAATGAGTGACATAGTTTGGATGTTTGAATGTGTCCTGATGATGTGTCCAAGTATTTTCTGGTGAAGGAGGGTGAAGAAGGAAACACTGAGTTGCACATACCTGCATGATACACTGCTGGTAGTCGCATTGATTGAGTGGTAACCCTTTCAGTTAATAAAGGCCCTTGGCTGCCCTGCTGGTGCCTTGATGGTGAGATGGGTGCAATCAATAATTGCTCCCTTGGAAAAGCCGCCATGGTCACAAAGCCCCTGCTCTTTCCAGCTGACTATTGTTGTCTGTAGCAAAGGCAATGAATTGTTCGACTTGGCGAAACATGGCATCTGTAAAATCCTTCAAACGGTGGAGTGATGCAGGTTGGGTTATGCCACTCAGTTCTCCGCAGGCATCCAGAAATGACTCTGATGTGAGGAAGTTTAGCGCCACTGAGACTTTCAGTGACGCAGGCATCGGGTAGCTGCTCACACAGTTGAATGCTATCTCTGGAGCAAGCATGTCACGGAGAGGTGACAGTGGCTCGTGAAAGGCAAAGTCTCCACAGGCATTGTCTCTCTGACATTTGGACCCTCTACAAACACCACACACACGACTGGCAGGGTATGGCCTCCACCTACATCCCTGAGCCTGCTGCAGCCTCCCCTCAGCAGCCCCTTGCTCCTCACTGGGTTGTCCTCCATCCTCCGCTTCATGTGGTCCCTGCCCCTCTTCAGCTGGCCTTGTCCCTTGCCTTCTGCTCCTCCTCCCTCCTCCTCCCCTCCTCATCTTTGGAAGAGGTATCTCCAAGAGAATATACTGCCCTTATTGGATTCAGCACCAATGCTGCACTGGTGTTAGCCCACAGTGTCAATAATCTTGCAGACGCTGTAATGAGTAATACCCCTGATAACTGTCAAAGGCTCTTCCACATTGAAGATATGCCAGTGAAATGCTTGTCAGCAGCTTGTCCTGCAGAATTCAGGCATCGACCCACCTCCAGCCTTTATATCCACTCTTTCTAGTAGCATTCAAGAGAAAACAAGGTCCTCACCTGGTGTGTTTCACGTGTAGGCAACATATTATGGCTTTGGGGACATATTATTGCAGTTGTTTGGACTGCTAATAAGCTTTAACAGGCATTAAATAAAAAATCAAAAATGGCAGGTGGGCTGCCAATTTCAGAGCCCACCCACCCACCATATTATTACTGACCAGCGTGATGTTGGGGTCGTGACCCGATGTCATCATGCCAGATATTATGCTCCCACCGGACTTTGGCGGCCCTGATTTTGGAGTGTAAAACTCAGCCCTATGCTTCTCAACCTGTGGCTCTCGTATTTGCGCTCAGCTTCAATCCTTGGACCATGAACAAGTGTCATGAATCAGAAGTTACCCATAGTTACCCAGCAGCTACCCTTCCAATGCAGTCCATAAAACATTCCTGGCGCCTGGGAGTGCCTGAGACTGTAAGAGTCGACGTGCTAGTGCTCATATGCCATCTTGTTATAAAATGATGATGATTATGTCACATGAGCACTCGTAAGTGTTAGAGTCTAAGCAGAAGGCACAAGTACAGATCTGGCTTTTGATAGTCCCCTGATGCTGTTCCTTTGACAGGGTGAACTTTACAATTATCTCTGTTTGGCATCTAGTTGGAACAAGTTACTGCAGCGCAGTGCTCCATCATAATGGAGAGGGTGGAAATACTGATGGCACCATTCCCAACATGCACTGGGGTTCAGCTGCTAATGAACGAATACTGACATAGACTGGAATGAACTCTGCAGCCAAAGACAGTCCGACCTGGGACTGCAGTCTGTTCAGTTGTGGCTAGAATAGTCTGGTTTTGCAGCATGCTGTCTGGAAAATTTTAACATGTAAGCCAGGCATCAAAATACTTTTTTTTTCAAAACGGAAGGCAGCTATTCTGCTTCACTGCCTTGTGATGTGGAGGATTTCATTATTCAGGCTTTCTATGAATTGTTATCATCAGTTAAGCAAACATCAAAGCCTGTTTGTGATGTAACAGGTTTGATCATGAAAGTCAGTGGTAGAGATCTAATAAAAACTTAAAAAGAAACCAAGTCTCTATAGCTTTGAAATTACACACTGCAATTTTAGCACACGGACGCTTGTGGTATTTGTCCCTTTAAATGCCATTCTACCCATTTATTTTAAACAAATCAGTCATTCAAATCGTGGACAAAGAATTGTCATCCAAACGTGTGCTAGTGCTCTTGTGCTAATATCCCACTGAGCAATTTAAAGGACACAAGATGCAGTAGTGATAGATATAGAATAATCTACACATGACAGTTTAGACACTGCTACAAGATAATTATACAATGGTTTCATACTGGACACAGAAGCATCAGGGCAGTGAGGGGAAAGGGCTAATTTCAACAATAGTGGAAAGGATGTCAATATGATGATTAACGTCCCTCTACCCTTCTCCCCCTAGGACAAGTATTAGATGATGTTGAAAACTGCCAAGGGCCTGGGCTCTGGGATTTCCTTTATGAAGCTCTCTGCCTCTCTCCTTTTTGGGAGCTCAGAACCTATTTCTTTGACCGTGCTTTTGACCACCTGTCTTGTTAAACCCACATGTGACTCAGTGTCAAATTTTGTCTGACAACATTTGTGTGAAGCATCTTGGGACATTTTACCATGTTAAGGGCATTATATAGATGCAAGTTTGTTGTATCATTAGATATACTGGATAAAAGCAATCACCTAGCCTTTAACATCATTTGTCACAGGACCACAACAAAAGCTTTTCCTGCTCTGAATGAGCCCAGAAATAATTTCGAAGCAAGCTGGAACATCTGCTCTTTGATGAATCACTGTG
Organism: Cetorhinus maximus; assembly: GCF_964194155.1. Classification (NCBI taxonomy): domain Eukaryota; kingdom Metazoa; phylum Chordata; class Chondrichthyes; order Lamniformes; family Cetorhinidae; genus Cetorhinus; species Cetorhinus maximus. The sequence continues at coordinate 90,201,832 of NC_135895.1, read as the reverse complement.
AAATTGCATTGAATAATTTACATGCTCATTGGTTTGGACACTTATCTCAGGCCTAACGGCAGAAAATTAAAGTTTTTTTTTGCTTTGGGGATTATCAGTCATTTCCAACAAAATTAAAAGAACCATAGAATTTTACAGTACCATTCGGCCCATTGTGCTCCTGCCTTCTCTTTGAGAGTTATCCAATGAATTCCACTCTCCATGCTCTTTCCCTATAGCCCTGCAAATCTTTTCTTTTTACAAATATTTATGCAGTTCTGTTTTGAAAGTTACTATTGAACCTGCTTCCACCACCCCTTCAGATAGTGCGTTCCAGACCGCAACAACTTGCTGTGAAGAAAGTTCTCCTTATGTCATCATCTGGTTCTTTTGCCAATTATCTTAAAGCTGTATTATTTCCAGAGCACACTCAATGGATAAACATACAAACATACAGATTAAGGAGCAGGAGTAGGCCACTTGACTCTTCGAGTCTGCTCCGTCATTCAATAAGATCATGGCTGATCTGATTGTAATCTCCCACCTACACCCAACAACCTTTCACCCCCTTGTTTATCAAGAATCTATCTACCTCTGCCTTAAAAAAAATATTCAAAGACCCTGCTTCCACTGCCTTTTGAGTAAGGGAGTTCCAAAGACTCAGTACCCTCTGAGAAAAAAAAATATTTCTAATTTCTGCTTTAAATGGGCTACCCTTTATTTTTAAACCGTGACCCCTAGTTCTAGATTCTCCCACAAGAGGGAACATCCTCTCCACATCCACACTATCAAGGCACCTCAGGATATTATATGTTTCAATCAATTCACCTCTTACTCTTCTAAACTCCAGCGGATACAAGCCTAACCTACCCAATCTTTCCTCATATGACAGCCCGCCCATTCCTGGTATTAGTTTAATAAACCTTCTGTGAACTCTTTCTAATGCATTTACATTCTTCCTTAAATAAGGAGACCAATACTGTACAGAGTACTCCAGATGTGGTCTCACCAGTGTCCTGTGCAACTGAAGCATAACCTCCCTACTTTTATATTCAATTCCCCTCACAATAAACAATAACATTCTATTAGCTTTCCTAATTACTTGCTGTATCTGCATATTAGCCTTTGTGATTCATGCACTAGGACACCCAGATCCCTCTGAATCTCAGAGCTTCGCAATCTCTCACCATTTAAATAATATGCTTCTTTTTTATTCTTCCTGCCAAAATGGACAATTTCACATTTTACCACATTATACTCCAACTGCTAGATCTTTGCTCATTCACTTAACCTATCTATGTCACTTTGTAGCCTCCTTGTGTCCTCTTCACAACTTACTTTCCTACCTACCTTGTGTCATCAGCAAATTTAGCAACAATTCCTTTGGTCCCTACAACCAAGTCATTTATATAAATCGTAGAAAGTTGAAGCCGCAGCACCGATCCCTGTGACATCCCACCAACCTGAAAAGATCCATTTATGGCTACCCTCCGTTTCCTGTTAGCTAACCAATCTTCTATCCATGCGAATATGTTACCCCCAACACCATGAGCTTTCATTTTCCGCAATAACCTTTGATGTGGTACCTTATCAAATGTCTTCTGGAAACCTAAGTACACTACATCCACCGGTTCCCCTTTATCCACAGCACTTCTTCAAAGAACTCCAATAAATTCATTAAACATGATTTCCCTTTCACAAAACCATGTTGACTCTGTCTAATTGCCTTGAATTTTTCTAAGTGCCCTGCTATAAAATCTTTAATAATAGTTTCTAACATTTTCCCTATGACAGATGTTAAGCAAACTGGCCTTCCTCCTTCTGTCTCCACCCCCCTCTTTGAATAAAAGAGTTACATTAGCTATTTTCCAATCTAATGGCACCTTCCCCGAATCTAGGGAATTTTGGAAAATTAAAACCAACACATCAATTATTTCACTAGCCACTTCTTTTAAGACTCTAGGATGAAGTCCATCAGGTCCTGGGGATTTGTCAGCCCGCAGCTCCAACAGTTTACTAAGTACCGCTTCCCTGGTGATTGTAATCTTCCACAGTTCCTCCCTCCCTTCCAATTCCTGACAGCTATTTCTGGGATGTTACTTGTATCCTCTATAGTGAAGACCGATGCAAAATACCTTTTCGGTTTGTCTGCCATCTCCTTATTTTCCATTAAAAATTCCTCAGGCTCACTCTCTATTGGACCAATGTTCACTTTTTTTCTGATTTAAGTATCTATAGAAACTCTTACTATCCATCTTTATATTTCTAGCTAGCTTTCCCTCATACTCTAATTTTTGCCTTCTTATGAATCTTTTTGTCATTCTTTGATCTTCTTTATATTCGGTCCAATCTTCTGACCTGCCGCCTGTCCTTGTGCAATTGTATGCTTTTTCTTTAATTTCACTACTGTATTTAACTTTTTTACTTAATCACGGATGGTGGGTCCTCCCATTGGAATTTTTCCTTCTCGTTGGAATGTATCTGCTCTGTGCATTCTGAAATATTCCTTTAAATGTCTGCCACTGCATCTCTATTGACCTACCCCTTAACCTTCGCTGTAGCTAGCTCTGCTTTCATTCCCACATAATTTCCCTTATTTAAGTTTAGAATACTAGTCTTGGACCCATTCATCTCCCTCTCAAACTGAATGTAAAATTCAATCATATTAGATCACTGCTACCCAGGGCTGCCTTCATTATGAGGCTATCAATTAATCCTATCTTGTTGCACAGGTCTAGCATAGCCTGCTCTCTGGTTGGCTGCAGAACATGCTGTTCTAAGAAACTATCCCCAAAACATTCTATGAAATCCTTATCTTTGCCCATCTGATTTTTCCAGTCTATATATATTTAAAAATCTTCCATGATTATCACTGCACTTTCCTGACAAGCTCCCATTTTTGTTTCCTTTATACTCTGTCCTACCATGCAGTCACAATTAGGGGGCATGTACACTATTCCCACAAGTGACTTCTTGCCTTTATCACTTCTCTCCTCCACCCAAACCACTTCTACATCCTGGTTTCCAGAACTCAGGCCATCCCTCTCTAATGTGCTACTACCATTATTAATTAGCAAAGCCACCCCTCCAACATTTCCTAGCTTCCTGTCCTTCCTAAAAGACATGTACCCTTCAATAGTCAGGTCCCAATCTCTGTCATCCTGCAGCTATGTCTGTGTAATGGCTATCAGATCATACTTATTTATTTCTATTTGTGCTATCAGTTCATCTGTTTTATTTCGAATGCTACATGCAATCAGATACAGAGCCTTTAGTTTTGTCTTTTTATTATTTTTGTAAACTCTAGCTTTGACTACTGTTTTACTCTTAGATTTTTACTCTCTATCCTTTCCTGTCACATTCTGTTTATCATTTCCCTTTTCTGTATTGCCTTGTCTCCACCCTTTGGTCCCTTGACCCCACTATTTAGATTAAAACCTTCTCTACTTCCCTAGTTATGTGGCTCGCTAGAACACCAGTCTCAGCACTGTTCAGGTGCAGACTGTCCCAATGCCTAGCTCCTCATACTCTCTATATGCAGAATCTCCTTCCTCATCCTCCTTTTCTGCACTCCCCAAGACTGCAGTTTTCATCCCATTCATTTTATTGGTCAAATAAGTCTTAGGCAGGTGAGTGAAGAGGTGGAATTTCTGGCTGAGGGGCCCACTTATACTGTCACTAATCTACTTCAATTATGTTTCCTCAATCAAAAAATGTTAGAAAACAGGTTCAACTCAGGCCATAACCTACTTGTAGATAGAAACAAGTGTAATTTGTAAAATTTGTCCTTCAATAAACTCTACTGAGCTATTATTTTCTCTGTCAATTTCCTTTCCCTTTTCCTTTGCCTAAGGTAGTCTCTTCACTGTATTATTTCACAAGAATCCTTAACAATGTACCTGACCAAAGCAGCCAGTCTTCCTGTGCGAGCCCAGGCAGAGTGTGCTGACATGATAATTGACTCTGGAGAGCATCGTAGCCCAAGCCAATCCTCTCCTCACCCAATGTCCACATTTGCACTCTTTCCATCAGGAGGTCACTGGATAGCAATCAGAAGGTGAAAACCCAGGACCATTTACTCCTTCATAACCCAACAGTGCTGAAGCTAGTTGTAGCATCCCTACCACCATTCCAGCTAGCATCAACTAACAGTACACAAACCCTCCCGTAATCTGGATGGCTCAGCTACCCCAGCTTTAACTCTGCTACACCAATTCACCCTGACCTTCTGGGCTATTTGTCAAGGTGGAGATAAATGAGGCCTCTTTGGGATCATGTTCATGCCAAGCTGACGATGGCTTGGTGATAGAGGATTGAAACTGAGTTGATCCTCTGAGTCAGATATGATAATTCGATGCCTGAATAGGTACTCCCAGGAGTGCTGTTGATGATTGACCAGTTAGCCTGATGGGACCTAGAAGGCTGAATGTGTCCATTGAGCCTCTCAACTTAGCTAACCTTACAGTTGGCTGGACAAACAGTGAGGAACTTACCAAAGCTCTGTGTTAGTTTAACTTGTTCAACTCCAAATATTATGTACATTTGGGACCCCAAGTTCAGACCCTTGCCAACCTGCAATTAAGCTCCATTGCCTTAGGTTAGTGGTGTGCATCCCCATAAAGATAGAATGTGCATACCCTATCGGGCACACATAAACCCTACTTATATGGGTTTCTCAGGAGTATGGATCAGAGACTATTAAGATTGGTGAGAAACCTGGTTTAATTAAAAAGAAGCTTCAAAGTAATCACTGGAAGTAATGTTTTTTCTCCAATTGAACCTTGGTAAAAATAGTTTTAGCATTGCACTTTGCGCCCTCAGAGGCCTTTTTTAATTCTTTGAGATATTCAAACAATGTTACTTCTTTTTCCAATTTAGGGAAAGAAATGGAGTTTGAAGAGGATTAACAAGCTATTTGGAGGCAGCCATCACCCACCTACTGATACCCATGTACCCATATTTACAGAGTGAAGCACTTGCACCTCAGCCTGATCAATAATCAATGGATTAGAAGGCCACAATTCTCACAGGATAGTAGCAAGCAAACTAGATGGATCATGACCTTTCTTTGTCTACCAATTCCTATGATCCTGTGACAAACAATGCGTGTTACAGGAACAGAGAAGTTGAAATTGATGAGTTATCTAAAGTTGGTCTCCCCCATTCTCCCCTGCAATCTCCCACTCCTTCTGGTGCCTTCCTGTCCAAGAGTTCGATCCTCATCAAGAGCATGGAGATTAAGGATCCCAAAATGGGTGCTTTCTAGCACTGATTATGGATAACTTTCTCCTGTAAGAAGGATATCGATGGTGGGAAGGCCCTTTACTTGCTAGGATAGGAATTGTGGCCCAGTTATCAGGTAACATTCCTTAATAGGGGAATAACAAATCATGTGAGTCTACAAATCCTGCGAGGCTTTCACTGCTCCCGTACATGATGCGCTGTGAGTGAACAAAGAACAAAGAAAAGTACAGCACAGGAATAGGCCCTTCGGCCCTCCAAGCCTGCGCCGATCATATTGCCCGTTAGCTAAAACATTTTGCACTTCCGGGGTCCGTATCCCTCTATTCCCATCCTATTCATATATTTGTCAAGCTGTCTCTTAAACACCACTATCGTACCTGCTTCCACCACCTCCTCTGGCAGCGAATTCCAGACACTCACTACCCTCTGCGTAAAAAAACTTGCCCCGCACATCTCCTCTATAGTTTTCTCCTCTCACCTTAAATCTATGTCCCCTAGTAATTGACTCTTACACCCTGGGAAAAAGCTTCTGAGTTTCTACTCTGTCCATGCCACTCATAATTTTGTAAACTTCTATCAAGTCGCCCCTCAATCTCCGTTGCTCTAGTGAGAACAATCCGAGTTTCTCCAACCTCTCCTCATAGCTAATAACCTCCAGACCAGGCAGCATCCTGGTAAACCTCCTCTGCACCCTCTCCAACGCCTCCATATCCTTCTGGTAATGTGGCAACCAGAATTGCACGCAATATTCCAAGCGTGGCCAAGTGTGAAGAAACACATGCAGTGGAACGAAGGTGTTTGAATGGCCTTGTTTATTTCTAGTCAGTAGTAGCTGATGTCCAACAGAGGGAGGGTAAACTGTGAAAATACAAATCAACCTTATTAGCATGGATTGGCACAATGTGTGACTGCCTTCTTTTGGCTGATGAGACTATTGAACTTCCTCCCACACTGAATGGCCATGTGGGGTGCTAATGAGGTAGTATTGAATGCCAAGGACACTGTACAATTCCTTTTGCTGCCTTTCTTTGCTCAGGCTTGACTTCCAGACTTGGTACCCATAAAACCCCCATAGACAAGTGTGAGAACTTGAGGTCTCATTCTTCCAGGTGCTTGCTTGCTATCTTCCTGTTGACACCATGCCACTTTAAAAACACTGCAACATTACAGGATCTCCCTCCTCCCAGAAGTGAGTCTCCAATAGAGAGCCTAAAGAGCACTGGGAGTCTGCCATGAACATGCTGATTAATCCAAGGAAGGAAAATACGGTCAGGTCAATGTGCAATCATGCTGGCAGGCAGAAGCTCATTCCCAATTCATTTCCTGTGGAACATTACTACAGTGGAAAATCATAGCTTTGTCTGTTAGACCTTTGTGAAATTTCTATTTCTCAATCTTTGTAGTCTCTCTGTGTGAGATTGTCAACTTGGGTCAAGTTTGTATCTAATTTTGATGCTGTTTTTAGTGTGCATTCTTCACGTATTGCAACCTGGATAACTGACAAAAACAGACCAGCAACTTCAAAAAAACTGGCATTGCTCCAGAAAAAGCTGGCAAAGCAACAGCTCTGACTAAGGGCCTTAAAGCATATTAAAGGACCTAAGAGCAGAGTTTGCCGTAGTAGCTGGATTTAAAAGGAATGACTTAAGAGGAATGTGAAGACATCTATTGATTCCCGGTGAGAGTCTGAAGGTTTGTTTTTGAAACAATCTCGCCTCCACCTCAAACTCATTGGGTGCCGCGATGGTGTCAATGTTCACTGTGTTTTATATCCTTGATTTGCTGCTTTACTTGGTGTATATATTAATGCTGAATGTTTCGAATGTAAGTAAAACTCTTCAACGCTCCCTGCTTCCCATTTTATTCCCCAACCCCGGTCTTTTCAAAGCCGCAGCGATAAGAAGAGTAAAGCAAAACCAGATAGTGCATTTAAACAATGATAAAACCTTTATCTCGAAAAATTCTCTGCAACTGACCTTGAAGAAAATAAACCTTCACTGAAGAAAATAACTGCGCATGGGCCTCTGAGACAAATGAAACTTTTTAAGAGTTCCATTTGTTTGCTGTTTGGCATTTCTTTAAAACAACCAACCTTTCTGATCAAACCTTTGATCAGTTGCCCGAACAACTCTTTAAGCGGCTCATTGTCTCATTTTGTTTGATTGCGCTCCTGTGAAGTGCCTGGGGATGTTTTCCTACATTAAAGGTGCTAGATAAATGCAAGTTGCTGTTGCATGGACAGACACTAAATGTAACTACAATGCTCAGAAACCAGCCATTCATTGTTCATTATTTTGCCTCAAGTTTATGCATTGGCTGCAAAGAGAAAGGGAACATCTAAATGATGGCACAGACTATCTGCCAATGATGGGCTTACCCCCAGCTCACCTTCCAAACTGGTATGATTGGTTCTAACTCTTCAGTCCTGCTTTCTAAGTGATCTGATTGCATTACACGGGGTTCCCTAGGATGTAAGGCACAGCAACAGGCCATTCAGCCCAACCAGCCCTTGCCAGTGTTTATGTTCTACTTGAGCCTCCTCCCATCTTTTCTCATCTAAATCTATCATCATAGCTCTCTATTCCTTTCTCCTTGACATGCTTGTCGAGTTTCCACTTAAATGGATCTAAACTATGGCATTTGCTTCAGCCACTGCCGGTGATAGCATGTTTTACATTCTCACCACTCTTTGGGTAAAGACGTTTCTCCTGAATTCCCTGTTGAATTTCTTGGTGACTATATGATGTTGATGGCTGATACCGACAATCTTCAATCCCCTGAATAAAAAAGTTAGAGGGAGGTGAAACTTGACTTGGACGGGGTCACAAAGCAGGTGAACGTCTCTATGCTGTCTACAACTTGCTCTGGGCAGAATCGTCCCAGGTTTGCACTAAGTGCAGTAGTGGGCGGGTAATTTTACCTGCCAGCCGCAATGGTGACTTGTTACGCTGTATTGTCCCGAACCCACGGTATTAGTTATGCATTCCTGGGAAACACGCTGTTTCCATGGCGGGCGGGTTCTCATTCACCTGCCACATCATCACCTCGCCGCTTCAGCACACCGAGCGCCATATGTAAAGTCCAGCTGCGTGCTCCTAGCCCATGACTGCTGCATGGAACACATGGCCCTGAAAGGCAAGAAGACTGCAGCCCCCAGGTTCAGTGACACGTCCCTCGAGTGCCCTTTGAACGCCGTGGAGGCTCGCCATGATGTCCTCTACCCCCGCTCTGGCCGCAGCAGGGCCAGCAACATCACTAACCCAGCATGGCAGGCAGTGGCAGTGATGGTCAGCATCAATGCCCTGCAAAAGAGGACAGCCACCCAGCGCCGAAAGAGGACGAATGATCTCCGTTCCGCCAGGGTAAGTCACTCTTCTTTATCACTCTCAACTCACACACACGCAAACCCATCTCACATCCACAGGGGTCTCACACCTCAAGGGCAACACCATTAACTCTCACACACACACTCTCACATCTCCATCAGGCTCATATCCTCTGGAGCTCACATCCTCATCCCGTCCATGGCTCCGCTCACCACACAAACATTCCACGCAGTGCCATGTGTCCTGTTCACACTCTCTCCATCTGTTTCCATGCAGAAGAAGCTGGCTCACAATAGCAGGGAGAGGCCCCAGACCGGGGGTGGACTGGACCACATTAGGCCCCTCACTCACTTTGAGGAGTGTGCCATCGCACTGACTGGTGAGGATGTGGACTGTGCCTGTGGCGATGGTGAGGTCAGCGGTGAACACCCACCTGAGGATCCTGCACCACATCATCCCTCTCTCAACGCAAACGTGAGTGCTCTCTCTCCTGATTTTGACTCTGCTGCCATGCACTAACAGGGAGCTCTGACAAATGACCAACATCCTCAGCCAGCCAGTCACTCAGCTCCATCCAGGTCCTCACTTCCAGCCAAGAGGACACCTCCTCTATTGAAGAGCTGGAAACAAGCAGCCTGGGAGACCCATCACAGCGCTTACCCACACCCTCCACCAACGCAGAGACACGGACCTCGGGTGGACCTCGATCTAGAGCAGGTTCAGGTTCACAGTCTGGTGGTCATCACATGGACACACATCTGCAGCAGGAGGAGGGAGGTTCAGCTGAGCTCCCTGGCACACGGAGCACTGCTGGGGAAGAGGCATCTGTGAGGTCCGAGTCAGATGATGAATCTCTGGGTTTGGCCTTCCAACTCATCTTGGAGAGTCAGCAGAAGGCGGGGGAAGATCACACAGAGCTGTTGGAAGCTGACAACAGAGTGACTCATGAATTGGAGGATTCCATCTGCCTGCTCTCTGACGAAGTGGTGCCACATGTGTGTGTATGGAGGTCTCATGGGGAGGATGGTGGATGCCATGGAGACCCTGGTCCAGCAGAATGCAGAGATTCCCACAGACCTGCACTCCATCGCGGGAGCAATGAGTGAGTTCCTGCAATGGCAACGCAAGAGGGAAGGGGGGCACCTCGATGTCCCTCCAGGTACTCCTTCCCCTCAAGGAGTCAGGGTGGGGCCCCAGGGCATCTGAAGACAGGAGGAGCGGCAGCTGGACACCCCTGGGTTATCCACTCAGGAATCTCAGAGGCTGTCCTCTCCCTCCGAGTCCCCTTTGCCTGTGAGCCCCCTCAACCTCGTCCCCTGTCACCGCAGAGAGAGCAGCCGGCCCATGAGTGATTCTGGAGGGGGCGTGTGTGTGTGGCAGGGCCTTTTGGAGCCTCGTGCAAGCACTCTCACATGTACGTGGATCCTGCCCTTATCACACTCATCACAATGACCTGAGCACTTTCACTGCTCCCTGCTGGGGTTCTCTTTCCGGTGTCCATCTGAGCTGACCTGCATCTCCACCCACCCACTGATCTCACCCCCATGCAGCACCTGATCTTGTCCACTACGACTCTTGTTTCACTTTCGATTTGGACAGCATGGCGCTGATCCGGTTTTACTTTCGCTCCCCCAACATTTACCCTCCCCAGTCACCCATTTCTTTTTCCCCATTACTGTTGACCACCCGGCATCACATTCCACCTCCCCTCCATGATCTACCTGCCACAACCCTTTTTCTTTGCAGGTGTCCGGGTGAACGTGCACGTTCCCTTCCTTCCCGAATAAACCACCCCCATCCATATTAATCTCCCCGACCTCCTGCTTCCTACCCCCTGGGCCCATGTCCGCCTCTGAGTCCCCACCAACAACTCTCGTCGTCTCTTCTACCACCACCATCGAACCCTCACCCTCCCAGTCCACTCACTCTGCCCTCGGTCATTCTCACCATTCCCTCATTCAATGCCCACCCTCGGTTCTCTCCCCAGGAGGCAGTCTTGGACCCATCAGACCTCTCCATTGCACGTTTACCTGGACATCCCATCCCCTGGACCCCTTCCCCCCTCTGAACCCCTTTCCCCCTTGGAACGCCTTCCCCACTTAGAACCTCTTCCACCCTCAGGACCCCTTCACCCCTGGAACCGTTTCCCCCTTCTGGGCCCCTTCCCACCTGGACCTCCCTACCCCCCTCCAGACCCCTTCCCCCCTTCTGGAATCCCTTCCACCTGGAACCTCTTCCCCTTCCCCCCTTAGTCTTCCCACACCCCCTCCACCCCTGTACTCCCCCCACTTAGTCCCTCCCCCTTCCTGACTCCTTGAGATACCCTTACCTCTTCCGCCACCCTTAATCCTTCCTCACTCCCGACTCCTCGCTCCAGCCTTACTTCTTCCTCCAGCCTTACTCCTTCCCCCTTCCTGACTCCCTCAGACAACCTCACTTCTTCCTCTAGCTTTACTTCACCCCCCTTCATGGCTCCTTCCTTCATCCTTACTCCCTCCCCTCTCTGCATTCCTTCCCACCCCCCCTCCCACCTGCACTCCATCCCCTCTCTGAACTCCTTTCTCCCCTGGACTCCCTCCCCCTCTCCGCACTCCTTACCCCCACTGGACTCCCTCCCCTCTCCGCACTCCTTCCTCCCCTGGACTCCCTTCCCCTCTCCGCACACCTTCCTCCCCACTGGACTCCCTCCCCTCTCCGCACACCTTCCTCCCCACTGGACTCCTTCCCCTCTCTGCACTCCTTCCTCCCCCTGGACTCCTTCCCCTCTCTGCACTCCTTCCTCCCCCTAGACTCCCTCTCCTCTCTGCACTCCTTCCTCCCACTGGACTCCCTCCCTTCTCTGCACTTCTTCCTCCTCCTGGACTCCCTCCCCTCTCCGCACTCCTTCCTCTCCCTGGACTCCCTCCCCTCTCCACACTCCTTCGTCTCCCTGGACTCCTTCCCCTCTCTGGATTCCTTCCCCCTCCAAAATCCTTCCACCACCCCCCCGCCCCACTTACACCTACCTCCCCAGTTGCCACCTTCTCCCCTGTTACCTCCTCCTCCCCCTGTACTCCCTCCCCCTTGCAGCCTCACCACCCGACACCTTCATTCTCCCTCTCCCAACCTCATCCCTGACACCTTCATTTCCCCCTCTCAACCTCACCCCCCGACACCACTTCCTCTCCCAGTCAATCCTAGACCTTCCTCTCCCACCCCCTCGACCATCATCCGTTGTGAGCACCAACGGTGACTTTCCAACTTCCAACTTCCGTGAGCTGCTTCGCGGCAGAGCCATGTCCATGAGAATCCACCCAGCATGACCATGGACGTCCTCCAGTGTGCTGTTGGTGTCGGGCTCCAGCATCTTCTGCTCCTCCGGTGTCCGCGATGTGAGCAAGGCCCTGGCGGGTAAGTCCCGACTCCTGCATGTCACAGTTGTCAAGATGTGTTCTGCACTGGTGTGTTTTCCCGCCACCATGGGCAGACGATCCAATGGGAGGTGGATGAGTCCAGCGGGCTGGCCTTATATGCTAATGTATTATAATGAGGTTCCTGACATCCAAAGGCTGGGAATGCGGCCCACCATCGACGGGCTGAGCGGGCAATCGCCAACTGGCTTCATGACGTCTTGAAGCCGATTTTTGGTCTTCTTGCCATATTGTCCGCTCACGCACCGAACACGCCGGACGCCAATGGCCACGGGTGATTCCGTCCTCTGTCTCATGTTCTGTTTTTTTTGTTGCAGGCTGCTGGCAGAGTCCAATTTCAACACTTTGATTTCTCTTGTGAAATGTTGATAAGTTCAATAACTGTCAGATAAAACTGGTAAGTGCGGCTCATGTCTGCTAGGAACTGGCTTAAAGCTTCCAAGTTGACCTCGATTAGAACCTCTACAACTGTCAGAGCAAGGGGGAATATCAATATATTACCCCAACTGTATATCAACCCTTTCGCATTCAGTTCCTGTGGCATGTTATTAAAAGGCTGGAAGGCATACAAAATTGCTATTGTTATTAGGATACAGTCTCACACATTGAATTTTAACAAAGCAGGTGATAAAACACTTTTAATAGCCTTAAAAATTACATTTAGATCCACTTATTCACTCTGTGCTTCGTAACTAGTTAGTACTGTTTGATACTTCTGAAAATAAGCTGTTGCAGTTTCAATTTTCTGAGAAGCTGACACAAAACCCTATTTTTAAGCATTAACTTGAGAAAGAATTGGAAATAATCATCTCATTAAGCTCACATTTTGCCTTTTCTCCCCCAAGAAAATGTAAACAATTTGTAATTAGGAATGGTTCCTTACAGCTCAAATTGCAACTGCTCACCTGCTGATTGGCACATTCTCCAAGGCAAAGGGAGAAAACATCAAACGTCATCCTTTACTAAGGGATTTGTGAGCTACATTTTGTGGTTTGGTGAAAATACAGACCTTCATGTTTACCAGTAGACAGTGAGAAAGATACGTGACAAGTTATGATAAAAATACATTGAGCAAGTGTTATAATCAAAAAAGCCTTTGGTTGTGTAAACTTGAATCGATTTTGATTGTTTAGGGAGTCTTGCATTCATTTCTGTCTCTCTCATGGAGGTGATAATTATAGCCTGTATCAAATCTTGTCTGCCATCATCACTGAAGATCACCCAGTTACTTCAAGCCAAACGTCTTTCAGCACCATTGTGATCTCATGTGCCTGTATTTATCAAAAACCATGTGCTTCACTGCAAGCGTTACCTATTCCTCATACAGAGCTCTCCACAATGAGGAGTTGCTGCCTATACCCTCCTTCGTTCCTGTCATTCCACACTTTACTTGCCCGAGAGCCTCCTTGCTCAGTTATTCCTTAAATTAATTCTTCTCTAGCTCGTCACATTTCATTGTGCTATTCTTATCACTGATCAGTTGTAGTTCCCTTTTACTTTGCTTGTTCATCATCAGAAAGGCCTATTTGTAGAATATAAACAGAGATTAGTGATTCTGGTTTAAATTCTTCATTCTTGTCTGCTGTAGATGATTCTATACTCCTTTAATTTATTTCTATATTTATACCTTTTATTTGCAGGTGTGTAGTGTCAAGGATTTTTGTCTTTTTGTTATTTATGTTGGCTTGAAACAGCTCTAATTTCACTTCTTACCTTCCTACAGTGTAAGCCTTTTTCTCTTGTGATCCTGTATTCATCTGTTCCCTTGTTCTTACGTTTTAAAATTTTTTTCTGAGGGATTTGCATCCATCCAGATTTGCATTTCTATAATGTCCTTTATGTCCTCAGGTTGTTTTGAGGCACTTCATAACCAATGAAGGAGAGTAGATCAAAGGAACTTAAGAACAGGTGTAGGCCACTCAGCTCCTCGAGCCTATTCCACCATTCAATTAGATCAGGACTGATTTGTATCTCAACTCCATCTACTCGCCTGCTTCCTTAATACCATTGCCAAGTAACCCTTCAAAGTCAAATTGGACGAGAACCTTGAATGTAAACACATTGGTGGTTACAATTGCTAGGACAGAAGAAAGGCAGAGTAGAAGGGCCTCTGGACCTCAAATTCTGCCCTGGATCAAGAGTGAAAAGAGGATGGATCATCCACGGAAAAGTGAAAATTTGGCAGGACTTTTTTTTTCTTCCGTAATCAATTTCCAATGGGGTGGGGGCATTGGTAATTCTGCCCTTCAGGATCTTAAAAGACTCCAGCAGAACTCTCTTGCCAGATAAAGCTGGAATGATTCCCTTTTGACGCTCCCTGTGAAGCCTCAAACTCCACCCATTTTAAGGTGATCGATCTAGACATGTTTGGCTCATTTTGGAGCATCCCTGGATGAACTAGTGACCTGTCTCTGCCATATCCCACAGGACAGGATTTGGCTCCATTGCACTTTCACTGTTGGACCCCCTCTTGTATAGGTCAGGCTTAGCAGTGTTAGGTACAGACTACATCTTACTTTGCTAATTGATGTGCCCCATTCCCAATTTCATAAGACCATTACTGCTGTAGTGTACAATTTTGTTTTCTCACAGCCTCCATTGTGTGACCTTCCTAAATGTGACTGACAATTTTTTACTCAATTTGTGTGAGATTAGTGCTGGTTTTCGGCAATGGGCACAAGACCAACTGATTGGAGTGCTCAGAAGGTAGTCGGGGGGTAATTCCGTTGTTGGAAGGTAGTCGGGGTGGTGGAAGGTTAGTCAGGGGTAGGCAGGGTAGTCTGGAGGGGCGGGTGTTCAGTGGGGCGTTGGTACCATAGTTACCCAGGAGTTAGAAGTGGTTTTAATCTTTCTAACTTTCCCTGGGTAATTGTTCTGCTAAGAGAGTTGGAACAATCCAGAGTCTCTGATTTAAATCAGAGTTTCAGATGGTTCCCAGTGCAAGGTAATTGCCCATCAGAAGTTTTAACTTCCTTAGCAATTCCTGTGTGGTCCTTGCATAGGGACTCTTGGGGGTGGGGTGGGGGGGGTGGGGTAGGGAGGGGGTGGTCCTCCAGCACATCTTCTGGGGTACCTCTGGAGTATGACCTCCCCCCGCCCCCCCCACCACCACCTGGAGAACAGAAGATCTGGGCTATTGTTCCCACAGGCACAAAAAGAACAAGAACATATTAAAATTGTGATTGGTTTTTACAACATGGCGCCGTGTGAAACAACTATGCTTGGGTCTATTTTCTATATCAACAGTACATTTCTTGAACACTTTGTTGTTTATTATTTTCAAAGATAGCTAACAATTCATGATCTCAGTTAATTGGCATTGAATCAATGTTCTGAAACCAAATTATTGTATGGCTGCTCTTGATAAGACATTCTGTAGAAATAAGATTACTTAATAGATTAATCGATTACTTTCTATAGAAATTAGCAAAGCAATAGCTATATTATTTTTGTTAATGTGAGCTGATTAGTAGTACTAAACTCTCCTTATAAAGTTGGGAGCTAATTTATGTGATCACAGGTTAGTGTTTTTTGTTTTATCAACCTAATATCAACCCAATTATATTGGAAGGAATTTCTACTTTTTCATCAAACCATGGTGTTGCTGACATCCAGTGACCAAATACAAGATATTTGAAAACTCCTCATGCATTTGCCATATAAATTCAACTTGGCAGTGACTGTGTTGTTGAGATAAGCTCCATGTGACACTATTTTGAGAAAGGCATTAGTCTGTTTATTTTACTTTCCGTGCAATATATTTTTGAGTCGCAAAGAATGCCTGGGAAATATTTATTTAAGAATTTTTGTTTACATTCTTAGTCCAAAGAGACAATCTGATATTTGGCACTAATGATGGATTGAAGTACAATTGTGCGTGGTTTAGTGTTGTGCTGCTGGACTTATGGCGTGATCGCTGATTCATTGTTACAAGTCCATCGGTCTTGGCCAAGGGCAGTTTAGGCATATTTCTGAGATGTTTGCAGCATATACGATACATGGCCAAAGAGTTCTTCATGGTTCAAGACAGCAGGAGACTTTCCTCTGATATTCCAGATCAAACTATCGGATTGATTTTTGGCAGATCGGAGGGATCTGGATGGACAGGAGGCTTGGCTGGCACCAACCTATCACCAAATATCTTAGAAGAGGAGGCAACCTTAGCCTCAAGGGAGGAAAACCTGTTTGCTAAAGCTCCTCACTTGAAGACCGGGGGCCAGATTTTCATTTCCCAATGGAAGCGCAAGTCAGGTCATGAAACACTGAACTTTGTTTTTTTTTTCATTGGAAAAACAATTTTATTCTGCCTTCCTGACACCATGCCACTTTCGTGTGGCCTTTCCCTAGGTCATGAAGGCCTTAGGCACAAAACAGACATGCGCCTCTTCCAAGGCCTGGATCTCCTTCTTGAGGATCACAGGAAAATTATTTTCATGTGCCGGTATGGGTTTTGGAAATGTTACAAAACACACACCTCCTTGGAGAGTTTGTGGCCATTGGGGGAAACCTGCTGAGGAATTGGTAACATTTTGAAAGGTGAGTTTAAAATGTTTTCACACCTTCACATGTCACTATTCGGTGCTGTAGTCTAATGTTGATGTGTCTTTAAAGCAATGATTTGTCATAGGGTTGTGACCTGCAAAGGTAAGTTGACCATTACATTGACCACAATTGTGTAAGTGTTGACATGCATTACAGTACTTTTTCCATTGAAGAAAGTGCCATAATGCAATAAAAATGTAGAAAAATAGTTTGGTTAACACTCCTTGTTATATTTGGCACTGGGATTTAAATGTATGTATTGCTCTGACTGTGAAAAACCTACTCCCTGCTTTTGAAAGGTGAAAGAAAATTGAAGCACCTGTTGCCTTCCATTGATTGACAGACAAACTGCTTTGTAATGTAGAAGACACCATCAGTTCTTTCAATTTCAGCCTTTGGAGTTGGGAAGCTAATGTTTTGATAGTTGTGGCCATTATGAATGCTCAGCTGAGTTCCAAAATCTGTATTGTCATTCTTAGAGCTGTTCAGGGGAATGACTGATGGTTTTAAGAGGTTGTAATAAATACTCTGCCTTTGATGTGATTTCAGAGAACATGGCTGTTTGTTTACACAACTTACTGGCCACTTAAGTGATTAACTTTTTTTCAATGGAGAATGCATTATCAATGACATTTGAATGAGAGTTTTATCAGATTGTCACAGGTTTAACTTTTTTCAACTACATTTAAAATAATTCCCATGGCTTTGCATGGCTCCTGACAGCTGTACATTGTGGATGCTGGGTGAATGGTTATGGAGGATACATGGGGGCATGGAAGTGGCATGGAGGTGGCTTGGGGATTTGAGAGGACATGGGGTGGCACGGGGATCTAAAGGGGCATTGGGTAGCACGGGGTTGAAGGGTGAGGTTTAGGGAGCTTGAGCTCAACTAATTTGAGACCTGGGCTGCTGTCTCTGAGAACTGAGGTGGGCCTTCTATCCAGCTCATCTCTGCACCCACATTCCTCTGGCACTCCATCATGGCTCACAAAATGCACTGCAAGCCTGAATCCTGTGTAAAAAGGCAAAAATCCCAGGCAAAGGGACGCGTGGGTTAGGTGTGCATTTTGTTTGGTGGAAAAGTACGCAGGTTATGTTTTCCCAAGCCCACATGAAAATCCAGGCCAGGATGAAGCAGTTGAAGCTGGTAAACCTGATATGCGAAACTTGACTCAGACTTTTAGAGCTTCATGCTCATTGACACGATTAGAGTTACCAAACCTCCAGGGATAAAAAGTTAATGTCCCCGGCATGGCTGTGAGCAAACTAGGAGAAAAATCATCGGGATATAAAAAATGCGTGTTTTAAAATTTTTCCCGTGAACAATTTTGTTTGCTAGTTATCAAAGTTTTGGAGAAGGGGAAGGAAGGCTGTTTGACTGAGGTGGTCGTTTGGAGGTGGGACGTCAAGTGGTCCAGGATGCCATCCAACGAGAGTGGGCAACTCAAGGCACAAGGCAAACTCCCAGCAAGCCAAGCATCCAACGTAATAGGGAAATAGAGAGCTGCAGCGAGTCTTGATCTGAAGGTCAGATAGGAGAACACATGCTCTAATGGCTGAGGCTTCATCCCTGTCATAGTTGGCTCACAAAAAAAGCATGCGGAGACTGTTGGTACTCCAACATTTGGATGTGGCGACTGCCCTGGTTGTGTGGTCAGGTAAGATTCCAGAGACACGTTGAGCTCACGCTGAATTTAACTGCTCACCATGCCACAAATTAGCGAGCGTAGATTTCTCAGCCGTTTATTTGGAAGGCTTTTGTTTTATAGAGGTTGGTCCCTCTGCCTGTCAGGCACCCAACTGATGTAAAAAGCCATCAGTGATAGGGACTGTGAGGAATTAATTTATTTTCCCAGTGAGATAGGAGAGAAATCCAAGAGTAAGATGGTTTCAGCTGCTTCTAATGCACCGTGTAGCAGCCGGTTATGGAATTATATTGTTTAGGAGACAGGTTTGTCAATGATATATGGGGAGAGAAAAATTACATATATCATTATCATTTATCATATCCCCTAGACATCCCAAATTACTTTGCAGGCAATAGGTTAATTTTGAATTGCAGTAACTATTGTAAGGAAAAACACAGCAAGCAATGTATATAAAGAAGATCATACAAACAGCAAAGCAGACAAATGAACAATTAATCAGGTTTTCATGGTTGAGGAAGGAACTTTGGTATCCCCAAGGGTGAATTCTTGGCCCCGTCATTTCTTTTCATCTACTTGCCTGTAAGGGGAGATTGACGTATGGCATATGGGAATCATGGGATACTTGATGTAAAACTGAAAACTGCTTAACCTTGTATAAGGCCTGTGAGGCAGAGAGTCATGGGAGAAGATCTAATTAAGGGGAAATACCATCATGGGAGGTGACAGAGTCATACAAGAAGACAGGGTTAAGAAAAAATGAGATTAGGGGAAGAGACAGAGTCAGGTGAAAAGATCTAATTAAAGACGAGGCAACTGGTCAAGTGAACTTCTTGTAACTGTATAAATTGACTGCTTAAACGTTGTACCGTAGAACCCCTACTCATGAGAGTGGGTCTTCTCCTTGCATGCTCGTGATAAAGATCGCTTGTTTAAACACGACTTCTGAATCTCGAGGCGTTTTTTGGTACCGGGGCAAGCCTTCACCCTTTCATCCCCCATGGCAGCATCATCAGAAAATACACATATGCTGCTGACACCCAGCTCTACCTCAGCACCACCTCTTTCTTGAAATTGTCAGACTGCTTCTCTGACATCCTGGGCAGAAATTTCCTCCACCTATTAGGAAGATCGAAGCCATTGGCTTCAGTTCCAGCTACCTTTCCCTAGCCACTGGCACCATCCCTCTCCCTGGCAACTGTCTGAGGCTCAACCAGACTGTTCTCAGCCTTGGTGCTGTATTTGACAGCGAGATGAGCTTCTGATCATATATCTGGGCTATCTCTAGCACCATCTATTTTCACCTACAACATTACCTGACTCTGCCCCTGTTTCAGTTCATTTGCTGCTGAAACCCTCTTTCATGCTTTTGCTACCTCTGGACATGACTATCCTGACATACGACTGGCTGGCTTCCCATTTTCTACCCTCCATAAACTTAAGATCCTCCAAAACTCTGCCGCCTGTGTCATTACTCACAGACACATGCTGGCCTACATTAGCTCTCGGTGAAGCAACATCTGAATGTTAAATTTTTCAACCTTGTTTTCAAACCCCTCCCTGGCCTCGCCAACCCTCACACCCCCTACCTCTGTAATCTCCTCCAGTACCACAACCCCCTCCGAGACATCTGTGACCCTGCTATTCTGGCCTCTTGCGCGTCCTTAATTTTAACTACTCCACCGTTGATGACCATGCCTTCAGCTACTGAGGCCCTAAATGCTGGAATTTCCTCCCTAAACTCTTTGCCGCTCTTTCCTCCTTTAAGGCACTCCTTAAAGCCTTCATCTTTGACCAAGCTTTTGATAATTTACCCTAATGTGGTTCAGTGGGGAGCATTCTTGCCTCTGCGTCAGAAGATTTTAGGTTCAAGTCCCACTCCAGAACTTGAGCACAAAAATCAAGATTGACATTCCAGTCAATACTGAGGCAGGGCTCCACTGTCAGCGTTGCTGCCATTCAAATGAGTTGTTAAACATGACTTTTCAGGTTGATGTAAAGATCCCATGGCCCTATTTTGAAGAAAAGCAGTGAGGTCATCCCTGGTGCCCTGGCCAATATTATCCCTCAATCAATATCACAAAAAATACAGATTTTCTCTCATTTTCATATCATTGTTTGTGAGAGTTTGCTGTGTGCAATTTGGCTGCCAAGGTTTCTACATTACAACAGTGACTACACTTCAAAAGTACTTCATTGACTCTAAAGTACTTTGAGATATCCGGTGGTCGTGAAAGTCGATATATAAATGTAAGTCTTCCTTTCTTTCTAATATTTTCTTTATGTGGCTCCATATCAATTTTATTTGATTGCATTTCTGTGGAGCATTTTGGGGCATTTTACCATTGTCATGACCACAGTTGATGTTATTGCTAATTCAGCCAGACCCCAGAGTGAAGTCTGCCTTGCTGATCATAAATCTTTTATTTTATTGTGAAAATGAAGAGGAAGAGCTTGTGACTTCAGAAGCTTAGGACTCCAGTAACACCGTTAGAATTTTAAAAATTAAAAGATTTATTCAAAAGGAAAAAAAAAATTAAGCACAGGGGATAAAAATTACACACCAATACTTTTCAGATTGCAAATTGTTCTTCTGATAAACTAGCATACACACTCATGGCTGTACCTGTTAGAACACTCTGTAACATTTTGGTCCAAGTATCTTTTGGCCAATTCAACTTCATAGCTTTCAAATGAGGTGAAATATCTTTCAACTCCAGCCTCTGTAAATTTTGGCACTAAACGAAGATTCCTAGTTGAATCAAAATCCTCAAGGAAATCAAAATCATCCTCTGAACCACTCTCTCTTCTTTTTTCCTTTATTCTAAGTTTTTCCCTGGTCTGAGTGCGCTGTCTGAGCTCTTCCTTCCTTTGACATTCAATCCCAAGCTTTCGTATTTCCATTTCTTGCAATCTTTGTTTTTCTTTCTCTTGCTCCCCCTTTTCCTATTCAAGCTTTTTATTCCTACTTCTTTCAACCTATCTTTTTCGTTCTCCTTTCTTCTTAATTCAAGCCCTTTCATTTCTCTGTCTTTTCCTAATTTGAGTTTTTTCATTTCTCTTTTTCTTCCAATCCAATTTTTTTCATCCTTCTTTCTCTTTCCTTTTCCTCCAATTCAAGTTTTATTCAGCTCAGTTTCTTTTTCAAGTTCAAGCTTCTTCATTTTGCTGTCTCTTTCTACATCAAGCTGCTTTATTTGCAACTGAAGCCTTACCACCTCTAGCTGTGATGCACTAGTTTCAGATGTCTCCTCTTATAACTTAAAATAAGAACTTTAATCATATCAGCCTTATGAAATTCTGCTTTTATTTCTACCCCCACTTTATCGGTGAACTCTCTCTGCTGAGCCTCAGTCAAAGATTTCAAATAATCTCCATTACATCGTCCACTCCCAGAAAATTCTTAGCAACTGCTGAAGCCATTTTGCAGTCCAGCCAACTTTAATATCCTTCAACACAAAACTCCTGAGTTCAGTATCCTCCTCATACTCATATCCTTTAGATTCACAAATTCCAAACCAATCAAGGAATTTTGATCCTACAAGAGCCCAAAATTTGTTACGGCCACAGCTAATGTTATTGCAGAGGAAGCCAGACCCCAGAGTGATGTCTGTCCATCTGATCCTAAACCTTTTCTTTATTGTGAAAACGAGGAGGAAGAGCTACTGACCTCAGAACTCCAATAATCTCTTTAGAATTTAAAAAAATTATAAGATTTATTGAAAAGGAAAAAAAAACTTAAGCACACAAGATAAAAGTTACAGTTAAAACAGTCTCAAAGAACAACCCCCTAAAAAGCATGCTTAGTCAAAAGAACGCAATTAAACTACCTTTCTGACAGTGATTGCTTTTAGATTTTTAACAATAAAAACCCAGTAAATATTACTCAAGTAGAGGAACTGTTGTCATTTTAATAATGGTACACCTCATGACTTCTCAGACACTTCCACTCTCATGTGGAATTCCACAAGGAGATTCAGAAACAAACTATTTCCTATAACAAAAGCTGGCTGCTACCAGTTCAAAACTTTCGCAGCTTCTCAACAGCTCACACACAAAAGAACTGGTCTCCCCACAGTAACTCTCAACAGTTAAACATCCCTTTCCTGAAATATCTTTTTCCCTTTTCATCTCAGGTTCCTTTGTCTTCAAACACCTCTTTGAAACTCAACTTCCCCAAATATAAAATCTTTCATATTTTCTATTTTGCCTCTGCTTTTGGATCAATAAAATTTAATATACCTTCCCCTGTTTACTCATGGAGCCCCTATAAGATGAACCCCCTTTTGAAATTCAACAGCTGAAAAATCAATTTCCCAACTTATCTCAAAATGCAAATTTCAGATCCAACCTATTTACTTGGAACACAAGCCCCTCTCATTACAAATACACAAACCTAACACCATTAACCTTTCATCTCTTAGATCGCACAGACAACCTGTCTCTAGTAACCTTCCCCCTGTTCAATTAACCTTGGACATACACACATAGACCCACAGCTTTCTACACAGAAAACGTAATCACAAAAATATAAAAATATACATCTCTCATCATACCACGTTAAAGGCACTATATAAATGCAAACAGTTGTTGTCAACACAAGGTAATCTGCTTTTCACTGATTACTACCATTCATTTCTGCTCAAGGAGGAAAATAGGGCCTCAGCTGAAAGAAAATCAGAGAGTGTAGCACACTCCCTTAGTGCTGCACTGAAGAATCAGCTTGGGTGATGTGCTCAGGTTCATGTCAGGATGCCAACCCATAACTACCTAACTCAGAACAGCGCTACCAACTGATCTAAGCTGCCACTGACAAAGACTCAAAAATAATGAGACACGAAATGAATAATTTTACTTCACCTTCCTTAACTCAAATAAATGAGCTTGACTTTGGGGATTTAATAGTGACTCCTTGGACCTAATTAAATCAAACATATATGAACCATTATTCTTCCTGAGCCACCCATGGGAAGCTATAAAAGGATACGGCAATATTGTTTGTCGCTTTCCTTGATATGCAAATTGACTCCTATCTGGAAATGAAAAGAAGCCGCGTTGAAAATTACTAAATTAAAACATTTCTGGGCAATTAAGACAATTACTGACCCAGTCCCAGAAATAGTTACAGAGCGCTTAAATGTGAGGAAAATGTCCAGAAATATTAAAGAATGTGAAACCCAGAGAATATTTTAGGTCCAAAGCTTGCAGAATATAAGATGCTTTCCAAAACAAGTGGACAATGAAGAATCTGATGTTATTTTTTATTGTTTATGTCATTGTTGCTTTGATTTTTCATAAATTGAACTGGAGAAATCCCCCCCAAAATTGACAGCAATGCTCAGAATTACAGGAAATAATTTCATTTGTTTCTCCAGCTACAACAAATGAATAAAGCACAGACTGAGGATTTAAACCTGAGACTTAATCTATTTTACTCATGAGGATTACACTTACTCATGCAATAGAGTTGCCAACTCACCAGGATTGCCCTGGAGCCTCCTAGAATTGAACGTTAATCCCCAAGATTCTACTGCGAGCAAGTTGGGAGAAAAATTATAGGGACATTTAAAAAAATACATGTTTAAAATTTGCTTTGAATACTTTAATCCATTGCTTGCATAAAATATTGGAAATGGGATAAAAGGAAGTTTGATCTGGGTGGTGAGGGGGAAGCTGCAGATGAGAGAGATCTTGTGATGAAGCCTCCAGCCTACATCAAATCAGAGTTGACAACCCTATCCACAAAACGATTCACGGAAACCAAAGCAATCTGTTGCAAATGGATGATTTTGGTTATCTCACTCCCAATATAGAAGGAACAATGTCTTTGACACTCGATCAGATTAGTTTGCAGAATTAAATTGCTAATTGACTATACCAATATAAACACCAGCAGTATGGAGTGAGCTAATTGTTGATAGCTGCTCAAACCTTATCTTACAAACCCCTTAAGCTGGAAAATTGTAAACTGAGTGAAGCTTTGACGTATAAAACTGGATGATCTTACTCTATGAGCTTGATTTCTGTCGACTTCATGAGTGCTAAATTAACACTCAGAGGCTATTACACTGAATAAGAGACCTAATGGATTGTACTTGTTTATACTGTTTGCACCTGCTGGATTTCTGTAGCTTTGTTTTGATGGCACCACAACTATATTATGGAGGAGGACATGTAAACCAGGTTAACAGCTCAAGTAGAATGGCAGACAATGGGAGATACCAGTAATGACCAGCATCAGCATCATTGCAATATGCTACTTTTTGTAATCAGGTTTTATGCCAAATTTGACGTGCTTATGAAAGCCTTAGCCTCAATGCTCACCTTCTCCATATATAATGGGCATATGGAGATTCTGCTAGCTTGGTCTTCTCAGATTGATCTCATAAAGCCAGGTTATTGTTACAAATGTTGATACTATAAGTATTTCTTTCTTTGAAACCTTGTTGACGTTGAGTTTCTGTTGCTGTCAAGGAACCAGCTAGTTACCTTTTCTAGCAAGATTTTCCCTCCAATGTTCCTACTTGTTGGTGTCGTTGAAGTTGCATCAAATAAAATGTTGAAGATGCTCCCACAATTTAAGTAGGGAAGGCAAGTTCCTAAGGAGATACCAGGTGCATTTACGATGATACTTGAGGCAGTATGTCTGCACCCATCAGTACCCCAGGACCAGTGTCTACATCCTACCTGTGCGTGTCAGAGGAGCCAGTCTTGGCACCCTCCCTTCATTAGAGAGGCTGTCACTGAACTATATCATCTGTTCTAGACTGATTCACACATCAGTTTTACCACAGTGGTGGCTCTTCCTAGTTGTGAATGTTCACAAGGATTAAATTTGTATGCTACTAGCAACTGCAAGCAAGATATGCAAGATTATCCTCTGTGCAGTCCATAAATGCACCAAACAAGTGACAGATGGAATATTTTTTCACGAGACATCAACTTCAAATAGTTCCCTGTGGAACAAAAGCAACTGCTGGGCACAATCCCAGCTTTGATCAGGTGTCAGGGCTGCCAAGTGTCCAGGCCTAGGATTTGGCAGCCATGTGTGCATCAAGGCACTCTCGCAGCTACCCGACAGGCTACACAAATAGAAAGAACTCCCATTCATTTAATTTTCAGGCGGTAGCTGACTTCAGAAAAAACATAAGGCAAGTCACTTGTCCAGAATTTGCTGGGAAAATAACAGTGAGTTCATGGTGTTTGCTGTTGTTAAAATGTTAAAAAAAAACAATCCAGAAATTTTTGGGGAGGAAGCAATACTGTGAAGTGCAAATCACCATAAATTGCTGGATGATTTGCACCACTCTGCTATTAATCTTGCGCTAATGGGATTTCATCGTCCATCTCCCATGGGCTTCAAGACATTGTTGCATTTATGACGTTAAGGTCAATTAAGCTAGCCACTGAAAGTTAGTGCTGGCACTTAAAGGCATAAAGATCCCTTTAAAGGTGAGATGGTCCTGCAATGTTATATAAAGTTGGAGGCCAAGAAAGGGAGCAACTGAAACTGTGAAGTTTCACTCCTGCAGGTGGTAAATTGTTCCTCAAGATTTTAAATTTTCAAGTCCTACTTTTTAAATTGTTTTCCTACTTTCCCTTTCAATATTTTGCTTCTTTCTTAATCCAATATTTTCCCTCTTTTTATTTCTCATTCTTTATCTAATTTGACTCAAATTCACCCAGTTTCCTTCTCTCTTGTTCTCCTTTTTCTTTCTCTATCTATAAATCCCATCGGTTGAGGGGATAGATTGTGGTTCTGTCATTCACCAAAGGCCCAGGTGCTCCATTGACCTTGCTGTTATCAGTGCGCATTTTAACCAATTTGTGGCGCCAAAAATGTTCATGTTGAAGAGTGAGGAATAGAATCCAACTCATGGGACACCTGGCTTGTTGAAGCCTCTTGAAAGCAAATCTGACACCTTTATTATCATAGAATCTTACACCACAGAAGACAACCATTCATCTTGCTGTTCCTGCACTGGGCAACCCATGGTGCCTGTGTTATTTGCAAAAACTTGTGGATTTTGAGCAGCTGACTGTAGGCATGAGCGATGAGCCCACTAAGAGACCATGAACAGCAAATGAACATAAATAAAACAGAGCACATGCCTCAACTCGAATCACTGTGCAGCATGGCACTGGGATGTCAAAACAAGCATTCCTGCTTTCAGTATAGGTTGGGAGGAATGCTGCTCCATAGCACAGCCAGGGTGTCCAACATATTTCCACAACCCTGTGCTCCCAGCGGGGAGCAGTGTTTGCTACACATAGGGCAAAGGGATCATGGAATTACTTGCAGTGTTGCCAGAAACAACGTACTCTAACTACTGTCTTAACATTATGCTATCAGCAGCTTCCTTGACAAAAAAAACCCCACATGTACTAAGGAGAGATAAAGTATTTTACATTTGTTCAGCAATATAGCAATTTTCCACCACTGCGCTTGTTTTGTTTTCCCTATGACCCTGGATCAGTGAGAATTAGAGCAAACTCAAAAGACTCAGATAAATAAATAAATATCTCATCTTGCCATCTCTTCCCACCACGTCTAAGCCATTCAATTCTCCTACTTTCCATTGTCCAACTCCAAACTTCAAGATTATCATGGTGATCTATCCATCTCAGTATTTCCCCTTTTATTTGCTTCTCCCCTCCTGTATCCTGAAAAGTTAGTTAACTGTTCCCTCCACTGATGCAGAGAGCCCTTCTTCCAACATTTTCTTTTTCTGGTTCACATTTCCACTGGTTGAGGGTTTTTGCTCTGCATTTATTTCTTTGAGGTGGGGATACCCTCACCCTGCCTAGCACCCCCAGGGTAGGAAGGAGGAAAAATCAACCAGGGCTTCTCATCCTAATCACTATCTCAGCGATGCCTGCAGAGGATGTATGTATGTGGACAGCAGGTGAAGGCAAGGTCAGTACCAGTGGCAATGCCTTTGAGTACAATTTGACAAGGCAGCCAATATGGCGGCAATCGGTAATGTTAATGATTAAATACAATCAGCTATGAATTAAACACAATCAGCTATGAACAGCAACGAGACAGTTAGTGCAAATTTCCAATATTCAGTCCTTTGGACAGGAGACATGACCTGAAAACGAAGTGATCAAGGCCTTGGGGTGTTCATTTCTTCACTGTTCTGACTCGCTTCCCTCAGGGGATGCCTTTTATACCCATGAAGCATGAGGTATCCACGTCCCCTTGATACGATCCAGCCATTAGACAACTTGTTTATCCACGCAGGCTCTGAAGCACCTAGTTTTCCCCCCACCCTGGTTTCCTTCCCATCAAGTCAGGACGCATCCTAGTCTCAGACAACACCACTGTGGCGAAATAGAATGTTGAAAACGGATTAAAGTTAAGACTTTCACATGGGTGAGGCCTCAGTTGACATGAAGACAGGTGGCAGCAGGTTCTCAAAGCTGGAGGGCCAATCAGAAGCCTTCCAGTTTCAGAGAAGCACCCGGCTGCACAACAGAGTAAGTAACTGGGAGGCCGCCTCAACTACAAAGTGCCCTCCCTACCACTTTTTCAAAGCTTTAATTAAAACACACAAAAAGCAGCCTGGCCCCCAGTGTGGCATGGGAGTGGTGGAGAGGGGGGTGGTGGTGGTGGGGTGGGGGGGTGTTGGTGGGATGAAAAGAGTCCCTTCACAGGGTTGCTTTTTGCTGTACCTCCACATCCAGGCAGGCAGGAAGGGGCCTGCCAGGTATGCTGGCACCCTGCCCTGCTGCTAGATACTCACCTCGTGGCATTTGATCTGCCCCCCTTCCCCCCCACCCACCCCCAACACCCGTCATTGTGCTTGGAAGCTGGACTCTGACTGAAAAATCCCAGTTGGTCTCCATTACCTAATTTTATCAAGGCTCTTAACAAGCCTAATTGGCTGTTGGCCTATGTAAGAGTGGGCAGCCTTTCTGGGCCCCAAACTTGCCAGGAGCAGGGTTGGGAAGTCAATATGCTGGCTGCTGGCTGGCCTCATAATCTTTTGGGCCGTGTCAAACCTCTGTTCCCGATGTCAGTAGAGCCCAAATGTTCAGCTCACTGGATCTGGTTCATTTGACATTCCTCAAAGCTGGATGGAGGAAATGATCACTAACAAACATCCTTGGTCAATCACCTCCCCACTGTATTACTGCAGTAATGTCACAATGTGTCAACAATATGCACATTAAATTCTATATTGACACAATTTATCTGTGCTTAAAGGCCGTCTCACTTTTGTAGAGACTGTTCAAAGTGGCAAACCATTATCAGAAATGAGTCAGTTAGGATTAGGCCTAGGTGCTGAACTGGCCAAGTTGTCTAGAATTCTTTCTGATTTTATGGAGGAGCACTTGTGAATTGCTGAGGGAATTGAGGAGCAGTAAGCTATCAATACAGGTCGATACTTCCACCAGATACATAAAATTAAACCAGCTTGATCTTTGACGTTTTTAAAACCCTTTATCAGTCGGCAGTGTATATTGTTGGTTTTCAGCCTTCCCTAATAGCGAAAGGATTTGCTGCCTGGTTAACAGTCTGACAGACCACAACATGAATACTCCTTCCATCATTATATGAGCCAATAGGGTAGTTAATCCTTCAATTTTAAGGGCATCCATAACCCCTGGGTCTGAGTCTCCTATTGGACGCCAACTGACACTTCCTGGCATGGGGTTTGAATCGAGTATTTTTCTGACCCAGGGACAGGAGTGCCAGATTTAAGTCAAAGGTTTGCTTCATAGAATGATGATGCTATGAATTGACACATCCTTGTCAATGATCATCAGGTATTATTTTTTTCCCACTGATTTCTTCAATCATATTAAAATAGAATATTTTTAAATAACAGGTTTTAAATAATAACAAACCTTAAACTAACTCTTGACCATTGCTTTAAAAATATAAAAGAATATCAGGGAATAATAATTTGC
Source organism: Cetorhinus maximus (assembly GCF_964194155.1). Classification (NCBI taxonomy): domain Eukaryota; kingdom Metazoa; phylum Chordata; class Chondrichthyes; order Lamniformes; family Cetorhinidae; genus Cetorhinus; species Cetorhinus maximus. The sequence goes on along the minus strand of NC_135895.1, from coordinate 90,172,765 downwards.
TTTCAATTTTTAAAAATTATTTGGGCATCGCTGGCTAGGCCAGCATTTATTGCCAACCCGAGTTGCCATTGAGAAGGTGGTGATGAGCTGCCTTCTTGAACCACTGGAGTTCATGTGGTATAGGTACATCCACAGTGCTGTTAGGAAGGGAGTTCCAGGATTTTGACCCAGCAACAGTGAAGGAATGGAGATATAGTCAGGATGGTGAGTGGTTTGGAAGGGAACTTCCAGGTGGTGGTATTCTCATGCGTCTGCTGCCTTGTAGATCATACCTTGCGTCCTTCTAGATCATAGTGGTCATGGGTTTGGAAGGTGCTGTTAAGGAGCCTTGGTGAGTTTCTGCAATGCATCTTGTAGATGGTATACACTACTGCTACTGTGCGCCAGTAGTGGAGGGAGTGAATGTTTGTGGAAGGGGTACCAATCAAGCGAGCTGCTTTGTCCTAGATGATGTCAAGCTTCTTGAGTGTTGTTGGAGCTGCACTCATCCAGGCAAGTAGGGAATATTCCATCACACTCCTGACTTGTGCCTTGTAGATGGTGGACAGGCTTTGGGGAGTCAGGAGGTGAGTTACTCACCATAGGATTCCTAGCCTCTGACCTGCTCTTGTAGCCACACTATTTATATGGCTAGTCTAGTTCAGCTTCTGGTCAATGGTAACCCCCAGGATGTTGATAGTGGGGGATTCAGTGATGGTAATGCCGTTGAATGTCAAGGGGCGATGGTTAGATTTTCTCTTATTGGAGATGGTCTTTGCCAGGCACTTGTGTGGCACAAATGTTACTTGCCACTTGTCAACCCAAGCCTGGATATTGTCCAGGTCTTGCTGCATTTGGACATGGACTGTTTCAGTATCCAAGGAGTTGTGAATCACTTCTGACCTTATGATGGAAGAACGGTCATCGGTGAAGCAATTGAAGATGGTTGGGTCTAGGACACTACCCTGAGGAATTCCTGTAGTGACGTCCTAGAACTGAGATGATTAACCTCCAACAACCACAACCACCTTCCTTTGTGCTCGGTATGACTTCAACCAGCAGAGAGTTTTCCCCTGATCCCCACTGACCCCAGTTTTGCTAGGGCTCCTTGGTGCCATACTTGGTCAAATGCAGCCTTGATGTCAAGGGCAGTCACTCTCACCTCACCTCTGGATCTCAGCTCCTTTTCCATGTTTGAATCAAGGCTGTAATGAGGTCAGAAGCCGAGTGGCCTTGGCGAAACCAAAACTGGGTGGCAGTGAGCAGGTTATTGCTAAGCAAGAGCCGCTGGACAGCACTGTTGATGACCCCTTCCATCACTTCACTGATGATGGAGAGTAGACTGATGGGGCGGTAAATGGCCGGGTTGGATTTGTCCTGCTTTTTGTGTACAGGACATGCCTTGGCAATTTTCCGCGTTGCCGGGTAGATGCCAGTGTTGTAGCTGTACTAGAACAGTTTGGCTAGGTGCATGGCAAGTCCTGGAGCACAAATCTTCAGTACTATTGCTGGAATATTGTCAGGGCCCATAGCCTTTGCGGTATCCAGTGCCTTCAACTGTTTCTTGATATCATGTGGAGTGGCTCGAATTGGCTGAAGACTGGCATCTGTGATGCTGGTGTCCTCCAGTGGAGGCCGAGATCGATTATCTACTCAGCACTTCTGGTTGAAGAGTGTTTCAAATGCTTCAGCCTTAGCTTTTGAAGAAATCCATTCCTCAGGAGAGAGATAAAGTGGCTTTAAGCATCTCTCTCTTTTGTGATTGGCCGGGTTGGGGGAGCTAGTTTATTTGCACTTCCCCTGCTTTCGTTGACTACAAGGGGCCTGTAGAATGAGGTGTGAGATTCCACAGAATGGGTGAATAATTATTTTGTTCTTAATTGTAACTCCTGCTGGTAGCTTCCAGAACAAAGGGCCAACCCTGAGGTCATGTGACTTGTAGTAACCATCCTTTTTGGTTCAGCAGAAAGTCAATTTCTAAAGAAAATGCAGAAGAATAAAGTTCTGGATCTCTCTTCATGTCTTATGGGACCCAACAATAGGAATATTTTAGCTCTATTTTTATCATCTACATAATGTTTACATTGGAACGTTTCCTTAATTGTGGGTTAAAGACCATTTTCATATTGGCTGAGAAGTTATTATTAACATAGTCGGAGTTAGCCACTTCAATCTGCGATAGGCAGAAAGTAATAATCTTACCACAGAAACCTTTCACCTTCCTTTACCACAGAACACTAATGAGGGAGTTTTTTGTTTTAGGAGGTGTGGTAAAGAAAGAGAACTTTATTACAGGTGTAACAACTTAAACAGAGCAGGTCTGTAATCTGTAATCTTAGAGACTGGTGTTGAGCGATACACCCCATAAAGGCCTCGATTCAACTGTTGAGTGACAGGTTTACCTACTAGACCATTGAGGAAGCATGCTCAAAATTGGACGTTTTCAACAGATGTGCTTAGTGAAATTAGTTTAATATTGGCAAAAGCCAAAAAACGAATTATCTTCATTTTAAATCAGGAATCATACAGTATGACAGCACAGGACTCAGTCCATCAGGCCTGTGTCAATTCTATGAAAGAGCTAAGATCAATTAGTCCCATTCCCCTGCCCTTTCCCCAAAGCGCTGCAAGTATTTCCTTTTCAAGTATATCACCAATTCCCTTTTGAAAGCTACTGCTGAATCTGCTTCCACCCCCCTTTCAGGCTGTGCCTTCCTGATCAGAACAACTTTTTGAACAACATAAAAAAAATTCTCTCATCTCCCCATGACTTTGAAATTCTTAAATGTATTACGTTGTACTGTCAAATCATGTGGTGTCTTGCAACAGATCTGAATGAAATCATTTTGCATGCGAAGGGAATTTTCCATGGCCGCTGGCGTTGGGCGTGCTTAGCGGTGTGAGCAGACAATATGGCGAGAAGGCCAAAAATTGGTTTCACGACATCGTGAAACTAGTTTGCGATCGTCCTCTCTGCCTGTCAATGGCGGGCCACGTTTCCTGCCATTGGATGTCGGGAACCTCATTGTAATGCATCTGCATATCATTATAAGCCTTTCGCACCAGAATCATCTCCCCATGCTGGATCATCTGAGCACGTCAGTGTGATTGCAGTGTGATTTCACAACAGAAATATAAGGCCTGCACCTGGCGGGCTGCACTTCAAGGGGAACTCAGAGGTGAGTGCACAGTAACGTTGTGCAGCAGTCGCGAGGGTCATCTATTGACTTCGAGGTTGAGGCGCCTTGTCGGGGGTGGCAAGGGCTGCCCTGTAGTTGAAGGTAGTGCACAAGCACAAGTGGGATGGGGTGGGGAGAGAAGCAGCCATGCATTAGGGATGCCTTGTATAAAGTGACCATTCATCCACAGCTGAGACAGTTCAGACGCAGACACATTGACATGCATTGGAGTTGGGCCTTTTGCTTATCTGCCCACTCAAGAAAGGCAGAGGCATGCAAGTGCCACCGAATGCTCCAGAGCTTTGTACCCCTCAGGCATAGACTGCAAACTAGTGAACGTTTAGTGCACTGCAGAATAGTTGGACGACTGGACAAGTTGTACAATCTCCTTGCGAAAGCTGGCCATGGAGCAGTCACTGGTGGAGGCACTCACAGCCCCTTGCAATGTCATCATCCTGGTTTGGACCAGTATCCCCCACAGTTCAAGCTAAAAGTGCAGCCTTGCAGTGCAGGTTAGGAGAATGCCTGCATCTGAGTTGAGAGCATAGCATGCAGTCCGGTGGGCAAAGCTGCTGCCATTCTGTCGGGTGGAGTGGGGAGGAGGTGGGTGGGGTTTTGGGCATCCAAGTGGTGGCCAGCACTCTCTGGGATGCGTTTAAGGAGTCTTCAGACTTAACCAAGAGAGATTCTTAGTACACCCAAGCTAACCCGCGTGTCTCTCTCTTTCATTCTGCAGGAGGAGTACATCAGGATCATGGAGCCTGTTGAACTAGCTGTCTGCCTCATGGCTTACAGGGAGTGAAGATGATGGAGAAGAGAGAGACTGAGGCGCCTGGCTGCGTAGAAGGAGAAGCAGCACCCTCGGGAAGAAGGGGTGGCTGGGGCTCCCGCACATGCCTCTAAAGAGCCACAGCAACCCGTTGCTGGTCGGCACCTAAATAGACCCAAGGTCTATAGCTGCCACCTTTCAACCTGCAGACGGCCAAGAACCAGTGTCACCGAAGACTGCACATGTCTAGGGAACTGGTCAGTCACATCTTCCAGCTACTATAGGATTTGGCGTCATGGGGACATGGAGGGCATCCACTGCCAGTGGCTGTGAAAGTTACTGTGGGTCTCAATTTTTATGCCAGTGGCTCCTTTCAGGGCTCCACAGGTGATCTCTGTGGGTTATCACAATCTGCCACCCACAACTGCAAGCATGAGGTCATGGATGCCATCTTTGCGAGGGCACACAATTTTGTGCATTTCACCCGGGACCAGGACAGCCAGATGCAAGAGCGATTGGATTTGCCCAGATCTCGGGTTTCCCTCATGAGCAGGGTATGATTGACTGCATTGACGTGGGGCTCAGATCTCTGCCACAACACGTGGTCAACCATGTCAACCGCAAAGGCTTCCATTCACTGAATGTGCAGCTGTTGTGCAACCACCACAAACGCATCCTGCAGGTCAGTGCTTCATTTCCAGGGAATGTCCACAACTCCTACATTCTCAATCGGTCACAGATCCCTGACATCTTTCAGGGTCCACAGAGGCTGTTCGGGATGGCTCCTCAGGTCAAGGGCAACCTGCAGAGGATGTGGCTGATGACACTGTGTGGCGGCCTTAGACTGCAGCAGAGCGACAGTATAATGAGGCTCATGCTGCGACTCCCATATTGGTAGAGCAAACCATCAGGATGCTGAAAATGAGGTTCCGGTGCCTGGACCGGTTTGGTGGGGCCCTGCAATACAGTCTGCAGAGGGAGTCACACATCGTCGTCATCTGCAGTGCCCTTTACAACCTGGCACTGCAATGGGGAAAGGAACTGGCTGAGGAGGAGATGGAGGATCAGGAGGCCTTCGAAGAGGATGACGTTGACGGGGATGAGGTTGAGGAGATCCTCAAAGGCAATGATGACAATGATGAGACCATCGCACTGGCCAGGCAAGGCAGGTGTGCTCGGGAAGCCCTCATAGCTGCCAGATTTGTGGACGACATGCAGTGAGAACACTTCATAGATCTTCACATAGCCTCTGAGAATGCCTGACTCCTGTCACCAAGGACAGCTCGCTTGTGCTCTGTGATCAGGGTTATATTATGGAGAATCAGCCGCGAAACTCTAAATGCACCTGATCCTTTGTCCGCCTTCAGCACCTGACCACTTCAGGAGCCCAGCGTCACTGGTCACAGATGCTGAAGAGATGGGGCCCAGCCCCACCTTAAAGGTGCTGAGAGCACACAGAGAGAATGATGGACTCTGTGATGCCTGCCCACTACATTCTGGCAGGCGAGGTGCAGACATCAGTAATGTGTCCAGGGAGTGTGAGTCCGGACCATCACTTTGGCCTGGAGGCCTCACAAAGCACAGGGTAGAGGTCCTGGACTGAGACACCTGCCTTTATCCTGTGCAGGAACCAAGAACCAACCATCTGAGTGACATGAACACTGCTCATCAGAACAAGGAGCCATAGGCAGGGAGACAGTCTTAGGAGTTTATTTATAATATTGAACATTATGTACAAGTGATTAACACCCGTGCCCAGGATGTGCAACTGCATCTTCTTGACCCTCCTAACCCTGCAACTACATCTTGGTGTTTCCCCAACATCCACAGTGAAGGTGGAGGCAGCCTGTTGACTGCTATACCCTGTCTGTGATGACCTTGGTGGGTGTTCTCTGGAGGGCCAAGACCTGGAGGGCCCCGGCCTGGTTTTGGGGTCCTGCTGTGTGGCAGTGACACCCTCCTTGGCCTGTGAAGCTGGAGCTGCTGGGGTCACAGGAAGAAGGGATTTGAATGGGCCGGTCACTCCCCGACTCACCTGGGTGGGTGGCCCTGGGGTGCACAGCTGCTGATCCTCCTCCCTATGGGTGCCCAAGGGCTTCTGGCTGACTCCTTGAGGATAAGGGGTGGCTGGAGTGGGATTGACATACCCTATCTCTTTTCACGTACACACTGTTGGAGGCCGACTATGGCATTGGCGATGGAGTTCAGCCAGTGCAGCAGTGCAGGAGTGGTGCTCTGGACCAAGGTCTCCATGGCAGCCGCTATCCTGCCTGCGTTGAACTCGCTGCGTTGGCATGTCACTGCTATCACCTCAGCCTGAAGGCGGACAGACTCCTCCAGTGTGCCTTGCAATCTGAGGAGTGCAGCGAAAATCCCTCCCTGATCTCACCGAGCTTGCCTTTGCAGCTCCAGCAATTGTGACATGACCGAGTCCAGAGGCTCCTCATCTGACTTGGACTCCGAGTGTTGGAACCTGGGCAATCCCTGCTGCTGCCTACTGTGGATCAGAAAGTGCGATGTGCTCACCAGATTGTGGTCCCGAGGCTACTCTAAAGCTAGGTCCCACCGAGGTTTGTATCTCTGCGCTGGTGGAGGGTGTGGGTGAGCGCTGTGACGGGACTTTAGGGAGGGTGCCTTCAGATTCATCTTCAGAGGTTTCTTTGGGGCTTGATTGGAGGCCCTGGGTTGTGGACTCTGTCGGTTGTTTCCCAGATGTGCCTGTGGGAGCAGAGGGAGATAATTAGTGCATGGCAGTGGCCTCTGAAACAGGACACATCACTCACAGTATGGTTGTCTGATGGATGTTGCACTGCTGGATCCTCACTTGGTTGAGCAGTGCCAACCTCACCATCAGCACAGGAATGGTCCAGATCCTCGCCGGCCAGCTGGATGGTTCTGTTTTCAAAGTCTGTGAGGACCTTGATTTCAGGCATTCCTCCACCGGTCTGCGACCTCTCCCTCTTGTTGTGTGTCAGCTTGTTCTGCATGAATACAGAGGGAGAGAGTGTAAACAGGACGCCTGCCAGGCCAGATGATAAATATGCCTGGCATTTGTGGGTGATGAGTGGTACCGTGCATGGGATGAGGACAATGAAGGTGTGTGTGAGAGACTGAATGGTGATGTCCCTTGAAGTGGCAGTGAGCGCAATCCATGTGGCTGTGTGATGGGTTTGTGAGTGTGTGAGCATGAGGGTGATGAGAAGAGTGACTTACCCAGCACTGGGTGGCTGTCCTCTTTTGTAGGGTGTTGGCGCTGACCACCGCTGCCACCACCTCCCATGCTGGATTAGTGAGGTTGCTGTCCATCCTGTGGCCAGAGAGGGGGTAGAGGACATCACGGCGAACCTCCACTGTATCCAAAAGGTACTTGAGGGAAGCGTCATTAAACTAGGGGATGCAGTATTCTTGCCTTTTGGGGCCATCTCTTCCGTGCAGAGTTCTGGGCTGGAAGCACTGAGAGGTGTGCACACGGCTGCACTTTAAACATGGCACCCGGTGTGATGAAGCAGTGAGGTGGTGGTGTGGCGGACGAATGAGAACCCGCCCGCCATAAAAACGTCGTGTTTCCCGGGAATGCATAATTAACCAGGCGGCATCGGGACAATACGGTGTGAGAAGCTGCCAGTGAGTCCGAGGGGTAAAATGCCCTTTTTCCCCGCCCTCTACCGCAATTGGTGCAAATCTGGGACAATTCTGCCCATTGTTTTGAGAAATTATCATTGCGTGAGTGGGTTTCCAGACCGTGAAACTCTGCCGTGCTCTGTGAAACAGATTTCAAAACTTCTCACTGTGATCTGCACCATGATACCTTAGTAACTTTCTCAGCTCCCCAAATGATTTAGTAACTCAAAACAAAAATATCAGTCAACATGTGTAGCTTTTCAAGGGCAATTATGGGTGGGCAATAAATGTTGGCCCTGCCAGTGACACTCACATCCCACGAATGAATGCAACAATCTTCTGTGTCCCATTATACTTTTGATGGACTGAGCTGAACACACACATGAAGGGCTGGATGCCAGTCCATACTGATTTTTGGGCATGGGGTTCCCGGTTTGCGATCTGCCCTTACATGAGGAGGAGGCAGGCAGCCCACAAACTTGCTGCTGTCACCTCAGTTACCTGGCTGGATTGTTGGGGCGAGTGCCTCCCATACAGCAACCAAATGAGGGGATGCCTCAGCTGTTTATATAGATGGGCATTTTAGGAACTGAGCTCACAGTCTATAAATGCAACCGGCAGGAAGCAGGGTGTCAGTGCTCCTCCATTCTAGTTCGGCGAAGGTTTGTGCTGTGAACCTGGGTAGAGATCAGCAGAGCTTTTGAGTTAATTGACATTATGTTTATGAGCTGTGTGGGGTCAATCTTCGCAGTGTAAAGACACAACCTTCCATTTGAATGGGGTAGTGAAGTGTGAGGTGGGGGGGGGTGGGGGGGAGGGCACAAGGCAGCAATTGGCTGCCTGTTCCGCATGCTGCCCTGACTTCCCTTAAACTCAGGGGAAAGGACTGTTGGGTGGGGATATAACAGGCTATATATAACAGATTACTGGCTGCCAGTTTTACATGCTCGCCATGGTTGGAAATTCCACCCATAAGATTGCTTTCCTTCACATTGGCTGGCATGTTAGAATGGCTTGGCTGTCACTTGATCACCCTAGACTCAAGCCAGAGTCCAGTCAACACTAGATATTCAATACTAGGCAGACAACTACTGGAGAGGTGTGTCAGATAAACATCTTTTAAACACTGTGCATATCACCACATCCTTTCAACTTTTAGAAACGAACATCAAATATTACTGAGTTGAGTCATTTTTTTTTGTTCTTCCTAAGATTATTAGTTCTGCTTCACTGTGGTCCCTGTCCTTTATCTGTGTCATTCCAGGTTCACAGTCACTTTGAAAAACTCATCTTCAGTTTGAATGCACCATCAATTGTGTAATCTGTACAAGTACGACATTTGCCCTTTTATGGAGAATTCTGTTTAATTTCCTCATTTTCTCCTCTTCCTTTGCTGTCTGTTTCTGTGTCCCAAGTGAGGCCCTTTGAACTTGAGATATTCCTCAGACTGGATATCTGTTCCATCTGTTCACCGGCTTCTCTTGCATGAATCTTTTAGTAGAAGTGAAATAATTTCATTAAAATGAAGAGATTACAGTGAAGGAAAACTTTGTTGCCATAAATCAGTAAACCCCCCCAGTCAACCAATTAATACTCTGCGCTTACCTAAAACAAAATTCTAGTTTAACACAACTAAATTCAAGGCTCAAGAATGCTTATGGGGTCGAATTTTACGTTCCCCCATCAGCGGGTTTGCAGGCTGAGGGGGGTGGGGGGGGAGGGGAATGCTGTGAAAGCCCGCGGATGGCCTTTCCATGGGGTTCCCGCCACCCCGACCTCTCCAGAAACATTATGTTGGGATGGGCGAGGCCTAGGCCAGCCCGTGTGCCCTTGCCCCAGTTGAAGCCCTTAAGTGACCTATTAATGACCACTTATGGGCTGATTCCCGCCCAGCCTCAATTTTCAGGCTGGCAGGAGGAGTTCAGGGGCAGGGGGGGAATCCCAAATAGTGACCCTGCTCTGGGCATCTGACAGGAAAGGGGGTGGGTGGGTGTGGTGGGTGGGGGGGGGGGGTGGCGCTTCCATCAACAGCCTCCGTTCAATGTTGGGTGCCTCCCCCAAAAGGTCAGACCCCCTGCAGGTGCTCCCTCCCTCCGGACCTCTCCACCAACCCCCCCATCCCCCTTCTGCCCACCTCCCCAGGCCTCCCTCACCCTCCCTGCCCTGAGACCTCCACACTTAGCTGGTCTTTGACACCTGGGACTCAGACTCTGGGTACTGCTTGCAGTCCCAGTCCTGCCCACTGCAGCCTCTGGTGGCGCTGGGACTAGAGTGCTTCCAGACAATCCGATTGGCTGGCAGCTCTCTGAGGTGGGACTTTCTCCCAACTGATTGGCGGAAGTCCCACCTCCAATCAATTAATGCTCCCTGGGGTGTCTTCAAGGGGATGTGTTAGCTGCCAACTCTTTGGATGGCAGGAAGGGAAACACTGCCATCCTAAATACCCTGGCCTTGATGTGTCTATGGGTAGAAACATTCTGAGTGATACCATTTCAGGCAGATCCCAGCTTTGTCCCCTGGACTAAATCAGCCAGCTTAGTGTTAGTGTTACAACAACGGGCCTTGATACCTCTTGGCTAGCAAGGAGAAAATAAAAAAATAAACAGCCAGGGTTCCTACACCTGATGGCTATCCATTGGCCCCATTTGTAATGTGTAAATACATGGGCTGTTTTAGACGTCCCACTGAGCTGGACAGTACAGGAAAGGTGTTTCAGGAGGATGGTGCGGACAGGAACCTGATGGGGGAGATTCAAACTGGGGTTTGTGGTAAAGAACCAATCTGCTGTCACAACAGAGGAAAGGGAGGTTAGAACTGGGGCAGTAGTTAGCCAGGGCAGAGGCAGGATGAGGGGGTTTTGAAAGAGTTGGGAACATTACCTGAAGACATAAAACCATTAACAAGGTGAACTAGCATGGGGACCAGGGAGGAAAGTTGAGTGGTGAGTAGTTAACTTGGATGCGGTCAAGGTATGTCCCATGGACAAAATAAGCTCAGAGGGGTCACATAGGGAAATGGGAGAGAAATTAGAGAGATGCACAGGGCTAGTAGAGGGGGGGTTTAGCTGTATGGACAAGAGGAACCAGCAGGGGCTGAGGAATTGATGGATTTTATTTTACATGAACTCCTCACATTTGCTGAGGGTGAGGGGGGGATGGAGCAGGGGAGATGATCGCAAGGGTGATCTAGGAGCAGAGAGTGGGTTTGGCAGAAGAGAATGAGGCTTGATAACACTGGATATGATCCAGCTGGATCAGGTGATAGACGGCTAAACCATTCATGATCCACATCTGCTCAAGCCTGTAAGTGGCTGAGTGAATCAATCAATGGCTAAGCAACTGGGAGTGTGAAAGTGCTGGTGTAAATGGTTTGCAATCATTGGACAGTGAAGTCCAGTGGTGTGCAAAATGGATGGTAATTCAATAACACCAGTTTCCAGTTGGATGAATGAGGTTAAAATCACTCTCAAGGAGTTATGTGGAGAAGGTTTGCTCAGGTCATGCAAAAGCCGCTATTTTTCAGTGTTCAATCCTGATCAGAGTAAAATTCACCCTAAAACCAATTGAACATTTGAACTCCTAAATTACTTCAAAGAGGCAGGGAGGAGTTGAAGAGCCCATGTCCCTCTGGAAGCCCACAGTTTGAAAACAGAATTTATTCTTAGCACCCCTATTATGAACAAGTGTGCATGACCTACCTTATCCTGAAGACTAGATGAATTACTCTTTGGCAGATAAGCTGCAGACTGAGGACCATTGAAGTTTTTTCCACTGCAGATAAATAGCGCATTCTGCTATACCCAGTTGAGAAATAGGAAGCTGGCCTGCAGATCAACCATCGAACAGGCTCAAAGTTTGCCAGAAGGATATTTTGTGATATAAATAGTAATCCCACATTCCTCAGTCAGAGAAATGCAAGTAGCGTTCTAAATAACACACTGCAGTATGTCCAAACACAAACATGTTACCACAAATACTCGAGTATAAGCTGACTCACATACAAAATGACCTCCAAAAGAACACCAAACAACCTATAATTCCTGTAATACACGAGGGCAAGTATTAGAAAGGTGCCGTCCACTTTAATTTTCATATTATAAACTGGTGTCCACAATACATTAACTCCATGTTGTTTCTCATTCATTTCCTGCCCTAGCCAATTTTTGTCCTTCAAACAACAGCGCTGAGATGGGTTATCTGGCCCTTATCCCATTGCTGTTTATGGGATCTTACTATGCACGGCTTAACTACTGTGTTTTCTACATTACAACAGTGAATACACTTCAAAAGTTCTTCTTGGCTGTAATGTGCTTTGGGACAAAGTTCTGTCTTCACATTGAAAACATCATCCATTGTGTTGTGTGGCATGACCACAGTGCAAAATGGGATAAGATTCAGAACAGGTCTAGCAGATCAAAACTGGGCATCCATGATATGCTGTGAGCCTTCACGACAGCAGAATTGTATTCAACCACCACGTGTAACCTTATGGTCTGGCATTACCCTCAACCTACTTTCACAATCAAGTCAGGAGATCAACTCTGGTTCAATGAGAAATGCAAGAGGCTGTGCCAGAACTAGCACCTAAAAATGAGATGCTAACCTGCTGAAGCTACAACACAGGACTACATGCATGTTTAACAGTGGAAGCAGCATGCTATAGACAGAGCAAAGTGATCAGACAACCAACAGACTAGGCCAAAGCTCTGCAGTCCTGCCACATCCTGCCATGAATGGTCTAACAGTTCATCAGCTAACTGGAGGAGGAGGCTCCACAAATATTCTCATCCTCAATGATGGGGAAGTCTAGAAGGACAGTGCAAAAGACAAGGCTGAAGCATTTGCAACAATCTTCAGCCAGATGTGCTGAGTGGATGACCCGTCTCAGTCTCTCTCCTGGAGTTCCCAGTATCACAGGTGCTTGTCTTCTGCCAATTTGATTCACTCCACGTTATATCAAGAAATGTCTGAAGGCACTGGATAAAGAAAGGGCTATGGGCTGTGACGACATCCCAGCTGTGATACTGAAGACTTGTGCCACACCCCTGGCCAAGCTGTTCTAGTACAGCTACATCACTGGCAACTATGTGACCATGTGGAAAACTGTCCAGGTATGCCCTGTCTACAAAAAGGCAGGACACAGTCTATCCAGCCAATTACTGGCCCAGTCATCAGCAGTGATGGAAGGTGCCATTGATAATGCTCCGAAGCTACACTTATTAAGCAATGACCTACTCACCAATGTTTATTTTGGGTGCTAACAGCACCACTCAGCTCCAGACCTCATTACAGCCTTGGTTCAAACATCAACAAAAGAGTTGAACTCCAGAGGTGAAGTGAGGGTGAATGCATTTGATATCAAGTCGGCATTGGACTGAATGTGGATCAAGGTGCTTCAGCAAAACTGAAGTCAGAGAGAATAGGGGTAAAAGTCTCCACTGGTTGAAGTCATACCTAACATAAAGGAAGATGGTTGTGGATGCTGGAGGTCAATCATTTCAGTGCCAGGACAACACTGCAGGAGTTCTTTGGGACAGTGACCTAGGCCCAACCACCTTCAGCTGCTTCATTTTCTTTTATTCTTTCACGGGATGTGGGCATTGCTGGCTGGGCCAGCATTTAAAGCCCATCCCTATTTGCCCTTGAGATGGTGGTGGTAAGCTGCCTTCTTGAACTGCTGCAGTTCATGTTGTGTAGGTACACCCACAGTGCTATTAGGAAGGGAGTACCAGGATTTTGACCCAGTTACAGTGAAAGAACGGTGATATATTGCCATTCAGGGTGGTATGTGGCTTGGAGGGGAAGTTCCAGGTGGTGGTGTTCCCATATATCTGCTGCCCTTGTCCTTCTAGGTGGTAGTGGTCATGGGTTTGGAAGGTGCTGTCTGAAGAGGCTTGGTGAATTCCTGCAGTGCATCTTATAGGTGGTATACACTGCTGCTCCTGTGCGTCGGTGGTGGAGGGAATGAATGTTTGTGGATGGGATGCCAATCAAGCCGGCTGCTTTGTCCTGGACGGTGTCAAACCTGTTGAGTGTTGTTGGATCTGCACTCATCCAGGCAAATGAAGAGTATTCCATCACATTCCTGACTTGTGCCTTGTGGATGGTGGACAGACTCTGGGGAGTCAGGAGGTGAGTTACTCACCTCAGGACCTGTTCTTGCAGCCCTAGTATTTATATGGCTAGTCCAGTTCAGAACAGGTCCAGCTTCTGCACAATGGTGAGGAATTCAGTGATGGTAATGCCATTGAATGTCAAGGGGTGATGGTCGGATTCTCTCTTATTGGAGGTAGTCATTGCTTGGCACTTGCATGGCATGAAGGTTACTTGCCACTTGTCATACCAAGCCTGGATATTGTCCAGGTCTTCCTGCATTTGGACATAGACTGCTTCAGTATCCGAGGATACTGGCGAATGGTGCTGAACATTGTGCAATCATCAGCGAATATCCTCACTTCTGACCTTATGATGGAAGGAAGATCATTGATGAAACAGCTGAAGATGGTTGGGCCGAGGACACTACCCTGAGGAACTCCTGCAGTGATGTCCTGGAACTGAGATGATTGACCTCCAACACCCACAACCACCTTCCTTTCTGCCAGGTATGGATTCAACCAGCTGAGAATTTCCCCCCTGATTTCCATTGACCCCAGTTTTGTTAGGACTCCTTGATGCCACACTCGGTCCAATGAGCCTTGATGTCAAGGTCAGTAACTCTCACCTCACCTCGGGAGTTCAGTTCTTTTGTCCATGTTTAAACCAAGGCTGTAATGATGTCAGGAGCTGAGTGGCCCTGGCGGAATCCAAACTGAATGTCAGTGAGCAGGTTATTGCTAAGCAAGAGCCACCTGAAGCACTGTTGATGACACCTTCCATTAATTTACTAATGATGGAGAGTAGACTGATGGGCCGTAATTGGCTGGGTTGAATTTGTCCTGCTTTTTGTTTACAGGACATCCCTGGGCAATTTTCCACATAGCCGGGTGATGCCAGTATTGTAACAGTACTGGAACAGATTGGCTGGGGAGGAACGAATTCTGGAGCACAAGTCTTCAGTACTATTGCCAGGACCCATAGCCTTTGCAGTATCCATTGCCTGCAGCCATTTCTTGATATCATGTGGAGTGAATCTAACTGGCTGAAGACTAGTATCAGTGATGCTGGTGACCTCCGGAGGAGGCCGAGATGGATCATCCACTTGGCACTTCTGGCTGAAGATTGTTGCAAATGCTTCAGCTTTATCCTATGAACTGATGTGCTGGGTTCCTCATCTTTGAGGATGGAGATGTTTGTGGAACCTCCTCCTCAAACGAGTTGTTCAATTGTCCATCACCGTTCACAGCTAGATATGGCAGGACTACAGAACTTAGATCTGATCTGTTGGTTGTCAAATCGCTTAACTCTGTCTATCACTTGCTGCTTATGTTATCTGGCATGCAAGTAGTCCTGTGCTGTAGCTTCACCAGGTTGACACTTCATTTTTAGGTATGCCTGGTGCTGTTCCTGGTATGCCCTCCTGTACTCATCATTGAACCAGAGTTGATCCCCTGGCTTGGTAGTAATGATAGAGTAGGTGATATGCTGGGCCATAAGGCTATAGATTGTGGTTGAATACAATTCTGCTGCTGCTGATGGTCCACAGCACCTCATGGATGCCCAGTGTTGAGTAGCTAGATTTATTGGATATCTACCCAACTTAGCATGGTGGTAGTGCCAGACAACACGATGGAAGGTATCCTCAATGTGAAGGCGGGACTTCATCTCCACAATGACTGTGTGGTGGTCACTCTTATAGATAATGTCATGGACAGATGCATCTGTGTCAGGCAGGTTGGTGAGGATGAGGTCAAGTATGTTTTTCCATCTTGTTGGTTCCCTCACCACCACTGCAGACCCAGTCTAGCAGCTATGTCCTTTAGGACTCGGCCAACTTGATCTATAGTCGTGCTATCAAGCCACACTCAGTGATGGACATTGATGTCTCCCACCTAGATTACATTCTGCACCTTTGTCACCCTCAGTGCTTCCTCCAAATGGTGTTCAACGTGGAGGAGCACTGATTCATCAGCTGAGGGGAGATTGTGGTATGTGGTAATCAGCAGGAGGTTTCCTAGCCCATGTTTGCCCTGGTGCCATGAGATGCAAAGTTGATGTTGAGGAACCCCAGGGAAACTTCCTCCCAACTGTATACCACTGTGCCACCACCTCTGCTGCGTCTGACCTACCGGTAGGACAGGACACTCCCAGGGATGGTGATAGTGGTGTCTGGGACATTATCTGTAAGATATGATCCTGTGAGGATGACTATGTCAGGCTGCTGCTTGACTAGTCTGTGGGACAGCTCTCCCAATTTTGGCACAAGCCTCCAGATGTTAGTAAGGAGGACTTTGCAGGGTTGACAGGGCAGTTAAGAGTCAACCACATTGCTGTGGGTCTGGAGTCAGATATAGGACAGGTCAGGTAAGGACAGCAGATTCCCTTCCCTACAGGACATTAGTGAACCAGATGGGTTTTTACAACAATCAAAAATGGTTTCATGGCCATCATCAGACTTTTTAATTTTAGATTTTATTCACTTCAAATTTCACCATCTGCTGTGGTGGGATTCAAACGCCAGTCCCCGGAGCATTAACTTGGGTTTCTAGGTTACTAGTTCAGTGACAAGGCCACTACACCACCACCTTCCCTAATTAATGCCCTTCACTACAACACAAGGTCAGAAATGGGGATGTTCACTGGTGATTGCACAGTGTTCAATATCATTCTGAGCTCTTCAGATACTGAAGCAGTCCATGCCAATATGCAGCAAGACCTGGACAACGTTAAGGTTTGGGATGATAAGTGGCAAGTAACATTTGTGCCATACGAATGCTGGGCAATGGCCATCTCCAACAAGAGAGAATCCAGCTATCTCCCTTTGATATCCAACGGCACCAACATCCTGGTGGTTACCATTGACCAAAAACTCAACTGGAATATAAATACAATGAGCCGAATGGCCTCCTTCTACACTGTAACCATTCTGTGAATCCCTGATGCAGTGGCTACAAGAATAGGTCAGAAGCTAGGAATTCCACAGCACAACTCACTTGCTGACTCACCAAAGCCTGTCCACCATCCACAAGGTACAAGTCAGGAGTGTGATGGAATACTCTCTACTTGCCTGGATGAGTGCAGCTCCAACAACACTCAAGAAGCTTGACAACATTCAGGAAAAAGCAACCTGCTTGATCAGCATTCCATCCACCATCTTAAACATTTACTTCCTCCACCATCGACGTACAGTGACAGCAGTGTGTACCATCTACGAGGCGCACTGCGGAACTCACCGAGGCTCCTTAGACAGCAGCTCACAGAAGGTGGGAGATCACTATTGAGGGTCTGCTTCGGGACTTCAGTGTCTTGGCCATGGTCTGCAATGGATGATTATTGATGGGGTGGAGAGATAGGTGTAGGTTTGACTGGGAGAGGAGTTGGAGGGGTTGAGGTTGGGAGGGAGGGAACAAAGGTGTCGCAGGGGTGAGGTTGGGGTGGCGGGGAGTGAATGTGTCAGTGGGGGCTGAGGTTGGGAGGGGGAACGAAGGTGTTGGGGAGGGTGAGGTTGGGCGGAATGAGGTTAGGAGGTGGTGGAGGGAGTACAGTGGCAGGTGGGGGTAGTGGGGAAAAAAGGGCAACTGGGGAGGTAGGTTTAAGGGAAGGAGTTCAAAGGGGGGAAGGACTTCGGGTGGAGGAAGGAGTTGGGAAAGGGGCAGGACTTTGCGGGGAGGGAGGAGCTCTGAGGGGTCATGACTTTTGGGGGAGGAAGGAGTTCTGAGGGGGAGAGGAGTCCATGGGGAGGAAGAAGTCTTGGGGGTGGAAGGAATCAGCAGCGAGGAAGGAGTCCAGGTGAAGGAAGGAGTAAGGAGAGGGGGAAGGAGTAAGAGTGGAGGAATGAATAAGGGTGGAGGAATGACTAAGGGTGGGGGAAGGAGTAAGGAGGGAGGAAAGGTTAAGGGGGGGAGGAAGGAGTAAGGGGGAGGAAGGAGTAAGGGCGGAGGAAGTAGTCCGATGGGGGGGGAAAGAGTCCGGAGGGGGATGAAGTCCAGAGTGGGTAAAGGGTCTGGTGGTAGGAAGGAGCCCAGAGGGTAGAAGGAGTCCAGGGGGAGGAAGGTGTCCGGAGGGGGAAGGAGCTTGGAGGGGTGAAGGAGTCCGGGGGGAGGAAGGAGAAAGGGGGGGATGTCCAGGTGAACATACAAGGGATGGGGTGGAATTGATGGCTGCCTCCTGGAGAGTGAAATAAGGGTGGGGAAGGTTGGATGGAATGGTGAGTATGAGAGAGAGCAGAGTGAGCTGGTAGGGTGGGATTGCGAGGGTGCAACGGTATCAGTAGAAAGGGCGGTGAGGGTTATCGGTGGGGACTCGGAGGTAGACCCAGAACATGGGGGTGGGAAGTAGGAGGTTGGGGTGGTCAATGTCGATGGGGGCGGGATTTTCGGGAAGGTAGGGAATGTACACGTCGACTTGGACATCCCTGAAGGAAAAGGGTTCAGGTTGGTAAGTGATGGTCGGGAGGTGGAAGATGATGTTGGGGGGTCGACAGTGATGGGGAAAGGACATGGGTGACATGGGGAGGGGAAAGGACAGGGGAGCTGAAGACAAATGCTGCAGGCACCATGCTTCTGAAATCTAAAGTGAAAGGAGACTAATGTTGGACGGGCACAGGTGCAGCATGGGAGTGTGATCAGTGGGTGGGCAGAGATGCAGGTCAGCTCAGGTGGACACCTGAAAGAGAACCCCAGCAGGCAGCAGTGAAAATGCTCAGGACAGTGAAATGAGTGCGATGGAGGAATGGTGTGCGTGGCAGAGGACTTGCACAAGGCTCCGAAATGCCCTGCCAAGAACACACGCTTCTCCTTCCAGGATCGCTCCAGGGCTGGCTGTGTGCAGCTGAACTGCTGGGTGTTGTTGGGGGTGGGGGGGATGCAGGGGGAGCACTCGTGAAGCCTGTCAATGAAGCTGAAAGACACCATTACACATTATTCAGTGAAAGAGAATATATTTTCAGATCATAATATATGTTCAACCGTGTAACCAATTGTGATCAGAATTTGTTAACTTTTCCAGGTGCTGCCCTGACATCCACAGTAGGGGTGGAAACAGTCTGCACAATGGTCAGCCCTGTTGCCTCTGATGACTTTGGCATGTGTCCTCTGGAGAGCCAAGGCCTTGAGGGCCCTGGCTTGCTTTAGCTGTCCTCCTGTGGGCCAGGTGCTCCCTCTGCGGTGACAGAGGATGAAGTTGAGGGGGTCACAGGTGAAGGGGACTCGGAGGCAGAGGACAGCCTCTGAGCTTCCTGAGTGGATGACCCAAGGATGTCCAGCTGCCGCTCCTCCTCCCTTCGGGTGCCCGAGGGCCCCAGTCTGACTCCTTGAGGGGAAGGAGAACCTGGAGGGATGTCGAGGTGCCCCGTTTCCCTCTTGCGTTGTCACTGCAGGAAGTCAGCCATGGTTACCGCGATGGAGTGCAGGTCTGCGCGTGTCTCCATGTTCTGCTGGACCATGGTCTCCATGGTGTCTGCCATCCTCCCCATGGAAACCTTCATATGCACACATGTGGGCACCACTTCATCGGAGAGCAGGCAAACACAGTCCTCTGACTCACGCACCACCATGTTGTCGGCTTCCAACAGCTCTGCGTGATGATCCCCTGCCTTCTGCTGAGTCTCCAGGATGAGTTGGAAGGCTGAATCCAGAGGTGCGTCACCTGACTCAGACCTCGCAGATGCCTCTTCCCTAACAGTCCTCCGTGTGCCAGGGAGCTTGGCTGAACCTGCCTCCTTCTGCTGTGGACATGTAACTGTGCAGTGACCACCAGATTGTGAACCTGAGCCTGCTTTAGATCTAGGTCCCACCAAGATGTGTGTCTCTGTGCTGGTGGAGGGTGTGGGTAAGCGCTGTGTCGGGTCTTCCAGGCTGCTTATTTCCAGCTCTTCAATGGAGGAGGTGTCCTCTTGGTTGGAGGTGAGGACCTGGATGGAGCTGAGGGACTGGCTGGCTGAGGGCGTTGGCTGCTTGGCTGAGCTCCCTGTTAGCGCATGGCAGTAGAGTCAAAATCAGGAGTGAGAGCACTCACGTTTGCATTGAGAGAGGGATGATGTGGTGTGGGATCTTCGCGAGAGTTTTCCCCGCCGACCTCTCCGTCACCGCAGGCAGGGTCCATGTCCTCACCAAGTCAGTGCAATGGCACACTCCTCAAAGTGAGTGAGGGGCCTAATGTGGGCCACTCCACCCCGATCTGGGACCTCTCCCTGCAGCTGTGAGCCAGTTTCTCCTGCATGAAAACAGATGGAGAGAGTGTGAACAGGACACATGGCACTGCATGGAATGTTTGTGTGGTGAGCGGAGCCATGGATGGGATGAGGATGGGAGCTCCAGAGGATATGAGCCTGATGCAGATGTGAGGGTGTGTGTGGGAGTTTGTGGTGTCGTCCCTTGAGGTGTGAGATCCCTGTGGATGTGTGATGGGTTTGTGAGTGTGTGAGTTTAGAGTGATGAGGTGACTTACTCTGGAGGAATGGAAGAGATCATTCATCCTCTTTTGGCACTGGTGGCAGTCCTCTATTGCAGGGCATTGGCACTGACCACCGCTGCCACCGCCTCCCATGCTGGATTGGTGACCTTGCTTACTGACCTTTGCCCAGAGCAGGGATAGAGGACATTATAGCGGGCCTCCACGGTGTCCAAAATGCGTTCCAATGGCGCATCACTGAACTGGGGGGGGCTGCAGTCTTCTTGCTTTTTGGGGCCATGTCTTCTGTGCAGCAGTCCTGGGCTGGAAGCACTGAGAGGTGTGCGCGTGGCTGCACTTTAAATATGGCACCTGGAGTGAGGAGGCAGTGAGTGACAGCATGGCGGGCAAATGGGAGGCCGCCCACCAGTCAAATGGCGCGTTTCCCAGGAACCCATGATTAGCGAGGCGAGATTGAGACGATGTGGCGTGAAAAGCTGCTTTTGCGGCTGGCGGGTAAAATATTCTTTTTCCCGCTCGCTACTGCACTCATGCAAATCTGGAACGATTCTGCCCTTTCTTTCATTTTAATGAACACATTCCTACCCACTCTTATCAGTGCTGTGATATCTAAATGTCATCTCTGCCCCCGCAACTTCTGTCCTGGCTTCCATTGCCGACTCTAAATCTATTCTCCCTATATCTGGGCTAGCTCCACTTAAAGTTGGAAGTAGAAGGTTGAACTGCAGTCGTGAGTCAGGAGCGGCAGCCAACAGCAATAGCTGATGGGAAGATTTTGGTGGTAGTGTTGGGTCCTGTGTCTTTGCTTCATTAGAGCAGAAATGAGGTCGGGGGAAACTAAGGGTGGACACTGCCTATGTTTAATTTGAATACCCTACCTTCATCCCCAAATAGGGGCATCATTAGTGGTCTTCTATGCAAATGTACCTAGTAGCTTAACACATAGTTTGTGAAGGATGGCTTTATGATAGTTTGCAAAACAATAAATGACTTGCATTTATATAGCGTCTTTCACAACCTCAGATGTCGCAAGGATCTTTGTAGCCAATGAAGTAGTTTTGGAGTGTAGTCACTGTTGTAGGAAATGAGGCAGCCAATTTACACACAGTCCCATAAATAAAAACCTGAGCATCTGTTGTTCAGTGATGTTGGCTGGGGGATAAATATTGGACGGGTCTCCAGGAAGAACTCTCAATCTCTTCTCTGAAGTAGTGACTTCTGATCTTTTATATTCATTTGAGAGGGCAGACTCAGTTTAACTTCAAAAAGATGATTCCTCCAACAGTGTGACGTTCTTTCAGTACTGCACTGGAGCATCAGCCTGGATTATACTCTGCTTTCAAGGGTTAATGTTCCTCACTCACCATACCCCCATTTTCCTAGAATCTTGTAAATAAAACTGGGTTGACAAGTGCAACATATGAAATTTTATGCTGCTGTGACTTATTGTGGTTATGCCACCTGAGAGACTTCTCAGGGAGAGCTACAATGAACACTAAATAAGGTAATATAGCATTCCGGAAGATTTATAGTGGTCGATACTCATTACTCTGGGAAATTATGCTGACATTTCCTCCATGGAGACTAATAACTGCATAGTTCACTTTTTTTAGGTAGTGTGATATGGATAAATAATATTGTTATATTTCCTCCTTCTAGTTAAAGGAAAGCATAATGTTAAAAAAAAAATTCTTCTGGAAGTTTCTCACGACTTTTCCATGAGTTTGTTCACCCCACATAATGCAAACAGAAATTGCTGTCATTTTATAAGTACTGATTCTTGAATATAGTTCACAGCTGTCAGTAATATTTACTGTAATATTTTCTATTTCCCATACACCGTCTCTGCCCAAATGGAGACTGTTTCTCAGTGACAACAAATTGTATCTTACCAAAGTTGACAGTCTTTGAATTTTACATCTTTGTTCCCCCATCACCCCACTGCACCATCGTGGACTGTACTTCAGTTTTGTTTAATTTTGAATATTGGTACAGTAGCACATCCCAAAGAGAGCCCCTCGGAATTGCAGCTGGAACTGAGTGCAACAAAAGATGCGCTAAACACTCACTGTGTCGCCTCCCTTTGCTGTTCAATGCCTGGGAAATGGAGGCTGCGGGACTGTAGAGCTGCAGAACACCAGCAGTCATCCTGCTCATCCTCACAATATGACTTCAGCGACATGCAAATGTCTGACCTATTTCGCCTATCACCCGAGCTATTTTCAGGAATAGACTTGACTTTTAGAAAATGAGGGGGTGGCAGGCTTGGAGGAGTGGATTGATATTTTCCACTTGTCGGCTGCTTAAGCTGTACCTGCACAAAATGTGCCCTACCTTACTTAACAGTCAATTTGATGTTGATGTGCTCTTGTGCAATTTCACCAGTGAAATCAATGCCTTATGCAATTTACATAGAACATAGCTGTTTGAGGAAATGTGAGGTCGTCCACTTTGGACCCAAGGAAGACAAATTGGAATATTTTCTAAAAGGCAAGGGATTGAAAATCATGCAGGAGTTAAGAGGTTGAGGTATCCATATGCACCAATCATTAAAAGCGTGTGTACAGGTACAAAAACGTAATCCAAAAGTCTAATCTGGAACATGAGCCATTATCTCAAAGAGGTTAGGATACATAGGGATGGAAGTTATACTTCAGCTGTAGAGAACCTTGGTCAGATGCCAACTGGAGCGCCATGTTCAGTGCTGCACACTGCACTTCAGCAACTCTCCAAAGCTCCTTTGACAGCACCTTCCAAACCCACAACCTCTATTACCAAGAAGGACAAGGGCAGCAGACGCAAGTCTACACTACCTGCAAGTTCCCCTCCAAGCCACACGCCATCCTGAGTGTCGCTGGGTCAGCATCCTGGAACTCCCTCCCTAACAGCACTGTGGGTGTACTTGTACAGGGTTCAAGAAGGCAGCTCACCATCACCTTCTCAAGGGCAATTCAGGATGGGCAATTAATGCTTGTCTAGCCAGCGACGCCCACATCCTGTGAAAGAATAAAATAAAATTGAAGGAGGTACAGCGCCGATTTACCAGAGAGGCTAAAAGTGGTAAATTATGAGGACAGGTTGCATAAACACGGATGTAAGCCCTTGAATTTAGAAAATTGAGGGGTGATCTAATTTAGGGTTTAAAATTGATAAAAGTATTTAATAGAGTAGATACAGAGAAGTTATTTCCTATGATGGTTTTCAGGCAAAGAGGGGACACAGTCTTAAAATTAAAGTTAAGCCATTCAGAAGTGAAAGGGTGGCGAAAATCTGCAATGGTCTCCCCCTAACATTTGTGGATCTTGGGTCAATTGAAATTTTCAAAATTGAGATTGATAGGTTTTTATTAGGTAAGGGCATCAAGCAATTTGGAACTAAAATGGGAAGTGGAGGTGAGATACAGATCAGCCATGGTCTAATTGAATGATGGAACAGGCTTGAGGGGCTAAATGGCCTATTCTTGTTCCAATGTTTCACGCTTTCAGAGAGGATGCATTCACTGAAGTGCATGGCCTGACAATTTCACAATGACATATTTGCCCTCACAGCTAATGGCAAACTGACAATTCTATTTTTGAATATATTTCCCAATGTTATAAACACAATGGAGGCATAAGAAGCCATATCCCCACTCCTTTCATCTAGGCCCAGGATGTCCTAGGCTTTTGACAGAGTGGAAGGGGGAAATCGGAGTGCCCCTGTCTGCAGTATCCGCAGAATCAGAAAGCAGCCAGAAGACCTCAAGCATGGCAGCTGTTGCCGTTGCTTCAAACCTGAACCAGCAGCCTGTTTTCCTGTCCCAATTCCAGATATTAGGTTCTTGTGGGGAGAGGTCTGTGCCCGGATAGGTGCAGTGAACTTAGGGAATTCTGTGCTTGGACAACGCCAGGCAGACTAGGATGACAGTGGGGCAGCTAGAAGGTCTACCTGAGTCTTGCTTGGATAGGGTTTCACAGGTGCTAGTAGCTGCCTGACACGTCTCTGAATTAACCACTCTTCCTTTTTGAACAAGTGAGTGCTTGGGCTACTCAGCTATGGAAGACATCACACTTCCCCCTAGCAGCTACCAAATGATACTTCCTCCAACTCCACAAAGCTCAGGGGTGCTGAGGGCAAACATAATGCCTTCAAGCATTGACTAGCTATTAGTAAACCAGCAAACTACAGGAATTGAAACTGGTGGCGCTCTTACCAACTGATCCTTTTAGGGAAACTTTATTATCATTTTGGCCAGAGATCCTAGGCTTCTACACTGTGCACTTGAACAAACTTTTCCATTTGCTTTTGCTGCCCTTATGAAATCCCAGAAATATTGTGCCTATACAATCATAGAATGATACATCAGAGAAGGAAGCCATTTGGCCCATCGTGTCTGTGCTGGCTCTTTGAAAGTGCTACCCAATTATTTCCATTTCCTGCTCTTTTCCCAGAGCCCTGATTTTTTTCATTTTCAAATATTTTCAACATTTCCTTTTGAAAGTTACTATTGAATCTGTTTCTCTTTCAGGCAGTGCATCCTAGATCATAATAACTTGTTTTGTAAAATAAACCACCTCATCTTGCCTCTGGTTCTTTCTTGTATAAATTAATTAAGTTTTATGTAAATCAGCACCACTCAATCCAAGTTGTTTTTATGAAGTATTGTTCTGGCTATAAAGGTTAAATTATTTATGTCCTTAGCTAGGACCTGAGATTGCTGAAATGTCATTTTGGCTTCACTAATGTCTACAAGTTTAAAGTGAAAGATTTTGAAGATGCTAGCCCTGCTCTGATCTCTTGTATTGACTGTCTTGGTTCCAAGTACAATGAATTAACATTGGATGTGTCCCTTTAAGGAGATTTCCGTTCCTCCCACATTATTGAAACAGCTCTTATCAAAGTCACAAATGACAGCCAATGTGACTATGGCAACTCTTCCTTCTTGATCTTTCTGCAGCCTTTGATAAGGTTGATACTACCCTCCTCCAGCACCCTCCACTGTTATCCAGCTCCTCTCACCTAGTTCCATTCTTATCTATCTACTTGGAGCCAGAGTATCATTAGCAATGGCTTCTCTTCCTGCACCGTTACCTCTGGTATCCCCCAGGGATTTGTCCTTGGCCTCCTCCTATTCCTCATCTCCATATGCTGCCCCTCGGTGACATCATTTGAAAGCGCAGCATCATTTTCACATACGTGCTGATGAAATCCAGCTCTACTTGCGAACATCACATTTCATTGAAATATTTAAACCGGATGGTTTTTGATAAACGTGTCCAAACAGCAGCACAGTCCTGATGGCATCACCACTTCTCTCAACCCTTCCATTGTCCTTAATTTGTCAGACTGCTAATCGGGCATCCAGTACTGGAAGAGCAGAAATTTCTTCCAACTAAATTATCGAGAAGATCAAAGCCATTGTCTTCAGTCCCCACTCCAAACTCCATCCCCTAGCCACCATTTCCACCTATTTCCTTGACAACTGTCTGAGGCTGAACTAGACTGTATGCAACTTTGGTGTCGTTATTTAGCCCTGAGATGTACTTCTGACCACATATTCGTGCCATCTCTAACACAACTTACTTCCACCTTCATAACATTGCACAACTCCACCCCTGCCTCAGCTCATCTGCTGCTGCAGCCCTCATTCATGCCTTGAATATTCCAATGCTCTCCAGGCTGGCCTCCCATGTTTTACCCTCTGTAAACTTGAGATCATCCAAAACTCTGGCGCCCATGTCTGCATTCACCCCTGTGCTCGCTGACCTACATTGGCGCCCAATCAAATAGCACCCCAATTTTAAAATTCTCACCTTTGTTTTCCAATTCCTCCATGGCCTCATCCCTCCCTATCTCTGTAATCACCCAAATCTTCACTCCTCTCATTCTGGCCCCGTGACCACCCCCCAACTGCAATCGCTCCATGGCTGGTGGCCATGCCTTCGGCTGTCTAGACCCCCAACCTCAGGAGTACCATCCCTACAACACTCTGTCTCTCTGCCTCTGTTTCCTTGGTTAAGATGCTCCTTAAAACCTACCTCTTTGACCAAGTCCTCATCTCCCCTCAGCTCTGAGGAAGAGTCACATGGACTCGAAACGTTAACCCTGTTTCTCCCTCCACGAATGCTGCAAGACCTGCTGAGTTTTTCCAGCATTTTCTGTTTTTGCCTCTTATCTCCTTATTGGCTCAGTATTAAACTTTGTTTTATAATGCTCCAGTGAATGGTCTTGGGACATTTTTATTAAGTTAAAAGTGCTTTATAAATACAAGCTGTTGTTGTTGTTTCAAGCATCCACTTTAGTGCCAGATGGCTGGTGACCTGTAACTTCCTTTGCTGGGATTCTGCCATGCGTAATGCAAGCAATCATTCCCCCAGTCAGGTCTAACTGTGAGAAAACTTCATACACAGTTGCTTAATTTTATACAGGAAATCTTTGTGCACTGGTCAGTGATGAGTGCACAAATCTGACATTTGCTCAACCATTCTGCACACAAGCAACATATTGCAGCTCACACACAGTTTTATCAAAGGCTGTTGTTAATCGAGAAACGCTTTTACACCCATATTTTGCTGATTATGTCTGCTGTGTCAATATTTCATTACTGCTTTGAATTTGACACAGGCCATGCACAATTTGGATATTGGCATAAATGTAATGCTCAAAATTCAAAACATGGGCACTAAGGAAATATTGTTTGTGCTAAAAGCATAAGATCGGTCAACAGGATTATGATATTCCCTTTATTAACAGCCCTGTTGAAAAAATGGACAGGATGCTGGCATACAAACAATGAGTGTTTGTGTTCTAAGCGTGCAAATATTTATTCACTAATTGAACAAACATCTGTACACTCGTTGTACAAGTATTTGTCGGGTGATTGCTCAAACATTGTACATTAATGACAAAACATTAATAATCAAAACAATTAACTGGACAAGCACTAATTTCTAGACGATGCTATTTCCTCTGTTAATATTTTTTTGAAGCAACAGTCAGCACGAATATGAAGGAAGACAGCTGCTTTTATACTTAGACTAAGCTTTTCGCTGACATTAGCCAATGGAAGAGAAAAAAATCCACTACTCTTTTGAAGTAACTATAACACTAAGAGTCTATTTCCTACAGTGTGCCTTTAGGGCTGATGTAATTCATTAACAAATTGGACACAGGCTAAGTAAAATTTGACCAATTAATATAAATCTAATTTATTTTGCACTTAACCTTGGGGGCATGTTTGTGTAGAGATTAAGAATATAAATGTTCTTTCGTAAATGAAAACAGAAGAAACCAGGACATTGCATAACACTTTAAAGCCAATGAAGTACTTTTGAAGTGCAGCCACAGTTGTAATGTAAGGAAACACAGCTGTCAATTCACACACCGTGAGATATTATAAAAGAAGCAATTAGATAAATGACCAGATCATGGGTGGAATTTTACAGCCCTGTCGCGATGGAGCTGTAAGACTCATCGAGCCGTTCAAAAGTCTGTTGACTTTGGTGGGACTGTAAAATCCCACTGTCATGAAATTCTGCCCCATGGTTGCAAAATTCATATGCATACTGCAACTTCTAGTGGCACTATGAAGATCTACCTGGTGCTCCCAGGGAGAGGCTGTGCCACCAATCGCTATTGCAAAACGCCTGGAAGTGTCTGGAGGTTTTTTCGGTGAGTTTCTGTATCTGGCACACTGTTATCTCACCCCCACACAGGAATGGCAAGGGGCTGACTGACCTGTGCACATAAAGGCTGCAAGGCATATGGGAGCGAGTCAGTGCCTCTTGGTCTGCCACACAACCAGGAGATGTTGCAGAAAGGACAAACTCGGCACCATATCCTTTGCCAGGTTGAAGTCAAACTCCTCCATGCTCCTTGATGGTGACAGGAAGCTGTCTGACTGGCCAGCCAATGCACCCAGCATCTCAGCATGCATGCCCATTGAGCACTCTCCTGCAAACCACCCCATCTGAGTCCTCTGCAGCAGAACTGCCACCTCAACCTCCGGTAAGCTGGCACTTGAACCATCTTTTGCCACCCACTCGTGCCAGGTGATTTAACACATGCTGATCCCAACTCTATACTAGCCTCCAAGGTACATGTGCTTGTATCGGAGCTGTTGGCTGTGAGTGTGTTGGATCAATGCCTCTTCGTCAGTGTTGCGCTGTTGCTCTCTATCCTCCTTCCCTCCTGTGGTTTGGTGTTCCTGGATGTCTGAAAGCAAGAACTTGGAAGAGGAAGGTTGGTGTGCAGGGTGTTTGTGGAATAGGAAGCAAGAGGTCCATGGTCACACCTTCTGTAGGTTTCTCATCATGCTAGACAGCAGGGTGAGGGTGAGTCGTGAAGGGGCATAAGGCAGGAACATAGTGTTAACCTCAATGTGCTTGACAACATCGGTTGCCACGGGTTCTTGTTGACTCTGTTGCCAGTGCTATAATGCGGAGGACCATCTCCCCCCTAGGGCTCAGGGGATTCAAGTGTCCCTGGCCCTTTGTGGCTCAGTTCTGTTCCCTTCTATTGTGTACCAGCTTGCCATGCAAGAGAGAGGGCACGCCTGAAAGTGCAGCACCCTTGCAGGTCTGCACGGAGGTGGCAGAAAAGATTTTGTGCTTGATTGCACAAAATTTTGTGCTTGGGTTTGAACTTACAGCTTTCTAATGAAGAGCCAGAGGACTAGCACTAAGCCAAGGCTGTTGCTGGAGTGGGTTGTGTGTCAGAATGTTTCACTGTGAATTTGCAGCTTATCTCCTGTCACAGTCACACTGCCAAAAAGAGTCAATTAGCCTTGAAAAAAAGTGATTGAGAGGTGAACTTATACAAGTTAATAAGTGGTATAGAAGTGATAATTTCCGAATGTTAATTCATTTAAAGCATTACAGTAGGATAAGCAGCCACAGGTTCCACCAAAAGCAGATGTAGCACTCTTGTAGGAAATTCTTTGCATAAACAGTGATCAACATGTCAGCGGACATCCTATAGGTTAGTGGGGAGTGAAAGCCCAAGACTCATTGAAGGAACAGCTTCATCATTGATGGAGAGGATATTCTGAATGGATGAACGAGGTTGAGTTAAGTGGCCTTTCCTCATCTGTAACAATCTTGTGCTGGACTAGTTACAGTTTTAAGTTAATTTCTCAATTGACAGGCAGTGCATGTTTGATATTTGATCCAGGGGGTCAGGGTGAGGGGCTTATTTTGAAACAGTGCTGTGCAAATACAGGGGACTCGCTATAGCTTCTGCTTCTGATTTAAAAACACAGCAAAATGTTATTTAGTCCTTATGGATTTTGATAGGTTCAATCTAATCAATTTTATGTTATTGAAAGGAGTGAATATTTAAATAAAGCTCAAATAATGCTTTACATCCAACCAGCCTTATAAAATGTTCTACATTAAGATAAACTAATTTTACCCCTTTAACGTAACACTGTGAATTTGTAAACAGTTTGACACCTCCAAAGGAATTTTACTCAAGTGTGTTAACTATCCATGCGCAATTAAAGCCTTTGTCCCTTCCCATTACAACTAATTTAAAACCATTTGAGATATAAACAACGTTGGAAACTCTCAGTGGGCCAGGCAGCACCTGTTCCGCATGAAAGGCTGCATTTCAAGTTTCAGCTGTCGAAGTCTGAAACAGAAGGGATCACCCGCACCATCCCCCCAACCCCAGCCCGCATGCTGTGGCCTTGCCATGTGGCATGGGTATCCCCTCCCCCTCCCTAGGCCCCCCCGCCCCCACCCCCGGCTACCCTGGCCACTGGTAAAAATACAAGCATTGGTGGGAAAAGACGCTTAAGTGGCCATTAATTGACTGGTTAAGGGCATCAGTTGGCCTATGGGAGGGTGGGCTGTCCATTACCTACCCGAGGCGGGATATCAACAGACATGACTCCCCTTGCCATCCCACGTGATTTTATGCCATCCCCACACACACATGCCAGCCTGCTCCAGTGTGTGAGGGCTGTCAAATTACAGCCAGTGTTTCACAATGGCAACGTAAAGAGACCAACATGGTGCACTCCCAGCCTAACTGTGATTTTAATTAATTTTAATGTGCAATTGAGTTTTTAATGTCATTGGCTTAGCTCATGACACATGAAATTCCTGAAGCAACCAAGACTGTTGGGCTAAACAATGTTTTCAATTAGTAATTGTGAGCTTGCAATAGACCCCTGCTGCTCTGACATACCTCATCATGATATGAGAGACAGACTGCCACTAGTAAAGTGTGGCAAGTGGAAAATCATTCTTTCACGTTAACATTGGTGTAAGCTTGAAAAGCCTAACCATCAAAGGCCAGGTCACCCATGTGTGAACCTAAATACAAATTTAATGGGGACCCTTGAGGTTTTCAGGTCATGATCTTTCTATGTTCAATTTTTAGTACTAAATTCAAATGAAATTTTGGCCGATAGTTGGAGACCTGGAAGAGTGAGGCACTGTAAACCTGTCATGGATAGAAGGAAGGTCTTTAATGTAGCGGCACGCAGGAGGTGGCTGAACTCAACAAGAATAAGAACACTAGCCACGAGCATGTGGTTTGTGGTTGGTGACTTCCTGAAAGAACCTTGTCCATTTTGGTCGGTCACAAGCCAGGGACTCTGATGAGACAATGGGGAGTTTGACATGTTCAAGGATGTTGTGCCGATTTTGTAAGCACAGTCTTGTACCTGCCTAGGAGTTTGGTCACAAGCTACAACAGTTCCAAATAAATCAATGTGAGGATGCAATGCATGAAAGAGCAGCACCCTAGCACAATGCCCCACCATCATTGTGGCTCTTTCTGAATGTAAGCATGGGTTGTGCTGATGCTGTAGATATCCATGGGAGTGTAATATTTCCAGTAGGTAAAGAAGACAACTGCTGGGGAAGGCCCTATTGCATTCCAGGAAGAAAGATAATCCATTTGAAGAAAGACCAGGAAAGCTGCAGCAACCCTACTGCACACTGCAGTCCAGCTGCACCTATCCAGAAGGATGGGGATTAAAGGCTGCATTTTACCAGCACTCTGGAGATGGGCTGGGAGGCAGGACAGCTGATAAAAATGGCATCAGGAGGGAAGTCTAATGTCATCCTGCTGCCACAAGACATTCCGAGAAGAGGGAACGCAGGGGCGTGGCTGCCCGCTCACCAGAGGCAGTTGGCCAATTAGTTCGCTTGTGGCCAATTAGTGGACACTTCCCAACTGCGCGGACCCACGCCATGCGAGGAGATCACCAGGTAAAGTGTAGCGGCCTCTCAGCGGCTTCCCTGTGTGGGAGGCCTTCCTCTATCATTGGTGCTGCCAAGGTTGCTGGCCATCTGATTGGGCTGCCAGTTCAGAGAGGTGGGAGGGGTAGTCCTGTTGGCAGCCTCCAAATCGGTCTCCACTATCAAAATTGCCCCTGGAGTCCCAACACCAGCCCATGTGGGCTCTGGACCCACTTTCAATCCTGGTAGCCAGGGTGTGCCAGTAAAATTCCAGCTATAATGTGTCAATCAACTGAATATCCCATAACACTGGAGAACAGGAACAGTAGGAGCAAGAGAAAGGAGATGGGGGCAGTGGTCAGTATAGAAAGATTTAAGGGTAGGCAATGTTACATAAAAAATTCTCTTGTGGCGTTTCTACACTAGCATGCACATCGAGAAGCAGAAAGCAAATTCCACTGGCTCAAGAGAAGCATCATCAACATAAGAAACCAAAACTTCTGGGCCATTTTATGGCCTTCTTCAATGCACCACAAGCTTCGGCGAGGTGAAGCCACTTCCTTAGAAAGATGCACAAAACCTTCCTGACCCTTGAAATAAAATACATAACACAACAGCGCACAGCCCAGGCCAGCATGAACTGCTTTCAGTAAAACCAAGTTGTTATTCCTGCTCAGCCCCGCAAAGTACATTTGGTTGCTAGCCACAGTGCCTGGGAGAACAAACCTCAATTCCGGGAGAATCCAGGGCAATCTGGGAGAGCTGGAAGCCTTACTGTAGCAGCCTCCACGTACAGGGTCACAGATGAGCTTGCCCAGGTAAGGAGGGAAAGCTAGGGCCATGCACTCTACCAGTCCAATCATGGGGTGTGAGATCCATTGGCAGAGTGGCAGAGAGGCGAGGACACATCAAAGACTAGAAGAGAGACTGTGAATGTTGTAGGTTTCCCACTGGATGGCTGCATTTCAACAGCTAGCAGTCTGTGCATTCCCTAACCCCTACCACCCACCTCACCCCAGTGACAGTTCAGTACTGAGAGCATGAAGGGTCAGGCTGCTCCAACAGCAGCAGCAGCAGTGCTGCAGCCTGAAGTCAGCCAAACTGCTCCCAGAGACAAAAAAAAACACAGTGGGGGTCCTGAAGCCAGTGACACACAGCTGTCACCCTCCTGCTTCCATCTTACCACAGGGGAGCCACTAAAGGAAGCACCAAGCTAGTTAGCTGTGCTCCAAACAAACACCCACTGGGGAAATACTGCATGGAATGAGTTAGATTGAGAGTAAGAGATTGCAAACCTGAAATAAATGAACTGGATACAGATAATCATTTGTGCAGAGTTCATTGGAAGATCCAAGAGATAAGACTTCTATAACATGTGCAGTGTTGGAAAAAGGATTCACAAATAGATGGCTTCTTAGGGAGGCTTTAATTGTGTAAGACTAAAGTCAGAAAAAATGTTTCTCTCATTTCAATTATTCCTACTGAAGTCTTAAATTAGTTTATTATCTCCCTTAGGGATTTAAATGTTTTCCTGGCCAGTCTCCCATCTTCTATCCTCCATAAGCTTGATGTCACCCAAAATTCTGGTGCCCATACCCTACCCCGCACCAAGTCCGTTTCCCTTTCAACTCTGTGCCCGCTGACCTACATTGGCTCCTTGCCAAGCAAACGCCTTGATTTTAAAATTCTCACTCTTGCTTTTAAATTCCTCCATGGCCTCGCCCATCCCTATCTCTGTAGCCCTACAAGATATCTGAACTCCTCCAATTCTAGCTCTCACTGATTTTAATCATGGTGGCCATGCCTTCAGCTGCCCCAGCCTTGAGCTCTGAAATTCCCTCCGTAAACCTCATCGCTTCTCGTTCTGCCTTTAAGACACTCCTTAAAACCTACCTTTCATCTGCCCTATGTCTCCTTATATGGCTCGGTGTCAAATTTTGTTTGATGGCACTCCTGTGAAGTGCCCTGGGATGTTTCACTATGGCAAAGGTGCTATATAAATATAAATCATTGTCGTTGCTGTTAAGAAGGAACATTATTTTATTTTCTTCCCTCTTTCAATTCTTCTGGGCTATGCACCCTGGGCTGCTGGACGGTCCTGAGCTAGGCTTCTGCAATAGGGTTCTTGAGTCAGGTGCATCAGGGGGTCCCCACCTCTCCTCCAACAGCTGAAATGTGGTAAGGGTGGATGAGGTTTAAAGTTGCATCCCCTGCCTTCCCCGAGCAACTTGTTACTCCTCTAACAGACTAGCCCACTTCTGGCTGTCTTGTTTTGAAAAGTCCACAGGATTAAATGTCAAGCACGTCTTTGAGCTGATTTCGAGCAATGCCCTTTGAACATCAGACAACTGAAATGCAACATACATAAAACACAGTTGCTGACAGCTTTGTACTCCTGATCGTATCCCCAATGGACATGGTTTGATAGTACAAGTGCGCTCAGAACTCTGCACCTAATTGATTAACCTGAACGTTGAGAGTTGAAGGTGAAATCGAACAATATGGTATCAGAAATGGAGGAACTGTTGATCTAATATCAGGGCTGATTTAGCTTATAAATGCCTTTTAAACACAGCCCTTTTCACATCACTTCACCAGGCTTTATTCCCCGACAGTTGGTACTGCAGTCTCCATGTATTATTGTGGCTGTGAGCAATTATGCTCTCAATTTAGGTGTCAGCTGTGCCTCAGATGGTGGCACTCTTGCCTCTGAGTCAAAAGGCCAGAGACTTAACTATGTAAAGCAGACCAACTCTCTAATATACAGAGAGAGGGTGCTGCACTGCCAGAGGTGCCATCTTTTAGATCAGCTGTTAAACCGATGCCCCATCTGCCCTCTCAGGTTGATGATGACACTATTTCGGAGGGGAGAAGGGGATTTGTACCAGGCTTTCTTATCCCTAAGCCAACATAACTCAAACAGATGATCTGGTCGTGATCTCATTGTGGTTGTGGGATCTTGATACACACAAACTGGCTGCCACATTACAACAGTGACTTATTTCTTTTAAAGCCGTGGACACATAAACATAAGATTCACCTGTAAGCAGGAAGACAGTTAAGAGTAAAATGATGGGACCAGCAGTTGCAGAGTGAAAGAGAAGATGGTGCCATTCTGTGGTGAGTTGCTCTTCTTCCCATTACGATATTCTGACCTTTTTCTCAATAATATTCCTATCGTAGATTCCATAATATCTAGGAGTCCCAAGTTATGCTTATCCATGTTTTTTTGTCTGGGCATAATGATTATCCACTGCAAGGTCAGTATTGGCACTTCCATATGCAATTGGAGTTACAAGTCTTAGGAATATTTACAAATCCTGTAGTGTGACCACAATAAGCTAATAATAATAAGTATGATAAACTAATTAGTACAATTTTTAAGGGGTTGCAGGAACAGAGAGGCCTGGGGGTCTATGTACACAAAGCTTTCAAGGTGACAGGACAAGTTGGTAAAACTGTTATAAAAGCACACGGGATCCTTGAACCTTAGAGGCATAGTGTTTGAAAACACAGGGAAACCCTTATAAATCATGGGCTAGGCCCAATTGTGTCCACTTCCAGGCTCCACACTTTAGGAAGGGTGTCAAAGCCTTGGAGACGGTGTCCAAGGATGAGGGACTTCAATTATTGGAAAGACTGGAGTATCTGTGGTTGTTCTCCATAAAGAAGGGAAGTCAAAAGGAAGATTTAATAGAGGTGTTCAAAACTTTGAGGAGATTAACAGTTTCCACTGGAGGATGAGTTGCTAATCAGAGGACACAGATTTAAGATGATAGCTGAAAGGATTGGGGAGGGGTTAGGGCAATGAAGAGAAATCAAGAGCAAGGAGGTTATGTTGAACATGTATAAGACACCAGTTCAGCTTCAGTGGAGTATTGCGTCCAGTTCTGAGCACCACACTTTAGGAAAGATGTGAAGGCACTGGAGAGAGTACAGAAAAGATTCACGAGAATGGTTCCAGGGATGAGGAACTTCAGTTATGAAGATAGATTCTAGAAGTTGGGACTGTTTTCCTTGGAGATGAGAAGGCTGAGAGGAGATTTGATAGAGGTACTCAAAATCATGAGGGGTCCAGACAGAGTAGATAGGGAGAAACTGTTCTCACTCATGAAAGGTTCGAGAACGAGAGAGCACAGTAATGGGCAAAAGAAGTAAAAGTGACATGAGGAAAGTCTTTTTCACACAGCGAGTGCAGTTAAGGTCTGGAATGCACTCCCTGAGAGTGTAGTGGAGGCAGGTTCAACTGAGGCATTCAAAAGGGAATTAGACTGTTATCTGAAAAAGAAGAATGTGCAGGGTTACAGGGAGAAAGTGGGGGAATGGCACTAAGTGAATTGCTCATTCGAAGAGCCAGTGCAGACCTGATGGGCCAGATGGCCTCCTTCTGCATTGTAACAATTCTGTGATTCTATGTCATGAGTTGTGATCTGATAGCACTGCTGGGAAGGATGGTGGAAGCAGATTCAGTTGTAACATTCAAAAGGGAATTGGGCTATACTTGAACGGGAGAGTTGTGGAGGACTATGGGGGGCAGGCAAGTGGGATTAATTAGATAGCCCCTTCAAAGAGTCGGCTGGTATGATGAACCAAATGGCCCCCTTTTGAGCTGTATCATTCTGATTAAGTATTAAAAATACAGCCCTACTGATACAACATTAGAATCAAGCTTTATGAGCCTTAATGTTTTTAGTATACACCCAGTGAAAGAGTTATTGATTTTCATTTACCATCATCGATCTTCTGAAGAGATTCTGAATAACTGATTGAGAATCGGTATCTGACCTTTAGTGTGTTTCAACAACAAAACATACCGTAAATTGTCAAGCTTTAGAAATTAAGTGTTTAATAGAATATCTGATGTATTAAAGCATTGTTAATGTAATTTCATTACTGTAATATTTGCTGTTTATACCTGAGGCATTAATATGTAAATACTGTAGTTACAGAATTTATGTAGTGATAGATTGTGCTGAGGGCAAATCTTCCAACCCACTGAATGTCACTAATAATGTAAAATTTTACCAGCTGCCCTGCTGTCTGTTTTGCACGATCCACGTCCTTTAATTCACAACAACCTAGTCTAGCAGCCGAGCGCTAATCTATAATGAACTCTGTGTGGGCTCAGCATGGGGCACAGCAGTGAGTGTGCTGTGGGAGGAGCTGAGTCATCACATTATCCACACAGGCATATACAATCTGCATAATTTAGATCCACAAACATTAATAGGCAAGCTGCATGATACAGTTTGAATGAATTGTTTCTATCTGGGTGGTGCACTGCGACTGATCTCCAGGATGTGAATCATAGAGTGAAGGGCACAGTCACACAGGAATAACACAAGCTGGCTAATAGCATCCTACCCCACTCAGAAAAGCTGATACATCCCAAAGGGCAAACCCAAATGTCTTTACACTGGAAGTGCTGTGTGGCAACTTTAGCAGCAGCCATATTCGGCATTTTGTCATGGGCATAGCTGAAGTTTGTATTAAAATTCTACCCTAGTTCTTTTATTATTCATTCATGGGATGTGGGCTCTATTGCCCATCCCTAAACTGCCCGTTCAGTTGAGGGTATTTTAAGAGTCAACCACATTGCTGTGGACCTGGAGTCACATGTAGGCCAGACCAGGTAAGGATGGCAGATTTCCTTCCCTAAAGGACATTAGTGAACCAGATGGGTTTTTACAACAATCAACAGTGGTTTCATGGTCATTATTAGACTTTTAATTCCAGATTTTTCAAATTGAATTTAAATTCCACCATCTGCCGTGGTGGACCTGGGTCACCAGAGCATTACCCTGAGCCTCTGGATTACTAGTCCAGCAACAATACCACTACACCATTGCCTCCCACTGACTCTCCCTAAACCCCAGCTCACATTCATGTTGGCACTCTTCCCTCCAACACACCGAAGCTCACAGAGATACACGCTTCTGCCCCTACCCTTCACTATTCACACTGGTACCCTTCCAGACCCACAGTTCACATTAGCACTCCCCCACCCCAACCTCACCCTCCCCACGTGCCCCGCCGAGAGGGGGGATTCTCTCTCCCCCCTTCAGTTATAAAGATAGGAATATAAGAAAAAGGAGCAGAGTTAGACCACTTGGTCCCTCAAGCCTGTTCCCCCATTCAGTACGATCATGGATGATCATCTGCCTCACCTCCACTTTCTTGCCTGTTCCCCATATCCCTTGATGTCCTGAGGTGCCAAAAATCTGTCTATCCCAGCCTTAAATGTATTCAATAATGGCACATCTACAATCCTCTGGGCTAGAGAATTCCAAAGATTCTCAACTCTTGGAGTGAAGAAATTTTTCCTTATCTCAGTCCTAAATGATCGTCTCCTTATCCTGAGACTGTGCCCCTGTGGTTTAGATTCCTCAGCCAGTCGAAACAACATCTGTGTCTACCCTGTCAAGCCCCTTCAAAACCTTGTATGTTTCAATGAGATCGCTGCTCATTCTTCTGCATTCCAGAGAGTATAGGCTTAATTTACTCAGCCTCTCATTAGAGGGCGATCCTCTCATCCCAGGGACCAATCTAGTGAACCTTCACTGTATCTCCTCCAAGCAAAGTATATTGTTCCTTAAATATGGAGACCAAAACTGTGCATTGTACTCTAGCTGTTATCTCACTAAAGCCCTATATAATTGCAACAAGACCTCCTTATTTGTGTACTCTAAGCCACTTGCAATAAAGGCCAATATTTTTTTTCTTTATTCTTTCATGGAATGTGGGCTTCGCTGGCAAGGCCAGCATTTTTTGCCCATTCCTAATTGCCCTTGAACTGAGGGGCTTGCCACACCATTTCAGACGGCAGTTAAGAGTCAACTATATAGATGTGGATCTGGAGTCACATGTAGGCCAGACCAGGTAAGGACGGCAGATTTCCTTCCCTAAAGAGCATTAGTGAACCAAGTGGGTTGTTACAACAATTGATGATAGTTTCATGGTCACTATGGCCTGGAATTTCCATGCCCGCCGGCATCGGGCGTGTTCGGTGATGTGAGTAGACAATGTGGTGAGAAGGCCGAAAATGGGTTTCACGACGTCGTGAGACCAGTTCACAATCGTCCGCTCAGCCTGTCGATGGTGGGCTGCATTCCCCACCATTGGACGTCGGGAGCTCATTGTAATACATCAGCATATCATTATAAGGCCAGCCTGCTGGACTCGCATGTTCCCCCCCCCCACCTCCCCCCCCCCCACCAACGTCAGCAGGAAAATATAATGACGTGTTTCACAACAGTATATACAAGGTCTGCACTTGGCGGGCTGCACTTCACTTGGGACTTCATGGTTTGTTTTCCTACCTTGCTTCGGTCAGCACTCGCAGTCATCAGCACCAGGCTTCACAGACAGCACCACACCACTTTTAGAGGGGTTCACGGGTAGGTCTCTACCTGCCAGATCAGCCATATGTGGGTGGCTTTTCAATGGCCACAGGGCTAGGGCTTGCTTGGGGAAGGGGGAGAAGTGGCCTCAGGCAAGGGAAGAGGCTGCAGGATGAGGGCTGTACTGGGGAAGGAGGGTAATCCATGGTGTACGTGGGGGCACAAGTTGATCTGTGCAAGTGGCCTCAAGATGGTGAGGGCTGAGGAGGTAGCCTCCAGAGGAGATGAGGCCAGATGGCGATGTGAGGGTGTGTGTGTTAAGAATGAGTGGTGATGTCGCTTGAGCTGGCAGTGAGTGAGATGCCAGTGACTGCATGATGGGCTTGAGTGTGTGAGTTTAGAGTGATTAGATGGCTGCCATACTCTGATTGCACGGATGAGATCATTACTCCTCTATCTGCATTGGATGGCCAACCTCTTCTGTGCAGCATTGGCACTGATCACCACTGTCATCGGCTACCAAGCCAGAGTGGTAATGTAGCTGCCCTTTCTGCGGTCAGAGCAGGGGTAGAGGACATCACAGTGGGCCTCCACGGCACCTAAAAGGCACTCGAGGGCTGCAGTCTTCTTGCCTTTCAGGGCCATGTCTTCTTTGCTGCAGTCCTGGGCTGGAAGCACTGAGTGCGGCTGTACTTTAAATGTATGTGACGAATGGTGTGATTAAATGGCGTGTTGAAGCAGCGAGGTGACAGTTTGGCAGGCGAATTGGACTCCACCCGCCATTGAAACAGTGTAACAGTGTGTATCCCGGGAATGCGTAATTAATGTGGCAGGTTTGGGACAATACAGTGTGAAAAGCCGTCATTACATTTTACCACATTTTACCCGCCACTGCACTTGGTGCAAATCTGGGACGATTCCACCCACTATTACTGAGACTACTTTATGTTCCAGATCTATTAATTGAATTTAAATTCCACCAGCTGCCACAGTGGGACTTGAACCCATGTCCTCAGTGCATTGACGTATGTGCCATATGTCTTCCTAATTGCTTGTTGTTGCGTGTTAAATTTCTGTGTTCCTTGTACCTTTAGTCTCTGAACATCAACAAGTAAAAGTTTCATGCCTTTTAAAAAATAGTCTGTTTTTCTATTTTTACTACCTCACACTTCCCCGCATGGCACACTGGTACACTCTTCCCCCATCCTGGTTCATAGAGGTACTCCCCTCCCTTTTCCTCCATCCTTGTTCAGTTCTTACTACCAATCTACTGTCCTCCCCACAGTCCAGTTCCCACTGGACCCCTTCTCCTCTCAAGCCTTTCCATCTCTCTGGCAAAAATGTCTTGCCAGCTAAGTGATTCGGACAAGACATGGTCAGGAACCCACTGCCTGTGTATTCAGCACTATTCCTAGCCTGTACCTGATGTTGCAGCTGCTCCCAGAGTGGTGAGAATTCCTCATCACCCAAAATCATTATAAAAATTTCTGTCCGCCACTTTGTTCCACCACCTAGGCCGAAGTTGGGATGGGGGTCATGCTGAGGACCAGAGCTCCGCACAACCTAGGCTTTCCCAAGCTGGTTGGACATATTCCCGGAGGTGTTGTCACATGACTGCCTGGTGTCATGCCGTCCTCACAGTGTCACCATTGGTCACCTCATATGCCAATCCTCAGTGTGGACTGCCTTCCTACACCATAAGAAAACATATAGACTTTTCATTACCGGACTGGATGAAGCTTTAAATATTGAGCAAAAGTGTTCAAAGACATTTAAAAGAAAAACACAATATTTTATTGCTCCAGTGATTTTTCTCCTGGGAATTTGTCTTTCATTTTCGAGATTCCAGAACATTCTTGGAAGGTTGGAAACCCCAGCTTAGCACATTGGGTTGCCAACCTTTCAGGCATTGAAGATCAATCTCCAGGGCAGGGCCGTGTGCAACCCTGGAGAAAAATCATCGGGGCATTAAAAAATATAGTTGATTTTAAATTTTCTTTGAACACTTCTCTTTACTATAAAAATATTGAAAATGGGTAAGAAAGGTAGTTTGGCTGACAGTCAAGCATCATCCAATCGGGTAATGAGGCTTTTTGCTTTCCAGTTGGCGTAGGAAGTCAGTGTGTCACAAGGATGAATGTGTTGGCTGACCAATGGCTGGATGGTGGGGAAAATCATGTGAAGAAACCCCTAGGAATAATTTTAATCACAGTTGGC
The DNA here is from genome assembly GCF_964194155.1 of Cetorhinus maximus. Lineage (NCBI taxonomy): Eukaryota > Metazoa > Chordata > Chondrichthyes > Lamniformes > Cetorhinidae > Cetorhinus > Cetorhinus maximus. The sequence continues at coordinate 90,131,983 of NC_135895.1, read as the reverse complement.
AACACTATCACTATTTGCATTCGCAAATGGGGACAAGCAGACACAGGCCTCAAGACAGGTTTGTGCAATAGGGAAAAGGTTGGTGGTCCATGACCGCAATTTGTTCATGGAATGACTTCCTAATCACAAATCTCAGGGGAAAACACAAGGTGTAAATGTTGGAGGAAGAATCATCTTAGGCAGCCCTCAGTCTCCTAGCAACAGGAGATTGGCAAAGGCCTGAGAGCAGGTGGCCTGCCTGCCCACCCTCCTATTTGAGAACTGTTATATTGCCACTCAGAGGGAGAAGGAAAATTTAATTTTTGCAAGCGTTACACATCAGTCAGCAAGGGAGAGAGGAACTCTGACTAATTTTGATGCTTCTATAGCAATTAGTGGGAATATTCCTAATATTTTACAAATGTCTCTCCTGCCCCAGTACTGACAACATTGCGTTCGTTTGTTAAACAGTAAGCCTCCTTTTAATTTTTCAGTTATGATGCCATGCTTGTGAAAAAGGCAACTAAATCTTGTTTTTATAAGTGTGATGGTGACAAACCTGTTCAAAGCTTGGGATGGAGTTCCACCAAATTCGCTGCTTCCTCCAATGTTTCCTGTTTCCACCCCTCTTCCTTATGAAAGGTGTTGACTCACGTTGGTTTACAGTGTTCTTCCCAGTGTAATTTTGGCGGTGAGTGTTAATCTGTTTACTTTAAATGGGTTAATGCTTCCCAAAGCTGCCATGGAATCACTAAGGCACAGGAGGTGGCAATTTGGCCCATCGAGTCCAGGCCATTGGCTAGAATTGTTACGGGGTTGTAGGCAGTTGCTGTCATCCATCAGAACATTTTGCATTTTGGGCTATTTGACTTGCCCTGGGCAGGGGGAGCATATCTCCGTATTGCCCTCACATTATGCACATTTCCAACAGGAGCCATTGTATTGTGAGGCAGGAGAGAGAGGAGGGAGGCTGTGGCTGATTTATCCCTTCTTCAGCCCAGAGACACCAAGCCTTAAAGCAGCACATTTTTTTTTAAGTGTAAGCATGTTTTTACCCCGGTGGCTAGAACAACTAATCATGTTTTCTACTTGCAAAACCAATTCCACACAGACAAGGATTAATGACCAAAGCTTTTGAATAAAGATTGATTGCTGGAGAACATGAATGCTTAGAAATAAAATGTTGGATATCTGAATTCACAGAAGCAAACTGGAGAAGTTCAGGGGGCATTGATGAAATAACATATTATTAATTTATTGTTATTGTGTGGAGAATTTTTATTCTCATCAAAATAAGGAAAGTCAGTGGAAGGAATGGGACATTTCCACCTATATCTCACTCAGCATTTATATCTGGTTAACCAAAGGCAGGATGAAGCCAAAAAAATACCAAATAATTTGCATTTATATAGCTCCTTTCATGACCTCAGCATATCAAAAACAGAACTTTACAGCAAGTACATTTGAAGTGCAGTCACTATTGTAATGCAGGAAATGTGGCAACCAATTTGCACAGACAGCAATGTAATAATGGGGAGATATTCATTTTTTAAATTATGTTTGGTGAGGGATAAGAATTGGCCAGAACATCAGGGAGACCTACCCTGATCTTCTTCAAAATAATGTCATGTGATCTCTTATGTCCATGTGTTGCAGCAGACAGGGCCTCAGTTAAACATTTTCACCCAAAATATGGCACCTTCAACAGTGCTGCACTCCCTCCGTGCTACACTGGAGTATCAGCCTAGATTTAGTACTCAAGTCTCTGGAGTGTGGATAATAATGTTGTTTAACTTATCAATGAGATTGAATGTAGATAAATTTTTAATAGGTTAGTTGTTTTCTTTATGAGCTTTACTTTTTCCTTAAATTTGTCAGTCATTTGTTCCTTATGCTCAGACTAACAGCTAATTTCATATTCCATTCACAATCAGTGCGTACATGACACCAGAAACCCAACCGACCAATTTGTACCATAAGATGCCACAAGGGATTTATTCGTTGTTGCATAAGGATGTATTTTTCTGTGGTTTCCTGTAAACAACACGGTGAGTTCAGTCTGGCTATGTCAGGAAACTACACTTGGTTAGGCAGAGGCACATCATCATGAGTAATGCTGTGTTTGCTCAGATACCAAAAATATGAACATTGTGTTTTAATTCACTGCCTATTATTGAGACGTATGTTGACTTTTGCCACCATGCCACCCCCACCCCACCCCCAACCCCCAACCCCCAAAAAACAGATTGTCCCTATCAGGACTTTTGAGTTGGCTGCTGGGTGATTGGGAGCCATTTGTTCCTTGTGTCTGATTTTTGAAGAGGAAGAAAGAATTGCCAAGCAATGCCCTCATGCCATCTCCAAAAGCCAGCTTAATCCCTCGCTTAATCTTCTTGGAAGACATCCAAGGCAACAGAGGATGCCATGTAACATTGCCAACTCTGGTTGCAAATATTTCTGCAGGTTTTATCAGAGAGCTTCCTGCCTTGAACTGCCCCACCTGGTCAAACAGCTGTTTTTCCCAGCTCTAATGACAAAGAATTGTGGCATACCAAGTAGTGTAGACAGGACCATAAATTTATAGCACAGGAGTCCATTCAATAATGGGAGGTGGCTCCATATCTTCAATGATGGGGGAACCCAACAAAAGACAAGACTGAAGTATTTGCAACCATCTTCAGCCAGAAGTGCCAAGTGGATGATCCATCTTGGCCTCCTCCTCCAAGCTCCCCACAGATGCCAATCTTCAGCCAATTAGATTTACAGCATGTGGTATCAAGAAATGGCTGACGGCATATGTTACAGACGGGGATGAGAGAAAACTGAAACCCCAATTCCCTTATTGTCCATAATCAGTGTGTTTTTGAAAAGGAAGGTGTATGTGTTTCTTAAGATGTGCATGGTCAATTTGAATAACCAGCAGCAAGCGTTTGTGGGTTTAAATAAAGGGGATTATTTATTTACATATTCACTCCAAAAGTCTAATGCTATATCACTCACACATACTTGAAAAATACAGTTAAAGAGAATAGTGCACTTTTACAAGTTGCAAGCAAAAGAATCAATTGTTGTTCATGTATTTGGCTCATCTTAGGAAAAAGCATGCATTGCAATCACAGTGAAGGCGGAAATTTTCACTCCTGAAGGGTAGTATAGATAGATTCAATAGTCAGAGTTGTATATCAGTATTCGCTCAAAGAGATGGATTTTCAGCAGGTCACAAAATTAGTTACTCGTAATCTTCTTACCAGAAGGTCAAGTTTCTGTTTTGGTGGACATGAACAGGAAAAGGCTAGGAGACTTTACAATATTGCAGTCCCCAGTTTTAAGGCATTGATGTTGCTGCAGTTTCTTGCCATGTGGTTTGGAGACTGACTGGTTTCCCCCTGGTTCTTGGGATTTATTATCTGACGACAGTCTTTTTCAGGTAACCACATGATCAATACCTTTATTGTCCACACAGAATGATTTGAAGTTCAAAACCATTGCCACACAATAGGAGGTGGATGGTGGCCATTCACACCTACATATTATTAACTGGTTCCTGCAGCTCTCTTTTAAGTATCAAGCTCAGAGATGGTGGGTCCAGGAGTACATAGATTTTTGAGTTTAGGGAAGTCCACAAATAATAGGAGGTGTGAATTCCACAACTGGTTTAATCTCATGTCCATTCAAGGGAGGCACTCCACCAATGGTCAATTGAGAACTTGCCAGGGACTTGATCCTTCTGAATCTTTGCAGACATTGCAAAAGTCATCTGACCCAGAGAAGCCACCTTAGTAGCCTTTTAATGTCCATTTTAAAAAGAAAAAAAGCAGTTCCAGAAAATTCTATGCTGAATATAGTCAATGTTTAAGGTTATGAATACAACATGCCTTTACTAGGCATGACAGAACTGGATATGGCAAAGACTTTGGGCACTGAAAACATTCTGGCAGTAGCACTGAAGACTTGTGCTCCAGAACTAGACACACCCCTAGCCAAGCTGTTCCACTATAGCTATAACATTGGTACCTACCTGGCAATGTGGAAAATTGCCTAGGTACATCCTGTCCACAAAAAGCACAACAAATCCAACCTGGCCAAAGATCACCCCATCTGTCTACTCTCAATTATCAGCAAAATGATGGAAAGTGTTGTCGACAGTGCTATAAAGCAGCACTTCACACGGCAATAAACTGCTCACTGATGCCGAGGCCACTCAGCTCCTGACCTCATTACAGTCTTGGTCCAAAAATGGACAAAAGAGCTGACCTCAACAGATGAGGCAAGAATGACTGTCTTTGACATCAAGGCAGCATTTGAAAAAGTGTGGCATCAAGGGGCCTGGTCAAAACTGGAGTCAATGGAATCAAGGGGGAAAATCTCCCATGGTTGGAGACATACCTAACACAAAGGAAGATGGTTGTGGTTGTTGGAGGTCAATTATCTCAGTCCCAGGACATTGCTTCAGGAGTTCCTCAGGACATCCTATCCCCAAACATTTCCAACTGCTTAATCAATGATCTTTCCTCCATCACGAGAGGTGTTTAAGAGGGGGTGGAACAGATGGAGCAAGATAGAAGGTCAGGGATAGGTGGGAGCTAAGGAGAGATTGACAAAGGTATCATGTTACAAGGTTACACATACTCAAATAGTATAAAATCCATCACATTTCTACTTCACTTTAGCTCTGAAGAAGAGTCATACGGACTCGAAATGTTAACTCTGTTTCTCTCTCCACAGATGCTGCCAGACCTGCTGAGTTTTGCCAGAATTTTTTGTTTTTATTTCAGATTTCCAGCATCCGCAGTATTTTGCTTTCATGCACTGTAGAATGATTCTGGGTAGAGTAGTGAGTTCTTGAATGACACTATACATGCATTTCATAAGTGCTGTTTCATTCATTAATGCTTGTCAGTAAGCGCCACATGTACAGTACATAGCTGCTGCCAGTCAAGGATAATCCCCTTCTGTTCCATGCATGCCCAGTAGAGCACAACACACTTTCGAGCCTTTGATAAAGAAACAATTGTAGCCTATTCTCGTTCAAATACATGCCACAATTAACACTATGGAAAACTTAAAGGCAGAAAGTGTGTTGGGCATTAGCCTCATACACATCACTAATGTTACAAGGTTGCACATAACATAAGGATGTAAATGAAATTATGCAAATTTCACATTATTGCTTCCTTTTGGCGCAGCTGCTAATCTGGCATGCTTTAAATTGTAGAATATGGTGAGAACATATTGAGGCAGGAGAATATACTGAACAGTGTTCCAATATGATCTTTGAGTGGTGGAAATTATACATTGTTGAATGTTTACCTATACACAGCTGTACAGTGTTAGGAGAAGTGACTGCCAATAGCTGTCATGCTGTGATAAAGAACTTGAAATTATATCGAATTTTACAGCACAAAAACAGGCCATTCAACCCAACTAGTCTATGTCGGTGTTTGTGCATCACATGGACCCCCTCCCACATTATTTAAGTTCACTCTCACAGGATATCCTTCTAATCTTTTCTCCCTCATTTACTTTTGTAGCTTCCCATTACTTGCAATTTGCCTCAGCTGCTCCATGTGGTAACAAATTCCGGATTTTAACAGCTGTCTGGGTAAAGAAATTTCTCCTGTTTCCCTGTTTGGGTTTATTAATGAACATTAAGATTGTCACATGCAATAGGCTGGCACAAACCCATGCGATGTTGGCACAAATGACAAATCTCAAACTTACAAGTAAATACAACGCCAGGATTGTTCAATCCAATCTGGATTCATCAGTAACGAATCATCAATAACTTTTCAAACAAGATGGCTCTTTTCAAACAATAGTGCATGATCACAATAATTACACAGACTGTATTTTGAGGTCTAGCGACGGCAGAATCACCCTGATTATATAAAACAGGCGATAGCCTGGAAGAGGTCTGAAATGGCAGATTAGGATCACCCGCTTTACACCAGCAGCCAAAGTCAAAGCCCTTTATCTCACCTTTCTGCTCTGCTCATTTCCAGCTACACACCCATTGCAGAGACATTGAACACCAAAGCAAGAAAAGAAGCCCTAGTTTGATTGGGTGGAGGTTCCTTGTAACCTCCCAATTTGGCTGTGATTTTCATTTTTGTTTACGGCATAAAATATTGATTGCAATTGAGAAAGCTAGAACTCAGTAGTCCAGGGTAGATCATGGTTTGGAATTGTGATTCACTTATTTTCTTAAAAAAATAGGGGACCCGCCAGTTTGATTCCATAGGCTTCAATGAATTACTGCCTTAAATTATAATCGTGTTCCTCATAGGCCTAACTCTTGTTATCTAATATATTGTACATGTGTTAAAGCAGTACGGCTTTGAACATTAGAGCAGTACGTGTCATAAAGGATTATTTTAAATGCTGCCAAATTGACCTTGCTGATCTTTGGAAAGGTTGAGTGTACCTGACCACATGGTATAAGTGAAACACAGCAAAATAAGACAGCTGATCTGTTCAGTTTCACTTGCTTTCAGTTAAATTTGTGGTTCAGTTAAATGTGACTGTGTTTCTGTATATCTTGTTGCAATGAGCATAGATCTAATTATTTTAGTGCATTGCAATATGTCTCACTGTGTGTTTCTTGACAAAATTTTATCTGTTGGCAGTTGAATGAAAATCTCAGCACCTGCTGCTCCGAAATAAGCACGTTTTCTAAGCTCTTCCAGTGAAGTGGAACTGAGCCCCCACTGGTTAGCTGCTGGAGAGCGACCCTACTAGGTTCACTAATCTCCTTCATGGTAGGAAATTTACCACACCTGCCTGGCCTAGCATACTTGTGAGTCCAGGCTACATGATTGACTCAAGAGTATTGAGATGCCCTCAGGGCAATTAACGATGGACAATAAGTGCTTGCTTGTCTAAGAACACAGTTGTAAACAGTGTAAACACAACCTTTTTCCTTTTTTATAATAACATTTAGAATGTGTTTGTACATGATGAATTGACCCTCTCTTATCCTGTGAGTAAGTTGGAACAATGGTAGAGGAGTGGGCACATAGATTAAAACTGGTGAGAGGAAGGTTTACAACAAAAATTCAAGAACAACTTGCAGCAAAACTAATTTAAAAATTGGAATGGTCTTTCGGGCAGGGGACTAACAACCTTAGCTTGAATCACGATACAGCGAGATGATGTGAGGGGATGGGGTGTTGGCAGGAGGTGGCTTTCCATTCTGGATAGCTGAGCTACTGAAGGCTGAATGGCCTCCACCCCGGCGCATTCAAAGGAGCATATGAAATTGATGGATGAGAGAAAGCTAGCCTGTCCCATATCACAATGGCCTGGAACATCCTGAAGAAATGCCTTGTTCCCTCCCTCCACCTCCAACCCCTCCCCTCCAACCCACGGCCATATGTTGGCTTGTGATTTGAAATGGACACAAAGAGTAACAGTGCAAGTCTTCGTCACAATATATCACTGTGTAACCATTGCAAAGGACACATTTTTTCCATTTATTTTAATAAGGAAACATTGCTCCCTTTATTAAAACAAAAGGCGTCCATGATGCAAATGCACTGCATTGAGGCAAATGGCAAAAGCTGTTTCACTGATCAATTCAAATGCTCCGTCTCCTCTGCTGTGATCTCATTAAAATGAAGGAGAGCATATCTCCCAGCTGAGTGGTGTGGTTGATGTTCTGTTTGTTTTATGGCCCAGAATGTTTGTCGTTATTACCTAGTGCCTGCCAGGGGTAGATACACTTACCCCGAAACCGTTACACTAAAACACAGTCAGTGCCGAACACAGAAATTTCCCAAACATGTGATCAGAGGACGATGGAAATGTTATGCTGTATTTAATTTTGTAGATGTGGATCAGCGTAACTAACTGTACACAAAAAATAATCCAGAACGATCCTAATGCTTCATGCAACATTTAATCCTGCATGGGAAATTGCCTTCAATTGCAAGTATGCAATGGAAGAATGGTAGGGCACATTGAACTGAGAAGCTGGTGATGATTACTGATATTACTTCATCCATCAATCGTGAAAGGATCATCAATCACGGCAAGGCAACTTTCAGCTCCTTGGATATTCTCAGCTATTTATTTTCTCACTAGCCCCTGTCTGCATTTTAGACAGGGATGAGCTGATTTTGTGATGCTCTTGTTCCCCCTTTCTCTTTCTCTTGCTCTCTCTTTCTCTCTCGTTCTCTCACCAATGCAGCAACTCCTCCAATAGTCTGGCCTGTTTGGCAGACAACTAATTAGTTTTGACAGTCGGAAGATTAGCTAACGGAAGGTCAGTAATTACTGCATGAAATTGTTTGAAGACATAATTACTGGGTCAATTCAAATCATTGAAAGTGAAAAATGTACTATTAATATTGGATTCTGTGCAATTCAACAAGGTGACTGTGACAAACACAGAGTGAAAACTTAGCACTCCTCTGCCAATCAATAGCAGAATATGGCTTAATCATTTTGGATTGACCACATCGCAATCAGTTATTGATTTATCAGTGAGGATCATTAACAATTACAAAAAGAGCCGTGACTACCATTAACACATGGCTTTGAGAAAATTAGCATAAAACAGACCACATCATGTATGCCAATTATTTCAACTAAATAGGTTAGGGAGGACAAGAGGTCACACTTAGAGGGCCGACTGTAAGGGCAGAACTAGATTGAATGTTAGGTAGTTACTCTTTTCCTAGAGTATAATGGACCCGTGGTGCAGACTATCCATTTGTAGTAGCCAAATTTGCTGCACATCTTAAAAAGAGAGCTGGTCCCCTAATTTACAGGAATATTCTTTACTCCCTTGTCCTCCTCACAATAGCACTCCTTACACCTTCCTCCCACTTCACAGACCTCTCCTCTTCTCAACCAACTGTCCCTCATCACTCCTACCTACTGCTGCTTGGGAATGCCTACGAAATTAAACTTTATAGGATGATTGTGTTTTAAACTGTCTCTTTTAATTTAAAGTAAAACAAAATTCCCTGGAATGGGGGATGGCATGATGTTATACTGAACTCTGTCCAGCAACAGGCCCATGTGATCTGGTTGCAATGGAGACAGGGGCCCATGTCAAAACTTATTGAAAATCAAGTGGGAACTTTAACCAGGACACAAGAGAGGAGGCAGCTGGCCTTAGATTCTCAGAGTCAGTCAAGCTGAAAGTTTTGCAGCAAGAAGATTCACAATAGGCACTGCTATATCAGGAAGAAGAAAAAGACTGCTTTTGGTGTAACCACCAAGCAGAGGGCTGGTGAGTGTAGAACCCATTTTTGAGGAAACAAGCAGCATGAAGACTAAAAGACCATGGAATCACCAGAAGGTACCCTACAATGGGACGTCCATGTGATTATGCTTAAAAGGTTGAGAGAAAGGGAGTTTATTTAAAAGGATACTGCAAAATCCACCTTGATGAAGCAGGGAGAGCTGGGAGGAGTTGGACTTTAAACTCAAGACTACATTATTAAGGACAGTGCAGTTTAATGTATAAACATGTTATGGGGTTTTCAGTTGTGTTAAGAAGTTAAAGGAGGTACCTTTTCTGTACTTTAGTGTATTAGTTGCCTACTAAGTAATGTTTAATAGCAATTGATTTTAATTTGTTTGTTGCAGTAAAAGTCTTAAAATGTGAAATATTTGTAGAATTCTTTGCATAGGTCACTGGAATATTCATAAGCTTTTTAAAAGTTATCTGTCTCAACAGGGATTGTAATACACCATGCTAAATGGGATAGATATAGAACAGATATAGCAGCTCAAAACTGGGCATCCACGAGGCGCTGTGGACAATCAGCTGCAGAAGAATTATATTCAATTACAATCTGTAACCTCATGGCCTGGTATATCCCGACTCTAACATTACGCTTAAGCCATAGAACCAGCCTGGTTTCACTGTGGAGTGTAGTAGAGCATATCAGGAGCATCACCCCAAGCATACCTAACATTAACATGCCAACCTGTTGAAGCTACAACACAAGACTAAATGTATGCTAAACAGCAGAGGCAGCAAGCAATGGACAGAGATAAGTGACCCCACAATCAACAGATCAGGTCATAGCTCTGTAGTGCTGCCAAATCTAGTCATGAATGATGGTAACAATTAAACACCTAATGAGAGGAGGACGCTCCATAACCATCCCCATCCTCAATAATGTGTGAGTGCAAAGACAAGGCTAAAGCATTTGCAACCATCTTCAGCCAGAAGTGCTGGGCAGAACCTTCTGCTCTCACTAGTGGCAGGCTTGGAGGCAGGAAGGGCATTTAATTAGGTGGGGTGGGGGCGTACCTGAACCCTGTTGCTTTTCCATCTCCACCCGAATTAAGTTCTAGGTGGGAAGGCCCATGATCAACCATTCCGCCCCGCTGCCAATTGAGGCCCTTTAGTGGCCAATTACTGACCACTTAAGGGCCTCGTCATGACACCTCTGGGATTATCCCAGCTGCAGGCGGGCCTGCCACCATGTGGCATGCATGACAGGTAAACCTGCGCAGGCTAATTTATCACCTCAGCAAGGAGGTCCCTCAATCAAAGGCAGTCAATGCCTGATCGAGGGACTGGACATTAGGAAGGGTGAGGTCTGCTGAGAGCCAGCCCCTGCCCTTGCTTCCGAACCCAGCCCCCGCAACCCCCACTCTGCGGACCCCACCTAACCCCAACGTTACTTACCCATAGACTGGGTCCTCCGTGATCCTGGACTCTGGGGCGGGGGTGGGGGGGGCGGGGGGGGAGGGGGGTGGTTCTTGCAACAGCCACAGTCTCCTCAGTAACACTGCTGAGTGCAAAAGCTGCCAGCCTCTGATTGGCCAGCAGCTCTAACTAGGCTGGGCTTCCACTCCCGGGGTCTTGTTTCAAGGGGAAGGCCTGCCGAAAGCCTCTCCACTGATTGGTGTGTGGCTTGGTGGGCTTTCCCAAAAAGAGGCACCGTTGGTCTCTCGCGGCTCTCCAGCTGCAGGTAAGACCCTCAATACCAAAACACGATTCCGCCTGCTGAGTGAATGATCCATCTCGACCTCCTCTTGAGGTTCCTGGATAATATTCAGTCAATTCAATTCATGCTGTGCGATATCAAGAAATGCTGAAGGCGTTGGATACTGCAAAGGCTATGGCCCCGACAACATCGCGGCTGTAGTACTGAAGTCAAGTTGCCCTAGTACTGTTACAACGTTGGCATATACCCGACAGTATGGAAAATTGCTCAGAAATGTCCTGTTGACAAGAAGCAGAATAAATCCAATCGAGACAATTAGAATGCCATTAGTTTACTCTCAGTCATCAAAATGATGGAAGATGTCATCAACAGTGCTATCAAGTTCCAAAGAAGGGTTATGTTTAACTGAAACATTAACCCTGTTTCTCTCTCCACAGATGCTGCCAGACCTGTTAAGTATTTCCAGCATTTACTGTTTTTAAAACTAAGAGGAGATTTGATAGAGGCATTTAAAACCATAAGTAATTTAAATAAAGTAAATAATTGTTGAAGGGTTGTTACAATCTCCATAGAGACTGATAATTTTTAAAGAGAAATTTGAACATCCAGTTAACAGCTGAAAGAATGACACATCAAGATTTCACATTTTAAAACATTTACAGTATCAAATGACTAAAAGAAACACTATTGACTAAACACTATTTTCTTTTTGTAGGCAACTTATAGTTAAAATTATAGAAATAAATGTTCCTTTTTACTTATCACTAATCGAACTCTCCACGGAATTACAGTTGCTGTATTTGCAAATTGTTGCTCCCAGCTTCCAATAGGTTGTCTCATTTCACTTTCCCAGCTGAATAACTCCTAATTCCAGAACTGGCTTTCACTGCCAGGGTACACTGCAGATTTCTAGTTCCAAGCTAGGTGAATATTCCAGCCTCCTTTAGCTCACCACAAGCTCCATCTGCAATCTGAGCACAAGCTCCCATCTGTGTTTTGTGTGGTAAACAATGGTCAGCATTTTCTCTGCTTCAGGTACAGGCATGGCTGCTTCTGTCTCTTGCTCTCTACCTCTCAGCTGGCTGCAGACCGCACAAGTCAGGCCAAAAGCCCTGCCTCTCTGTGATATTCATGGGTTTTGTAGGGCAGCCTGTATCCTGATCTCAAAAACGTCTTCCTCCACTCTCTTCACCATGGCAACAGGAAACATATTAGCTTTGTATTTAAGCAGAAATGCTAATTAGCTATCCTTGATCCAAACTCCCTTACACCTGAGAAGCAGATGGATACTTTACAGACATTACAACTCAATGTCTATAACACCTTTCTGCAACTTTGGGTGACTCAGGGTCTACTCATTGCCGACTCAGAAACTGCTGCCATTGTCTCCAAATGTAAATACTGTGCACCTCCCCTCAATAAAACAACCTGAACCCTCCATTGGTCTCTAACAATCAAACCATCCAGGCTTACTGTCAAACAGATTGTACAACAGGTCACATCACCCCTTTTGACCACCCTAAATTTAAAGACATGGCACTAAAGCATAATAATAATCTCATAAACCTCATAATTGCAACAGGATCAATTACCAGGTGCCACAGAGTTAAGGTAATTGGCAAAAGAAACAAAGGCAACATAAGGAAGGGCTTTTCTATACAACGAGTGAATGGAATTGGGAATGTAGGATCTGATAGGGTGTTAGATATGGATTCAAAAGGGAATTAGATAAATACTTGAAGGAAAAAAACATTGCAGGGAGAGATGGGGAAGGAGCAGGGGAATGGGACTAACTGGATTGCTCTTTGGAAGAGCTGTTGCAGTTTTGATGGACCAAATGGCCTCATTCTGTGCTGTACTACTGTAGAATTATATGATTCTGCACAAAAACTCTAGGGGCTGAATCTTCCAGTCGGCGTATGTGGGCGGGCTCGACATGCTGACGCGTAAAATGATGCGCGATGACGTCGGGCGTGAGTCCACGCGTCATCTCGATATTTCATTCGGCGGGCATGCGCTGGAGGCGGCTACAGGCCTACCGAAATGTCAATGGCCTATTAGGGCCATTAGGAAAGTAATTAAACTAGTTAAGAACGCTGCCTGACCAATCTTGCGTTTTTCATGGATCCTCATCCACGACTCATGTGACACTGTCATATGAGGGGATATGTCTAATTAACTTTTAATATAATTTATTAAAGTTTTTTATTGTCTATTCAATCTCTCTGAGGCAGCTCTGTGCCTCAGGGAGATTGCTGCGCTCTTTCACACACATGCGTGAAAAAGCGTAGGCCCCGACTCTCCCTTCTCCCCCCCGGCCCGCACAGGTAGTGCTGTGCTACCAGCCGCATGTTACACTGGGTGGGTCTTAATTGGCCTGCCCACGTAAAATGGCGGCATGCAGCCCATCGCGGGCAGTGATCAGCTCCGCCCCCACCCCCGCCCCCACCCAGCCCAACCACCATAGGAAAATTATCCCCTAGGAATACATCCAGACAGAGTTGGAAAATCTATTTGCTGCCAAGTTTCACTTCTTGCTTCCTCACCTCCCACTGCACCCCAAACAACCCCGCACCCAACCACAATAGAATCAGAAATGTCACTGTTTTTAATGATGGAGAAAGCTTGCAGCTCAGCAGCTTGGAGCTAAAGTATAAGGCAACACAATCTGCTTTTAGAACGATTATACTTCCCTGGAAAGCAAGACAACAGGGATTTGTAATCTGATTGGTGATACTATGCTTCAACAATATGTATTCATTGATTCTTGGCGTGCACAGATTGGTGAGGTCCATTACCTGTCGCTCAGTACTGATAGGTTTTATTCTGTGCCTTTCAGAGGCTTCTATTACTATAGCTGCTACCTGTTAACTTCTGTCTTCTGTTAAATGTCTATCCATCTCTGTTGAATTCACAGTTGGCAAGACAATGGATTCTTTCATTGTGACTCTTCTATGAGCAGTATGTGTTTTTTTTGTCTTGTAACCTTCACAACTGTAAGAGTGCCAAATGTAGTGAGAATGTTTTATTAACCGCTTCCTATCCTCTACCAAAGCCTTTTTTTCTCATTGTCCCCCACCACTCACCCAAACTGCCCCACAAATTGTTGCCATACCTCAGTTAGGACAACCTATGCCAATGTCTGATTAGCTGTATTGCATTATATTGTTTTGGGTGGGGATTGGTGGAGGAGAGAATGAGGGGTATTCCTTTTGAACACTGCTAATGTGGCAGTAACGTGCAGTGGAAGTATATGGATACATTAGCTGGCACAGCTCTGATCTCCATATTATAAAAATGAATATGGAGGCAATGCAGAAGGTAGCAAAAAGATTTACAGGGATGTTGCCAAAACTAAGAGGCTTTATTTATTAGGAAAGGCTGAACAGACTGGGAGTTTTCCCTTGAGGGAAGTGAAAGCTGAGAGGTGACCTGATTGAGATTTTGTATTTTGAAAGATTTTGATTGCACGCACATAGACCAGATGTTTCCAATTGTGGGGGAGACCAGAACCAGGTGCTGTAAATGTACGATGGTCAATAATAAATCTAATAAGAAATTCAGGAGAACCTTCTTTTCCCAGGGAGTTGTTAAAATGTAGAACTTGCTACCACACAAATTAGCTGAGGTGAATAGAAAGGATGCATTTAAGGGAAGCTAGAGGTGTCAGCTGTGGCTCAGTTCATAGCACCCTCACCTTTGAATCAGAGGGTTGTGGGTTTATGTCCCACTCCCGGAAACCAAGAACTGTGATTGTACTCGAAAAGAGTTGCAATCTGTGACTGTTGATAACTTGAAAGAGTTTAAGGGAAGCTAGATAAATAAACAAGGGAGAATAGAAGTGAAGGATATCCTGATAAAATAGGGTGGGAGGAATATCATGTGCAGTGTAAACACTGGCCAGTCGGGCCAAATGGTCTGCTGTAACCCTTATGTAATAAATTAAAAGTGGCCCTGAACAGAGGCAGTGTCAAAGGTAGATAATGGACAACTTGCATCTCTGAAAATTGATGAGAAAATGTCTCAGTGAATATAACTTCCCACGGGTGGAAAATAGCCATGGTCTCTGCAGCTATTATCTGGCCCCAATAGATATCTGAAGGGGTGTAACTCTGGCCTTACTCAATGTTTTAATGCAAGATGCTGAGTAAATGAGAGAAGAAGCAAATTGTAGGCTGGCAGCAATTTTTGAAGATGAAGTATTGAAATTCGAAGTGGAATGAATTGATGTGACTGGAACTGAACCATTTCAAAAGGTTATGTTCTTTAAAAAAGATTTGCAACAAAGTCCATGACCTGAAGTGTTACATGACAGCTTGCAAAGCTGTAGTGAACTTAAAACCAAGTTAAACCAGTGAGAATAAGGGCTTTGTCCAAGGTTAATGTGAGTGCATCAAGTCAAGGAGTGTTACAAGGTGTATAATTGCTACAAGTTGTAAATCTTGTGGGTTCGATTTTGCTATTGTCTATATTGAGCATGGTTCTGATACAAGATGATTTACATTTGACAACATTTTCTCCAAGTCCACAGCCCACTCTCTCCCCACCCATCTGTCCAGTCCCCCTACTGCCTCATACTTCCAGTCCCTAGCCACCACTGTTTCCCTACACCCAGCACCTCACATCTTCCTACTCTGACCATCTTCCCCACCTCCCAGACTCTAGGCTGTTTCTCCATCAGCTGCTTCCTTTTTAGGTCTCTGTGGTGAGATGGGGAGGGGTGTTGCGTGGTGACATCATCAAGCTGGAAGATTCCATGTGGTGGCAGTCCTTGATATCATGGAGGCAGAGGTCAGATTGTTGTTGTTGGGGTGGTGCTTGCATTGAGTGAAGAGCTATGATATAGATTGTGATGAAGACCTAATGAATGAAAAATTATTCAGGATAAATCTAGCAAATCTCACACTCACACAATATGGATTCATGGACTTATGGGGCAGAATATTATGACAGCGGGATTTTACATTCCCGCTGTCGTCAATGGGATTAATAATGGCTTGCTGCATTTTACAGCCCCGGACCCGCTGAAACGGGGCCTTAAAATTCTGCCCATGGAATAAAAATTTGAATGGACATTTTACTTTAAACCAAAATGGAGACTAGACACTTTATTTTAAAACAAAAATGGAGTTCAGGGGTCAGGTGACCTTTTCTGCCTTGTCAATAGACATGCAACTACACAAAGCTCTTGAGCTAATCTTCATGTCTGGACAAGTCATTAAAATGAAAACTAACTATAGGGACATATCTTTGAGAAGTCAATAAAATGCAACAGTCCTCTCTGTGGTTAATGGCTGCCTTCTGCAAATAATTAAAGAAACTATGCTTGCAGATTTTTTGACTTTGGAATTGAAATTGAGAGAATGTAGTGCAAAAAAAAAGCCCCAACTTTATCACAATGGTATGCAAGTGGGTGAGACTTGGACCTCATTGTCTGACAATGGCCTAGTCATCAGAAACTGTTTGTTAGACCAATGGATAGAAACACTTTGGTCACATGACAGAAAGTAAGTTTTTAATAAGGACATTAAGCAAGGGAGAAAGATACAGACCAGTGACTGAACAAGACCCTGCCTAATAAACATCAGTAGGCAAGAAATTTGGATTTGCCTTTAGCTCCCCATTAGACAAACCGAACCAGGGTTTCACTACAGGGCTTCGGTTACACCTTGACTGGAGTGGAGCAAGAAACATCTGCTGCTGCAAGCAATAAAACACAACAAATTCATCTTCCTAAACCACCAGACTCAGTTCTTTAGTGGATCAAAACGGAACTACAGGCCTGCATTACCATCCTACATCTATCCTTTATTACGAGAGGGATTGAACATAAAAGTAAGGACGTTATGCTTCAGTTCTACAGGGCATTGGTGAGACTGCACCACGAATACCATGTGCAGTTTTGGTCTCCTTATTTAAGGAAGGATGTAAATGTATTGGAGGTAGTTCAAAGGAGGTTTACTAGATTGTACCTGGAATGAGTGGGTTGTCTTATGAGGAAAGGTTGGAAAGACTGGGCTTGTTTCCACTGGAGTTTAGAAGAGTGAGGGGTGATTTGATTGAAGTATTTAAGATCCTGAACGGTCTTGATAAGATGGATGCCAAAAGGATGTTTCCTCTTGTGGGTGAGTTCAGGACTAGGGGACACTATTTTAAAATTGCTGGTCACCATTTTAGGGCAGAGATGAGGAGAAATGTTTTCTGTGAGGGTTGTGTGACTTTGGAATTCTCTGCCTCAGAAGGCGGTGGAGGCGGGGCCATTGAATATTTTTAAGGCGGGGTAGATAGATTGTTGTTAGGCAAGGGAATCAAAGGTTATCAGGGTTAGATGGGACTATGGAAATTGAAACACAAGAAGATCAGCCATGATCTTATTGAATGGTAGAGCAGGCTCAAGGGGCCGAATGGTCTACTCCTGCTCCTGTTCCTAGTTCTTACGTTCTTATGCAACGTTTCAAGACTTTATCTTAGGTAAGCAAGTGTGACAGAGGATGTTTGAACTTTTAAGACCAAGGAGCATGCTACCTTTTGTAATCACAACTTTTTCATGTGTGTGTGTATGCGTGTGCACCTGCCCGTGCGCGTGTCTGTATGATTGTGCGAGTCGATGTGGTTGCAAATACATTCGGGCATTGAGTAATAAACATTTATCTTTTCTTAAAAAAACCATACCAGAAAACCTGTCATTTGCCTGTTCTTGACAGTTACAGCACTGAGGGGGGTCTTTCTTATCATGTCCACGGACAGTCTATACATGGCCCAGCCAGAACTGGACACACTTTTGCGCCTTGTTGTTGAATTCAGCAAGATCTGCAACAGTGCAGGGTTCCTCTAGTGATAGACATTGCAGGAGATGTTGCATAGCCTGTGACTGAGGGGGGTGAAAACACTTTTTTTCTTTTAAAACACATCTGTCTTCAGTCGGTTGAGAAGTTGGAAAAGGGAGAGCCATCCCCACGATCTCTCCCCCGTCTGCAACACAAGGACATGGGTAAAGGTCCTGATTTGATTTTGTTTTCGCACTATTGCACTTATCAGATTTTAGAAAGTAGGGAACCCAGCATTGAGAAAAGGGGAAACTGGGGATCGGGATGGGAGGAAAACAAGGGCAGGGAAAAGGGGGGAAATCCAAGGTGATGAGGAAAGGTAGGAAGGGCAGAGGACAGGGAAAACTAAGGCTGTGGAAGAGAGGAACTGGAGGTGAGCATGGATATGCAGGAGGAAATGAGAGATGTGAGGGACTTTGGTTTCACCAGTAATTAATAGGAAGTCACTGTTATTGCACCAATAACTGATAGTAACCCCAGTAACCCGCAGATGTTACTGCTTTTATGTGGTGCCCTTAAAGATCAATTTGTGGTGGCAATGGAAATTGGCTACTAATCATCCCTATATGTGGCAAAGTTACTGAGCATTTACCACAGGTACAAATTTCCATACCTCTACTTCCACTCAACTCTGCATTTTCGAACCAAGATGCAATGCAAAGTGTTTCGATGATGAATTAGGGTGCAGATTTGACCAACAAAAAAATAATTCAATCTTCCTCAGTGAATAATCTCAAGCTCCATGTTATTAAATTTACAATTGAAGCAAAGTTGCAGATTACTAGCAAGCTGTGAGAGCAGAAATATCTCTGGATAGAGATTGTACACTTAAAAAGGAGGTTCAAAGAGGAGAGAGTATCACTTTTGGAAGATTTATACATGATTAATGAGAGAAGAATCAACCTTATCCAATCGAGCCTGTTCAATTAATTTCTTCCTCATCAAAAACACAGGCTCAATGGCATCTGTCACAAGCTGAATGTGTACCTTGAGTCATCCTCACCAATAGCTAATTACTTACTGGTAACAGTGAAAGTAATTGCAGCTTTTACACCACATGCGGCTTCCAGACACTGTGAAGGGATGATACTGTCCAACTGTTTCCAGGAGGTCATGGGAGGCCCAAGCAGTGAGAGAAGTTGCTGCATATATTTTTCAGCATCTTCAGTACAACAGCTTGTCACTCAGCAGTGCCTTCATCCGATCGCCACCCTTCTGTGAGTTATGGTAGTGCTGAGCCGTACTTGTTTAGAGATACAGATGCCCAGACACAATTGCATGTCTCACATCAGCAGAAAGGATACATTTTGCAATTAAACAGGTTGACATTTAAGTGCACAAATGAACGATTATGCACTGTCAGAAGTTCCATCTTTCAGAAAAAATGTTAAACCAAGGAACTGCCCACTCATGTGGATGTGAAAGATCCCATGGGGACGATTTAGCAGAATAAAGGGGTTTCATTAAATCCATAAACCGACAATGCCATAAAACAGATCATTTGGCTATTACCGCGTGGCTTTCCTGTGCAAATTGGCTGCCACATTTCCTATATTACAATAGCAGGCTACACTTCAGAAAGCACTTCTTTGGCTGTAAAGTGAATTGGGACATCCTGAGATAATGGAAGGCACTGTATAAATGCAAATCTTTCTTTCTTCATCTAATTGATATCCTGTAATACTGGCTCCCCCATCTCTTAGGGCGTTCATTCTTGTTTCACCTTCTTCTGAGCCCCCTATGGATTTGAAACTCCGTCAAATCTGTGAGCCAACTCCTGGGCAGCCTGGTTGTTTCTGCTTGTTGGATTGTACCCTGGGCTGTCAAAGCAGACAACTCACTACTGCATGTAGGCCTGCAAGCTGATATCCAGAATGGAACAGCTCCCTGCTCCAGCTAATTCTCTAGTTCTAGACTGTAAAAACTAATGCGCCCGCTTCAGTTGTCGCAGATACCTTTTTAAGAGCTATAGCTGTGCATTGCTTCTCTGGTAACCTTCCTCCTTTCTGGATAATATCAGCTACCCCTAATATCAGCTTGAACACTTGTCCAAAACCCCTAATGAGTGTGTAACAAGATTGATCTTGGAAACCCCCTGCATAATTTGACAAGCGTTCTTCTCTGCAGGTTTAGGCCTGAGACCAGAACATTGATTCGTGCTCGTTCAGAAACGTCTCACATTGCTTCAGTTCTCTCTGTCTGCTCTTTCAGCCGGACACAAAAGATCCCTCAGCACCATTCTGAAGAAGAGCAGGGGAGTTCTTCCCAGCGCCCTAGGCAATATTTATCCCTCAATCAACGTTGCGAAAATAGATTACCTGGTCATTATCTCATTGCTCTTTGTGGGAGCCTGCTGTGCAGAAATTGCCTGCCGCAATGCCCACACTACAACAGTGACTACACTTCAAAAATGTTTCATTGACTGTAAAACACTTTGAGGTGCCTTGAGGTCACGAATGGCATTGTATAAATACAAGTCTTCCTTTCTTCCTTTATATAACCCTGAACAGTGCATTAAATGACCATCAATGTATTTCATCAAGGGAATTTGAAAAATGATAGCAAGCTCAGCCAACCTATATCTCTGATGTCTGGAGTGATTGCAGCTTTTACATTATGCAGTTTTCATCTACATTATTGAATTACTTGAACATAACTGCCACTGCAATTTTCATTAACAAGTCAATTCCCTCTTTCAATGCCAAATAGGTGATTATTCTGCGAAGAGTAAGGCCAGAAAACCAGAGCTTATTTATTGTTGTCCAAGATTGAACTCTGGATATGCTTCTTTCTGGCATAGTATGGAAAGGGTTAAGTTCTAGCTTCATTATAATTCATCTGTGGGTTGATATCTCAGAGAGAAGTTGGGTCGTTTAATACAAGCATTCAAACCAAGGGTGAACCTGTTCAGTCAAAGGGTTGGAATAATGCTGGAGAATGCATTTGCCATTGGTGCTGGTAGTACATGTGCACTTGAATGAAATGAAAGTTGTTGACCCAATTGACCATCAGGTACCTTCTACTAGCAGGAGAATCTCCGATTCAAATGAATTAGGACTTATCACCACAATCAAGGTAGCAAGGTGATAAATCGCAATGGAACCAACGATGGGGGTCTCCATTTTGTGATTGCCCCAAGTGTCACTTGTCTCTGAGGAGTAAATATCTAACTGAAGAAACAATATTTTCTTCATTATCGACCAAATTACATGGACCACTAGGTCCTATCTCTGAATCCCTGTAGCAATCTCCGTTCCATTTGGCACTAGCTAACGACTTCCTTGAACATCTTACTTACTCCTTGTCACCAATTTCATGCTCAATCAGTCATGAATAGTTGGTTCAGCAGGGAATTCAAAGTGAGTGAACCAAGTGAGTCTGCCCAAAGACAGAATTTAACATTCTGCTATGTTAGCTTCGCTGCAGTGATTTTTTTGCTCTGGATCGGAACTTCTGTATCTCATTTAACGCTGTGACTGAACTAAAGGTCACTTCTGAGACTATGCAGATCTTACAAGGGAGGGACAGTTAACTTTGATTAGCGATTGCTAAAGATCTCCCTCTATTTATATGATTTTGGTGGATTACACTCCTTTCTGCTCATACTCTTACGGCAATAATTAAGATTCATTTTTGAAAGAAAAACAATGGAAATAATGGGAGAGGCATAATCTGCTCCATGGACAGGGGATTTGAGTATAAAATGTCACTGTTCCCGGGAACAGATGTGAAATTAGATGGAATTTTCTCCCATATATTTGATAGCTGATAAGTTGAAATGACAGTTTTAGATTGTTTTTTATTACCAATGTTATCTGGAAATATTTCAAGCCTTAAAATGTAGGCTGCATATCATAACATAAGAAGTCTCAGCCAGAATGAAAATGATTGGTTGATACCCCTGTCAATGATTGCCTGGAGGCCACACAGTTGTAAATGACTTGGATTAATTTTCTGGACATAATTTGTATGTTGCTATCCTCCACTCACTGCACATTCCTGGGGAAATTATAGGGGGACTTTGCTGTAGTTTGTAGAGTCAGTTTGCTGACTAAATAGACTGTTTGCTGTAGTGTGCATTTTAACTAGACTCTGTCAGCTGTTTACTGAGTAAATAGACATTGCTGTTAAATAGGCTTCTGTAACTCCCACCTCATCTCCATTTCATTGACATAGTGATATCCATAACACTTTGTAAAAGGTAACTCAAAGCCCATCTATAAGAGGGCCTTAAACATAAGACAGACATTAACCAGCAGTAGGAGATGGATTATGGCCAGCATCAATATGCACTGTCAACTGTGATCCCCTGTGTCAGGCATCCCGTGTGGGATGTGTAGCTGGAAATCCCAGGGCTCCTCTCTGGAGCTGATTTGAAAGTGACAAGTTAAAGAAGGGAGGAATGGGACTTAAACAGGTTACCAGTAGCAGGTCAGGAGTAAGGGGAGAATTTACGGGCAGGAATGGAGACAAATGGGGCCCAAAGATACCTCATATCCTGGGCTGGGTTAGTGGCTGGCGGAGCTACCTGCCGTCACGAGACAGGTAGCTGCTAAGACTCGTTAACAGCCTTGTTAACTGTGACTGAAAGAGGAAATTCTAGTCGGCCTCTGAGTCAGCAGGGGGCAGTTTAATTGTCGGGAGGTGAGCACCCAGCGGGAGGCTGTAATTTTGTTATATTATTCTAATATGATTTAGGAACTATGGCCAGAGTTTTATGTCCCATGGGCGGGTGCATGCCCGACCTGAACAGACGTGAAATAGCGTGGGATGATGTCGGATGAGTGTCCCGACGTCGTCGTGCGATATTTCGCTCGGAGAGTGCACGCGGCAGCCGGAAGCGTGCCCGCTGACAATTAAGTGGGCAATTAAGCCCACTAATGATGCAATCAACAGCGATTTTACCTGGCCCATCCACAATTACGCTTGGTGGACGGGTCATTCTCCCAGCTGGAATTCACATTTTTGCTCAAGTCTCGATTCAGGGTGGGGTGAAATCTCTGTGGGTAAACAAAATGAGAAGAGATATCTGGGGACTGGTTTTTTATGAGGTATGCTTTCCAGTGCTTGATTGTGCTGCACGGACATGTTTTGCAGCATTTGTGTCGTGTCCTTTAGTGTGTGGAGGTTTGCAGCTCCCTGGGGAAGCTGTCTGCCTTCAGGTAGCTCACTAGAAGCGTTCACTCACACCCTCAGTTAAGTCAGCACCCACCCTCTTCCCACCCCCACTCCGGCAGCGCTGAGCATTTCAGCACACATTTCACGCTTGCTGGCCGTTAATTGGCCAGCCAGCATGGAATTGTGGTCGGGGGCCGATTGCGGCCAATGGCCCATGCCCTGTTCACCCCTGGGCCCGCCAATCGCCCGCGCCTGATGACTGAAAAATTGAGGCCTACATAACTTTCTGGGGTGCCACATAACCCACTAATGCACGATAGTCTCTGCACCGCATTAACAAGGTATCAGTGCATGGTGTGACCTGAGAAATGCATTTGATAAAGCTCCAGCATTTGAGTTTCAAACTTCTGGGACACAAGACATAACATGGTGGTAGCAGGTGTCTCTGAGTGAAACCCAAACATTTTAAGTGGATTTAAATCTGTTATCGAGTTGTTCTTCCAGGCAATGTTTCTTAGTGGACACATTTAAATTTATTTACAAGACAGCAGCAGCAGTTACACGTGTGCATCAAACTCCATAACTAAAGAAGAACTCTCCTGTAGAGGTTCCCCGTGCTGTTAACACATTGGTTTACGCAGATCATGTGATTTTACAACACAGGATTATTCTTAAAGCTACAGTCCTACATTTCTCAAAA
Source organism: Cetorhinus maximus (assembly GCF_964194155.1). Classification (NCBI taxonomy): domain Eukaryota; kingdom Metazoa; phylum Chordata; class Chondrichthyes; order Lamniformes; family Cetorhinidae; genus Cetorhinus; species Cetorhinus maximus. Next base: position 90,108,446 of record NC_135895.1, on the reverse strand, counting down.
ATATAATTACTACAAATGCTGAATTAGATTGAAAAATAACCCTGAATTTGTGCGAGAGAAAGAGAGAGAAAAGCTAAGTGAATCATGTGAAGCAAAATGGCCACTGCTGCAGCAATGAACACACAGCTCCAGCTCAGAATGAAGTGGGAGGCTGATGATGGCGCAGAGCTATTTGGGAAGTTTAAACAAAAGTCCAGATTGACATTCAGTAGTTTTCTAAAAGGCACTGGCAAAGAGGAAAATGTCTGCTACATCCTTTTGTGGGCAGGAGAGAAAGGATTAGATCCGTTTAATAGATGGGAGGACAACAGAGAGGACAACAGACAAACCTTTTGAGAAATTCAGCACCCGTCTCCAGCCAAAGTCAAATCATCAGATCCATTGATATTAATTTCAAAGCCTGAGGCAGGAATCAGGTGAGCCAGTTGACAATTTCATAATGAGGTTGAGAAATGAAAGCAACAAGCGTAAATTCAAAGAAATGGATGAAAGTCTGGTAGATCAGTTAATTTAGGGCTCTGCAAACCCCGATGTACAAAAAGCTGAGTGGAAAAGACAGGTTCACGTATCGCAGGCTGTTGACACTGCAGAGCACGTGAAGCAACTAGTAGACAAATGAAGATGCTGGCTATCCAAACAGCTAACCTTCAGTTAAGCCAAGAGAAAGGCGTCAGAGCTGATGCAGTGAAACGGCAACAAAAAAAAAGCACACCAGACAGAGAGAAAGGTGCGAAAGAGCTGTGGATGACCACATGAGTTCACAGACAGAAGGAAATGTCTCACAAAAGGATCAAACAGCAGAGCTTGTGGAAAGCCCAATCACTGGGAAAAGATGTGCAGACCAAAGAAAGAAGATGATAAAGGAGCTACCAGAGGCAGAGCAACAGGAAAAATGACAAAGAAAAGAAACCAAAACATCCATATCCTGGAAGATGACAGTGAATTTGAGAACACAGCAGACAGAGGAACCATACAACTGCATGAAATGACTAAATGCGATAGTTCTCAGAGAAAAGAAATTCACACAACCATTCGGATCAGGAAGTGGGTGAAAAATAAGCTCACAACCATAAATCTGAAGCTGAAGCTTGATAATGGAACACAGAGTAACAGCATCCTGCTCAGACTATACTAGAAGATCTTTCCTCACCTCCTGACCCCCTCCAAAGCCTTTCCATCATCTATAAGGCACAAGTCAGGAGTATGATGGAATACTCTCCACTTGTCTGGATGAGTGCAGATCCAACGCCACCCAAGGAGCTCGACACCATCCAGGACAAAGTAACACACTTGATCAACACCCCATCAACCATCTTAAACAATCAGTCCCTCCACCACTGACACACAGTAACAGCAGTGTGTACCATCTACAAATTGCACTGCATCAACTCACCAAAGTTTCTTCGCCAGCACTTCCTAAATCCACAAACTCTACCACCTAGAAGGACAAGGCCAGTAGGTGCATGGGAACACCACCACTTGCACATTCCCCTGCACGTCATGCGCTATCCTGACTTGGCAATATATCGCCATTATTTCATGGTGGCTGGGTCAAAACCCTGGAACTCCTTTATTTAGTAACGCTGTGTAAATGCACAGGTTCAGACTCCAGCCGTTCAAGAAGGCAGCTCAATGTTACCTTCACAAGGGCAATTAGGGGTGGGTGATAAATACTTAGATAGCCAGCAAGGACCAAAACAGGCACTCATATAGACCATACCCAGAATGGTATTGTTTTAGCAACAAAATTTATTTTACCTGCTATGCAAACTCTGGCTTATAATCTGAAAAGATCCATCTAGGTAATTACAAAACCAAAACAAATGTATCTTCAGATATCATAGTCCCTGGGATCCTTTGGCAAAAAAAAAAATGGCCTCGGTATTGCTGGTAAGATTGGATCAGTAGGAAATGGAATATTAATAACTGGCAATTTAATTCCTTAACATAGATTTTCAAGTTATAGAGTGAAAATAAAACAGTAAATTTTTAAAGATGTTTATATGTGCTTTTTTATGAGATGGTGAGTGTAAAATTCAAATGCGCCAGAGACACTAGCTGTCAGTTGTAAATTCCTATTTATATGCTCTGCCTGGCTTTCTTTCCAGTTGAAGTAGAAGTGGAATTTTACCTCCAGTATTTCTCTTGCTTCAGAGAAGAGCAGTGAGTTTTCTTGTTGTTCTGAGCTGGCATTCATCCCCCAGCCAATCCAACTAAAATAGATTTAACTGGCCATTCAGCTCACTGCTGAGTGCAAATTGGCTGTTGTATTTAACTACAAAATTCCAAATAACTGACTGTACTTTACAAAAAAAAACTGTAATTCCTTGGTTGATGCATTTAGGGGTGGCCTGAGGACACAACAGGTGCTGGATAAATGTATTGCTCGTTCTTTTAGAGACTCCAATTGCCCTGCGAAATCCTAAAGCTTCTTCCCTTCTTTAATCCATAAAATATGTTGTCTATTCAGTGTTCAGCTTGCTGAAAGGATTTTATATATAATAATTCAGTCTGATTGGAGCAAAGTTACATTGAAAAATCAATACATCTTACAGATGTTGGACTACTACTGTGACATTTTGTTTGTGTTGTAGACTTTCAGTAATGATTATTTCTGTTGGCCTAATTTTGCCAACTCTTTATATTGTCATTTATATAACAATGATATAACAATTACATTTCAATGCACAATGAGCTAAATAGTGCCTCGATGTCATGGAGCAGCATTTGTTAGTTTTTACTCGTCAGTTCCAGTTAATCCAAAAACAGAATAACGATTGCAGAAAGAAATGTTGGTCTGGCGACGTGAGCTATAACTTCGGTGAAACTGTTACGCCTGTGGAATGAATGGTCCGTGTTTCCTCAATGGGTGATTATATATTGCGCCCCGACGCCAAGCATCTTTAGTTAATGCCTTGGATGTGAACTCAGCAGCTCAACAACTGTTGAATGTCAGAGATAAGGCTGACATATCCTACTACACTGCCATGCAGGAGAAGCCAAGTTCAAAATTTAAAAATAAAGTCTCTTAATCTGCGTTACACGGTGATGTTGGCTATATCACTTCATTTGCTAATGCCCACTAACCTTGGCACCTATTTAAACATTTATTTCTGGCGCATGCGGAATAAGGAACAAATGAGCATATTGCAGTGGTAAAGCAGGGGATTATTGGGGTGGAGGGAGGAATAGGCTGAGCTGAGCTCTAAACTGAAGCTGAATGGCCTCACATACCTAAATTGTGAGTCCGCGGGGCTGACCTTGAGCTTCCTCTGAACTGTTATTTTTGCATAAAATCATGCTTGGAATAGTAAGATGGGAAGAAAAATCCCCAACACTGGAAATTTGACAGCAAAACAAAAAAAAGCTGGAAATCAGCATTGAAACGAGAAGCTTAGTTTGTTCATTTGTCGGGAATGATGGAGTACAAGATGAAACGTGAAGCAATTTCTCCCCTTTCGGATGCTGACTAACTCACTGTACATTTGCAGCATATTCTGCTTTCATCACGTAGGAATGAAGTTTTAAAAAAAAAAAATTCACATTGGCCTATCACCGCCTTTGTGTCCTTTTAAAGCCAGGGCATGTTGAAAGGTTTACAAGGTGTTGCGTGTAGCAAGGTGCTGGTCAGAAGACTGGTGGAAAGGCTTTTTTGTTTCCTTGCTGTGAAATACTAGGCTGAGGGCTGCATTGTACAGTAATTAGGAATGGGAGACTCCTGCCTTCATTTAAACAGTGGCTGCTCTGTGTAAGATTTATCTGTTTGAGAGTGGAAGGTTTCTGGCAGTTGGCAGAGCCCAAACCTTTCTTTCAGTATCTTGAGGCTACAGGAATGGAATTCAATGAATTTACTGTGCAATCATTCAACTTTATTTTCCATCTTCTGACATCTGTTCTTTCCATTCAGTCTGACTTTGTGAAGATTGGTGGAAATTCATTAAATTCAGCATCACAATTTCAGAAAACTTTTATTTGACTGTTTGTCTTTAAGTTCATGCACTTAGTTAGGTCATTCAAAGTTGAGAGAGCTACCATTGAGACTATCAGTGTGAACTGAGTTTTCTGCCTTGGATCAATGGTGGCACTCTTGCCAATCCTCAGAAGGTTGTGGGTTCAAATCCCAGCCTAGAAACATGAAAACATAATTGATGCTGATATTTCAGTGCAGTAATGAGGGAGCACAGTGTTGTTTGAGCTGTCATCTTTCGGACCTAGGGGGTGTAAAAGATCCCATGACACTATTTTGAAGAAGATCAGGGGAAATCTTCCCAGTGTCCTGGCCAAAATTTAGACCTCAATCAGCAGCTCAGAAAGGGAGAAAGATTTGCACTAATATAGCGCCTGTCACACCCTCAGCACACCCCAAAGCACCCTACAGCCTATAAAGTGCCAGGTCTTGCATCTCCTGTGGTAGGCAGGTGATCCAGGATTCTTGATGCCACTAGGAGGTGCATTTTAGCAGACTTTTCTTCCCCACCAATCATTGTAAAGGCACTTGGCCTCCCTTCTTTCCAGAGCAGCACGGCTGAGATCAGGAACTCCGTGTAATAGAGGAATTAAAAGTTGTGGCATCACAGCCTACTTCTCCAAGGCAAGAGACACTGTATTGCCAGTACTAAAGAGGGTGACATATTTCTGAAATAGGAACTTTATTTGGGAGATGATGAGCCCCTAAAACCAGTTGTATGTTGGTGATTGTAGGTAAATGCTCACAATTCCCCACATAGTAAGTCTTCAACTGTAGCCAGGCTAGCAGAAGTCAAAATCAGAGACAGAGTCAACATACATGAATTCACACATCTTTCAGGCATTAACTCAGATGTCTTGCTGGCAGAGGCCTGGTCATCTGACTATTTTCTGGACTGAGAAATAGTTTGTGATGTTGGTAGCCTGAGGATTGCAAACAGATTGAAGGGCATTTTTTTAAATGTTTCACGTTTCAGTTATATATTAAGATGAAGGAAGAGATGAACTCCAGTCCCAAAAACCCAAATGGACTGTTTCTGTTGAACTTTCTGAATGCCATTTTATTTTGCTTGCACTGAATTTGGACCACTTCTGCTAAAGTGGACTTAATATTTTCATAAAAATGGTGGCAACAAATGTTGACAGATAAAATGGACAGAGTTCCCATCCAGCTCAATTTTGCATGGCCCATTGCCAGCATCCTCCTATTGTGGTAGGTGCTTGGCGAGAAACTGCTATTCAGCTGAGTACCTGCAGCAATACAAGTAGGTTCTAGTGATAGCCACCCCCCTACCTGGGAGGGGGGCCTAAGTCACTGGAGAGCTAGTGGCTGGACATAAGCCCACATCAATGCTTTCTTGCAGTCTACCCATGGCAGTGTTTCTGCCACAACGCTGATATGACAGTCTTTGTGGTAGTTCAGTAGATTATACATTCGATCTCTGATGTGTCTGTCTTCTTTGCTGGCCTAAGAAAAGTTATATACAGCTTGTAGAGCTGGGATCAAATTCAGGGGCCTTCGAAGCTGAAATGGATGTCTAGAAGAAAAACAAACACTCATCCCTAGTTTTAATGAGATCAAATGTACTGGCCCCAGTCATGTACTGTAGAAGACAATTGAATTTGCAAAATATATGGACTGTTAAACAATGTGACTGCAAAGAGTTCTTTTTGAACATTTTAAGTCATTGTTCAAGTTGAGTATTTTTGTCCACTGTGTTACTGGGGCACCATTCTTCAATTTGTCTATTTTGAGCATTACAATAAGTAATACCTCAATGTCAGTAGCAGGGATGTAACAGCTCAAGCGCCCCTTCAAACTGAGAAGGCACCACTATTATGATTAAATGTAATATCTAATTAAACTAAAGTAAGCCTATTTAAATCACAACATTATTATTAGTGTTGATAAGACACTAATATCAAAATCAAAATGGCAGCTGGCAGGGATGAAGCATCACTGGTAAAGGTTGCAAGTTTAATAGTCTGTGAAGAGATTGTATTATCAAGATGACTGCATTTTTGTATTTCTGCCATCAATGTAGGATTTATGTGCATGTATATTTATATAGGGTTATTTCGATTGTATTTGTTTTAAATGTGTTTATTTGTTCAGGTTGGGGATTATCCATGAGGGAATGATTTCCACTTGCATTTCTTTTCCAGCAATAATGTTGAGCACTCTGTAGTGATTGTGGGTAAAACCTTTTCTACTGTTTTAGGGGTCACGTGAGTGTATGGACAAATCAGCCCCATGCGCGGTTAATCTTGGGGGCAGATCTTTCTAGTTGTGGACCTGGTTCAAGCATGGAGCTTCTTCAAGTGCTCAGTAAATAAAGTTATCTGTTTCACGTAAGAAACCTGTCCAGTACATCAAGTTTTTTACAATTGGCGACGAGGATAAATAGCTCTGATGCTGCAGCTCACCTTGTGAATGTGAGTACATCAATTCTTAAGGTAAAGGAGGAGAAGTATACTCACCTGTCATGCCACTTGTCGGCAGAATCAACCCTTATGATTTGCCCATGGAAGACTGGAGCCAGTACAGAGAGCACCTAGGTTTTTATTTTGTGGCAAATGAAATAACAGCAGAGCAGAAGCAGAAAGCAATTCTTTTAAGTGTCTGCGGGAGCAAGACATATAACCTCATCCGTACTCTGACGGCCCTGAACGCGCCCAATTCTAAATCTTTTAATGAGCTGGTAGATCTCGTGAAGACACATTTTTGGCTGAAGCCATCAGTAATGCTGCAAAGATTTAAGTTCAACTCCAGAGTAAGGGCCCCAGGTGAGTCAATCGCAATTTATGTCGCAAAGTTAAAACAGCTGACTGAGCAGTATGACTTTGGTGATACACTCAATGACATGTTGCAAAACCGGTTGGTTCATGGTGTACACAAAATGCCATTCAGTGCCGTTTACTTGCAGAAGTTAACATTGGTTTGAAGTGTACCATGGAAATAGTGCTAGCAATGGAGAGTGCTGAGAGCAACTCGCAGGTTTTTCAGAGTGTGCACCATGGCGCAGTTCTTCAGTTGGGATGGGAACCTACTGCCCGGGCATGGCACGGAAACCAGAGAGACGCCTGCGAAGCGGGGGACAGTTTCTGCTGCTCGAAAAATGAAAAGGCATACTGGAAGCATCTCACCAGTGATTCAGAAATTCATTTGTTACGGATATGGGAGGTAACCATGTATCATAAATCTGCAGATTTAAAGAGGCAGAGTGCCACTACTGTCACAAAAAAGGGCATGCAATAAAGCAATGAAGGGTGAAATCAAGATAGCCAATCAGACAGCAGACCAAGATGATTGAAGTGCACAATATAACTGAACCAGAAGCTGCTGATACTGATATCTATTCCCTATGCAATGTCAAAGCAGCAAAAACTGAACCAATCACCGTCACCCTTTAAGTTAATAGGAAGCCTCTAGTCATGGAGATAGACACAAGAGCATCGACCACGGTGGTGGGAGAATACACATTTAAGTACCTAAGTGAAGGTACCCAGCCACTGAATATGGAGCAAACTATGGCTCAGCTGAAGACGTACTCTAGGGAGGCAATACAGGTAAAAGGCATCGCCACTGTACCTGTGTACTATAGGCAACAGACAGCCCAGCTTCTAGTGATCATTGTAACAGGTGAAGGACCTAGTCTTCTGGGCCACGATTGGTTACAAAAAATTAAGCTCAACTGGTCAGAAATTTTTCAAGTTAGAACAGGAAGAGATCCTGAGTTGATCGCGGAATATGATAGAGTCTTTTGGAATGAGATAGGAGAACCGAAGGACCTTCACATGATGCAAGGATCCCTCAGGTCTGAGTTACTTCCACGGGAAAATCATGAAGTGAAATTAAGATAGAGCCACTCTGAGCAAACTGAAGAAACAGCTGGCAGAAAGAATTCAGCAATGTTCAATGTCCCAGGAAGAAGCCAAAAGATACAAGAAGGAGACAGAAGAGCTGAAGAATCAGCTGATTGAAACAAGAGGCATTAGAAGGAAAAATCGTGAAACTTTCCAAGATGCAAGTGGGCAGAGAAGCCATGGGTAGCTCAACCCCCAAACTTAACCAAGTTAAGGTTTCACCAGAAAGAAATTCGGCCGACTATGGAAATCAAAATGAAGGACAAGATGAAACTCTGCAGCAAACAGGAGAAGAAAATGCAGAAATCAAATCCGAAAGGCCAACAGGCTATGTCTCCAGAACCCCCTCTGCAGCCAAGAAGGGTTACTCACAGCTTGAAAAAGAAAGTTTATCAGTAAATATTTGGAGTAAAGAAATTCTATCGGTATCTGCATGGTCATCACTTCATCATAGTGTCGGAGCATAAGCCACTCATGGGTTTATTTAGTGAAGATAAAGCAATTCCGCCGATAGCCCCTGCCAGAATTCAGTGATGGGCCTTGATTTTGTTGACATATGATTACACCTTTATGCACCGTCCAGGTGTGCATATAGCAAATGCAGACATCCTCAGTCGTCTTCCATTACCAGGTAGTATTGTACGTGCTCCTGTGCCACAAGAAGTTGTGCTTGTGTTGAATTTCCTGAACTCTTCGCCGGTCCGTGCGAAGCAAATAAAGAATTGGACAAACCGGGATCCAATTTTATCAAAAGTCCGAGATATTGCAAGAATGGTAGAATGCACCAACCTCTAAAGGGATAAGGCCATTCCATGCCCATAAAACTGAGTCAAGATGGAATCTTGTTGTGGGGGTCGAGAGTCGTCATCCCTTCACAAGGCAGAGCACCAACCTTGACACAGTTTCATAGTGTGCATCCAGGCATTTTGAAGATTAAAGTGTTTGAGCGAAGATATGTATGGTGGCCAGGTATAGACAGTGAAAAAATAGTTAAATACTCTCCAGTGTCAGCAACAACAGGAGTTGCCCGTTTCAGGTCCACTGCATCCGTGGGAGTGGCCTGGTCAACCCTGGGTTAGACTACATATAGGCTATGTTGGTCCATTTTTAGGTAACGTGTTTTTATTGATCGTTGATGCACATTCTAAATGGATGGATGTGTATGAAGTGAGATCACCGACATCGTGTGCAACTACTGAAAAGCTGCGTCAATGTTTTAGTGTACATGGCCTACAGGAAGTCATTGTTTTGGATAACAGTACTGTCTTCACTAGTACAGAATTCCAGAGATCCATTAGTTTAAATGGGATTAAACATATTAAAACAGCACCATATCATCCTTCATTCAATGGGTTAGCAGAAACAGCAGTGCAAACCTTCAAAACAGGAATGGAGAAGTTAACTGAACGAATGTTAGAAACTCAAATTTCATATTTTCTTCCCAACTATCATACATGCAACTGTGGGTTCAACACCGTCTGAATTACTGAAGAAACACTGCCTTTGTACAAGGTTAAGTCTGGTGTTTCCAAACTTAGAGGGGAAGGTAGAGAAGAACCAGAGTAGTCAGAAAGTGAACCATGATATTCATAGCAAAGCTCGAAAATTTACTGTGGGAAAGACAGTTTTCATATGAAATTTTGTCAAAATCCAAGTTAGGTTCCTGGTATAATTGTCCCTGAAACTGAACCTTTGTCATATCAAGTGTGAGTGGAAGACCAGATTGTTTGAAAACATATTGATCGCCTCAAGAATAGAGAGGCACTCCAACAACCAATTATTCCACCTGTAATTGATGTTGAACCTTTAATGCCTGGGGTGCCAGCTCGACCTAGACTAGACAAACCTGATGTCTCTGTTGAATTAAGTAATTCTAAGGATGTCCCTGATGCTGCAGTTCCTGAACATGTCAATTCAGTGGGAGAATCTCAAGTCACAGAGCTAAGTCGCTCTAACCAAATTAGGAAACCACCTCAGAGACTTCACCTGTAAGTGCATGGCCTGTATATATATGTATATGTTGTGAATTAAGATAATCTTGCAAATAAGAAATGTAAAAAAATTAAAGGGGGAGGAATGTAGTGATTGTAGGTAAAATATTTCCTACTGTTTTAGGGGTCACGTGATTGTATGGATGAATCATCCTTAGGTGCGGGTAATCTTAGGAGCAGAGCTTTCTAGTTGTGGACCTGGTACAAGAATGTAGCTTCTACAAGCGCTCTGTAAGTAAAGTTATCTGTTTCAAGTAAGAAACCTGTCCAGTACACCAAGTTTATTAGACACTCCTAGGTCCCATCCATCACGAGTCACCATCAGTTAATGGTCGACACAAAAATATCCCTTCATACTGTGGGAAGCAAATTGCAAGCACACACAAGGTGGTACAATCCTCATTTCTCACAGAACTGCCACTTTTGGGACCTGGTTTTGAATTTATCCCATTCTGATATGGTGCAAATCTTCCCTAATGCCTAATACTTTGTCTGTCCATTCACAAGTGGGTGTAAGCACACTGCACTAAGTTTTCTAGACTTCATCTCTAATTGATGCGGAACCGGTCACCTCATACACAAGCCTCAAGACTCATTAAATGTTCCAGTGGTGTGTTCTTGAGAGTGTGATAAAGGCAAATTGTTTATCAGAACAAGGGACAAGTTTCACCTTGTATCTAATTCCTGCTATCTCTGACCAGGAAGGTGGTAATATGACTTTCAGGCTATGAAAAGATGGCCATTAACATATCATTAATGTCACTGACTTCATATTGAGAAAATTAAATACTACTTTCAAATATTTTATATTCTCAACTTGTAGGTGTGGCTAACCGTTAAAAATTGAGTTTGAGAACACTTCCTAGGTTTATCTATCAACCAAAAAGCTCAAAACATTTTAAGAATTTGGCTTGGATTTACTTCCCTTCCACCAACCTGCCACCCTCTCCATCATTTTCCAACAAAGTCTAATTGCACAGGCAGGAGTTCTTGAGCACTCGACGATAATCCTGAAGAAAAATGTTTAATTATTCCATCCAAAAGAAATCCCTGCTGCGTGTAAGGGAAATATCAATGTTCTCAAGCCATGATCTGAACTGAATCCCAATTGCGCCTCTCTATTTCTAGACAAGTGAAGCTATCAAATATTTCACAGGCAGACCCTTAGACTTCCAGTCAGCATGCAGTGCGAAATGAGAATCTTAAATTACCTCGTATTATACTGTATTTGAAACCTCGATCGTCAACTGGATTCAAAGTCTTTTACTGCTGCAAATGAGATTTTTTTGTGGGGGGCGGGGGTGGGGAAGATGAAGCACTTAATTGGGAATTGATCTTTCCAGACCATCTTCTTTCTCATAGTTCTGTGTTCATCACAGTAAGGGATGTTTGGTAAGAACTGAAGCATTATTTTCCCAATTTCAGGTGAACCTTCATGTCTTTAAATAATTCCAGAGTTGTTTAATGTAGAATAAAGTTCCATCTATTCTCCGCCAGTTTGTTTCTCCACCCCTGAAGAACATAGTATGTAACAATGTCACATCTTCCTTTCCCATATCAGTTATGTCACATCAAATATCTCCCAGCAGCAATCAGAGTTAATCAGTGCAGCCAAAGGGATTCGTTGGTGGTCAGTCAATAAGGGGTTGATTTCTGACTCCACAAACTCATTTCACAAAAGCCCTTTGCAGTTTTTCTTATAATTCATTCTTGGGATGTGGGTGTCACTGGCAAAGCCAAGATTTATTGCCCATCCTTAAATTACCTTGGCACGCAATAGAGTTTCAGCTCTTCAGTCTGAACTAGAGTTGAACCGGAACCCAGAATTGAGCAGCCAGTGCTCGACCTACTGCAGAACCTGTCCTCACACCCTCCTTTAAAATATTTTAACGCCAATTTTTGACAAGCCTACTCAGCGTGGGAGGCATGCTCATTGGGAAGACTCGCTGGAAATTTGTTCCCCAGGATTTTGCAGACCATGAACTTTCAAATGAACAGATGGAAAAATTAGAGGAACCACTACAGCAATTTCCTGCCTCCTTGGGGGTGGGTGGCAGGGCGGGGGCGGTGTGAGTGCTCCATCCCACAACCCTGAAGCACATATTCTGAAATTCAGCCCACTTGCACTACGTTTCCTTGACAACTCAACTTTCAGCCAATTCCAAAATAACTATTCTGAGCTTCAGTTCCTCAACATTTGCATTCTTCACATTTAATCCCTTGAGGGTTCAGCCTGTTATTAAATACCTGGGGAAACCATGTTCATCGTGATCTACCCTGATAAAGCTTCATCATAAATCAATGAATATAATGCAGGCATAAAAATGCGGAGCCCTTTATCACTGTGTCTGGGCTTGACCTCAGTTATATCTCTAGAGCAGAAGATTATAGGCTAAATACTGTTTCTTGGTCGTTTATCCAATTATATGGTATCTATCTTTAAAGCCTGTCTTCTATTTGGCCATTGATAACCAATTCCGTGATCATTCCAGTATGTCCCAATTTCAGAAATGGCTATGAAAATGATTTTCCAATACCAAGATTGCAGTCAGATAGATGACCTCACTGGATGGATAATGCTTTCTTCTGTCAACTGGAAAATGTTCAGCTGTGATTGAAGACACTTCATTCACAGTAAATTATATACCAACTGCATTTTGATAGGATGGATGACATCAGCTAGTTTAAAGGTTAGATCAGTGGCATTGCCTCCTAGTGAAAGGAAATTACAGGGTAGTGCACTCCAGGAGAGTAACTACTATTTGATTATGTTGTCTCAGAGTATCAGAAGAAGATATATAGAATCCACACTCAAACTGAAAGAAGCGATGTTGCCTCTTTTCCACACAAGCTTTGCCAGCATTTGACAAATTGGTAAAATCATTTTCGGATTGCTGTGATAATAAGTAGGACGCGAAGTATGCAGCAAGCTGAATGCATTGTTAATGGCTTTTGGGTCAGACATTAAACCAAGGCCCTGTCTACTGTCTCAGGTGGGTGGAAAAGATCCCTTAGCACCACTTTAAAGGTGAGAAGCGGAGTCCTCTCTGGTGTATTGGCCAATATTTACCTCTCAACAACATTGTCTGCGTTTTTTCTTCCCGTGGCCTTTGCAACTTCCTATTTAAAATTAACTGGGAATTCCTGACGTGCAGTAAAGATGTTATAAAAGAGAGGGAATGTATTCAAGTTAACTGCACTTAGAACCTGTGGTGGTGAAATCCTTGGGCTGTAACTCCTGATAAGCAATAACAAATCAACAGCCTGTTTACACCCTGCACAATTTACATTTCCATTGACCAAGGCCTGTTTCACAACCAATCTCCGTTTTCCTTTGCTAATGCTGAAGGCTAGAATTCCACTGGCTGCAATATGTTTCTATGAAATGTTTAGCTCCAACTATGCGATCTTGAACTTTCTCAGAACAATTCAGACTTCAAGATAAGGGCTTTTTTTTTTGTTTTCCTCATATATTGCCACTTTAAATCACTCAACCCCAGAGCCAGTACATCGTCTTTAGCTTCCAGTTGTGCAGGTTCAAGTTGTGGAAGTTCTCCATGGTAATAATCAAAGTCATTCAGCCATTATCAATGCTGTGCTGATGGGCAAATAGATTGGCATTGCTAGACTTTCCCCCTAATAGGTTGATTGTATCCATATTTTGAACTCCAGATAACTGTTGAGTACACATATCTGAACACTTTAGAAATGTTATGAGTTGGATAATGATGCAGATTGCAAAACCATATAAGTGCAGAGAGTTTTGTTTAGGTTTCAAAGTGCTCGCATCAAAAATGGTTGTACTTTGAATTGAATGGAATGACTAACCCCAATTGAATGATGCTTGATAGGCCTGTCAGTACAGGCAGTACAGGCATAGTACGTTCAGTCCAGCACAATCTATGCAGGGAAATGACTGCAATAAGGTGCTTTGCACTGACGTCTTGCTTATAGTGCACACAAAACAATAAACCAGTTATTGAGAGTTTCTGAGTTTTCCATCATTATATGAATACATAAAAGGGGCCTTACTGAATTACAAAAGCAAGCATCAGATCTTGAATGAAACTCATTCAAAAACTACAAGTTTCTTTTTAATTGAAGTGCCAAGACCCATTGCATACACAAAATAGCAGAGCGGATAAACTAAACCAAGAAGTTGTGATTAGATTTTACCAAGTTAGATAAACTAAACCAAGAAGTTGTGATTAGATTTTACCAAGTTAAATAAACTAAACCAAGAAGTTGTGATTAGATTTTACCAAGTTAGAGTTTTAATAGTCAATAGATTTGAAGGGAACATCGCTAGCTAGGCCAGCATTTGTTGCCCATCCCTAATTGCCCTTGCAAACTGAATGGCTTGCTAGGCCATTTCAGTCAGCCACATTGTTGTGGGTCTGGAGTCATGTGATTATGACAATGATTTAATGGTCATTGTTAGACTTTTGATACCAGGTTTTATATTGAATTCAAACTTCACCATCTGAGATGGTGGGATTTGAACCCAGGTGCCCAGATCATTACCCTGGATTACTAGTCCAGTGCCAATACCAATACACCACTGCCTCCCCTGTTGGGGCAGGTGATCCCAGCAGCAATCCACATCATTCCTGTGAACCCTGCACAGAGGAGACACTCCTCCTCCTGGTTACACAAAAATCATTTGATCTCCTACCTTTTCGGGCTTCTTCCCCATCCCCACCAAGTTTGACTGAGCAGAGTGCCCACGGCACACACTCCATCCACTCTGCCATGAAAATTACTGTATGTGCTACAAGAGCCCAATTTGCAGTGAGGAATGAGGCTGCCTGATTCAGGCAGATGCTTTCATCCCTTTTGAAAACTCTGGAGGCAACATGGTGCTAAGTGGGATTGAGCTGGAATGGGCAAGGAAGTCAGTCGCCTCAATTTTTAGCTCTATTACATCCCTGTCTCTACCAGGCAGAGGGAGTTCAAATCCTGCTTCTTATCTCTAGTGCCATTGTGTAATATTTCAACTCCTTATAATGTGCACTGTCACATTCCATGTGCTGTCATGATTAGGAAGGATTGCCCTATTGTGTAATAAGCTGACAGAAGCAAATTCATACATTTTCCCAATAAGTCAACTTGTCAGTCTTTTGGTGCTTTGCTCTGCAGATCACTGCACTAAGCACAATGTTCAAAATGCTAAGCCCTAACCTTACGAAACAAGACTTTCTCTCAAGCCAATTTTTAATGTCTGTACACTCCAGACCCAATCAAATTGCCCTGTTCTGACTTTCTGCTTGTCATTCCTCCACCTTCACTGGAAGATTAAAGAACTGGTTGTCATGGTAAAGCAGGCTACGATCTCAGCAGAAGAACGTTCCATTGCTGAAGTGAGCGTAATTAAATTATTCATCTCCTCTTTGCAGAACATACAGATGGCCAGTTGTTTCCTTTTCTGTGTGGATCAAAATACAGTGTAGACATCATGAAAATTGAGGTTCTTTTGATGATATTGCAAAAGCCCTTCTCTCATTTCTAAGGCAAGCATAATCTGTCTTCTATTGGAGTGGCCATCTCATCTAACAAATCCTTTAAGTACCTCACCCTTTCAAGTATCATGTTTGGTTTACTGTATGAAGCTTTGCAAAGGGTCCACGCTATGCTGGGCATACTTGGTGCAACTTCTATATATGGAAACTTACCCAATGCCACCATTCAGCTCACAGGTTTTCCAGTCCCATCATGCCATGGGGGTTGCGGCCGGCCAGCCAGAAGTCCATTGACTTTTGGCAGGACCGGAAGATCCCATCGGCAGGCAGGGCTGGAAAATCCCATCCTAAATTGTGCCTGCAGCAGTCATCTCCATCATAATCAATAAAATGAACAAGAGTGAACATGGTTAACAGCTGGACCATTCTGATGAACAGGTCAGTCAAGGTATTGAAATTATTATGGTTGGCTTCCGACCTTGGGACCCTAAAGAGGATTTGTTCACCAGTTGTTTTTCCTGCTGATTGTATAGCTTTTCAACAAGTTTTGGCCAGCTAGGTTCTTACAGTGTCTGGACTTGTAATTGAGAAGCCCAGACTAATGCTCCAGAGACCTGAGTTCAAACCCTATGATGGCAGCTGGTAGAATGTAAATTCAATTAATTAATAAATCTGGAATGAAAAGCTAGTCTCAGTAATGGCGAGCATGAAACTATTGGATCATCGTAAACATCCACCTGATTCACTAATATTCTTTACGGAAAGAAATGTACCATCCTTACCTGGGCTGGCTTACATGTGACTCCAGTCTCACAGCAAAGTGGTTGACCTTTAACTCTGAAATGGCCTAGCCTGCATCAATCCGATACAGAAAAGCTGAATAAGAATAAAACTGGATGGACCACCCCTAGGCATCGGAAACGACAATGGCACACCCTGCAAAGTCTTCCTCACCATTGGCTGGGGACTTGTGCTAAAATTGGGAGAGCTGTCCCACATACTAGTCAAGCAGCAGCCTGTCAAAATCATACTCATCCAATCATAACTTACAGCCAATGTCTCAGAGAGAAAAGAACCTCGGGGCCAGGGCAACAGTGGCCTGAGAGAAGGGAGAGAAAGGAAGCTCAGGGCTAGGGCAACAGTGCAAGGGCACAGACTGAAGGTTGCACACTAACACATGTCTAGTGGGGGGAGCTGGTTGAAGAGAATGGTCAGGCAAATGGCAAAATGTGTCAAAGATGAGCACTCTTCCGCAGCTGAGATCGCCTAGCTTGACCTCAGTTGACATGCTTGGAGTCAGGCTAGTCAAGCAATTGTGTCCACTCAAACAGTACTGATTCCTGAGAGTGCCAATGATTGCTCCTCTACTTTTAACCCCTCGCGCGCAGACTTCAAACTCGAATGAGTGCTATGGTGCTGAAGAACCAGCGGGCAGCTGGGCAAGCTTGAGGATCATGTTGGAAAGGTGGCTATGGAACACTGGCAGAGGGGTGCGCTCCTAGTCCCTTGCATTATGTTTAAGTGGACGTTGAAAAGTCACCCCCATGGCCCAAGGAAACCGCAAAGCCTTGGCATGCTGGTTAGGACAATGCCTGCGCCTGAGATGAGAGTTCAGGATGCAGTCAAGTGGCTGAAGCTGCCGTCACTCAGTCATATGGTGTGGGGCAGTGCCTGGTGGGGTTTTGGTCAACCATCGCTAAACACTGGACATCCATGTGGTGGCCTAGACTCTCCGGCATGTGTAAAGGGGCCACGAGAGGCAGCCACAAGCGATGAATTGACCAAGAGTGGTCGTCAGGAGACAATTTCTGACCCTCATGCCTCTCCCTTTGATATTACAGTGAGGAGACCATCAGAAAGATGGAGCCTGGTGATCTCGCTGCCTGCCTCATTGCTTATCGGCAGGAGAGAAGGCGGAGAAAAATACAACAGAGGCGCCTGGCTCTCCAAAGGGAGAGCAGAACCCTCAAAACCAAGGGGCGGTAGAGGATAAACTCCAGAGAGTTGTCATTCAAAAGCACCTCACTAGACCCAGGGTCTACAGACGGTGCATGTACTACCTGCAGATGAGCAAGAACCAGTGTTGCCGACAACTGTGCATTTAAGGAAACTGGTCACTCACATATGCCACCTTCTGCAGGATCTGGCGCCACCGGGACTCGGAGGGCATCCCCTGCCAGTGGCAGTGAAGGTGACCACCATGCTCAATTTCTACTGCAGTGGCACCTTCCAGGGCTCCACTGGGTACCGGTGCAGGATCTCACAAGTCTCCACCCACAAACGTATCCAGGAGGTCACGGATGGCATTTTTGCCAAGGCACACAATTTCGGCAGAGATCAGGCGAGCCAGGAAGCAAGAGCGCTGGGATTTGCTGAGATTTCCAGATACCCACAGGTGCAGGGTGCCATCGGCAGCACCCGTGTGGCTCTTAAACCTCCCTGGCAACAAGCAGTTCAGTATGTGAACCACACATGGTCTGCAACCATAACAAATGGATCATACATGTTTGTGCAAGATACCCCCGAAGCTTCCACAACTCGTACATCCTGAGCAGGTCTCAGGTCCCTGACATCTTCCAGGGATAACACAGGCTGCAGGGTTGGCTCCTTGAGGGTCAAGGGCTACCCACAAAGGATGTGGCTGATGATTCCTGTGCAGCGGCCTCAGACTGCTGCTGAGAGAAGGTACAACGAGGCTCGTGCCACCAACTGGAGTTCGGTTGAGCACACCATTGGGACTCTGAAAATGAGGTTCCGGTGCCTGACGGAGACGGAGCACTCCAGTCCACTCCCCAGAGGGTGTCACGCATTATTGTGGCTTGCTGCGCGCTACACAGCTTGGCAATGCAAAGTGGGGCAGACCTAGATGATGAGGAAATGGAAGAGCTGCAATCTCTTCCATTGAAGAGGAAGCCGAAGAGGATAAGGGTGTTGAGGCTGTGGAAGGGGAGGATGCAGGTGATGAGGCCATTGCACTGGCCAGAAGAGACAGGTATGCTCGTGAGACTCTCATTGCTGCTAGATTCCAGGAGGATGATGACGAGATGCAGTGAGGACACTCCTGAGGTCTTCATATTGCATCTGGGAATGTCTGACACCTGTCCAGCTGAGGGCAGCGCACATATACCCTGTTAAGAGGTTCGTATCATCAGAGATACAGTGGGCACATGGACTTTAACAGCAGCTGATCCTTTGGCAGATCTCATCACCCGCTCCCTTCAGTACCACACCTCCACCTGTCAGGAATGGTGTTGAGATGGGGGTGGTGTGGGAAGGTAAGAGCACACAGAGAACATCACGGATGCCAGTGACTCTTGGGTATGAGATTCTTGCAGCAAACACAAGCCACATCGAGGTATAGGCATCACTGATCTGGAGAGTGACTTTGAAGCCAGACAATCGCTGGGCTGGGAAAGTTACACTCTGCACCCTAGACTACAACACCTGCCTTAATTTTATGCAGGAACCAAGGTTTCACTTCTGAGTGGCATGAACGCTGCTCATCGTAACAAGGAGCAATAGACAAGGAGACATTCTTAGGAGTGTATTTACAATGGTCAACATTATGTGCAAGTGATTAACACTCATGCCCATGTTGTGCAACCAGATCTTCTTAACCTTCCTGACCCTGCTGCTATGTCTTGGAGCTCCCCCTGACATCCACAGCGGAGGTGGAGGCAGCCTGTTGACTGCTACGCCCTGTCTGTGATGACCTTGGCGGGTGTCCTCTGGAGGGCCAAGACTTGGTGGGCCCTGGCCTGCTTTCAGGGTCCTGCTGTGTGGAAGTGGCACCCTCCTCGGCAGGAGCTGCTGGGGTCACAGGAAGGGGGGATTTGGATGGGCTGGACACTCCCGGAATCACCTGGGTGGATAGCTCGGGGTGTGCATCTGCTGATCCTCCTCCCTACGATGCTCAAGGGCCCCTGGCTTTGACTCCTTGAGAGGAAGGGGCAGCTGGAGTGAGATCAAGATATCCTGCCATCCACCCCGCCCCCACCCGGCCCCCGCATTGACAGTGATGGATGACAGCAAATGCCTCAGTGATGGAGTGCAGTCCTGCAGCAGTGCAGTACCAATGTCCTGGACCAAGGTCTCCATGGCAGCCGCTACCCTATCACTGTTTGACCTCAGTGTATTGACATGCCAGCGCTATCGCCTCGGACTGAAGGTGGACAGACTCTTCCATCGTGCCGTGCAATCTGAAGAGTGCAGTGGACGTCCCTTCCTGATGTTCTTGACTTGTCTTTGCAGCTCCAGCAACTGAGGTATGACCAAGTCCAGAGGCTCCTCATCTGACTCAGAATCAGCAGTTTCCTGGTCCACCGAGTGTCGGACAACTGGGAAGCTCCTGCCGCTGCCTGCTGTGGATCAGAAAGTGTGATGTGCTCACCAGAATGTGACCCCGAGGTTATTCTAAAGTTAGTTCCCACCGAGGTGTGTGTCTCTGCGCTGGTGGAAGGTGTGAGTGGGCGTGGTGACAGGCCTTCAATGTCAGTATCTGTGGAGTCCTCTTCCATGGTGTCCTTGGGGCTGGAGTCAAGGACCCGGCTCATGAACCCTCTCAGGTGCTTCCCAGAAGTGCCTGTGAAAGAAAGAAGAGATAATTAGTGCATGGCAGTGGCCTGTGAAACAGGACATCACTCATAGCATGATTGTCTGATGGATGATGCTGTGCTGGATCCTCACTTGATTGAGCACTGCT
Source organism: Cetorhinus maximus (assembly GCF_964194155.1). Taxonomy (NCBI): domain Eukaryota; kingdom Metazoa; phylum Chordata; class Chondrichthyes; order Lamniformes; family Cetorhinidae; genus Cetorhinus; species Cetorhinus maximus. The sequence continues at coordinate 90,088,461 of NC_135895.1, read as the reverse complement.
GACCTCACCATCTGCACAGGAACGGTCCACGTTCTCGATGGCCAGCTGAATTGCTCTATTTTCAAAGCCTGTCAAGGCCTTGATGTCAGGCATTCCTCTACTGGCTTGGGACCTCTCCCTTTTGTTGTGCACTAGCTTGCCCTCCATGAAGACAGATGGCAATAGTGTAAGCAGGACAACTCCCAGGCTAGATGAGAAGGATGCCTGGCATGCGTGAGTGGTGAGTGGTGCCGTGGACGGGATGAGGACAATCCGCAGGGCAGATGAAGGTATGTGTGAGAGAGTGAATGGTGATGTCCCTTAAGCTGGCAGTGAGTGAGATCCCTGTTGATGTGTGATGGATTTGTGAGAGTGACGAGAAGAGTGACTTACCCAGCGGAATAGAGGAGATCATTCATCCTCTTTCGGCACTGGGTGGCTGTCCTCTTCTGCAGGGCGTTGGCGCTGACCACCGCTGCCACCGCCTCCCATGCTGTATTGGTGACATTACTTGCTGGCCTTCGCCCAGAGAGGGGGTAGAGGACAATATGGCTGGCTCCCGTTGCATCCAGTAGGCGCTCAAGGGAGGTGTCACTAAATTTGCAGGCAGAGTGTTTCCTAGCTTTGGCAGCCAGCAGCTTCCTATCCTTTGAGAGTGCTAGAGAGTGTGTTGTTTAAACATGGTGGCCGGATTACTGAAGCTCTGAGGTGACAGCGGGGTGGGTGAATCTGAGGCTGTCCCACCAGCGATCCCACATGAAACCCATACCTCTGATTTTCTTTAACAATGTTCCACACAATACGGGGTGAAATTCCAGCATTGCTGTCAGCAATGTCGATTTTCCTGCCCGATATCGGACTTTGCCAATTTCAGGAAAAATCCCAGCTATTCCTGTGCTTCCACAATCTCTACCTGAAGATATATCTTGCAGCTTGCATGTTAATAACAATTCCTTTTGGTCACTGCAGGCCTGGAGCAGTGTCTACCAGTGATACCAATAAGATGACATTCCACAGAAGCCTCTCGTTTCCCCTTCAAACATTTGGAATGCAGCAGAATAGCTACCCACATCACAGAGGATGCTTGGGGAGGTGACACAGCTGGGCCATGGTCTATGGGCAAGATAAGGTCCCAGAAACCTGCTACCTGTGCAGCCGCATTACTGCCATGAATGATTTATTTCCTTTGGAAAATACAGTGGTCCATTGACATTGGATCAGTTGTCTCAAGGCTTTTCTTATTGCTGAGTGGGAGAGATGAAAGTCCTTGTCACGTTGATGCTTGATGTGACCCGCACATTGGCTGGTACTTCAGATAATCCCTACACTAGACCAACAGTGGACAGAGTTGGCAAGGTTGCTGAAGGTGAAGACCTGACATCCTATGGCAGAGGTTGACCACAAACATCCTTGCAATAACTGATGCAACAATGTACAACTAGCTTTGTGATGTCCTGGAGCCTCAGGGAGACAGATGTTCTCAGTCACTGTGTCGTGGAGCATGCAGATAATGTTGGTAGCACAATGGTGGCCAATCCACCTTGCATGCCCACGGGTCTCCCTGACATGTCTTCTTGTACCACCTCAACCATTATGTAATCCAATTGGGATGTGACCTCATTATCCAATTTGAATTGGCCTGCTAACTGGTATTGTACTCTGGCTCAGTGCTCCCTAAGATAAGATGATAATGAGTGCTTTATAAATCCCCTTCAACGTCTGCTCTTTTACCACCATTATCCTGTTCGACTGGACTATTTTATTCAATTCTTTCACTTACTGTGGATTTTGCAAGCAACATTTGGATGTTTACACAGAATCGTTGTCGGGAATTTTACCTGTAAGTGGGGTTTGGGTGGATGGGGCTTTGAGTTGGCACTAAAGAAAGACTCGCCTACAAAAAAGTTGGGAAGCTTGAAGAAGGTCTCTCTGGAAGAAAGAGAGAAGGAGTCTGGGTCAGGGAAGGCCTAAAATTTCCCTATGGAGCCAGAGGAACATTCCAACTCCGACAAAGGAAAGTGAACATAAATTTACCTTAAATGACAGCGTCCAGTCCCAGATCCTCCCATTGGAACCCAGTCAGTACATGTGTCAGCCATGGCTCCGTTGGTAGCGCACTTGCCTCTGAATCACCGGGTTCTGGGTTCAAGTTCCACTTCAGGTATTGGGGTTGACACTCCAGTGCAGTACTGAGGGGGCACTGCACTATTGGTGGTGCTATCTTTCACATGAGACTTTAAACTGAGGTCACACCTGCTTGTTCAGGTGTGTGTAAAACATCCCCTGGCACTATTTCAAAGAAGAGCAGGGGTGTTAGCCCTGCTGTCCTGCCCAATATTTACTATTAACAGCACAATGAAAAAACCTAGATTTTCTAGTCATTATTGCATCACTGCTTGTGGGAAATTGCTGAGTGCAAATTAGCTGCTGTGTTGTCTACATTACAACAGTAGCTTTGTGCAGGAACCTGCTCAAAGGATCTGGTTAAAATGGGAGATGCCAGAGACCCAGGTGGGGCATCAGCAGCCTAAATCAACCCAGTTGAGTTCTTTTATTACCTTTCCGGGCAGTTTATATTGGTGGGTAGAGGTTAAAATTGTCCCCATTCTACCTGCATCTCAAAGGCAAAATAAAAAATCAAAACATATGCCTGAATAACAGCATAAAAATGAAACTAAAATCAATTTAAAAAGAGAGCAGGAAAAAAATCTCTTTATTAATAAATGTCCCTTATAGGGAGTTGCTTTCAATCTTGGAGCGTCTAGTCCACTGCCCATTGTGGTCAGGGCACTGAGAGATCCTGTCACGCATAAGGATGGGAAATCAAGTTCACCTTTTATATTGTTGATTTAATTGAAATGAGCCTCACCCACAAATGACAGCAATCTGTATGGGCGTTAAGCCTGCGTGGGATTCCAGCGGGAGCCAAGTGGGTGCAGACGTTGCCAAATTTCTTGGCCTCTGCCCACACAAGTTGCGAGGGCGGGTGCAATTCTGCAGGCCAGGGAACATGGCCGGCTATCGATTGTTATGTCCTGAAATAGCTGACGTAAAACAGGCCAGTTGCCAGCCAAGATGGTGAGTTATTATGGTCTGCTGAATCTGTGCACAACGCTCTGCCACTGATCCTTGCACTTCATTAACAAGGCATTTTTAATTGCATTCCATTTTATCGGGGTGACAGCGAGATCACAGGACGTTAGCCGTCATTTTTGTTCAATGGCACCATTTTGATGTACAATTGATCGACAGGTCAAAGGTGAGAGGCCTGCTTCAGCTTTTATTCCAGGGAGTCGAAGGCCTGTGGGTAATAACAAAGCAGCTTTCAGGCTTTGAAAGCTCGGGATTCTGTTTCATTTCAAGTTGAAGTTGGTTATTCACATCCTTTGTAAGCTGGGAAAAAAAAACCAGGGGGGCGGGGGAGGGGGTGAGTTTTAACCCACTCTGCCTGGAAGTAACCTCTTAAAAGGGAGCCTTACCACCCGCTGGCCACCATTTTAACTGCTGAATACAGCCTGGTGGCTGAGGCCCCTCCCCTCAGGAAATGTAAATTAATTTATTACAGAGAATTTTACAGAATGAGTGGAAGTGGGGAACATTTTATGTGTTTACATCTACCCTTTCACAATTTAAAAAAAAAACTATTAGGTCACCTTTCAGCCTTCTCTGCTCTCGAGAAAAGAGACCCAGAGCCTCTAAATTTAATGGGTCTCCTCGCCCAATTGCCTGACAACAAGTTAACTCAGGACTGAGCGGGCGTGGGGGTGGGGTATAGGGAGAGGAGGGTAGTCATCATGGCTTTCCCATCAGGTGAAGGTGGGTGGGTAGCTGATGGCAGGCCCTTCGAAGTAAGTGGAAATCTTTTCTTGTGTGGGGCCAGGAGGGGCAGCAGTGCCTCTCTCAGCCCCACAAGCAAAGCTATGTTCCCAGCCCTGTGCCAGATTCTCCCCTCCCCACACACCCTGCCTTCTAGTGGGAAACGCCCTATCCCCCCTCCCTGCCAGCGAACCTTCTCTTGATGCCGCCGGATGTCTGGCTGCCACTTTCCGCCTGCTGCAGTTGGGCAGCTGGTCGGTGGAGAGTAAGGCCCCAGAGTTACCATCACGCCTGAAGCATAGGCCTACAGGAGAGTGGCTTGCGCTTGCCCCACCACAAGTCACAACGGGTTAAAATCAATCCTAGGTACTTGGTGCTGAGTTAATTTGATGACGTAGAAGCCAAGTAAATATAGTTTAATTCCATTTCAGAAGATGGGCCATGGACCTGAAATGTTAACTGTGTTTCTCCCTCCACAGGTGCTACTAGTGCTGCTGAGTGTTTTCTAGCAATTTATATTTTGATGTCACTCAATATATTGACTTGTCTCCCATTGTGATTGGTAGGAATCAGAGTCTGGCTCTCAGATGAATATTTTTTATTTCTAAATATATATGTATGTATTTGTATATATGTATATGTGTGTGTGTGAATTCATGTATGTATATATGCAATTTAAAATCAAACTCATAGCCTATCATTTACGGTCTCCATAAATGCCACTTGTTCAGTTCATCTGTAGTGATTAGTGGATCAGCAGCCTTTGCAAATATAGTGAATGCTTGTCTTAAGACACATCCATACAGAATACAATACAACCTCCAGATTGATCAATGCCATAAGCTTCACCTAATGTCAGATAACTGTCTGCAAACTCCCAAGGGCTATGTTCCCACTTGGAGCTGTTGGCAAACAGCCCAGCCTGACAAGACCTCATTTGAACGGTAACCAAGGAAACTGAGTATCTCAACAGTGATAAGAAACATTTACGTGATATCTCCTTGTGCACAACTTCCAAGTACCACAGCAAGGGAGAAAGAACAAGATTTATATGGCAAGGTATTGAATACCATGAATGAGGAAGAGGCACTAACACTAATCCTGCATCTCAGGGCAAACACTATTAATATTCAGTATTTCCCCTTTCAAAAACAAGGTTTCATTTCTTGCTGTTCCCCTCAATGTCGCTGAAGCAAGTTTTACTTCCAAATAATTCCATCCCTTATCACAGACCTTTGTCAGCTGCATCATTTATTTTTAGAGGCTTATTCATGTACAGAGTCACCCCTGTGCATAGTTATAATCATGGAATACTATCCCTGACCCTGCAGCACCATCCATGCCAAAGAACAGTGCCTCTGCTGTGAAGATAATGAATATATTCAAAGTACTATTACGTAAAACAACCATTTATTTATCTTCGCCTCTCCAGTGTACAAAAGCAGCATGTAGGAGTAGATTCCCAACTATTTACAGCTGGAGGGAACTGGAAAGATCAGGAGGTTTTGTGCAGCAACTTTGAGTAGAGATCCATGTCATCAATTTTATGTCAGGCACTATTTTGCACCTGGTCTTTACAATGACAGTATCCTTCCTCCAAAACTGGGGAGAGTTTCCCTTCAATCTTATAGATGTTAGAAATTTTGGAGATGTTCCCTCAGGTTCACTCCCATAAGTGATTCCTACATCTCCCGTAGTTTTGAGAGCCCCTTTCCCACCCGATATCTAATTAAATGATACCATGGGGCAGAATTTTACGGCCTGGTCGCGACAGGGGTGGGGCTGTAAAATGCGGCGAACTGTTCAAAAGTCCATTGACTTCAGCGAGACCGTAAAATCCTGCTGGCGTAAAATTCTGCCCCATGTGTCTGGGATTATAATCATGGGAATCCCTCTTGCGTGTCGTGGATATGAGATCGTGCTGCCAGGTGCACTTTGGTTATCTTTCAGAAGGTGGACAAAAAACTCACTTTAGTGAGACGAGGCCAATTGTAAGTCATCAAACTGGTTTGGTAGACTTACATAACATCGGACAGAATGCAGGCTCCAGTGATAGTTAGTTCATTTTCACCCGACCCTAACTCACCTCTCAATTCAACATTAAGAAGTGAGACCTTCTCACACTCCATGGCAGATTTTCATCTCTGCCGCTTGGACAGTCATCTGGTGGGATGGACCACACACACAAACTACAACAGGCTCCGTTTTTTTTTAACTCGATGAAATCAAGGAGATGAAATTGGCCAGATTTTCAAATTGTCCAAAGAAAGTCAGCTTTATAGGTTGTGCTTCACCAAGGAGGGAATACCAAGGGCGGAATGTTCCACTCATCCATTTCTAAAGACGATGGCAAGCTCAGCTATGGTTGTTATTTGCAGTGGTGGGTAGGAAAATCAGCGTGATTTCCACTGAGGGGGAGTTTTTGCCCCCATTTAGACTCATTAATTATGCATCAATGAGGAGCTCATCGAATCCTGCGGTGGAGCGGGTAGTGCTCCACCCGCCCCACTGTTGCCTCATGTAGCCAAAGGTCCTGGCACCTAGGCAGACATTCTTCACTCACTGCAGGCCAGGTGTGGGCTGAACATCTGCATTACCATGGCGAGCTTTCTCCTCCAATCTATGCCCATGTATGAGTAATGAAGCTGTTGAAGAATATCAGGTGGCAAAGATTCTGGTAAGATGACCTGCCTGACTTTAAAAGTGACTCCCCGGGAGATGCCTAGCTCATCCCAGTAGGGCCAAAATGGTCTCACGGGACATGCTGAATCGAATCAGGCCATCCTTCAATGATGGTTTCCCACAGTTTCTGTAGTGTGGAATCTTTTGCTCTTTCTTTTTGTAGCTGCTGGCATTTGCGTTGCGCAAAATGTATCAGATCAATTGACGGACTTGCATTCTCCTGCAAGTGTAATGTTACAGCTCCATTGAAACTGCCAATTTTGTTGAAACGTTTGGATATTTCAATGTTAGGTCATGATCTGAGGTGATAGGAGTAGTTTCTGAAGTTGATCTGCTGTATAAGGTCTGACTAATTCCATGGACTGTGACTAGCGTGAGTTCACAGCATACTGGTAGGCTCACGATTGCCGGGCCTTTAGTCTCCAGTAGACCATTTGTGGCACCCAGGAGGATTGATTGTACTTGCACTCCAGGACTATGGAACCTGTGCGTGGAATCAGTGAACCGTTATACGCTGAACATTTCACAGCAATAGGTTTTGCCTTCCATGTCTATGGATACATGTCATTTAGAATTTGCAGGGGCAGTGTGTTGGCACTTGCCCCTATTTCAACTTTGGCCAATAATGAGTAGTTATCAACTTTCTTAGGACAGATAATTTGAATCTTGGCAAACACTTCAGACAGTGAGCTGGCATTCATGTTTTCCATGAGATTGACGATGTGAAACATGTGTTCACCGCTCTTCGTCTCGTCATCATCATTTTTTGGCTTGTCAGTCACCTCATGTATATGTTCCTGACACGATCCTGGATGGTACCTTGCTTCAAGGTACCTGTTGTGTGCAGTCTGTTTGGATCTGTGCACAGATCTTTGTAGCTGCATCAGCCTTTGCTCTCGTGCTCTGCCACTGCCAATGGCCATTCTTGCAGAATTGCTGGAAACCTGGGCATTTCTTTGGTGGATGCAGAAGGCCACACCTTCCGTATGGCTTTCTAAGTTCGGGTGTTCTAGTAAGTGTGTCAACAACTGGGGTTGTACTTAGGACCTGTAAGCTTTGTTGACCTGCGAGGATCGTTTCATACTTGTGTCCATCCTTGAGTAGCTCTTTGCTGCTATACATTTTGGCCTTGTTTAGCAAATCTTTCTGGAATGCTTCTGTGGGAGTGGATATGATAACCATCTCATCAATTCTGTCTGCTGGTTCTGCATCTGAAAAATCACAGTACGTACCCTTTTCTCTGCATCTGCCGATGAAATGGTCTAAGGACTCTGTAGACTGTTGTCGAAATGACCTGAACTCTGGTCGATGAATACAGACGTTTACCCTGATACTGAACCGGTCTTCCAATGTAGTCCATGCGTGGAATTTTACAGCCCTGTCGTGGTGGGGGGGCGGGGCCATAAAATGCAGCAAGCCGTTCAAAAGTCCTTTGACTTCGGTGGGACAGGAAAATTCCTCTGGTTGGAGGGGGCGTAAAAGTCCGCCTCATATCTTTTGGGGATCCTTTAGCTCTTCTGCTGTTCACCCTGACTGGCTCAGCCTCTGTCGACCTTTATTCCCAAATGCTAGGTGAATTTTTATGGCTTGCTTTTCTGGTTTGGACACACCTCAATCAAGAAATCATAGCTCTGTGCGTTGTTTAAACATTTTGAATTTGGATAGTAGGTCAGCTGCATCCCAATCTAAACTGGGGAATTTTGAGGGCATTCTGACAATATCTCTTTGACCTTCCTTCTCCTATAGCACTTAGAATGAGTGTTGCTGTAGCTGCTTTCATATGCTTTTCTGATGCTCCACCCATTATAATCGCAACCTTCTCTGGGCCGATTTTAGGACTTTTTTTTTGTTTGGTTAACCCTCTCTCTCACTCGTCAGTGATCCAGCCCACACCCTGGTCACTCGTCTTTCCTGACTGAGCTAACCCAGTGCTGGTCCTCTGAACGTGCTGTTCCATTCACTGAACAGACCGGCTATGCACTGCAATCTCACCACGAGGGATCCGTCTGCTCACCAGCTCTTTATTTGAGCACCTTTGTCTTCAAAGCTTTGCTGCTGAGATTTCAACACTCTCTGGTGCTGTGACTCTGTTGCGGTCCGACCAAAACATTGTGGGTCGTCTCATGCCATGTAGCATGATCTAAGGCTGTTCACCATGTCATACCTACACTGAATTTTGGTGCAATGCTAAACACTGAGTAGTTTAGAAGGAACCACTGCTGCACACCATGTCATGTATGTTATAATGATATAAAAACACCAATCACTCATCGTGGTTCTCTGATTGAAGCTAGGCACATGAGAACACACTTATGAAGGTGTAAACCTTGAAAACACCAGCAACAGAGCTGACTGCTGTGTGCTCTGCAGAAAGCAGAAGTGAAACTAAACTGGATGGCATGACACACTTTCTATCTAGTGATATCATGTTCCCAACTTTAAAAGGCATATTACAATATCTCTTGTCCAAAAGCTTAAATTTGTCCTTTAATACTTGTATTAAAGAGCTTTTCTTTGTCTACCTGATCCAAACCTATTATAATCTTATATATCTGCATCATATCTCCCCCTGCCCAGTACCAACCCCTTCCCCCCCCAGCAATTAACCTCAGCTTCTCCAACCTCACCTTCTAACCAACATTCCCCGATCCCGGGAACCCTCCTGGGAAATTTCCTCTGCAGCCTCTCAAGGACCTCACATCTTTCCAGAAGTGTAGTGACCAGAACTAGACACAATGCTCTAGCTGTGGCCTAACCAGAGGTTTATAAAGGCTCAGCATAATTTCCCTGCTTTTGTACTCAATACTCCTATTTAGGAAACCCAAGATCCTATATGCTTTGCTAACCACTATCTCAATTTGTCCTGCCACCTTCAAAGACCTATACGCATGAACCCCCCATGTCCCTGTATCCCTGCACACACTTTAGAACTGTGCCACTAAGTCAATATTGCCTCCCCCTGTGCCTTCTACGTGCATCACCTCATGCATCTCTGTATTGAATTCCATCTGCCAATTGTCTGCCCGTTCTGCTAGACTGTCTATGGCCTGTTGCAGTCGATTGGTATCATTATCACAAGTTTGATATTATTGGCAAATTTTGAAATTCTACTCTGCACTCCAATATTCAAATCATTTATATGTATATAAGCAGTGGTCCTAGCATTGACCCTTGGGGAACACTATTGTCTACCTTCCTGTAGTCTGTAAAACAAGCATTTACGATGACTTGCTGTTTTCTGTCTTTAAGCTAATTGTATGCTGATACTGGCCCTTCTATTCCATAAGCCTTTATTTTGTTAACCAGTCTTTTAAGTGGTACTTTGTCAGACACTTTCTTAAAATCCATATAGAAACATCCATCGCATTTCCTATATCAACCTTCTCTGTTACTTCATCAAAAAATTCAGTTAGATTATACAAACGCAATCTGCCTTTAACAAATTGTGCTGGTTCTTCTTAATTAACTCAAACCTCTCCAAGTGCATGTTAATTTGTTTCACACTGATTATTTTTTTTCTAATATCTTACTGCCCACTGTCTGGCCTGTAGTTACTAGGAATGTCCTCACACCCTTTCTTGAACAAGGGTGTCACATTTGCCACTTTCCAATCTCTGCACCTCTCCCATATCTAGGGGAGATTGGAAGATTATGGTAAGCCTTACCACTATCCCCACCACCATTTCCTTCAGCAATATGGGGTGCAAGCCATATGAGCCAGGCAATTTATCTACTCTCATGATAGTCAGCTTTTAACAATGCATCCTGCCGATCAATTTTCTCCCCATCCATTACCTCAATCATCTCGATTTCTATCATATTTTGTCAGCATCCTTTTCCTTAGTAAACACTGATATAAAGTACTCATTAAGTATTCTGGATATCATGTGTCTCTAAACATATATCACCTTCTTTGACCGTAATAGGAAACCCCAGCCTCTTACTTTACTCACTATTAACATGCCAGTAGATGATTTTTGGGTTCCCAACTGCCATTCTATACTCACATTCTCTCTTTGCCAGTCTTCTTTTTCTCTTCACTTCCTCCCTCAACTAACCTTAGTTGGCCTGGTTCTCAATTGAAGAACTCACCTGACAGGCATCATACCCCATCTGTTTTTGGGTGATCATATTCTCTATCTCCCTCATCATCAAAGGACCCCAGCTTTTTGTTCACTGCTAGAAGTTTGTTTTTCTCTCCAGCATCATCTTCCCTCAGTTTAACATACAAAATAAAACGTAATTGATTCCATGATGTCACTTGTTTGTGTGTGATTATTTTTGGTTGATTTTTAGCACCTGAGGAGAGTGTTTTGATGAATTCCACTTAAAAGGACCTGATATAATACCTGCCACAACCAGGACTCATATTTTTACACCTGAAGATTAATCCGAGCACCGTATCATTTGACAGCTGGAAGATAACAGTGCTAAAATATCATGGCCTACCAAGTTAAAGACACTGTGTAGTAAATAAATGCTCCTTCCAGCTCCACATTCACAATATGAGCCATTGTAAGCCACCATTCAACTCCGTCCCAATTGCTGGTCACCCCTCCCTGCCTCTCCCCTTCTCCCTCAATGCCTTTGCCCTTTCCCGATCACTGCCTCTCTCTATCACCAGTTCGCTGCTTATCTACCCCACCTCCCAGTCGATAATCTCCCTCTGTTGGCAGTCACCATTCTCTGTATTCCACAACCAAACTGGGATCCACTGTATCACCACATTCAAATCTAGTGATACAGTGGATCCGCAAAGATGAGTGGCAGGACAGATAAAGAAGATAAAGAACGGCAGAGAAATGACGAAAACATTAATCAGGAGAAAGAAGTTAGAGTATGAGAGGAGGCTAGCTAGAAATGTAAAAATGGATAGCAAGAGTTTCTACAGGTATCTTAAAAAGGAAAAGAGTAAGTAAAGTGAGTGTTGGTCCTCTGGAGAGTGACAGTGGGGAGTTAATAGTAGATAATAAGGAAATGACAGAAGAAATGAGCAAATATTTTGCTTCTGTGCTCACTATAGAGGATACAAAAAACGTTCCAGTAATAGCTACAAATCAGGAGGTGAACAGGAGGAAGGAACTTGGTGAAATTGAAATCACTAAGAGAATGGTACTGAGCAAATTGATGGAGCTGCAGGCTGGCAAGTCTCCGGGTCCCGATGGGCTACATCCTAGGGGCTTAAAAGAGGTGGCTGATGAGGTAGTCGATGGGCTGGTGTTAATTTTTCAATATTCTTTAGATTCTTGAAAGGTTCCATCAGACTGGAAAGTAGCAAATATAACCCCTCTATTCAAAGAGGGAGGGAGGCAGAAAACAGGAAACAGTAAGCTTGATGTCTGTCATGGGGAAGTTGTTACAATCGATCATTAAGGAGATTATTGCAAGGCACTTAGATGAGCTCAAGGCAATCGGGTAGAGTCAGCATAGTTTTGGGAAAGGAAAATCATGTTTAACCAATTTATTGGAGTTTTTTGAAGGAGTAACATGTGTGGTGGATAAAGGGAAGCCTGTAGATGTACTGTACTTGGATTCCCAGAAGGAATTTGATAAGGTGCCACATCAAAGGTTATTACAGAAAATAAAAGCGCATGGTGTAGGGGGTAACATATTAGCATGGATAGAAGATTGGCTGGCTGGCAGAAAGCAGAGAGTATGCATAAATGGGTCTTTTTCTGATTGGCAGGATGTGATGAGTGGAGTCCCACAGGGGTCTGACTTAGATGAGGGGAGTGAAGACCTGGTAGCTAAATTTACAGATGACACAAAGATAGGGAGGAAAGTATGTTGTGAAGAGGACATGAGGAGGTTGCAGATGGATATAGATAGGCTGAGTGAGTGGACAAAGATCTGGCAAATGGAGTTTAATGTGGGAAAATATGAAGTTGATCACTTTGGCAGGAAGAACAAAAAAACAGTGTATTACTTAAATGGAGAACGGCTGCATCATTTTGAGATGCAGAGGGATCTAGGTGTTCTAGTACATGAGTCACAAAGAGTTAGTACGCAGGTACAGCAAGTAATTAAGAAGGCTAATGGAATGCTATTCTTTATTACGAGAGCTATTGAACATAAAAGTGAGGATATTATGCTTCAGTTACACAAGGCATTGGTGAGACCGTGCCTTGAATACTGTGTGCAGTTTTGGTCTCCTTATTTAAGGAAGGATGTAAATACATTGGAGGCGGTTCAGAGGAGGTTTACTAGATTGATACCTGGAATGAGTGGGTTGACCTATGAGGAAAGGTTGGATATACTGGGCTTGTTTCCACTGGAGTTTAGAAGAGTGAGGGGTGATTTGATTGAAGTATACAAGATCCTGAACGGCCTTGACAAGGTGGACGTCGCAAGGATGTTTCCTCTTGCGGGTGAGTCCAGAACTAGGGGGGCACTGTTTTAAAATTAGGTCTCACCCTTTTAGGACAGAGATGAGGAGAATTTTTTTCTCTCAGAGGGTTGTATGAATTTGGAACTCGCTGCCTTAGAAGGTGATGGAGGCGAGGCCATTGAATATTTTTAATGCAGAGGTAGATAGATTCTTGTTAGGCAAAGGAACCAAAGGTTATCGGGGTAGATGGCAATGTTGAAATCAAAACACAAGATCAGCCATGATCATACTGAATGGCAGAGCAGGGTCAAGGGGCTGAATGGTCTACTCCTGTTCCTATTTCTTATGTTCTTAAACCATCTCCGTGGGCGAGCTGCCTGAGGATGTCCAATTTCCAAGGAACTCACTAACCTCATGTAAATAAGGCCTGAAGCCTAATATTGAATAGGTCTCAAGCCTACCTCTTCCAGTACAAGGATTATTCAGTGCTAACCAAATCATAGATCTGTATCCTTACAATTACCATTTTTTTAAATAATCTTAGGAATTATTTTCTTCCCAGGCAGAAATAATTTGAAATAGTTTTTGCGCCATTTCCATTGCTGGATTGTGCTAGGAGCATAGGAGCGGGAGGAAGCCATTTAGTGCCTCGGGCCTGCTCTGCCATTCAATTAGATTGTGGCAGTAAACTGCAAAAAAAAACTGCCAAAGCAGGTGTTTTGGCACTGGCACACATTGCTGAAATGAAATGGTGTGGATTAATCTTATTGGAACTTGTACATTTGTCAACTGCTAAAAATGATGTTTGCCTCAATCCCATTGTCAGCTGACAGTGGGTCTCACCAATGAATGCCTGCCTCCACTGCCACCGTTGCTTGCCGCAGACACTTTGGGCAGAATTTTACGGCCCCATTTCGGCGGGGACGGGGCCATAAAATGCGGCGAGCCATTATAAACCCCATTGACGACAGCGGGAACGGAAAATCCCACTGCCGTAAAATTCTATCCTTTAAATTTTAATTAGAATCGTGTGGGAGCCAGCTCCAGACATGAGAGCGGAAGTGCAGCCAAATTTCAGTTCCGCTGTTGGGAATGGCGCGCCACAGATAAAACGCCACCCGATGTTAGGCTCAATTTCATCTACTGGCCTTTGTTCCATATCCCTTGATGCCCTCACCCAATAAAAATCTATCGATTGCAGTCCTGAATTGTCCAATATTCTCAGCGTCCACAGCCTTTTGAGGAGAAAGTTCCAGATTGCTATGATCCTTTGTGTGTAAACATGCTTCCTGATTTTGCTCCTACGTGACATGACTCAACTCTTAAAATGACACCCTTGTTCTTAATTGCCCCTCGAGAGGAAATAGCTTCTCCATTTCTATCCTAAGTCAGGCAGATGACCGAACATAACTACTACTGATATCATAATGAAATAACAATTGTTACGAACGCTAATAAAAACTCTATCTTAAACTCTGTATCGATTTACCACTGCAGATGATATTGAGATGACTCAAAGTTAAAAAAGAAAGCCTTGCATTTATATAACACCTTTCACAACCTTAGGGCATCCCAAAGTTCTTAACAGCCAACTAAGTACTTTTGAAGTGTAGTCATTCTTGCAATGTAGGAAACACAGCAGCCAGTTTGCGCACAGCAAGGTCCTGCAGACAGCAATGTGATAAATGACAACATCAGCAGTTTTAACTCTTGGTTAGCCAAGACACCAGGAGAGCTCCCATGCTCTTCTTCAAATAGGGGACCCAGGGGAGCTTTTACTTCCATTCCTCCGTTTAATATCTCATCTGAAAGACTGTGCAGCTCTTGCTCAATGCTACACAGGAATGTTGGCCTTGTTTTATGCTGTTGGGTCTGGAATAGGGCTTGAACCCCATGACTTCTGACTCAGAGGTAAGAGTGCTACAACTGAGACATGGCTGAGACCTCACGAAAATAAAACTTCACCTTGGACCTAATCCAGAGAGAGGTGGCTGATCAGCACATGTTAGTTTGCAGATAATGTTTTGTCAATATAGTGATTTTTTTTCCCCCTATAACCTATTAACAAATGTTGACATGTAATCAGTTCCCACTACCAAGGGAGCATTCACAGACTGAAATGTCTATCTCGGGCAATGTAACAATGAAACTCTACATGAGCTGACATTGTGACCATGTAATTTTCTTTTTGCAGTTCTATTATTGTGCCCTCTTCCACTGACAACCAACTTATTCCCCATTTAAGAGCTGCATTTGGATTTTGGTCCTGACTGTTTACATTGTAAAGCAGGTTTCACAGTGTTGCGCTTGTTTCCTTTGATCAGCTGGGTATCTGCCGGCTGCAGATTGTTGTGAATGCTTAAGCTTTTGCACTCAAATGTTGGACCCCCCCTTCCCCCATCATTGAGGATGGGGATGTTGCAGGAGCTTCCTCCTCCCATTAGTTGTTTAATTGTCCACCACCATTCGTGACTGCACTGCAGAGTTGGCTGTGAGATCGCTTAGCTCTGTCTCTAGCATTTTGCTTCCAATGTTTAGCATGCATGTGGCCCTGTGATGCAGCTTCAGCAGGTTGGCATCCCATGTTTAGGTATGCTTTGTGCTGCTCCCAACACGCTCTCCTGCACTCTTCATTGAACAAGATACGGTCGTGTGGTTTGATATTTATGGTAGAGTTGGGGATATGCTGGGCCGCAAGATTACAGATTATGGTTGAAATACAATTCTTCTGCTGCTGCTGGTGGCCCACAGTACCTCATGGATGCCCAGTTCTGAGTTGCCTGATCTGTTCTGAATCTATCCCATTTAGCGCGGTGGTGGTGCCGCACAACACAATGGAAGGTGCCCTTAGTGTGAAGACAGGACTTGGTCTCCCTAGGCCAATGAGTTGCTCACTCCTACCGCTACTGTCATGGGCAGATACATCTGCAACAGTTAAATTGGTGAGCATGAGATCAAATAGGTTTTTCCCTCTTGTTGTAACTTGTTTCACCACTTGCCACAAGCACAGCCTGGTAGCTATGTCCTTCAGAATTCAGCCATCTCAGTCAGTAATGATGCTACCAACTCATTCTTGGTGATGGAAATTGAATTCTGATACTTGGAGTGCCCTTGTTACCCTCAATACTTCTTCCAAGTGATGTTCAACACAGTGTTGATTCATCATCTAAGGGAGGGTGGTAGGTGATCATCAGCAGGAGATTTTCTTGCCCAGGCCTTGCCTTGAGGCTTCATAGGGCCCAGTTTCTATGCTGAGGACTCCCCGGGCCAGAATCTTCCGTTCAGTGTGTGGGGTGGGCCCCTCACGCCGACGCGTAAGAAATCGTGCAGTGACGTCGGGCGTGCATCCCGACATCACCGCACGTCATTCCGATCTTCAGTTCGGCGGGCATGCAGCGCCCACCGAACTGTCAAAGGTCTATTGAGGCAATTAATTAACTAAAGTGAGTGCCAGGGCTGCCCGTCCAACCTTAAGGTTGGCAGGCAGGCGAAGAACCCTGGCGGCCTTCGCATTTTTCATGAAACCTCATCCATGGGCGGGATGAGGTTTCATGGAGTGTTTATTAATTAAATAAAATGTCTTATGAAAAATCATAAGCATGTCCCAGCTCATGTGACAATGTTATGTGAGGGGACATGTCTGACTAATTTTCTTTGGTCTTTTTCCAAATGTTTAATTATTAAATTAATCTCCCTGAGGCAGCTCCGTGCCTCAGGGAGATTTCTGCGCTCTTTCACACGCGCATGCCTTAATTGGCCGGCCCATGTAAAATGGCAGCGCGCAGCCGATCGCGGGCGGAAATCGGATCCGCGCCCACGCCCGTTCCCGACCGGCCTGCCCGACGGGGAGAAAATTCTCCCCTTGGTCACTCTCTCATAACCGTGTAGCATAGTGCTGCCACCTCTGATGGGTCTATCCTGCTGGTGTGAGAGGGAAGAAAAATGCTTTTTCCCCCACAGTGATATCATCAGTAAGTGATAAGGCGATGCACCTTGTTGCAAGTTACATCACCGCATTCTGCAAGCAAATGGAAAATGCCTGCCAGATTTTTTTTCCTGATGGCTATTCCTTAATTGTTTCTTCATTGACTGAAGTCTTTTGCTTTAAATGATCGATAGATTCTTGTTGGGTAAAGGTATCAAAGAATATTGGGGGTAAATGGAGTTGAGGCAAGGATTAGCCAGTCGAATGGTGGAACAGGCATGACAGGTTGAATGGCTTACTTTTGTTCATCTGATAACGCTCAGGGCTATCTATTTAAGTTTCACAGTAATTGTGAATTTATTTTTTACTATTATATACCGGCACTTTTTCACTGATGCGTGCAACCATTCTCTCTTCCTATTTGACAGTATAATGTTCACATGAAGCCTGAATCACTGTCATTAGCGTGGTAACTAGCATCTGAGTCACATTCGCGCTGTCACTTCCAATCCTTCTCCTGTAGTGTTCCCCAACTGGGTTATTTTATGAGTTATTGCAAGATCAGTAGGCTGGCTTTCAATGATTAATGGTAATGAGAGCCACAGTTTTAAAAAAAGGCATTAGCTTGTCAACCATATCATTAGATGTCCAAACAGTGAAAGCAAAATATCAAGATATCATATGAATTGAACTTCTAGGGCAGGATGTGGAGGTCGTCAGGCAGGCATGGTGGGTGGACACAGTGGGTGGGCCCTGGAGTGGATGGAAAACAGTCCGCTGCCAGCGATCGGGCCCCAATCGCAATTTCACACTGGCGGGCCATTTAAGGACCACCCAGTGTGAAATGCAGCTCCACACTGGCCGGGAAGGGCCGAATGGGGGTGTGGGCCTGTCAGCCACCGGGTCCAATGGCTTAAAAACGGCCCAGGCAGCCCCTGGAAGGCTGCCATTGGAAGGACGTGCGTTCAGCGTTCCCAATGGAGTCGAGTGCAGCTGGACACGGCAGGCAGGAGGGCAGGTCGGGCGGGCACTCGGTCCCCCGCTTTTCTGACAAGTGCCTCGCTGTCCTCCTGGAGGAGGTGGCTGCCAGGAGGGATGCCCTTATCCCCAGAGATGGAGGCCATCACACCTCACCAAAAGGGCATGGGAGGAGGTGGCAGCGCTGGTGAGCAGCCATGGTGTAGTGCGGCGCACGTGGGCGCAGTACCAGAAGCGCTTCAATGACTTGGTGCGCTCAGGAAGGGTGAGTACCATGTTGGCATGGGTCAGTGTGCAGAAGTATTAAGGTGTGGCCATCCTCCATGGACCTCAGGAGTGTTAGAGCCTGAGTGTTAACTGTCAATCATGCTGGAGCTGGCCAAGGGGGTGAGCCCTGGCTGCTTGGACTGAGTGCCTTGCGGCTCGAGTGCCACGACTCAGATGTGCCCTGCGAGGTGTTCCTCGGGTGGGGTTGGCCAGGCTGCAAAGGCGCTGCAGATAGAGAGTGGACTAATCAAAGTTCCTCTGTTGTTTCAGGAGAAGACAAGCCATAGCCAGGCAGAGAGGGCATGTGCAGGCGGAGGGCAGCCCAACCTCCTGCTACTGCTCAGCAGGTTCGAGCATGACGTGCTGGAGCTCTAGAGCTGGCACGCTCCCCTTGCAACCGGGCATGAAGAGGTGGGGGTGCCAGATGAAGGCAAGAGCGCAGTGCACAGAGGTGAGACTTTCGGCTTACGCAGCCATACTAGTGTAGACTCTTTATTGATGTGAGCCTCGAACCTGGAGGCCCCATTGATCATTGGAAGATGATGGCACCATGATGCAGATCTCCATTGTCTCAACAGCGTGCCTGGCATGCACAGTGACAGTCTGATGGCTTTAACTAATGACATGTCCTTGTTCTCCCTTTCAGGTTTGCCAGCAGGTGTTCACTCTGCGGACCCTGAAGGGCCAGCCCTGACACTGGAGGACCAACGAGCTTCTGTTGCACGTGCGTCATACCCACTCTCTGAAGTAGGCACCAGCGCACATACCAGCTCCCAGGTGGGCATTAGATCGGCGGCTAGTACCTCGGTGCACATCGGTGATGGCACTTTGCACTCGCTTGCGGTGCAGGTGGAGGCAGAGAGCGCCCAGGGGACTGGCAGTCGGAGGGCTGCTGGGGACAAGGACGATGCTGAGCTAAAGGCTGATGATGAACTTCTGGAGTCGTCCATTAGGCAGCAGATGCTGGATGTCCAGCGAGATGTGTGGGAGGATCTGGTGCAGATCCATGAGGGTCTGAGTGCCATGGGTCTCCGTGATAGAGGAGTCCATGCAGAGCACGAGTACTGTGTTGACCCTCATGGCCGAGTGCACTGCCTCCTCCATTGAGAGAGTGGCGACTCTCATGGCAACGCAGCCCCAGGGACTGAATCAGGGGTTCCTGGGGTTGCGCTCAGACCTGCAAGCCCTCACACAGGCACTGACCTCAGGTAGTCAGTGCCAGTGTGGGAGATGGATGTGGCATCCAATATCCCAGCTCGGTGCCTGTCCATCAATGGTGAGCAGAGAGGTCCAGAGTGACCTCATGTTGGCACACAAGCTGCCTGTCGTCTCTGCGGGCTCCTCTCAGGGCGCTCTGGGTGACGGCTGCAGCTCCCATGCCCCTCTGCCAGTGACCATCACATCTGATGAGGCTGCAGCGACTGGAGAGATGCCAGCTGTGGCACTGGCAGCTCCCTCCCAGGCGGGGCCAGCACAGGCTCCACAGGCCAGAGGACGACCGCCAAGGTCATCAAGGCCAACAAGACAGCAGAGTGAGCAGGCTGTCTGCAATGCCGATGCCAGTGAGGGGAGAGAACCTAGATGTTGGACTCGCAAGTGTAAGTTAAAGGCACCATGAGCACAAGAGGGCCAGGACACAGGTAATTTTATGTTCATTTATGTTTACTTTATCTATACTGATCTGGCAATGAAGAGAAGTTTATGTAAATAGTTTGGAATTGTCAAAATGAGATAAATTTTGCTTTTGTCGTCATGGCCTGAGTATGCTTCACCTTTTGATTTTATTAGTGCAGGGAACGCCAGTATGTACATGGCTCTGAACTTTATTGTGCAGGCACTGAGTGGACTTTGGGTTCAAATGAAAGGGTCCTCTCAGACATCCAGCATGGAGGCAGCAGCCCTGGCGTGCGGTTAAAGCTGATCTTTGCCAGCCTAGCTGAAGGAGTGTGGATCAAGGCATCCCTGGTGTCCCTCCCCCAACTGGAGGTTACCGAGGTCTGGCTCCACACCCTCAGCGTTCTCCTCACCATGCTCCTCTTCTGACTCACCACTGGATTCATCCTCTGTGGCCTGTGCAGGTGCGTCAAGATCCTGTTCCTCCAGTGGGTCCCCCCTTGCCAGTGCCAGATTGTGGAGAGCGCAGCATGTAACCACAATCAGTGACACCCGCTCTGGGGAGTATTGCAGTGCTCCCCCTGAACGATCCAGGCATTGGAAGCGCATCTTGAAAAGACCTATGGTCCTCTCTACAACCGCCCATGTGGAGGCATGACTTGTATTGTAACCCTTCTCTGCCTCTGTTTTTCGGTGGCAGAGAGGCATCATGAGCCACCTCTTCAATGATAGCCCTTGACACCCAGCAGCCATCCATCCAGTCAAGCCGGAGCACTGAAGAGCCTCGGCACCCGGGAGTGTCTGAGGATGTAAGCGTCATGGGAGCTGCCTGGGTACCTTGCACAGACTTGCAGAATCTGCATCCTGTTGTCACACACTATCTGCACGTTCATGGAGTTGAAGCCCTTCCTGTTGACGAAGGCACCCGGCTGACCCGCTGGTGCCTTGATGGCCACATGTGTGTAGTCGATTGCACCCTGGATGCAGGGGAACCCAGCAATTGCTGCAAAGCCTCTGGCTCACTCAGCCTGGCTGGCCTTGTCCGTATGGTAAAGAATAAAGGTCAGTACCTGCCTGAACAGAGCTTTTGTCACCTGCTTATGGGGAGGCAATGCTGTAGTGGTATTGTTGCTGGACAGGTAATCTAGAGACCCAGGATAATGCTCTGGGGACCTGGGTTTGAATCCCGCATGGCAGATGATGGAATAAATAAAAAAAAGCCTGGAATTAAAAGTCTAGTGATCACTGTAGTGATGGTTGTAAAAACCCATCTGGTTCACTAATGTCATTTAGGGCAGGAAAACTGCTGTCCTTACCTGGTCTGGCCTACATTTGACTCCAGACCCACATCTTAAATGCCCTCTGAAATGGCATCAGTTGTAACAAGCCGCTACAAAGTCACAAAAAAAGGAATGAAACTGGACTGACCACTCGGCATCGACCAAGGCACTGGAAATGACAGTGGCAAACTCAGCCCTGTTGACCCTGCAAAATCCTTTTTACTAACATCTGGGGGCTAGTGCCAAAATTGGGAGTTCTGTCTCACAGACTGGTCAAGCAACAGCCTGGCCTAGTCATCCTCACAGAATCATTCTTTACAGTTAATGTCCCAGACACCACCATCACCATCCCTGGGTATGTCCTGTCCCACCCACAGGACAGGCCCAGCAGAGGTGGCAGCACAGTGGGTATACAGTGGGGAGGGAGCTGCCCTGGGAGTCCTCAACATTGACTCCACACCCCATGAAGCCTCAAGGCATCAGGTCAAACATGGGCAAGGAAACCTCCTGCTGATTACCACGTACTGCACCCCCTCAGCTGATGAATCAGTGTTCCGTCATGTTGAACAGCACTTTGAGGAAGCACTGAGGGTGGCCAGGGTGCAGAACGTACTCTGGGTGGAGGACTTCAATACCCTCGCCAAGATTGGCTCAGTAGCACCACCACTGACCGAGCTGGCCGAGGCCTAAAGGACATAGCTGCTAGGCTGGGTCTGCGGCAGGTGGTGAGGGAACCAACAAGAGGGAAATACATACTTGACCTCATCCTCACCAACCTGCCTGTTGCAGATGCATCTGTCCATGACAGTATCAGTAGGAGTGACCACCGCACAGTCATTGTGGAGACAAAATCCCTCACTCACATTGAGGATACCCTCCATTGTGTTGTGTGGCACTATCGCTGTGCTAAATGGGATAGATTTCAAACAGGTCTAGCAACTCAAGACTGGGCATCCATGAGGCACTGTGGGCCATCAGCAGCAGCAGAATTGTATTCAAACACTATCTGTAACCTTGTGGCCTGGCATATTCCCCACTCTATCATTACCATCAAGCCAGGGGATCAACCCTGTTTCAATGAAGAGTGCAGGAGAACATGCCAGGAGCAGCACCAGGCATACCTAAAAATGAGGTGTCAACCTGGTGAAGCTATTACACAGGACTACATGGATGCCGAAGAGTATAAGCGGCAAGTGATAGACAGAGCTAAGCAATCCCACAACCAAGCACTGCAGTCCTGCCACATCCAGTCGTGAATGGTGATGGACAATTAAACAACTCACTGGAGGAGGAGGCTCCTCAAATATACCCATCCTCAATGATGGGGGAGCCCAGCACATCAGTGCAAAAGATAAGGCTGAGGCATTTGGTAGAGTTTTCAGCCATAAGTGCCGAGTGGATGATCCATCTTGGCCTCCTCCGGAGGTTCCCAGCATCACAGATGCCAGTCTTCAGCCAATTCGAGTCACTCCACGTGATATCAAGAAACGGCTGAAGGCACTGGATACTGCAAGGGCTATGGGGGCTGACACCATTCTAGTAGTAGTACCGAAGACTTGTGCTCCAGAACTTGCCGCACCCCTAGCCATGTTGTTTCAGCATAGCTACAAAACTCGCATCTACCCAGCTATTTGGAAAATTACCTAGATATGCCCTGTACACAAAAAGCAGGACAAATCCTACCCAGCCAATTACTACCCCATCAGTCGACTCTCCATTATCAGTAAAGTAATGGAAGGGGCCATCAACAGTGCTATCAAGCGGCACTTGCTTAGCAATAACCTGCTCATTGACGCTCAGTCTTGGTTCTGCCAGGGCCACTCAGCTCCTGACCTTATTACAGCCTTGGTTCAAACATGGACAAAAGAGCTGAACTCCCGAGGTGAGGTGAGAGTGACTGCCCTTGACATCAAGGGCGCATCTGACAGGGTGTGGCATCAAGGAGCCCTAGCAAAACTGGAGTCAGTGGGAATCAGGAGGAAAACTCTCCGCTGGTTGGAGTCATACCTAGCGCAAAGGAAGATGGTTGCGGTTGTTGGAGGTCAGTCATCTCAGCTCCAGGACATCACCGCAGGAATTCCTCAGGGTAGTGTCCTAGGCCCAACCACCTTCAGCTGCTTCATCAGCGATCTTCCTTCCATCATAAGGTCAGGAGTGGGGATGTTCGCTGATGATTGCACAATGTTCAGCACCATTTGTGACTCCTCAGATACTGAAGCAGTCCATGTCCAAATACAGCAAGACCTGGACAATATCCAGACTTGGGCTGACAAGTGGCAAGTAACATTCGCGCCACACAAGTGTCAGGCAATGATCATCTCCAACAAGGTAGAATCCAAGAATCCAACCATCGCCCCTTGATGTTCAATAGCATTACCATCACTGAATCCCCCACTATCAACATCCTGGGAGTTACCATTGACCAGAAACTGAACTGGACTAGCCATATTAATACAATGGCTACAAGAGCAGGTTAGATGCTAGGAATCGTGCGAAGAGTAACCCACCTCCTGACCCCCCAAAGCTTGTCCACCATCTACAATTCAGGAGTGTGATAGAATACTCCCCACTTGTCTGGATAAGTGCAGCTCCCACAACATTCAAGAAGCTTAACACCATGCAGGACAAAGCAGTCTGCTTGATTGGCACCACATCCACAAACATTCACTCCTTCACTACTAACGCACAGTGGCAGCAGTGTGTACCATCTACAAGATGCACTGCAGGAATTCACCAAGGCTCCTTCGACAGCACCTTCCAAACCCATGACCACTACCATCTAGGACAAGGGCAGCAGAAACATGGGAACACCACCACCTGGAAGTTCGCTTCCAAGCCGCTCACCATCCTGACTTGGAACTATATTGCCATTCCTTCACTGTCACTGGGTCAAAATCCTGGAACTCCCTTTCTAACAGCACTGTGGGTGTACCTACACCACATGGACTGCAGCAGTTCAAGAAGATAGCTCATCATCATCTTCTCAAGGGCAACTAGGGATGGGCAATAAATGGTGGCCCAGACAGTGACACCCACATCCCCTGAATGAATATAAAATAAAGTTCAACACAACTGTGCCCGGCTGATTGGGAGACCACACGGATCCCTCACTGACTCCTGGAAAGAGCTGGAGGCATAGAAATTAAGGGCCACTGTGACCTTCAGGGCCACTAGCATGGGGTGTCCTTCCACACAGTTGTAGCTGATCTCAGGTCCAATCAACTGGCAAATGTCGGTCACCCTCTCCCTTGACAGGTGGAGCCTCCTTTGGCATTGCTCCTCAGACAAATTGAGGTAGCTGCATCGCTGCCTGTAAACCCTGGCAGCAGGATAGTGGTGTCTTCAGCAGCCCCTTCCACCTTGGATTACCTGCTGGCCCAGCGCCCCTTGTGCCTGCGCCTCTCCTCCCACAGGTCACTCCCTTGGAAGCTGCATTGGGACACGTGGCCTCCTCTCCCTTCTGCCCCTCTCTTCCTCCTCAGAGGAGGTGCCTCCAGCAGCGACCATAATCCCCATTAACAAGGTAAGGGAAGGTTGTCTGATACCTGGAATGGTCCACACGGTCTGAATCCTCCGAGGGCTTTAGAGACACCAATAGGTCCTGAAATGAAGCCTGGAAATGCTACGAATGCAGCCCCAAGTGGAGATGAAGCTGCCAATATGCAGCAGCAAACTATTTCCAAAACTTCTCACTGCTCACACTGGCAATGCTGCTGACCCTTTTTATCCCACCCTTGGATGAGGTTTGTGAAAATGTTGGCTGGTCGCCTGCCCGTTTTGCCCGTGCGAGGAGCTGGAAATCGCACAGGCAGAGTAAAATCACAGTCAATTTGACTATTAAGGGCCTTAAGTGGCCGCTTAATTAATGGCGGGAGCTGCTCCGGCACCCGCGCACACCCACCAAGCAAAATATCGCACAAGTATAAGTGTTTTACTCCCGATCGGGTCGGGCGTGTGCCCACCCATGGGACAAAGAGTTCTGCCCCTAATAAATTTGTTTTAATTTGGTAAATGGGAGACATATTATATCTTGAGATATTCTAGCAATAAGAAAAAAAAACTACAAAGATTTTGCATTTATATAGTGCCTTTCATTTCCTCAGGGCATCCCAAAGTGCTTTACAACCAATGAAGTACTTTTAATTGTGGTCATTTCCACAATGTAGGATGTCCCAATTTGCACACGTCAAAGTCCCACAAACAGCCAAAAGTTAATGACCAGGTCATCTGTTTTAGTGAAGTTTGAGAGATAAATTTTAGCCAGGCGAACTCTCTTGATGTTTTTCAAAATAATACCACGGGATCTTTTAAATCCACCTGAGAGAGCAGACAGGGCTTCACCACCAGGCTGCGCAGAGGAAGCTGCCAGTCTGGACACTGGCCCTCCGCCGCTGCTGGCTAAATCCCAGAGGCAGTGGGGTGAGACCCTTAAGTGGGCAGTAATTGGCCACTTAATGGCCTCAGCTGGCCCACAGGCAGGCAGGCAGGCCACCTGATGCCGCAACCCAGCTCCCACCCTGCCACTGGTATAATTGTGGGGCAGAGCAGGGTTAGGTGGTAGATGACAGCACACAACCATGGTATGTTGTGGACTCCCCGCCTCAAATCCCTATTGCTGGGGGACTGTAAAATGCAGCCCCATGTCTAGGATTTAAGGAGTGTGCTCATACTGCCCAATGTCTAATGATACAAAAGTAAGCTGGAGGTGTAACAGAACACAAGAAATAGGAGCAGGAGTAGACCACATGACCCATTGAGACTGCTCAGCTACTCAATATGATCATTGCTGACCTTGATCACCTACCCCCCATAACCCTTAATTCCCAGAGATACCAAAAATCTGTTTATTTCAGCCTTAAATATACTCAACGATGGAGCATCCAAAAGACTCTGGGGTAGAGAATTTCAAAGATTCACCCTTTGAGTGAAGTAATTTTTCTTCATCTCAGTCCTAAATGATCGACTCCTTATCCTGGGACTGTGTTTTAGATCCCCCACCCAGCGGAAACAATCTCTCAGCATCTACTTTAACAAGCCCCTTCAGAATCTTGTGTGTTGCAATGAGATCGCCTCTCATTCTTCTAAACTCCAGAGAACATAGGCTCAATTTACTCAGCCTCTTATCATAGGACACATCCCAGGGACCAATTTAGTGAACCTTCATTAGTACAATTAGCAGTACGCCCCCAATGCAAGTATATCCTTTCTTATATGTGGAGACCAAAGCCGCACACAGTATTCCAGATGTGGCCTCACTAAAGCCCTGTACAATTATCACAGGACTTCTTTATTCCTGTACTCCAATCCACTTGCAATAAAGGTCAACATGCCATTTGCCTTCTAATTGCTTGTTGTACCTGCATGCTAACTTCTGGCACTTCTTGTACGAGCACTCCCAAACCCCTTTGAACATCAACACTTACAATTTTGTCACCTTTTAAAGATATTCTGCTTTTCTATTCTTACTACCAAAGTGAATAACTTTACACTTCATCACATTGTATTCTATCTGTCATCTTGTTGCCCACTCACTTAACCTGTCTATGTCACTTTGTAGCCTCTCTGTGTCCTCCCCGCAGCCTACCTTTCCACCTAGCTTTGTATCATCAGCAAACTTAGATATATTACTCTCTGTCTCTTCATCTAAGTCATTAATATAGATTGTAAGTAGCTGAGGCCCCAGAACTGACTGCCTGCCAACTTGAAAATGCCGCACTTATGGCCATTTGGCCATTCCCTGCTTCCTGACCATGAAGCAACCCTCTATCCATGCTATTATACTATCCCCAACTCCATGAACCCTTAGATAAAAGCAAAAAACTGCGGATGCTGGAAATCCAAAACAAAAACAAAAATACCTAGAAAAAGCTCAGCAGAGGTGAAGAGTCACACGGACTCGAAACATTAACTGTGTCCCTCTCCGCAGATGCTGTCAGGTCTGCTGAGCTTTTTCCAGATATTTTTGTTTTTGTTCCATGAACCCTTATCTTGCCTATGAACATTTTGTGTGGTACCTTATCAAATACCTTGTGGAAATCCAGGTATACTAAATCTACTGGTTCCCCTTTGTCTACCCTGCTAGTTAAATCCTCAAAAAAGTCTAACAATGGCATTTCTCTGTGACCTGAGCTGGATATTCATTTTTCACTCATGATGAGTTCAACCAAAAGTGGACTAATGCGGAACTGAGGCCAGATGCGAATCAATAAGCCACTTTATTTCATTGAGAAAACATACAGAACAACAGTTAAAATCAGATTCGTTAGTTCAGTCGGTGTAATGTCTTTTGTAAAGAAGCAAAGTAATAAAGATACGATGCTTCCCCATTTCAGTAGATCATATTCATTTCCTCGAAAAAGATTCTTAACCACACTCCTTTATTGTCATTCTTAACCTTGTGTTAGTTTCCTGTTGCAGATTTCTATTTTTAAAACATGACTCCTTCGCTGTATCTTTGCCTTTATTTTAATCGCTCTCCATTCACAGTTGGTAGGGAAGGCCAGCCTGACCCCATGCTAAGCACTTGGAACAGAGTCGACTCAGTGTTTAACGGTTACAAAAAAAATCAGCTAATTATTTACAACATTTGGGAAAAAAAAGTAACATTCATTAGCCTATTACTTAGCCTCATCTAAGTTCCTTTTTCTTGAAATACATCTTGTTTTAAACGCCCAAAATTAAAGTTAACTTCTCCTGAATTAGTTCTGTGGGAAAAAAAAGGCAAAAAGAAATCCTAAAATGTAACAGCAGTTATAGAATAGATATATAATATATACATGTACAGAGGTTAGAATGTGCTGAGTAACCAAACAACTCAGTTAAAAATTCTTATGAGCAGAGTGAGATATTAAATCAGCTAGTTTATACATGTAAGGCATATATGTAAATCAGATAAGGTTGCACAAACCCTTTCCACAGGAAACATCTGGCATCACTTCAAAGATTAACCAACATTGAAAAGCATATTCAATTCTTTTGTGTTAGTCTGGGCAGCTGTCATAACTATCAGCTGTAAAATAGAATCTGAATGAGCTGGCAATTGTTCAGCATGATATTATATAATTAGGCAAACTGCTCAAGGCATCTTTATGCTTGTGTTTCCAATGTTGCCTCACCTCTCCTTTAGGTCTCTCATGGAACACCCACTATTCTGCTTGAGAAGACAAGCTGTGGGTAACCAGTTCTATCCATATCACTCTGCAGCTAACTCATGCAAAGCACACAAAAGCATATCATAATTTTTCTCTCCAGCCCCTCACTCTGTATCACCCTAATGATTTGCTGTACCAATAGGTCAGGACTTGAAAGCACACTTAGGGCGGAATTTTCTGTGCCCACTGGCGTCGGGCGTCATGGAGGGTGTGAGCGGACAAAATGGAGGGAAGGCCAAAAATCGGTTCCACGATGTGGTGAAACCAGTTTGCAATCGTCCGCTCTGCCTGTCAATGGCGGGCCCCCTTTATAAACAACACACGGCGGGAGCTTCATTGTAATACATCTGCATATTATTATAAACCCAGCTTGCCAGAATCATCCTTCGATGCCAGATCATCTGAACACGACAGCATGCAGTGTTTCACAACAGCATATATAAGGCGTGCACCTGGTGAGTTGCACTTTGAGGGGAACATTGCGCAGCGCTCGTGAGGGTCGCCTTTTGCACCTCAAGGTTGAGGCACTGCGCATTCAGGCTAGGGCACAGCCAAGTCGCATTTTCCCAGCTGGTTAACAGTGCAATGCTGGGGCAAGAGCTGTCCTCTGGCTGAGGCGAGTTTGGGAGGGCAAGGGCTCCACTGTGGTTGATGGTAGTGCACAAGCACGTGTGGGGCGGTGAGGAGCGAAGCGGCCACACATTAGGGAAACCTTGTATAAAGTGACCATTCCTCTGCAGCTGAGGCAGTCCAGACGCAGCCACATTGACATGCTTGGAGTTGGGCCTCTAGCTCCCCACTCAAGCAACACAGAGGCCTGAAAGTGCCACCAAACGCTCCAGAATCTTTCACACATTGGGCACAGATTGCAAAGTAATGAGCATTTTAGTGGACTGTAGAACAGTTGGACAACTGGGCACGTTGTTCAATCTCCTTGCTAAAGCTGGCCGTGGAGCAGTCACTGGTGGAGGTGCTCACAGCCCCTTGCAATGTCATCATCCCAGTTAGGACCAGTCTCCACTATAGTTCAAGCTAACAGTGCAGCCTTGCAGCGCGGGTTAGGAGAATGCCTGTGCCTGAGCTGAGAGCACAGCATGCAGTCCAGTGGGCAAAACTGATGCCAATCAGTCAAATGGTGTAGGTTGGAGATGGGTGTGGTTTCGGGCAGCCATGCAGCGCACTAAACTCTGGACATCCAAGTGGTTACCAACACTCTCTGGGATTCATTAAGAAGCCTTCAAACTTAACCAAGAGAGGTTTTTAGTACACCCCTGCTAACCAACGCATCTCTCTCTTTCATCCTGCAGGAAGAGTACATCAGGAGCATGGAGCCTGGTGACTGAGTTGTATGCCTCATGGCTTACAGGGAGCAGAGAGGAAGGAGAAGAGAGTGACGGAGGTGCCTGGCTGGGCAGAGGGAGGAGCAGCACCCTCAGGAAGTAGAGGTGGCTGGGGTTTCTGCACACGCTGCTGAAGAGCCACAGTGAGCCGTCGCTGGTTGGCACCTAGCTACACCCAGGGTTTATAGACGGCGCTTGTCATTCCTGCAGATGACCGAGAACCAGTGTCGCCGACGACTGAGCGTGTCCAGGGAACTGGTCGGTCACATCTGCCACCTGGTGCAGGATTTGGAGGGGACATGGAGGGCATCTACTGCCAGTGGCTGTGAAAGTGACCACAGCGTTCTATTTTACACCAATCGCTCGGCAGGTGATCTCTGTGGGATATCACAAGCCTCCTCCCATAAATGCATCCATGAGGTCACAGATGCCATCTTTGTGAAGGCCCAAAACTTTGTGCATTTCGCCCAGGATCAGGAATGCCAGGATGCAAGAGCGCTGGGATTTGCCCACGTCTCAGGTTTCCCACAGGTGCAGGGTGCCATCAACTGCACTCACGGGGGTGATCAGATCTCTGTAGCAACAAGCGGTCTACTACTTCAACTACAAAGGCTTCCACTCACTGAATGTTCAATGTGGTGTGCGACCATCACAAATACACCCTGCAGGTCTGCGCATAGTTCCCAGGGAGTGTCCACGATTCCTACATTCTCAGTAGGTCTCAGATCCCTGACATCTTCCAGGGTCCAGAGAGGCTGCAGGGTTGGCTCCTCGGGTCAAGGGCTACCCACAGAGGACATGGCTGATGAGGCCCATGCAACAGTCTCAGAGTGCAGCAGAGAGAAGGTACAACAAGGCACAAGCTGCAACTCGCACCTTGGTGGAACAAACCATCGTAATGTTGAAACCTTGATAACTGCACAGGATAATGGAGGTGTCCCAGTCCAGGACAGCTTCCCTGTGCTTTGTGCAACCTTCCCAGCACACTGATGGTGCACCTTCACTGTCACTGGTCACATCAGTCATGCCGGCACATTATTGGGCCTTAATGTTGCTGTCAGAAGGTCCTGGGCTGGTGGCACAAAGTTACATCATTCTCTCTCTGTGCTCCCAGCATACCTGTGCCCAGGCTGTGCAACTACATCTTCTTAACCTTCCTCACCCTGCCGCTATGCCTTGGTGCTTCCCCGACTTCCACAGCGGAGCTGAAGGCAGGTCCTGGACTAAGGTCTCCATGGCGGCTGCCATCCTACCAGTGTTGAGCTCGGTGCGTTGCAATGCCGGCACTATCACCTCAGCCTGAAGTTGGCCGGACTCCTCCATCGTGCCTTGCAATCTGAGGAATGCAGCGGACATCCCTTCCTGATGTTCCCGAGCTTGCCTTTGCAGCTCCAGCAACTGTAACATGACCGAGTCCAGAGGCTCATCATCTGACTTGTACTCAGCAGATTTCTGGCCTCCAGCAGTCCCCTGAGTGCCAGAAACCTGGGAAATCCCTGCCTTCGCCTGCTGTGTATCAGACAATGTGATTTGTTCACTAGATTGTGACCCCAAGGCTACTCTAAAGCTTGGTCCCACTGAGGTGTGTGTCTCTGTGTTGGTGGAGGGTGTGGGTGAGCGCTGTGACAGATCTTCAATGAGGGTTTCAGCAAATTCCTCTTCTGAGGGGTCTTCGGAGCTTGGCTGGAGGCCTTGGGTCGTGGACCCTGTCAGCTGTTTCCCAGATGTGCCTGTGAAAGCAAGATGGTATAATTAGTGCATGGCAGCGGCCTGTGAAACAGGACACATCACTCACAGCATGGTTATCTGATAGATGTTGCACTGCTGGATCCTCACTTGCTACAGCACCACCGACCTCACTGTCAGGACAGGAACGGTCCAGATCCTCGCTGGCCAGCTGGATGGCTCCGTTTTCAAAGTCCATGAGGACCTTGATTTCAGGCTTTCCTCCACCGGTCTGCGACCTCTCCCTCTTGTTGTGTGCCAGCTTGTCCTGCATGAATAGAGATGGAGAAAGTGTAAGCAGGGCATCTGCCAGGCCAGGTGATAAGTATGCCTGG
Source organism: Cetorhinus maximus (assembly GCF_964194155.1). Lineage (NCBI taxonomy): Eukaryota > Metazoa > Chordata > Chondrichthyes > Lamniformes > Cetorhinidae > Cetorhinus > Cetorhinus maximus. The sequence continues at coordinate 90,057,041 of NC_135895.1, read as the reverse complement.
CATGTGTGGGTGGTGAGTGGTCCCAAGGACGGGATGAGGACAATGACGGTGTGTGTGAGAGGGTGAATGGTGATGTCCCTTGAACCGGCAGTGAGTGAGGGCCCTGTGGATGTGTGATGGGTCTGTGAGTGTGTGAGTTGAGAGTGTTGAGAAGAGTGACTTACCCTGGCAGAGCAAAGGAGATCATTCATCCTCTTGTGGCACTGGGTGGCTGTCCTCTCTTGCAGGGTGTTGGCACTGACCAACTACCGCTGCCACTGCCTCCCAAGCCAGATTGGTGATGTTGCTGCCCATCCTGCAGCCAGAACGGGGGAAGGGGGCCTCACAGCCTCACAGCGAGCCTCCACAGCATCCAAAAGGTGATGCATCACCGAATCAGGGGGCTGCAGTCTTCTTGCCTTTCGGAGCCATGTCGTCTGTGCAGCAGTCCCGGGCTGGAAGCGCTGAGAGGTGTGTGCGCATGACTGCACTTTAAATATGGCGCCTGGCATGAGGAAGTGGTAAGGTGATGGTATGGCTCGCGAATTGGAGGCCATCCACCAGTGAAACGTCATGTTTCCCGGGAATGCATGATTAACAAGGTGGGTTTGAGATGCTACGACGTGTAAAGCTGCCATTGTGGCTGGCGGGCAAAACATTCTTTTTCCTGCCCGGTACCACATTTAGTGCAAATCTGGGACAATTGCACTGTTAGTGTGGGGACTGGATCATTTCTGTGATCCTTGCATCCTTCAAGACAGTTATTTCTGAAAAAATTGGTGGAAAGGAAGAAGAGCTACATTTTTATAATGCTTTACTCTTCCTCATGGGTGCATAACAGCACGCCACAGCCAAAAAAGTACTTTTATAGGGTAGTTACTATTATACTGATTGTGTTCAACAATCACTCCCTTTTATATATCACCTTTAACATTGTAAAATATCCTAAGACTTTTCACAGGAGCATTATCAAACCAAATTTGATCCTGAGCCACAGGAGGAGAGCTAGGACAGGTGAAAGAGGTAGGTTTTATCAACTTAATGGCAGAAAGAGAGGTAGGGAGAGACAGGGGCGTTTAAGGAAGGAGTTCCAGAGCGTAGAGCCTCAGCAGCCAAATTTTAATTTTAAAATTGGGCAGTTGTTGGACTGGGAGCTAATTACCCCTCAGCAAGCACAGGGGTAATAGGAGAGTGGAACCTCTTGCCAGCTAGAATACAGACAACAGCATTTAAATGAGCTTAAGTTTATGGAAGGTAGAAAGCTGAAGTGAAAAGTCGAAGCTAGATGCAACAAAAGCATGGATGATGATTTCAGCAGCAGATTAACTGAGGCAGGGGCAGAATGCTGCAATATTCTGGATGCTGGATGTAGGCAGTCTTGGTGATGGCGTGGATATGCATTCAGAAGCAAATCACGGGATTAAATATGAAACCAAGGTCGAAAATGGTCTGGTTCAGCCTCAGACAGATGCCAGGGAGAGTTGGAGTCAGTGGTTATGGAACGGACTTTGTGCTGGGGACTGAAAACAATGGCTGAGGCCTTCCCGATATTTAATTAAGCAAAACCAGCAGCTTATAGACTGAGAGACAATTTTGGGAGCTGAGTAGAGACCAGAGGCAAAAGGACCATTTGCTGCGAGCTCATTCCAAGCTCCACTCAAAATACTACACTGTCTATAATTAAAGACAAAAAATGCTGGAACACATCCATCGGCTCAGACAGCATCTGTGGGGACCGAGTTAGCATCCAATGTTCTTTCATTGGAACCGAACTGAATACTAACCTCTTTAACCTACCCTGTATTTTATGATTTGTGTATCTGGGCTGTAGGAAAAATAAAGAAAAATCCACCAGTTCTGTCAGCCAAATATTACTGTAGTAAATTCACTTTTCACACTGCAATAAGTTTGTTTTCAGTATTATGGTGTAGGCTGCTACACTGTTTCTGTTAGAATTATTAACGATGTATAACAATGGAAGCCTTTCATGTTTATTATGACAATGTATGGCTGGTGAAAATGAAATATTTTAAATTGACATTTTTCCAGGACAATTATTTCTTGATTTTCGAATGATATTTTGGTTCAGCAGCTGCGCATTTGCCTTTAACTTCCACAATGACATTTATAAACAGAAGGAATTGAAGGTCAACTCGAGCTAATCAGCTATAGTGTGATTTAATCAGATGTCGCATGTGTATCATCTGTCGTGTAAATACAGAATTACATCAGCAAATTGAGCATGAGGATTAAAAATGGGGAGTAGTAAATCTACAAGCTAGGATCTGTAACTAAGAAATCAACCTTCACAAATTGTGTAAGCACAGTAGCGATACTTGAGAACAATGGCTGGAACAGTATGATGCTGCTCAAGGAGCTGCAAGGAATACATGCATATGTCAAGTGCATCAGTCAGCCACAGGCTACAAAATCAAATGCAAAGAGGGATTATAACACATAAAGGCGTAGCCAATTTATTGCTGCAGTAAACACCATGGGCTGATTGAGATGTAATGTTGTAGGGTAAAATTTAATGTAGGTGGACTGTCAGTGCTATGACAAGTCAGAGAATATGGTTTTCTCTTGATTTAATCAAGGTTCATGCACTTGTGACTTGTGTTCATGTGGACCAATAATTTTAGCTGGCTAGGGTTAGGTTAGGGAGGAGGTCCTGCTTACTAGGTTGGATCTTTTTTCCCAGGGAATAATAGACCTGTGGAACAGCTTGCCAGTTTGAGCAGTGAATGCTGATTTACTATATGACTTCAAGAGAGTGTTGAACCTGCTTCTGGCTGGGGTGAAAATCAACCCAAAATAGAGATAGACCTCCTCTAACACATCAGAGTCACTGCGGTTTTCTGGATTAATTTTGGTCCCCTAACGGGTGGGAGAAGAATTTTCCAATTTTTTTTTGCTGGATCTGGATGCATAGGTGGTCTCTGTTTCATGATGTATTGGGTATCACAACTTTGTGGAGCAAGCTCGATGGACAAGTAGGTCCTTTCCTGTCTGTCATTTTCATACGATCATGGATTTGTATCTCCCTTTTGTCTTTGGGTTACTTTACTGTTTATCTCTGTGTCTCTTCTGGTTTTGTGTCTCTTCTTATCTTCTCCTGCTTCTCTCTCTGCAATTTCTTTTGCTTCCCTCCCTGCCTCACCTTCCTCGTTTTGATTTCAGGCTGGAGATGATAGGTGTGAGTAGTCCCCACATTACACAGTGACGACACTTTGTAAGTAAAAGTCTGCAAGCGGCTTTAAAGTGCCTTGGGATGTCCTGAGGCTGTGAAAGGTGCGACGAAAATGCAAAACTTGCTTTCTTTAAAGGAGTCGTTAACAGTTGCAGTTGAATTTCCCCACCAGTGTTACAGGCAAAACATGGCCCTCAAGAGCACCTTTCCTTCCTCCTAACCAGCACTCATGGATACTCCAATCGTGCACCCTACTTATTCACCTTGCTATCACCACATCAATCCCAACAATATAATTCATTTCTACCGCAAGTTCCACCTCTTCCATTTTTAACTATCCATTCAATCCTTTTATTATCCAGTGTTCCATTGTCAGACATCCTTTTGTAGCCCTCTATTTTGTCTCCAGAAAGGGCCACCATCTCTTTTTCATATCCTTTCACTCTTCCTACCCTCTCCTCCTATTCATTTCTCTTAAAGAGGACTTGCTTTTAAAATTCAACCCACTTTTCTTTGTTCTTAAAGAAATCAAATTAGAGTGAGTAAAAGATATTCTGTCTTTCTTCCAGTTCACACTAATTGTGTGTTCGATCTTCCTGTCAAATGGGTTTCAGCAAGTAGAATGTTTAGATTCTCTGTCACTAAAGAATAGGTGAGATCACTGGAGGCTTTCTGTTTCATTCCAGATTCAACCTGGAATATTTTGGAAAATAAGCTAAAATGACCACGAGGAAAAACTTTAGGTGAAATTTAATGTTGGCGATGTGTGTCTCACCAGCTGGCTGGAGAACTGGCAGGACCCCCAGGTCGCCTCCATTGGGCAAGGCCAACCGGAATTAGGTGCCCATCGGGCATTTAACTGGACAGAATGGGGTCCTCAGCAGGATTCAGGGCTCCAGGAGTGGAAATCCTGCCCACTGGCAGCTCTGCTTTGTCCGTCAACGCCACCAGAAGCAGGGGCAGCTGCCAGGAATGCACCCAGAGAGTAGCCTAGGATTGCTGAGGACCCAGGCCGGAGATTAAATGAAGGCAGGATGGGGATCGCAGGGAATGGTTTGCTGGATGGAGGCGCGGTGAGGGGACAGGATCGGAGAAAAGGGCAAGGGGTTGGCTCTCAGCAGAGCCCCCCCTTCCCAATGCTGGGTCCCTTGATCTGGAGAAGAAACGGTCGGGAGGCATCGCTAAACCATGGGGTCACTTGTTGTCTGGTGTCAGATGTTGTGATGAGGGAGAACCAGTTGGGGGGAGTGACGCAAGAGATAAATCCAATATAGTGGGGGGAGGGGGGGAGTGGGGGGTTGCAGGAGATGAATGCAGTGTAGGAGGTAGGAGTGGTGGGGGTTAAAGCAAAAGAGGTGCAATGGGGGATGCAGTTTGGGAGTGTAAAAAAGGCTTCTGTATGCTTGCTGGTAAAATTCATTGCTTACAGGTTATTCCCAAAGCTTCCTCCTTGCAGAGCTTGCATGCTTGTCCAGGCAGCTCCATTATAGCCCACCCAGACCTACAAACAGGTCAGGTGGCAGCAGGCTCAGGCACTTACTTTCTGCCCCAAGTTATTAGCCAGGTTCCAAGTAGCTGCCGCCCTCTCTTTAAATTTTAATTAAATTGTAATTGAGTGCACACGTCGGTGCCAGGCGCTTAAGCAGAAGTGCCAGCCACTTCTGGTTCCCCACTATCAGAAGCCTTGTGATGATAATTAAATTTCGCCCTTTGTCTTTCAGCTTAACTCACTTTCTGAAATTTACAGAATATTAAATGCCAGCAAGGAAACAAAAGGCTGTTTCTATTCTCCCTGCGATCATTATGGTGTTAGCTAATATGTAATATACCTTTAAGAAGGAAGTGATAAAGGAAGAACACATGATCTTGAGTAACCAATAGAGGAGTAGCATGGGCTACCTCTGTAGTCAGTAGTCTGTAGTTAGTAGTCAGTAGTATGGAGACAGGGTTTGAGTTGAAAGCACAAAAGCATAGCTGCAGAGTACCTTTGTAAATAAACAGAATGTGTTCCATCTAAGAAGTGTCTGCTGATCAACTCTGTCTATTGTACCAATTAGGCCACCACAACAAGTGTGCAACCAGGATCTATAAGTTCCAACAAACTGGTGACTAGGAAAAAACAGGGATAAAGCAAAGATACAATAAACTGGCTTCGAGAATAAAACAAGTTAACAAAAGAAATTAAGGGAAATAAAATTGGGCTGTACCTCACAAGGTGATCATAAGTATAATTCCTGTCCTACTCATCAAAACAATCCCCTCATAGAATGCTGAAATTCAGAAGAATTGATCTTTTTGATCCAGCCACAGACGATTGGTCTCATTATATTGATCGCCTCGTGTTCTTTTTCCAAGCAAACGACATTACGGGGGAAGAGAAGAGGTGAGCGATCCTCTAATCTACGTGTGGGAGTAAAGCCTACGGCTTGAAGCGAAGTCTGACGGCAGCCGCTGCCCCAGATTCGAAAAGTTTGATGAATTGGTGGACCTCGTGAAGGGTCATTACCAGTCAAAGCCCTCTGTAACAATGCAACATTTCAAATTTAACTCAAGAAATAGAGCCCCAGGGGAGACAAGTGGCAAGTTTGAAACAGTTAACAGAACATTGCAAGTTTGGCACATCTTTAAAAGACATGCTCAGAGATCATTTAGTGTGCGACGATTCAGCACAATTCAGAAGGGATTACTGTCTGAAACAAATTTGGATTTTAAGAAGGCGCTAGAGATAGCGCTGGCCATGGAAAGCGCAGTAAGGGATTCAAAAGCCATACAGGGAGCGCAAAATGGCGCCATCCTCCACATTGTGCAGAAAGCCCCAGGAAAAAGGACTGGAAAATGCATTACTCTGCCAAGAAGCGGGAGACAGCCACCACTAGTGGAAAAAGAAAAAGAAATGTCTTAGCAGTGAAAGCAAGGAATAAAATTACAACAGCGGTGGAAACAAGTGACCTTCTAATGATTGGCAGTTTTCAAAAATTGAATGTTTTTATTGTCATCGAAACTGACACTTAATGAGACAGTGCAAGGAAAGAATCAGGCAGAATTTCAAACGAAAGAACAAACCCTGTGAGATCTACAATGTAGATTAGCCTGAAGTAACAAATTCAGGTATTTATTTATTATTTAATTTGAAGGTTGGAAAGACAGAACCAATATATGTAACAATGAAGATAAATGGCAGACCTGTTAGGATAGAAGTGAACAGAGGAGCTTCAGCTACAGTGACTGGTGAAGACACTTTCAAATATCTGAATTATGGTGAACATGAGTTAAATTTGGAAGAAACTGATGCCTAATTAAAAACTCACATGGGTGAAGACATCCAAGTCAAAGGCATAAGCGGAGTTACTGCCCATTACGGAAGCCAATCGGTAAAAGTACCCTTGATGGTGGTAGCAGGCAAGGGGCCAAGCCTCTTCGGACAAAACTAGCTAAAGGAGATTAAGTTAGAGTGGGCTGAAATTTTCCAGCCGAGAGCAAGTGGGTTACCAGAGCTACTACAAAAATATACCTCGGTCTTCTAGGATGAATTTGGGAAGATCCAGGGACTGCAAGCAAAAATTCATGTGGATCCAGAGGCAACCCCCTAATTTAAGAAGGTAAGACCAGTACCTTATGCACTGCGGGAAAAGATTAACACCGCACTGGACAGATTAGAGAAACTGGGTGCTATACAACCTGTGCAATTCTCAGAATGGGCAGCACCTGTAGTCCCCATCCTTAAACCCAACCAAAGTGTTTGAATTTGCAGAGACCACACATTGACAGTTAATAAGGTGGCTAAGCTGGGCAGACACCCCATACCAAAAATCGGAGACCTGTATGCTAAACTGGCAGGTGGGATCACCTACATGAAGCTTGATATGAGTCATGATTATCAACAATTAGAGTTAGAGAAGGCCTCTTGGGAATCTGTCACAATTAATACCCACAAAGATACCCGTACCAATATACCCATTTGCCCTTCAGCGTCTCCTCAGCTTGCGCCATATTCCAGAGAACAATAGAAAGTTTACTGTCCCACGTTGTAGTTTATTTAGATGATGCTCTGGTGACGTGAGTCACTGAAAAGGAGCATTTGGCGAACTTATAAGAAGTCTTAAAACATTTCTTGCAAGCTGGAGTGCATTTAAAAAAAGAATAGTGCACATTCCAAGCGAGGGAGTTAATCTATTTGGGTCACCAGGTGGGTTCACAGGCCCTCCAGCTGGTTGAGGAAAAAGTGAGAGCCATTAGAGAGGCACCTGTGCCAAAGAACACCTCCGAGCTCAAATCATTCTTAGGAATGATCAATTATTATGGGCAGTTCTTACCCAATTTGTCTACAGAACTGGCACCCCTGCATTATCTACTCATGAAGAACTAACATTGGTCTTGGGAGACACCACAGAAAGAAGCTTTCACAAACATGGAACAATTGTTGCACTCGTCCAACCTATTTGTACATTATGACCAGAGGAAAGAATTGGTGTTGACATGTGATGCATCTCCCTACGGAGTGGGAGCAATGCAGTCCCATCGAATGGACGATGGCACGGAACGGCCTATAGGATATGTAGCAAGAACGCTCACCACAACGGCAAAGGGATACTCACAGATAGAAAAAGAAGGCCTGAGAAGCAAACTTTTGTGTCAAGAAATTTCACCAGTATGTACACGGCCGTCATTTTACTATTGTTTCAGATCACAAGCCATTGCTAGGATTGTTCAGCGAGGACAAGGCTATACCACCCATAGCCTCAGCAAGAATACAGCGATGGGCGTTGATCCTTGCAGCATATGAGTATACTTTCGTTCATAGGCCTGGAAATCAAATTTCAAATACCGATGCACTTAGTCGTTTGCCTTTACAAGAAAATGATGAGGATGTCCCAGTTCCTCAAGAACTCGTTTTATTGTTAAATTTCTTAGATTCATCACTGGTGTGTGCTAGACAGATCAGAGACTGGACAGGTCTAGACCAAGTTTTATTCAAAATACGAGAACAAGTGCTTCATGGTTGGTCACAAGAGCATGTATCTGGCTAAATGAAACTGTGCTTTAACAGAAGACATGAAATAACCAGCCAGTATCTTATTATGGGGAGCAGGAGTGATAGTTCCTCCAAAGGGAAGAAAGCCATTGTTGATTGAACTACATAACGTACATCCAGGAATTTCCCGAATGAAGACTATATCACACAGCTATCTATGGTGGCCTGGGGTGGATGTAGAAATAGAGAGCTTAGTGAAGAATTGTGTGCAGTGTCAGCAATTACAAAAGTTACCTTCAACAGCTCTGCTACACCCTTGGGAGTGGTCAGGAAGGCCATGAGTGCAGTTATACATTGACTATGTGGGAACTTTCATGGGAACAATATTTCTGCTCATTGTTGATACCCACTCAAAATGGATGGAAATATATGAGGTGAAGTCACCAATGTCTTCTGCTACAATTGAGAAGCTACATCAAAGTTTTGCCATTCATGGGTTACCAGAAGTGGTCGTATTTGATATCGGCATGGCATTTACGAATACTGAGTTTCAACAGTTTATCAGCCTCAATGGTGTCACTCATGTAAAAACTTCACTGTACCACCCTTCCTCAAATGGACTGGCCAACAGAGCAGTTCAAACGTTTAAGTCAGGCATGAAAAGGTTAACTGGAGATTCCTTAGCAACCAAGCTAGCTCGCTTTCTTTTCCATTATAGGACTTCACACAACAACAGGTGTCACACCTGCGGGGTTATTGATGAAACACTGTCTTAGGATGAGTTTGAGCTTAATAATGCCATGGGAAGGTGGAAAAAAGTCAGGGAAGTCAGAAAACTAGACACGACTGGCATAGTCGTGATAGGAAATTTACCATGGGAGAGACGGTATAGGTGAAGAACTTTGGAAAAGGGCCAAAGTGGTTACCTGGTGAAATGCAGCGATTGGACCTCTATCTTACCATGAGAAGGTAGAATGCCAAGTCATACGGAGACATGTGGATCATCTAAGGAAGAGAGAACTCAACCTAGTACAGATGTGTCTGATGTGTCTGTTGTACCCACAAGAGTTGAGGAAACAGATTTTCAGGTGCCCACCAAAGAACCTGATGTTCAGATAATTCCAGAAAAGGAGGTTCCTGACAAAATATTTGAATCTGTAGAGCTGAGACATTCTACACGCCTAAGGAAGCCCCCAGAACGACTGCATTTGTAAATTACTTATCTGTGTAAATAATTTGCTATTTTAAGAAAATTGTACTTGTAAGTGTAAAATGTATTTCCAAGTAAAGGGGGAGGGATGTGGTAATTATGATTTTATGTAATGTGCAGTATATCTTTAAGAAGGATGTTATAAAGGAAGATCCCATGATCTTGAGTAACCAATAGAGGAGTAGCATGGGCTACCTCTGTAGTCAGTAGTCTGTAGTTAGTAGTATGAAGACAGGGTTTGAATTGAAAGCATACAAGTGTAGCCGCTGAGTACCATTGTAAATAAACAGAATGTGTTCCACCTTAGAAGTGTCTGCTGATCAACTCTGTCAATTGCACCAACTCGGCCATCCCACAACAAGCGTGTAACCAGGATCCATAAGTCCCAATAAACTGGTAACTAGGATCCAATACACTCCTTTTCCTGTGAACACATATTCCGTTCTTTTCTGCAAAATAACTCCTGATAAACTTTATCTGAATCCAGCTTTTGAAATTTGTTCTTCAGCTTTTTTTCAAATAACTTAGAAAAGAATCTCAGCAGAAACTGGCAGGATTGAAAGGAAATTATTCTAACAATTCTAACAACTGAACAGTACTGGTACCTTTTGGGGAATTGAGTAGACTGCACAGTCTGCAGTCAGCTAACACAACATAGCTCTTATCAAAAATATTAAATCCATGTCCAGGATTTTGCAAGATGCTGAATTCTTAGCGTTTAAGAAGAAATGTTAACGCAGGCAGTAAAAGAATCAAAGGTTAATTAAATGGGTTTTAATTAATTAAACGTTTAATCATTGTGAGATATACATTTTGGATACTGTAAATGGGAGTAATTTGAGACATGACATGTGGTAAGAGTAATATACTGCACATTCCTTGTAGAAATGAAGTCCCATCTTCACACTAAAAGCACCATCCATTGTGTTGGATGACACTACCACCATGCTAAATGAGACAGCTCCAGAACAGATCTAATGGCTATAAATGAGGCGCTATAGGCCATCAGCTGCATGAGAATTGTATTCAACTACAATCTGTAACCTCATGGCCTGTTGTACTCCTCAATCTACCATTCCCAGCAAACCAGGGGATCAACCCTGCTTCAATGAGGAATGCAGGTGAGCTTGCCAGATGAAGAACCAGGTATATCTAAGAATGAGGTGCCAACCTGATGAAGCTACAACACAGGATTAAATGCATGCTAAACAGCAGAAGTAGCAAGCAATAGACAGAGCTAAGTGATCCCACAACCAACAGATCAGCAGTCCTGCAACATCCAGTTATGAATGATGATGGATAATTAAACAACTAATCGGAGGAGGAGGCTCCATGAACATGCCTATCCTCAATAATTGGGGAGCCCAGAACATCTGTGCATAATACAAGACTGAAGCATTTTTAACCATCTTCAGCCAGAAGTACCAAGTCAATGATCCATCTCTGTCTCCTCCTGAGGTCTCCCCATCACAGATGCCAGTATTCAACCATTTCCACTCACTCTAGTTTATAGCCACTGTATCTGTTCTGAAGCTATCCCAGTTAGCATGGTGGCAGTGTTAGGAAATAGAGATAGTTTAAGTAAATTATATTGGTATTTGTGGGTGTTAGGAGTGAGTTTTAGCTTTAATGTTTAAGTTTGATTTTTATTTATGTATCTCTGTGTTAAGAAAAGGTCAAGTTGAGTTTTAGGCCAGAATTTTCCCGTCGGCGATTTGGGGGCGGGGCCCACTCGCCGACAGGAAAATGATGCGGGATGACGTCGGGAGGAACCCCCTGACGTCATCCCGGTCCCTTTAAATTTTCAGGAAGGCGGGCGGACAGTGGAATCAGCTGTCCACCCACCGACCTGTCAATGGCCAATTGAGGCCATTAGCAGGGTAATTAAGGTAATTAAAGGCCTTGCCCGTCCAACCTTAAGGCTGGCGGGCAGGCCAGGAGCCCCGGCGGGCTTCTGATAATACATGAAACCTCATCCACTGGCATACACTGAGGTTTCATGTTCCTTTTTAAAAATTTTAATAAATGTAATGTGATATTTATTAACATGTCCCATCTCGTGTGACATTGTCACATGAGGGGGACATGTTAATAATATTTTTATTTTTCTATTTTTTACGTTTTGTACACCGTCACTAATCTCCCTGAGACAGCACTTAGTCTTAGAGAGCAGTGCACTCTTTCACTCGCATGCGCGTGAAAGAGCGCACTTTGACAGCTGGGGATTCCCTCCCCCCCCGCACTGGAAGGGCATAGCGCTTCCTGTCGGGCCGGCTGCTGGGCGGGCCTTAATTGGCCTGCCCACTCAAAATGGCGGCGGGGCCCATTTCGGTGGTGGGGGTCAGCTGTCCGTCCACCGCCGAGCCGGTGGGGCCCACAAGCCCACCAAGGGCAAAATTCTGCCCTTAGTTTCACTTTAAAAAGGTGCCTGTATTTCTCTGATGAGAATTTGCGACTGTAAGAGAAGTTAAGCAAACACAAGAGTAGAAAAACTGGGCTGTTGCCTGGCAACAGGGGCCCAGAGAGGCAGGTCCATCCTCCAAACACACACACAAGAAACTAATATTTTGAGTTCAGTTTTGAAGACAGTTGCCAGGCAGAAGCAGCCTAGAAAGGGCAGATAGCCAGTCCCCAGCTAAAGTTGGTTGAAAGTAGCTGCCAGGGAGAGACTGGAGCAAAGGGGACAGATAGCCAGTCCCAGGCTAAAGAAGGAAGTCCCCAAATCTAGGGGAGTGGAACAGGAGAAAGTCCCAAGAAGACCTTCTGTTCAAAGGAAGGACAGGAACCTGGAAAAGGTCCTGTTAAGTGAAGTTAAGAGTGAGGGGCAGAGAAAAGGCTCCAAGCTTCAAGCTTATAGCTCCAAGCTGCAGGAAGCAGAGTTAAAGTGATATAAAGGCTTATGAGAAGTCAGAAGGTCCAAAGAGACAACTGAAGGTCTGTAACTCTTTGCTATGGGCATGTGAAGCAGTAGTGTACTGTTGACGGCTAAGTCAGTGAGAAAGATTGCATGGAAGACTGGTTGAATGCATGTGGCAGCCCAGGGAAGAGGAACCTGGGAAGGAGAGTTCGAAACCCTGGAGGTGAACCCTTGCAAAAGGCGTATGGGAGAAAGCATCAGTTTGAGAGAAAATTCCAAAGCCAGTTCTTGGAGAGTGGAGATTGGAAACCCTTGGATGAAAGACAGAGTTCAGTGAGACCGGTTGGTTCATGGTGTGACAAGCGTCTGGGGGGAGTTGAGGAGAAATCCATAGCATCTGGTTGAGGTGGCATCTGTCACTTTGTTTCAGAGTGTCGTGTGTCTGACCACAGGTCACCTATTGGTACATGGACTGTACTTACTTTGAACATTAGAGTATAAGTTAACTTTTGTGACTTGTGTTAGCCTTACAAATCTGTATATATCTGTAAAAGTATAGTCGTAGGTGAAGGAATATTGTAATATAATTCATCTTTTCTTGTTTAATAAATGTTTTATGCTTTTGTTAAAAGTTCATTAGCTGACTCTGGTGAATTTGTTCTGTAGCACCTCTCCATGTATCTAAACAAGCAAATTAAAAGTTTGGATCTATCAAGCTGGGTTCCACTCTGGGATCAGGATTATCCAGTGGTAACGTCAGCGGGGATCATAACAGTAGTTCCACACAACTTTTTAAGAAATGGCTAAAAGCACTTGGTACAACAAAGGCTGTGGGCCCTAGTACTGAGGTCAAGCTGTTCCAGTACAACTACAACACTGGCATATACCCAATGATGTGGAAAATTGTTCAAGTATCTCCTGTTGACAAGAAGCAGAACAAATCCATTCTAGCCAATTATAACCGCACTAGTCTACTCTCAATCATCAATGTGATGGTAGGTGTTGTCAACAGTGCTATCCAGCGCCACTTACTCAGCAATAAACTACTCACCGGTGCTCAGTTTGGGTTTAGCCAGGGCTACTTGGTCCCAGACCTCATGACAGCCTTCATTCAAACATGGACAAAAGAGGCGAGAGTAACAGCTCTTGACATCAATGTACCATTTGACCAAGTGTGGCATCAAGGAGCCCTAGCAAAATTGTAGTCAATGGGAATCGGAGGAAAACACTTCACTGGTTGAAGTCGTACCTCATACGAAAGAAGATGGTTCTGTTTGTTGGAAGCCAGTCATCTCAGTCTCAGGACATCACTGCAGGAGTTCCTCACAATAGTGTCCTAGGCCCAGCCATCTTCAGCTGCTACATCAATGACCTTCCCTTCATCATAAGGTCAGAGGTGGAGGTGATTGCGCAATGATCAGTACCATTCACAATTTCTCAGATACTGAAGCAGTCCGTACTTCCATGCAGCAAGGTCTGGACAACATTCAGGCTTGTGCTGTTAAGTGACATGTAACGTTTTCACCACACAAGTGCCAGATAATGGCCATCGCCAATAAGGGAGAATCTCACCATCTGACCATGACACTTAACGGCATCACCATCATTGAATTTCCCCACTATCAACATCCAGGAGGGTTACCATTGACTAGAAACTGAACTGGACTAGCCATATAAATACTATGGCTACAAAAGTATGTCAGAATCTATAAACTCTGCAGTGAGTAACCTGATTCCCCAAACCTGTCCACCACCTACAAGGCACAAGTCAGGAGTGTAATCGAATACTCTTCACTTGCCTGAACGAGTACGTCTCCAACAACACTCAAGAAGTTTGACACCATCCAGGACAAAGCGGCCCAATTAATGGGCACCCCACCCACCACCTTAAAAATTCACTCCTTCCACCACTGGCACACAGTGGCAGTAGTGTATACTAGATGCACTGCAGCAACTTGCCAGGCATCCTTCAACAGTACCTTCTAAATGCCCAGCCTCTACTAGCTAGAAAAATAAGGACAGCAGATGTATGGGAGCATCACCACCTGCAAGTTCCCCTCCAAGGCAAACAACATCCTGACGTGGAACTATATCTCTGTTCCTTCGTTGTCACTGTGCCAAATTCCTGGAATTCCTTTCCTAACAGAACTGTGGGTATACCGACAACACATGGACTGCAGTGGGTCAAGAATGCAGCTCCCAACCTGTACCAGGACAATTAGGGATAGGCATTAAATGCTAGCCTTAACAGTGATGCCTACAGCCCAAGAAAGAATTTTAAAAAAACATTATTACAACAGATTTCACCCAGAACTGTTCCCATTGCCATTTTCAATGAAAAGCATTTTGCAAGTAATACTTGTAATAAATGATGTCTTGGAACTTTGTGGTGCTACACTTCTGTAAGAATATTTAAACAGAGTATGCAAAACTTGTGTAAAATTACCTAAAGGCAACCCATAGTTTTACTATTCATTTTTTCTTGTGTCATTTCACAGGTAGAATTAATTAATTTCTTCAGGGCACCACCAGAAAAGTAATGACTCCAGAAATAAATGGAACCATTAACTGAATCAACTGAAAGAGAGAGGGGGAAAAAACTATTATTCATAAAAATGAAAACATCAAATGTAGCCAAATTGTTGCCCGGTGGCGGGGGGGCTCTGTGTTTTGAGCTGAACCCAAACATTGTGTTGGCATTTTTTTGACAGACGCATTCCCCATTGGTAATGTAAAGTATTACAAAGGTTTCACAGATCCCTCAGTCTCCAGTGACTCAGACAATACTATTGATCTTAGATAAAGCCACTGAGGGACCTCATTATTTCAAAGAATTTGAACCTGCATCCATTTGAATTTAAATTTGATCAATTAACTGAGAGCTCATTTCTTTTTGAAGTGGAACAAATGTTTTTTTCACATTTAAAGTTGCACAGCGACCGATAACGGTACGCATTTTCGAGCCTTAACTTATTACTGTATCGCCAAATGGTGGCAAGATTGTGGCTGTCAAATGGGGCAGAACAAGTGCAAAAAGCTCATGCTCCTTCATGAATAAGCCATAAGATCTTTGCCTGTGTTTCTGATGAAGCTTCACAGCTAGCTAAGTAATTCAGCACTTGAAGAGCTCTGGCTGTCAAGAGCAATTTTGATTAGTTATTGGTTGACCAAAACAATTTGCTTGGTTACAAATTAGACACAGCAGGGTATGGAGGTGGCAATGACCAATTTGCCTTGGGTTACAGGTTGCTCTGATCTTGGATACCGTTCCTTTAACAAAAATTCAACTAACTTAAAGGCTGCCACGAGCAATTCAATTCCTATTTACCTTAGGGTGCCTGGTCACAAATTGCTCTTTGTGTTAAATGTGAAGTGTAATATTTACAACCTTCAGCGAAATATTCCAGGATCTCCGAGCAAGGTGTGCCATTTTTGAGAGTTGAGCCAAAATTCCTCTAATCTGGTAAATGCAATGCGATTGTTTCCAGTCCTTTAGAGGGTTTCTGGTTAAAATCGGACCAGTTAGCAGCAAGTTGCACTCAGTGATTAACAGCATTGATCAAGCTCCAAGTTGCAAAGTAAATAATGCAGGCCTCGCTTGCAGAACATTTGAGTTGTTTCCACCTTTAGGTGTACAAATTATCCATTTCCTTGAGCTAAATATTGTCCTTTTTTTGATTGTAAGGTTGAAGTTTTTACAGAATGCATTCCAGTGTGTGAATATGGTGTGGACTGGATTAATCTACAATTGAGGGAGGAGGGTGGGAAGCATTTCAGGAATAGGTGTTTTTTTTTTGCAGAAATATACTTTATTCAAAAATAAATATCTAAAAGAACATTACAAAATACATTCCAAATTGTCATAGCAGAAAGTGCGATAAATAATCAAATTTTTGCCACAGAGCATGTTGCACTTGGAAGTGCCTTAAAACAATTATATAAACCATCTACATTAGAGAACAAGCTTACATCCCGAGAGGTCCTACATCGTTACCAGCCCCTTGGCGTTACTGTGGCTGAAAGGCCTTACACACTGGCCTGTCCCCATTGTGCGTCTGCGGTGGCTGCCCCATGCTTAAGTGCGTCTCTCAGCACGTAGTCTTGGACCTTGGAATGTGCCAGTCTGCAACATTTGGTCAGGAATAACTCTTCACCCTGGAAGACCAGCAAGTTTCAGGCAGGCCAAAAAGAATCTTTCAACAAGTTGACGATCCTGCTGCAGCTGATATTTGTCTCAGGGAACAGCTCAATGGGCACAGGATCCTGCGTCTCAGAGCTGCTCGGGATGAATCTCGACTAAACCCACTGCATCTCTTTCCAGACCTGCTCTGCAAAGGCATATTCCACAAGGAGGTGTGCGATCTTCTCATCCCCACCTCAGGCGCTTCAAGGGCAGTGAGCGGTAGCACAGAGACTTCAGGCGTGCATGAAGGATCTGATGGGGCAGGCCCTTCTCACCACCAGGTCTTGGTGCTTGTTTGAAAGTCCTGGAGATGAGGCATTCCATGAAAAGTCTTTGACAGTCTGCTCAGGGAACAATCCGACATCTCCTTTTCCTGCAAAGCTTCAAGGACGTAACATGCAGACAACTGCCTAATGGACTTGTGGTCAAAGGTGTTTCTCTGCACAAACTTTTCCATTAGGGAAAGGTGATACGGCACAGTCCAACTGGGCATTCTGCAGCAGCGTGGCCAGACCCATTCTTCGCAATGCCGGGGACAAGTAGAACCTAAGCACATAGTGATGCTTAGTGTTTGCGTACTGAGGGCTTACGCACAGTTGGATGCAGCTGCACACAAAGGTGGCCATGAGGATGAGGGCGATGTTGGGTATGTTTTTCCCTCCTCTATCCAGAGCTTTTACATAGTGTCTTTGTGGGCACAATCCAACTTTGACCTCCAAATGAAATAGAAGATGGCCTGAGTGACCACTGTAGCACAGGATCAGGGTATGGGCCACACCTGCGCCATGTACAGCAACACAGAGAGCTTCACACCTGATGACCAGGTTCTTATCCGCAATGGAGAGGGAATGTCGCACCCACATGCTTAGTTTCTTCCTCACCTTGGTTATACGCTCCTCCCAGATTTTGGCACATGCCCCAGACTCTCCAAACCATATACCCAGCACCTTCAGGTAGGCTGACCTGACGGTGAAGGGGACAAAAGTTCAGTCAGCCCAGTTCCCAAAGAACATGGTCTCACACTTGCCAAGATTTATCTTGGCACCAGGGGCTAGTTTGAACTGGTTGCAGATGCTCATCACTCTGCACATGACAGCAGACCTGAGCAGAAGGCAGTGACATTCTCCATGTACAGGGAGGTATAGATTTTCACCCACAGGTGTAAGTCAGTTCTAAATGGTTAAGGGCAGTGCAATTCCCACCAGAATGGTCATAGCACACCAACTCCATTCGGGTGCAGACATGTCCAGGGAGGACACAAGTGTTGGAAGAGCAAAATAGTGACTTTCACATCTTCGGACATCCCAGAGTGTCTCACAGGAAAAGCACTGCTCCAGAAGTATACTCACTGATGTACAGATTAACATTGCAGCTCATTAGCATACAACAGGGTCCTATAACACAAGTATATATTTTATCTTCCCCACTAGCCACATGTGGCTAATTGCATTTCTGATTAGTAAATGAAAAATGAGTAATAAATACCATTGTTCGGCATGTGATCTCAATGTTCATATTTGCATGGCATAAGCAGTGTGAACTTTAACCTTTTTATGTGCTTGTTTGTAAAATGGTGAGATGAAAAGCATAGGAATACAGGAGCAGGAGTAGGCCATTTTGTTCCTCCAGCCTGTTCCACCATTCAATGAGATTGTGGCTAATCTGCAATTTAACTCTATGGGCCCGCCTTTGTCCCATATTCTTTAATATTTTGGGAAACAGAAATCCATCAATCTCAGGGTTAAAATCAACAATTTTATTTGATGAGCACTTGAAATGCCAGAGCACACAGGGCTACGGGCTAAGTACTGGAAAATGGGATGAGAATAGATGGGTGCCTGATGGCCAGCACGGACATGATGGGCTGAAGGGCCTGTTTCTGTGCTGTATAACTCTATGACTCTAATCTAGCATCAATAACTATTTGCGTTAGAGGCTTCAAAACTACTGCCACCTTTGTGTGTATGTGTTCCCTAATTTCACTTCTGAAAGGGCCTACTCTAACTTTTAGACTGTGCCCCCAGTCTGAAACACCCCAACCAGCAGAATTAATTTCTCTCCAATTATGCTATCTCTTCCCCTTAACACCTTTGAAAACTTCCATCAAATCGCTCCTTAACTTTCTAAATTCTGAAGGGGCTGCACAGAGTAGTCACTGAGAGGTTGTTTCCCCAGGCTGGGGAATCTAGAACATGGGGGCACAGTCTCAGGACAAAGGCGCTGATCATTTAGGACTGAAATGAGGAGAAACTTCTTTGTGGATCTTTGGAATTCCCGGTCCCAGAGGGTTGTGGATGCTTCATCGTTGAATTTATTTAAGGCTGAGGTAGACAGATTTTTGATCTCTCAGGGATATGGAGAGCAGGTGGAAAAGTGGAGTTGAGACTGAAGATCCCATGGTACTGAATGGTGGAGCAGGCTCGATGGGCCGTTTGGTTTATGTCTGCTCCTATTTCTTATGCTCTTATGTTCTTAAATTCGAAGGAATACAATCCTACTTTGTGTACACTTTCCTTTTAATTTAACACTTGGAATCCAAATGTCATTCTAATAAACCTGCACTGCATTTTCTCCAAGGCCAATATATCCTCCCTAAGGTGTGCTGCCCCAAACTGTTCACTGTACTCAAGTGTGGTGTAACTATGGCCTTGTGTAGCTACAGAATAACTATTACCTGCCTTGTATTCTTTGATCCCTATTCTCTGTTTCCTGCCACTTGGCCAATTTTCTAGCCCAGGTCAAGAATTTGCCTTTAATTCCATGAACTTTAACTTTAGCTAACAGTCTCTTAATGAGTGATTTTATCAAATCCCACCTGCCAATCCATATGAATAACTTCCATAGACAGTCATCTGTCCACTACTTTAAAATTTTTTGGAAGAGGCGTCTATCAGATTGGCCAGGCATGGTCTACCCTTTACAAATCCATGCTGCTTTCTCTGATCAGTTGAAAATGTTCAAAGCATAATTCTCTGGTCACTTCCTTAAATACTAGATTAACGTGCGATTTTCCGGTCCAAAGGAAAGGTTCACAAATTGAGAGAACTTTGGTAGATTATAGTTAGGACATCTGTTCTTACTAATTTCCTTTAAAACCCTGAGCTGGAAACCATCCAGTAGATTTGTCACTCATTAGTGCCATTATTTTCTACATTATTGTTATTTTGCTTATGTTGATTATACTGAGTCCCCAATCTTGATTCAATATTAGTTTCGTTGGGATGTGCAAAACATTAGCTTCTTCCTCTATTGTAAAGACAGGCACAAATTAATTGTTCAACATGTCCACCATTTCCTTATTTTCATTCACAATATCAGTTTCAAGGGCTCACTTTCTCAGTCTCTTTCTCCTAATATAATTGCAAACATTTTTTGTGTTGACTTTCATATCCCTTGCAAGTTTCTTTTCGTACTTCCTATTTGTAACTTTTGCTATCTCTTTGCCACCCTTTGTTGTTCTTTGTATCTCTCCCATTCATCTTCATCTTTGCTGTTTTTTGCATTTTTGTATATGTTTTCCTTTCACTTTATGTTATTGCTTAAGCCATGCTCCCACTCAGTGATCACCTCCCTTTTTGTGAGTCTCACATTCATGTGATGTCTAGGTGACCCATTGATAGTAACTGGACCCTTGTGTCAGGGAAGTGTCTCAAAATCTTTATTGCAAGTGTGTGCTAACTGCATTTGTAACATTTATTCCTTACAAGCCAACATAGAGTGAGGCCTGTTCAATAGCCTTGGAGGGTTAGCTGCAGTTGCACCTCCTCATTGGTAGTGCCAAAGCACAAGACCTACCACCATGATGATCTCTCCAACCATGCGCTCATCTAAGTGTCCACTGAAGTTTCTCATTAAGGTGGTGATGACTGCATCGAGTTCTTTGATACAGTGTTGTGCTAACTTTCACTTCCCAGAGCGCACGCATACAGGGTTCACCACTGACCTTTACAAAGATTAGGGCCTGGTGAATCACGAGGGTTGAAGGTGCAAGTCCAAATGCTGAACTTGGTCTCGATGCTACTGGTTGTAAAGGCCTTTCACTGCAATGGCATAGCATTAAGGGACAGGAGGAATGGGGCCATCTCCGTTGCCTGCACTTTGCTCCTCCTGGAATCTTGTGGCTATCGGTGTGGCTTGGGCACGTCTTCCATGTCATGCTTCACAATGGCATCATCACATGGAAACTGATCCTCATCAGTTTCCTGCCCTTCCTGCTCTTCATCATCCAAGGAGCTCTCACCCTCCTTCATGTCTCCCTCTGGCAAGGGATTCCCTTTTAGAAGCACCGGGTTGTGAAGGGACACCCTCTGTGAAGAGTACTGCAGAGCTTCACCTGAGCGGTCCAAACACCGGAAGTGCATCTTCAAGATGCCAATGCTCTGCTCGATGCTGGATCATGTGGAGCGAATCGCTTCATCATACCTCTCGTCCGAGGTAAATCTGAAGACGACGCACTGGTATCATGAGCCATCATTTGAGTGGGTACCCTTGATCCCCAAGCAGCCAGCCGTGTAATCGCTGAGGCCCTTTGAATATGTGAGGCACCTGGGAGTGACTCAGGGTGTATGAGTCATGGGAACTCCCAGGTTATCTGGCACTAATGTGCATGATGTGCTTCAGATGATCGCAAACCAGTTGAACGTTCAGTGAGTGGAACCCTTTCCTGTTAATGAACATAGGGGCTGCTGCCATGGAGCTCTCAAAGCCACATGTGTACAATCAATTGCACCATGAACTCTAGAGACACCTGAGACAGATGCAAACCCCAGAAACCCAGCAGCCTGGCTAGCTTCATCGAGTGTGAACCTCACATAATGATGAGCCTTACTGTAGAAGGCATCCTTCACCTCCTTGGTGCATTTAAGTGTGGAGGACTGAGAGATGCCAAATAGGTCCCATGTGGATCCCTGGAACGATCCGCAGGCAAAAAAATTGAGTGCGACAGTGACCTTCAGAGGCATTGGCTAGGGATGCCCTCCCAGTCCATGGGGCATTAGATCCTCCTTCAGAACGTGACAGATATAAGCCACCACATCTCTGGACAAATGCAGACATGCATGGCTCATCAGCAGATAGGAAAGTCTTCTTCCATAGATCCTTAGTCCTGCAAGTTGCCTCCGTGGGATAGGTCTAACCTCATCATCCTCTGATTCTCGGTGTGGCTCCCCTGAACCATGGACCTCCTCTCAAAGCTGTGCTAGGTGGCGCTGGGCCATTCTTCTCTTCTTCCATTCGATCAGCACCATCAGGAGGGAAGCACTGAGTGCAGAGTCCATTATTCAATCCTCCTTCTCCTTGTGGACTGATAGATGTAACAGATTAATGAATACTGGGCATATATATAGTAGACATCCCACTCACAAACAGAAAGCCACTGTCATGCCCTAGAGCTGCGTCTGCACTATTCACTTTTCACTGACACAGCCTTGCAGCTGAGGCACAAACTCACAGATCTAGGTAACCTAGATGCCAACCCTGATACTTGATATTTCTATCCCACAGAGGCTGCAAGAGGTTCGGATGCATTAGTGAAATGTGCCACCTTTCCAAAGGCACTCCTGCAATCTCTGATCTGTTGTACTGATTAAGGTTAACTTACACATGAGCGATGAATGGGTGTCCTTTGGCCCATTATCCATGCCAGTTGGTGAAAGCATATTAGAGGCTTTCATTGATGATCTGGCAGATATGCAACAGCTGTTGCTTCCTAACGGTTGCCTGCCTTCTCCATTATCACATTCCTCTCTGTTAATGCTGAAATGGAGCAATTGTATAGTGAGGCCAATGAGTCCTGCAGTCGCTCGTTAAAGCGCACCAAAAGGCATTGGCTCCAATTGCATCTTCTCAAGGAAGTCTTCTTCTTTTCTCTCAGCTCTGACTCTATTTCAATGTTGTGACTGTAAGAAGTTTGAGGGTGTCCCTGAAATGGCCCCTTAGTCCAGCCGTGCACTCCTCCCACACTGCCTCAGAACCCTCCAGTGCATATTCCTTTCCTGTTTTGATTTAAAACATCATTTCATGGATTCAAGATGTGGTGCTCCATTTTTATTTCGAGACCAGCTTTGACCTTCCTCCTGTCAGTATTCGGGACCCTCCAATCTACCTGGAACCTCATGATGTGCAGATAGACCCCTCCCCCCTCCCCATTCAGTTATTCTCCAGCCTCCCCCAGTAACCCTGGATCCCATTGTCATTATGGTGGAAATTCCAACCCTCCCTTTTGAACCCATCATCGTTGACATCTCCATGCACCTCACCTTTCCCATTCCAAGGCTATCTGTATGGTCACATACAAAGGAGAGCTCCACCCCAGGAGAGTTTCAAGTACCCCCTTTTTTATTACATTTTTCTGATATGCAGGCTGGAGATGCCTCCCCTAACCTTGACCACCCCATCTGCAGCCCAGCACCGAGCCAGACAATCCCATCACCACCGACTGTGAACACGCCATGCACACCAAGCTGTGCCTTATCCTAGGTAAAGTGAGGACTAAAACTGTAAAGTAATGTACCAGGAGAGAGGAATAAGAAACATGTGAGTAAAATGTTTGAACAGAAGGACAGGTTAGGGTGTATGGCCCAAATTAACATTTCATAGCAACCTCGCCTTTGAATCAGAGGGTTGTGGGTTCATGTTCCACTCCTGGAAAACCAAGAACTGTGATTGTACTCGAAAGAGTTGCAATCTGTGACTGTTGATAACTCGAAAGAGTTTCAAGGAACAAATCGAAGGAATTTCAGGTGCAAATTTAAGTTGGAGGGTTAATACATGGTGGCTATAATAAGACATGGCTGCAGGATGGTCAGGCCTAGGAACTAAATAAACCAGGTTATAAGGTGTTCAGGAAAGGTAGGAAAATTGGTAAAGGGTAAGGTGTAGTCTTAGTGATTAAGGATGAAATCATTTCAATGATAAGAGAAGATATAATGAGAAGTTAAGAGGAAGTGGATACTTTCTGAGTAGAATTAAGAAATAGAAAAGCACTTAAGACAATAGTGAGAGTTTTATGTAAGTTTCCTGATGGAAGCTATGAAGTGGTAGAATGTATAAATGCAGAGATTGGACAAGTATGTAGTAAAGGCAGATTGGTTTGAATGGGGATGTTTAACTTTCACATTGATCAGAATAAGGAGACTAACACATATCAAAAACTTCTTGCGTGTATTCAGGATTAACTTCTACAACAATGAGCTAGATTTTGCAGCCCCCTGCTGGGCATGTTTTTGGCCAGGATGGCGGTGGTTGGAGGGACATAAAATATGACAGGTGGCTAGCCCACCACCTTCCCACCATCACCCCACCCCCAACCCATTCCCCATAAAACAGTAGGCGGGTGGGTGACAAAATCAGAAGTCCACCTGATATTTTTAAAAAGATAATTAACAAGCAGTTGACCTGAATATCATGCTGCCCACATGGTAATATAGTTGGCAAGGGCAGATGGGAGGGAATGGGTAGTCCATTTTAAAAAATCAGACTGTTTAAAAGGTGCGATGGAAGGGGGGGAGGGTACAACCTTCGGGGGATGCCCTCTGTGCAATGGGGGCAACCCCCCCCCCAAGACTCTACCACAACAATGTCTGATGAAGCAAAGTGACTTCACCCCTATTTGCGAGATGCAGCTGAGAGGGTGCCTGCAGTATGGCCTAAACACATCTTGGGCACCCAACCAGCCTGGCATTCCCCCGGGCTGCCTTCTTCCCAAAACATCCATTAAAGGGTTGCCGTTGATGCTAATAATAAGACCTATTGACAAAAAAGCTCATGAGAGCCTGAAGCATAGATTATTACTTTTGGATGGCTCTTCGGAAGCAGCCCATCATATTTTTTACATTGTGCAATCTGTCACTTGCTGCTATAACCTCCTGAAGCACATAGTCCCACACTATCGGTGGAAGGACCGAGAGTGGCCCTGGGTAAAAACAGCGCAGAGAGAGAGAGAGTGAATAAAGAGCAGGGGAGAGAGACAGACAGAGGTCCCACTATCAGCGGCAGGAGTGAGAGCAACCCTGTAAAAACAGCGCAGAGAGAGAGAGAGTGAATAAAGAGCAGGGGAGAGAGACAGAGGCCCCACTATCAGCGGCAGGAGTGAGAGTGGCCCTGGGTAAAAACAGCGCAGAGAGAGAGAGAGAGAGAGTGTGTGAATAAAGAGCAGGGTAGAGACAGAGGCCCCACTATCAGCGGCAGGAGTGAGAGTGACCCTGGGTAAAAACAGCGCAGAGAGAGAGAGAGAGAGAGAGAGTGAATAAAGAGTAGAGGGGAGAGAGACTGAAGCCCCCAAACAGCGATTCAAATCAGCACTGAAAAAACAAAGAGTGATGTCTCAGGAGAGCAGGCAGGTGATTGGCTGGTGAGTATTTCAGCTTTTAGCTTTGTTTTAGATTTAAATTAGCAGCTGAGTAACTATCACTTGTTGATTATTGATAAATCAGTAGCTTAAGGATAGGGGTAAATTAAATAAATAATAACAGCAAAACAACACAAAAGAGTGAGAGCAGAGCAGCTGTATAAAAAACGGGAGTTTACCTGTGAGGGAGCGGAGCAGGAGTGGAGCGACTGTATAAAGAGCAGGAGTTTACCTGTGAGGGAGCAGAGTGGAGCGACTGTATAAAGAGCAGGAGTTACCTGTGAGGGAGCGGAGTGGAGCGACTGTATAAAGAGCAGGAGTTTACCTGTGAGGGAGCGGAGTGGAGCAGGAGTGGAGCGACTGTATAAAGAGCAGGAGTTTACCTGTGAGGGAGCAGGAGCGGAACGACTGTATAAAGAGCAGGAGTTACCTGTGAGGGAGCGGAGTGGAGCGACTGTATAAAGAGCAGGAGTTTACCTGTGAGGGTGCGGAGTGGAGCGACTGTATAAAGAGCAGGAGTTTACCTGTGAGGGAGCGGAGTGGAGCGACTGTATAAAGAGCAGGAGTTTACCTGTGAGGGTGCGGAGTGGAGCGACTGTATAAAGAGCAGGAGTTACCTGTGAGGGAGCGGAGCAGGAGTGGAGCGACTGTATAAAGAGCAGGAGTTTACCTGTGAGGGAGCGGAGTGGAGCGACTGTATAAAGAGCAGGAGTTTACCTGTGAGGGTGCGGAGTGGAGCGACTGTATAAAGAGCAGGAGTTTACCTGTGAGGGAGCAGAGTGGAGCGACTGTATAAAGAGCAGGAGTTTACCTGTGAGGGAGCAGAGTGGAGCGACTGTATAAAGAGCAGGAGTTACCTGTGAGGGAGCGGAGTGGAGCGACTGTATAAAGAGCAGGAGTTTACCTGTGAGGGAGCGGAGTGGAGCAGGAGTGGAGCGACTGTATAAAGAGCAGGAGTTTACCTGTGAGGGAACAGGAGCGGAGCGACTGTATAAAGAGCAGGTGTTTACCTGTGAGGGAGCGGAGTGGAGCGACTGTATAAAGAGCAGGAGTTTACCTGTGAGGGAACAGGAGTGGAGCGACTGTATAAAGAGCAGGAGTTACCTGTGAGGGAGCAGAGTGGAGCGACTGTATAAAGAGCAGGAGTTACCTGTGAGGGAGCGGAGTGGAGCGACTGTATAAAGAGCAGGAGTTTACCTGTGAGGGTGCGGAGTGGAGCGACTGTATAAAGAGCAGGAGTTTACCTGTGAGGAACGGAGCAGGAGTGGAGCGATTGTATAAAGAGCAGGAGTTTACCTGTGAGGGAGCAGAGTGGGGCGACTGTATAAAGAGCAGGAGTTTACCTGTGAGGGAGCGGAGTGGAGCGACTGTATAAAGAGCAGGAGTTTACCTGTGAGGGAACGGAGCAGGAGTGGAGCGGCTGTATAAAGAGCAGGAGTATACCTGTGAGGGAGCAGAGTGGGGCGACTGTATAAAGAGCAGGAGTTTATCTGTGAGGGAGCGGAGTGGAGCGACTGTATAAAGAGCAGGAGTTTACCTGTGAGGGAACAGAGCAGGAGTGGAGCGTCTGTATAAAGAGCAGGAGTTTACCTGTGAGGGAGCAGAGTGGGGCGACTGTATAAAGAGCAGGAGTTTACCTGTGAGGGAGTGGAGCGGAGCAACTGTATAAAGAGCAGGAGTTACCTGTGAGGGAGTGGAGCGGAGCAGCTGTATAAAGAGCGGAGCTGAGTTTATCTGTGAGGGAGCTGGTTCTCACCCAGACACTTGGCAGCGCTAGAATTCGAAAGGAGTGATGTCAGGACAAGGGAGCGAGATGATTGGTAGGTAGTGGGTAAGTTGTATTTTTTCCACTTTAAAGCGACATTACAGAAGGTAAGAGTCTCAGCATTGTTTTTTTTTACGAAAAGCTAAATAGTTGCTTAAATTTAAGGAAATAGTCTTTTAACTTAAAATGAACAAAAAGTATGGCAAGGGAGCTCAGTCCCCTGTGTTGTGCGGCCTGCAGTATGTGGGAATTCTTAGACACTCCTTGCAGTCTGGGTGACCACATGTGCTGGAAGTGCGACCGGCTTGACCAGCTTCAGCAATGTGTTCTGGAGCTTGAGCATCAGCTGGAGACACAGCGGCACATCCACCAGGCTGAGGGTTACATGGATAGCACAGTTTTAGATGTGGTCACTCTGCAGCTTAAGAAAGTGCAGTCAGAGAGGGAATGGGTGACTACCGTACAGAAGAAGGGAGGCAGGCAGGTAGTTAAGAAAGCCCCAGAGTGCATCTCACTCAAGAACTGTTTTTCTGTGTTGGAAAATGGTGAGGGTGAAGGTTCCTCTGGAGAGTGCAGGCAGAGTAAAGTTCACAGCACTGTGGGTGGCTCAGCTGCACAAGGGGAGAGGAGTAAGAGTGCAAGAGGAATAATGGTAGGAGACTAGATTGTGAGGGGTGCAGACAGGCGCTTCTATGGCCATAGATGTGACTCCAGGGTGGTGTGTTGCCTCCCTGGTGCCAAGGTCAAGGGTGTTACAAAACGGCTGCAGGGCATTCTGAAGGGAAAGAGCGAATAGTCAGAAGTTGTGGCTCACATTGGTACTAATGACATAGGTAGAAAGAGGGATGAAGCCCTGCAACAAGAATTTAGGGAGCTAGGTAGCAGATTAAAAAGCAGGACCTCAAAGGTTATAATCTCTGGATTACTCCCTGTGCCACATGCTAGTGAGTGTAGGAATAGCAGGATAGAGGGGATGAATGCGTGGCTGAAGAGATGGTGCAGGAGGGAGGGCTTTAGTTTTCTGGGTCACTGGGCCTGTTTCCGGCAAAGGTGAGGCCTGTATAAGTCGGACAGGATGCACCTGAACCGGAATGGGACCGACATCCTTGCAGGGAGGTTTGTTAGTGCCGTTAGGGGGGTTTAAACTAATTTGGCAGAGGGATGGGATACAGATACAGTAGAGGGTGAGGCACCACCAAATATAGAAGAGAAACTAGGACAGTCTGGAAGGCAGAGTAAATATAGACTTGTTAAAGCAATAGGGAATAATGCAAGGCTGGATTGCATCTATTTAATGCAAAGAGTCTTACAAGTAAGGCAGATGGATTAAGGGTATTGATTAACACATGGGAATATAATATTGTTGCTTTAACAGAGACATGGTTGAGGGAAGTGCAGGACTAGCAGTTCAATATTCCAGGGTATAGAATCTTTAGGCGAGACAGGAGGGGAATGTAAAAGAGGGGGTTGCATTGCACTGTTGATCAAGGAGTCAATTGTTGCAGTAAGGAGGGATGGTGTCTTAGCAGGTTCCTCAAATGAGGCCAAATGGGTAGAACATAAAAACAAAAAGGGGGCATTCACTTTGCTGTGAGTGTACCTTAGTCCTCCAAACATTCAAGGGGAGATAGAGGAGCAGATATGTAGGCAAATCTCAGAAAAGTGTCAAAATAATAGGGTAATAATAGCAGGGGATTCCAACTTCCCCAATATTAACTGGGATAGTCTTAGTGTGAAAGGCTTAGAGGGGGCAGAATTCTTAAAGTGCATCCAAGAGAGCATTTTGACCCAGCAGGTAGAAAGTCCTATAAGAGAAGGGGTGGTACTGGACCTAATATTAGGGAATGAAGCTGGGCAAGTGGTAGAAGTGTCAGTGGGGGAGTATTTTGGGGATAGTGACCATAACTCTGTAAGATTTAAGGTAGTTATGGAAAAGGACAAAGATGGACCGGAAATAAAGGTCCTGAACTGGAGGAAAGCTGATTTCAATATGATAAGGCAGGGTCTGGCCAAAGTGGACTGGGAGCAGCTACTTGTAGGAAAGTCTACATCAGACCAGTGGGAGTCATTCAAAAAGTAAATCATGTGAGTTCAGGGCCAACATGTTCCCATAAAGGTGAAGGGTAGGACCAACAAGTCCAGGGAACCCTGGATGTCAAGGAATGTACAGGTTTGGATAAGGAAAAAAAAAGGAGGCTTATGGCAGATACAGAGGGCTGAAAACAGCAGAAGCCCTAGAGAAGTATAGAAAGTGTAGAGGCAGGGTGGTGGGGGGGGGTGGGGGGGGGGGAGGGGTGGAGGGGTTGGGGGTACTTAATAAAGTAATTAGTAGAGCGAAAAACACTGGTGGGCAAGATAAAGGAAAATCCCAAGGCATTTTGTAAATATATTAAGGGCAAGAGGGTAACCATGGAAAGAGTAGGGCCCATTGGGGATCAAATTGGACATCTGTGCATGGAGACGGAGGACTTAGGTGAGGTTTTAAATGAGTATTTTTCACCTGTGTTGATAATGGAGGAGGACAATGTAGGTGAAGAAATCAGGGAGGGGGACTGTGATATACTTGAACAAGTTAGCATTGAAAGAGAGGAGGTATTAGCAGTTTTAGCAGGCTTAAAAGTGGATAAATCCCTGGGCCCAGATGAGATGTATCCCAGGCTGCTGTATGAGGAAAGGGAGGAGATTGCAGGGGCCCTGACATTAATTTTCAAATCCTCTCTGGCCAAATGAGAGGTGCCAAAGGACTGGAGGACAGCGAATGTGGTACCATTATTCAAGAAGGGTAGTAGGGATAAACCAGGTAATTACAGGCCAGTGAGTCTAACATCAGTGGGAGGGAAACTATTGGAAAAAATTCTGAGGGACAGGATTAATCTCCACAGGGTAAGGCTTCAGTAAGGCTTTTGACAAGGTCCCGTATGGGAGAATGGTCAAGAAAATAGGAGCCCACGGGATCAGGGACAATTTGGCAAATTGGACCCAAAATTGGCTGAGTGGCCGGAGGCAGAGGGTGATGGTTGAAGGTTGTTTTTGCAATTGGAAGCCTGTGACAAGCGGTGTACTGCAGGGATCGGTGCTGGGACCCTTGTTGTTAGTAGTGTACATTAATGAGTTATATGTGAATATAGGAGGTATGACACTAAAATTGGTGGTGTCGTAAAATGTGAGGAGGAAAGCCTTAGATTACAGGACGTTATAGATGGGCTGGTAAGATGGGCAGAGCTGTGGCAAATGGAATTTAATCCTGAGAAGCGTAAGGTGATGCATTTTGGGAGGACTAATACGGCAAGGGAATACACAATGAATGGTAGGACCCTAGGAAGTACAGAGGATCAGAGGGACCTTGGTGTACATGTCCATAGATCCCTGAAGGCAGCGGCACAGGCAGATAAGGTGGATATGGGATACTTGCCTTTATTAGCTGAGGCATAGAATATAAGAGTGGGATAGTTATGCTGGAGCTGTATAAAATGCTAATTAGCCAACAGCTGGAGTACTGTGTACAGTTCTGGTTGCCACACTATAAGAAGGATGTGATTGCACTGGAGAGGGTGCAGAGGAGATTCACCAGGATGTTGCCTGGACTGGAACGTTTTAGCTATGAAGAGAGACTGGATAGGCTAGGGTTGTTTTCCTTAGAGCAGAAAAGGCTGAGGAGGGATAAAAACAAAAAACTGCGGATGCTGGAAATCCAAAACAAAAACAGAATTACCTGGAAAAACTCAGCAGGTCTGGCAGCATCGGTGGAGAGGAATAAAGTTGACGTTTCGAGTCCTCATGACCCTTCAACAGAACTGAGTAAAATTAGGAGAGGGGTGAAATATAAGCTGGTTTAAGGTGGGGGTGTGGTAGGGGGAGAGAAGTTGAGGGGGGTGGTGGTTGTCGGGACAAGCAAGCATTGATAGGAGCAGATAATCAAAAGATGTCACAGACAAAAGAACAAAGAGGTGTTGAAGGTGGTGATGCAGTCACTGAGAAAGGAAATATGGCTGTGAAAGCAGGTTGCAGTTTTTTGTTTTTATCTCTGTGTTTAATTGACTGCCACTTCTCTTCTAGAAATGCCTACCTTGAAGAAGTACTGCTCTTCTCTCTGACAGGATTTCCGTATCTCTCTTTTACCTTGCTCACCTTCATTGCTTTCCATTTCTGTCCTGGTGTTTGACAAGGTGTTTACTAAAACCTGCTTTCACAGCCATATTTCCTTTCTCAGTGACTGTATCACCACCTTCAACACCTCTTTGTTCTTTTGTCTGTGACATCTTTTTATTATCTGCTCCTATCACTGCTTGCTCGTCCCTACAACCACCCCGCCCCCCCCACTTCTCTCCCCCCACCCCCCCCCCCACCTTAAACCAGCTTATATTTCACCCCTCTCCTAATATTACTCAGTTCTGTTGAAGGGTCATGAGGACTCGAAACGTCAACTTTATTCTTCTCCGCCGATGCTGCCAGACCTGCTGAGTTTTTCCAGGTAATTCTGTTTTTATTAAGGCTGAGGAGGGACCTGATAGAGATATACAAAATTGTGAGGGGCATATATAGGGTAGATAGGAAGAAACTTTTCCCCTTAGCAGAGGTGTCAATAACCAGGGGCCATAGATTTAAGGTAAGGGGCAGGAAGTTTAGAGGGGATTTGAGGAACATTTTATTCACCCAGAGGATGGTTGGAACCTGAAACACACTGCCTAAAGGGATGGTAGAGGCAGGAACCCTCGCAACATTTAAGAAGTATTTAGATGAGCACTTGAAACGCCATAGCATACACGGCTATGGGCCAAGTGCTGGAAAATGGGATTAGAATAAAGACCGGCCCAGACTTGATGGGCCAAAGGGCCTGATTCTGTGCTGTATAACTCTATGAATCCATAACTGTCCCGCCACCACCCCACCGACATTCTCTCCTCATCTCAAGCCTCGTGAGCAGAGATCCCAGGTTCACATTAAAGAAAGCTTAGTCCCGGGTCTTAAACTCTTAGAATGCTTCCTTTGCTTTTAATATGTTTTTAAAAGGGTCTTTAGAACTTAAAGAATTTTAGACAGTTTCTGACAGTTGGACACATGACTTTCCTCACTGTTGGCGAGAGATCTTAAATGGGTCTCTTGAGGACAGACCTTCTGCGGAGTGAAGAGAAATAATTCTCCTTTTATAGATTTCTTTCAGCCATGGCCCCTTGAGCTAAGGATATCTCTAGGTTCCATCCCTTTCTTAGATTTGTTCATGTTGAGCCTAATCAGTTTTCAGTTTCTTTGTCTATTAATGGTTTGTGCGATGTCAATTGTATTTGAATTGAATTATTGTTAGAATTACATTTTCACCCTGCAAAACTTACACTAACATTCTAATTTGTTTCTGGTTATTGTTTTAGTATGATTTATTACAATTACATTAAGTGCAGGTGATTAGTTTTAACATTCAAATTAGTGCTGAATGTGATCCAAACATTAATGTTCTTTCAGAACTAAAACTTATTTCATGAAATGATTATTTTTAAAGAAAAGATGCCCACCGTTTTCTTTAAAATAATCTCTTCTCCCACCCCACCAGACCCAGCAGACTCCAGTTGCATCCGGACATATGGCTGACTTAATACCAGTCGCTGTCAATGCATATCGATAACCACACAACCTCTTCTTCGCCAAGACTGCCTACTTCCAAAAACGGGTGCTGCCAGTCTCACACCAAGTCCCATTCTCCCATTACCCCATGTGCTCACTGATCTACAATGACTCATCATCCAGCAACAGATCAACTTTAAAATTCTCACTCTTGTGTTCTGCACTACTAGCTTGTCGCTGATACAGCTTTGTAGCCCAGGCACAAACTCACAGATCTAGGTGACCTAGATGCCAACCCTGATACCTGACATCTCCCTCATGGCCTCACCCCTCCCTAACCCTGTAACCTGCTTTGGCCCTGCAGCCTACCGAGATCCCTGTGTTCCTCAACTTCTGCCATCTTGTGCAACCCCAATTTCCTCCCCCTCACCGGTGGTCACCGTTGCTTTCAGTTGCCAAGGCTGGAATTCCCTCCTTAAACCTCTCTACCACTCTCTCCTTCTTTAAGACACTCCTTAAAGCCATCTTTTGTCACCTCTCCTAATATGTCCTTATGTTGCTTGATGTTAAATTTTGTTTAATAACGCCCTTGTAAAGTGCCTTGGATGTTTTACTATGTTAAAGGTGCTGTATAAATGTTATATATGTCCTGCTATTATCACATTCTGCTTTCTTACCTCAATGCCACCATCAGCACCTCCTTTAGCCCATACCACCACCATTAACACCCCCTTTGTCCTTTTGTTCATGACATCTTTGTCAATCTCTCCTTTGCTCCCACCTATTGTGACCTTCTATCCAGCTTCACATGCTCCACCGCCCTTAACTAGTATAAATTCCATCACATTTTTATTTCTCTTCCGCTCTGGAGAAGAGTCATACGGACTCGAAACGTTAACTCCGTTTTCCCCTCCACATGTGCTGTTAGACCTGTTGAGTTTTTCCAGCTTTTTCCGTATTTGTTTCAGATTTCCAGCGTCTGCAGTATTTTGCTTTTTATCCATTCTTTATGTATGTTTCTGGGCAATGAGGGTCAACAAGCCATTCACCAACAGAAGGCATCACAACAGGGCCCTATCTTGCCCTTACCTGTCAGCTGTACGTGCTCATTTCCCTGCTTCAGTCACTATGATAACAATAGGGGGTGGGATTTTTAGTTATATTTTTTCTGCACACTCCCGGGAGCTTTCATTCTTATCTATTCAGCTGTATGCAGAGAGCCAGCTCTATGGCTTTTCTTCCTGCTTCTCTTCTGAGAAAGCCAATTAAACTAAATTAGGAAAAACGAGGGACCTTTTCTTCCTGCATCCGCACCATTATCTCTGGAATCCACCACCCATTCTGCACCCCCCCATCCAATTTACTCTTTGTTGTAGTATGGGTTCTTTAGATGTGTCAATGATGAGATTTTAAGACTTACTTATTTAAATATGAACACTTTATTGTTAAACTTTAGCTATTTATAGATCCCAGGTTACTGTCATGCATGATGTTGATGCTACTTGCATGGAGGCTGTTTCCAGAGTGTTCTCTCTAGGCTGTTCTCTCAGTCTATTACCATGTGACTCTATACATCATACTGTGGGTGATGCAATTCTCCAGTCCCACATTAATCCTTGCTCTGCCGAGCACCTTTACATTATAATGGCATGCAGGCGCATACAACATCCACCCAATTTCTCATCTACATGGCCCGCTGAGGGACATCATCACATGTTCCACATATGTACTGATGAAGCCCAGTTCTACCTAACGTCCATCTTTCTCAACCTTTCCACAGTGTCTAATTTGTCACACTGCTGGCCAGAAATTTCCCCCAACTAAATATTGGGAAGACAAATGTTATGTCCCTGGTTCCTACCATAAAATCTGTTCCCTAGCGATGAGCACAGTCCCTCTGGCTGGCAACTGTCTGAACCAAACCGTTCATAGAGTTGTTGTTGCATTTGAATCCAAGGCGTGTTTCCAAACACATACCCTCCATCACTAAAACTGCCATTTCCACCTCTGTAACATTGCCTGACTATGCCCTGCTGTTGGATCCTGTGCCCTTGGTTTGTTGGGGCTAAAGTATCCAGGTTGCATGCTTGTCCCGGGGTGACCGAGTTGGTACAGAGACAGAGAACATCCAGAGATCGTTGTTAGAATAAACACATACTGTTTATTTACAAACTAAACTCGGCAGCTATACTTGTGTGTTCACAACATAAAACTCTCTTCACTCAGTGTCTAACTCAAGACTGCGCATAGAGATAACCCGCGCTATGCTGACATTGGATATTAAAATCATGTGACCTTACATTCCCCAATGCTTGTCTTAAAGGTATATTACATCTCAGATTACTACCCCTTTGCTGAAAAATACATTTTACAATTTTTCAATATATCAAGTTATTTACACAGATCAATTATTTACAAAGTCAGTCTCTCTGGAGGTTTCTTTATGCGTGTAGAACGTCTCAGCTCTACAGCTTCTGAAGTTGCTTTGGAATCTCCCTTACTGAAGTCATGTGAGCATCTGGTCCTACAGCAGGTACCTGTAAATTTGTTTCTTCAACTCTTTCAGGTAGCCGACCCTTCAAATACATTTGTACTTGGTTGAGTTCTCTCAACAGCAAATGTTGATTCTGTCTCGAACGCTGGTGGAATCACTTCTCGATATTTGATTTCTCCACTTCGTTTATGATCCGCATGTCTTCTTAATATTTGCTTACTATTATTCTTACCAACTTTCACGTGGTATGAAAGAGTCCTGTTATGGCACTTATTTCACTGAACAACCATGCTGGTCCTTCTCCAAAATTTTTTACAAATACTTTCTCTCCCGCACTAAATTTTCTGTCCCAACTGTGACAATCATGTCCCATTTTCTGACTTTCCTGCTTTCTCTCTACATTCCCCCCAAAGTTTGGCATGATTAGGCTCAGTCTCGACCGGAGACGGTACATCATCAACAATTCAGCAGGTGTTACACCTGTTGTCGAATGAGGGGTGGTCCTATAATGGAAAAGAAATTGTGCTAATTTAGCAACAATCGAATCTCCAGATAATTTCTTCTTACCAGATTTGAACGTCTGAACTGCTCTTTCGCGAGTCTGTTTGAAGAAGGGTGGTATGGAGATGTTTCCGCATGAACAATACCATTGAGGCTTGTAAATCAGCTAAATTCAGCACTTGTGAATACTGTTCCATTATCTGATACTAGCACTTCAGGTAATCCATTTATTGCAAAGCTTTGTCCTAGCTTGTCTATTGTCGCTGAAGATGTGGTGACTTCACTTTGTATACATCCATCCGTTTTGAATGAGAGTGCATCTATGATAACAAGAAACATTGTTCCCATAAAAGGTCCCACATAGTCAATGTGTACTCGTACCCATGGTCTTTCTGGCCACTGCCAGGGGTATAACAGCGCTGTTGCAGGTATTTTTTGCACTTGTTGACACTGTATACAGCTTCTCACTAAGTTTTCTATTTCTCCATCCATTCCCAGCCACCAGATATAGCTACATGCTATTGCCTTCATTTTGGAAATTCTGGGATGTGCATTGTGAAGTTCAGATAACAATGGCTTTTGTCCTTTTGGAGGAACGATCACATGAGCTCCCCAAAATAAAATATCTTCTTGGCTCTTTACCTCGTATCTTCTCTTTATTTCATCGGCTTCATTTCATCAGACTCTTGTGTTTGTGACCAACCATAAAGAACTTGACTTCTCACTTTGGATAAGACTAGGTCTCAGTTCATCCAATCTTTAATTTGTTTTGCACACATCGGTGATGAGTCCAGAAAGTTCAATAACAATATGTATTCCCGAGGAATTGGAACATCCTCGGTCTTTTACTCGCAAGGGTAAACGACTGAGCGCATCAGCGTTTGCAATTTGACTTCCGGGTCTGTGAATAAGTGTATACGCTGCCAAGATCAATGTCCATCTTTGTACTCTTGCTGATGCTATAGGAGATATAGCCTTCTCTTCGCTGAATAGTCCTAATAATGGTTTGTGGTCTGTTATAATAGTAAAATGACAACCATGTACATATTGATGAAACTTTTTAACAGCGAAGATGATTGCCAGGGCTTCTTTTTCAATTTGTGAGTACTTTTTCTCTACAGTACTAAGTGTTCATGACACATATCCTATAGGTCGTTCTGATCCATCATCCATCTGATGGGAAAGCACTGCTCCCACTCACAAGGCATTATGGAGCGCACATTAAAGCAACCTTTTCTTTGTATCAAAATATACTAGAAGTGTAGATGACTAACAACTGTTCCACTTTTGTGAAAGCTTCTTCTTGTGGTGTTGCCATGATCATCTCTGGTTTTTCTTGAGCAAGCAATACAGTGGTGCCAATTCTGTCGACAAATTAGACAAGAAACGTTCATAGTAATTGATCATCCTCAAGAATGATTTCAGTTCGGATGTATACTTTGGCTCTGGGGCTTCTTTAATGGCTTCCACTTTTTCTTCAACTGGATGTAGGCCTTGTGAATCTACCTTGAGACTGAGGTAAGTTACCTCTTTTGCCTGGAATGTACACTTTTCCTTTTTCAATCTCACTCCAAACTGCAAAAAACATTTCAGAGCTTCTTCCAAGTTCATCAAATGTTCCTTTTCAGTGAGTCCAGTCATGAACACATAATCCAAATAAACTACAATCTGGGGCAGTCCCTGTAGTAAACTTTCCATTGTTCTTTGGAATATGGCACAAGCAGAAGATATGCCAAATGGTAAATAGTTGTATTGATACAATCCCTTGTGTGTATTTATAGTGACAAACTACCGGGATGCCTTCTCCAATTCCAATTGCTGGTAGGCATGGCTCATATTTAACTTCATGTAGGCCTTTCCACCTGCCAGTTTAGCGTATAAATCTAAAAACAAAAAGCTAAAGGCTACTGCGGATGCTGGAAATCCAAAACAAAAACAGAATTACCTGGAAAAACTCAGCAGGTCTGGCAGCATCGGCGGAGAAGAAATCAGTTAACGTTTCGAGCCTTCATGGCCCTTCGGCAGAACTGAAGCATAGTTAGAAAGATTCTAACTTTCTAACTATGCTTCAGTTCTGCCGAAGGGCCATGAAGGCTCAAAACGTTAACTGATTTCTTCTCCGCCGACGCTGCCAGACCTGCTGAGTTTTTCCAGGTAATTCTGTTTTTGTAGCGTATAAATCTTCTATTTTAGGTATGGGATGTCTATCTATTTTTGTCATTTTGTTAACTGTTAATTTATAGTCCCCACATATTCTAATGCCTCGGTCGGGTTTGAGAACAGGTACAATTGGAGCTGCCCACTCTGAAAATTTTACTGGTTGTATCACTCCCAGTTTTTCTAATCTGTCCAGTTCAGCGTCTACTTTATCTCGCATTGCATAAGGTCCTGGTCTTGTCTTCATGAATCTTGGGGCTGCCTCTGGATCTACATCGATTTTTGTATGTAGCCCTTCAATTTTTCCATGCTCTTCCTTGAAAGCAGAGGCATATTTTTGTAATAACTGTGAAAGCCCATTGATTCTCAGCTGGAAGATTTCAATCCATTCCAATTTAATTTCTTTCAGCCTGTTTCATCCAAGGAGACTAGGTCCCTCTCCTGGTACTACCATCAAGGGTAATCTCACTGTTTGACTGTCATAGCTTACTGTGTCTTTACATATGTCCTTGGCTTGTATGTCTTCTCCTGTGTAAGTTTTTAGTTTTTCATCAGTTCCTTCTAAGTTCAACTTACATTCTCCATGATTCAGGTATGCTCACCGATCACCATAGTGGCTGCTCCAGTATCCACTTCCATTCTGAGAAGCTTCACATTCACTCTCATGATTACATAGATAGGCTCTGTTCTTCCTACCTTTAAATTATACAGCGAATAGATATCAGCATCTATTACTTCAGGCTTTTCAACACTGTTTATCTCATTGAGTTTTTGATTTTGTCTGAAAGTTTGCCTGATTCTATCTTTACAATGTCTCACGAGGTGCCCATTTCGATGGCAGAAGAAACATACAATCTTTTTAGACTGTTTTTCAGTACAGGGATATCTGTTTCCACCTCTGTCGCTATTATGATATGTTTTTGCTGCAATGTTTTCCTTTTTAATTTGTCTGCTAGCGGTGGCTGTTTCCCACTTCGGAACAAAGCTCTGCACTTTCGCGTTCTTTTTGTTGAGGCTCCCCTCCCAACATGGAGGACGGCGCCATTTTGCGCTCCCGGAATGGCTTCTGAGCCTCGCACTGCACCTTCCATTGCCAGAGCGATTTCCAATGCCTTCTGATAAATTTAGATTTGATTCAGCCAACAATCTCTTCTGAGTCGTGTTTTTGTTTATTCCGCACACCAAACGATCTCTAAGCATATCATTAAAGAAGTACCAAACTCGCAATATTCAGTTAATTGCTTCAGACTTGCCACATAACAAGTGACCGTCTCCCCCGCAGCTCTAATTCTTGAGTTAAATTTAAACTGTTGCACCGTCACCGACGGCTTGGGCTGGTAATCATTTTTTTACGAGGTTCACTAAATCATCAAAACTCTTCGAGTCTGGGGCATTGGACGCCAACAGATTCTGAATTAGTTCGTATGTCTTACTGCCACATGTGGACAGATAGATCACTTGCTTCTTCTCCTCCCCCACAATGTTGTTCGACTGGAAGAAGAACGCGAGGTGTTCAGCATAACGAGACCAGTCGTCCAAGGTTGGGTTGAAAGGCTCCACTCTTCCAAATTGCAGCACACTCTGAGGGGATTACTTTGACGCTCAGAAGGAAATTTTCTTTTACTTACAGCTACCGTGTGAGGTACTGCTTGATTTTGATTATCCTGGATTCCAGCATTTTTTTGCACTTTTTACCTAGCTTTTTCCGTGATTTTTCGCGCTTTTACTCTCGTTGCCAGTTTTTTGGATCCAGTGCCTTTGGTTTTTAGGGGCTAAAGGATCCGGGTTGCACGCTTGTTTCGGGCTGGCCGAGTTGGTACAGAGACAGAGAACATCCGGACATCGTTGTTAGAATAAACACATGCTGTTTATTTACTCTGCAGCTACACTTGTGTGCTCACAACATAAAACTCTGTCTTCACTGATCAGTGTCTAACTCAAGGCTCTCTCACATAGAGGTAGCCTGTGCTACTCTGTTATTGGATATTAAGATCATGTGACCTTACATTACAATGCTTGTCTTAAAGATATATTACATTTCAGATTACTACACCTGCTTCAGATTATCTGCTGCTGAAACCCTCATCTAGACCTTAAGGCTGCCTCTAGATTTGACGATGTACTCATAACTGGTCTCCCAACTTCCACCCTCCATAAACTTAAGGTCATCCAAATCTCTGCTGCCCATGCCCTAACTCGTACCAAGTCCTGTTCACCTATCACCGCTTTGCTCGCTGACCTTCTTTGGCTCCCAGTCCAGCAACATTTCAATTTTAAAATTCTCATCCTTATTTTCAAAACTCTCCACTGCTTTGCCATTCCTATGTCTGTAACCTCCACCAGGCCTACAGCCCTCCAAGATCTCTGTGTTCTTCCAAATCTGGTCTCTTGAGCATTTCCAATGTTTTAATTGCTCCACCGTTGGCAGCCATGTTTTCAACTGCCTAGGCCCCAAGTTCAGGAGTTAATCTCCCTAAATCTCTCCATCTCTGTATCGTCCTTTAAGTGGCCGGTTAAACTCACTCTTTGGTCAAGCTTTTGATCTGCCCCAGTATCAGCCGAATAGGTTGAATGTTTTAACACTCCTGTAAAGCACCTTAGGACATTTTGCTATGTTAAAGAGGCTATATAAATGCAAGATGTTGTAGTTTTTGTAGCAGTCAAACCTGGTGGACTGTGCACAAGAGCAGAACACCCAGGACCCTGGTTCCTCTGGTCAACTGTGGTTAAGTTGGTAGTTCTCTTGTCCCTGAGTGCAAAGATTCTGGGTTCAAATCCCATGCCAGTACTTGAGCGCAAAATTCAAGGCTGACACTCCCGGTGCAGTACGGAGGGAGCACTGCACTGCCAGAGGTTCCATTAAACTGAAGCTCCAATTTCCTCTCTTAGTTGGACGTAAAAGATCCCATGGCACTATTTCGAAGAATAGAAGGGAAGCTCTCCCTTGTGCCCTAACCAATATTTATCCCTCAATCAACATAATAAAGACAGGTGATCTGGTCATTATCACATTGCTGTTTGTGCGAGCTTGCTGTGCACAAATTGGTCACTGCGTTTCCTACATTACAACAGTGACTATGCTTCAGAAGTACTTCATTGGATGTGAAATGCTTTAAGACATCCAGTGGCCATAAAGTGTGCTATATAAATGCATGTCTTCCTTTCTTGTGAGCGTTCACTTGTCTACTTTGCCGTTTGATAATGACTGCAGATACAAAGCCATCTGGTTCTATGATTAACAAGAGCATTTTTCCTTTTATACAAACTAATCAAAGTTCCTTTTTTGATCCTCCAGGTATATGATGTGTGTGGGAATCAGTCAGTGTGCTGAACAGCATTCAACCTAGGATACTGAGGAAGCCAGAGTTTCTGGTTCCTGACGTGGTGTGCATACTCTTGCACCATATGGATTTGCTGTAGTCTGGAGAATCTAGATACTGCTCTGCCATAGCTAAGGTTTAGTATGCATGTGGGTGGAGCTGCAGCTTCATCAACTGAAACAGCTCAGCTTGCCAATACTCAGGTACGAGGAACATAAAAGCATGCAGGACCGTAGGAGGGTTTTGGCTCAGCCATGCCTGCAATGCCTTTTTAAAGAACTGTCGAGTTAGTCCCACTCCCCTGCTCTTTCTGCTCTAGCCCTGCAAGATTTTCCTTTTTAGATAATTATCTATTTCTCTTTTAAAAATCACCATTGAATTTTCTTCCAGCGCCCTTTCCTGCCACGTTGAAAAAACAAATCGTTCTTCCCATCTCCTCACTAGTAAAAGCTGGTCCAGCTGTGACCACCAGACCAATGAGTGCATTGGGAAGCGATGGGGTCTGCTCCTCATTATTGATTAATGAGTCCATTAATGAGCCAGGCTGGCTGGCTTGCTGGCTTCTCATCAGCAGTGCTCTGGAGCGTTGTGGATCCACCTGACTTGTGTGTCAGATTACTGAGTCTGTCACAGAGGTTTGACTCTGCTGTCACCTTCCATTGCCAGGTATCGCTTGCAGCCAAGCCAACGGCAAAAAAAAACCTCCTACGGTCCTGCATGCTTTTATGTTCCTCGTACCTGAGTGTTGGCAAGCTGAGCTGTTTCAGTTGATGAAGCTGCAGCTCCACTCACATGCATACTAAACCTTAGCTATGGCAGAGCAGTATCTAGATTCTCTGGACTACAGCAAATCCATATGGTGCGACAGTATGCACACCACGTCAAGAACCAGAAACTCTGGCTTCCTCAGTATCTCAGGTTCAATGCTGTTCAGCACCTCCCTCGAAGGAGGATTTTTCATACTTGGTAATTTAACAACTGCCTAACACAGGTTAGAATCCTAGCACTCTTTAGAAAGTAATAGGATTCTTTCCATTTCCTTCTGTTTGTGTTTGTTAAAGCCAGCATATTTCTGCTACTAATAAACATACACTGCCACCCTGTGAAGTCTAGTGAGAAACTTGATCACTTTGGTATCCCCTTACTCTATGACCTGAGCTCCCCTGTGAATTAAGTCTTGCTCAATAGTAATGGAGACATATATCTGTCTGTTCTACATCCTCCAGCAGACCCGTTTATTCAGCAGTTAGCCGTTGGATCACAGTGAGCACATCTAGCTTTACTTTGTTTGCATTATTTTTTAACCCTATACAGATGGTAGGCTTTCTGAACTTTAGCTAATTCAGTGTTGATGTAATTAGCTCCACAGTTTCCGTATTGCCGCTGTAGGGTGTGTCACAGGGACTGCCCATTTATTTGAAACGAATCCATGAGTG
Source organism: Cetorhinus maximus (assembly GCF_964194155.1). Classification (NCBI taxonomy): domain Eukaryota; kingdom Metazoa; phylum Chordata; class Chondrichthyes; order Lamniformes; family Cetorhinidae; genus Cetorhinus; species Cetorhinus maximus. The sequence goes on along the minus strand of NC_135895.1, from coordinate 90,015,074 downwards.
ATAAATCCATGACATGTCTTTGTCTAATACATTAGTCGCTGATGTGTGCTGTTTGAGATCTTTATTATTTCCCCCCTTCTGCTCATTACAGTTCTGTGGAGGCTGGCAATTCTTTATCCATGAGACTGGACAGTGAATGTTCGCAGTCTATACAAACAAGACAGACTCACAGAGGAGCACAAACCTGTATTTGTTCAGCACCTCCTGACTGGTTAGCATGTAAAGGCAAAAGCTGTTTTATCTGGTCATTCTTTAGCTCTGAGGCCAATTGCAGCACCTCAGCCACAGGCTGAGATTTGCTATTGCAACACTGAACAGGAATTGAATGCGGGTCTCTCCAGGTTTATACAGCTCAGTGCTGCCATGTGATACACATCCCACTGAATCATTAGGGGAGATCTAGCAGTCTTCAATGGTTGGCTCTGAAGGGTGAAAGCTGCCACGATGTCTGGCAAAATTGCCTGAAATTGGTTGAAAAATAGATGCCAGTTTACCTAAACTCTCAGAAGATCGTTAAACTCATTTGCACCCCCTTGAACCCTCTTCCTGCCCCAACCAACTCCATCACCCAGCCCCCCCACAAGGTGCAAAGATAAACACCATCTCCTGGTGTACAAGGCCTCCAGCACCTCCCTCATGCAGCCATGAACTGTGAGATATTGGCAATATCACTTCAGCCTAGAAGGACCCATTGCCATAGAAATTAAGAGGCCACTGGCAGCGCCATCTTCACCCTGTTGTGTGGCTCTAGCTCCGGTAGTAGGAGGTGGCACAGTTCAGTGACCTGGGTGAGAAACAGCCACCTCAGATATTGCTCCTGGATAAACTGGAGTTGGGAGAAGTTTTTTTCCTGACAAGCTTTCCAACTCCTCTAGCCTCCTTGTCAGTATCCACCACCAATCCTTTTGTGAATCCAACAACTTTCCTGAACTCTGTCTACAACAGCAAATACAATTCTTCCACTCACTCTGCAGCAGTAACAGAAAGCCAAAACCACATCGCCTGGAAGTCCCAGGCTGATGCCTTTAAGTAACGCTCCCTGGTGCAACTGAACACATGTTCAGCTTAGAATGTTCAAGGGAGGCTGTTAGCAGGGCACACGAGGTCCAAAATGGAAGGTCATGTGCTAAATCAGCACTAGCCACTGTTTGATGCCTGCTCGCTCTGCATGCTTGGCGCACTTGCCCTAGTACTCTTACAGCTGTGGCGTGCCATGCAGGCCATGCTGGAAGTGTGCAGAAGCAGCCCCAGTTAACATTTTTGGAGTCCCCAGCTTCTGTAGCAGTGGCACCAGTGGCACTGCAGAGTAACATTTTGCGGCCAAACGATCCCATGGCACTATTTTAAAGACAAGCGAGGCTGTTCTCATCAGTGTCTTGGCCAATATTTGTTCTTCAAGCAGCATCACTAAAAATAGTTTATTTATCTCGTTGTTTGTGGAACCCTGCTGTGAGCAAATTGATTGTCATGTTTCCTACGTTTGAAGTGACTACACTGGAAAGGGACCTAATTGGTTGCTTTGGAACATCCTGTATACAGCACTGTATAAATGCAAGTTCTTTCCTTCAGTGCACAGCACAACAACATTAGCTGTCAGCTTCCTGCAAATGCTGGCAAAATAAATCTGTTTGAACTATGTCTATTTAACATTGGTGCTGTTTCACCAATTATACAAGCACTCAGTATGTTCTGCAGCTAATGGTAAAATTAATGCCTGTCCTTAACTCTGGCACAGATTTGTAGAGGCTTGTATCAGTCCATTTTGCATGGTTCATGCAGATTGCACAAAACAGGAAATTGTTTGAATTCCAGAATTTCATAGCTCCAATTTTAAACACTCATCCAGGCTGAGATCCTGGAAATGCATCTGAGAATTTATTTGCAATTGATTTTCAACAGCCCCAGAAGAATGAGGGCACTTAAACACGTTGCAAATTCTATTGAGGTGCCATTTGTATTATGTCAAACCCTTTGCTTGCAGCAGTGCATTTAGTTCTGGGCACCACACCTGAGAAAAGACACTACCTTGGAGGTAGCGCAGCACAGCTTAACCAGAATAGCAGGGCTTGAAGAGTTCAATGATTAAGAAATGTTTCATAAACTTGTCGTGTATTCCTTTGAGTACAGAAGATTGAGGGATGATCTAACCCAATGGTTTTCAAGCTTTTCTGGTTGAATCACAGGGCAGAATCTTTCTGCTCCCACCGAGGCAGATTTGAAGGCTTGACTGGAAGCTAACTTGGACATGTAGCGAGTTGGCAGGTGATCTTGTCAACAACAGCATTGTTGGGTAGCTAATAATTAGCAATTAGGAGAATAGGCAGGAGCATGAGCATATCTTCCCCAGGAACATCCTGGCATTTCAACAGCCTTCTACTAAGTGCCAAGCCCGTCAGCTCCATGAGGACAGTCTCCTGGGTAGCAGGCTGGGGAGGGGGATGGGAGGTGGGGGGAGGAGCAGGGGGTGCGTCATCAGAAGCAGAAGCTTCATACTATGATGACAGGGCTGCAGGCGGGAAAGGCCTCACTTGTAGCCCTGAAGATTCCTTGAGATGGGGTTTCCACGCCCTTCTGAGGGGCTTATCGGCTCTGGCTTTCATCCTGTATGAATTTAAGGAAGCTTCCGAGGGCATCTCCTGGGCCTGCAGTCTCGGGAACTCTCCTGCTGTCTCCTCTGATTCTTGATCCTTCTGCCAATGGGAAATGTTTCTATCTACTCTGTCCGGTCCCCTCATGATTTTGAACACCTCTATCAAATCTCCTTTCAACCTTCCCTTCTCCAAGAGGAACAGTTCCGGCTTCTCCAATCTATCCATGTAACTGAAGTTCCTCATCTCTGGAACCAGTCTCACAATTTTTTTGTCTGCACCCTCTCTGAAGCCTTTACATCATTCCTAAAGTGTGGTCCCCAGAACTAGACACGATACTCCAGTTGAGGCCAAATCAATGTTTTACAAAGGTTCATCATAACTTCCTGCTTTTGCACATTGTGCCTCCATTTATAAAGTCCCACATGCTTTTTTAACTGCTTTCTCAAGCTGCCCTGCCGCTTTCTGAAGGGACTGAATAGGGTAGACACTGAGAGGTTGTTGCCACTGGTTGCGGATTCTAAAACACAGGGGCACGGTCTCAGGATAAGGGGCTGATCATTTAGGACAGAGATAAGGTCAGATTTCTTCACTCAAAGGGTTCTGAATCTTTGGAATTTTCTACCCCAAAGGATTGTGGATGCTTCATCGTTGAATATATTTAACGCTGGGATGGACAGATTTTTGGTATCTCAGGGAATCAAGGGATATGGGCAGGAAAGTGGAGTTGAAGCCCAAGATCAGCCATGATTGTATTGAATGGCGGAGCAGGCTCAACGGGCCATAGAGTCTACTCCTGCTCTGATTTCTTGCATTCTTGTGTTCTTTCACATATTGTGCACGTACACCCCCAGGACTGTACCCCCTTCTTGACAGGAGCCCAGGGACAGAGCAAGGAGAGGACAGGAGCCCGGAGAGAGCAGTAGTCAAAGAGAGCAGAAGCCCGGAAAGAGCAGGAGTCCAGGGAGAGCGCAGGAGCCTGGAGAGAACAGGAGCCCAGCGAGTGCAGGTGTACAAGAGAGTGCACTAAAGAAGCACGGGAATAACAGGAGTCTGGATATGGGGAGGTGGGAGCAAGACTCTGGTCACTAGACACTCGCTTACTCTCAATCATGGTGCACTTGGCGGGTCGCCTGTTCATGGGCTGACCCTGTCTGTCAGACCCTAGGAATGTCCCTGTGGACACACTGATCTAATCAAGGCATTTAAAATGATGAAGGAATTTGATCGGTTCAATCGAGAGAAACTGGTGGCAGAATCCAGAACAAGGAGGCAGAATCTTGAAATTAGAGCTAGGCTGTTGAGAAACAAAATCAAGAAACAAAACCTCACACAAGGGTCAATGGCAATCTGGAACTCTCTTCCTCAAAGCATTGTGGATGCTCGGTCAATTGAAACTTTAAAGGCTGAGATTAATAGATTTTTGTTTGATAATGTTATCAAGGAATATGGAGCAAATACATATAAGTGGAGTTGAGGTACAGAGCAATCAACTGAATGATGGAACAGGCTCAAGAGATTGAATAATCTATTCCTTTCTATGTTTTAGTAGCAGTACATATGAAGTCTTTAGAAAACAAAGTGTGGAATGGATCCCACAGTAGATGTAGTTTTGTGCAGGCCTTAGCAGAAGAGAAGAAACTCTGTAAAACGAGGTTTTAAACTGAATTATTAATGTCCTAAAGTAGCTCATGAGCATAAGTCAGGAAGAAGTGTAACAGAGACCTGGACAAGGCAATTGTGACACAGGGAATGAGAGAGGAAGCATGGCATCAGAACATAAGAAATAGGAACAGTCGGCCATTTGGCCCTTCAAGCTTGCTGCAGAAATCCATACGATCATGGCTGATCTTCTAATTCAATTTGCCAAGCCCTACCTTGAATGTACTCAAAGATTGAGCATCCACAGCAAATGGAGAATCCAAAGGATTCACAGCCCCCAGAATGGAGAGATTTCTCCTTTTCCCAATCTTAAATGGCAAATCCTTTATTTTGTGACTGTGACTCTGAGTTCCAGGCTCCTTAGCCAGGGGAAACATCATCTCAGCATCTACTGTCAAGCTGTCAAGCCCCTAAAGAAGTTAAATGTTTCAATGGGATAACCTCTCATTCTTCTAAACTCTATTGGAAAATTGGCCTAGTTTGCTCGATCTCTCCTCAAGGACAATCTTCTCATCCCAAGAATCAGTCCGGTGAACCTTCATTTACACTTCCTCGAAGACAATCATATCCTTCCTTGGGCAAGGAGACGAAAACTACACACAGTACTCCAGAACAAAAACAGAATTACCTGGAAGAACTCAGCAGGTCTGGCAGCATCGGCGGAGAAGAAAAGAGTTGACGTTTCGAGTCCTCATGACCCTTCAGCAGAACTGAGTAAAGTTAGGAGAGGGGTGAAATATAAGCTGGTTTAAGGTGGGGGGGGGGGTGGGGGGAGGGGAGAGAGAAGTTGAGGGGGGGTGGTGTTGTAGGGACAAGCAAGCAATGATAGGAGCAGATAATCAAAAGATGTCACAGACAAAAGGATCAAAGAGGTGTTGAAGGTGGTGATATTATCTAAGAAAATGTGCTAATTAAGAATGGATGGCAGGACACTCAAGGTACAGCTCTAGTGGGGGTGGGGTGGAAAGACTGACAAGGTATTAGTTGTAGATTTTAAAATAATGGAAATAGGTGGGAAAAGAAAAATCTATATAAATTATTGAAAAAAACAAAAGGGAGGGGGAAGAAACAGGGTGGGGATGGGGAGTTTAAGATCTAAAGTTGTTGAATTCAATATTCAGCCCGGAAAGCTGTAAAGTGCCTAGTCGGGAGATGAGGTGCTGTTCCTCCAGTTTGCGTTCAGCTTCACTGGAACAATGCAGCAAGCTAAGGACAGACATGTGGGCAAGAGAGCAGGGTGGAGTGTTATGGCCTGGCCTCATTAAGGGCCTACATAATTGCCTTCAGACTTCTTTACTCTCACCCTCTAATCCCTTTGTAACAAAAGCTAACATACCATTTTATTTCCTAGTTGGTTGCTAATTACCTGCATGTAAACTTTCTAGGAATTGTGTGTAAGAACACTTAAATTCATCTGAATATCCACATCTCCTGGCCTCACCTTATAAAGATCTTGCTGCTTTTCTATTTTCTATATCAAAGTGGATAACTTCACAGTTTTCCACATTATACCCCATCTGCCATATACTTCCCACTCACTTAACCTACCTATATCACTTTTCAGATTCTTTGTGCCTCCTCACAGCTTGCTTTCCTACCTAGCTTTGTATCATTAGTCAACAAGGATACATTACACTTGGTCCCTTCATCTAAATCATTAACATAGATTGCAAGTATGAGGCCCAAACACTAATCCTTGTGATGCCCCACTAGGTACGGTCTGCCAACTGAAAAATTAAAGGTGTTCTGTTCTTTAACCAGTCCTTAATCCATGCAAATATATTACCCCTAATCACTTGAGCCCTTATTTTGTGCAACAACCTCTTATCTACCCTGCTAGTTACAATCTCAAAAAGCACAAACAGATTTGTCAAACATGATTTCCCTTTCATAAATCTAGCATTTTACTGATATCAGGCTAACTGATCTAGTGTTCCCCATTTTTTCGTTCTCCCTCCTTTCTTGACTATTGTGATTATATTTGATACCTTCCAATCCATTGGGGCCATGCTACCATCTGGGGCATTGTGTCAAATGCATTGTATCCGCTATCTCTGTAGCCACTCCTTTTAAAACCCATAGATGTAGATTATCATGTCAAGGAGATTTGCTGGCTTTTAGTCCCATTAATTTCTCCAGTAATAGGTTTCCTTTTTGTAATATATTCATTCATGAGATGTTGGCATTGCCTTCTAGGCCAGCATTTGTTGCCGATCCTTAATTGCCCATGAGAAAGTGATGATGAGCTTGAACCGCTGCAGTCCATGTGATGTGGGTACACCCACAGTGCTGTTGAAAAAGGAGTTCCAGGATTTTGACTCGGCAATGGTGAAGCAACAGTGATGTAGTTCCAAGTCAGGATGGTGTGTGACTTGAAGGCAACTAGTGGCGGTGTTCCCATTCATCTGTTCTCCTTGTCCTTCTAGGTGGTAGAGATTGTGGTTTTGGAGGGCATTGTCAAAGGAGCCTTGGTGGGTTGCTGCAGTGCATCTTGTGGATAGTACATACTGCTGCCACTGTACATCAGTGATGGAGGGAGTGAATACTTAAGATAGTGGATGGACTGCTTTGCCTGGATGTTGCCGAGCTTCTTTAGCATTGTTGGGGCCGCACTCATCCTGGCAAGTGCAGAGTTGTCCATCAAACTCCTGACTTGTGGCTTGTGGATGGCAGACATGTGTTGGGAAGTCAGGAGGTGAGTTACTCACTGCAGAATTCCCAGCCTCTGACCTGCTCTTGTAGCCACAGTATTAATATGGCTAGCCTAGTTAAGTTTCTGGTCAATGGTAACACCCAGGATGGTGGTCCTGGAGGATTAGGTGGTGGGAATGCTTTTGAACATCCAGGGAGATGGTTAGATTCTTATTTGTTGGAGATGGTCATGGCTTGGTATGTGTGTGGCACAAATGTTACTTCTTTACTAATACTAATTTCCTTCAGTTCCTCCTTCTCTTTCAACCTTGCTTTCCACTATTTCCAGGAAGTATTTTATGTCTTCTACCATGAAAATATATACAAAGTATTTGTTTATAGCCTTTGCCATTTCTATATTCCCCATTATAGATTCCCACGTCTCCACCTGTAAGGGACCTAGCTTACTTCTTCTGATCCTTTCCATAGTTATCGAAGCTGATTATATGTTTCTTGCTCATTTACTCTCATAATTTCACTTTCTTTATCAAAAATCTTGGTCATTGGAGAGGTAGAGAGAGAAAACATGACAGATAGGTGTGACACAGAGAAACAAACTATGATAGGTAAGGTTGTGATGGAGACAAGCCATGGTAGACTTTTGTCTTCACCACCCAGACAATAATCTGATGGAGCCAATTATCCATTTTTCAATGAAATGAAAGTCAGGCAGGTTCTACAATGGTCAGGTGATCTGCTACACTGAATTATCCCTACCCCAGGCAGTGAAAAAATCTAGCTCATGTAGTTTGGCAGTCAAACAGTGACTGCATTCAAAATCTGAACCAAAAGGTAAGAATGGTTAAAAGATCCCAAACAAAATGTATGCTGAACCCATCCCTCTGTTAGTTGGAACCACATCAACAAAAGCAGCTTGCACTTAGTGCCAACTGCCCATATCCAAATTGAATTGTTTCAAATTGATCACATAATGTTGGCCTTCAATCTACTCCCGGCTACTTCTAGTGACCCTACATGGCGCTTTTCTTTAGTTTCCAATCATTGTTCAATGATATCTGAATGAAGATGGAGTGTGGTGGCAGGCTATAGCTTTCCAATGCAAGGTTCAATGGATAGAGATGGAGTTATACCTCAATGTGAAGGGTTAAGAGATGCCCTTGCTAAGGCTGGAGCTTCATCCAAAAAAGCAGGAGCTACAGCATCTGCTCATTGACAGATGCTACATTCAGAGGGGTCTGTCTTGTGAGGATCGATGAATAGTTGTACTGAGAGGAAACAGATTCACCCGTTCCTTTTCCTATAGTGACTCAGCTGCTGAATCATCTGTCATGTATACAAGGACTGGAAATAGGACATTAATGATGCTTTATCACGACTCTTTCAACCAAACCTAGCCAGTCTGGCTGTGAGCTGGAGCCCAATGTCAACATTGCCAGAGCTGTAAGAGAATTTGTGTCAGCATTTGGCTTGTGTGCTCAGGGCCTTCTATGCAGGTGTCCACTATCTCCACAATGCATTGCAAAAGTAAAACCTCTTCACTTACCTTTCTGCAGAGACTAAAAGGGGGGGAAAAGCTGTGTTTCAATGGTTTCAGGATGGAATGCTTCCTGATGGAGTAAGATATCAGTGATTGAAAAAGATACCAATGAGGCAAATAAAAGGACACCTCCAAACTTTCCACCCCCATCTTATCCCACAGAATCCAGGTCAAAGTTACCAATGGCTATCTCCTCAAATGTGGACAGCTGCTTCAGATGGGAAGGTTTCTTCCATTGTCACATTTCCTAGAAGCCAACCCAAGAGCATAAAGATGTAAGACATTGGTACGTCACCCAGACCACCATCCCATTGTCCCGTGCCATCTGTCCCTGGGTGACCACCATCCAGTGGAGCGTGCAGGAAGGTGCTGCTTTCAATGCAGGTTCAGAGCATAATATCTATACATCACAGTGTAAACTATTTGGACACTGTCCACAAAAACAGCAGAGGCTTTTCACCATCCCCCTAGCCCTGTTTCACCTGAAGGCTACACTTAGTCTTGCCTTCCCATGTGCAGCACCGCAGAAGATCAATTACTGTTTTTAAAATATTTCCAAAGGCTTTTAAAAGGTCGACTGGTCTTTGGGAACCAAGTTGCACCTCCCTGGGACTTCCTGGAATCCTCTGACTCCACAGCAGAATAGGAGGATCCAGGCAAGAAATGACATGCTTAACCAGCCATTCTGAGTGGTTATTACGACACAGCTGATGGTAAATGCTGAGTTGTCCAAATCCCAGAGGGAAACTTGAAACAACTGTCATAACCCCATTTTTGCAATTTGTATGTTTCAAGATGCAGACTTTGAATTCAACAGGAATAAGACCACCAAGTCTAAAGGGGCTTTTTTTTATAAAACTAAATTAAACATTTATTAACACAAGAAAAATTGTAAGCACATACATATGTCTACAAAATTACTACTATAATAACCACAAAAATCCCCTAATTATTCTGACTCTAGTTACACCCCGTTAAAGCAACAGTGAATCTCATAGATTTAAAGAGACACCTGGCAGATCACACCCTGAACAGTTGCATTCAAAATGAATTTCTTTCAGCCCTGGGTCCTTGCAGACAGACTTAAGGTTTACAGGCTGGAGGCTTCTCACGCTTGTTGGATCTTAAAATGCCTCTGCCTTACGGACAATCTCCTTTCTCCTTTATACATATCTTTCTTTTTGAATGTAAATTTTCCATTGTATCACTAGGCTTTCAACTTTACCTCTTCTAACAATAACATCCTTTCATTCCACCAATTTTATTAGTAAGCTGGAAAAAAAAACACATTGCTTGGCGTCTCCTAGCTAGGTGTAAGATTTCACCTATTCTTTTCAATGATTTATTTAAAAAAGCAAATTGCCCCCTTGACACCTATGTTTCTAAGCTTCCCCATGTTTATCTAATTACCATTTCAAACCTACTTCTTTCTATACATCAAAGTCTCTAGACTAACTAGCTGGCTTTAATCCAATTAAAACACACACATAGACACAGACACCACTAAACTTTATTTTTTTAAAAATAATTTCCAATAACATTATAGAAATTAATATCTCTTCATGACAGTGATCCAGCCTTACCCATTACCTGTACTTTACATGTCTTCAGATCTTTGTAGAACTACTTTGTCACGAGCCTTATGAAAGCAGAAAGCAATAGCAGTGCTACATTCATTGTCAGACCAAGGAGTCCTTCAGCTTATTGAGATTGAGATCCAAGCCCACTGCAAAATGACAATAAACTCAGATAATTTCCTGCTGTAGTTTTGCATCTACCAGTTAAGCTTCCATTTTGAAGATCATTCTGCCACTCCTGCAGCATGCATTTCCCCACCTCACTCCATATCCTGTCAGAGATAAAAACATCTCACTGAACACAAATCAGGAAACCTGCCTACTGTTTAAGACCATCGCAGTTCTCCTCAGTGCCTACTGCTGTACGCCTTTTCAAGCTTAGCTTCCGACATCCTCTACTGCAGTAGGAGGTCCTCGAGTGACTGGCTGATGAATTGCAATAGGATTCCTCTGGGAGATTTGAAATGGCACTTCCTTGTCTTTAGTTGGGCGTTGTTCCTCTTTAAGAAGACAATAAAGATTGAAGGCACTCTGTATGCGTCGTGTGGCAGGTCAACAGGTTCCAGAAAGCATTCCATAATGGAGTGAGAGCAGGTGCTGACCATCAACTACGTGAACTGAACTGCAGTTGTTTTGGAGGCTGGACAATATGATTGGAAAGTTATTTTTTCCTTGTATGAAAGTGTCTGCTTAGACCGGTTGTTCCTAATTGCAGGTAGACATACCATTTGGAAACCTTTTCCAAACTTCTGTCTGTAACAAAATTTTCAGTGCAACTAAATATTTTTCTCAGGTCTTTATGCTTCATGCAATTTGGCAGTCATATTGAACTCACTTACACACACATTTTAAAAACATTGCAAGTAACTCAGTATGAAATGTTACCAGCAAAACATGAGGGTGAGCTCCTATCTGTGAGATGTCAATTTATAAAAAAAACTCTTCCCCGTGCAATATTCCTTCATTCCACTTTCCTGGAGTTACTGACCTGGATTGAGATATAATTCAATGGGATCTGTTCCACGGCTTTGTTCACTGCTTGGGCAGTGAGTGTGAGTGGGCAGGGGCTAATTATTTTGTGGCAAGGCATTATGACTAAGTCTGATTATGATCTTACCGACTTCACACATTCTCATTTTCCAGCATGGGTCATTGGATAGCAGGCAGGAGTGGCATAAAAACTAAATACTTCAGATGCTGGAAATCTGAAATAAAAACAGAAAATGCTGGAAAATCTCAGCAGGTCCGGCTGCATCTGTGGAGAGAGAAACAGGGCTAACACTTCAAGTCCGTGTGACTCGTCTACAGAATGCTGAAGAAAAATCATACGGACTGGAAATGTCAACTCTGTTTCTCTCTTCACAGGTGCTACCAGACCTGCTGATTCAAAGGTGCTGAGAAAAAAAGAGGCCATTGTGGTAACTCACTGTCCACCAGGATTCACCCTCTTTTGTGTGGCTGAGCATTACACACAACAGTATATTTACCCACAGATTTATTGGGAGCGATTACTAAACTATTCTTTAAGGTATTTGTGAACAATGTGAAAACCACATTCATTCACAGCAAATTTATTGGCCTGCCTAGACAAAGAAAATACAATCAAATTTAAATACATTACTTCTCTGAAGGGCCTGACTTTGGACAGTAGAATGATTAATACAGCGTTTCATCTGGGAACAGTGAATATGCTTAAATAACTTATTTTATTTGGAAAATGTGCATCGCCTGAATCTGCAGTCCAAATCCCCACACCTGTGCCCTGCCAAAATCCAGGATTATTTACTGCTCACGTCGCTTACACCACATCCACTCAAATCCTGCTCCAAAATCAAAGTTTTTTTAAAAATCGCCCTTGGTTGCTTATTTGAATTGAGCAAACTATGGCAATTAAATCTTATTCAGGGAAAGACTGAAGAAGGAGATTAGGAATAAACCTGCTCTCTCTTCTTTTGAACTCCAGAAAGCAGCTCACAAATTGCATTCAGGTACACCAGGACGCCTGAATGGAATTTACAATTTGCTGAATGTAGTTCGTTGAATCGATGATTCTATGATTCCGTGAATTACCTTCACCAAATTGAAACTCAAGCAGCCATTTTGAAGCAATTAAAACCTCTCAGAGCATTAATTTTTTTTAAAAAACGTATCTTTACTCAGCCCATAATTGCTGGAAATACTGCGGGAGTTAACAAGGACAATACATGATGCACCGTACCATAAACCTTCTTTTATGTAGTAACCAAAAACATGTGAGATTTGCACTGTATGAGAGAGAGGAGTTGCAATGTACACTTGTATATCCTTTTTAAAAATAAAACAGCTCTAATTGCTGAAACTAAGACCAATTATGTGGCAATTCACAAGCAATGTGTCGGAGATGAGGATAATTGCATATAAATTATTAAATATTAATAATTCAGGGGGATTAGTGGATAATGTGCACTGTTCAGGCTGTGCTTTAGTAATTATTGAAATTAAATGGGAGAACTGATGCTGCATGAGAGGAAGTCAAAAATGCATCTCCATAATAGTTTGTTGTGCTGCGCATTTTAAGGGGAAGCTGGACGGATAGTACGGAACCTGATGATGATTCATTTGCTGTCAGTTCTAATTCATTCTCCGTATGTAGTCTTTGTTGTCAAGGTCAGCACTCATTATGTACTGGCTCTAGCTGTGTGCAAGACTCCTAACCAGGTGGTCTCACCACCCTTTAAAGTCCTCAATCGCACTTTGGTATCAACGATACAAAACAAACTGTGGATACAATTTCCACTTTGTGTGGAAAACCTTTATTAACCCACTAAGCAACAATATATACTTAGAACACCAGTTGCTTAGTAAGGTCCATGTGCAGGAGCTCGTCCCTGGGTGGCCAGTCTGTTGAACGACTTCTTCCGCATGACTTTTTATGACTGACAAAGTCACGCTTCATGGCTGCAGCAACAAAGTCCACGGGATCTGTGACTTTATACCCCTTTCTGACTCTGGTCTCCCGGCATGTAGGGCAGAGTTTCGCCCCTGTCGGGCAGGCAAAAAGGCCAAGCGGCCTTTGCACTTTTAAGGAAACCTCATCCACGGGCGGGATGAGGTTTCCTAAAGCAAATAAAAATAAAATAAAAGATTTAAAATTGAATTAATAACATGTCCCTGCTCATGTGACAGAGTCATATGAGGGGATATGTTTTATAACCTTTTAACTTCTTTTTTGTAATAAAAAAACTCTTCATCTCCCGGAGGCAGCTCTGTGCCTCAGGGAGAGTGAAGCGCGCTGCTGCTCGTGTTTCATGCCGGGCGGGCCTTAATTGGCGTGAAATCGCTTTCCGGACTCGATCGCGGGCAGGGGCTGGCTTCCTGACCGCCCATGCCCGCCCCCGCCGAGGCTGCCCGAACGAGGGCAAGATTCTGGCCCATGTCTTAAAGGACATCCGTTAATGAACCAGCGGGCTTTATATGACAATTCAACAGTTTTTACTGACACCAGACTTTTTATTTCCAGATTTTTTCTCCCACCAAACTCTAAATCTCAAACTGCCATGGTGGGATTTTGATTCATGTTCTTTGGATTATTAGTCTTAATCTCTGGATTACGAAAGAAAAAGAAAGACTTGCATTTATCCTGCACCTTTCATGATCTCAACACGTGTCAAAGCGCCTTACAGCCAATCAAATACTTTTAAAGTTAGTCACTGTTTAGGAAACAGTGTAGCAAGACCCCACCATTAACAATGAGATATTGACCAAATAAGTACATAATCATCACACTACCATACCTGTGGATCTGTTGCCTCCAAAAGGGGACAAAAGCACAGAATGGTGAAGGCAGAAGGCTTGACTTTTACATTCTCTGGAGAAAAGATAGAAGGAGTGTGAAAAGATGGGGAACTCAACCATTCAAGTGGCTTTCACTTAGGAATGGCCTAATGTGCAGTGGACACAGATTTCCTCCCAAGGAGCCAATACTTCTTAAAGTAAAGTAACTGGATTGTCACTTCATGAGGTGAACTGAAGGCTGCAGTGCAGTGATTGATGATAATCATCAAGGTGCTGCTGATTATTGTCTGTGCTTGCAAACCTAAAGCACCATTGTTCTCCTTTGTGAAGTGTGGAGGATTGGCAGTCAGTCTGATTATGGATAGGAGGGAGAATGTTGGTCATCAACAAGCCTGATGGTAAATTACCGGAAGTTTATGGAACTTAAACAGTTATTATGTCAGACATCCCTCCCGCTTGTACTCTGATTTTGCTGCTTGCTGCTTGCTGCCTAAGTCAAAAGATTATATTCTCAGCACTATAATTAACTGTCACAGCTCTGTAGAGTTCCTACAACACTAACTTTAGAATCAGAAATTTGCACTCCATATGAGTGCTGTTGATTTCATTAATTGTCATTCAAATCCTGCCATTGCATTTATGATACTGGTCCCGGACTCTCGCTCTGTGGAATCAAATAGTCAAATGTTGGGCCTGTTGTAAAGGATGATTAGACCAATAATGTGACAACAATTCTGGCCATTTATTCCTTTTATGCAAGCACTCTGTTGGATTATGAACTTCCATTTCACAATGGATTGATTCCATGTTTTTAAATAGACACCGTCATGTAAGTGATTAACAGAGGAGGTCTTCAGGAAGTTATGAAAGCTTGAGACATATGGCAGAAGATCAGGATACAGAATAGTTGAGTTGTTTTAAACACAAGCATTTTTCTCACTAGGTCAATAGATTTACTAGAATGGTACCAGGGATGAGGGACTTCAGTTACATAGAGAGACCAGAGAAGCTAATATTGTTCTCCTTAGAGTAGTTATGATTCAGGGGAGATTTAATTGAAGTATTCAAAATCAAGCAACGCTTTGATAGAGTAAATAAGGAGACACATATTTAAGGTAATTAGCAAAAGAACCAGAAGCAAAGATGAATAGAATGTTTTTTTTACATAGCAAGTTGACATTTAATGACATTACCATTGCTGAATCCCCCACTATCATATTCTGGGGTTACCATTGACCAGAAACTGAACTGGACCAGCCAAATAAATACTGTGGCTACAAGAGCAGATCAAAGACTGGGAATTCTAAGGCAAGTAACTCATCTGCTGACTCCCCAAAGCCTCTCCACCATCTACAAGGCACAAGTCAGGAGTGTGATGGAATGCTCTCCAGTTGGCTGGATGAGTACAGCTCCCACAACACTTAAGAAGCTCGACATCATCCATGACAAAGCAACCCATTTTATTGGCACCCATTCACCAATTTAAATATCCACTCCCTGGCAGCAGTGCACACAATATACAAGATGCACTGCAGCAACTCACCAAGGCTCCTTCGACAGCACCTTCCAAACTCATTACCTCTACCACCTTGAAGGACAAGGGCAGCCGGCACATTGGAACACCACCAGCGGCAAATTCCACTCCAAGCCACATACCATATGGAACTATATCCTTCACTATTGCTTGATCAAAATCCTGGAACCCCCTTCCTAACAACACTGCGGGTGTACCTACACCACATGGACTGCAGCGATTCAAGGAGGCAGCTCACCCCCGCCTTCTCATGGGCAATTAAGGATGAGGAATAAATGCTGGCCTAGGCAGTAGCATCCACACCCATGAAAGAATAAAAAGAAACTGGAAAGGGTGGTGGAAGCAGATTCAATAATAATTTTCAAAGGGGACTTGGATAAATATTCGAAAAGAGAAAAAAGCTGTAATGTTATGGGGAAAGAGCAGGTATGGGACTAATTGGCCTGCTTTTTCAAAGAGCCAGAACAGGCATGATGGGCTGAATGGCCTTCTGCTGTGAAGTATCACTCGATAATTCAATGATCCTAGTCATCTATTATATTGCAATGGTGCTTTTAAATTACAATCAACATTGTTGTAGCTCGGACTAGAGATACAAACAGATACAAAAATTATGCTCATGAAAGTCATCGTGTTTTATATTGTCATCTGTAATTGGCACCTTTGTCATTCTTGAAAGCAACGTGCACTTTGTTGCTTTGGTATCAGTGAAGCTCAGTGTGCAGGCCTCTCATCTCTGATTGTGGGTTCTATGTCCCACTCAAGTGCAAAATCTACACTAAAACTTCAGTGCAGTACCGAGAGGGTACTGCATTGTTAAAGGTGCCATCTTTTAGAAGAAACATTAAACCAAGGCTGTGTTTGCTCTCTCAGGTGAACGTAAAAGATCCCATGGCGCTATAGGAAGAAGAGCATGGGATTCTTTCTGGTGTCCTGGCCAAATTTCATCCCTCAACAACATCGCTAAAACAGATTGTCTGGTCACTATCACATTGCTGTTTGTGGGATCTTACTGTGCGCAAATTGGCTGCGAGGTTTCCTAACATTACAACTGACTACGCTTCAAAGGGTACTTCATACACGGTAAAGCACTTAGGGACATCCTGAGTCAGCCGGCACCTCAACCTGCAAGAAAACTGTGACACTAAAATGGCTGGAGGGCGGCCGAAGTACAGTGTATCGCTTGGATTTTCATTCCCATTCTGCCTGGTTTCTGCTGGGAGCAGGGAGTTAAAATCCTCCCCTTGAACTCAACTGTTAACAAATTAGAAAAAACAAAACAAGGCAACGTATGATTTAGGTATTTGTCCATATAGTCTTCCTCAGTGATACCTTTAATATATGTGACATTAATGGGATGTTAAATTTCATTCTCCAGTGGAACCCACTCCTTGCTCTGAACGGAACGCCGTATTTACAATTGTCAGTTTGTTTCCTCTTGTTATGTTATGTTGCCCTTTTGGCAACTAATGTAGCCTGTAAGCTTTGCTACAATTCACAATGTCATTTGCTATTATAATTTTCTTCAAAAATTCCGTGGTTCTGGACATTTAAGACGATTAGCATAAGTTTTTAAAAAAATAAATGTATAATTAGTGAGAAGAGCCGTGTGGCAACGTAACCCAGGTATGTTGTGAAAACCGCCTGCATGCACAATAGCCTTGAATACATTAGCTATCTGTCTGAACTGATAGAAAATTTAACTGGATCAACATCAAAGGAAATGAAATGTTGGCAGCTCCCTTGTGCCTGGCAGCACCTTTGGATATTGAGCTGAACATTTTTGCATTGGACAGCTTCTCACTTTTCCTTTCTCTTAAATGACTTAGTGGCCTAAAAAAAATTCTCCACTTGCATTTTCAGGCGCATCAATCCAAAGAAATTTCCGCCTACTAAATAAAGTTCCGTTGTGAACAATCATGGTGCCAATCAGTCATAACGTTTTATTTTATATATTTTTCTGTCTGGACAGATGAAGCCTAAGAGTTAAAATCTCCCAGGGTCTCACACTGCTGAGGTCGACCCCGAGTCTCCAGGAACTGAAGATTAATCTCCAGGGCACTGTAGCGAGCAATCCTGGTGGCTAAAACGTCGGCATTAAAAAAGGCTGTTCATTTTCGTTGAACACTTTTGCTTATTAGTTACAAAAATATTGCAGATTGGGAAGAAAGGCTGTTTGACTGAGGCTCAGGAATCATCCAATTAGCTAACAGAGAGCTGAATTTTCCCTACCCGTGATGGTAGGCTTGAAGGGGGGGGGCCTGGAAAATAAGAGGAAGCCGTATCAGGATGGCTCGCTGATGCATTCTTGCCACTGGGGAACTTTCCTGGGGTGGTCCAGGAAGTGGATTGTCTGCCACTGTGTGGAGGTGGGCTGCCAAACCAGATGGTTAAGGCCCCAGTCAGGGGCAATTTGCTGTCATTACACCAGCAGTGGAGCGGCCTCTGCCCGTCATGTGCACAGGCCACCGCAATAGAGACCACTTCCCTGCGGCAGCCTGTGGGCTGTTCGATATGGAGGGTCCATGCCCCATTGGCACTGCCACAGGCAGGAAAGGCCACACTTGTGGTCCAAACAGTTGAGTTGTAGGGATTTAACCTCTGTTCCAAGGTGTCTACCGAATTCTCCCTTCTGAATTTATTTACCTGTATGTCTCCAAAGGCACTGCCATGTTAAATTGCCCTCACAGATCCCAGCCCGCTTCAACAGTGCCCACCATTCCCAGTAGGGCCGCCACGGCTTCATAGCTGCCGACTCTCTGATTGGATCGGCAGCACCTAATGCCTGCCCACTGTCCTTGAATGGACAGTGAGCTGGGAGGCAGCCAATTAAGGGAGTACCTCCAGGTAGATTGCAATGTCAGTCTAACTGGTGCCAGGTGCAGGCTTTGGGCTGCACCTGGTTCCAACGACAGGATCCTGAAGCCCCCTGGAAAATCCATCCCAAAGAGACTGCTCACTTTCCAATTTGCATGGAAGGCACAGAGAGAATGGACATGATGGGCAACCAATGGTGTGGAGTGTGCGCTGGGGCAGTTGGAGGCAAGAGGTCATTTGAGGAAATATCTAGGAATATGTCCGAGCAGATCCGGCCACTGTATGCTAAGGCTTGGGCAGTATACCTGTGCTTTTATCTCCAGATATTTAAAGATGTAAACTTTGCTTATGGGAGGTGTCTCAGGACTTGATGCTTTGTAAACCGATACAGGTGCCATGTTAAATGATACTTATGACACTTCCAGGACTTGAGCAGCTCTGTTGAAGGCTTTAAGGAGTTTTGATGTTTTTGTTTTCTAGTGGATGCACAGTACTGCATATTTATATTTACCAGATGCTAAATCAAATGGATTGTGGCTATTCCTTCTTTGAGTCCTTTTGGTGATTTATATCCCTACTGAGACACTGCCAGAATTCTCTGTTCGAATCGTTGGCCACATTAATTTAACGATTGTCATCCTGTGTGGTTTAATATGTTTTCTTTCCTTAAAAAAAACTTTAGATTTTAGATCATTTGACTGACAGTTTTCAGGTCATTTTATGGAATATCATTCCATGCCTCACTCATCTGACTTCTCGCTTCATCCAAACCTGTAACCACAAACAAAAATCATGGAAGAAAAGCTAAGCAAAAATTTCCTGCAGCATCTTTACTAACGTGACTGGGGAGGGGATTGTGGGGTGGGGGTGGGGCGGGGGGGGGGTGGCGGAGGGGTGGGTGAGGTTTTCTCATTTCATGCTCATAAATCACGGCTTAGCGATTTTGTGACAGCTAGCACCAAGAGAACATAGGAACAGTTAAGAGCAGGAGTCAGCCTTTTAGCTCCAGGGGACCAGCTCTGCCAGTTAATTAGATCATGGATGATCTGTACCTCAACCCCATTTTCCTGCCATTGTTCCATGTCCCTCGATGCACTTGCCTAACAAAAAGCAATCTCGGCATTGAGAACTCCAGTTTCCCCACAGCATCCACAGCCTTTTGTGGAATAGAGTTCCAAATTTCTACTTCCCCTCTTCACCTCTCACTTGTGGAATAAAGAAACTACAATTCAGCATTCTTGAGTGCCTAATCATTTGGTATTTATTCGTATGAATCATTAATTCCATCATAGATCCACCCCAGCTTGCCCAGTTACAGGGATAGGAATAAGAAGCCACAGATGTCCAATGGGGGAGGGGGAGCTGGAGGACAACTATCCTATTAACTAATCATGCCTGAATGGAAATGAAAATCAAATGAATCAAGACCACGTATCAAGGGAGGGAGTAAATACTGGATTGCCACAAGGTCAAAAATGTCATGCTTTTAAAGGTTATTCGGATGGTAGCCTACACAAAGTTATGAGTGATGAGAGGCCGTGGAACATTCTTAAGCCAGTTACTCAAAAGCAATATAATTAGTTGTTCTTCCGATAAAGGAAAGATAAGTAAACTGAAAGATTGGGTTTAGGAAAAGCAAATTAAATATTTAGAGGAGCTCCGCACTGCTCCTAAAAATTCGATAAAATATAACAAGTTCCCCCCACCCCCTCCGCCCCTCCAGCGATTAGCATAACTGAATCGGAAGCTGCAGGATTGAACATGCTCTCTTCATGCCCTAGAGCAAGTTTGCTGGACAGCAATAGAACAGGGATTGTTTTGACAGCAATTTAGGGAACAACGTGAATTGAAAACAGCCACCTGAAATGTCAATGACCTTCCTTCCACTCCATTTTTAGATTTTTAGAAAATAATTTGGTGCACCTTCATAACTCAGAAGAGAACCCATTAGGGGTAGAGCTGGAAGCATTTGTTCTCTACACATAAATCGATGTTCCCACTCCTGGGGCTGGATTTTCCCAGGCCTCCCACCGCGGGAATCATCATGGGCGGGATGGAAAATTTGACGGACTAGCAAAAGGTCCGTTGACTTCGGGTGGGAACTTCCAGCCCTGCGGCAGGTGGGACCCGGAAAATCCCGGCCCTCATGTCTGAGCTCAAAGGTTGTGGGTTCATGCCTCACTCCAGATACGTGAGCGCATAACCCAGGCTGACACTTCAGTGCAGTCATGAGGGAGCACTGCATTTTCAAAGGCACTGTGTCTGGGGTGGGACATTAAACCAGGACCCCCTTTACCGTCTCAGGGGGATATAAAAGATAAACTGGCACTATTTTGAAGAAGTTCTTCCCA
This sequence comes from Cetorhinus maximus, assembly GCF_964194155.1. Taxonomy (NCBI): domain Eukaryota; kingdom Metazoa; phylum Chordata; class Chondrichthyes; order Lamniformes; family Cetorhinidae; genus Cetorhinus; species Cetorhinus maximus. The sequence goes on along the minus strand of NC_135895.1, from coordinate 89,994,582 downwards.
GTTTAATGGATAGTATTTATCTTGTAACCAACATCACTGGAACAAACTATTTGGTTATTATTTCATTGCTGTTTTTTGGCTTTGTTGGATGCAAATTGACTGGCAGGTGTCACGACATTACAACAGTGGCTACACTTCAGAAGCACTTCATTGGCTGTGAAGCACTTTAGGACATTTAAGGATGTGCGAGGCATTATATAAAAGCAGCTTCTTTCTTTTATTAAATATCAGGAGGAGGAAATATAAACTTAATGAGAATCTAAAGCCAGTTATGTCCTTAGAGACCATAAGTAAAGAACCTACAGTCAGAGGAATGTCAAAATTATGATAGATGTGTAATTTGGTGATTTCACAGTGGGAGAAGCAAAGAAGTAAGGAATCACCTTGATGAGGTCAGGAAGAGAGAGCGGTCCACTTTTATACATTGTAAAATGTATTCTATTAGAATTAGAACCTGTTGGGTTCACTCTCTCCTCACCATAAGTACAATGTCAGTGTGGAGGTGACCTCTGGTATATATTTGGGCTTTCTTTATTCAATCACTGGGTGTGGGCTTCGCTGGCTGGGCCAGCAATTTTATTGCCCATCCCTAATTGCCCTTGAGAAGGCGGTGGTGAGTCACCTTCTTGAACTGCTGCAGTCCATATGGTGTAGGTACACCCACAGTGCTGTTTGGGAGAGAGTTCCACGATTTTGACCCAACAATAGTGAAGGAATAGCAATATATTCCCATGTCAGGATGGTGTGTGGCTTGGAGGGGAACTTCCAGGTGGTGGTGTTCCCATGTGCCTGCTGCCCTTGTCCTTCTAATGGTAGAGGTCGTGGGTTTGGAACATTCTATCGAAGGAGCCTTGGTGAATTCTTGCAGTGCACCTTGTTGATGGTATACACTGCTGTACTGTGCGTCAGTGGTGGAAGGAGTGGATGTTGGAGGTGGTGGATGGGGTGCCAATCAAGCGTGCTGCTTTGTCCTGGATAGTGTCAAGCTTCTTGAGTGTTGTTGGAGCTGCACTCATCCAGGCAAGTGGAAAGTATTCCATCACATTCCTGATTTGTGCCTTGTAGATTGTGGACAGACTTTGGGAGTCAGGAGGTGAGTTACTTGCCACAGGATTCCTTGCCCCTGAACTGCTCTTGTAGCCACAGTATTTATATGACTAGTCCAGTTCAGTTTCTGGTAGCCTCCAGGATGTTGCTGAATTTAGCAGTGTTAGAAAGGTGAGCCTTGGCCTTGTGATCTCTGGTCTCTGTCCAGAAGAACTGTCCTGGAGGTAGGGGCATTAATGCCATGCATCCAACCCTCAAGCATAAGAAAGGGCTAGAATTCATGAGGTTCAGTGCATTCTTTAGAGTTGGCACCCTATCACTTCGCTCAAAATGAAAAGACTTCCCATTGCAGCTTGTTTCCATCTCATCACCCAACAACCCAGATCACACTCCCATCAGCTTTGTAGATATGTTGTCGTCAAAAGAAGAATTATGGTGCGAGAGAAGGGTTGTGTTTCTCGGACTTTTCTTGAATTTCTCAGCACGGCTGTGTGGGGTGAATTTTTTGGGGTTTGCAGAAGGTTCCACTGACTGCAAGTTGTGTTGCACCTGGAACTTGTCAGCCTGTGCCTAATTTAGATAATATTCTCTGGATTGTTCATGACAGGTAAACAAATTGTAATTGGTTCTCATCCTCACTCAGTGTTGGCATTTGGCTATTGCTTCACATGTTCTGTGAGCTCACTTTGTGTACCTGTGTCACATTTGGCTTTTTTTTTACAAATGAATTCACATTTTTTGGCCACTCCTACTTGCCATAATAAGGGGCGTGACTCCTTCTTTACTACAACGAAGTGGGTTTGCTGGATCACTTCAGAGAACAGCCAAGAACTAACTATGTTCATGTGTGACTATAGTCACATATAGGCCAGATTATTAGGACAGTAGGTTTCCTTCCAGTGAACCATTGGGTTTTCCCAACAATCTAACAGCATCATGGTTACTTTTATTGATATGGGAATTTTTTTTTTAAACTGATTTTGCTTATAATCTCCACAAATCCGAATGGATTCATCTGGACCTCAAAAGCTTTTCTATTTCATTCCTTTTTTCTTCTTCTCCCCATGTTATAGTTCTTCAACCAGTTCTGTCGAAGGGTCGTGAGGACTTGAAACGTCAACTGATTTCTTCTCCACCGATGCTGCCAGACCTGCTGAGTTTTTCCAGGTAATTCTGTTTTTGTCTTCAACTCCTTGTCCAATTGTTCATTCTTCACCTTCAAACCTGGAAGTGAGTTGCACTAAGTCTTTCGATCAGGTAGCTGGAGACATCAAAGGCAAATTTGATTCTACCCTCGTGCCCACTTTCCAACAGTGATCACCAGCTAATGATCAGGAACAGGAACCCTAGTCCAGGAATCCATGGACAACTGCACTCTCTCCACTGCTGTACCCGTGGGCTATTCTTTTACTGATTTTTTTAATTCTTCATTTTTGAGTTGTAGGCCTCACTGGAAAGTCTGGTATTGATCTCCCACCCCTAGTTGCCCTGTTTTTAATACAGTGGCTGACGAGTCCACTTCTGAGGGCAGTTAAGAGTTACATAGAGTCATATTGAGGTCAGACTGGGTAAGAACAGTGGGTTTCCTTACCTAAAGGACATCAGTGAGCTAGTTGGGTTTTTATGACAGTCCAATAGCTTGATGCTGCCTTTTTACAGGTACCAGTTTCCTATTTAATTTTCAGCTTTTGAAGACTGAATTCAAATGATCATACTGTCAAGGTGAGATTTGAACTCACATGCTCTGGATGACGAGTGGAGCAAGATACTGTACAGTTAACACACATTTTCGTCAACTTTGGGTTATATAGAATAGACAAGTGAAAATAATTTGCAGGTAGCAACAAAAGCAATTGCTTCAGACAATGTTGTCAATCGCAGAAGTAAACCTAGCATTTCTTTTTAAATTGAGAATCCACCACAAAGGTCTATGGTTCAAATTGCAGAATGCCACCCTGATTAACTAATTGATAAACCGTGCCAAATAATCTGCTCAGAAACTATGTGGATGAAGTTGGGCTCTGGAACGCCCGTTCTGAACCCACTTAAATTATGAAAACGGCATCAGCAATGCGTGTACATATTGCAACGGAGGTTTGCAGGTGTGCATCGCAAGACCACCAAAAATATGCAGAGCAGGAAGATTATGAACGTGCAATGCTGGGTTGACACTATTTTGACGATCCAAACTCCAGCCTCTCTTAACATCACAGACCTGAACACATGTTCAACAGTGTGAAGAACCCCACCTTAAGTGTTATTTAATGGGATCATCAACTATTTACAGATTAGGCGCCAGTTTATTTCTTCTGGCTCGTGCAACGATTACTTGTGTTTTGAGTGCTTTTCCATCCTTGTTTAAAGTTTCAGTTGCCCACGGGCAGTATTCTGGCTGGTGTTGAACAACTTGTTGGTGACTTCAAGTCTTGAGCCCAAACTAGTTCATTTCAGACATTTTTCTTCCATTCGTTCAGGGGGTGTTCGCATCGCAGTCAAGGCCAACATTTATTGCCCACCCCCAATTGCCCTTGAGAAGGTAGTGGTGGGCTGCATTCTTGAACTGCTGCAGTCCATGTGGTGAAGGTACTCCCACAGGCAGTGCTGTTAAGTCTTAGGGCAGAATTTTACATTGCCCCACCCAGCAGGTTTCAGGCGGGGGTGGGGAGGTGTCGTAAAGTTCCTTGGATGGCCTTCCCACCCGGCTTCCACCCACCCTGACTTCTCTGCAATTCTAGGGTGGGATGGGCGCGTTCAAGACCAGCCAGCCTGCCCTTTCCCTAATGGAAGCCCCTAAATGGCCAATTAACAACCACTGGAGGGCCATTTCCAGCCTCGATTTTCAGGCAGGCAGGCAAGAGTTCAAGGGCAGGGGGAAGCCCGAAAAGCCACCCTGCTCAGGCCTAGGGCGGGAAGGGGGGTGGTGGGGCGTCTCCATCAACAGACTCCTTTCAACATCGACGCTCCCCCAAAAAAGCCTCAGAGATCAAAAAGGTGCTCCCTTTCTCCCTGATCTCTCCACCAATGCCTCCACCCCACCCCCATCCAACCCTCCACCTGCACCCTCCCCCTCCCCCACACTCACCCCTACCCACCCTGAGATCCCCACATTTACCTGGTCCTGGACTTTAGGGACTTAGGCTGGAATCTTCCAGCCCTAACACGGAGGGTTCCACCGCAGCGGGGCCAGTGAGCCTTTGAAATCTCCTTTCACGCTGGTGAGACTGGAAGATCCCACTGGCGTCTGGGGCTGGAAAATTCTGGCCTCAGACTCTGGGGACTAATTGCAGCCCCAGTCCTGTCCACTGCAGCTTTTGGCACTGCAGGGACTAGAGAGCTGCCAGCCAATGTGATGAGCTGGAAGATTTCTGAGGCGGGACTTCTTCCTGATTGAGGGGCAGAAGTCCCATCTCCAGTCAATCGACGCACATTGGGGCGCTGAATGGCTGTGGGGCAGCCAACATCGGCAATGATGTGTTCACCGCCTACTCTTCAGATGGCAGGAAGGGAAACCCCGGCATCCGAAAAATCCTGGCCTTAAAGTTTTTATGGCAGTTTTGATACAACTGAATGGTTTGTTTGACCATTTCAGAGGACAGTTAAGAATCTGGAGATGCTTTGCAAACTTGCAGTATTCTGGCACCAAACCTCGCAGTATTCATGGTTACTATAGAAGTTCTATTCGGACATTAGGCTGTGCCAAATCATTTGCCCCATTTACAAAGTGTGTGTCTCAATTTATTCAGAAGAGTTTTATACTGTCTTGGTCCCCTTTTGAGTTGGAAGCAGTTGTTCATGTGGACACCAATTTATTCTAGATTCTAAATGACGCTCCCATTGTATCAATATGGTGTCACTTGTTCATGGCTATAAATAAATAATTTGAAGTGTAATTGCTTGAAAAGTCTATGGGCAGAAATTTTCGCTTGATGGGCAGGCGCGCGTTGACATTGACTAAGCGTGCCGACGTCAACATGCAGTCGCGCGGTAGGTCAGTCAGGGGGCAGCGCACCCGCCAACAATTAAATGGCCTGTTAAGGTCATTAAATAATCAATTAAATTAAACTTTTCACTGCCCGTCCAACCTACCAGTTGAAGGGCAGGCGAAAAGGCTAAGCGGCCTTTGCATTTTTTTGGAAACGTCATCCACGGGCGGGTTGAGGTTTCCAAAAGCAAATAACAATAAAATAAAAGTTTTAAAATTTAATTAATAACATGTCCCTGCTCATGAGTTACATGAGGGGACATGTTTTATTTACGTTTTTATTTTCTTTTTTAAGAATACTTCATCTCCCAGAGGCAGCTCTGTGCGTCAGGGAGATTATGTAACGCTCACTCACGCGTATGCGCAAAGCTCGTGCTAGGCCTGCTCGCCTTCCTTCCCCCCCCCCACCCCCCAACCTGCCCACACAGCCAGCAGTCAGTGCTGCCACTCGTGTTTCACACTGGGCAGCCCTTAATTGGCCCGCCAGTGTGAAATCGCAGTCTGGTCGCAATCGTAGGCAGTGTCGGCCTCCTGACCTTCCCCACCGAGCCCAACCACTAAGGGCAAAATTCTGCCCTTTGTCTTGTATATGTTGCATGTGCATGTCTAATACTAGTCAATGAACTGGTACCGAGTTCCGCTTGTAACTGAAATAACACATCCTACTTCCTTGTAGATGATAGCAGGTGATAATATATATCTCAGTGTTATATATCAGTCAGATTTATGAGCAGTTATTAAATTGAATTGAGCAGAGTCATTAACAGTACTAAGGCTGCTTTGCCAGGTTGAAAGTGTTAACTCCCAGCTTATGGTTCAACATTCAATATACTTCAAATGATGGCAGCTCCAAAGTTTAATTATGCTTCAAACCTGTTACTAATCTTGCTTTCTATTTTTAGTTCATTCAAACTGTAATAGATTTTGTTGGAAATGGAAAATGCTGCCAGATGAAGTGGGGATACTTGCACAGCTCAAGGATCTGGGAGATTTCGGTCTGCTGGGCTGCTGATTTTCATTGCCTGTCATTTTCCGTGAGGTCAACTTCTTTGATTGGACTTCCACCATACTGAACAGTATATTAAAAAAATATATTTGCTACTTGGTTTTTTTTAGACCAACTTGGGCTGTCTTTGAGGAGTTGAATGTCAATATTAATGTTTGCGCAGCAATAGATTCTAATGTGCTGACTTCTTTCACTGAAATTGCAGGATATTGGCATATCTCTGTGATTCTCCATGCACCGAGTTCCTGGGGCATAACAAATGGCTGGGAGGGGGTGGGGGGTCGTGCAGGAAGAGAGACAGCAGTAAATGGAGGTGACCTGCAGAATGACCATGAAGCTATTGGGTTGTCATAGAAACCCAACTGGTTCGCTAATGCACTTTAGAGAAGGAAACCTGCTGTCCTTACCTGGGCTGGCCTATATGTGACTACAGCTGCACACCATTGTGATTGACTCTGAGCTGCCCTCTGAAGTGGCCTAGCCAGTCACTCAAACTCTTACCAGCTTTGCAAGAAGGCAGCCCACCTCTCAGGAGTAGGCAATGAATGCCGGCCTTGCCAGCTACAATCGCCATTCCATTATTTTTTTTTAAATTGCTTCAGAGCAAATAGGAAACTAAAGGAAAACAATAGGATTGGACAATACAGGGCACTTTAGTATTCATTTCAGTGGGCAGTACAAAGGTGCCATTAAGAGCTGGTCACCTAATCTAAACAAAACAAAACCCTGAGCACTAAAAGTCGATGAAGAAAGTAAAAATAGAGCATTACATTCAATCAGGCCAGAGACTTTCACCGCTCAACAGGATTAGATTCAAAATGCTGGCACAGCTCAGAGCTAAATAATTGCAGGAAATGCTTGGGAGTTCAGTGGGGTGGACTAAGTTGCTTTTGTAAATAACCGACTAAAATAATGCTATTTTGTTTGATATACTAAACAGTCGTTGAGGAAATTAGTCATGGTCATTTCTTGGATTCAGGAGAGGGTTTTGGCAGCTTGGTGTCATATTAATATCTGTGCACTGGATATCCAAAACCAAGGATATAATTTCATACGGCGAATTAAAACCATATACGGTACCTCAACTGATATATTCTCAATGGCTACGCTATTGTTAGCTCAATTTAAACTTGGCAGTGGAATATGACAACATATTGCATTTATATAGCACTACTCAAATCAGGAGGACATTCCAGAATGTGTTGCAGGGTGTAAATTAGAGAATAAAATAGACACGAGCAGGAGAGGAAAGAACAAGTGGAATGTAATTAAGGGTCAGGGCTGAAGGATCATTTATAAAGAAGGCTTTCCAAACTAGGGATTTCCAAAGGGCAGCAACTTGATGGTCGAAAGAGCGACAGTCAATATTGGACAGAACAAGCTGCGGAACAAGCAATAGACCAGAGGCAGAAAAGTGAAGGATGAAAGCAGTGACATTGGGAAGAAGGAGGGCAGTAGTTTTTAAAGAATGAAAGAAAGGACTTGCATTTAAATAGCACATTTAATGACCTTGGGTATGTCAAAACACTTTACAGCCAATGAAATATAGCCACTGCTGTGCTGTAGGAAATTCAGCAGTCAATTTGCACACAGCAAGCTCCCACAAACAGCAATGTGATAATGACCAGATAATTAATTTTTATAATGTGAATGGAGAGATATTAGCCAGAGCACTGACGATAACTCCCCTGCTCTTCTTTGAAATTGTGCCATGGGTCTTTTACATCCATCTGAACGAACTGATAGGCCCTCTGTTTAAAAATTCATCTGAGAGGGAGCACCTCTGACAGTACAACACTCCATAAGCACTGTGCTGGAGTATCAGCCAAGATTTTTTTTTTGCTCAAGTCTCTGGAGTGGAAATGAACCCACAATCTTCTGACTCAGAGATGAAAGTACTACCCACCAAGCAACAGCTGACACTACAAGAGGTGATAAGAATCTGCAAGTTAACTATAGAGCAATGGGGAAAACAAATGGAATCTAGGGAGGATTGAACTAAGTGTGCAAATTCAAGTGCATACATTTTATTTATTTATTCATAGGATGTGAGAATCATTGGCAAGACCAGCATTTATTGCCCATCCAGTAAGTGTCCTTGAGAAGGTGAGGTTGAGCCAGCTTCTTGAACCGCTGCAGTCCGTAAGTTGTAGGTATACCCACAGTGCTGTTAGCGAGGGAAATACATGGAGGTGCAGTTTGTAGAGGGTAGAAGTGGGATGGCTGACTAAGAGAATATTAGAGAAACTGAGTCACAAGTGGATTAGACTTTTATTGGCGAAAAGCTTTTATCATAGTCACAAAGCCGTTGAACCAAATCTAGAGCCAACATTAAAACATTTTGAAGGACAAAACTTTGTTCAGTGATGTACGTTTTTTGCTGAGGTAGCTACATATTGGTATAAAAGATATAAATATATCTTCACTGTCGTTTCTTCACTGTCGCTGTGTCAAAATCCTGGAACTCCCTTCCTAACAGCACTGTGGATGTACCTACACCACATGCACTGCAATGGTTCAGGATGGCAACTCACCATCACCTTCTCAAGGGCAACTAGGGATGGGCAATAAATGCTGGCCCAGCCAGTGATGCCCACATCCCGTGAATTAATTAAAAAAAAGAAATGTTGAAGGCATCAGCCTTGGCTAGTTATCAGTCTTGTATCAGCCAGTGACATTCTTGCCTGTCAGTCGGATGATCTTGGATCTTGGATTTGAAGCCCCTCCTCCAGTGATTTGAGTACATAATCCAATATGGCACTCTAGCTGAGGAAATGCTGCACTGCACTGAGTGCTACAGTGGCATCTTTCAGATGAGACGTTAAGTGTCACCATCTGCTTTCTCAGGTGGATGTAAAAAAGTCCCATAACCCTATTCAAAAAGTAGCAGGGAGTTTTCAATATCCCCAGTAGCTATCAATTAACATCACTGAAATGTGTTGGGGGTAAAAATTGGTTTCTTAAACCCCTGGCACACCACATGGGTCATGCAGGAAGCAGCTGGCAGTGCAGGGTCCCCAAGCCAAAGGCTTCTTGTCTTCCATAGCAACACTGGAAGTGGGACAGTACAATGAAGATGAAATTCATTCTTCTTATCTGATTATTTATCATTTTGCTGTTTGTGGGACCTTGCCATGCACCAGATAGATGTCATGTTTCCCAATGTTACAACAGTGACAAGGCTTCTAAAAGTGCTTAAATGGCTCTATTGGGACATCCTGAGGTCATGAAAGACGTTACATTAATTAAAGCTTTCTATTTTCTTGGTTGCTTTCTTTTTTTCTCACCTAATTTCTCTCAGTCATTTATTCCGATACTTGAATAGCTTTATTATTCCAATAATAGTGCTTATTTGCCCTTTGCAGTCTTGACAACTTTATAAACCAACGATGGAAACTTTCCAGGACCTGTTGGCAGTTTAATAGTGAAAACAGATTGTAGACAGAAATGAAGCATTTTCTCCATCATGGGTCATTTCTTGGATTCGTTCATGTTGGCAGGAGTTGACTTAGTGTATGGTAGGCTATACCAAAGACACTAATTTTCATGCTTTGTGAAAGTAAAAGCAGTTTAATGGGTTAATGTTCATTGGAGTGCAGCCATAGTGTCCATTTGCATCTCTGTCATTCATTTAAATGGAAGCTAGGTATGCACATGAGGAAGAAGGATATACTGGTGACATTGGGAGGAGATTCAAGTGGAGCATAAACACCAGCACAGGCTAATTGGGCCAAATGGCCTGTTGCTATGCTGGAAAATGCTTTGTGCAATTCTATGTACTGATCGCTAGACCTGAAAAAGTTAATTTCTTAGAATCGCAATGTGATCAAAGTTTTGGTGTCAAACCATTCCATTCAATTTGGACATCTTATGTGATTGACACCCTGGGGTTGCATTTCTTTATTCTTTCACAGGATGTTGGCATCGCTGGCTAGGCCGGCACTTAATATTTACACCTAAATGCCCTTGAGAAGGTGGTGGTGAGCTGCTTTCTTGAACCGCTGCAGTCCATGTGTTGTAGTGACACCCACAGTGCTGTTACAAAGGGAGTTTCAGGCTTTTGACCCAGAGGCAATGAAGGAACAAGAATATAGTTCCAAATCAGGGTGGTGTGTGACTTGGAAGGGAACTTGACCAGGGAGGTATTCCCATGCGTCTTCTGTCCTTCTCCTTCTAGGTGGTGGAGGTCGTGTGTTTGGAAGGTGCTTTCGAAGAAGCTTTGGTGAGTTGCTGAAGCACATCCTGTAGACGGTACACACTGCAGCCATGGTGGTTGGGGTGAATGTTTAATGTGGTGGATGGGGTACTAATCAAGTGGGTTGCTTTGCCCTAGTTGTTGTTGAGCTTCTTGAGCATTGTTGGAGCTGTACTCATCCAGGCAAGTGGAGAGCATTCCATCACAATCCTGACTTATGCCTTGTAGATAGTAAACAGGCTTTGGGGAGATAGGAGATGAGTTACTCTCCATAGAATTCCCAGTCACTGACCTGCTCTTGTATATGGCTGGTCCGGTTCAGTTTCTAGCCAATAACAATTCCCAGGATGTTGATTGTGGAGGATTCGGTGATGGTAATGCCATTGAGTATCAAAGGGAGATGGTTAGATTCTCTCTCATTGGAGATGGTCATCAGTTGGCACTTGTGTGGCGCAAATGTTACTTGCCACTTATCAGCCCAAGCCTGGATATTGTCCAGGTCTTGCTGTATATGGACACAGGCGTTTTAGAGTGATAGGTTTGATTGCTAGCTATATTGGCATTGAAGACTTTAATCAAGGTGATGATAAGGGCAGAACCATGATTTTTTCTCTCTCTCAATCTGACAGTTGTATAGCCCAGAGCTACTGATGCAGGTCTGATATTTGGTTGCCTCCTTTCTCCAGTCACCCTGACGCCAGCAGACTCTGTGGTAAGGGATAGGGAGAAGAAACCATGATTCAAGGTATAAGTTTGATGGTTAGTGCAGGAGTTTGAGAACATTGAAAAGTCTTATGATTAGAATTACTGTAAATATAACTTTACAGTAAATGTTCTTTTATTTATTTTAGTTTCTGTAAATTTGCTTAATAGTTTACATGCTTAGTTGTGGTCTACTGGAACTGGTTTTCTTCCAACTGTTGAAGAGAAGGAGATTCTATGGCTGCAGCTGTTGTATTCCATCACCAACACCATCCCTGGATATGTCCTGTCCCACCAGCAGGACAGACCCACCAGAGGAGGCGGTACAGTAGTTTACAGTTGGAAAGAGCTGCCCTGGGAGTGTACAACAATGATTCCAGACCCCATGAAGTTTCATGGCATCACGTCAATATGGGCAAGGGTTAATCCTGCTGATTAACAACTACCACCTCCCGCCCCCATCAGCTAATGAAACAGTACTCCTCCATGTTGAACACCAATTGGAGAAGCACTGAGGGTGGCAAGGGCACAGAATGTACTCTGGGTGGGGGACTTCAATGTCCTTCACCAAGAGTGGCTCGGTAGTACCACTACTGTCTGAGCTGACCGAGTCCTACAGAACATAACTGCTAGACTGGGCCTGCGGTATGTGGTGAGAGAACTAACAAGAGGGGAAAAACCTCATCCTCACCAATCTACCTGTTGCAGATGCATCACTTTATGAAAGTATTGGCAGGAGCAACCACACAAAGTCCCGTCTTCACATTGAGGATACCCTCCATTGTGTTGTGTGGCACTACTTCCGCGCTAAATGAGGCAGATTTAGAACAGATCAAGCAACTCAAAACTGGGCATCCATGAGGTGTTGTGGGCCATCGTCAGCAACAGAATTTTATAGAACCACAATCTGTAACCTCATGGCCCAGCATATCCTCCACTCTACCATTACCATCAAGCAAAGGGTTCAACCCTGGTTCAATGAAGAGTGCAGGAGGACATGCCAGGAGCAGCACCAGGAATACCTAAAAATGAGGTTTCGACCTGGTGAAGCTACAACACAGGACTACTTGCATGCTAAACAGCATAAGCAGCAAGTGATAGACAGAGCTAAGCAAACCCACAACCAAAGGATCAGATTGGAGCTCCGCAGTCCTGCCACATCCAGTCATTTATGGTGGTGGACAATTAAACAACTAACCAGAGGATGAGGCTTCAAAAGTATCCCCATCCTTGTTGATGGAGGAGCCTAGCAGATCAAAGCAAAAGATAAGGCAAAAGATGCATTTGCAAGCATCTTCAGCCAGAAGTGCCAAGTTAAAGATCCATCTCGGCCTCCACAAATGTCAGTATTCAAGTAAATCGATTCACTCCACATGATATCCAGCAATAGCTGAGGTTATAAATACAGCAAAGGCTATGGGCCCACTACATTCGAGCTCTTAGCCAAACTGCTCCAGTACAACTACAACACTGGCATCTGCCCGACAATGTGGAGAATTGCCCGGGTATATCCTATCCACGAAAAGCAGGACAAATCTAACACGGCCATTTCCGCCACTTTAGTCCACTCTCAATCATGGTGTCGTCAACTTTGCTATCAGGTGGCACTTACTCAGCAATAACCTGCTCACTAGCGCTCAGTTTGAGTTCTGCCAGGGTCACTCAGTTCCTGACCTCATTCCAGTCTTGGTCCAAAGATGGACAAAAGAGCTAAGCTCAAGAGATGAGGTGAGAGTGTCTACCCTTGACATCAAAGCCACATTTGACTGACTGAGGCATCAAGGAGCCTTAGCAAAACTGAAGTCAATGGGAATCAGTAGGAAAACTCTCCACTGGTTGGAGTCATACCTTTCACAAAGGAAGATGGTTGTGGTTGTTGGAGGTCAATTGCCTCAGTCCCAGGACTTCACTACATGAGTTCCTCAGGGTAGCATCCTAGGCCCAACCATCTTTAGCTGATTCATCAATGACCTTCTCCCAAACATAAGGTCAGAAGTGGGTATGTTCGCAGATGATTTCACAATGTTCAGCACCATTGACAACTCCTCAGATACTGAAGCAGTTTGTGTCCCTATGCAGCAAGATCTGGACAACATTCAGGCTTGAACTGTTAAGTGGCAAGTAACGTTCACACCACACAGGTGCCAGGCAATGACCATCTCGGACAAGAGAGAATCAAACCATCTCCCCTTGACATTCAATGGCCTTACCATTGCTAAATCCCCTTCTATCAACTTCCTGGGAATTACCATTGACCAGAAACTGAACTGGATCGGCCATATAAACACTGTGGCTACAAGACCAGGTCAGAGGCTGGAAATTCTGTGATGAGTAACTCACCTTCTGACTCCCCAAAACCTGTCCACCAACTACAAATCACAAGTCAGGAGTGTGATGGAATAGTCTCCACTTGCCTGGATGAGTACAGCTCCAACAACATTCAAGAAACTCAACACCATCCAGGACAAATCAGCCTGCTCGATTGGCACTCCATTTGCCACTTCAGCATACACTGCCTCCACCACCAAGGCACAGTGAAAGCAATGTGTACCATCTACAAGGTACACTGCAGCAACTCACCAAGCCTCCTCTGACAACACGTTCCAAACATGTGACCCCTACCGCCTAGAAGGACAAGGGCAGCAGATGCATGGGAACACCACCACCTGCAAGTTCCCCTCCAAGTCATACATCATCCTGACTTGAAACTATATAACTGTTCCATCACTGTCGTTGGCTCAAAATCCTGAATTCCCTCCCTAACAGCACTCTGGATGGACCTGCACCAGAGGGACTGCAGCAGTAGAAGAAAACAGCTGGCCAACACTTTCTCAAGGGAATTGGGGATGGGCAACAAATATTAGCCTAGCCAGCAATACCCACATTCTGTGAAATAATATATTTTTAAAAATCCAATAAACAGGATTGCAATGGTAAGGATTCGCTGTTCACCAAATTCTCACCAAATTTACAAAGCTATTAGGCAATAAATACACATTTTGGTTCATAGAGAACACAAATTCCAATTATGAGGTGTTAGTAATGTTGAAATCAAGGAAATAGCTAGTGTGAAATGTAATGTGGATCTAGAAAAACAATGCTATGAATCCTACCATTCCCATTATTATTATTAAGTCAGAGAATGGACATTTTCGATGGGGATGTATAGGTGTCATAGAGTGAATTCAATATCCCAACTGAGTTCACATCAGTAACTTTGCATCTCCCCACCCCAAGGTACAAACTTAAGAGAAGCAGTAGACATGTTATGTAATACATGTGGACAGGGGAACAGGCTTGAGCAAATTGCAAGAAAGGAAGATTGTGAAGGGTCTAATTTATATTATTTCTATCTGACTTTTCAATATAACTCTGTGACAAATTGGTTGGAGATGGAATAACCTTGTTTGGGTTAACATAGAAAACGGCTCTTCCCAGAGCTGAAAGATTAAGATCAGGTATCTGAAGCCCTCGACCCAGATGTGAGCTTTACAGCGATTAATCACTCAAGGCGCATAAGCATCAATTTGCTGCACAAGAAGAAACCTAGGGGTAAACAAAGGATGAGTGATGTGATCCCTCTCTTCATTACAGCAGGATCCCCTGGTACAGGCAGATGGTAAAATAACTTACAGCAAAGTATCCAGTACGTGTGTTTTTCTCATTAGCCGTAATAAAAACCTATTTTTTAAAAGTGCTGTCATGATTGCCACATGCATCATCTTTCATTTTCTCCCCTCCTCCCTTAGCTCAAAACCACCAGGGATCGGTGAACTTAGTTTTACATACTATTACACTGTGTCTACAGCACAGAAATAGGCCATTCTGCCCAGCTGGTCTGTGCCAGCGTTTAAACACTACATAATCTTCCTCTCACCACTCCACATCTCACCATTTCAACATGTCCAAAGTTGTATTTATTTGGGCTCCAGTTATTCTACTTGCACTTGCATTTGTTTAGCATTTTTAAAAATTTGTTTCTATGTTTCTGCTACATACTGATTTAAACTTATTTGTACGGCCTCAGTGTGCACACACACAATTACAGTGAAGCACTGAAGGACCTGGAAAAGGGATTATGTGAATGAAATTAAATGATTGCATTAGACTAATTGGATTTGCTATCAGATTTAAAGTTGACATAGGCTGAGGTGTTGCAAAAAAATAAGTTGCGGACATGCAAGAGGTAGACTACCTGATTGCTGCCCCATTCTATAAGACAATATCGAAAAAATAAGAAGATGGAGTCTAAATTCAATTTTCATAGTATCTGTTCTCCAAACATAATCATAACACCACTGCCTTTGTTATAAAAAATACTTTCTTCAGTTGGGCCTCTTCATATCACACACTGTTTCCCAACCAGTATTGCCAACTGCAGTTGGGCAGAGTCCTGGAAGATTTAGCACATAAAACACCTACCCCCAACTAGCATACCCAGCCAAACAGCCTTTTTCCTCAATCTTAATTCCTGGAGACACCTGAACAATCCAGTTAGGTTTGTAACCCTATTCTCAGCTCCAGAAAGGCTGTTCTGAGACTACCCCCATCACCCTGTGGCTGGCACCAGAAAGGGTGGTAGGGACCTGCAGGTGTGAACTCACATCCTTGTGCACATTGGTTGGTGCTCCAAAAAGCTGTTATATCACTCGCTTCAGATTGGCGTTCCTAATGCTAAATTTAGCCGACAGAATACTGCACGACTAATGATCTCCAATAACATTGTTCATGGAAAATAAATTAAAACTTACTTGCTTTTCAATTGCATGTGCCACACTGGCTGCCATGTCCAGCTGTGCTTGCTGGTAGGCAGGTCTAGAAATTGAACAAATTGTGCCATACAAACAGCGCAGAAGAGACAAACCCCATAGTGGAATAGGTAAGCCCAAGGAGCACCTAGTACAGGGTGCATTTACAAAAGGCTGGCAAGCCCAATTTTGGACCACGGTATCATCAGTAGCTGCCTCAGGTAGATCCTGGGAGAGGTTGGGTAAGCAATCAGGAGAGAAAGAGGGAGTGGTGGGGAGGGAGGGGGGCAGTAATCAGAAGGTGGGCAGCAATTGGGAGAGGGATGGGGAGCGATTGGCAAAAGGATCGGGAGATGGAGTGATTAAAGGAGAAAGGGAAGTGATCGTGGGAGGAGTTATCGAGAGAAGGAGCGAATGTTCAGAAGCGTGTGGAGAAATGGTCAGGAGATGGGATCAGTAGATGGGAGAATGATCGGGAGAAGAAGCAGGGATTATTTGGAGAGAGTGGAGGAGTTTTTGACAGAGAAAGAGGGGTGATCAGGAGATTAAGAGGAGTGATCGCGAGAAGGCGGGGGGATGCAATTAGAAGAGGGAATGGAATGATTGGTATTAATGATATATTAATTGTGTTTAATTGTGTGTAGAAGGCGGGCATTAACTGATGATTCACTTGAATGTGATTCTTGGAGCTGATTGTGTGTTGTGTTAACCATCTGAAGAATAATACATGCTGAGCAGAAATAAGTCAGAAAAGAAATTCATATAGGCACAAACATTTGTTATAAAGATTGAAAAACACACAAATGCCCAATGCCCAAGAGGAGCTAAACTGGATATAATACTCAGCGAGGATTAAAAACTATAAGAGTTCAGGTACTGAGGCCAATACCGGATATACACATGGGAGTGGAGCACAGGTCAATAATATAACTATGTAAGACCCCCAACAAGACAATGATTAACTTGGATCATCTCCAGAACTAATGAGACTGAAGATAAAAGTAATAACACTGACAGAAAATTACTTTTGTTGAATGGGCAAGTTATTTGCATACTCAAATTCAAAGTGAAGCATATTAATTGGGATCTGATATAGAAAATTTGTTGATCATAGCAAAAGACCCTAACAGTATTATTGTGGCGATGGAAATACACTTAAGCAAAATACTGTTAATGCTGGAAATCTGAAATAAAAACAGAAAATGCTGGAAAGTAGGTCTGGCAGCATTTGTGGAAAGACAAACAGATTTAATGTTTCAGGTTGATGACCTTTAGTTAGACTCTACTCTGAGCTGCCTGGATTTAACCAGAAAATAAATTCTGTTTATCTCTAATTATTTGAATGATTCATTTAAAACAAATTCTGTGCTCAAAGTGAGGAATGTTAGTACTGGGGAATGCGTCACTTTCCATTTGAGGCACCCAGTATCAACATCAAGAACCCTATAGTCAGGTCTCTCTCTGTCTGATGCAGAGTAAAGCACCTTTAATTCTTGCCCCGCACTTTATCAACGTGGTTCTTCCCATATGCCACACACCAGCCATCCTCTGCCAATTTTGTGTCATGTCTTGTGCATTCGGAACCAAACTGAGACTGCAAAATTCATACAGGAACTTTACACCCGACAGACAGAGAGGAGATGTTAAACTCATCAATATGGCTGAAGGCGGAACTCAGTTGATGTGTCACTACCTTGGCCCAGGCCTCGGCAATCATTTCAATCAGTGTGAGATTTTAATTGATCCCACAGGCAACTGGTAGGTGCTGTACAAAAGCATCAACACTTGTTTTAGAGACAAGCTGTTTGAGGATATCCTGAATGAAAATTAGCTATTATAACTATTTAGAGAAATACCTAATTGAAGCAACAAGACTGTACCTTGTCATAATTAAATTAATTATTTTCAATCTTTTTTTAAACAAAGCTGCTTTTGAAAATTTTACCGACCAAATGAAACATCGGTAACACAGGGGCTTTGTTGGACTTCCACAACACTGAATCCTCAGCACCTTCCAAACCCACGACCACTACCATCTAGAAGGACAAGGGCAGCAGATGGATGGGAACACCACCACCTGGAAGCTCCCCTCCAAGTCACTCACCATTCTGACTTGGAAATATATCGCTGTTCCTTCACTGTCGCTGGGTCAAAATCCTGGAACTCCCTTCCTAACAGCACTGTGGGTGTACCTACGCCACATGGACTGCAGCGGTTGAAGAAGGCAGATCATCACCACCTTCTCAAGGGCAACTAGGGATGGGCAATAAAGGCTGGCCTAGCCAGTGAAGCCCACATCTCGTAGATGAATAATAAAAAAATCAATCAGGCCATGGCTGGCTTTAGGAGATTAATTTGGAGTCTGAACAGGTCCAGCAACAGATTCAAGAAGGGTTTTGTAATCAATCACAGATCATCATAAACATCATTATATTCACAACAGCTACTTGCATTTACATAGCACCTTTAACAAAGCAAAAGCATCCCCAGGTGCTTCATGAACATATAAATTTATTAATGCTTTCTGTGCTTAGGACAGCGATGATGGATAACTGAAGGAATAACTCAAACAATCCACTGTGCAGACCTCTAGATGTTTAAAGAATATATTGTATGACTGCAACATAACTATGTGATGTAGCTGTCCATGAAACACTAATTTGTGACAAAAGACAAATATTATTATCTCAAATAATCGAGTAAAATGAACACATCTTTACATAATCCCGTTACAGCTTGGTAAAGATCAACACAATGGTCTGCTAGCAATCATTGTTAACTAAAACAGAAAATACTAGAATGGTGAGTCTGTCAGCACCTGAAAACAGAGAGAATGTTTCGGGTATGTATCCTTTCACGTTTTATTGGATGTTGAAGAGTGGTGGTACAAGCTGGTGAAGATCATCTTATTGAGGCTGTGAAGAAATACTAGAAGAACAAAAGTGAAAGAAAATAACTACAACTGCAAAATAAAGAGAGTGCTGGGAACACACAATGGAAATGAAAATCGGGCGGATCCTACATGGTCAGGCGATCTGTTCTGCCATTTTCAACCTAAATGGTGGAGATTAAAATCCACTCCCCTTTACTTGGTCCACATTCATATGCAGCCTCCAAAAAACTGCCTGGTTTATTCTATGGCTACCTCCTAATAATTCAGCATGGGTTTCTGGGGTGCTTTAACATTACATTCTAGAATTACTTCAGCACAATGGATCAAATGGAGAGGATAAACAGGCCAAACCCATTGTGCGGACACAACTTATTCCCCAAACTTTCAAATCGAGGTGTGAAATTGTTATATTATTTGAAAAGAGTTAAGAACTACATAGTTATGCACATATGTACATGTATACCCAAAATGCAACATCGCTCTCTACTGCACAATAGTCAGCGTACCAAAGCAACAATGCAGCACATGGATCTGGAATAATACACCCAATATCAGCTCCAATATTTGTAACTATAAGTGTGATTATGTTGAAATTTTGGCAGCCACAAGAAGAAGAGGTAAAAGTACACCACTCCTGTACAGTTCTGAACTCGTGGAACAGATATCACCTGAGGCAGCAGGATCAGGGATAATGCATGGTCTATTATCTTTTTCAAATGGCAGGAGCACCTCAGATCTGCTGCCAGTGACATTAATCTGCTCTTACCTCTCGAAACTAACAAGATATCCAGCTAATGGAACGGGAATGTGAATTGTGTCGCAGATACAATCAAGTGTAAGAAAACAAGCTGGGTCTAGATTTTTAATAAAGAGCCAGTGTGATTATGAATCAAAATCCAAACTGTTTACAGTGGTGAATAATCAAATTTACTCTTATTAAAACTGCAAACATGTAAATTGGTTTCAAGTTCCTGGTAATAAAAAGGATTTAGTTACCATTTTTCAGTACCAACATTTTATACAATGTTAATTTGTTTTCGGTTTAATAACAGCAGTTATTATAGCACATTTTATATTCTGGCTAGTCACATGATTTTTTTTTCCCATTTCCAAGTCTACCTTCTTATGAAAGGAATTTTATACCTTTGTTACTCTCTTGTGGCATTGCACATGATAAAGTGTAAACTGCAAAAGAAACAAGGTTACTGAGTGGAGGGATAATTGTACCAGGGCACAGAAAGGTGATTTAGTCTCATTTTTAAAGTCATACATTCGCTACTTTCAGATAATGCTTTGATCTTATGTTATTATTGATTGCAAATAGCCAAACTTTAAGGCAATTTGGGAAGCGTAGAAGCAGAGTTGATTGAACAGAGTCTAAAGAGAGACAGAAGTGAGACATCATACTGCCATCACTGGTGGGGGAGGAGGTCTAAATATAGCAAGACAAGTTTGCACAGGCAGTTTTCATTGTATATGTGGGCCTAAGCTTTTCGAATGGAAAAAGTTAACACAAGTGTTTGAAAAAAGAAAGGGAGGTTTTGTAACGTCTGGCATTAAAAATGTTAATGTATTAATATTTTTTAAAATATGATAGATTAATGAATCTGACATAGCAACCATCATGGAGCTGTGATGCATTTATCAGGTGATCAAGGAGTAGGAGTGGTTCAATGAGTGGCACCCCTGCCTCTGAGCTGGAAGACCCCATATTCAATTCCCACTTCTACGGCAGAAATTTTCACTTGGCAGGTGGGTGCGAGGCTGACTCACTCAAGCGTGAAATGATGCGCGTTGACGTTGGCCGAGCTTGCAGTCGCACAATAGTTCGGTCGGCAGGTGCGTGCCGGAGCCAGCAGTGAACCTGCCGGCAATTAAAAGGCCTGTTTAGGCCATTAAGTAATCATTTAACTTAAATTTTCCCTGCCCATCCAACCCAATGGTCGACGGGTAGGCAAAAAGGCCAAGAGGCCTTTGTATTTTTTTTGGAAACCTCATCCACAGGCGGGATGAGGTTTCCAAAAGCAAATAAAAATAAACTAAAAACTGTAATATTTCATTGATAACATGTCCCCTCATGTGAAAGAGTCACATTGGGGACGTATTTCATTACGTTTTTATTTCTTTTATTTTTTTTTCATATCTCTTCATCTCCATGTGCCTCAGGTAGATTATGAAGCGCTCACTCGTGGGCATACACAAAGTTCGCGCTTAGCCCTGCTTGCCCTCCTTCCGCCCCCCCCACTCCCTGAGCACAAGCAGCACTCAGCACTGCCGCTCACATTTCATGCTGGGTTGGCCTTAATTGGCCTGGTGCTGGTCACGGGCGGTGGTCAGCTTCCCGCCCGCCCCTGCCGAGCCTGCCTGCCAAGGGCAAAATTCTTCCCCTAGACTTGTTGGCTATGACAGAACCCAGTCACTGGTACAGCTAAGCCAGTGTGTATTGGTGGCAGTCCCCAGCCTGGATAAATGGGGAGGGTTAATGGCAGGAATGGTATCAGGCTGCAAAGCCTACTGCCAAATCCAAAATTGATAGTTGATATGAAGGTAATCAACCAGCAATGTGGTGATCCTATGCTACATGGGAAAAGCCAAAAGAGCAACTAATCAACTGATTTTGGGGATCATGTTCTGCCATTCTGTCAAGTTTTCCACAAGTACTAAAGTGGTGCCCTTGATTTTTGTTCTTTTTGCTACATCTGCATATTTAATTTTCACTTATAAAGGCTAGCTGGCAATGTGTACTAGATTGGAGGTATGTATCTGAGGTTTACTGATAGCGGAGAAGAGGGAAGGGCAGTGGGGTTTAATAGCAGTAATGGGCATTGCTGTGACCAATAGCATTGAGATGGAGAGGTAAAATGTGTGGTTTGATTGACTGAGTTTGAAAAGAGTGGGGGGATCCTAGGGTTTTGCAGTTATGGGTCAGATTGTGGAGTGTGGTTGTTTGGAACTTGGCACCAATGCCTGTCGGTGCCTGGAGCAGAGCATCCCACAGGTCTGCAGAACTGCGTATAGTTCCAGAATTGGTAGCATGTAGGGGGTTCTGAGGTGGGTCAGGACTGGAAGGGTTCAGAACTGGAAGGGAGGATCTGATAATCTGACACCACTGGGGAACGTGTTAGGTCTGAATGCGTCAGTAGTAAGGGCTTCTTGGGTATGATAGCAAGGAGAACTTTACCAGAGAACTTTGGAGGGAGGGAATGAAGTCTGTGAGTACGAGAGGCAGGTGATCCTGAGATGTGACAGCACTAAAAGGATGACAGTCTGAAGCACTGGGAAAGCCTTTCAGAAGGGCTGTTGATGAGGACCTGGAAGCACTGAAGTAGCTTCCAAGATCACGGAGTACTGGAAAGTCGATCTCAGGGTCTGTGAGAGATGACAGAGTTTGGGAACACTGTGCGGTGGGTTCTGTAGTGTAGGAGATTTTGCACCTGGGCAGCACAGGGAAGAGGCAGATCGAGGAATCCTTCCCCCCCCCCACCCACTCCCACACCTTGCACCCTGCCCCTTCCATGCCATCACTGAACCCAATTCTGCATTTATCTGGACCCCAATCTTTTCCTTGCCAATTTTACCCATTGTCAACTTAAATGTGGCCCTACAGTTTAATGCATTCATGCTGTGTTTGTAATTCTATACAAAACATAAAAGATGTATATGTCTCAGCTAAGTCAACTCTCTTGGATTGCCCAGAGTCTCCCAGAATGGACAACTGATCCCTGGGTGCTATTGCTCGTGACCCAGGGAAAAGTAGTTAAGGAATCCAGTTTTACTCCTCCTCTCCTCCAATGGCCCAAACCATCAACTCCCGCCCCATTTTGTCTGCCTGTGATATTCTTTGATTTGTAGGGAAGCTCATAACCTGATCTTAAAAAATGTTTTTTTTTCCCTGCCCTCTTCCCCACGCAACATGAAACACATTAACATTGTATCAAGTAGAAATGCTGATTGTCTATTCTTGATGCCAACTCCCTTTCATCTTAGAAGTAAATGGAGAGTTTAGGTTACATCCCGATACGTACAATACCTTTCTAGGATTTTGGGAGACTCGGAGACGCAGAGTCAACTCATTGGAAAATCAGAGACTTCTGTAATTGACTCCAAGTGCAAATATCTTACACCTCATTCCCAATAAAACAATATGAACTTCCTTTTAGTCTCTAACAATCAAGCTGCTCAGGCTTACCTCAGAACAGGTCACATGACCCCTTCCATTTACTCAAAATTTAAAGCTACAGTCCCAAAATATAATAATATTATAAACCTCATAATTGATACAGGGTTAATTCATAGATTAGGCTCAAGATGAGAACGAGGAGTTTGTGTGTCTGATGGGTCAATTAACAATTAAAAAGTTAGTGTAAAATCAGCTTGTACATGGACAGAGAGAGCAGAGATACAATATTTTAAGATTACTTTGCTGAATGCAAGAAGCAAAAGATGTAATTTACTCTCATTTTAAGAATGACATTTGAAACTTCCTACCTTTATACTTGTTTAATCATGTTTTAATTGTGTTGCAACTGTTGAGAAAGTAGAAGAAAAGCCTGGGTGTTAATCTTCTTATTGTAAACCATTCAAATGTAATGGAAAATAAATTTGGATCTGTTAGAAATAATTAGAGGATTAGAGTGACAGAAGGGTGATTGAAAATTGTGAATGTTAGTTACACTTGCACAGAGTGCACACATGCAGACTCTTAATACATTATTTGATTACCAGTGGCATTGCTCATGATGAGGTGGAGTGTATGATCTCCCACTCATCTCTTTTTTTTTTATTGTGTTGCCATTTCACTCCCTTCCCTTTCTTCTGTTTATGTCTATCTCTCTCTTTTTGCTTTTTCCTTCTCTCCCTCCAATTCTTTTTGGTTCCTTTTTTCTTTCTTTATCAATGGTGAGAGGCAGTGTGTGATGCAACAAAATGTATAGTGATGAAGACTGCCAGCTGTAAGTTTCATTTCCTGGTGAGAATTGAAGGTAAATTTGGCTTGTGTCAGTTAGTGGTTCTTTGCTCTCCTCTCCCAACATTTGTACTTCCTCCATTCCATCATCACCATTAAGTCTCATAGGCTTTCACCTTCCTTTTCCTTTCCTTTTACTACAACACTTTCATTCTCATTCTTACCCCCACCTGTTTCCCTTTAAATCACTGACTCAACTTCTACATACTCCTCACCCCATTGTGCTTCTATCACTCACCTTATTCTCTACCATCTAATCATTCTGTTCTCTTTCCTATTGATGGATAGTCAAGAGGCCAGGAGCCCTTTCAATCTTATCCTGTTTTCCCCCTCTCAACATTCCCAACTATTTCCTTCAAAGAGGCTTTCTTTGCTTTCCAAAAAGAATTCAAATTAGGACGAGGAACAACAATTTGTCCTTCTGACCTCTCTCTACCTGGGTGTGTCTCTCTTTATGTCTCGTTCATGTCAGTAATAAGAATGTTAACATTTTCAAACTGGCAGCAAAATACAAGTGATAGAATCTTACAACTTACTTCAAAGTTCAACTTCTTTCCCTCTTTCTTTCCACTTAATGGACTGAATTTTCAGTTCGTCAGGAGGGTGGAGCTGACCCAATCGCGGGCGGGCGCAAACATGATTGCCACTGGCAATCGGGGCTGTGCAGCCATTTTGCACGGGTGGGCCAATTAAGGCCTGCCCAGCGCATTTCACACTCCTGTGGAGAGCAGGACTTTTAAAATTGTGGTGGGCGTGTACAGACTGCCGGTTCCAATGGGGAACCGGCAGTCTGTATAAAGAAAGGCTAGAGAGCCTCCTTTAGGCTGAACACCATGGCCAGCTCCAGGTGCAGCGGGTCTGCACGACAGGATCCAGTGGAGGGAAGGCCAGAGAAGGAGGGCAGGCCAGAGGAGGAGGGCAGGCTGCAGGGTAGGCCAGCAGGTCCAATGTGCCCCTCGCTTCTCTGATGCCTGCCTTGCTGCCCTTGTTGAGGAGGTGACAGCATGGCGAGAGGTCCTGTTTCCCCAGGATGGGAGAGGAGGAAGGCCCCCCCACGTTACAAAGCAGGCCTGGCAGGAGGTGGGGGAGGTGGTCAGCTCCCTGGATGCTGTGCGTCGATCATGGACCAAGTGCCACAATCGCTTCATGATTTGCTGCGCTCTGGAAGGGTGAGTACCATTTTGGCCTTGGCCATTTAACCCAGCAGGTACCCTTAGCCTTTGAGGCCCCCCCCCTCCCAACGTTTTAGTGTCGTTACTGCATTGGGCATTTGGCACACGCTGGGTGGGCAAACAGATAGTGCCCATGCTTACATCAGCCTTAGTGGTTGATGAGAAGATGGGTTCTCCCCGCAGCATGTGTTGGTGTTTGTCGCCTTTGAGTAGTCTGGGGGCAACCTGCACGGGAGGCAGCTAGACACATACTCAGAACTCCAACACATGTCTTATTGACGGTGATGAAATGGTGGAAGGGGAGCCTCAAGGTGTTGTGGCCAAGAGCCATCTGGTGGCCTTGGCGCTGCACCTAGTTGCGCCTCCTTGCCATGGGCGCTAAGACCCGTGTGTTATTCAAAGTGATGGACGCCGAATGTGTCCAAGGTGTCCGTTGGGGGAGGGAGTTGGGAGCAGCTGTACTATCTTTTGGTGACTGATCACCAGTAGTGTGGACAGGAGCTGCTGGAGGCCTCAGATGGGTGGTTGGGTTACGGCGTGCGCGTGCAGAGTACATGAGCGATCAGCCCCAATAAATGGTGTTCTCTGTTCTGCAGGCAAAAACTGTGCACAGCAGCCATGAGTGGTGGCCAGGCCATGCTCCACACACTGACCCGATTCGAAGAGCAGGCCATGGAGCTGGGGAGCAGGCAAGCGGCCAGGTCGGCAGGTGTCAGCGAGGCTGGGGTACAGCGGCCAGGTATTTGAGGGCCACAGTCCCATCCACTCTGTCTCCCTACCATCCAAAGCACTAATGGCTGCTGCAATTGTTAATGCAGCAACACTGCTCATTCACAGACTGATACAGTCAGACGTGTGGGTCATACACAAAGGTCCCTCGGTCCCTTGAGGATGTGCATCTCTAGCACCTTCCAAAGTCACCTTATCCCATTTCTGACCGCTATCCCCATGGCCTAACATGCCATGGCATCGCTGCTGCACATCCAAATACTTATTGCATCTTAGGAGGGTTTGTACCTCCTCCACCCTTTCAGCCAATGCGTCCCATATTACTCTGTCCAAAAGGTCCTCAGCACCTCACCTGTCAACCTCATGGCACTCAACTTAAATAAATGCCACCATGTTAGTCATCCTTCCGCCAAGGGGAATTGTTGCCTTCTGTCCACCCGTTCTGTGCCCCTCATAATTGTATGAAGGTCAATAAAGTATCCTGTCAATCTCCTGTGCTCCACGGCAAAAGTCACAACTATATACAATGTGTCCTCATAACTTCAACTCTCCAAGGCCAGCATGCGTCCTGGTCAGGAACCTCTGCACTCCCCCCACTCCAATGCCATCCCTCCCATGAAGTGCAGGTCACAACTGAATGCAGAAGTGTAGCTGTGGCCTCGACAGCGTTTTCTGCACTTACAACACGACCTCCCTTTTCCTACATTCTATTCCTCGGCCAATAAAGGCAAGTCTGGCTTTTACCTTGTTAAACGCCTTATGTTCCTGCTCTGCTACTTTAACGGGTCTGCCCTGCAAGGATTCTAGATTTAGTGATGTGTAACGAGGCAGATTTGATAAGGGAGCTTAAGGTGAAGGAACCCTTAGGAGGAAGTGACCATGATATGATAGAATTTACCCTGCAATTTGAGAGGAAAAAGCTGGAATCAGATGTAACGGTATTACAGTTGAATAAAGGCAACTACAGAGGCATGAGGGAGCTGCTGGCCAGAATTGACTGGGAGATGAGCCTAGCAGGAAAGACAGTGGAACAGCAATGGCAGGAGTTTCTGGGAGTAATTTGGAAGACACAGCAAAAATTCATCCCTAGGAAGAAGAAGCACACTAAAGGGAGGACGAGGCAACCATGGCTGACAAGGGAAGTCAGGGACAGCATAAAAGCTAAAGAGAAAGCATACAATGCGGCAAAGAGCAGTGGGAAACCAGGGGATTGGGAAGCCTACAAAGACCAACAGAGGACAACTAAAAAAGAAATAAGGAGGGAGAAGATTAAATATGAGGGTAAACTAGCCAGTAATAAAAAAGAAGATTGCAAGAGTTTTTTTAGATATATAAAGGGTAAGAGAGAGGCAAAGGTGGACATTGGGCCGCTGGAAAATGACGCTGGAGAAGTAGTAGTGGGGAACAAAGAAATGGCGGAGGAACTGAATAGGTACTTTGCGTCAGTCTTCACAGTGGAAGACACGAATGACATCCCCAAAGTTCAAGAGAGTCGGGGGCAGAGGTGAGTATAGTGGCCATTACCAAGGAGAAGGTGCTAGGAAAACTGAAAGGTCTGAAGGTGGCTAAATCACCTGGACCAGATGGATTACACACCAGAGTTCTGAAGGAGATAGCTGAAGAGATAGTGGAGGCGTTAGTGGTGATCTTTCAGGAATCACTGGAGTCAGGGAGGGTCCCAGAGGCCTGGAAAATCACTAATGTAACCCCCCTGTTTAAGAAGGGAGTGAGGCAAAAGACGGGAAATTACAGGCCGATTAGCCTGACTTCGGTCGTTGGTAAGATTTTAGAGTCCATTATTAAGGATGAGATTTCAGAATACTTGGAAGTGCATGGTACAATCGGGCAAAGTCAGCATGGTTTCATCAAGGGGAGGTCATGCCTGACAAATCTGTTAGAATTCTTTGAGGAGGTAACGAATAGGTTAGACAAAGGAGAGCCAATGGATGTTATCTACTTGGACTTCCAGAAGGCCTTTGACAAGGTGCTGCACAGGAGGATGCTCAGTAAGATAAGAGCACATGGTGTTAGAGGCAAGGTACTAGCATGGATAGAAGATTGGCTGTCTGGCAGGAGGCAGAGAGTGGGGATAAGGGGGTCCTTCTCGGGATGGCGACCGGTGACTAGTGGAGTTCCGCAGGGGTCAGTGTTGGGACCACAACTTTTCACTTTATACATTAATGATCTAGATGAAGGAACTGAGGGCATCCTGGCTAAGTTTGCAGATGATACAAAGATAGGTGGAGGGACAGGCAGTATTGAGGAGGCGGGGAGGCTGCAGAAGGATTTGGACAGGTTAGGAGAATGGGCAAAGAAGTGGCAGATGGAATACAACGTGGGGAAGTGTGAGGTCATGCACTTTGGTAGGAAGAATAGAGGCATAGACTATTTTCTAAATGGGGAGAGAATTCAGAAATCTGGAGTGCAAAGGGAGTTGGGAGTCCTAGTCCAGGATTCTCTTAAGGTTAACTTGCAGGTTGAGTCGGTAGTTAGGAAGGCAAAAGGAATGTTGGCATTTATTTTGAGAGGACTAGAATATACAAGCAGGGATGTGCTGCTGAGGCTTTATAAGGCTCTGGTCAGACCACATTTAGAATATTGTGAGCAACTTTGGGCCACGTATCTCAGGAAGGATGTGCTGGCCTTGGAGAGGGTCCAGAGGAGGTTCACGAGAATGATCCCAGGAATGAAAGGCTTAACATATGAGGAACGTTTGAGGACTCTGGGTCTATACTCGATCAAGTTTAGAAGGATGAGGGGGGATCTGATTGAAACTTACAGAATACTGAAAGGCCTGGATAGAGTGGACGTGGGGAAGATGTTTCCATTAGTAGGAGAGACTAGGATCCAAGGGCACAGCCTCAGAGTAAAGGGAAGACCTTTTAGAACAGAGATGAGGAGAAACTTCTTTAGCCAGAGAGTGGTGAATCTATGGAATTCATTGCCACAGAAGGCTGTGGAGGCCAGGTCATTGAGTGTATTTAAGACTGAGATAGATATGTTCTTGATTGGTAAGGTGATCAAAGATTACGGGGAGAAGGCGGGAGAATGGAGTTGAGAAACTTATCAGCAATGATTGAATTGCGGAGCAGACTCGATGGGCCGAGTGGCCTAATTTCCGCTCCTATGTCTTATGGTCTTATGGTCCCTGGAATCGTCCTTACTTTCCACGGTCCTACTATTTCTCCTGTATTCTCGTACCTTGTTTGTCTTGCCCAAGTGCATAACCTCACACTTATCCACATAACATTCCATGTGGCATTCCTTAGGCCATCTGACCAGGGTGTTTGTATGCACGTATAATGTTTGGGCCTCTTCTTGACTATTTACCACCCCACCAATGTTCGTCTCCTTAGGTTCTTGAAGGTTGAGCGCATTATGAGCCTGGGGGGAAAGGGATGAATTGTGTTACTGACTATACGCTAACTGATCCACTGTCCTTGTTGTTAATTTCAGCATCACCACCACATGGCCGCCAGGAGGACATCCAGAGTCCCCCTTCCACACCTGAGGGGCGTCAATTGGCACGAGCGTCACATCATTTCAGCGAGCCAGGCACCAGCGCAGCGACTACCACATCGGTGGGGAATGTTACGTCGGCTAGTGTCCCGGGGCACAGTGGAGAGGGCACTTCACAATCGCTGGTGGAGATGGCACGGATTGAGAGTGTCGATGGCGCCAGCAGCCAGAGGACTGCAGGGGACCAGGCACATGCTGAGTCGGGCCATGCTGATGTGCCTCTGGAGATGTCCACCATGCAGCAGCTGCAGGAAAAGCAGCCAGGTGCGCGGGAGCATCTGGCAGTGTTGCATGAGAGTGTGCTTCACTTAGTCTCTGTGGTGGAGGAATCCAGACAGAGTGTCGGTGATGGCTTGAACCTCAGGACAGAGCTTCATGCTCCCTCCATGGAGAGATTGGCGACTCTCATGGAGAGGGGCTTCCAACGGATTGATCAGCTTCTGATGGGGTTACGCTCTGACCTGCAAGCCCTCACAGTGCTAATGGCCACAGGTGGTCATTGCCAATGTGGGAGATGTTCTGGGCACCAAGTGTCCCAGTTTGGTGCCCATGCATCCGCGGTGAGCAGCGAGGTCCAGAGTGACCTCACGTCGGCGCAGCAGCTGCCTGTCATCGCTGTGAGCTCTTCTCAGGGCGCTCCGGATAAGGGCAGCAGCTCCTCCGCCCCTCTGCCAGTGACCGTTGCATCCGTTGAGGCTGCGACGACTGGGGAGGTGCCAAATCTGCAACTGGCCATTTCCTCCCAGGCAGAGCCAGCACAGGCTCCGCAGGCCAGAGGACGTCCGCCAAGGTCATCGAGGCCAACAGGACAGCAGAGTCAGCAGGCTGTCTCACAAGCCACTCCGAGCAATGGGGCGGCACCAAGACTTAGCACCCGAAAACGTAAGTATTAGGCACGTTAGGCACACCACAGGTTTGTCACTGGTGCTTTTCTGTTGGCCCTAGATTAAGGAATTTATTTTTGTGAACGTCGGAGCAACGTTTTGTTATGTTTTTTGTGGCACCATCTGATGGATGGGAATAAAGCCTACATTTGTGACCATGGCTGAGGGTGTTTCCTTTGTGCTGCATTTGTATGTTTCACAGACATATCATGAGTGTTTGAGTGGACATTGATGTTTATGTACTAAGCCCTTAGTTGTAGCTGATGAAGTGGCAGATGTAGCACTTCAGTGCCGCATATGGATGCGCCAGGCAATGCTGGTCCTCCTGATCCATGTGTATGGAACTAGCTGAAGGTTCATTGGATTAAAGTCTCCCGGGTGTCCCTGCCTCCTTGGTGTAGTTGCAGGTCGGCGTTCAGCCCCTTATCATTGCCCTGTGCTTCCTCATCCTTTCAACCGCTGCTGGAGTCATCATGTGCAGCCTCATCCACTGCGTCAACGTCTTCATCGTCCACTGCGTCTCCCCATTTCCAGCGCAAGATTGTGCAGAGCACAGCATGCTACCACTATCAGCGACACACAATATGGGGGGTACTGGAGTGCGCCCCCTGAGCGGTCCAGGCATCAGAAGCGCATCTTGAGAAGACCAATGGCTCTCTCCACCACAGCCCTTGTGGAGGCGTGGCTCCTATTGTACCGCTGCTCAGCTTCTGTTCTTGTATGGCGGAGAGGCATCATGAGCCACCTTCTGAGGGGATAGCCCTTGTCACCCAGCAGCCATCCATCCAGCCGAGCCGGAGCACTGAAGAGCCCCGGCACCTGGGAGTGTCTGAGGATGTAGGTGTCGTGGGAGCTGCCTGGGTACCTTGCATAGACTTGTAGAATCAGCATCCTGTGGTCACACACTATCTGCACGTTCATGGAGTGGAAGCCCTTCCTGTTGACAAAGACACCGGACTCACCCGCTGGTGCCTTGCTGGCCACATGTGTACAGTCTATAGCACCCTGGACACGGGGGAAGCCAGCAATGGCCGCGAAGCCTATGGCTCACTGTGCCTGACTTGCCTGGTCGCAGCGGAAGTGGATGAAGGTCAATACCCATCTGAACAGAGCGTCTGTAACCTGCTTGACACAAGTGTAGACAGCTGATTGGGAGACACCGCAAAGATCACCCAGCGAGCCCTGGAAGGAGCCAGAGGCATAGAAGTGGAGGGCAACTGTGACCTTCAGAGCTGCTGGCATGGGGTGTCCACCCACACAGTTAGGGGAGATCTCAGGGCCAATCATCTGACAGATATAGTTGACTGTCTCCCTTGACAGACGGAGCCTCCTTCGGCACTGCACCTCAGTCATATTGAGATAGCTGCTTCATCGCCTGTATACCCTGGCAGCAGGATAGTGGCATCTTCTGCAGCCCCTTCCACCTTGGACAACCTCTTGGCCCTGTGCCCATTGTGCCTGCGCTTGGCCTCCCAAAGGTGGTTCCCCTGGAGGCTCATTGTCCAATCCTGGCCTCCTCCTTATTTTAGCCCTCCCTTCCCCCTCAGAGGAGCTGCCTCCGGTGGAGATGTCAGAACCCATACCCAGGCTAAAGGGAGGCCTCCGGAATGCTGCTGGTCCGATAAAGATTCCTGACTGAAGGGTGCTGAGCTGAAGCTTCAAAGTACAGAGAAAGTTGCTGTAATTCATTCTGAACTGCTGCAGATCGCACAGGCAAGCTTAAAATACTTGCTGCAATAAATACTTCACATAAAACATTGACAACCCCACTGAGCCCACATATTCCGCCCGTGGATGAGTTTTGTTAAAATGTCACTTGCCCGCCTGCCTGTTGCGCCCATGCACCGAGCCGAAGATCGCACGGGCTCCTCAAAATTGGCGTCGATTGCTGAGTTAAAGGCCTTAACAAGCCCTTTCATTAATGGCAGGCGCGCGTCTCACTTCATCGCGCGCCCACCCAGCCAAATATCGCGATGGCGCGCAGTGAGGTTGTGACGCTCGCCCGACGTCAGCGCGCGCCATTTTAAGCGCTGACGTGCAGGGCCTGCCACCCACACGTCACCCAGAAAATCCTGCCCAGTTTGTTTTGAAGTTTATAGAGCACAAAAACAAGTATAGAACATCACGAATGGGGAATGTTTTAGAGACAAATTCTGGATGCGAACATACAAGTTAGGAGCAGGAGTAGGCCACTCAGCCCCTTGACCCTGCACCGCCATTCAATAAGATCATGGCTGATCTGATTGTAACCTCAACCCCACATTCCTACCTACCCCCGATAACCTTTCACCCGCTTGTTAATTAAGAATCTATCTAGCTCTGCCTTAAAAATATTCAAAGGGGAGAATTTTCTCCCCATCGGTAGGGGGGTTGGGTGGGCGCAATTGGCTGCGTGCGGCCATTTTACATGGGCGGGCCAATTCAGGCCAGCCCAGCATAACGCGCACCCTGAAGCGCTGAGCACTCCCTGTGCAGGCAGGGTGAGTCGGCTGAGTCAGGGCCTGCGCTCTTCAGTGCGTGCATGCGAAAGGGCACAGAGTTGCCTCAGGGAGATCAGTTTGAGTTTCAAAAATTTTGATTTAAAAAAATTTAAGACAGGTCCCCTCATGTGAAAGTGTCGCATGAGCTGGGACATGTCTGAATTTTAATGAAAATTTTATTTCACTTATAAATCATTCATGAAACCTCATCCCGTCCGTGGATGAGGTTTCATGAAAAATGCGACGGCCGCCTGGGCTCTTCATCTGTCCAACCTTCAGGTTGGACGGGCAGCTATGTTAAGTGGTTTAATTAGTTTTTAAATGGCCTTAATAGGCCTTTGACAGCTCGGTGGGTGTGCAGTCGACCCCGGTGCGCACCCACCGAACTGAAAATTGGAATGACGCGCGGTGACATTGGGAAGCACGCCCAACGTCACCGTGCGACATTCTACGCATCGACGCGCGGGCCCGCCCCCGCTCACCAAGCCAAAGATTCTGGCCAAAGACTCTGCTTCCACCACCTTTTGAGGAAGAGCATTCCAAAGACTCACAACCCTCTGAGAGAAAACAATTTCTCCTAATCTCTGTCTTAAATAAGTGATTCCCTGTTTTTAAACAGTGACGCCTAGTTCTAGATTCTCCCACATCCTCTCCACATCCACCCTGTCAAGACCCCTCAGGATCTTAAAAGTTTCAATCAAGTCACCTCTTACTCTTCTGAACTCCAGTGGATACAAGCCTAACCTGTCCAATCTTTCCTCATAAGATAACCTGCCCATTCCTGGTGTTAGTCTAGTAAACCTTCTCTGACTTGCTTCTAATGCATTTACATCTTTCCTTAAATAAGGAGACCAGGACTGTACACACTACTCCAGATGTGGCCTGACCAGTGCCGTACAACTGAAGCATAACCGCACTACTTTTGTAATCAATTCCCCTCACAATAAATATTCTATTAGCCTTCTTAATTACTTGCTGTACCTGCATACTAGCCTTTTGTGATTCATGCACTAGGACATCCAGATCCCTCTGTATCTCAGAGATCTGCAATCTCTCACCATTTAGATAATATGCTTCTTTTTTATTCTTCCTGCCAAAATGGACAGTTTCCCATTTGGCCACATTGTACTCCATTTGCCAGACCTTTGTCTGCTCAGTTAACTTATCTATGTCCCTTTGTAGCCCCCTTATATACTGTTCACAATTTACTTTCCTACCTGTCTTTGCACCATCAGCAAATTTAGCAACCATTCCTTCGACCCCTTCGTCCAAGTCATTTATGAAAATTATAAAAAGTTGAGGCACCAGCACAGATCCCTGTGGCACACCACTCATCACATCCTGCCAACCAGAAAAAGCACCATTTATGACTCTCTGCTTCCTATTAGCTAGCTAGTCTTCTATCCATGCCTATATGTTACCCTCATACCAGGAACCTTTATTTCCCACAATAATCTTTGAAAAAGGACACTTGAAAAAGTATGAGTTAACAAATGAAAGCCAGCACAGAATGTTTTAAAGGCAAATCATGTTTGTCTAACTTGATGGTGTTATTTGATGAAGTAATGGAAAGGGATGATAGGGGGTTCTGCCTTGGCAGGCTGCAGCAGAAGCTTTGCTTGAGAGGCTCAGGGAAACAGTCCTGCACCCATGGCTCACCAGTGGTGCTCTAAAAAGCAATTATCTACAGATGTCCACTGCTCATCATGCAATCCAACCCCCCACCCCTCAACTTTAGCAGCCAGGTTTTCCCAGCCCTGAGAAACCTAGTCTGTAGCTGTTAAATCTAAGTGGCTGTCAAAATCTGATGAATGAAGCTTCACTATTATATTATAATGTCAGACATACTTCTCTGGCTTGGACTACCGCAAACCTGTTGCACTTAAACTGGAAGTAGGTGAGCTGACCTAATGTAGATTGGGGTTGGGATACTCAAATTTACTGATTTAACTCCTGCTTCACCACCCTCTAACCTCCATCCCCGACCCTCTCTCTTTTGTCATGGGTAGTGTTAATTGTCCTCCAGCCTCTGATTTAAACAAAAAACATTACCTGAACAAAGTTTTTGAAATCTAGCTTCTAGCTTTTCTTCAAATAAATATCACAAAGTACTAAAAGCTAAGGAATAATATTCTAGTAGTTAGCTGGTTTAATGTATCCTGAAATATTGGGTAGACTATTTGTTCAGATTGGACAATCTACATTCTGCTAACAGAACCACAAGTCTCAATAAAAACCCTAACTTTTTGAAGAGGCTAAGGTCTTAAAAATAAAAGCGAAGGCATTAAAAGGCACAATTTAACTGATAAATTTGAATGTTAATATTTGTAATTTCTATATTTAAAAACTTAATTTGGACTTTAGAAATTTCAATTACTGAAAAAACAATGGAAATGATGGTATAGTGTCATCTACTGTTATTACAAGTCAGTATTGTCTTTTAACATTGGAATTTCCATTAGAGTATCACCAAGTGATGCAGAAGATAATAATAATAAGTAAATTTAACAGTTGGTATTGAAATTTTAACAGTGGGTTTCCTACTGGAAATGTTTGTAAAGCAGGTTTCAGTGTAACACACCATCTAGTAAGAGTTTTAAAATACTATAGACACCACAGAGGCATGAATATATAATGTTTCTGATGATGAGCTGGAGGATGTACTGTTTCATTATATATTGTTTATAATACATATGAATAAGTTAAATTATGTTTTTATTACATTGTATTTTCAGAGTATTAGAAATGTTTAAGAACAAATTCCATGATTATATGTATTTGTACAGGAGTGTAAAATGGTAGATTTGATTATTATTAATTACCTTTTCAAAGTCATAGATACTAGGGATCATGTTCCAAAATGCAATTAGATGGCTGGTATTATTTTAGAAGCTCTGGGCAGTGGGAACATTCAA
This sequence comes from Cetorhinus maximus, assembly GCF_964194155.1. Taxonomy (NCBI): domain Eukaryota; kingdom Metazoa; phylum Chordata; class Chondrichthyes; order Lamniformes; family Cetorhinidae; genus Cetorhinus; species Cetorhinus maximus. Next base: position 89,959,344 of record NC_135895.1, on the reverse strand, counting down.
GTGGTTTGATATTATTAAGAGGTGTAGGAGAACTGGGAGGATGCTGGCAGTCTCTGGGAAGAGTGAAGGAGTAATTTGGTCTGCAGGCATTAAGAAATCAGCATCCTGCATTTGACTTTGCCTGGCAGTAAATTGTGGACTATTTAATGACAGGACAACATAAACAGGAGTTGGCCATAGGGCTTATTTTGTATGCGCTAGTGCAAATGAGTCCCCGAGGCACATTGTGTTGTACCAATTAAATAACTTCAAACCACGAATCAGCTAAAACTGTTTTTGACATTACTGAATGCTATCTACAATGAAGTAACAATCACAAAGCTATGTGGCAGCAGATCACTGTGGAGTAGGAACAAAATAAGGTTAAAAGGAGATTGGTGAATCAATCACTTAAGGGATGTTCGTTACAAGTGTCGCATTATAGTGGGAGGGTGAGAGCAATGTTCACTTTAATTTCTGTTTTTTATCACACGGTGTGGTTCCTTTAAGACTGCTGCGCAGTTGTGCATGAACACATCTTAAGAGGAACATTGTTTGTATGCGGCCTATATGTTCCCTGTGTAGTACATTCCAGATGGCTGCGCTGCTGCACACTTACACAGCTTAGAGGGAACATTAGGGGAAAGGTACATGTGTAAATGTAAAAGTCAATTGTAAACCCAAGGGAAGGGGAAGGCTAGGAGATGAGTACCAAGCATAATAGGCCATGCTTCGATTTTTCACTTGCTTCAATATTTTTTTTTAATGCATTCAATGGTAATAAGGTTTTTCTGAGACTGAAAGATTCCAGTAAGGAAACAAAACTTTTAACTAACAATTATGATATACCCTTTGGCATATCAGAGATAAGCCACAATCGTGTTTCTTTCACAATTAATATATAAGCCCATCCAGAACTAAGCAAAACAAAATCAACAGATGAGTTTTCTTAAAATGGTTTTTAAAACTAAGAAAATATTTTATTTAAAACTCTCCACCCCTCAGTTTAGGAGGTCACCAATCCTTTATGAGTGCCCATATGATTCCTTTCCTGTTGGCACTAATAGTGTATTTCTGATCTGGAATAACCTCACCAGTTAAATCAAATGAAAACTTGCACTGGGTTCATTTGAATGCTGATTTTTTTCCCAAAAATATACTTCATTCATAAAATTTGTAGAAGTACTTTACATAACAGTTCAACTTTAACATTACATAAAGTGCAAAACAGATCATTTGAATGCTAGAAATGTTTTTCCTGCAGAATATTATTCATCACACCCCACTGCTAACAATAATGTTACTCCTTCAATCCCACATTCTCTCTACTATTTCTTCATTTGCCTTACTTCTTTTCTGTCATTTGTCCTTCATGTCCCATAAACCCTTTTCCAAATGGTACATTGTTCACCTAAATAGTGATGCACTTGCAGAAAAGAGGAACAGAAGTGAAAAATGCAACACAGAAAATAAAATCATTCAATATGATTTAATTACAGATACATTCCTTGAACCACTGCTCTCCCCACTCATAGAACAGCATCTCCTCATTGAATTAGATATATTACAACCTTCCAACCTCAACAACGAGTTCAACAATTCCAGGTCATAATCACCAGTCTCATTTCCTTGGGCCACAGATGCTGGTAATACTTCTGCTGTTCCCATTCATGCCTCTTCTGGGCTCATCTTTTGTTTCTTTATTTACCTCATTACCGTCGCCTGTTGCCTTGCACCGTCATCCCATTTGTCACTTAACCTCTCTTGCTTTCCACCTTCCCTTTTGTTCTTTCCTTCTCACCTCCTTTTCCTCTGCCTCTGCACTTACTTAAAGCTTTTACATTTCAAACTTCTTCCAGTTCTGATTAAAGGTCATCAACGTGTAGTGTTAACTCTGCTCCTTGGACCACAAGTGTTCCCTGACCTATTGAGTGTTTCCAGCAGTTTCTGTTTTTATTTCACCTGCTTTGACATTGCTGTAGATTTTTAACATCTCCCAAACAGTGGTTGCTTAACCAAAATTAAAGAAGAAACCACTGGCAATCTATAGCAGAACATTCATCATCTGGAAAAGTGCCAGGATCAATGTTTAGTGTATGTCTCCCTACCAGTCAAGCCATAGAGAAGAACAAGTCGAGGTCCAGATCTTAAGTATGCTAGTTAACTTGTGGTTTGCCTGTGATTAGATTCTAAAATGCTGAAAAGGTGTTGATGTACGGTACATGACAGAACATTTACACCATTTTTAATCAGTCTACCATTGGCAGCCTGGCCTTCAGCTACATAGGGCCAAAGCTCTGGAATTCCATCTCTGAACCTCTCCGCCTATCAACCTCTTTCTTCCCTTTTAAGATGTTCCTTAAAACCTTCCCTTCACTTGTCATAAAATCTATTATGCGGCTCTTGCCAAAGGTGATTGATAGCATTTCTTTGAGTGCCCTTGAGATATTTAACTTCATGAAAGGCGATGGGTTAATTGAAAGTTGTTGCTGATGTATATTTGACTGTGTTTCTTATCTTTCAGGTACTGCTCAAACTTCCTGGCATCTTCTGATCTAGAGTTATATTAAACATCAGGAAATTAAACATCAAAACAGGCTGCTGGGCCCAAACTGCCTGTATTGAAGTTGTCCTCCACACAAGCAGTAGTTCCAATCTCAACTGATTTAGGATTTCCAGTTTTTGGTTTTTTTTTCTATTTAATTTCCATTTACATTGATTGACAATTACTGTCCTTGCTTACCCTGAAGTGACAAAAGATGGAAATATTCTATAGCAGATATTATGGATAAGCAAAATGCAATGGTAGGAATGAAAAATGAATTTCATAAAATCAGATGAAAAAATTAGTTAGATTACAATGTCACAGAATCTTACAGCACAGAAGGAAGCCGTTTGCACTGCCTTTCATTTGCTCTATTAAAACCCTTCATAGTTTTGAGTTTTGAGTTGACTGAAAGTCTGAAGTTAAAAAAAAACATATTTGCCATGCTATTTACATTGCTTAATTCAAAATTTTGAATGAATCAATCATTTAGCACAAAAAAGACACAATTTTGTATCACCGGGAGATTATATATATAAGGGAAGAGATGCCACTTAGACCCATAACAAATGCTTCTTGATTATCATATATTTTATAGTTTGTATATTTGCAAATCATTTATCACATTTATGGCATTGTGTGTGACAGGATAAAAGATGATACGGTGCAAAGCTGTTACTCCGGAGTTCCACGCCCTTCCTGCACTACCAGATGCTACAGCCCTTTCTGCATGGAGAATATTCTGCTGAGAACACCTCATTGTTCTATGCATTATGTAAGTAAATCAAGAGATTTTCTCGCTGGTGAAGATATATGTAGTTAGCATGTAATACTTTGGAGCAGAGACAGTTTTAGACTCACTATACTGCTTCTTCCTCAAACTGTTTGATAGGACCTCAAAACTTCTTCCCTCTCATATTTTTCCTTTCTTTCTGCAACCAACAGCCTTTTAAATCCTCTTCAAAGCTGTCCTTCCTCAATTCCCTCAATTCTTCCCCAAAGATTTGGTTCTGATCGATCCTTAAACCATGCGCCGATGCTTTGGGTCATCAATACAGCTGCAATATTGTACCAGCCCAAATAAGTTTTTTTTAAATTCGTATAAGGGATGTGGGCTCCACTGGCTAGGCCAGCATTCATTGCCCATCCCTAATTGCCCTTTAGAAGGTGGTTGTGAGATGCGTTCTTGAGCTGCTGCAGTCCATGTGGTGCAGGTACACCCATTAGGTGTTAGGGAGGGAGTTCCACGATTTTGACCCAGCAACAGTGAAGGACTGGTGATATATTTCCAAGTCAGGATGGTGTGTGGCTTGGAGGGGAACTTCCAGGTGGTGGTGTTCCCATCTGTCTGCTGCCCTGTCCTTCTAGATGGTAGTGGTCATGGGTTTGGAAGGTGCTGACTAAGGAGCTTTGGTGAGTTCCTGCAGTGCATCGCTTAGATGGTACACAGTGCTGCCACTGTGCGTCGGTGGTGGAGGAAGTGAATGTTTGTGGATGAGGTGCCAGTCAAGCGGGCTGCTTTGTCCTGGATGGTGTCAAGCTTCTTGCGTGTTGTAGGAGCTGCACTCATCCAGGCAAGTGGGCAGTATTCCAACACACTCCTTACTTGTGCCTTGTAGATGGTGGAGAGGCTTTGAGGGGTCATGAGGTGAGTTACTCACTGGAGGATTCCTAGCCTCTGACCTATTCTTGTAGCCAAAGTACTTATATGGCTAGTCCAGTTCAGTTTCTGGTCAATGGTAACTCCCAGGATGTTGATAGTGGGGGATTCACCGATGGTGATGCCACTGAATGTCAACGGGTGATGATTAGATTCTTTCTTTTTGGAGATGGTCATTACCTGGCACTTGTGTGGTGCAAATGTTACTTGCCAGTTGTCAACCAAGCCCGGATGTTGTCCAGGTCTTGTTGCATTTGGAAATGGACTGCTTCAGCATCTGAGGAGCCATGAATGGTGCTGAACATTGTGCAATCATCAGTGACCATCCCCACTTCTGACCTTATGATGGAGGGAAGGTCATTGATGAAGCAGCCGAAGATGGTTGGGCCTCAAACGCTACCTTGAGGAACTCCTGCGGTGATGTCTTGGAACTGAGATGATTGACCTTCAACAATCACAACCATCTTTCTTTGTGTTAGATATGACTCCAACCAGTGGAGAGTTTTCCCCCGATTCCCATTGACACCAGTTTTGCTGGGTAACAACACAACAATTGCTGTTCCCTCCACTGCAACAGATTCATTTTAAGCTCTATTCCTCTAATAGAAGAATCTTTGGAAGGATATGCTGATAGTGTTAGATGAAGAGGGGTGAAAGGAAGCTTGTTTGCAGCATAAACACTGGCATAGACCAATAAAGCCTAACAACCTGTTTCTATGCCAAAGATTCTACCCAATTCTATGTAAAAAGCCGTTTTGCATAGTATATCTCAAGTTGAGGTGGGAATTAAGATATTTGGTACAGTACTATACCAGGAAGATCCCTCCAGCTCATTTTGAGTTGGTCTAGCTAATAACCACCATAACATCAGCAAAGGTGAGTGAGCTAGAAACAATGAAACCAATGTTAATCTAATTCACTGGGCAAGGAACCCACAGGATCAAGTGTAATGGCAGTTTTATACCCTGCCTAATATTATCCTCCAGTGATTGAAAAATCAGTGTTGTGACCTCCAGGCAAAATATCATCCAGACTTTCAGCTCCTGATCACTATCCAGGATGCACATGGAGATATGTTTGGATAGGAGTGAAAATCTATAATTAAACAGCCCACCAACATAGAACACTAGGGGAAGAAAACTCTGATTGCACATAAGTGACCATTATAAAGAGTTTTTTCCTTTGGTGAGTGCTTCTTATTGCAATAAGAGCTGTTAGTGCAGAGGAATGGAACATACTTGCACCCATTCTGAGTCCATTACCAGGTCAGAAATAGTAAGGGTTAAAGATTTTGACCCAAACCTCAGAGAAGCCTCCTTTACTACACCAGCCCCTCCAGACAAGACCTCACATTTAGTGACAAGCTCAATGTGCTTTTCTGCTGTGGGCTTGTGCCCACTCAGTACAGAATGTTAATTAATCCAGCTCCTTTCACACAGGCATCTTCTACCCAGCAATAAAAGGAGACTCTTATTGAATCACTCTGAGATTGGTATAAACCCAACCCTAGAGGTAAAAGTCCAGCATGCCAATGCCCAACACATCATTCATAGGATTGAATTGTGCAATCTGCAGCTGTGCCTAGAAGTTAAATATCACCTTATTATAGTTACTAATAAGAACACAAAGGTTTTATCTAGAATATTGACTGGATAAAGAAAGAAAGGCTTACATTTGCATAGCGCCTTTCATAACCTCAGGACTTCCCAATGCGCTTTTCAATCAATGAGTGTTGAAATCTAGGGCTGGATTTAATGCAGACTGTCATGGTGGGAGTCATGGTGGTCGGGCCCACGTAATTGCAGGAGAGGTGAGAGTGCTCTCCATTGAGCTACAGCTGGCACCTAATTGAAATATTAATGCTGCACTTTCTGATAGTATAGTCAATCAGAGCTATTTTTGATTCAGGATTATGCTTATGAAAATGTATTGTATTACTATTGAAATTTTAATTCTTATCATTTAAGTACATTAGCTGTTGGGTAAATTTTACTTCCCAATCAGATCAGGGTTACTTTAGGGAAAGATACAGTGGCAATTCGTAGTGCCACTCAACCTGCCATGGAATTCTACAGAGTCAAGAACAGGTAGTGCTTTCAGGTAAGCAGAGTATAGGGATAATCAGACCAGGATGAGCAGATGCAAAGAAGTAGTTTAAAGTAATATATTCTGTCCATATTTTTATATTTCCATTTTAAATTCCAATATCTACATTTATAATGGTAACTGCCTATGTAGCTTTGTCAGACTGCAATTACTCCCTCCCCACCAGTGCTGGTATTGCAAAATCTCCACAGTGGTGGAGGAGAGGACAAGTGTAATTACAGTGTGACATGTTTACATAGGGTGTTTCCATCATAACCTCGAATTTTGGATTTTATAATGGAAGAAGATAACCGTAAGCGCCTCCAATCATACAGTTGCTTATATATATATATCTGTTTATGATTATGAAACCTCACTAAACATTCTAAGTGCCAATTGTTCATAACAAACTGTGAGTGTAGATTAATGGAATTATATTTACTAAGAATTGAATTCAGACTAGTCCAATTTACTTTACTTAATTTAATCTAATTTAAAAATACCTAACATGGTAGAACGAAATGCATGCACAAAAAAATTTACATTTTATTTTTGGTACAAAAGTTGAACCGTGAAACTGGAAGGAAAGCTCACATGATTGTAAATTCTCAGTTTTTTCATGTGTCTGAAACTTATGATTCATGAATGCTGCAGGGATGTATACATTTTCTACATGGGGAATCCTTTAACTACTTTAATAGGCAGGTTATCTTTTACCTCTGTGGCCTTCTGTCTTTTGATTAAATGTCAAGTGAATGGAATAGAAGACAGACTCTTGGACTTAGAAAAGGTAAGTCATGACTTTAAAAAATGAATTGTCATGAGAATAACACACAAATTCAAGATAATATTATTGTGGGTGTTGTATATTTTGGTTTCCCTCTGTGATAAAGACTTCACAGGAAATTTGTTAAGAATACAGGGATATGAAATTTAGGTTTTGGTAGCCAATTCAATACACAATGGAATTATTTAAATTAATGAAAGGTACTGATCAGAGTAAAAGTGATAAATTTATTGAACTGGATTCAGAGTATACTGCTCAAGATCATGAGAGCCAGATTTAAAAGGAAAAGTCAATAATGAATTTAGGTTTAGTCTATTCTTTTGACAGTAGATTTGCCATATAAACAGTCACTGAAAATTGTTTAATGCAATAATCGGAGACTGGATTAAGAGTGTAATTGATCCCTGGTTGTCAACTGCAGTGCTTTCAATGCTGTAGAAGAAAATTGGTAGATATGCACAGCTTCTTTTGTTTCTTAATGTCATTTTGTCTTTAGTAAGGCTTGAACTATATTCTACAGGTTTAAGAAATTAATGTTGTAACCCTGAGCTGTGTGATTACCTTAAAACCACAGTAAATTGCATTTAATTTCCTTGTTATTATTTTTTATAGCCCCTAACAAATTGTCATCTTGGACACTTCTCTTCTGCCTATTTGTCTGCTATCGTAACTACTTTACGGAATCATAGAATCGCACCATTTAGCATCTGCTGGCTCTTTGAAAGAGCTATACAATTAGTCCCATTCCTCTTTTGCTTCTCCATAGTCCCATAAATCTTTCCTTTTCAAGCTGATATCTTTTAAAGCTATCCTTGAATCTGCTTCCACCATCTTTTCAGGTAATGCATTCCAGATCATAACAATTCAGTGGGTAAAAAAAATGCTCCTCATCTCCCACCTTTTGTCAATTATCTTTGATTAAGCTGTATTGTACTCACTCCTACTCTTCTGCTGTGACCTGTACTTTCCTAATTATTCTTGAATTTCACTTATGCTGATTACCTCTTTTTAAAAAAAACTCTGTAAAACAACCTTTTGCATATGAGCCAAATACAGACCAGCGATGTAAAAAAATACATAACTAGCTGCATTACAGAAACTCTGCACTTTCCTTTATTCTTGTTCTCAGTAGAAGAACAGCTCTTTGCAGAAAAAGACAGTTATATAGAAACAAAAAGATTAATTCTAATTAAATTTAGAAAAGTAACAATATATTCCTAGTAACAGAATAGCAAACTGGTAGGCTCCTATCTGATGATAATCAAGGAAGGAAAATTCAGATCAAACGTAATGGGAATCAAGGAATGTAGCAAAATAAAAAAAAATACTCCATGACATCTTAGTTCTATATTGACCTCAGGTCTGCAGCAACGACATTGCCTCTTAATTACCCGCTGACATAGCCTAATGAGTCAATCTGTTGTATCAATCCAGGGCAACTAGGACCGAGCAAACAATGCCAGCAATTCCCACAATGCTATGGGGAAAAACAGAAGCATGAGGACCAAGATTTGTGGCATTCTGATGAATCTTCCAATAGCCAATTAGGGAGCAATTGGCAGGGCCCATGTGAATGAATCAAAGAGAAGCAGGGCCTCAACAGTGGGGCAGACAGAACATTTGCTCCACCAACAATAGCAGAGCAAGATAATCACAGGACTGTTACAGCACGATAGGAGGCCATTTGGCCCATTGTTGTGTCACATTTTCCTCTATTTTAATTCTGTTTGCAAATTAAATGGATGTAAATGTATCAAGTACAGTAGCAAATCAATAATTTTCCAGAACCTTATTTGTGTTCACTTTCATGTACATTCAAGATTTAAAAGCATAAATTCTGCTATATTTCTAAGCTCCTGTTTGCTCTCATGTTCTTTTCCTATCTCTGTTTCTGCATTCTTGACTTTTTTTTTGACAATTACCCTCTCCTGCTTTTGTTTCTTCAGCTCTCTACTGGTTCTGTTCATTTGCTTCGAAGTTTTCTGCCTCTCTGTGATTATTTCTCTTTCATTTCTTCCTTTATCACCCTTCGCTTGTTTCATGTTCTCCTCCCCTCCATTCTTCACCTTTTTAAAAAATTTAATGTCTTCTCAAAGGTATTCAAAATATCTTTTAAAACTTACTTTCAGAAGACCTTTGATAAAATACCACATGGTTGGCTCACATCAAAGATTAGGACATGTGGAGATAAGGGACAAATAGCTGAAAGGATAGCAAATTGGCTAAAAAATAGAAAGCAGAGACTAAAGGTAAAGGGTAGTTAGACTTGGGGAAGGTAGGAAGTGTGTCCTATAAGGATCAGTGCTGGGACCACTGCAATTTATAGTTTACATTAATGATTTGGACTTAGGAACACATAACTTAATATCAATTTGCAGATGATACTAAACGGGGGATATAGCTAACACTGAGGAAGAATGTAACATGATACAAGAAGATGTTAGAAAAATTTCAAACTTGCAAGTAAGTGACGAATAAACTTTTACATTGATAAATGTGAGGTGATGCAGTTTGATGGGAAAATAAAAACATGGCCGACACTTGGAAAATGAGAAACTGAACGAGGCAGAAGAGCAAAGGGATCTATGGGTACAGGTGAACAAATAATTAAAATCAGCATCGCAGGTCATCAAAGCAATTAGAAATGCTAATAAAAGGCTGGAATGTACATCTAGGGGTCCCGTAGTCCTGCAAAATTTTCCTCCTCAAATACAGGTAATTATCCAATTCCCTTTTGAAAACCTGGACTGAATCTGTATCCCCAACACCCACAGGCAGTCTCCAAACTACAAAAAGGACATAGCAGCACCAGGGAATGTGCAAAAAAAAGTTTACATGGATGGTGCCAGAATTGTGATGTTGCAGCAATGGAGAAGGATTGAGCAGATGGGGGATTTTTTTCTTTCGAAAAGAGGATACTTGATAGAGGTCTTTAAAAATTATGAATGAGCTGGGCACTTGTGGTAAAATCGAAAACCAGAAACCATAAATGCAAGATCGATAAGATAGTTACTGATAAATCCAGTAGGGAAATAAAAAGATAGTTCCTTACTCAGAGTGATTAGATTGTGAAACTTGTTGAAAGTGGTTGAGGCAAATAGCTTAGATAAACTGAAATTAGATGAGCACTTGAGAGAAAAATAAATACTAAAATATACTGAAAGACTGAGATGAGGTAGTTGGAATGGGAGGAGACTTGGTGGAATATCAACACTAGTACAGACTAGTTGGGCCGAATGGTCTGTTTCTCTGCTGTTTACCCTTTGCCGCCTACACGGCAAGAAAATGACAGTCTCAGAAAATATGCCCTCGCATATATCCATCGGGATTTTAAAGGACATTTTTTATTGTTTACTGAGGACTGGAAATCCTCGGATGATCTCACCATATCCTTGGCTGGAGCCAATTTTTTCATGACAAGTCATGTGAAAAACCGGAATTCTACTGGAGAAGGATGTAATGCTCAGACTGACCAATAGTGTCGCTACTTAGTAGAATAGCACAACAAGGTTCAAAGCTTTGTTTGAAAAGCAGATGGAGAAAAATATAGTAAGGCCTTTAATTTCCAAAACTGTTACATTTAACCTTGTGTAGATCGAATTAAATTGATGACCATCAAATTCGTATGGGTTTAATAGTTTGCAGGGCAGGTGCAGTACTGCTAAGTTGCTATTGGTGGCGACGCTGAGTTGTCAGCATGAAATTTTTAGCAAAAAATTTAGGAGCTACAGCTCTGGTCAATCAATATGTGTTTTGTTTTGAATCTTCCCACTTGGTGTGTGTTCAGCATGTTTTGATGGTTTGATCAATAGCAAGCCTACAGTGTGCGTCTCTTCCATTTGAAAATAAAAAAAAGTAACAACAAACGAGGAAGACACTTCGCAGAAATTAATCTGCTTCATTCCAACTGCAGGTCAGTGCCTGAATCCTAATACATTCCACTATCACATCTGGACAACAACAACTTGAATTTATATAACATGATAAAGTGACCCAAGGTGCTTCACAGCAGCACTGTAAGGCATTTTGACACTGAGTCACATTAGGAGATATTTGAATAGGTAACTAAAAGCTTGGTCAAAGAGGTAGAGTTTGAGGAGCGTCTGAGAGGAGGAGGAGAGAGAGGTAGAGAGGCGGAGAGATTTAGAGAGGTAAGTCCAGAGTTTAGGGTCCAGGCAGCTTAAGGCACAGGCGGCAATGGAGAAGCGAAGGAAATTGAGGATGCATAAAAAGCCAGAATTAGAATCAAAATGTCAAACACTTTGACAGTCTTTCTAAACAAATACATTTTTCTTTTCAACAAAATTTCTGTGGTCTAATGTCTTGCTTCTCCAACTCAAGTTCAAAGTAATTTGGACTGTTTCTTCTGCAATGTTGCCGAAGAATCCATTATAACGCACTGCATTCACAGATACTTTCCTGAAGTCCAAATTCTCTTTGACACCTGCTGAAGCGAAGCCTTTTGTTGCAAAAGCTCCTGTCGGAATAAGCAACCGCGTTGCATATTTTGTTCCAAGTTGGAAAATCTGTCGTGCTATTGTGCACGTTGGAAGAATAAACTGCAACTGAGATTGCAATCGCAATGGCTAAAGCATCTTTCTGAGCCACATAATTATAGCAGTGAAGAATCACGATTTCAAGGGGATCTTGCATTTTGAAGGAACATATACTGCAATTAGACCAAGTGTCTTGGTCGGTGTTGCTCCATTCACTGGAGTTTGGGGGGGTTGCAATTTGTACCATTTGTCTGAACATTTATCAAGTGAAAACGTTTCTGGAGGTTTAATAAAAAAAAGCAGCTGCCGTCGAGACTTGAGGGGAAAGTGAAGAGGCAGGTTGCGGGGTTACAGTAAGTTCTGGTTTTTTGTCTCTTGTTGGTTGCATGGCATTCCCCTTTTTTTTTTGCTGTGATTGGTGTCTCTGCTGTCGGCTGCTCAGGTCTAGCGCCGGGTCTCCCGCCCGCCCGCCCGCCGGCGCTGCTGCCGCGAGTCAGCCTCAGTCAGAGTGCGGGAGACGCAGCCGGATCCACACACACACACAGAGAGAGAGAGAGAGGGAGACACACACACACATACATAGAGATACTCAGGGCAGAGCAATCTCTCTGTGAAGCCACACAATAACAGCGCTTCCCTTTGCAAAGGAATACAAGCGGCGAACGGTGAGTTATTCTCCTATTTTGTGTGTGTGTGTGTGTCTTTTTTTTGGTAAATCTTAAACTCCTTTGTCCTGTGGCTCGTGTGCGGTGGAGAAGCTGCTTTCCCCCCCCCCTGCAGCTTGTGGGGTGGGGGGTGTTCACACTATTTCTCAGATTTCCCTCATAAATGTATTCGTAACAGTTAAAAAACCATCTTTGTCCTTTCTGTGTTTTTTTTTTAAAAAAAAAAAATTCCCTCCATCTTCTTCCATTCAGCATCCACCATACCAAACGTGAAGGAAAAAAAAACTGCAATTGTAAAAACCTTTCCTGCTCCGGGCGGGGGGGGTGAGAAAAAAAATATTTATTTGGTACGAAAAATCAGGGTTGAATGACTTGATTCGCAGGCAGCGTTAGTATCGGAAGTGTGTGTGTGTGTTAAGGGATGACCAGTGATTTTTTTTTTAAAAGTGCGTTAATGCACAGGTCAGAACATTTCCATGCAGTGTTTATGTGGGAGAATATGATTCTTTGGAGAGCTAATGACGAGTGGTTTCCTGTGGGGCTGTCCTTAGCAGGCCTCTGGGAGTCGACTGCCTTGTAGTTGGATGAGATTCCTGGCATAATAAGCACGGACTCAGAAAACTGTGGGTCCTTGGTTCCATCCAAGCTACAGAAAAGGGAAAGAAATTCAGAGAACTCCGCTTCATGTTTAGATCATCAGTGTCAATTGGGGTACTGGGGGGTGAGGTGGGGTGAGGGCTGGGTTGGGGGTTGGGGGGGGTGGGGGGGAGAACTGGTAAACGGTCATGTGAAAATTCATTAATCATGAATAATTTCCATTTCACTTTTTTCAGATTTCCACGAATTTATATGCCATAGCATTTGGACGTTCAGTCTTTTACGATGTGAAACAAAATAGATTACTGCAGGAATAGCTTGAGTGATGGGTTGTGCCAGTTCCAGCTGAATGTGTATTTGGAGGTGTGGTGTACACAGGTCTCCATGGAGAACTGGAAAGCTTAATTTATGTCTGGTGGGCTGCTGCTGGGGGCGGGGGGGGGGGGCGCAGGAGACCAACTTAAGTTTAATGGTCAAGTAATGAGTGGGTTGTGCAAATCTTGCTTACAACAAATTCCAGGAAAATTTATGACACGTCACTATACACCCATATGTTGCGTGGGTAAATGTAACTTCAGAATTGCGTCAGATGTGTCTGCTAGTTTATTCACAAAAATATTGAAACATTTTCTGTGCAGCGCACATTCATATTGTAGCTCACCGAGTAGATTGTGCTCCTGAACTGTAATTGGTTGCTGATGCTAAACATTCTGATCTGGGAAAATTAATGCTAAGTTTCATAAAGCCATGTTGTTGCCAACTCTGCTTTTGTTATTGAGCTGCTATTTATGAAATTCCCCTTGAGTATACAGAGGGTATTAAATTTGTGGCAACTGAACAAAAGCTATTTTGTTGCTTCTGTGCAATTGTTCGCTACCCTTAATTGGAGATGCATTCATCATAGAATTTATGTTTGTGACATAATTTGCAAAGCGATTTGTTTTCTCCTTCTGACCTCCTTGTAGAATTGTTGAGGAAATTTCCGAAAGGACATTTTAAAGTTTTTTTTTCTGTTTTTTTGGGGGGGGAGAATCTTTGCAAATTTTCTGAGCTTCCAGTTAATTAAATGTCCATTCTTTTTTGTGCTGCGCAAGTTGAAGAAGTCTCTGAATATTCCTTCATTGCAGAGTTCAGGGGAACAGAAGTGTTTGGCAAAGCTTTCGTTGTTTACGATTTTATCATAATCCAGGATTGTAGTTGGTGTCATGATATCTTGGAGTCGCTGGCAAACGTCATCAAGAGGAAGATGTGACCTGGCCCTTCTCCCTGCCTAAACAATGGCCCAGCCTCTTCTACCAAAATAATTGAGAGTTAAGTGGCACTCGCCGATATTAATTTGTAAACCATCCAGTAATTTAACTCTAATTCGCCCAACTTCCATCTCCGTCATTTCTCGGTTTCTTTCTCGGTTCATGAATCTTATTGGTTAAGGAAATGGACTATTGGTCCCATCTTTCACCAAGCTCTCAGATGCTCCACTACGCTTGGTGTGCTGTTCTCAGTCCACATAAAACAACTTATAGGGCAAACTGCTTTTGGGCTGAAAGGTGAAGGAAAATGTCTAAGGGGAACACAATGCGAGATGCCCCACTCCAGCAGAATCTGGACCATTGAGTTTCTTGAACATTTTCTTTTGGAGCCTGTATCTCAGTCTTAAAGGCTTCAATTTGGCCATCGTTTTTGTTGCCAAAAAATTGTCGTCACTTGCAGCCTGCAGTAACTTGTGTGAAGATTCCTGATGTGGTATGCTATTCATATTCATTTTAGTATCAGGGTAATTGAACAAATCGTTCTAAGCAAGATTATTAATGTTTAGGATTAAAATTAATGTCAGATATGTTTTTGAATTCAGTTCTCATGTTTTTTTAATTTAAAACTTTAATGTTGCTTAGGTGACGAACTTTAACCTATTCCAGCAATCTTTTTGTGGGACAAATTACCATTGGACTCACTTTATAAATAACATTTTTTTAATTAAAAAGTGGGTGGAATGAAAGGAGCTGACCTTTTCTGAGAGAGTCCAGGAATTCTGGGTTTGTGCCAATGTAGCGATGGACATGACAGTTGCATATTTCTTCTCTTTGCATTTCTCCTTCTCATTTCTCATTCACGCATTGGCCTATCCAACTGGAGTTTTGCCAGCCCACTTCAGTTTTGTCACTCTGTCCCCAAGGTTTAGTTTCCTCCCTGCTCATATTCTGCTCTTTTCCTATGCTCTATGTGAAGTCCATACTTGAAATGTAAGAGCTTGTAGTTGCTGCTGGAGTAGAAAACATCATAGAATCATAGACTTTACAGTACAGAAAGAGGCCATTTGACTCATTGGGCCCATGCTGGCCCTTTGCCAATTTTTACCCTGTAAATTCTTCATCCTCAAGTACCTCCTCAACTCTTTTAAAATTATTTATGGAATTGGCTTTCACCACTCTTTTTTTTGGTAATGGATTCCAGATTCCAACAATGTAGATTCCAAAAAGAAACATGGAAATAAGTTAGGTGAGCTAGCTATTATGAGCGTAGTAGTTGAAGTGATTCTTTCTTGTTCACACAGTATCTGGTCAATATCTGTCTCGTTCTTTTAGTATTCCTTATAGAAGTGGAAAGGAAACCAACAGTACTTTTTTTCTCCTTGCAGTTTTCTTCTTTGCTTTCTTCCTTTAATGTGCAGCTGCTGGCAGAGAAGTTAGATAGAAGACTTGTCCTGATGCAGCTCTATAACTAGCTTTTGGGAGGTGTGAGAGTGGCATGGGTCACTTGTTGAGTGTTCCTGAGGGAAACTTCTGGCCTGCACTCGGCACTGAGAGACCGAATTACAGACACACCACCTGAAGTGTTTATGCCTGTGGTCCAAGGCTCCATGGCCATCATGCAATGATATTGCATTTTGTTGTGGCAGTCTGGGCGAGGAGAAGGCGATGTATAAATTGGGGAAGTGAACGTGCGACTACATGACTCTGCTAACCTCAATGCAGTAAGTCTCACCCGAATCAAATAGGTGAAATGGGATAAATGAGATTAATGGGAAATGTTGCACAACCTCCTGTTGCCTAACCACAATGCAGAGTTGGAATAAGGACATAGTCAAATAACAAAACTGCTGCTTTTGTTCCTCATGCTGTTGTTATGTTGGTATTATTTCATTCTTTGGTTATCTTCTGTTTTACATTCACCGTCTTGCTATACACTGGTTTACACTGGTTGGTCTCATTGTTTTATGTTCTGATCTTGCTGATTTTAATTACATGTCTATTACATGTTACATTATATTTTGCCCATTGTCAGTTGAGGATTGTGATGGTTTTTATAGATGATGACAGCAGAGTTGAGAGAGAGGTTTCAGAAAGTCACTCCCTCACAAGAGCCTGCAATGAGGAACTTTTGAAGTTTTCAATTGACCCCCAGCCTCAACACCTTTATGGGTATAAGAGCTTCAGGCTTCTACTACCCTTTGAGTGGGAAAAAAAATGTTTACTGACATCACCCCTGAACTGTTAACCTCCAATTTTAAGGTTACACCTCTTTATTCAGGACTCCCCTACCAAAGAAAATAGTTTTTCCACCGTACCTACCATTTTAAATCTTTTAATCATCTCAATGACCTCAATTAAATCACCTCTTAATCTTCTATACTGGAGGGAATATAGGCCCCTTCTTTGCAACCTGTCCTCATAATTTAAACCTTTTAGCCGCAATATCATTTTGGTGAATCTGTGCTGCAGCCCCTCCAAGGACAATATATTCTCCCTGAGATGTGATACACAGACTGAGAGCAGCAGTACTCCAAATATGGTCTAGCCAGAGCTTTACACAACTGTAGCATAACTTCCACCCCTTTGTATTGCAGCCCCCTTGAGATAAAGGCCAACAATCCATTAATTGTTTTGACTTTTTTTTATATCTGTCTCCAAATTTTTAGTGATTTCTGTATGTCAACCTTTCTCCTCTCTTTTGCCCCCCAGCTCATAGCTCCTCACTATTTAAAACACTCTGATCTATCTATCTAAGGATGGCCTTGTGCTTCCCCACACTAAATTCCATCTGCCACAGTTTTGCACACTTATTAGAGAAATAAAGGCTTGCATTTATGTAATGTCTCTCATAACCTCAGGCTTTTTAAAGTGCTTTACAGACAATTATGTACTTTTATAATATAGTCACAGTTCACAGGAAACTATTCATGCACTTTTGCACGACTTGCTGTGCCTCCTAACTTAGTGTTGTCATACTTTTATCCAAGTCATTGATAATTATAATAAAAATCTTAGGCCCCAGTACAGATTCCGTAGGAGACAGTACTAGTCGCATTCCACTAATTGAATGTATACTCAGTATCGCCAATGTGCCTTCTGCTGCCTAACCAATTCCCTACTTTGATCAGTAGGTTCCCTCCAATTCCATACATTTCTTCTTTTTGCTAACAGTCTTTTATGTGGAACTGTATCAGATGCCTTCTGGAAGATCATATAAATAACATACATAGAAAGTCCTATATCTACCATGTTATGACCTCCTCAAAAAAAACCAACTAAGTTAGTGAGATAATCTCTTAACCATTCAAATTGCAGGAGATAAAAGGAATGTAGTAGTAGCAGTAGACAACAGTTAGTGGGACCGATTCTGTTCTTTGCTGCTGTGAGCATGAGACCCAAAGGCTCTGTTGCCTGACATTAACAGGGTTAAGGACATCTCCATGGGTTAGAGAGAAAGTTGGAGTAGGAGGGGAAGGATTCAGTTGTTGCAGTCCATGTAGGAGCCAATGACATAGGTAAGACTAAGAAAGAGGTTTTGCTGAATAAGTATAGGCAACCAAGGGATAAATTCAAAAACAGGACTAGAAAAGTAATAATCTCAGGATTACTACCTGAACCACAAGCACATTGGCCTAAGGTCAGTAAGATCAGAGCTGAATGCATGACTCAGTGATTGGTGTGGGAGAAATGAGGTTTGATTCATGGGGCACTGCGGCCAGCATTGGGGAAATAGGAACTATTCTGTTGGGCGGGCTTCATTTGACCTGTGCTGGGACCAGTATCCTGGTGAATTGAATAACTAGGGCTGTAGATAGGGCTTTGGAATTGGGGGGTGGGGGGTGGGGGTGCACGCGCATGTGTGGTGTTTAAGTGAAGGGACATATAGAAAGGACAAGTTAATAGTTTATGATACTAATGTGATAGGAAGGTGCAATGTGTACAAGCATAAGATTGCACCAGCAAATAGGGTCAGAGTTGGGAAAATGCTCAGAAGGCAAAATTAAAGGCTCTTTATCGGAATGTAAGCAGTATTCAAAACAAGATAGATAGATGAATGAATGGCACAAATAGGAATAAATGAGTATGATCTAATAACCATTACAGAGACATGGTTGCAAGGTGACCAAGGGTGGGAATTGAATGTTCAGGGGTAGCTGGTATTTTGGAAGGATAGGCAGAAATGAAAAGGATGTGGGGTTGTTGTTAATTAAGGATGAGATAAGTAGAATACTGAGAAATAATCTTGGCTTGGAAGAACAAGATGTAGAATTGGTTTGGGTAGAGATATGAAATAACAAGGGAAAAAGATTACCAGTGGGAGTAGTCTATAGGCCCCCTAACAGTGGCAGTGTTTTAGGACAGAGCATAAATTAAGAAATAATGGGGGCTTGGAAGAAGGGTACTGCAATTATCTTGGAACTTTAATCTTCATATAGATTGAACAAATCAAATTGGCGAAGGTAGCATTGAGGATTAGTTCATAGGATAAACTTGGGACAGTTTCTTAGAATAATACATTGTGGAACCAACCAGGGAACAGGCTATTTTATATCTGGCAATGTGTAATGAGATACAATTAATTAATGATCTCTTAGTAAAGGTTGCTCTAGGGAAGAGTGATCATAGCATAATAAAGATTTTTATATTTCACATTTAGTTTGAGGATGAGAAACTTGAGTCTGAAACTAGTGTCTTAAACATTTAAAAAAGGCAATTATAAAGATAAGGAAACAGAGGTGGGAAAATAGATTAAAAGGTAAGGTGATGGATAAGCAGTGGTGGACATTTGTGATATTTAAGAAGTCTCAGCAAAGATTTATTCCATTGAGAAAGAAAGACTACAAGAAGAAAGAACCACCTATGGCTAACTATAGGGAAGTTAAAGATGGTATCAACTTGGAAGAAAATGGATACAATGTTGCAAAGCTCAGTAGTAGAGCCAGAAGATTGAGAACATTTTAGAAACAGGAAAAGATGAATTGCTGGAGGAAAAAGTGCCGGACAAACTTATGGGTCTAGAAGCTGACAAGTCCCCTGAGCCTGATGGCCTGCATCCTAGGGTCTTCAAAGAAGTGGCAGCAGAGATAGTGAATGCATTGTTTGTAATCTTAGATTCTGGAAAGTTACCTGCAAATTGGAAAAATTGCAAAGGAGGGAGACAGAAAGTAGGAAACTGTCGGCCAGCTAGCCTAAATCTTGTCAGTGGGAAAATGTTGGAATCCATTCTTAAAGTAGTAATAGAACATTTAAAAATCATGATACAATCTAACAGAGTTAACATGGTTTTATGAAAGGGAAATTATGTTTGACATTTCATAAGAGTTCTTTGAGGATGTAATGAACAGGGTGGAAAAGAGGAACCAGCAAGTGTAGTGTTTTTGGATTTCCAAAAGACTTTCAGTGAAGTGCCACATAAGGGTTACTGCACAAGACAAGAGCTCATGAAGTTGGGGGTAATATTAGATTGAGGACTGACTAACGGGACAACAGGAAACAGAGTTGGGATAAATGAGTAATTTCCAGGTTAGCAAACAGTATCTAGGGAGGTGCCACAGGGATCAGTGCTGGGGCCTCAATTATTTACAATCTACATCAATAATTTGGATGAAGGGACAGAGTGTATTGTAGCCAAATTTGCTGATGATACAACGATAAGTGGGAATGCACGTAATGAGGAGGATACAAAGGGTCTTAAAGGGATACGGAGGGTTGTGAGTGGGCAAAAATTGTCAGATTTAAAATACTCTCCCTTACAAAAAAAGGTAATGCAATCTGGCAGGAAGAATAGAAAAGCAGAATATTATTTAAATAGACAGAAATGACAGACTATGACAGTACAGAGGAATCTGGGTGTTCTGGACATGAAATACAAAACATTAGCATGCAGATACAGCAAATAATTAGGAGGGAAAATGGAATGTTGGACCTTATTGTAAGGGGGAACGGAGTAAGAAAGTCTTGGTACAACTGTAGAGGGCATTGGTGGGACCACACCTTGGGTGCTGTGTACAATCTTCATCTTATTTAAAGAGGGATATACTTGCATTGGTGGAAGTTTAGAGAAGGTTCACCAGGTTGATTCCTGGGATGAAGGGGTTGTCTTACGAGGAAAGGTGGGGCCTGTACGCATTGGAATTTAGAAGAATGATAGGTGATCTTATTGAAACATACAAGATTCTGAGGGGGCTTGTCAGGGTAGATGTTAATAGATGTTTCCCCTCATGAGAGAATCTAGGACTTGAGGCATAATTTCAGAATAAAGGGTTGCCCATATAAGATGGAGATGAAGAGAAATTTCTTCCCTAAGGGAAGAATTTTCCACACACAGCAGTGTGTGTGGAAACTGGGTCATTGAATATTTTCAAAGCTGAGATGGACAGATTTTTGAACTAATGGGGAGTCAAAAATGATGGGGAACAGGCAGGAAAGTGGACTTGAGACCAAGATCAGATCAGCCATGATCTTATTGAATGACAGAGCTGATTCAAGGAGCCATATGGCCTACTCCTGCTTCTGACTCTTAGTTCCTTCCAAACCCACCCTAACTTTCTCTGATTAGAGACTAAGCATTTGGTCAAATATGAGCTAACGGCAATTTCAAATAACTTCCCCACAACAAGACGTTAGAATAATCGGCCTTTATTCTCCTGGTTTCCTTCTCCCACCCTTAAGAAGTGCATTGGCAATTTTCAATCCAAGTGATCAGTCCCCGAATCAAGGTGGCTTTGGAAGATCATGACTAAAGCTCCTACTTTTAATATTCTGGGCTTCAAACCAACAGGTCCAAGAGACTAGTATTTTCTTACTCATTATTTTCTATATTACAATTTGAAAATTGTATTGAATCCCATAATTTCCTCCCCTTGACTTATTTTGTTTTCCTCATATCTCTCATAATTTGTCCTCTTCTCTACTGTGAAGACTAATGCAAGTAATCTTTTAGCAATCTGCCATTTCCTTATTTTCAATCACTGTCACCAATGTCTGCCTCCAAGTCTGCCTCCACATTACCCTCTTTCTCTGAATATATTGATTAAAAATGTTGAGTTCACCTTGGCATCAAATTCTCTCTTTGCAGCTGTTACCGCTTTCTTTACATCACTTTGATACTCTATTTCTCTAACACTCTATAGGATCTCCACTATTCTTTGCATTAGTGAGAGCCTTTTTTAGTTTTATATTAATTTTCACCTCTTTTTGACAAAGGTTGTTGAATTGCATAAAGGGCACTCTTGCCCTTTAGGGCATGTACAGGCTGACACTTGCCATGAAAAATAGACTGAAAAATGCTAATACAGCAATTTACAGTGGTTAATGGTGAAAGAAAATCTGAACCCAAAATCAGGACTACAGGAAGTGAGCATTCTTTGAAAAATTTTAAAGGTATTTAGAGATGTTTGTTCTCAGTGGTGTAATTCATTAAAATGAATCATCTCTTCCTCTAACCAGATTTCTGTTGCCTCCCACTATCTAATGCGTTCTGTTTCATACTCTTTCTGCCTCTCTCTCTCACTCATTTTCTCTTATCTGTATCTCTCTTACTCTTCCTTATTCTCTCACTCCAAGAAAATCAGACCTGTTAACAGAATCCACACCAGCTGAAGTCAAAATTAAGACACTGAGCCTTTCGTTGTTGAGAGGGTTTATTGACTTTGTTCAGTGTCAATATGCCTTGCCTTCACCAGTGTCCCAGCTTTCCTCTGTTTATGATTAATTCAAATACCCATTGCCTGTTTCCCTTAACAATATAATTGACATTAACAAACCTTAACAATGTAATTGACAAGACATTGACATACCTAATCTTTTAGTTAAGATTGTTCAGAGAAAAAAGTCATGATGCAACAATGTTTGAAATGTATTCTTTGCTCTGTCTTTCTGCTCAGTCTCCCATTCTGTCCAATGTTTAACCTCCCTCATTGTAAGATTTACGGTTATTTATTGCCCATTCTGAAATTATCTGTAATTAAGGGGGGGGGGACGTATTATTCAGAACAATACTGAGGTGCGAGGCCTTTGCTTAGTATAGCCCTTGAACAGTACAACAGAACCTCTTATCATCAACTTGATTGTCCAACAAAATCTCAGCAGACACAAAGTCTTGTCCAAGTTGGCTTCCTTTGTCTTTCATTTTTTTTTCTTCTTGAATTATACTATTACATATTTCTTTTACCTGTTTGAGTAAAAGCTTTCATTTCTGTACTCCATAGTAAAAACAAAATGATTTGTCAATTTACTTTAACCACCAAGGGGATCTCTTCCATGACGCTAGCTCAATAATAAATAGAAATTTCCAGCAAAAAAAAAGCCTGAAATCAAATTTTTTACTTGCAATAATTGCTCTCAAAGTGGACCCTAATTGATACTGAAGTCATTTTTTTTAAGTACTCATGCCTCTCAGTCAGAAAGTTGTGGATTCAAGTCTCAGTTCAGACATGTGCGTTCATAACAAAAACAAAAATACCTGGAAAAACTCAGCAGGTCCGGCAGCATCTGCGGAGAGGAACACAGCCAACGCCTCGAGTCCGTATGACTCTTCAACAGATGTTCTGTTGAAGAGTCATACGGACTCGAGGCATTGGCTGTGTTCCTCTCCGCAGATGCTGCCGGACCTGCTGAGTTTTTCCAGGTATTTTTGTTTATGTTTTGGATTTCCAGCATCTGCAGTTTTTTGCTTTTATGTGTGTTCATAATCTGGACTGACACTCTGGTGCAGTGCTCTCCCACCTTTTCGTGTGAGGGGCCACATTTCAATTTTTTCTCACTCATGGGGAAACTTGCTCAGCTGTGCAAATTTTGGAAAGATAAGGTTTGGCACAACACTAAACGTGAATTCAAACAAAAATCAATGTCAAAGTATAAATTAATGATTTTAAAAAAGTAATTAATAAAAGCCAAGCAGCAGAGCTAACCAATACAAACATTTTTTTTGACATTTCTCTTCGAAAGCAGAGCTAGAGAGATAGGTAGACTAGGCCCCAAGTCTTGATCACCAGGGAAGGGAGTGAGGACTGGGGCTGAGCTACGGAGTTGGGTTTAACTAACACGACCTTGCGTTTGCCTCTGGTGGTGCACGCTCCGAGTGGCATTGGAGGAATTCATACGAAAGCGGGGGTCGGAAGCGTTGCCTTTCAGCCTAGATTTTCCTTCTCTCCTGGCCTGCTTTGTGGATAGGTTTTTGGGAAGGGAGGAGGGGGAGAGTGGCGTGTGCATGTGTCTGGCTCACTCCCAGTCTCAGGGACCCCAATATCTCGCGTACACCGCCTCTCGTACACACACAGACTCAATTGCTCCCCGCCCAGGCCGGGAAGTTTGGACATTTTACCTCTTAGGAGGAATTGGGACGGCTGTGAAGATGTGCTTCCTCACTCTGTTCTGTCAGTGACTCCAGCTGCCCCGAGTGGAGGACTGGGTGAACACTGTTGCTGCAACTGCTGCTCCTTGTGGCCTCCCCAGCCTGCTCTGCCATCTTGCCCCTTGTACTCCTTGAGAGGACAGGCGGCTGCAAGGGAGGGTGAGCAAGAGAGGGAGCGTGGCCAAATGCAGAGAGAGAGTTCACCATGGCTACTCACCTTGAAGCTGCTCGCTGCTCCTCCAATCACAGAATATTTCTTTCCTGCATTTGCTGTTGATAGGCTCACATGTGAGCCTCACGAAAAATCCCACAGGGCTATTTCCAAGAGGGAATTCTCCCTGGCGTCCTGACCAACATTTATCTCTCAATCATCATCTCCAAAACAAATTATTGGATTTTTCGCAAACTTCTGCAAACAACAATATGATATGTGCAATGTGACTGTTGTGTTTTCTGTTCTACAGCAGTGCCTGTGCTTCAGAAGTATTCAGTTGGCTTGTTTTGGGACACCCTGAGGTTGTAAATGGCACTATGTGAATGCAAGACTTTGTTTTATACCACAGTGGATTGGGACTATTAATTGTAGGACTTCTGTGGAAGTTTCAAAATGCATATTTCAATATTGGTTTCTTGCCTTAATATAGTTTATTACAATGAGATTAATATGACCGTGCATCTTGGTGTCTGGACAGTTGGATACTTGAATGGTTTCTGCTGGATTATGTGGGTTTATTGGTATTACTTGTATTCTGTAAACTTAAAAACTTGTATACTCCAGTCTGAGACAGTAGTTTCTAAAGAAAATGCTGCCAGAAAGCAGCAGGTATTTTTTTCTCCTCCCACATAATTTGCTATAGGGCAGGCATGCTACACATTTTTGATGCGCCCCACAGATTACCTGCATGCCTTTTCTGTAGAAACAATAGAAATTTCAAAAACTGGTCAACTGTGCTGGAAAAGGGTGGTCTTTTGCCAACTGGATTGCTCAGTTCAATTAGTTGCCTACTAAAGAGTGACTACTAATCCAGGACATGGTAGGAAAACGCTTTAATTACTGAGCAGCTGAGAAAAGCACAAGAGCAAACAATCTTTGAAAAAGGACATTTTCTTGTGGTGTATATCCCTGTTTTCTCCCAAGTTCCCTTGGTCTCCATAACTCCTACAGTCAAGGAAATGGCAACCTACTCCCGAAACTCTGTCAGCTTAGAGTTGGCCAATATGTCTTGTATTATAACAGCGATGATACTTCATAGTACTTCATTCATCTTCTCCAAATCCAGATATGATGATTCTTCAGAAAAGTTGCCCTTTGATTAAACTAGTTCTGCAAGAGGGAGTAGTTTGAGGACATGAATTGACTATCTGCACAATGTTTGAAGCACTCTGAGGTAATTAGTGTATCTTGACTCTTTCGGTGCTGTTAATGACATCCTCAGCACTTACCATTCAAGTGATTTTTTTAAACTTGGAAACAAAAAAGTGTCCCCTCGGTGGCATAGTGGGTGAGTGTATCACCATGAATGGAGCTGAGGCACACAGGAGAGGATGGCTCTGGGATACACTGCTGCCATTGGTGGAGGGAATGAATGTTTAAGGTGGTGGATGGGGTGTTGATCAAGCAGGCAGCTTTGTCCTGGATGGTGTCGATCTTCTGCCTTGGCATATCCCTCACTGTACACTACCATCAAGTCAGGGGACCTGGTTTAATGAGATGTGTAGGAGAGCGTGCCAGAAGGAGCACCGGGCACCCCTAAATATGAGATGCTAACCTAATAAAGCTAGAACACAGGACTCCATGGATGTTAAACAGAGCTAAGCGATCCCACACCCAATGGATCGGATCAGGGCTCTGCAACCCTGTCACATCCAGTCATGAAGGATGGTGGACAGGAGGAGGAGGCTCGATAACCGCCCCCAACCACGGTGATGGAGAATGTCAGTATGCAAGCTCGGAAGATGAGGCTGAAGCATTTCCACATCTTCAACCAGAAGTACTGAGTGGATGATCCATTTTGGCCTCCTGAGGTCCCCAGCCTCACGGATACCAATCTTCAGCCATTCCATTTGTGAGAGTAAGGAAGGGCTGAAGGCTTTGAATACAGCAAAGGCTATGGTCCTGACAACATCCCAGCTGTAGTACTGAAGACTTGTGCTCCAGAACTAGCAGCACCCCTAGCCAAGTTGTTCCAGTACAGTGACAACACTGGCATCTACCCAACAATGTGGAAAATTGCCCAGATATGTTCTGTCCACAAAAAGCAGGGCAGATTCTATCTGGCCAAATTCCTCCAGCTGTTGTGATGGGATTTGAATTCATTTCTCTGGAATGATAGTCTGGATTACTAATCCAGTAATATTGGCATTATGCCACTGTTTTCTACCTATGTGGCTCATAAATACATTGATAAATGGCTCCTTGGTTGGTGTATTATAAAGCTGCTAGCTCCTATGGGCCTGTATATGAGCATAAAGAAGGCATACGCTTGTATTTATATCTTGCCTTTCTTGAACTCCTGACATCCCAAAATGCTTCACAGCCAGTAATTTTGAAAGTGCAGCCAGCATTGTAATAGAAACAATATTTGATTGGAAACAATTTGAGCACAGCAAGGTCCCACAAACAGCAATGAGATAAAGGGGCAGATAATTTATTTTCATTGGTATTAATTATGGGATAAATATTGGTCACAGCACCAGGAGGAGCACCCTTGCTATTGTTCAAAATAGTGCGATTTTATGTTCACCTGAGGGGGCAGACGGGGCCTTGTTTAATGTCTCATCAGAATGATGCATCTCTGAGAGAGTAGCATTGAAGCCAGCCCAGCCCTTTCAGGAGAATGTGATACTATTCAGAGGAGGAAGGAATTAGAAAATAATAGTCATTCTTTATAGCAGCTTTTATTGTCAGTGGTGGTGCTTTTCACAGTGGCATGGCCTGAACCTCCTGTCTCTGGGAGTATTTTCCTTTATATCTAAATATAGGTTGGTGCCCTTGAAATATTAGTTTTTACAGCTGCTTTCATAATAGTGTCAGCATGTCAGATATATGAATGGGGGGGAAAAAAGTTCCTTGCCTTTATCAGTCAAAAGTACATTCCATTTGGATTACTGTTTGCAGACTATTCATAATTTTAAACCCAAGACACTTCAAAAGGACAAGTGCTGGATAAATGCTGAGTTTCAGATGCTCGAGTTGGAATGTTGCAATTAAAAAAAAAGTTGGGTTTGAAATTACCACAGATGGCTTTAAATGAAAGAGGCGTTGTGTTATGAAAACAGTTGTTTTTCACTTGTCACTGCTGAGTCCATCTCCCACACTGTATTCAGGAACAGGAGTCGAGGGAGCTGTGGTGGAGGTCTGGGATTCACATCAACATAATGGAAGCCCAACACACGCAAGTCTATTTCTTTTCCCAGGAAATTCTTTACTGGAATGTTAAATTGTGTTTATTTATAGACGTGGTCTTATTTTCTACATTTCTGCATAGTTTCCTACATTACATCAGCCACTAACTCCGAGAGTACTTAATTAGCTGTAATGCACTTTAGATCTGAAGTTATAAAATATGCTGCACAGATGATAGATTGCACTCTTTATATCACCTCTGTCCCTCCCTCCTCCCCCCACCTCAACCAGGGCATCCCTCTCCTCACCCCAGCCCTCCCACCCCTCATTGTCACGTTCTCCCCCCCTCACCTGGCCCCCCCCCGTGCACCCCCCCTCCCTCCCGTGCACCCCCCTCCCTCCTCTACTCCCCCTCCCCGGCGCACCCCTCCCCCTCTCCTCCCTCGCTCCCCCAGCAGCCCCCTCCCTGGGGTGGGGGGGTGGCCTTCCCTCCACAGAGGGGTGTGGCAGCCCCCTGTCCCTCCTTCCTGGGGGGCGGGGAGTGTTGTTGGCCCCTCCCTCCAGGGTTGGGGCATCCCTCCCCTCTCTGGACCTCCCCTTCCCCATTTTGCACTGCTACATCAGCACCGCGCCCCCACAACCATAGACAATTTCCTACTCACACTCTGGCCTTGTGACAGCCAAACTTCAGTTGAGACCTGTAACTGGCTGTAAGCCAACACTGAAACCTATAACTTATCAAAATGTGTAGCAAGATGCATATGGCAGTGGCTGTACCAGCAGAACAGTCCAGGAACCTCAAAGTAGTAAATCGATATGTAGAATATCTATTCACTGACAACAAACCTGAAACCACAAAGGACATGATTCTTTAAACTGGCATGTTTATCAAAACCCACTCTAAAGGTAATTGAAAACGTTTTGACCAAATGTTTAAGTTAATGTAGTACCAGTCAGACATATCCCCTGTAAATGATAAAGTTCTAATAATTTACCACTGACTAAGTCATAAGTGAACTCAGTTGGTTTACTGCATTGTTTGCCCATTTAATTAGACACTAGACTGATAAAAGAAAGCTTGGCATTTATATAGCGTCTTCCACACCCTCCAGACATTCCAAGGGGCTTTTCACCCAGTTAAGTATTTTTGAAGTTTAGATATTGTTGTAATGTCAGAAGTGTGCACACAGCTAACTCCCACAAACAGCAATGCGATAATGACCAGATAATCTGTTGCACTGATGTTGGTTGCGATATCAGTATTGAGCACAAAACTCAGGACAATTTCCCTGCACTTCTTTTATGCCTGCCTGAGTGGCAGACACAGGCCTCTGTTTATCACCTCTTTCCAAAGACGGCACCTCCGTTAATGCAGCCCCCCCTGCAGCACTGCACGGGATTAGCATATTTGAAGCCATGATCCTCGTACTCAGAGGTGACGGCGCTACCAGCCAAGCCACAGCTGGCAGGCCCAATGTTGGGAGCGTCAGTTCATCTGATCAAAATTCACGTGATGCACAGAGCACTTTCTATGTGCTGCAGTCCGTTTGTGGACCTAGGGAGGGGCAGGAGCTTTGTGTGCAGCCACTACTGGACTTCTGTCTTGGCAGCCAACAGGAGAGGACTTCGGTGGAGGTTTGTTTGAAGCTTGCTTTGCATCTGCTTGTGACATGGAGAGCAAGTACCATTTGAGAAAATGGAGAAGGCTTTGATATTACAGAATCACAGAATTGTTATGGTGCAGAAGGAGGCTATTCGGCCCATCGTGTCTGCACCAGCTCTCCGAGTGAGCATTATGACTCAATGCCATTCTCCTGCCTTTTCCCTGTAACCCTGCACATTGTTTCTATTTAAATAAACATCTAATGCCCTCTTGAATGCCTTGACTGAGTGTGCCTCAACCACACTTCCAGGCAGTGCATTACAGACCCGAACCACTTGCTGTGTAAACACGTTTTTTCTCAAGTCGCATTTGCTTCTTTTGCAAATCACTTTAAACCTGTGCTCCCTCATTCGTGATCCTTTTAGGAGTGGATCCCTATCTGTTCTGTTCCACCACCCTCTAATGATTTTGAACACCACTATCAAATCTCCTCTTAGCCTTCTCCTCTCCAAGGAGAACGGTCCCAACCTCTCCAATCTGTCTTCATAACTGAAGTTTCTCATCCCTGGATCCATTATTGTAAATCTCTTCTGCACTCTCCAGTACGTTCACATCCTTCCTAAAGTGTGGCGACCAGAACTGTATACAATACTCCAGCTGAGGTCGAACTAGTGCGCTATACAAGTTCAGCATAACCTCCTTGCTCTTGTACTGTATGCCCCCATTAATAAAGCCTAGGGTAATATATGCTTTATTAACTGCTCTCTCCACCTGTCCTGCCACCTTTAATGATTTATGCACATATACCCAGGTCCCTCTGTTCCTGCACACCTTTTAGATTTGCACCCCTTATTATATGTTGTCTCTCCTTATTTTATATTATGTTTCTCTCTTGCTTTCCCCAGAAAGAGGAGCCATGGGACGGCCTTTTGATGAAGTGTAACATTTAACCCTTATTCACAATTTATCTTTATTGACTACGTGCACATCAGACAGCCAATTTTCTCTTTAAACCTGTAATGAGAAACTCCTGGTGACTGTAAGAGATTAAGAAAAAAATTGAATAGAAAAGGTCAGATTGTGTTTCTAGAATAGGTCATGGAATAGCTCAGTTAGTTGGCAAAGGAAGATTAAACATTTGCATCCAAACCAGGCAGCAAGAGGCTTTTGTATTCAGAATTGCCTGCCATCGTCAGAAAATGAAACCCATGTACTGATCAGATGTGCGATGTACAAAGCTTCTAGCTCATCTGTTGAGGATCACCCAAGGTTGGACTGAATAGCAGGCTTTTGTTAGAAAAATGACAATATAAACTGCATCTTCCTTCTGCGATTTGACCAGCTTCTTGTTATAACATTCTCTTAATAATAGAGATAACAATTCTAGAAGACCAATAGAGTGTCAAATATTACTTTTTAGTGAGTCATGGAATTTCTGTAAATATTTTATTCCATTGCTTAATGCAAGGTCACTAAAGAATGGCCATCTTTTTGTGCTCATGCAGGTGCCATAAAGCACCAAGTTTCACAGAACCGCTAAAACAATCGGAAATAGAATTATTTCTGTTGTGACTCACTGTCTTGATACAATAGCCTCCAAACCTGGATATTGGTCATGAAGACTTCAGACTGGCTGTCTACACGTCAACCTCTTACTGTTACAGGGCCTCAGTCTTTTAACTTTATTTTGTTTTATATTGTCTCCTTCCTGTCCTCTATGACTATGATATGCCTTGCCTAATTTCTGATTAACACATTTCCCTTTGTGACTATTTGCATGCATGTTTTGGTTTCTGTTCTTAACCTGAATCCATACTTCTATCCCGTTTCTTCCGCTCTTGGACTGTTCTTTCCTCTTCCTGTCACTTAGCTGTGCCACCATGAATATCTGCCCTTCCCTTCACCCAGGTGCTTTGCACCTCTTACGTTCCCAACTCCAACTCATCACCCCTGGCTTCTTGCTTTTCTATCACTGAGAGTGCTGTTGTGTAAACCCATGGATGACCTCTGTTTTTTGTCTCTTTTGGCATTCTCCATTGTGTCCGTTGAGGCTTCTGTCTCTGTCTCCTCACAAGCAGCAACCCCAAGCTGTTCCAACTGTGTCTCTGCATTCTGCTGCTGTGATTTTATCTTGCCAGCCTCTTGTTCCATTTAGCTGACTCACCACTGTCACCTCCCCATTCTGTGTTCCCCTCTTTAAAAAATCCATGTCCTCGCAAACAAGGCCATTGTCATCAATGACTTTGGTGTTCACAATTATATTGACATCTTGGCTCTGGTTGAAAGTTGGCTGTGGTGTGATGGCACCTTATTTGGCCAGAAATTTCCTAGGAACGGTTGAATTCAAGTTTTCTGCATTATTAGTCCAGGCATCTGGGCTATTCCCTCTCCGTGGGTACAGACCCCCTGCCTTTCAAAATGGCCATCATCACTTTCTTCCCCCAAAACCCCCTTCCGTTGGTCCCCCTGTACTTAAAAACTACCGATATCTCCAAGATCTCATCGCTCTCCAAAGTTCTTTTGCTTATTGCTGTTTCCCAAATTTGGTCCCATTTTTTCCCCCCCCACATCTCCATGTTTGAACCAAGAATCAGGTCACCCCTGATAAAGCACTCTAATCAGAGTCACAAATGATCTCTAACTGTGACTGTGCTTCAACATCTCTTGCCCTTGTCGACCTCTCAGCGGCCTTGGACATGTTGGAGCCACACTCTTGTCCTCTAAAGTTCATCCTCCACAATATCGTTAATGAATAATCCACAGCTGCAATGTCACCATTAAGAGTTTATCGAGCAGTCACTCTTGGTGTAAGACAATAGTCTTGTGGTGGATACAGCAAGTCTTGCTATTTATGACTTACAGTGTGCCTTTTTGTGCCGTTACTTTTGCTTATTCAGCCCAGCAGCTGTTCCGTCAATGCTTTTCACTTCTTGGCTCTGGGCAAGTTCATAAAAAGGCACAGTCTGTGTAAATTAAACCATTACTCTTTTTACGCGGTGTCAAGTATCTTCCCTTGCTCTTCTGTCAATGCATTGTCTTCTGGTGCAAAAGGGTTTTAAATCTAAAGGGTTCTAAAGTAAGTTCACCTGAAGTCACTTCAAGCTATCTTTCAATTCAGATTTTTTTTGAGGAGGAAAACACTCCGATCTGATTTATTTCACCAGCTGAATTTGAATTATATTTGTGCAAAATTTTCTTGCCAGTTAACAAGAGTAGACTGTGTATGGATAAGGTGAACGCACCTGCATTTGAATTATTGAGATGGAAGAACACCAGATTTCTAGATCTGGGGATTCTGAGTTGATTTTGCTCGGTGGTTTATTTTGTGGCAAGTTGCTTCCCATGTTAATTTATTCTGTGTGCAACATAGGTGTTTATTTTGGTTAGGAAAAAAGTTTATAGAACAGGTGGCAGAAGCAGATTCAGCCATCTCTCAAAAGGAAATTCGATACTTACTTAGAATTATGGAATGGTACAATGCAGAAGTAGGCCATTCAGCCTGCTGTACCTATGCTTGCTATTTGATAGAGCCATCCAATTAATCCCACTCCCTTTTTACCCCTATAGCTATGTAAATATTTTCCTTTCAAGTGTTTATGCAATTCCCTTTTGAATGTTGCTATTGAATCTACTTGAACCAACCTTTCAAGCAGTGCATTCCAGATCAGAACTCGCTTTGTGGAAAAAACCTTTTCATGTCAATTCTGGTTCTTCTGCCAATCGCGTTAAATCTATGTCCTCTAGTTATTAACCTCCTGCCACTGGAAACAATTTTTCCTATGTACTCCTATCAAAGTCATTCATAATTTTGAACACCCCCTATTAAGTCTCCTGTAATCTTTTCTGGCTGGTGTTGTGCCCTGAGCACGCTCAGTGCGACTGGTGGAGACAAAATGAGGCGGAACAGGCCGCTGGGAAGGCAACATGAAACTCAAACCAAACATCACATAAAAATGTGACAGAGTCATTAGATTCATAAGGACCTGATTATCATTGGCCATTGAATGTGGAGGGAGAAATGCTTGTTCTGTCTGTGAGAAAAGATTTCAAACTTTGCTCAATGGCGAACAACCCCAACTTCTCTATTACATAACAGACGTCCCTCATCCCTGGCACTATTCTAGTGCATCTTTTATCTACTTTTGACAAGGCCTTTAATTGAACTTGGAGAAAACGTTGATAGTTTATATTTGTCAGACAAAGTTTATTAAGGGTTTTGGAACCAAGGATGCTGGTTGGAGTTGAGATATTATTCAGCCATGATTTTAATTTAATGATGGGACGGCCTGAGGGGCTGAATAGCCTCCTCCCGTTCCTATGTTGCAGGTCAAGCAATGCTTGGAATGCTATAATTTGCCTTAGTGCCCCAGGTTCAAGAGTAGAATATTGGCTTGGGCTGACTGTGGGAACTCTGCTGGAAGGGCACAGTTGTTACGAACCCTAAATTACTACAATGTCAATACTTCAAAAGCACTTCCTTGGTTGTAAAAACTCTTTGGAACATCCCAAGGTTGTGAAGGGCACTATACAAATGTAAGTTTTTATCCCTTTCTATTGCTAGGTTGCAACAAAAAATTGGCTTGAGAGGTGCTTGTGTCTCTTTTATTGCTCTTCGTTTTGTTTCCTCCCCTCGCCCTACCCATCTCTCCTGAAGACCCTGGATGAATCTTTGCTGGACCACAGTTCTCTAATTCATCAGTTATCTTTTGCTACCTCTCCCGAGTGACCATTCTTTATACATGATTCCAGTGAGTGATGTTGTATTATTCAGCTGTGGGGACGACGACAGAGCCAATCTTGATGTACTGACCACGTATGTAAATCTTGGATCAGGACTGTAACTGAGCTTTTTTTTTTAAAGCTTTTCCTCTCATACATTTAGCCTGGAAGAAGGGCATTCCAGGTTTTACTGGTAATTGTTTAATTCCTCTATACAAAAGTACACGCTGCTGAGACTGGTAGTGGTGAGGTGCTTGTAAAGACATGTTCTCTGCAAAGGCTTTCGGGGTGGCCAGCCACCACCCTACTGGAATTTGCTAACTCATGCTTCCAAATTTTCCACCCCTTATTCTGAGAAGGAAGCATGAGGAAGACACAATTCCAAAAGGGATACAGGAGCAGCAAGACCTGGGGGTCCACTTGTACAAATATTTGAAGGTGGCAAAATGAGAAGGCTGTTTTTAAAAGACATGCAGGACCCTTGGCTTTATTAACAGAGGCACATAGTACCAAAGCAAAGGAAGTTGTGCTAAACAATAAATCACTAGTTAGGGAATCCTGAGCACTTCAGTTTAGGGAGGATATCAAGGCTTTGGAGTGGGTGTAGGGGAGATTGATCAAAGTGATGCTAGGGATGAGGGGTATTCTACTATATGGAGAGACTAAGAAGCTGGATTGTTCTCCTAAGAGCGGAGAATCTTTAATGGAAGATTTAATAGAGGAGTTTGAAATGATGAAAGGTAAAGAAGGAGAATCTGTTTCCATTGGCAGGAGGATTGGTAAACAGAGGACACAAATTTAAGATAATTGGCACAAGTACTAGATAGGAGATGAGAATTTTTTTTAAAGCAATGTGTTGTTACGATCTGAAATGCACTTGAAAGATTGGTGGAAGTAGATAATAGAAACTTTCAAAAGGGAATTGGATATATGCATGAAAATGAAAAAACTGCAGAGCTTTTGGGAAAGAGCAGGAGATGGAACTAATTGGATAGCTCTTTCAAGGAACTGGAAAGGGGTCAGTGGTGCTGAATGGCCTCCTGTGCTGTACGATCCCATGAGACAAACATCTATTATTGAATAATAATGCTCTTAATAAAGTAAAATACGTGATGCATATCTCACTAAGGCACTTAAAAGTCAAGGTTTTGTTCACACAAACAATTCAGTTTGCATTGAAATTTCTTGTCAACCCAACCGACTATATTCCAAGCTTACACTAAGCATTGTCTTTCCAGCAGTACTTTCCATAGTAGGAACAAGTGAATAGGGCACATAGGAGAACACATACCTCCGTCATGTTGTGTTAACTCAACATTATTACAATTACACAACTCTTCCAGGAGGCTTTTCTCTGCGTGGTTGATGCTCTGTAACTACAAAGCTGAAAAAATATTTTTTTTATTAAGAACAAAACTGAGGAGGCTTCAGGCCAATTTGCATCCAACAACCTGTTCTGAAAAGTCTGCTCACATTTTGGCAGCTGTGACAATTTCACTGCAGCAGCTGAGATAATCCATAACATTCTAAATAAAACAACACAATCTTTTTTAAAAAAAAAAATAATAATTTGCCCCATCTCCCAGCATTAACGGATTCTTTTAAAAAAAAAATTCCAAGATCCAGATTTGGACCCACATCTTCACCAAAAACTAATCTTTCCTTCCTTGGGCCATGCCCTATCTGTGTACCAAGCTTGATTGATATCCTTCCATTAGATTTTGAGGTGCATTGTTCATAAACAGATTAACAAAGGGGTGAAAACATTACCTCCACCCACCTTCAGTGGTGGAGATAACTCAATGTGTGGAAGAGCTTTAAGGATGATTCCATGGGTAAATGAGTATTGAGGGAGGTGGCACTGAGCTATACAGACCGGGGGCTCCCAGGTTTGATACTCACTTTGTGTCTGAGCTGGGCTTGGTGGTGGTGGGCTGCTTCAGCTGGCTTCACTACACCAGTTCTGAGGAAGGTTTTGGCCCTGATTGTCATCTAGTCATAACTGTTTGAAAGTGTGCGTGTGTGCACATAGTCTGCATTGGATTTGACTAGTGTTCTTACGGTCAGATAACCTGACAACATCCCTGTCCAGTGTCAAGTGTAAAGAACTTGAAGATGGTACAGGGTGAAATTGGTGCTTGTGCAATTTGACTCCTGCGTGAGGAGAAGGACAAAAAATTGAGCAAAAGAAATCGAAAAGCTTCCACTAATTAATCGAAGATTAGCAGATTGCTTGTAGTACTGCTTACAATTAATTGAAGGGCAGGCAGTTTAATGTAATGTAATGCAGAATGTATTTGGGTCACTGATTTATAATTTTTCATCAGAGTATTGTGGAATTCCTCATGGAATTGTTGGGTCATTCAAATTCTTGATTATTTTGTTTTAGTCATGTCTAATTTTATGTTAAAGTTCAAAAGACAGAGGAAGGTGATGGAAAAGATGCTGCAGGTTCAACATAGATAGGAAATGTGTCAAAATAACAGATGGGTCAGTGACATTTTGGCCTGAATGCTGCCATGGTGCTTAGTTTCACCACTCCTAATCACCCCCCCGCCGCACCCCAGCTTGCCATCCCACCCCAATATTTTATTGTTTGCAGGGTGGGGTAGTGATATAGAAGGCAGTGGGAGGGTGATGGTAGGCTGAGAATAGGGGTGTTGGAGTTGAGGAGGAGCGTCAATGGTTGATAGAGTAATGGGATGGGATCCTGATGTCTAGGAGTGTTGGTAATGTAGATGTGGCACTTGGGTTCTGGAAATGGTCTGGGAATGTGGGAGTAATGGCATTGTAATAGCAAGGGGTGAGGACACTGGGAAGAAAGTGCGCTGTGGGGGTATGTTTTGTGCCTGTGACCTGAAAACTAGCCACAAATACATTAGTTTTACCCGGGACACAATGTTCCAATGGGCAAATTCAGCTGAAGGCATTAAAAACTTGAAAGCTTGTTCCCAGTTATGGTTGAAAATACTGTTCACTCACTGCAAAACCAAGAGGAAAGTGGGTACACAGATTATGGCATTAGGGGGTGGGAAAGGGCAACTTGGGGCACAGCCAGGCCACATGCTTCATTTTAATAGATATTGAATGGGGGCACATTGGAGATCAAGTCCACTAGACTTGGAGATGAAAGTTGGAGACTCTTTCCAAAAGTATAATATATAAGTTTTTTATTCAGTGCATGGCCAAGGGAGTACTGCACATTAGTATGTGTCAATATTCGGATAAGATGGTAAACCGAAGCCCTGACTGCCCCTCTCAAGTGAATGTTAAAGGCCCCGTGGCACTATTCAAAGAAGAGCTTGGGAGTTCTCCTTGGAATTCTGGCGAAAATTTATCCCTCAACCAACAGTCGAAGCTGATGATCTAGTCATTTATTTCATTGCTGTTTGAGAGCTGGCTTTGTGTAAATTGGCTACAGCATACAAAAAATTCTACTGCCTACAATAAAAATAGAAAAGGCAATATAGTTACAAACCTGAGCTTCAGTGTGAAAAGGTTTAAGTCACTAAATGAAACTCTAAACTCAGCACAGTTAGTGTGCTACGGTTGGTGTTACAATGTGCCCTTTGGCACTATCCATGAATCACCTTGCCTATGTCTAAATAGACTGGTGCCCCCGTAGTTGGTTATTATGTCAACGTGAACATCTGCCAAAGGATTTAAATACAGTGCATAATACAGTAGTTCATTCATGATTCCTGACACTTGGGATTATTGCATTAAATTATTGACGCCAAAACACGATTCCGCGACTTTGCCAATTTGTCTAGGGTTCACAAAATGTGCCTGTAAGAAACAACTGTACTCTCAGCCGATGGTGTGACTCCCATTTCAAGGATTTCCCACTCTAATGAGCAAGATACCACCACCAGGTAGTTAATGTACAATCTTTGAAGAGAAAGGGGTTCGTACACAGGTGAGTTTATCTGTGGGCCTGACTATGACCATCTTCACTTCTCCCTTAAACACTTCCACTCCTACCAGAGATGAAGCATTTTTACGGTTCTGTGGCTGCTCTGTCCATTCATGGAATCACTTTTTTAAAATAAGCAAACAAAATGACCCAACTGCTGTGCCTGTGCACTGCACATCAGTGCATGTATAATTTTTAAAACATTTAAAATCAAAGGCATGTTTACTGTGGGAATGATGAGTGGGGAATGCTGTATGTAGCCTGGAGGTTGTTAGCCTGGCAGTAGCCATGTCTTTTGGTTGGTGTGCACTTCAACTTTTATTCATGAACACAGTAAGACAAAGTCAGTACTGCCTTATTAACAGCCAAGGCCATGAAAAGTGACTTTTGAAAGCAATAATTAGAATATTTTCAGAAGTTGCTTTGTGCATTGAAAGATTCAGCTCCTGTTTACTGCAATAAATTAAGTAGAATTTGAAACCGCACTCTGGCTGTTCTGGAGTTTGTATTTTTATTTCTTTCTATGCATGTTAATAATTTGGAAAGATTCAACTTCTTAAACTTAAATATGTGGTTATGGTAATGAAAGGCTAAAACCCTTGGCACGTTTCACTGATCTGAAAATGTGTAGTTACTACATGTTAACAAATACTGTTCTGTGGTAGTTATGAATAAATCATGTGTTGAACAGTAAAGCTGTTGTGCCCCTTCTATTTAAGTAGCTGCATTGCCCAGGGGCAACGTACTAGTTTAAAACAAGCTACTGTATAATTTAAAATGGAGTTGCCAAACGAGGGCTTTAAGGGCCTTTTTTTTAAACTTGTAGAAATTCACGAGTTGTGTTTCCAGCCCTGGTCTAAAGTTTGCTAAATCTGTTCTTTTAAACTCGCACAGTGTACAGTGAGCCCAGTTTCAAGTGTACTTATCTAATTACTGTTCTATAGATCTCGTTCTCAGTTTGTCCGTAAGGTTATTAG
Source organism: Cetorhinus maximus (assembly GCF_964194155.1). Taxonomy (NCBI): domain Eukaryota; kingdom Metazoa; phylum Chordata; class Chondrichthyes; order Lamniformes; family Cetorhinidae; genus Cetorhinus; species Cetorhinus maximus. Next base: position 89,921,364 of record NC_135895.1, on the reverse strand, counting down.
CAGCATTACCAGTTAGTACGTAATCATCTCCCACTGATTGTTTTCAATTCCACATTGACACTGCTATGCTGCAGTGACTTCAGATTGCTTCATCTTTAACTTCCTGCCATTAATTGATGACTATTTAAAATTGAACAGTGTGTTTGAAAATCTATCACAACGTGCATTTAACCTAGCAAGGTACTTCACAGCACAATCAGACAATGTTTGGCATTGAACCTCATGAGATATTAGGGCAGGTGACCAAAAGCTTGGTCAAAGAGGTGGTAGGTTTTTAAGAACGTCTGACTGGAAGAAAAAGAGCTGGAGAGGCTTCTGGAAGGAATTCCAAAGCTTAGGGCCTAGGCAGTTGAAGGCATGTTTGCCAATAGTGGAACGACGAAGCAAGATGCTACTCACTATTAACATTTCCTGGACTGGATTCTGCTGTGTGCCCTATATAGCAACTAAGTATTTCCTGTAACATTGCAAATATGCTTTCTATCCTGTTGAGCCTTTTTATCTATAAAAAGTTTCTAATATTGGATGTTATAAAGCTAAATTGAATTTGAATGCTGCATAATACATGCAAAGTAACTTGCCTTTTCCTTTGAAAGTGATTTTTTTTTTGCCCTTGACACCAAGGCATGAAGAGGACTGCTTTTCATTAAAATAAATAGTGCAGCACTTAGGAAGAATCATAAAATGTTTTCTAAATGCAGAGTTAGATGAATAAACTGTAAATCTGTGTTTAGTTTTTTTAGGTCTGAAGTCCTCACTTAATTTTCTGACCTTTTTGAAAACAACTCAGGTTTTTTATTTGAAGACAGCAGTAGATTTAAGAAAAAGTCTGTGTAGGGGGCAGGAAGGTAGCACAACTTTGGGATTTGTAAAGTGCGATCCACACAGATTCGGTATGCTACATCTCACCCATAGTTCTCTATATATTTTGAATTTTGCACCCATCCTCCTTTTCTACAATATCCAGTCTATATTTCAGTTTCTGCAACTGGATTGTTATTCTTCAGTTGTGTAGAGTGTTGTCAGATTCCATCTGGAATACTGAGTTCAGTTTTGGGGCAGCTCATCTCAGGAAGGATATATTAGCTTCAGAAGGGCTACCGTGCAGATTCATCAGAATGTCAGGCCTAGAGGGTTAAGTTATGAAACCAGGTGTATAAACTTGTATCCTTTTGTGTATGGAAAATCAAGAGAGAGAGAGATGTCGTAAAATGTTAAAAGGGTTTGATTAGCGCAGATATGGAGAAACTATTTCCCCGGGTGGGTGGTTCAAGAACAGGGGGGCATAATCTTTAAATTAGAGCTGAGCTATTGAGGGGTGAAATCAGGGAAACATTTTTTTCGCACTAAAGTTCATAGAAATTTGGAATTCTTTCAATGAAAAGGCTATGGATAATGGGGCAACTGGAGCTTTCAAGACAGACTGGGCTGGATTTTACTGAAAAAATAATGGTGTCTGAACAACAATATAATCAATGTAGAAATGGACCAGCAACAAGTTGCACAAAAACAATACTTCTTGAATTGTGACTCACTAGAAATTTCTGGGCAGTTGGTGCCACTTTGCTATTAGCTTTGCTAAAACAGCATCTTGTGCTTAATCTCCCCATGATTTTCATGAAGTTGCACATTAATTGTTCATTAAATTCACCACAGAAAGTTAAATCCAGTAATTAATAGTGTAAGTACCCTTATACCAGCATCATAATTATTAATGATTGCCGATTATTAGGAGAAAATTGTGTTCAACTAACTTGCTAGAATTTTTTTGAAGAGGTAGTGTAGTCAAGGGTTGATGAGGGCAATGTTATTGATGTGGTGTACATGGACTTCTGAAGGGCATTTGATTTAGTGCCGCACAACAGACTTGTGAGCAAAGTTATATCTCAAGGAATGAAAAAGGACAGTAGCAACATGAACGTGAATTTGGCTGAGTGACAGGAAAAAGAATAGTGATAAATGGATGTTTTTATGGCTGGAGGAAGGTTTGAAGTGGAGTTCCCCAGGGGTCAGTGTTGGAATCCTTGCTTTTCATGATATATCTAACTGACCATGGTGTATGGAGGCCCAATTTCAAAATTTGCAGATAAATTTGGAAGCATTGTGCACTGAGGAGGATAGTGTAGAACTACAAAAGGAAATGGACAAGTGGGTTGAATGGGTGAACAAGTGACAGATGAAGTTCAATGTGGAGAAATGTGAAGTGATTCATTTTGGTAAAAAGAACATGGAGAGACAATATAAAATAAAGGGTACAAGTTTATAGGGCTGCAGGAGCAGAAGGACCTGGGTGTATATGTGCATGCGCCATTGAAGGTGGCAGGACAGGTTGAAGGAGCAGTTAATAAAGCATGAAGTATCCTATGCTTTGTTAAAAGGGGCACAGAGTACAGGAGCAGGGAGGTTATGTTGAACTTGTATAGGACACTAGTTTGACCTCAGCTGGTGTATTGCGTCCAGATCTGGGCGCTGCACTTTGGTTCCAGGAATCCCATCCTTCCTAAAGTGCAGCGCCCAGATCTGGATGCAATACTCCAGCTGAGGTCAAACTAGTGTCCTATGCAAGTTCAACATAACCTCCCTGCTCCTGTACTCTGTGCCCCTTTTAATAAAGCCTAGGATACTGCATGTGGCTCATTTGGCAAGACGGTGCAGACGTGATGGGCCGAATGGCCTCTTTCTGCCCTGTAACAATTCTATGATTCAATCAACCTTTGTTACACAGAAGGTAAGCAATTTTTAAGTGTAGGGTCTCATTTCTTCAGTTTGTGAATTGTTTTAGGATATTTAAAAACGTTAAATTTTAAAATTCTTACCTTCCCTTTCTCACTTTTTCTCGCTGTCATTCTCATCTTTCTTTCCCTCTTCCGGATTTGGCATTGAATTCACCACTCAAATTCCACAACCCTCTCAGTTCTTTCTCTGTTCATTTTTCGAACCTTAAATCTCATTTGTTTGTCCCATTGTTCACCAAGGTCTGGGATGTGCTGTTGCCCTCACCATTCTTTCATTAGCTTGCACTTCTAGCAACTTGGTGGGCAAAAAGCGTTGAAGCTTAAATATGCAATTGTAAATCTAACTAACAGCATGCCATGAACTGCTCCAATCTAGCTAAATATGTTCCATTTTTGTTAGCTAAGGCTACAGTATCAAGGGGTATGGAGCAAATATGAGAGGCTGAATGCCATTTTTAAAAATTCTTTCATGTGACGTGGACATCATTGGCAAGACCAGCATTTGTTGCTCATCCCTAATTGCTTTTGAACTGAGTGGCTTGCTGGGCCACTTCAAAGGGCAGTTCAGCGTCAGCCACATTGGTGTGGGTCTGATGTCACGTGTGGGCCAGACCAGGTAAAGATGGCAGATTTCCTTCCCTAAAGGATGTGGGTGAGCCAGATGGGTTTTTACAGCAATCGATGATGGTTGTCATGGTTACCATTACTGATACTCGCTTTATATTTCATTGAATTTAAGTTCCACCAGCTGCCATCATGGGATTTGAATCCCAGAGCATTAACCTGGGTTTCTAGATTACTAGTCCAGTGACGTTACCACTAGGCCACCATGCCCCCCCCCCCCCCCCCCCCCCCCCCACTCTTGTGTTCCGATAAGTTTTTGGCTTCTGTAACTACTGAATCAAAACTAGTGTCTGTCTACAGTAGAACTTAGAAATGCAGATGGTGATGATTATTAGTTGAATCATGACTGAATCATTGGCAATATACCCAAATTTGGATCTGTTAAAGTAAATCCAATGGAAACCAGCTCCAGACGTGAGGAAATTATGACTGTTAGTTTACACACAACAGAGCATACAAGGTTTCTAGAAAGGAAAGGATTACATTGTCCAGGTGATTCCATACTTTTATAATGTTTGTGAATTGGTACTGGCGAAGCTGTTGTGCTAAGTCTTGCTTTTTAGTTGCATTCGCTTTGTTGAAGTCCTTTCAAAGTATCTTTGATTTGTAATTGGAAAGCTTTCAAACTGAGTTTGGCTTTGATTTATTCTTTCCTTTATGATGCACCTTTGAAAGGTTACTCCATATAGTATAAAGGGTATAAAGGAGGAGAAAAAGTAAAATTATCTTTATAAAGTAAGATACGGCCACAAACAGCTTGATAACTGAATCTCCCATATCAGAAACTGGGAATAAGGCAGTTTGGTCAAACCTCAACAGAATGAAAGTTGCCTGACCAGCGGTAAGATTTGAGTGTACATAGTTAGTTATGTGCATATTAAAAACACAAACGGTCTACCTAGATAAAGATGAGCCCCCATGAATCTTTCAATTTTTTATTTCGATGAATCCATGCAGACTGAGGTCAGTTGGTATTTTAATTTTGTAACCGGTGTTCCAGAATGATGTATTCCACCTGTTACAGTATCATTCTAATTATAGACTAATTATCCTTGCCCTCTATTTGCGTCATTTTAATAATTTGTCTTGATGTCCAATGATACCAGAGATCTCTCTATCTAATAAATATATATTATTATATGGGTATTTTGTCTTTTTTAATGATTTTTTCAGTCTGTAATCTGCCTCTAAAGATCTGCGTATTTTACTCTCTTTTTCACTGTTTTAGGATTTATGCTGTTTAGGAGATATTTTCGTTCCCCTGTTCTGTTTCCTAAAACTCTCAACTTCACATTTGTCCCCCAGTGAACTGCATTAGCCACATATCTGGCCTTTCATCCAGCAGCCTCCTGCACTTCTACCCTTTTTCATCCCCTTAAGTTACCCTTGTCAGCAAATGTGTTATTCTTTTCATATCCATATTCAAATCAATTACAATTTATTTTAAATTTTCTCTCACTAACTACAATAGGTTGTTGAAATAGCCGAAGTGAAGTTGTTTGAAGCACGCCTTTGTTCACTTTGTGTATATTTATTTCTTTATTCACTCTCTTTTATATGCAATTCTGAAGATTTTCTTCACTATTCTGCTATGTGTTACTTTAATTACATCCATTGCAAAAACTATTATTTACCTGCGGTATATAGCATTGAGAAGCAGAATGATCTGAATTGTTGACTGAGGATTGAAGCTATTGCATTAAGTCAGTAGCCCATACTGTAACACTTAAGCCTGCTCTGTAATGTGAATTTGATCCTCAAGCATTCACCTGCATGTGTCTGGATCACTAGCGTCGCTGGATAATTTAGTCTGAGACACAATAATAGCAAAAGAGTTGAGGTTTATGTAAGTCATTCACTGAGCACTTGTTACTCAATTAGATGTTAACATTTGCTTGTGCAGTGCGCTGAGCAGTTTATAGGAGCTTCAGTTTGAAGAACTCCCTTGTGCATTCATACTCCTCAGCAGATCTCTCAGCAAACTTACCACTGTGCTGTGAGGGTGCCGAAATGGGTCTATTTCTTAAATGGAACACTACAAAACTTCTAATTGTAGTTACTAGCATATTCCCTGAGGCTATAGACTGAAGAGCTTAGGCAAAGGCTGAGTGAGACCCCTTGGGGATAGCCAAGATAGCATATATGACTGGCCTGGGAGCACAGTTGAATAACACAGCAAAGAGGCTGGGTGTGATTGATCCATGCAAAGTATATTATGGATAACTTGTTTATCCATGACCAGTTAAACATCCTATGTGGCAGCACTACTTCACGTTTTTTAGACCAGGAGCTTTGAATTGTGGATAGATTAAAAATGTTCTGCAAAAATGCAACTTTCAAAGCATAAAAGGCAACCTGAACATGATTTAATTTTTGTAATTCCACTCCAGAGACTTGAGTAGAAAAAACAGACTGTGGTCATGTCACATTGCTGTTTGTGGGAGCTTGCTGTGTGCAAATTGCTTGCAGCATTCCAACAGTGACTGCACCTCAAAAATACTGCATTGGCTGTAAAGTGTTATGGAACGACCTAATGTCATGAAAGATATCATCTAAATGTAAGTCTTTTCTTTATAACCTGAATCTTAGTGAAGACTGAGAATCTGCATCATAAATAATTTTCAAAGCAGGTTGAATTTGCAGTTATTTATAAAACAACACTCAGAAAAAGTAGTGGTTACAAGTGTTTGGTTGGGTACTTTTGGTTGAATATTGCTTTAGTCATTCTTTCCATCCCCTTCATCTTGCTTGGCTGTCTTGCAGAATATGTTGTCACTGTCACTAGTTCAGATTGTCTTTGTGGCACCAAGCAGCAGATTATTGACCAAAGTAATTTTACAATTCCTGCCAACTACTAACAGTAATGCAACGCTAGTTTGAGGCAGAGGAATTCTAGAGATCAAGGACAAAATTATCAATGAAGAGAAGTAAAAAAAGGTATATGGTTCTGTTCTAAAAGATCTACAGGAATACAATAATGGTGTGTGTTTTGTGTGTGTGTGTGTGTGTGTGTGTGTGTGTGTGTGAGATATCCATATGAGTAACTCACCATTGAATTTTCCTTGAAATTCCATTTTGTTTTAAAATAAAATTTCAGTGGAAAGTCATAATCATTTGCAGTTATATTGACCTTTTCTGTTAAACTGGATTTATTCAGCAAGTCTGAGCTGAGCAGGGGAAATCGTAGTGGGTATTACTGCTTTAAGGGATGGTGCTGAATCAAGCAAGTAAAGTTGTTGCTTTGTGGCGCAATGTAATTCTCTTTTTTCCCCCTCCAATTGTCACCAAAAAAAAAAATGTTTACTTGTTCTCCTAAAGGAGCAATTTGTTTTGGGCTGCAGTTCCATGGGCGCCAGGAATTCTGATGTTTGTTCAAATGGCAGTTCTGACGTGGGCTGATGCAGCAGGGAAAGAACACGTCATGGCCAAATTCAGTCCTGTCCGGGGGCAGGGCTCCCTGGATTGTGAACAAAAGTGAGAGCTTGCACTCCCCTTTTCTCCCCCCTACCCCAGGTACAGTGCAATGAATTATCATGTCCTTATCACTTGCTCAAATGGTGGATCCAAATATGTGAGGCTCACCAGCAGGCAGGTGCCTCTCTAGCTCAATAGGTGAATGCCCTGTTAGTTTTTAATTAACGTTATACTGGCAGATATGGATAGGTTGCACTACTTTATGCATTTGATCAAAGCAAAGCAAGGTATTTTTTAAACTTTAGGTGATAACATTGAAGTATATTTTACATTGTCAAGATTCACTGGTAGGACCGCATCACAAACACTGCAGCCCTGGAAACAGCTAACATCTCTAGCATCGAGGCCATCCTTCGACAAAGTCAACTGCGTTGGGTGGGTCACACTGCCTGGATGGACGACAGCTGGCTGCCCAAGATCGTAGTGTACGGAGACCTGACCAGTGACAAATGGAACAGAGGGCACAAATGTTTCAATGAGTCCTTGATAAAGTCCCTCTCTGTGTGCCACAGTGACCATCTTCAGTGGGAAGCGCAGACCCTAGATCGTGATGCCTGGAGACGCTACATCGAGAGTGCTACAGACACCTTTGAGAATGAGCGAAAAACTATCATGGAAGAGAAGAGGAGGAGAACGAAAAATCAAATTGCCCCCAGCAGCAACTGCACCTTAACTTACACCTGCTGTGGGACAATCTGCCGGTCATGTTTAGGCCTGACTAGCCACCAGCGGGCCTGCAATAGTTGAGTGCAAGCCTTCCTAAAATCTTCGTCAGTGAAGGAACGCTAAGCGAGAGAGATATTTTATATCTTTAGCTAGGATTAATAGGACCACTTCACTATTCCTTTGGTAATAGTGTATCCATATTGCGTTTAATTGCCCCAGTGCTGGAATTTGTCAGTGCGAAACATAAAGAGAGAAAGTTTATATTATTGTCTGGGAAGGATAGACGCACGTTGTTATTTTGTTGCAGTGTTTTGCATAAGTGGTGATTATTTTCCAAAGGTGTATTTTTATTTCTCTCTCCGTTCCATGTGCCTTACTCCACTTCTCCTCACTTGGGTCTTGCCCTATTTTCCGTGTATGAGAATTGATAGCGAGTCCTGGGCCACTCTGACTGGGGAGAAGATCACAGCCAAGGCCAATCCAATCCTGTTTCTTTTGCTCAAATTGAGATGTAATTTGTTTGCACAGCTGAGGGACAGTGATGCATCAGAGCAGTTGGGGCAATCTGTGTTGCATGTGGCATAATTTGCTTTGTTTGCAGCTTGTGTTTGGAAAGCTAATTGAATTTTTGACTGTTTTTCCATAAAAGGTAGGAGGCCATTGAAAGGTATTTGTTTGTTCTGTCTTAGGTAAACTGTGAATTGAGTTAATTTCAAATGTGAGACAAGCTAATACAAAATGTTAAGAATTCTGAAAAAGCTGTGTAAACGTGTTTTCTAAACTATAAATAGGTCGTTGTCCTTTGCATTGCTCATGGAGAAGCGGAGGAGTTTCAGTCAACCACAATGGTCCAGATATTGTGATATAGGGCTATCTGTGCTCCCTGTTATTAAAGTGTAAATTGGTCAGCAATTTCTGGCATCCAGACATGCACAGTTAAACACAGAAATCAGAAGTGGATGTTCAAGTTGTCCTGCCCCTCCACAAGCTTTGTAATAACTTGTCTTGATGAATGAACCAGCATTGAAACACATGGAAGGGTGTGAAGTTGTTGTAGTTGGGTGAGAGATACCTTTTTCCTGATGTGTTTAGTGGGTAAGAGGATGTTCACTCCAATGTGAATGAATTTTTAATGGTGAAGAGCCTTAACTACTGCCAAGCAACTTCTCTGGCACTGAAAATTAACTTTTCCAAATGTAGAGCCTCATTTTTACAGATTAAATTATTGTTTGAGTTTTTTCCCTCTCTCTCTCTCTCTCTCTCTCTCTCTCTCTCTCTCTCTCTCTCTCTCTCTTTCAATCCCACCTTTCTTTCCCCCTCTTTATTTCACTTTGTATACATGATTTAATATTGAATTAACTATCCTACTCTGCATGGCTCAGTAAGGATTCTTCAATCAGAGTGGTTAGGGCGACGCAGGTCCCAGGTTCTCTGGAGAGGGTACCGTGATGTATTGATTTCAATAACTGCAAGTTCCATTTTTAAAAAATCTGTAAGCAAGTGTAAACGTAATGATTGACGATAGTGGTATTTGTTTTCCACTGACTGTAAAAACTGACCATTCTCTCTCTCCCTCTCTCTCTCTCACGAATGCAGATGTGTAGTAACACATGCTCAGACTCTCTCTCTCTCTCTCTCTTTACCCCTCTCATTCCCCTTTACCATTCACTCTTTTTCACCTTCTCTTCTGTGAACTTTTCTTTCTTGATTCCTGATTTGCAGCACTGGTGAGAGTAATCATTCATTGGAGATTCACCCCAGCATACATACAGACTGGGCCTGTTGTTGAATATATGGGGAAAGAAGTTAGTTCTTTTGCATGGCAAATGGACTCCTGTGATGCTGTTTGTTTATATCGGAGCTGTTACTTTGCTTTTCCTAATGGCAACAGTTAGCTGTGTAGTGGCGGCAAGTAAAAGAGCAGAGCAGGTAGTACAGCTACAGTATGTGATGTTCAAAAGCTTGGCAGGACATACTATACAGTACTGTTCAATAATTACAGGCGAGTCTGATTTCTCTTTTTTTGTGTGTTATGTGACTTTTCTAGTTAGCAGTATATAATGAGGTTGCTGCCTGTTATAACCTCCGTTCAACTTGATTGTGTAGATTGAGATCTGAGCAAGGTCTGATCCCAGTTCCCTGCAAATGTTCCTGTTGATCTCAGCTGGGAAGTGTAAAGTAGGTTGCCGGCTAGCCTTGATGTTTCCAGAGCCAGAGGGGGAGAAAGAAGTCCGAGTTCTCATTCTCTAGTGTTCTTCTTTAATCCTACTTAAGGGTTTGTGCGTGTGCACACAGGAGAGGATACTAGGTGAGCATGTGAATAATTTGGATGTACATGTGAAATGTCCAGTTGGGTGTAGTCTTTGAGAGCTGGTCATGAAATATATCCTACTTTGTCTTTGTGTCTTTAGTAGAGGAGAGAAGAAAAATGGGCATTTGGTGTAGTCAGAGATGGAATGTGCTCCTACAGCCATGAATCAAATTCCTACACACAAGCTAGTTACTGGTGATGGACTCTAAATTGGCATTTTTGTTTACTAATGAACCAGTTGATATTGTTGATCTGAAGAAATCATTCACCAGGTTTCTTGAAAATCTTACAGCATTTCAGTGTGATGACAGGGAGTGCTGCAGTGTTGGAGGTGGTGCGTTTCAGGTGAGACATTAAACCCATGACCCTCTGCCCTTTTGGCTGGATATAAAAGATCCTGTCCCACGATTGAAAAAGAGCAGGGGAGTTCTCCCTGGTGCCTTGACCAATGTTTATCCCTCAGCCAACATCTGTTCTGCTGAAGGGTCATGAGGACTCGAAACGTCAACTCTTTTCTTCTCAGCCGATGCTGCCAGACCTGCTGAGTTTTTCCAGGTAATTCTGTTTTTGTTTTGGATTTCCAGCATCCGCAGTAGTTTTTTGTTTTTATCTTTTGCTTAAAAGAGGATTGGTCATTTATCTCATCTATTGTGGAAGTTTGCTGTGTGCAAGTTGGCTGTATTTCCCTACATTACAATAGTGACTGCACTTTGAAAGCACTCTATTTGCTTTAAAGCACTTTGTAATGCCCTGAGGTCATGAAAGGCTTAAAGTATGGCAAAATGAGGAAAGTAAAATTGTTCACATGTAATATCACAGGTTAGAATATGTTGACCAGTCATCCCATAGCCTAACACCTTCAGATGTCAGATGTTAGCCACTGATCCTAGCTGTGACTAGTGGTGTTCTGCAGGGATCAGTGCTGGGACGTTTGCTGTTTGTAGTATATGTAAATGATTTGGAGGAAAATGTAACTGGGCTAATTAGTAAGTTTGCAGACGACACTAAGGTTGGAGGAGTTGCAGATAGTGAAGAGGATTGTCAAAGGATACAACGGGATATAGATCGGTTGGAGACTTGGGCGGAGAAATGGCAGATGGAGTTTAATCCGGACAAATGCGAGGTAATGCATTTTGGAAGGTCTAATACAGGCAGGAATTATACAGTAAATGGAAGAACCCTTAAGTGCATCGATGGGCAGAGGGATCTGGGTGTACAGGTCCACAGGTCACTGAAAATGGCAACGCAGGTGGATAAGGTAGTCAGGAAGGCATATGGCATGCTTGCCTTCATCGGCAGGAGTATTGAGTATAAAAGCTGGGAAGTCAAGCTGCAGCTGTATAGAACCTTGGTTAGGCTACACTTGGAATATTGCGTGTAATTCTGGTTGCCACATTACCAGAAGGATATGGAGGCATTGGAGAGGGTGCAGAAGAGGTTTACCAGGATGCTGCCTGGTCTGGAGGTTATTAGCTATGAGGAGAGGTTGGAGAAACTCGGACTGTTCTCACTAGAGTGCCGGAGATTGAGGGGCGATTTGAAAGAAGTTTACAAAATTATGAGTGGCATGGACAGAGTAGATAGTCAGAAGCTTTTTCCCAGGGTGGAAGAGTCAATTACTACGGGACATAGATTTAAGGTGAGAGGAGAAAACTTTAGAGGAGATGTGCGGGGCAAGTTTTTTACACAGAGGGTAGTGAGTATCTGGAATTCGCTGCCAGAGGAGGTGGTGGAAGCAGGTACGATAGTAGTGTTTAAGAGGCAGCTTGACAAATACACGAATAGGATGGGAATAGAGGGATACGGACCCCGGAAGTGCAAAATGTTTTAGTTGATGGGCAATATGATCGGCGCAGGCTTGGAGGGCCGAAGGGCTTGTTCCTGTGCTGTACTTTTCTTTGTTCTTGTTTTAATACACCATGGAAGTTTTTGCTTTCATCAAAATCCCAGAATGATTCGATTACTTCTGAGTGATCATGTTATTAATTTCTACCCTCTTGAGCACTGGCGATCTTCTGATTGATAGATGGTGGGTGGAATCTTACAGCCCTGTTGGAGCGGGGCGGGGCGGGGGGCCTTAAAATGCGGCGAGCCGTACAAAGATCCATTGACTTCGGTGGGACCGGAGAATCCTGCTGGCGAGAGAGGCTGTAAAATTCTGCCCGGTGCCTGACAGCAATCTTACTTTGTATGGCATCTTGAAAAGCAATATTAAATGTTCAGGTCCGCTCCATGGCCTGGTTATTCCTCCAGGGAATGGTTTATAAGATGCTCCATGGTTTGGGTAGTCTCCACAGTTGCATATCAGGCCATCCTTTATCTTCCATTCATGCTGCCATGTTCCATCACATGGCTGCAGCGTCCATGTGAAGTTCTGATGCAGTTCAGAGTGGCCTCTGTTTGGATATTGTGGGGAAGCTGGATGGTTAATCCTCATGGTCTGCAATGAGGTCATGATTCTCACTCCACCCCCAAGATTTTCTTTCATCCTCTGTCACTTGTTTTTAAGGTTAGAGTTCCAAGAGATTCGACCACTATCTGGAAAGAGTTCATGGACTTCAGATGGCAGCTCAGAAGCTTTTGGAGATCTTTGTTCGCACGCACATCTGAGTTGGCTAGGACCTGATTGTATTCTCTGATTATTGCTGCTGCTTTTCTGAGAGATGGTGCCAAGATATACGCAAGAAAAGGGAGATTGTTTCAGCACGTTTGTGATGGTCGTAGTTCAGTTTACCTTGCAAGATTTGTACATGTACTTCCTTCCTCTCCAGACTGGTGCTCCATATTCAGCTACTGAGAAAACAAGATCTGAAGTGGCTGCCTGCATGGTGTGAGCATTTGCCCACCACATCTGGTTCCAGCTAATTTATGGATAAAGTCGATTCTTGTCTTAACCTTAACTTTGTTTTTTGTCAAGCTATTGATGGTTTGTGAGACTCCAATCCTAACCATTCCAAGGTAATTTGAGAAGCCCTTGTGCCCAAGTTTAGACCCACATAAATATGCACGCAGGAATATTTTGCATACTGCTGGTCCAGAAGAGATCCATAGAATAAAAACAGCACAGAAGGAGGCCATTTGGCTCTTTGAATCCCTGCTGGCACTTTAGGTAGTGCCACTCTCCTGCCCTTTCTCCGTAGTCCTGAAAATTATTTTCCCACTCAGGTGCTTGTCCAATTCCCATTTGAAAGCGATGATTGAATCTACCTACACTCTGAGGCAGCGCATTCCAGATCCTCATCACTCCTTGCATGAAAAAAAAATTCTCATGTTGCTTTTGCTCTCAACTTTTCCACCAATGGAAACGATTTCCCTCTCTGTCTGGACCGCTCATGATTTTGAACCACTTTTGTAAGTCCAAGTATACCACATCAACCACAGTACTTTCACCAACCCTCTTTGTTACCTCATCAAAAAACTCAATCAAGTTAGCTAAACACACAATGTACCTTTAACAAATCCTTGCTGGCTTTCGTTAATTAATCCATGCCTGTTCAAGAAAATATTAATTTTGGCCCAATACAAATGTTCTATGAGAATTTGGATGAAACGACTGCTTTTCGCTGAAAATGTGTAGTATGACAGCAGTTATGACAAGTCTTTGCATACCTAGGAGGGTTGGATGTCATGATGGGTTAACACATTGCCCTTCAACTAAGACCTGAATATGAATCCTGTACAAATTTGTGGAGTTAATGTCTCTCTTTGTGTCAGGTGTAAAGGAATAGGAACTTAACTAGTTCCTAATAGGTATGGATCCTTGAATATAGAAATGTCCAAATTTGCTATAGATTGACACGACAGTGGCAACTTGACTGATCTGTAAAGCTGGAAGAAATGGAAAGTTTGCACTGGTGCATTGGAGCATGCTTTTCTGTGCAGAATATTATAGGACCTGTTTTGGGAGTGGAATCTGATGAGTTTAGCTCTGTATCTGCTTGATATTTACTCAAGGTGTCCAAAGTAGAAAGCCTCTCCATTTCCCAGCCCACTGAACACTTACCTTGATGGTGCAAAAGTTCAGCCCCCCACCCCCCCTCCAAAAAACTGAATTTTGAGAAAAGGGAAATCGTTAGCTGTATTGCTTTAAAGGAGGAACCAGTGTAGTATTATCTTCATGTCACAGAATCACTAACAGTTTGGCTTGTTGACTCTATTTTAATTGTGTGTGCAGAAGTGTTATTTGTTTCATTGTTATTGCTCCGTAAACTTGGCAACTTTATATATCAATTAGCCAGCTATAGGTTCTTTATGAAACATTTTCAAAGAACACGGTGACCTGTTTATAATGTGCTAAGTGACGATGCGTAGTGACATTTGGAGTCGTCTTTATAGCACTCATTTTCACTTTGTTTGAAACCTTGGTAGGTGGAACAAAATACAATTTATCCTGTCAGCTCAGACCGTTCAAGTGCATTGAGCATTGGGCATGTTAATGTATATCGGTACATTTTCAATAATTAAAAACTTAATGTCAAAACCAACAAAAAATTTTTGCTTGCATCTGTGCTAATCCTTAAAACACAGTTCTCATAACATGACTGTATAATTACCATGTAGTTCCCTATTGAACCCTGTTCCACCCCTTATCTTTGCTGGATTCAGACTGACTGCCGTCTGGCAGTCATACAGCCAGGATGTAGCTTGACATTTATTCGAAGCTATCCCTGAACAATAAAAATTAAAACCTGTATTATGCTTAACTACATTAGACAGCCAGCCATTCACAAGTTTGAAATCTGCATTTACCTGCATGGGTACAGCTGCCAATGAAATCTAGAATGTAAAAAGCCCAAGATGATGCTGGTAATTGAGTGGAAAAACCTGACCGGTTGATCACATCCAAACACTTTTTGGCTGGCATCTATCCCAAGACATTGAAAATAATTGATCCATGTATAATGCGGTCTTCCTGAAGTAGGCCCCTTCTCTCTTCGGTCCTGAGGTGTGTTGGTCTGGGTGTGTAGCCTGCAGAAACCAAAGGCAATTTAATTAATGAATTTGAAAGATTCTTCGGAATATATGTGAAAATCGTAGCAAGTTCAACTCACATTGGTTCAGTAGCGGGAGGAGATACTTAAATAATTGGCAGATTTATCTGAGTTGGTGGGCAAGTATAGCATAGATGCTATTATGTGCTTGGATTTTCAAAAAGCTTTTGTTAAAATTCAGCATTGATTATCAATAGCTATGTTAAGGCATTGTGAAGCAAGGATTAGGGTATAGCACTGGATAAGAAAGAGACTTAGAAACATGAAACCAAGAGTACCCATAATGAACAGATTCAGGCTGAACAACAACGAATAAGACACCCCAGTGGCCAGTGCAGTATTAGGACAACTATTGTTTTAACAATTGTTGTGGGTAGGGATGTTGTAACCAAATCTCCATGTAATCAAATTATACAAAAGTGGGATGCTGTCCATTCATGAGAAGTAATAGATAACTAGGTTCAGAAGGACTTGGAACTCATTGGTAAATTGGCAGGTGCAATTCAGTATGGGTGATTGTAAATTAATTGGCAGGGGAGGAACAAACCGTAAGATGATCTCTGTATTAAATGGAGCAGCTGTGTGTGTAGGTTATTGTGGATAAATCTAGGAAGCTATCAGCCCAACTTGGCTGCCGTATACATGTCAAATTGGGTTACAGCAACAGAGAATATGAATAAAAAGTGGTTATATTGTTGCCAGTTAAGGAGCTGGTCAAGTGCCATCTGCAGTACAGTGTGCAATTTCAGTCACCTAATCATAGCAAGAAAATTATTGTCCTTGAGAGGATAGAGAGGCAATTGTACTTGGCTCAGTGATAGCATTCTCATTTCCAAGTCCAAAGATTATGGACTCAAGTATCACTCCAGAGATTTCAGTGCATAATGCAAGCTGACACTTCAGCGCAGCACTGAAGGAGTGTTGCAGTGTCAGAGATGGTGCCCTTTGGGTAAGCCATTAAACAGAGAACCCCCATCTGCCACCTTTTAAGTGGATGTAAAAGATTTCAGGGCACTATTTGAAGAAGAGCAGGAGAGTTCTCATGGCCATCATTCATCCTTGGTCAACATCACTAAATGCAGGTTATCTGGTCATTTATCTCATTGTTTGTAGAACCTTGCTGTGTGAAAATTAGCTGCTGCGTTTTCGACACAACTGTGATGACACTTCAAAGAAACATGTACTTGATTGGCTGTGAAGTGCTTTTGGAATATCCCGATCTCGTGAAACACGCTATATAAATGCAAGGTGGTTGTTTCAATTGCAGCAATCAAAAGTCTAATAAGGATGGGTTCACAAAGTTGAGTTTGTTCTCATTGGAAATGACACAACTTTGTGACAACCCATTTGAAGTTTTCCAGATTGTGAAGGAGATTGGCTTAAATCCTGATTGGGTCAAATATCAGTGGGCACAGTTAGAAGTTAGAACTAGGAATGGAGCCTGAGAAAATACTTCTCCACAATAAATCTCCCTTCTGTGCTATATAATCATTTGGGAAGGTCGTGGTCTTGCTGGGTGCTTTCCCTCACCAATATAGCCCAAATCAACAATGCACGAGCCGTGAGGTTTACACCCACAACTTCTGATGCAGTGGGTTCCAGATGTTGCTACACCATTTAAGTGGACTCCTTTTTTCGGATGGTGAAGAAGGTGCACATGTTACATGGATATAATTAAAGACATAATCAGAAAAGATGATCACAATCTTTATGGTGAATAGAACAGTGACTGAATGTGAAGGTAATGCTCAAACCTCTGGAGTTTTGTTTCCTTTCAATTTCTATTGCCCATGTAACTCTTATGAGTCCAAACCAAATAAACTAAATTAACAAATCAGGGGACAAATTAAAAGGCAGCCTCTTAAAGGGAAACTGCAAAAACAAAAGACAAAATTTAAAGTAGGAATTCAAGAGTATGTTAACACTTCTGATTAATCAGTCTTTAACTACCACACTTTTTAAGAAAATCACCCATCTTAACACAATTAAAGGAAGTATGTGTGAGACCCCTCACACTAATAGCAGAAGGACCAGTTGGTGCAAGGCTGAGTTATAGAGAATGGGGGAGTCCCAGGCTTGATCCTGCTTTGTATTGTGTTAATTAGACTAATTCAATGGATTGAACAGATCACAGTTCATCCTGTTGATTACTATCCAATTCCTAACTGGAAATGCGCACTTACATCTTCGACTACAGGCAAGATTGAATTTAGTGGTGTTGTGCTCTCCCCTCGGAGTCAGTCACCCTTTAAGCACTCTGTCAGAGATAACATGTTAAGACGAGCACTTGGGTGAGGCATCAGGCTGTGGTTGCTGCCTGTGGAAACTTAGCCAAAGACGAATTGTTCCTTTCATGAGTGTTAAGAGTAAGCGGGGGGAGGGAAGGTTTAGAAGAGGAATGAAGTGTGAACTCCTGCACAGAACCTGATTGTATAATTTTCTTCTCATTTTTACATCGCAAATCAAATACATTTGTAATCACAGCATTTCCATTAGCATATGTAATGAAGAAAGGCACTAGTCAGATCTACTGTATTTAAAATGGGCTAATAATAAGACCACCTAGGAATGGATGATGTGTAGACCAGTTACACACAGCACACCAATGCATTTGTGTTAAGGTAAGGACTAAATGTGCAGATTAAATCTGATGGACTAAATGTGTATCGCAATTTGCTCGATTTCAGTGAAACTCGATTGGTTTTAAGCTCTGCTGTAATATTGATGAAGCTGGAGAGAGGAAAATGTGTTAGCTCTGTTGGTTGCATTTAAAATCTTTCCTCCTTATCCCCTCAAAAAATGATAGAAAATGAGATCTGTTTTACTTTGTTTGCATATCAAATGACTGAATGTGACTTTACAGTAGTTCAAATAGATTTTCCTGTTCCATTTGTGGAGTTGCTGTTTTGTTACAGATTGTGAAGCACGGCCATTGATATAGTTTGTGGCAATACCCAACATTTATCTAATTGTTGTGAATGGTGTTGGAGTTTCCCCTGTTCACAGTACCATTGATGCAAAGCTAACACACGAGAAATACACTGAAGCAGTCGTACAGGTATCTTTTCTCGTGCCCACAAGTAAACCCATGTCAGCTGATTCTCAACAGAACAGCTGTGAGCTCCATGTATCCGGATGCTTGTCAGATGCAAAAGCCAGCAGCACTGAAAACACCTATGTTGCTCAGATACCATACATATCCCTCTGTTGTTGGCTTTTCATGTCTGCCTTCATCTGTAAATGTGAGATATCCATGCATTCTTCATGTGTTACTTTTATGGTTTCTTTAATGCTGCCTATTTGGTTCAAAATTGCGTTTTTGATTTTCTCTCTCTGTACATTATGGAAGAGTTTCCCTGCACAGTACTGCTTACACCCTGTCTGCTGTATTAGCTCTCAGTGGAGAGCAGCAAGTCCCGATCACAAGCTAGCTAGCTGTCAGTGCCACAGGCTTGACTGATGGATCATTAGAAGCCAGGCTGTTTGATCTCCTTCCTGTCTGTTCCAGGAGAATTTGCTGCAGATTGGAGTGCTGATTTCGTTTGCAGTGCGGTTCAAATAAGGGCAAAAGAGGTGGGGGTAAAGGTTGTGATGCCTGCTGTCCTATTCCGGCGAAGTGGCAAAGAGGAGAACATGTTTAACACGGAGATGTTAAGACTCTTTAATTCATTTGTCCACAGGTTGCATCTGACAGGGAGGGAGGAGATTTCATCTTAGAGATGATCTGTGGGCAGTGCACGTTGAAGCCATTTGCGTAGAACTATGGGCTGTGCCTCAGCCAAGCATGTCTCCACTGTTCAAAACGAGGAGGAAGCGCAGAAGGGAAAGAACTTCCAAAATGGCGATGTCTTTGGGGGTATGTACCAAGGGTAGCGTCGAAATGGCTTAACTTGATTGTGTTAACTATTGGCTGCATGGGGCTAAATTAAAATTGTTTATGGGAGCAGAACTGAAACGAGCTACAATACGCGTTAGGAAATTCAGCAGATGGAACAGATGTGTGGAAGTGGAGATGTGTTTTATTTAAATATATAATTGATCTGCTCAGTGTTGGAAGTGTTTTCCAGCCCTTTATAGCTGCTGTTATGCTGTGTTATACCCTGCCTCTGAGAGATTGGAAACCATTAAATAACCTACTTTAACAAGGCATGCATTATATTAAAAGGGATGTTTTTATGTGGCTTCTCTGCTAAGGTGGAGCAGCCAACCCAATTATATGTTTATAATAAGGACTGCTATGTGATATGCGATGTGAACTATGTTTTTTTTAATCTCTGCAGACCTTTCCTTTTAAATATTTTGCAGCAAAACATAAATATTTATCCTTTCCTGTTGGCAACAGATTTTAAACGTCCATAGCTCTCTTTCAATCAGCTGCCAAGATGCTGCTTTTGCTCTGTTGCTTCAAGAGTATGGCTTCCTATGACCTCCTGCCAGGCTGGGACAGTGTGATTAACCCTGGAGATTAACCACTGACAAATGATGTTGCTGCCTTTGAAAATATGTACCAGACACAGCAGTTATAATTGAAGGGTGTTTCTCCCAAAAATGTGGCGTTACTGATGGTTACTGCAGTTGTGCAAGTAACAAAATGGTTATCCTGTCACTGGGACAGTAATCTGTTGAGCAAAGCCAAATGAATGTTATTTGTGTTAAATGTGAAAGAAAAGTGTGTTTGATCCTTTGGATGTTTATCGCTTTCTGTTGCTTATTAGCATAAAACTGAATTGTTTGTTACAAAGAGAATGATGCCAGTGGTGTGATGACTCCACTTCCTCTTGCCTATGCAACTAGTTAACTCCAGAATGGTGGCTGATCAGCTTTGTAATTAGAGACTTGTAGTGTGTTGCACTGCTAATAACACAACGTTAAAGAAATACATACAGTTTTGATATCTGTGAAATCTGCATGGATGTATTAAATTTGGTTTCTGCTAAAAGGTCTTTGCACACGCTGGAGAGAATACAGATTTCTGTTTGATTTTTTTAAAAAAAGGTCACTTCAAAGGCATTACTCTCATACAGAACTTTTTGCAAAGAAGGTAAAACCCTTAAAACATTAACAACTTACTTTGTCCTGTAATTAGTAAAATCAAAGTGAAATACTGGGTAACAATTGGCTGCAGCTCAGGAAACTATCAGTTTAATTTATTAAACTTAATATTAATGTGGAAGTACCTTTTGTTCTCTGTGCATCACAGTTTTCATCTTCTGACTGGTATGCTCCTAGCTCATCAGCTGTTGATGCAGCAATTGATGTACAATGCCTTCAGGAAACTTTGTGGGCCAATTTAAATTCCCAAGTATGAGAATTGCAGCACAAGGACTAATTCAGGTTTTTAAGTGTACTTTGTGAAGTGCAAATGGATGACTGCAACCTCAAAGACACACACTATGATGAGCTTGCCATTGGCATGAGACCAACAGGTCACTCACGTCTGCAATACAAGCATATCTGTAAGTGAGACTTCAAGTTGACTGGATTGGAGTCGATGCACTCCAGCAAGCAGTCCTTGCTGCTGACTGGAGTGCCTGGAGACGAGCAGTCAGGAAGACCATGGAGAAAGCAGAGGACAAAGAAATGAACAGATGGCAGAAAAGAGAAACCGCTGGAAGGAAGGACCATCAGTCAGTCTTGGGCCAACACCATCCATCTGCGCCTGCTATGGAAATCTGCTTGAGAATCAGTCTCAACAGCCCCAGTAGATGATGTCCCATCCATAAGTGACATACATCGTGGGCGCAGTCCATCATCTCCCAAAACGGATGGATGTCAAAGGCTTGTTAAGTGTGGAGCCTTCTATTATTATCTGAGCAAGGGGCTGCTGGATTGTGTCTTACCTATTGTGTTAAATTTAACTGTAGCTTGTAACTTAAACCAGAGCCTGACAGTTATTTGCCCTTTTTCCAAAGTCTCACTGATCATGAGAGGGTTGGTACCATATGCAGTTAGCTGATTGAAAACAAAAAGAAATTTATGAAAATTTCAGACCGACTCTCATTGGATGAGCTGAAACGCTCATCCTACTGTACCACTGACGAACAGTATTTTCATATTCTGAGCTCAGTCAGGGATACCAAATAGAGGTGAAATGACACCTGTTGCCTGTCTTGGTTAATGGCTCTTGCCTGTGGATCTGTAGATGGTAGGTTCCAGTCCACATTAGTGCTGCAGCACATGGTCTAGGTACACACTACGGTGCAATGTTTAGGCTATTGGAAGTCCTGGCCTCCCATTGAGCTGTCTTTTGTGGCATTTCATCAGTTATGATGTAAAAATCCCATGATGCTGTTTGAAGAAAGGTGGAAGTTTTCTTGTATTCCTAGCCAATGTTCATCCCTTAACCAACATCCCCAGCACAAATTAAATGGTCATTTATCTTTTTGCAAAATGTCTTCTGCATTTGGGAACACTGCAGAACAATTTGTTGTACATGAAGTGGTTTGGGAGGTTTCTGGCAGATATAATAGACAATCTCTAAATGCAAGCTCTTTCCCGTTCTAATAGACGCTGCAATTAAAAATCTGTAAAAATTTCTTGGAATATTTTAACATCACAATAAAGAGATGGAGGGCTTATCATATTATTAACACTTGTAGTGGGGAAAGGGTAGATTATTCAATGTGGTTTCTGAACCAGTTGTTCTTCCAGTCATTTTGGCAATTTGTCAAGAGAGCACTGGGTGTTGTTCAAGGAGCAAACTCTATTCCATCTGTGGGATACCCGAGATACATGCCCTGAAGAGTTTCATATGAAGAAAGCACCACCAATGATTTGGTGCATGTTAGACTTACCAGGACATCGTGACATACGTGATTTGAACACAGTACTAAGTTTTTTTTTTCATTCATGGGATGTGGGCATCACTGGCTAGGCCAGCATTTATTGCCCATCCTTAATTACCTTTGAGATGGTGAGCTGCTTTCTTGAACCTCTGCCGTCCATGTGGTGCAGGTACACCCACAGTGCTGTTAGAGGGAGTTCCAGGCTTTTGACCCAGCGACAGTGAAGGAAGGCGATATATGTCCAGGTCAGGATGGTGAGTGGCTTGGAGAAGAACTTGCAGGTGGTGCTTTTCCCATGTATCTGCTGCCCTTGTCCTTCTAGATTGTAGTAGTCATGTGTTTGGAAGGTGCTGTCTGAGGAGGCTTGGTAAGTTCCTGCAGTGCATCTTGTAGATGATACACACTGCTGCCACTGTGCGTCAGTGGTGGAGGGAATGAATGTTCGTGGGTTGGGCGCCAATCAGGTGCTTTGTCCTGGATGGTGTCAAGCTCCTTGTGTTGGAACTGCGCTCATCCAAGCAAATGGAGAGTATTCCATCACACTCTTGTGTCTTGTAGATGGTGGACAGGATTGGGGAGTCAGGAGGTGAGTTACTTGCTGGAGGATTCCTAGCCTCTGACCTGCTCTTGTAGCCACAGTGTTTATATGGCTAGTCCAGTTCAGTTTCTGATCAATGGTAACCCCCAGAATGTTGATAGTGGGGGATTCAGTGATGGTAATGCCATTAAATGTCAAGGAGCGATTGTTAGATTCTCTCTTGCTAGAGATGGTCATTGCCTGGCACTTGTGTAGCATGAATATTGATTGCTACTTGTCAGCTCAAGCCTGGATATTGTCCAGGCCTTGCTGCATTTGGACATAGACTGCTTCAGCATCTGAGGATTCGTGAATGGTGCTGAACATTTGCAAATACAAAGCATAAAAAGCAATAAATAAATAACAAGCATTTTTAAAAAGAACCAAGCGAAGGCGCTTCTAATGGCCTGGTGAGTTTTGCAGCCTTAGAGATGTGAAAGGTCCTGGGTTTTATGTCCAGTTTGTGTTGGGTTACATGATCTCAGATACCGTGATAATTGGTCTCTGCGCCCTTTAATTAGGAGACCGCTACATTGGAAAGACCAAACGCAAACTGGGCGATCGCTTTGCAGAACACCTGCGGTCTGTCCGCAAGAAAGACCCAAACCTCCCTGTCGCTTGCCATTTTAACACTCCACCCTGCTCTCTTGCCCACATGCCTGTCCTTGGCTTGCTGCATTGTTCCAGTGAAGCCCAACGCAAACTGGAGGAACAGCACCTCATCTTCCGACTAGGCACTTTACAGCCTTCCGGACTGAATATTGAATTCAACAACTTTAGATCTTGAACTCCCTCCTCCATCCCCACCCACTTTCCGTTTCTTCCCCCTCCCTTTTGTTTTTTCCAATAATTTATATAGATTTTTCTTTTCCCACCTATTCCCATTATTTTTAAATCTATACCTGTAATGCCCTGTCAGTCTTTCCACCCCACCCCCACTAGAGCTGTACCTTGAGTGTCCTGCCATCCATTCTTAATTAGCACATTCTCTTAGATAATATCACCACCTTTAACACCTCTTTGTCTTTGACATCTTTTGATTATCTGCTCCTATCACTGCTTGCTTGTCCCTACAACCCCCCCCCCCCCCGCCCACTTTAAACCAGCTTATATTTCACCCCTCTCTTAATTTTGCTCAGTTCTCTTGAAGGGTCATGAGGACTTGAAACGTCAACTCTTTTCTTCTCCGCCGATGCTGCCAGACCTGCTAAGTTTTTCCAGGTAATTCTGTTTTTGTTTTGGATTTCCAGCATCCGCAGTAGTTTTTTGTTTTTATATCTGAAGATAGTTTCATGGTCACTATCACTCAGACTATCTTTTTATATTCCAGATTTATTAACTGAATTCAAATTCCACCAGCTGCCATGGTGGCATTTGAACCCATGTCCCCAGAGCAATAGCCTGGGTCTCTGGATTACTGGCCCAGTGACATTACCACTACACCACCGTCTCCCTTGAATGGAATGTGTAAATGTTGATGTTAATCGAGACATGGATTTACTTGTACAAGGAACACAAAGTTAGCATGCAGATACAGCAAGCAATTAGGAAAAAAATGGCATATTGGCCTTTATTGTAAAGGGTTTGGAGTACAAGAATAAAGAAGTCTTGCTACAATTGTACAGGACTTTAGTGAGACCACACCTGGAATAGTGTGCAATTTTGGTCCCCATATTTAAGGAATGATGTACTTGCATTGGAGGAAGTACAGCAAAGGTTCATTATATTGGATCCTGGGATGAGAGGGCTGTCCTATGATGAGAAGCTGAATAAATTGGGTTTACATTCTCTGGAGTTTATATGAATGAGAGGTGATCTCATTGAAAAATTCAACATTGTAAAGGGGCTTGACAGGGAATATACTGAGATGTTGTTTTCCCTGGCTAGGGAATCTAGAACACAGGCTCAGTTTCAAGATAAGGAGCCGCTCGTTTAGGGTTGAGATTAAGAGAAGTTTCTTCACTCAAAGGGTTGTGAAATTTTGGAATTCTCTACCCCAGAGGTTTGTGGATACTGTATCAATTGCATATATCGTCATGCCCCAGTATGTTCTGAACTTCAAACTATTTTTTGATATTTTAAAAACTGACCACAAAAGGCTGAAAATGATGGCTGTCCAAGGATCACCTGACTTCTATCATGAATTGAAACCACTCCCCTGTCTCAAGCTCTCAAGGCATGAAACATGCCACGCAGGATATGTAATCCATCTAACTATATCCACCTTATTTGAAACTTGTAAAGGATCATACGATGGGACAGCCATGTTTGTTGTCTGTTTGTAAATCAACAAGAAGCTGCTTGCAGACAGAGTCTTCCACCAAAAGCCATCGAACTAGTGTCACCGAAGCAGTCAAGGTAATAAAAAGCAATATTTTGAAAGTGGGAGAATGACTCCTCCCAACCTGTTCCAACTTTGAGTTTACCTGAGAGCCAAGCTCCTGGAAATTCAACTACAAGAAATGTCGCAGCTTACTGAGAATCCTTCGCTCTACCAAACTTTCACTTCAGCCGTAAAGCGTCATCTCCATCTAAGAAACTACAGACCTGCCATGAAAGAGACTGAAATAATAAGTGCAATCATATTGTTTTACCTTCATCTGTATCTAATCTTTGTGTGTGTGTGTGTGTGTGTGTGTGTTGGGTTTTAAATTCTGGGGCAAGCATATAATAAGTGGCCTTCTTTATTTTAAAACTCAGAAAAAGCTTGCTGCTGAATTATTTAAATTGGGACACACTCCAAGGGTAAGAAAACATCCTTTTTACACAAAACATACTGATCGCTGGCAGTAAAAGGAAACATACATTCTGTCCGTGACAACATTTAAGGCAGAGATGGACAGATTTTTGGTGTCTCAGGGAATTAAGGGATATGGGGAGCAGGCGAGAAAGTGGAGTGTAAACCCAAGATCAGCCATTATCATATTGAATAGTGGAGCAGGCTTGACGGGCCTTATGGTCTCCTCCCATTTCTTATATTCTTATGAAAAGGCAAATGGTGATCAAAAACACTTTGAAAGAAAGCTCATGCAGCACTCCCAGTAACAGCTTACTGACCAAGGTGCAGTTTGTAATTTCTTTAGGAGGCCTGCAGCGGAATGTTCTGAACAAGCTGTGTGAATTGTGTGTGTAAAATTTGTTTTGGACTGGGAATTTTTTTGTCAGGTGATTCAGTCGTGGAGGCAAATTGTAATAACTTTCTCATTGAGAACAGCCAGGATGTGGGTGCTTACCTGATCGTCAGACACCGGAGGGAAGGAATACATTCCACTTGTCATTTGCCAATGAAGACATGAGTTGGAAATGTTTTTAAAATATTTTCATAGATAGGATGCTTAATAGAATTACAAAGAAGATACACCAGAGGCCATTTGTCTTGACAGATCCATGCTGATGTTTAGGCTCCATGTGAGACTCCTCCCACCCTACTTCAATCTAAGCCTACAAGCGTAATCTTCTGTTCTGTTCTCCCTCATTTACTTAATCTGGCCTCCCCTTAAAAGTGTCTATGCTGTTCACTTCCGCTTCAACTTTAACTCTTAGGTCCTGAGGCAGTAAAGAAAACTTGCATATCATATTTTCCTTTCTTCCGTTTGTTCAGTATTTTTTCAATTAAAAATTTCACTGAACAATGAGAGCAACTTTTTCCAGTGGCCCAATATAACTTCAAAATGTTTCAGATTTCTAACACCACTCTTCTGTGGTGCATTTAGTCAACTATCACTGCAATTGACATTCTTGTCAAGTGGCTCCATGGTACACAACACCAATTTGACGGTATCATTTATTTGGGTTATTTCTATTTTGCTGCCAAAACATGAATGGTGCTTTGCAAACCATCAAAGCAAGCAAGTGCAAAAGAACTTGCATTTATGTAGCACCTTTCACAGCCACAGGGCATCCCAAGGGGGTTTACAACCCATGTAATACTTCTGGAACGTAGTCACTGTTGTCAGGTAGGAAAAGCTGCAGACAGTTTGGAAAGCAAGGTCCCACAAGCAGATATGTGATAATTACTGGATGACCTCTTTTGGAGAAATAGTTGAAAGATTTTAGAGAACAGGAGAAACCTCAAAGCATTCGTCACAAGGAAGATTTGCAAAAGAAGGTTCGCCCCTCAGTGGGTTCGAAAGAAGGAGGCAGCTTGCTGTTCCCCAAGTGTGAAACTGACTTTTCAAAATCTAGTATGCTGCTGTCTGTCCATGTTCTTGAATACAGTTTCACATGAGTGATGCTAAAAATGCTAAATGTTAAGAGGCGCAACATGTATATCATGTCCACTGTAATTGATTTGGAAAAACACCTTTCTATATGTGCAATAACAGGGCAGCATGACATTTCACTACTTAGGTACTGGTACTCAGCTAGTAATGATATGCTAAATACAAGAAATTTGTGAACGGAGAGCACTTTCAAACATAAAAACTTGTAATCCAAAGATCTGTAGATTCCTGTTCCACAGTAAGAGGTGAGAGTAACTGCCTTTGACATCAAGGCAGCATTTGACCGAGTGTGGTAACAAGGAGCCCTGGGAAAACTGAAGCCAATGGGAGTCGGGGGGAAAAACTCTCCTCTGGTTGGAGTCGTACCTAGCATAAAGGAAGATAGTTGTGGTTGTTGGAGGCTGATCATCTCAGCCCTAGGACATCACTGCAGGAATTCCTCGGGGTAGTGTCCTATGCCTAACCTTCAGCTGCTTCAGCAATGAGCTTCCCTACATCATAAAGTCAGAAGGGGGAACTTTTGTTGATCATTGCACAGTCTTCAGTAGAATTTGTGACTCCTCAGCTACTGAAGTACAGTGAAATCGTGATGAGTCAAACTCGGATGACGTGAAATTCTGGTTATGTCGAAGTCATCAACCATTCCCACCAGCAGAATAGAAAATCCTATAGAACGGTGCCCTGATAAACTGAAATTCCGCACTGGTAACTCCGGATTAGCCAAATCTGTCTAAGCTTGTCATATGACTGCGCCGGCCAATCAGAGTGGAGTTGGACCAAACAAGAACACAAAACCTTGGAGCGCTGGGCAAGCGATCGTTTGACATCGCAATCTCCCTGTGAAAGGGTGTGCTGAGCCTGCAAGAGAGGCTAAACCTGTGAGAAAGCTGAAAGTGTTGTTGATTGGAGAGAAGGAAAGTGGAGCAAGGAACGCGTCACTGCTGTGGCCTGAGCTAGCACTGGAAAGCTGCCGCTGCTTGTGATAGGAAAGACCAGGAAGCCATGTTACTTCGCGAGTATCAAGATGCCACCCAAGAAATACAAGGCTAACAAAACTGCCAGCATTTTTGAGGCGTGGATCAGGAAAGTGGGAAAAATGTATCAGCAAAAGAAAAGATTGTCATCATTACAGGCAACTGCCCCACGCAACCTGACATCACTGGCCTGAAGAGCATGAAACTATTATTCTTATCTCCTAACACAATGGCCAAGTTCCAGCCCATGGATCAGGGGCTGATCAGGAACTTGAAAACCCACTACCAACAACAGCTGATCTCTCAGGTTATCGAGGCCATCGATAAGAAGCAGGAGTTCAGTTGCGCCATACTAGAGGCCATGTTCGTGGTGAAAAAGGCGTGCAAGATGGTGATGGAAGCCGAAATTGCTAACTGCTTCTATCATGCTGGATCCAAATGGGCTTTGACAGGGCAAGACATTGAGGACAAGGAGGAACAGGGTGAAGCCAACCAATCCGATGAGGAGGCACTTTTTGCTCGGCTGCGGGAGGCCAGCATAAAAATTCCAGCTGAGACAACCATGGAAACTTGCGTGGAAGTGGACAATGCCATACAATGCACAATGGAACTGATATGATGTCATCATAGATGCAGTACATTCTTCACCCAAGGAGGCCGATGACCCTGAAGAGTCTAAATGTGCCCGCCCTCCTGCCCGTTTCCCTGGCCAACGCATAAAGAGCATAGAGATGTTCTAGAATTTCTGTGAAGGCACAGTAGATTGCATCATACATGTCCGAAAACAGCTGCTAAGCAGAAAAAGATTGAGGGGCTTTTCTGGAACTAACTTCCAGCCTTTTGCAACGCCAGATCATGGTAAGGTGTGATCAAATTGAATAAAAACTTTTTCACACACTTACTGCTTTACTGTGTTTTCATTGATGTTTGACTCTGTTGTTTGTGACATACACCTTGTGAGTACCATGTCAGGTTACATTGAGACGCATTCATGTGGGAATGAGGCCTCCTCAGCTATCACAAAGCTGCGCTTAACACAGAATTGTGGGCGGATCCCCTGGAGTTTGATTCATTGAGATTTTACTTACCCATGTCTGCATGCAGCAAGACCTGGATGACATTCGGGCTTGGTCTGATAAGTATCAGGTAACATTTGCACCACGCAGATGCCAAGCAACGACCATCTCCAACAAGAGAGAATCTAATCATCTCCCCCTGACATTCGATGGCATTACCATTGCTGAATCTCCCACTATTAACATCCCGGGGTGTACCATGGACCGGAAACTGAACTGGACCAGCCATGTAAACATTGTGGCTACAAGAGCAGGCCAGAGGCTGGCGAGTAGCTCATCTCCTGACTCCCCAAAGCCTGTCCACCGTCGACAAGGCACCAATCAGGAGTGTGAAATCAGGAATGGAATATTCTTCTCTTGCCTGGACGAGTACAGCTCCAACAACACTTGAAGCTCAACACAATCTAGGGCAAAGCAGCCCACTTGATCAGCACCCCATTCACCACTTTAAACATTCACTCCCTCCACCAGCGCACCACTTATTTGATGCAATGCAATAGCTTGACCAGGCTCCTTTGATAGCACCTTCCAAAATCGCAACCTCTATCACTTAGAAAGACAAGACCAGCAGACGCATGGGAGCACCACCACCTGCAAGTTCCCCTTCAAGCCACATCCCATCCTGACTTGGAACAATACCGTCAGTCCTTCACTGCTGCTGAGTTTAAAAACCTGGAACTCCTTAACAGTGCTGTGGTTGTACAGCAGATGGACTGCAGCAATTCCAGAAGGTTGTTCACCACCAACTTCTCAAGTGCAATTAGGAATGCGTAACAAGCGCTGGCCTTGCAAGTGACACTTACACCCCATGAACAAATTTTTAAAAAAATATTGGCAAGGAGAACCATCTAGGAACATCCTTTCTACACCTGATTTAAATGTAAGTAATGCTTTGCTCAAATATTAGCATGAGGAAAACCAGGATCAAGATATTTGCAGTTACCAACTGCTTACATTGATGGATCATTAGATTGTGATTGCTCTGTCTGAAAGATGGTTATGATGCTAATGGACTAGAGGTTTTCCCCCAAAGACTGCAAACAAGCAATTCATTAGCCTGTTAGATAATCAGTGAACACCTAATGCCCATTATGTTGGGAGCCCTATGCACACAGTAGAGACTCATTCTGGTCACAAACACAAAGTAGTCACAGAAACACTGGCTGATCAGGTTGTAAACAGAAAGCTGTAAGGAAAAGTTTTGTCCAGGCTCAAAAGAAGATTGTAGGAGGATAATTAGGAGTCATTTTGTTTAAGTCGAGCAAGATGACCCAGTGATGTGGAGAAGTATAGATTTCCATTGTTTTTATGCTGTTACGCAAAGACAGGTTGCACTGATTGAATTTAATGCATCGGACTTATAGCGGTTGGCCTGAATGTTTGGTTGCTTTGATATAAAGTGCATAACAATTAATTTGTATTATTAAGTAATTTCTCAGTTCACCTTCAAAAAGCTTGTAGAGGTATGTGTGAATGATAAATGCCTCTTCATGAACATTATTGCATCATTTGGTTATGCTGTTCTGTAAATGAATGTTGTGCAGTGTGTGTTCATTCTGGTGTATAAGAGGCGTGGGATCTACTCAGCAGAACAACTAATGTCCTAGACCCAAGAAGATATCTCTGACAGACTCAAATTTGTAAAAACCTCCCATTGAACAAGAAATGTACTGTGCAAAATTATCTGTGGTACTGTTGATCTTTCTAGCAAAGTACAGTGGTGACATCAGCTCTAATGTGCATTTTAAATGCATTATTTAAAAAAAAAATATCGAGTATCATGTCCCATGCTGGTCACTGAAACACATGGAAATCATTCAGGTGCTGGAGCGAGTGTAGAGAGGAGCAGTAAGTTTCATCCCTATTGGGAGAGTTTTAATTTATGAAGTAAAATTAGAGAAACTTGGACATTTTCAGCCTGGAAAATGGGGGTGAGGGGCTTGTTTGAGAGATGATCTTTTAACATATATGAACAGATGAACTAAAATGCACTACATTGGGTTCCTCTTCTGTAATTATGTTTGTGATTTTGTGACTTGAGTGTTAAGGCTGATGTAAAATTGGATCTGGTTGAAGGATCAGGAACCTTGAGTTTTCAGATTCCTAGTTGGTAGATTATTCTGAACACATTAATCTTGAGAATTCCCCAAACACATGTTCCCAGGTAGCTATTTGGTTAGGTTTAATTTATTATATTTTTTAAATGGTATACCTGTGCATGCAGGAGTTGCACTAAATTTGTGTCTCAATGTTACAGAGGCAAACTCTCTTTAAAAATGCATTGTGCTTCTAAGCCGAAGCCTGCACCCGATGGGCACTTTTTTCAAATTGCAAATTTTTCTAACCAGGCAACAATTAAACTTTGAGGCTCTGTTAACTTAGGTACGTGACCATGACCCAAATCTTCTGATCTGGGTTGGAACCCCTATTTCTGACCCAGATCAGACAAAAAGTTAGTTACTTGCCTTCCTATGAGTTTTCCGGCCCGTCTTCTGACGGAGGATCCTTCCAAACTCTCAAGGTGCAGCAACCTTCGCAGGGAGCAGCGGAGAGCATCGTTGTGGAAACCACGGCCCCACATTATGGGAGGCGATGGCATAGTGGTATTGTCGCTGGACTAGTAATCCAGTGACCCAGGGTAATGCTCTGGGGACCTGGGTTTGAATCCTGCCATGGCAGGTGGTGGAATTTGAATTCCTTAAAAACCTGAAATTAAAAGTCTAATGACCATGAAACCATTGTCGATTGTTGTAAAAACCCATCTGGTTCACTCAGGTCCTTTAAGGAAGGAAGTCTGCTGTCCTTACCTGGCCTGGCCTACATGTGACTCCAGACCCACAGCAATGTGGTTGACTCTTAAATACCCTCTGAACTATGGCAGCCAGGGATGGGGCTGGCCAGCGACGACCACATCCCATGAACGAATTTTAAAAAAAAACTAGTTGCTGTGTTTCTCTAAGTAGAGTTAAAGACTTCAAAGCCACTTTGAGAAGCTACAGAGAGAAGGTTGAGTGGGTGGATGGGTCGGGGGTTATCGGTTTAGGAGGAGTGTAGTCATAGGTGGTGTTTGGGGAGGAAGTTGGGGGTCAGTAATATAGTTACCCAGGAGTTAGATCTGGTTTTAATCCTTCTAAATTTTCCTGGGTAACTATTCAGCTAAGTCATTTTTGGAGGATTCCTGATGCATGGCAATTGCCCTTCAGAAGTTTAAACACTGACAATTGCACCGTAGTCAATGCATCAGGACTTCGACCATCTTTCGGGATGCGTCCAGTCTCCGACTATCCAGAGACCAGAAAATCTGTGTCCATGTCTACGTCAATAGAAAAACAATTATCTATAGCATCTTATAGAGCTGTATACAATCAAATTTACTGTGAGCAATGACATAGGAGATATATTAAAATAGTGAGATTGCATCACACTGGGTTGCACATATAAAGCATCAGAAATGCTGTGTGCTCCCAAGCGGTCAATCACAGTCCAGTTTGAATTGTGCTCTGAATAATACATTATTCCTTACTCCATTTAACACCTTATTCTTGTAAAACACTGAATCACTTAGCTTATTATGCATTGCCCGTCTTTCAAAAAAATGTTTAATTGGAAATACAGGGAATCATAGAATGGCTAAAGGACAAAAGGAAACAATTTGACCTATCATGCCCATGCCAGCTATCCACAGGAGCAAATTGGCTAGTTCCACTCCCCAGTCCTTTCCCTGTAGCCCTACAATTTTTTTTTCTTCGAAGGTTTATCTAGTTCCCTTTTGAAAACCATGTTTGAAATTGCCTCCAATACACTCTCAGGCAGTACATTCTTAACCACTAGCTGCATTTAAAAAAAAGATTTTCCTCTTGTCACCATTGGTTCTTTGGCCATTTACCTTATAGCGGTGCCCTCTAGCGGTGACCCTTCCACCAATGGGAATGGTTTCTCTCTATCTGCTCTGTATAGACCCCTCGTGATTTTCAACACCTCTGCTGAATCTCCTCTCAACCTTCTCTAAGGAGAACAACCCCAGCTTCTTCAATCTATCTACGCAAGTAAAGTTTCTCATCACTGGAACCACTATCGTAAATCATTTCTGCACCCTTTCCAAAACCTTTCTGTCTTCCCTAAAGTGCAGAATTGGCACACTGCTCTAGTTGAGGCCAAAGCAGTATTTTAAAGAGATTCAACATAACTTCCTTGCTTTTGTGCTTTGCTAATTATAAAACCAAGAATCCTTTATGACTCTCACACTGCTTTCTCAACCTGCACTGCCACCTTCAACAATTTATGGACCCTTTAGAATTACACCCTTTACTTTATATTGCCTCTTCCCATTCTTCTTACCAAAATGTTTAACTCCACATCTCTCTGCTTTAAATTTCATCTGTTCTGTGTTTCCACCCCCCCCCCCCCCAATTCAGTCAGCCTTTTGAAGTTTTTATCAATACCCTCATCACAATTCATAACACTTCTCAGTTTTATATCATCTGCAAATTTTGAAATTTTGGCCTGTACACCCAAGTCTAGGTCATTATTATAGATCAAGAAAAATAGTGGTCCTAGTCCTGATCCCTGGGGAAACAGCATTGTATGTCTTCCTTCAGTCCGAAAAAAGACCGTTCACCATTACTTCTGTTTCCTGTCACTCAGCCAAATTCTAATCCATGCTGCCGTTATCTATTTATTTCATGAACCTCAACATTGCTGGCAAGCCTATTATGTGGAGTTAATCAAATGCCTTTGGAAGGCCGTATGCACCACAACAACCATAGATAACCACCATAGGTATACATGGCCTACAGTTTATGGATGACTGCAGTGTTGTTGCCCACTTTGCACCAGCTATGCAAACCACTCTTGGTCTCTTCAGTTCTGCATACAAGAAACTCAGCCTGTTCTTGAATGTTGCCAAAACAAAACTCATACATCTGACAATGTTAGAAGTGCAGGTCCCTTTAAAAGTAACCAGGATAAGCTCTTCAGAGTGAATTGTGAGCACATGATGCTCATTGAAGCCCGTACTTAAGAGCTGGGTTTTTCCCCAATATAGGGGGGAGGTTTTGCTTCTGGACAGGGAAAGAATCCAGAAGGGAAGAGTGGAAACTGGTATTTGTACTGAACTATAATTTAACAATAAAACAATTGTGACCCGCAGAATGTCTTCTGCTACCTGGTTCAGTAAATGGATATCTACCTATTAAACAATACTAACCCACGCCTGGTCAGTCAAATATTGACTTCCCATATATATTGAAGAAGAGAATCTGGAATATGTTGAGCACTTCCCATTCCTCAGAAGCCCACCTTTCTCAAAACACCACCATGTGCGAGGAGGTCCAACACCACATAAGCTGTGCCAGTTTGGCCTTCTACAAACTACAGCAGCGAGTGTTTGACAACAAAGACTTCCAAGTCAACAGGAAGTCCTAGTGTACAGGGCCGTGCTGCAGTGACCTGGACTATGTATCAGCGACGCATAAGACCGCTAGACAAGTTCTATCAGAAATGCCTCCACTGCATCCTCTGGATTCAATGGGAGGACTGCTGAACAAATGTTAGTGTCCTGCTTGAAGATATCTCCACAATCATTCAGGAAATAGTACTGCAAAATCAACTTTGATGGACTGCACACTGTGTCAAGATGGCTGAAAAGCACCTCCCTTGCCCAGGTCCTGTTCTTTCAACTCTCAAATGGCCAACATTCCAACAAAGTAAATGCTTCAAGGACACTCTGATGCTCCCCTTGAAGTGTGACGGCATTCACCTTAATGACTGGGAGGAGCTTGCTACCAATCGTTCAGAATGGTGATAACTTGTCCATCAAGCAGCATCACACTTTGAGTCCCAACATAATGATGAGATGGAGTGGCAGCAGAGTAGCAAAAAAAGGAAGGAAATCCGACACACCGGATTCCATTACCTTGTGGGATGCCATGCTACATGTGCCTAAAGGTGTGCTGATGGAGAATCAGTCTGTTCAGTCACATGGACACCCATGACAGAAACTTACAATACTGAGTAGACCCCATCCTCAACTTGAGTGACAGTTGCCGATGACATTTCCTTCATCAACCCTCTATTATTTCATCAACAAACTCAATCAAGTTAGTTAAACACAATTTTCCTTTAACAAATCCTGCTGGTTTTCCTTAATTGACCCAAGTGACATTTCACCCTGTATTATCATTTTCTTTTGATTCATTCTTGGGATGTGGGTGTTGCTGGCAAGCTCAGCATTTGCTACCCATCTCTAATTGCCCTTGAGAAGGTGGTGATGAACTTTCCCACCACCGAAGTTAAACTGGTTGGCCTGTAGTTACAAGGTTTATTCTTACACCCTTTTTTTTGAACAAATGTGTGACACTTACAATTCTCCAGTCCTCTGGCACCAAGCCTATGTCTATGGAGAATTGGACCATTATGGCTCATGCCATCGCAGTTTCCCCCTTTTACTTCATTCAGTACGCTCAGATGCAGCCTATTTGGTCCTGGTAACTTATGAACTTTTAAGTACAGCCAGATTTGCTAATATCTGCTCTTTTTCAATTTTTAGCCCATCTGGTGTCTCGACTACCTCCTCTTTCACTATGAGTTTGTTTGTTAAAGACATATGCAAATTACTCATTTAGTATCTTGGCCATTCACTCTGCCTCGATAGGTAGTCCCCCTTTTTGGTCCCTAATGGGCCCCACGCCGCCCCTTGCTACCTTTTTACAATTTATATGTCTCTCGAAGGCTTTTTGATGTCTTTTTATATTAGCTACAGTTCTCTCCTCATGCTCCTTGCCTCTCTGATTTCCTTTCTCACTTCTCCTCTGACTTTTCTATATCCAGCCAAGTTCTCTTTTGTATTATCAACCTGACATTTGTCATACGCTCCTTCTTCAGCTCCATCTTACTCTTTATCCCTTTCACCATCTAGGGAGTTCTGGTTTTGTTTGTCCCACCTTTCTTGTTCGTGGGAATGTACCTGTGTTGTACCCAAACCATCTCCCCTTCAAAAGGCAGCCTGTTATTCCAGTTTTGCTTGCCAATCTTTGATTCCAATTTATCTGGGCCTGATCTATTCTCGCCCCACTGAAATTGAACCCCCTCCAATTAAGTATTTTTATTTTGGATCGCTCCTTGCCCTTTTCCATGACTAACCTAAACCTCATGATACAATGAACACTTCCCTAAATCTTCCCGTACTAACACTTAGCCCACCTCATTTCCCAGAACCAGATCCAACAATGCCTCTCTTCTCACTGAGCTGGAATCATGCTGATGTGGAAAAGTTCCCGAACGCTCTTCAAAAACTCCTCCCCCTTTCTACCCTTTACAGTGTTATAGTGGAATGATTAAAGCCCGGCATTGTCACTACTCAATAGTTTTTGCCCCGCTCTGTAATTCTCCTGCAGATTTGGTCGTCTTTGATCTTTCTCACTAGTTGGCTGATGCACTACAGGGTGTATTCTAATGGTAGCTCTAATGCTGCTTCAATCTCACTAAAGAGATTCTGTTCTTGACCTTTCTAGGACAACCTCTCTCTCCCATACTGCAATAGGCCTTTAATCAGTGCAGTCACCTTTTCTCCTTACTTTTCTTCCATATCTTTCCTGAACACATTGTATCCAGGAATATTTAGTACCCAGTCCTGCCTTTTTCTGAGCCACTGTTATTGCCAGGGTATCGTATTCCTATGTGGTTATCTGTGCCTATGACTCAACAACCTTATTTACCATGCTGTTTGTGTTACATATGCACTGTGAACCTAGACTGGACCTTATTGCATTCTCTCTTACCCTTACCCCACCTAATAGCCATGCCCCTAGCCAAGCTGTTCCAGTATAGTTACAACACAGGCATCTACCTGGCAATGTGGAAAATTGCCAATTACTGTCTCATTAGCCTACTCTCGATCATCAGTAAAGTAATAGAAGGGGTCATCAACAGTGCTATCAAGCGGCATTGGCTTAGCAATAACCTGCTCACTGATGCTCAGTTTGGGTTCCACATAATCTCTCAGCTCCTGACCTCATTACAGCCTTAGGTCAAACATGGACAAAAGAGCTGAACTCCAGAGGTAAAGTGAGAGTAACTGCCCATGGCATCAAGGCAGCATTTGACCAAATGGGCATCAAGGAGCCCTAGCAAAACTGGAGTCTATGGGAATTGGGGGAAAACTCTCCACTGGTTGGAGTCATACCTAGCGCAAAGGAAGATGGCTGTGGTTGTTGGATGTCAATCATCTCAGTTCCAAGATATCACTGCAGGAGTTCCTTGGGGTAGTGTCCTAGGCTCAACCATCTTCAACTGCTTCATCAATGACCTTCCCTCCATCATAAGCTCAGAAGTGCCGATATTTGCTGATTATTGCACAATGTTCACCATTAGCAACTCCTCAGATACTAAAATAGCCCATATCCAAATGCAGCAAGACCTGGACAATATCCAGGCTTGGGCTGACAAGCGGCAAGTAACATTCATGCCACACAAGTGCCAGGTAATGACCATCTCCAACAAGAGAATAGTGATATATTTCCAAGTCAGGATGGTGAGTGAC
Source organism: Cetorhinus maximus (assembly GCF_964194155.1). NCBI lineage: Eukaryota > Metazoa > Chordata > Chondrichthyes > Lamniformes > Cetorhinidae > Cetorhinus > Cetorhinus maximus. The sequence goes on along the minus strand of NC_135895.1, from coordinate 89,884,389 downwards.
TTGGAGGGAAACTTCCAGGTGGTGGTGCTCCCATGCATCTGGCTGTCCTTGTGCTTCTAGATGACTAGACTGTGGTTTTGAAAGGTGCTGTCTAAGGAGCCTTAGTGAGTTCCTGCACTGCATCTTGTGGATGGTACACATTGCTGCCACTGTGCGTCTCAACAAGAGAGAATCTAACCATCGCCCCTTGACCATCGCTGAATCCCCCACTATGTTACCATTGACCAGAAGCTGAACTGGACTAGCCATGTAAATACTGAGGCTACAAGAGCAGTTCAGAGGCTAAGAATCTTATGGCGATTAACTCAGCTCCTGACTCCCCAAAGCCTGTCCACCATCTACAAGGCTCAAGTCAGAAGTGTGATGGAATACTCTCCACCTGCCTGGATGAGTATAGTTTCAACAATACTCAAGAAGCTGGACACTTTCCAGACAAAGCAGCCCACTTGATTGGCACCTCAACCACAAACATTCACTCCCTCCACCACCGATGCACAGTGGCAGCAGTGTGTACCATCCACAAGATGCAGTGCAGGAACTCACCAAGGCTCCTTAGACAGCACCTTCCAAAACCACAGTCTCTGTCACCTGGAAGCACAAGGACAGCCAGAAGCATGGGAGCACCACCACCTGGAAGTTTCCCTCCAAGTCACTCACCATCCTGATTTGGAAATATATCACTGTTCCTTCACTGTCGCTGGATCAAAATCCTGGAACTCCCTCCCTAACAGCACCGTGGGTGTACCTCCACCACGTGGACTGCAGCGGGTCAAGAAGACAGCTCACCACCACCTTCTCAAGGCAATTAGGCATGGACAATAAATGCTGGCCTAGCCAGTGACGTCCATGTCCCATGAATGAATTTAAAAAAATACTATTTCTTGCTGTAGTGCTATCTGTCCCTTCCAATCCTTTGTGCACCTTGTTTCTCCTTTCTATTGTTCCCACTCCCTTGCAAGATTAGTTTAAACTTACGAACAGCACTCCCAAACCACCTTACATTGACATTGGTTCCTACTCTTTTGAGGTACAACCCATCTGGCCTGTTTGGATCTGACAGCATCTGTGGAGAGAGAGAGAGAGACAGAGATAACGTTTCGAGTCCGTATGACTCTTCTATAGATCCATATAGACTCGAAACATTATCTCTGTCTCTCTCTCTCCACAGATGCTGTCAAACCTGCTGAGTTTTTCCAGCATTTTTTGTTTTCGTCCCAGATTTACAGCATCTGAAGTATTTTGCCTTTATTTTAGTTGAATCCCTGTTATTTGTTTTGTTTCAATCGGCGCTCTCAAAGGCACTTTTTCTTGTTCAGTATGCAGTTGCCGTTACCTGGTCTCCTTGCCTATTTAACTGCATCTCGTGTTACTCATTTGCTTTTTCTGACCAGTCCCTGACCGATACCTTTACTTCCATACTCAGTATGCTCCTCAGGCTACCCCCTCCAACCCTGATCCTTCTCTCTCAATAGCACCTGTCCTCCTTTTTCACATGTTCACCTTCTTCATATTCACACTTAGCTCACCCTTCTCAAGTTGTCTCTTAAGATCTCCAGTAGTGAGTTCTTGATGGCACATTGTGTCATCAGAACGACTATCCTAGTGCCACAACATTGACAGCTCCATCACCATTCGGTGACTCCAAGTTAAGTGTCCTGGCAACTTGGCACCATCTACCTGCTCTCTTTTCCATCCACCAGTCTCAAAAAATTATTTACTGTTGCCTTAATCAATGTTTGCCAGTCCAGCTCCTTAGTGTTGTAAAGATTCATTGCAAACAGATTACACCTGTACCACTGACAATCCTGCACCTTCTACACCTGAGGTGGCTAGAACTTCCTGGCCATTATTTGAGGCTGAACGATACAGTTTGTAATTTCAACGCCCTAGTTGACCCTGAGCTGAGCATCTGATGCCATAACCTCTCCCTTCACCAAGATTGACAACATCCACCTCTGTATAATATCATCCACCTCTCCCCTTCTGCTGCTGAAACACTAATTCGTACTTTTGTTACTCCAGATGTGACTATTCCGATGTACGCCTGGCCGGCCTCCGACCTTGTAAACTTCAACTGATCTAAAATTCTGCTGCCCATATCCTAATTAGTACCAAGTCCCTTTCACCCATCACTCCTGTCTGTGCTCACTGACCTACATTGGCTGCTGGTCGAGATGTCTCACATTTAAATTCTCATCTCTGTGTTCAAATCCCTTGTTGGACTCACTCCTCCCTAATTCTGTAACCTCCTGCAACCCTCTGATAACTCCACATTCCTCCAAATTTTATTTTTCTTTATCTTAATCATTGCCTGCAGTTATGTTATGAATTATGATCACTTTGTTTTACTTATATCATCTTCATAATTTGGCACCTGCCACCATGATGATTTTTCTTTGAACTAATTATCCATACATCCAATTCTGGCCTTCAGTGTATCCCAGATTTCTTTCACCCTCCCATTGGCAGCTGTTTGTACCATAAGCTCTGGAATTACTTATCTAAACCTCTTCATCTCACCCAGTCTCTGCCTCTGTAACTCTCTTCCTTTAACAATCTCCTTAAAATCCACCACTCTGACCATATCTCTGATCATCTGTCACTCTAATATATCTTAGTGGTTTGGCATTCAGTTTTGTTTGATGACACTCATGACGCACCTTGGGACACTTGACCATATTAAAGGCATTGTATAAATGCAAGTTGTTGTAAAGATGGCACAGCTCCAGTAGTTACAGCTGACAGCAATACTGCTCCCAGCTTGCCCAACAACCACACTTACTGATGTGAGGTGGGACAGTAACTCTGTTTCCCTTATCACCAGCTGCTGCTGACGTGGACACACATCCTGATGCACCCGCACATTCGGACCATTCTCCCCTCATCCCATTCCACATTGCTGCCATTGCTTGGCACCCGTTTGCATCAGTGTTGCTTAACCCTGGGCACTCTTTCCCTCATGTCCTCCTCACCAGCCTTGTTAGACCCTAGGAATCCCCCAAATGACCCAGAACCTGCTCTGCACCAAGTCTCACAACGTCCTATGATGCTCCCAAATTTCATGTATTGCTAAACTACAGAATACCTGTTACGGTGCTGCCAAGTGCTAGAGCCAGACAACCTCCCAGTGTTAACCAAAGCCCAGGGCCCCTTAATGTGATGTCACGTGTTGATAATTGCCAGGCACCTACTTCCAATCTGGTACATCTTGTTTACCAAATTGCAATGAAATAAAAATTGTTTAGGCAAAGGAACTTACAGTAGCCAATGGACTGGTTTATAGTTTTTATTGAAAAATAATGATAGTTTTATAATTTGAATCCTAATTGAAGCATTAGTAAAATCCCAGGATATCATGGAATATAAATAAAGTTTGACATGTTCTGTCACAGTACGTCAGCAAGCCTGATAATGCAGTGTGTTACACAATACCACTGGACAAGTGGGGTCAAGAGTTTTTTTTTGAGGAGAGGGATGAGGATAACAGATTTAAAGGAGAGAGGAACAGCACCTGAAGGGAGAGAGTTGCTAATGTGGGTATCAGGTCTTTAGATTGGGTGCTCAGCAGTTTAGTAGGACCAGGATTGAGAGAGCAGCAGATGGGTCTTGCAGACAAGTTGAGTACAGACAGGGCATGAGGGGAGATGAGAGAGAAACTAGAGAAAGATGAAATTTCAAGGCTAGAGCAGGGGCTATCGAGAAGTTTGGCCCATGGGCTAGTGGAAGGGAGGGATGCAGCAGTGGTAGCTGATTGGATGGTCTCAATTAGTGACAACGAAGTCCATGAACAACTCGCACTTATTGTTGGAGGTGTGGGTAGAGAAAATGGGGGAGGGGTTTAAGAAGACGGTTTGCAGTCAAGACAAGCATTCTGTATTCGCCACAGTAAGCTGATGTAAAACAAAGCCTTTGAAAAACCAGGAGCTGAGTTGATATTCTTGTCAGACCTCTCACTTGGCCTGTTGGAGAGTTCAGAACTAAACCAGTATCTGCAGTTCCTGAAATGTTGCAGTGTGTGTGTTTGTGCGCGCAGACTGTGAAAAATTTTCAGCATTCATCAGTATGATTCTTAATGGAAGAAGTTTACATGCAAGAAATTTGCTTGTAATGAATTGTTACATGAGGAAGAGGAATTGTATACACATCGTACTATTGTAATTATAGAGGAGTGATTCTGGTGTAGCGAAACTTACATTAAGTGAGTAGATGTGCTGTTTACTAAGAACTGAGATGTTATGCCCTGATGAATGGAATGCAGGTGTGTGCTACTTTAAGCTATCTGCATTCTCAAAATGAATGTAGGGGTCAGATGCAGGTAAAGCTGCAAGTCAGAACCTTTGCTTAGTTTGTACATGTCTGACGGTTGCTGGATCTTGGTATTTTAAGAATGCCTTACAATTGTAAGGAAATTGGAGGAAAGTTCTGCTCATCCAGTACTGGACAAGCTGTCTGATAATTTCAAGACAGTAGAGGAGTCGCGAGAGTTGGTGGTGAGGCAGAGCAGGGTGTCATCAGCACAGGCGTGGAAACTTATGCTGTGTTCCTACGTAATGTTGCTGAGGAGCAGTATGTAGATGAAAAGAGGGAAGGGGGTCAAGGATAGATCCTCGGAGGATACCAGAGGTAACAGTGCGAGAGTGGGAAGGGAAGCCATTGCTGCTGGTCCTCTGGCTGTGACCAGACAGATGGGAGTAAAACCAGGCAAGTGCAGTCCCACTCAGCTGGGCATCAGTGCAAAGGCGTTGGAGAAGGATGGTGTAGCCAAAAGTGTCAAAGGCTGCAGACAGGTCAACAACAATGAGGAGGGAAAATGTTTTGTCACAGTCACATAGGATGTCTTTTTTTGAGCTTTATAACAGCCATTTCAGTACTGTGGCAGGAGTGGAAACCTGAGTAGAGCGGTTCAAATATGGAGCTCCAGGAAAGATGGGCACGGATTTGGGAGCCGACAATACATTCAAGGACTTTGAGAGGAGGGAGGGTGGGGCTGGAGGTGGGGCAGTAATTCGCAAGGTGGTGAAGTTGAGCACTAGTTTTTTGAGGCGAGCAATGATGTCTGGCCATTTGAAAGAGAGAGGAACAATATCTGAAGAGGGAGAACCAAAGACCTAACTTTGAAGAGCACCATCTATTTCACCAGTGACGATTCTGTTTAGCATCTCTCAATCTCTCCTGGTGCCCTGTAAGTTGGCTCTCTGGATTCTAAATGCAGTCACTACTGTTGGAGCTTATGTGTGTCAGTTTAAAACCCTAGTAGCCTTTGTGTAGGGAAATGCAGGACTTCTGTGGAACATTAATTGAGAAACAAAGCTCTTTATTTTATAGTTTACTGTCTCGAGTTTCTGCTAGAACAGAGATGATGTTTTTTTTGAGTTGGGAGAGGTTTCCTCTGAGTCACTAGTAAGAGTGTATGTCTTTTTTTGCCTCTGCAAGGAACTTACATAGGGAGATGGGGGTTTCAAAGTGTCTGGCTATGATGTTCCATTCATCAAATGGTGTGGGGTAGACTTGATGGACCAGTTGGTTTTTTCCTGCCTGTAAATTTTGTGTGTATAGTACTGTACTGTGGCTCTCAAACTGGGATCCACGGACCCCCGAAGGTCTGCAGAGGTTTTCTAGGGGGTCGACGGTGACATGGGCAACTTTCCAGGGCACTGCAGCCAAGAGTAAACAGCAGCTGGAAACATGTTCCACGGTTCCCCCAACTCCCGCTAATGATAGACTCTGCCATGAAAAGCAGGCACACCCATCCAACTGATATCTGTAAACAAATACTTATTTTCTTAAAAGCACTATTTACATGCAGCACTTTAATGTTATGATTATTATATGGTATTACAATTTAGTTTGTGGGAGGTATGTGCTTTAAAGGGGGTGGTTCAACCAAAAAGAGTTTGAGAACCACTCGTGTAGCTGTAAATTTGTTCATTTTGTTGAGGTGGGGAAGTGTGCCTCTCTGCTGCATGGAATCATGGACTGTTTGTTCCGATTGTTAATATGAACACACATCCATTTCAAATCTGAAATATATTGTCTGGTTCCAACCTTCTTACCTCACCACTAATTGCTTAGCGAGCAATTGCGCCATAAGTCAGTGGGATTTAAAGTGACGTTTTCTGTTTCCTGCCTCTTACAGGTTCAAAGAAGTTATAGATACTGGATGTAAAGTAGTGAGTTCAGATTTACTTTTCCCTGCATAGCCTGTTCTGCCTGTCAGACAAGTTTTTAGACCAAATTGCCATTTGGAGAGATGTTGATAGAATTTGTTATGTAACTGGCAAATCATTCAACAGCTGTGACGGAACCCAACTAAAAAATTATTAGTGTGAAAATCTGTTTGTTTACTTCTTTGTTCTAGAACTTCTGATCCAGCTGTAAGACTGATTATGGAAAACTCTGACTGAATAGTTCTATTGTGGTCACGGCATTCCCTGGTGCATGGACCATTAAATCCTGGCAGCCTACATTTTTCCATGTCTGCACACAGACACAGTTTTTTTTGTACAGGGTTGTTTTCAATTTTTTTCCCTTAATGAATAATCAAATAAGCTGAAACAAAAACAAAATGCTGGAGAAACTCAGCAGGTCTGACAGCATCTGTGGAGAGAGAAGCAGAGTTAATGTTTCAAGTCCATATGACTGATCTTCAGAGCTAAAGGGAGGTAGAAATGTGGTGAAATATATGCTGTTTAAGTGGGGTGGAATAGGTGAAGCTCGATAGAAAGCCAGCGATAGGTGGAGACAAAGGAGTGGTTGTGAAAGATGTCATAAACGAAAGGTCAAAGGGTTGTTAATAGTGGTGGTACTGGCTAAAGGAGGTGCTAATGGTGACATTAAGAGCAGAATGTGATGATGGCAGGACCAGGGTAAGCACTAGTGACAGATGGCCCTAGTGTGGGTGGGGTGAGGGGTAAAAAGATCGAAAAGGCTAAAAGCTGGGGATAAAACAATGAATAAAAATGGAAATAAATTTAAAAAATAATAATAATGAAAGTAAGTGGGGAAAATATAAATAAAAATAAAAAAATAAAAAAGGAACATAGGAAAAAGGGGGTGATCAAAAAAAGGTGAGGATGGAGGAGAGAGTTCATGGTCTGAAGTTGTTGAACTCAATGTTAAGTCTGGAAGGCTGTAAAGTGCCTAATCGGAAGATGAGGTGCTGTTCCTCCAGTTTGTGTTGAGCTTCACTGGAAACTCTTTCGAGTTATCAACAGTCACAGATTGCAACTCTTTCGAGTACAACCACAGTTCTTGGTTTCGGGGAGTGGGACATGAACCCACAACCCTCTGATTCAAAGGCGAGGGTGCTACGAACTGAGCCACGGCTGACACCTCCGTTGACCTCCTGGGGAAACTCTTTCGAGTTACCAACAGTCACAGATTGCAACTTCTTTCGAGTACAATCACAGTTCTTGGTTTTCCGGGAGTGGGACATGAACCCACAACCCTCTGATTCAAAGGCAAGGGTGCTATGAACTGAGCCACAGCTTGCAGCAGACCAAGGACGGACATGTGGGCATGAGAGCAGGGTGGAGTGTGGAAATGGCAAGCGACAGGGAGGTCTGGGTCATGCTTGCGGACAGACCGAAGGTGTTCTGCAAAGCGGTCACCCAGTCTGCATTTGGTCTCTCCAATGTAGAGGAGACCGCATTGGGAGCAATGAATGCAGTAGACTAAATTGAGGGAAGTGCAACTTGAAAGGAGTGTTTGGGCCCTTGGACGGTGAGGAGAGGGGAAGTAAAGGGGCAGGTGTTGCATCTTCTGCGGTTTCATGGGAAGGTGCCGTGGGAGGGGGTTGAGGTATAGGGGGTGATGGAGGAGTGGACCAGGGTGTCCCGGAGGGAACAATCCCTGCGGAAAGCCGCCAGGGAGGGTGAAGGGAAGATGCGTTTGGTGGTGGCATCATGCTGGAGATGGCGGAGGATGATCCTTTGAATGCGGAGGCTGGTGGGGTGATAAGTGAGGACAAGGGGGACCCTATCATTTTGCCTTAATCAAATAAGCTGCAGCACAGAAGAAGGATCATCAGTTTTCACCTGCAGTTCATGGCCCTATCTCAAGTATCCCGATCCTGATCCTAATTTTCTTGTAATCCAACCATACAGTGACGATCGGGATTTGCCTGCATTGTATGGAATTAACTTTCGACCAAACAAAAGTCAAAAGAAGTAGGCGCACGAGATGAAAAGCATGAATGAACAGAAATTAAACTGTGTCGCTGGGACACGTGTGAGTTGGATAATGCCAGCGTTGGTAGGAAATGGGAGTTGAATTCCCTGTAATTCTCCACTGCAGGTCAGTTGGCATCTGAAATTGAGAGTTTACCATTTTGGATGGAACCCCATCCTCCGCCCTACTGAGTCCCTCCTGAAAGATTCAAGTTTGTTTTATCATTCACAGGTCCGGTTGGCATTCTGTCTATTAGCGGTATTTTCTGCTACCGTTATGTTCAGAGTCCCATGATTAATCTATTTCCTAGTTACACAACAGTGGCTTGGCTTTAATCCCCTGTGGCCTACTTCAATACAGCATGGACGCAACAGGCAACCTACCATGATACTGACTCAATGGGACCTCCTGCTTAACTAATGTCTCTACGGCACAACCAATCAACCTAAATAATAAGTCCCTCAGGTTTTTTTTTGAAAAGCGGGCAGTTTACTGTATGAGGGGAATATTGAAAGCATGGATACACAGATTAAAACAGTCCCTTTCATTTTCATCGAACCCACGTGTAAAATATCTTAAACGGGCTTAGATTTTCATTTTTTTAAAAAAAAAAATCCATTTAGTTTCGAAATGCCTCACTCCACCCAAATAATTTTAATAAAGAGTTGCATTCTCCATTTAAGCTGAAGAAGTGATTTGTTGATTTCAAGGTTTTAAACACGATATTAGATGACGTGGTTCTCCAAAGCTAGTTCATTTTCTAAGGGCGCAGCCACATGTGGACAGTGTTGAGGCTGCCCGCAAGTTGTATCCTGCTTGTGGGGATGTTTGTAGCGGGAGGAATGTTACGCAGCATATGAGAACTTGCTTTTCTAGTGCCTTTTTTGTATGTCATGGCACAGAAGGTGGCCATTCAGCCCATCGGGTCCATGTTGGCTCTCTCTCTGGAGCAATCCACCCCCATGGATCAATCCACTCGATCCCATTCCCCTGCTCTATCCCCGTAGCCCTGCATGTTTATT